>NW_026622728.1:1307611-2615222 GCF_028826845.1 Penicillium canariense | reverse complement strand
TCCTTTTCTCTGCCATGGCGGCAGCTGCTAGTGCTCAGCAGGTTGGCACGCAGAAAACCGAGACCCACCCCTCTCTTACCTGGCAGACATGCACCTCCTCCGGCTGCACGGATCAGTCTGGCTCTGTGGTCGTGGACGCCAACTGGCGCTGGGTCCACTCGGTTAACGGCACCACTAACTGCTACACTGGCAACACGGTATGCTTGACGTTCAATCCACTCAAGGTTGTGACTGTCGCTGACAATTGAAATTTCCAATAACAGTGGGATGCCACTCTTTGCCCCGACGATGCCTCCTGCGCTACCAACTGCGCCGTGGATGGAGCGGACTACTCCGGCACCTACGGTGTTACTGCTAGCGGTAGTTCCTTGTCGCTGGACTTCGTCACTGGCTCCAACATCGGATCTCGTCTGTATCTCATGGAGGACGAGAACACGTATCAGATGTTCAAGCTGCTCAACCAGGAGTTCACCTTCGATGTGGATGTGTCCAACCTGCCCTGTGGCCTGAACGGTGCTCTGTACTTTGTCGCCATGGATTCTGACGGCGGTTTGTCCAAATACGAGAACAACAAGGCCGGCGCCAAGTACGGCACTGGATATTGTGACTCGCAGTGCCCTCGTGACCTGAAGTTCATCAACGGCCAGGTAAGTAGCTTCGTACTGGTACCATACAAAAGCATGAGTTTCAAGACCTAATTTATATTGTGTATAGGGCAATGTTGACGGCTGGGTTCCCTCCGAGAACGACCAGAACGCCGGTGTTGGCAACCACGGCGCTTGCTGTGCCGAGATGGATATCTGGGAGGCGAACAGCATCTCTACTGCTGTGACCCCCCACCCCTGCGACACCGCCGGCCAGACTATGTGTGAGGCTGACGCGTGCGGTGGCACTTATTCCTCTAGTCGCTACGCCGGCACCTGCGACCCCGATGGCTGCGACTTCAACCCCTACCGCATGGGCAATGAGAGCTTCTTCGGCCCCGGCAAGACCGTCGACACCAACTCCAAGATGACAGTTGTCACCCAGTTCGTCACCAGCGACGGTACTGACTCAGGAACCCTCTCGGAGATTAAGCGTATCTACGTGCAAAATGGCAAGGTGATTGCCAACTCAGCCTCGGACGTGAGCGGTGTCTCAGGTAACTCGATCACGTCGGACTTCTGCACTGCCCAGAAAACTGCTTTCGGCGACGAGGACATCTTCTCGCAGCACGGCGGTCTGTCCGGCATGGGCGATGCTCTGTCCCAGGGCATGGTTCTGGTTATGAGTTTGTGGGATGACCACTACGCCGACATGCTCTGGCTTGACAGCAACTACCCCACCAACGCCAGTGCCACCGACCCTGGTGTTGCCCGTGGTACCTGCAGCACTGACTCTGGCAAGCCCGCCACCATCGAGTCTGAGTCTGCCTCTGCCAACGTTATATTCTCCAACATCAAGGTTGGCCCGATTGGGTCTACTTACTCTTCCTAGACGTTGCGCGTGGCTGACTTTGTCTGTCTTGCCTTCGGCTAAGTGTCTTGCCTCTGGGTAGGGGACTGGTGCCATGCAGTAGCCAATATATCCAGCCAGGAAAATGGAAGGTGCAGGGTTGGAAAGGGGTGACGATGAGAGCTGTTGAACAGTACCTGTTTTTGTATCTATTTTCATTCACTTCTTTATAGGGAGATCCCCTCTCATTTTCATTTGCGACTGTTATTTTGTGCAATCTATTATTGAATTCAAACTATGATAGTCGATTATTGATCAATGTCATTTGCCAATTGGGCGGACCCACCGGCACTAACGGAGGCGGAAGATTCTCGGCCCGCGAAAAAAAGAGGCCAGCTCCGAAGGTTCGCCGACTTAGCTCTCCGTCTAGTCGCGACTACTTAAGAGGACCAAAAAAGCAAAATCGAACCGAATTGTGTCTCTGCCTCGCTGGAGTGGAAACCTGCCAGCTTGGCCTCTTTGTGTCACCATGTTCGACACGGTCTGCACGCTGCCGCTCTCCTCAGACTTGTTCACGCAGGCTATTCACCCTAACGAGCCCGTCGTGTCGGTCGGTCTGGCTGCGGGGCATGTTCAAACATTCCGGTTGCCGGCGGAAGAGACTGATATCGACGATGATGGCGCATCGACTGCGTCCTCACGCAATGGAAAGGGCCACATCGATACTATGTGGAAGACAAGGCGGCATAAGGGCAGCTGCCGGTGCTTGGGTTTCAGCATTGACGGCGAGATGCTGTACTCTGCTGGCACGGACGGCCTGGTGAAGATCGCCAAATCAGAGAGTGGGCAGGTGGTGAACAAAATCGCAATTCCTCTGGAGAAGACTGGGTATGCGGGTTTCTATCGCCTTCAAGTTTCAGCTTGAATCGCCCTCGCTAACAATTTCTTTCTCTGCTATGCAGATCTGTCGATGCGCCAACCGTGATCCATGCTCTCTCTCCTCAAACTCTTCTGCTTGCTACCGACTCGAGCGCATTGCACCTCTACGACCTCCGCATTCCTTACTCCAAGGTGTCTGCGCGTCCCGAGCAGTCGCATCACCCCCACGATGACTACATCTCCTCTCTGACCCCTCTTCCTGCCTCTGACACCAGCACCTCCGGCTTCAGCAAACAGTGGGTGACAACTGGCGGCACAACGTTGGCGGTGACTGATCTGCGCCGGGGCGTCCTGGTACGCAGTGAAGATCAGGAGGAGGAATTGATTAGCTCCGCATACATTGGCGGCCTGGCCAGCAGCGGTACCAGCCGCGGCGAGAAAGTGGCAGTAGGTGGGTCGAATGGCATCCTTACGCTCTGGGAGAAGGGCGCCTGGGACGACCAGGACGAGCGAATCTACGTCCAGCCCGATGCAGGTGGCGCCGAGTCCATCGAGACCCTGATAGCGGTGCCGGATGAGCTAGGCAAGGGCAAGATGTTGGCCGCCGGCCTAGGCAATGGACTCGTGAAATTCATCCGCATCGGTCCTAACAAGGTCTCTTCGGAGGTTGTCCACGACGAGACCGAGGGCGTGGTCGGTTTAGGCTTTGACGTGGAAGGCCGCATGGTCACCGGTGGTGGTCAAATTGTCAAAGTCTGGCACGAGGCCGGCAGTGGGGGCAGAGACGGCTTGGCGGGTGAAAAGCACATGCTCGGTGACAGCGACGACAGCGACGATGATTCTGATGACAGCGATGCTGAAGAGCGACCGAATGCGAATGCGGATGCGAACGATCGCAAGAAGCGCAAGAAGGGCAAGTCGGGCCGTGGCACTGGACCGGACGTCTTGGCTTTTGACATGGACTAAAAAAGGGATGCTTCGTGGCCTTTATCTGATACCCATACCTGTTCAATAAATCAAAGAAGAACCAAGTAAAAATTTCGATGCATGGCGTCGGTGTTTGGGATGGGCGAGGGTTTTCAAACAATTAGGGCATGCGTAGTTCGGACTCTCTCCGCCAATCCCACGGTTGAAGTCACATCCAGGGAGGGAGAAGGGGGGTGCGGAATTCGACAGGCAAAGTTATATCCGATACGGAAATACCCTGCAGCCACGGGGTGCTTATTCATGCTGAACTAAGCCCGTGGAATGTTCCGCAATACTTCAGTCGCATTGTGATGGTAGGAAGACATCAGCGAATCATTGAGTCATTTCTAGCAAAGAAACGGGCCATTCACGAGAGTATAAGAACCAATGGACCTGCGATGGAATTTCTATCCATACTCGGACCATAGACTGGTTGTGAGAAGTTGCACACTGCATATCGGAACCAAGCTCAGTCGAACTGCCGACGGCAGACCCCACAGGCCCCACGGTAGCCCATGACGTTCATCGGAGGATGGTGGGGTGGGGGGAAGCTCCATTATAAGACTGCATTGGCCCGCTCCCAATCAATCGGCGAATGGAGAAACTATAACGGACGGACACGCCATGGATGCCTTCGAGTATAACCCCAACCCCGGCCGCGTCGTCTTCGGCAGCGGCACCCTACAGAAGCTTCCCGATGAAATTACCCGGCTGCAGGTCAAAGCCCCGCTGGTGCTCTCGACGCCGCAGCAGGTCAGCCAGGCCGACAGTGTCAAGGGCGTGCTAAGAGGCCAGGTAGCTGGCATCTTCAGCGAGGCGACCATGCACACCCCAACTCATATCACCGACAAAGCGCTGGAGTATGCAACAGCGCAGGCCGCCGACTCGATCATTTCGATTGGTGGTGGAAGTACAATTGGCCTCGGCAAGGCCATCAGCATCCGCACCGGGCTGCCGCATATTTGCATTCCGACGACTTATGCGGGCAGTGAGATGACTCCCATCCTGGGCGAGACGGCCGATGGGTTGAAGAAGACTCGATCCGATCCTAAGATCTTGCCCGGCACGGTGATATACGATGTGGACTTAACGATGACCCTGCCGGCTGCCATGAGTGCCACGAGCGGTGTCAATGCCATTGCTCACGCAGGTAAGGGACCCTAAGATATACGTCGAGTCATCACGTTCCGATGAGCTAATCCCACGATCACCAGTCGAGGCTCTCTACGCCCGCAACACCAACCCAATTATCAATATGATGGCCATTGAAGGCACTCGGGCCCTCGCCTCCGCCCTCCCCGAGATTGTCGAGAACCCATCTTCTCAATCAGCCCGCTCCAAAGCCCTGTACGGCGCCTGGCTCTGCGGCGTCTGCTTGGGTAGCGTCGGCATGTCCATTCACCATAAGCTGTGCCACACACTGGGTGGCAGCTTCAATCTCCCCCACGCGGAGACTCACACTACGGTCTTACCGCACGCTCTCTCTTACAATGCTCCTAACATTCCAGAAGCTATGAAGCACTTAGCGGAGGCTCTGCCAGACAGCAATGGCGATGCGATCCATGGTCTGAATGTCCTCCTGGAGAAACTGAAGGTCAAGCGCGGCTTGAGGGACTTTGGGATGAAGGAAGAAGACATTGACAAGGCCGCTGATATTGCTGTTTCCAACCCTTACTGGAATCCTCGCGCGGTCGAGCGGACTCCCATCCGCGAGTTGATCCGCCGAGTGTGGGCGGGAGAGCCGGCGCAGGCCAACTTGTAAATATATTATCGCGCTAGATACTCAACTTGATGAATTGTACTTAGAGTTATGACACAAAAACACTAATCTGACTGAACACCGCTATTCATAATCATGTCTTTGTGAAGTATGTGTTTCCAGGCGATGCTGTTAGGGTTGGGTATCAGCCAACGGGCTGATCCGTAATTTTTGTTATCGGCGGCGGGGGAAGTGGGGGAATCATTTTTTTCTCCAAAACTTCTTGGGCACTCCCACCATTTCGCCCACTTGCCCCTCCAACATCAATCCCCGTGCGACAACCCCCCAAATGGGATCCGAAATGGAGGCCGCCCCGGTGCTGTCGACTCCCGACGATCGAATCCTCGAGGCGACCGAGCCTGTCGTCTCCCACGATGCGAAGAAGCCACTCTCTGACAACGAACTCTCCATCACCTATGACATCGAGCGCACGCTGAAAGAAATCCGCCAGGCGCGGTATAAGCGCATCGCCCTCCAGTTCCCCGATGATATGCTCCCAGATGCCCCGCGGGTCTTCCAATTACTCAGCCGCGGTCTCAACTCCGAGGAAGTTGTCAGTGTGAATGGGGCACACGCGACCAGCCAGACAGGTGGTGGCGCTGCGGATGCAGAAGAAGGCATCACTCAGTCCGTATCCCAGCTATCTGTGGCTGATGGGGCAGAGAAGTGGTCTCCCCGGTTATACATTCTGGCCGACACCTCGTACGGCACCTGCTGTGTAGATGAGGTGGCCGCGGAGCATGTGGACGCAGACGTCGTGGTGCACTACGGGCGATCGTGTTTGTCGCCCACGGCCAGACTGCCCGTGATCTATGTCTTTACGCACAAGGCCTTGCCTCTAGAGCCTGCCGTGCAGGCGTTCAAGACAACCTACCCGGACCCGACAACCAAGGTTATCATTGCGGCAGACGTGACCTTCTCTGGCCATGTCCCTGAACTCCATGCTCGCCTGGTGCAGGATGGATACAGCAATGTGTTTGCTACTGGAGTGGTCCACGAGCCATCTTCAGCTATTCCCAATCGTACTGTGCCTGAGACTGTCCGAGAGGCTCCAGAGACACTGGCAGACTGGCAGCTGTTCCACATTTCCGACCCACCAACGGCCCTTCTCTTGACCCTTGCGTCTCGTGTTGCCGCCATTCATATTTATCCCACGAATAACCCAAGCAACAACGACGTTAAGCCGCTTCCAGCCTCCACTTCAGCCGCAGTACGCCGCCGCTATGCCATCCTCACTTCCTTGAACACGGTCCCTATCTGGGGCATCTTGATCAACACCCTCAGTGTCAAGAACTATCTGCATATTGTGGAACATGTGAAGGAGCAAATTGCCGCCGCCGGCAAGAAGAGCTACATGTTTGTCGTGGGCAAGCTCAATGCTGCCAAGGTCGCTAACTTTAGTGAGATTGGTGGCTGGGTGGTCATTGGCTGCTGGGAGAGCTCGCTGGTAGATAGCAGGGATTTCTGGAAGCCCGTCATTACTCCATTTGAATTGGAACTAGCGCTGAAGAGCGACGCTGAGCGGGTGTGGACCGGTTTGTGGCAGAGTGACTTCCAGGCCATTCTCGACAAGCCGGCCGAGGAGGAGTTGAACGAAGATGAGCAGACGATATCAAACGATACAACCATTGACGAGGAGGAGGATATGTCGGAACCCGAGAGTGCACCGCCCGAGTTCGATTTGCGGACAGGACGGTACGTCTCGCATTCCCGTCCCATGCGGGATCCCGCACCCCGCGCTTCTGACCAGATCGATGGATCGACCGCGGCCGGGCCATCCGCTGCTAGGGCCCTGGCCCGGCGAGCTAAGGGTGACTTAGCGATGATCGGCGGCGCTGTATCACCAGGGGCCGAGTTCCTCCGGTCCCAACGGACATGGAAGGGGTTGGGGAGTGACTTCGATATCCGATACGATGAAGAGGAGGACCCAGCCGACAGCACTCTTGTGAAGGAAGGGCGCAAGGGCATCGCGAGGGGGTACACTGTGGGCGAATCGACCGAGAAGCATTAGCGCCGCATTGGGCCTTAGAGGCGGCGGCCGAGCGCCCTATAGAAGACATGCACCACCTGGAGACCAGCACAGCCTATTTGTACATGAGAAGCGATAGAATGCAATTAATTTCGTCGATCTACTCGGCTGCAACGGGGAAAGGTTGGATCTATTTATTGGGATTGTGCCCCATCTGCACTTGGCAACAATCAGCCTGAATGGAGGCTACGCAGTGTAGTATCACATGACGCTCTTTCATACGGGCGCATCCGGCGCGACTGAGAGTCTCTTTCGATCTTCCTTTTTTTTTTTTTTTTTTCTGGCGCATAAACCCGTGAGACCTCTCAATTCCCTTCTCCTGTTTTTGGCGAGATTTCGTTTCCCCTCTCTTTGCAACCCCCCCCTCTCCTCCCTCGCTCCCCCTTTGGATACCCGATCCGCCCAGCCCTTGCGATCCACGTCTTATCGATCACCGAACGGCTCAGTCTTGACGGCCTTGCATGGTGGCTTGTCTGGAGATGTGATTGCCCATCCCCCAACCTCAGCCCACCTTATCATGAGCTGCGTTTTTACACAAGTTGGCGATTCCGCGTCGTCCCATCTATCAACCTAATCTGAGCTGAGCGAGATCGGTATCTACTCGCGCGGGCCCGGTGTCAGGACCACCGCAACACGGCCATCATGGGGGAGACACTCACGAGCTCGGAGCAGGCACCGCAGCAGCTGGTTGAGAATGCCCTGCAAAATAGCGTTGTTCCCCCGGAGCGGCTGCTTTCCCTCTTCGAACGGGTGATCACCACCAATGCACCCATCCTCGAGTCGCTTCTACTCCAGATCCCGACCGATACGATCCTCGCGCTCTACCACTCCTCCCACTACCTTCGCACGTTCCTCCGATCATATCCGACCGCATGGAAATCGCTCTCGTTTCGACTTCTCTTCCCGTCGGGCACCCTCCCGTCAACCCGGATTATCATCCCGGGCATGTCGGACCCAGAAACCCAACGCCAGTCGCGACCATATGCCTTGGATCAGCTCCTGATGACCGTGGTGATTCCTTTCAGTGGGTGCCTCAAGAGCCTGGAACTGGATAACACGGCCGTCTCCGGGCAGATTCTGATCTCAACTGTGTTGCATGCGCGCCGGGAGACATTGGAGCACCTGTCGGTTCGGGGTTGCAAGAATGTATCTCTCAAGTACCACATTATCCCGTACCTGACCATGTTTGGGCTGCAGTACGATGTGGATATGGAGAAGAATATTGGTAGTTCTCCAGCAACACAGCGGCTTGCTCTCAAGAGTCTCTACGCGTACCGGTGCCGTCACCACCGTCGTCGGCCATACCTCTCGGCTTCACTACTGCGCAAGGACTCCGATTCAGAACCGACTCACGAACTAGTTAATCTCTGCCACAAACTGGGGATCTGGACGGACACTGCCTGGTGCACGACTCCTGCTGGGAGATGTTTCCGCAGGCGCGGGTATGTCTCGATGCGGGTTCCACAAGGCTCCCCAGAGGTCTGGGTGGTATTCGATCGACTCTGGCGATGCAAGAACTGGATTGGCCCTGTTGGCTACAAAACAGAGCGGCCGCGTGTGCGTGATGGGAAGCTGTGGGAGAATTGCGAGACGGGATGCTTTGGTGAAGCTCTAGGTACTGGGGAGGGCCCAGATGTTGGCGAAGGCAAGATGAAGCCGGCGCATTTACGGCAGAGCCACACCCGGTTCGTGGAGAACGTGAAATGCGACAACTGTTTTGAGGATATCTCAGAACGGTGCGAGCAATGCAGCATACTGATGCATTGTGTGGGATGTCGAAGAACCTTGTGTGCAAGCTGTGCTTATGAGCGGCCATACCTTCATCGAGAATCCTCAGCTACCAGCTCCGGAAACAACGCCAACAATGGCTCAAACACTTCAGTTTCCCTGTGGTGGGCACCTGGGGCGACCCTCTCGCCGAGCTCAATGCAAGACCCCGTCTCAAACCCCATCGACAACACAGCATTCCACGGGGGCGCGCCAACGTCCCACCCTGCTCTCAAGTTCCACTGGTGCTGCACAGAGCCCATCTTCTCCGGAGGCGGGGGTATCAGCATCGGTACTCCTAGTCGAGATGTCGACCAAGTGCGTGCTGTTCCTCTACCTCGAGGCCATGGCTGGGAAGACCTCGAGTATACCGTCAGCGAATGGAGCAAGACATTCCCCAAGTACGCTTATGGCGATCCCAGCAAACCCGACTACTCGTTGGAAACAGGGCACCTCGCCATGATGAAATGGTTGCTTGGGCCGCCCAACCGGCAGGTATCACCATGTCCGCGCAATCTATGCCAGGAGTGCTACGACTCGCCCCAGTGGAAAGTCCACTGCAAAAGCTGCTCGAAGCCACTCTGCATCGAACACGACCTCCGCGGGCTTCGCCTGCGCATCTGTGGCTACAGAGACCTTGCATTCGAGAAAATGACTATCCAAACCCGATCTGCGATCCATACATCGTCATCGTCACCTGATGCAACCTTCAGCCAACAACTCCACGGCTACGACCTCCCATTCCGAACGCATCGGATCATCGACTCCACCAACAGCAGCTTCATTGACGACCCACAGGGCGACGGCGTTGCAGATGACCATGACCTCGACACACCAAACGGTGACCGATTAACCCATCCTCTTCTCTCTCGCAATGCTACTCGCTCATTCTCCGCCCCACCGTCTAACCACTCCGGATCATCTTCGCCAACGTCCGTATCGTCCGAGTCCCCCTTTGAACCCCCACGTTGGCAAGGATGCCAATCCTTTTTTTGCCCCCAGTATCGCGCCGTCGGAGACCAACGACAACGCTGCCCAAGCCACCTCCGAGAATGCAAGGCCTGTGCCGTCTATGTCTGTCAGGACTGTGTGCACGCTAATCCACCTTGCAAGTGCTCCTACTGCGAGGAAAACTATCTATGCCCCAACTGCATGAAAGTCCGTGCCCGTGAAGGGACATGCCGCCGCCGCGAGGAGGAGAAGGCGCGGAGGGAGCGGAAGTGGAAAAAGGACATGCAGGTGCTCGAGGGCATCTTGGAGCTCAAAGTGGCTAATGAAGTTGCTGAGTTCGCCGGTCAATTCTTCGACCTGGTTGACCTCGACTCTGAAAACACAATTTCTCCTAGCCGTCTTGTCGACGAGACCGAGTCTGGGTTACCCCTACCTGCGAACTCCCATACCCTGCCCTCGGACTTGACCGTGAGTATCGGGTCGAGTATGTTCCTAGGGGCCACCCATGCTGGCCTGCTTTACGAGTCGGAATAAGCGTCTTCCAAGTACAGAGGCCCCTTTATTCACCGGATCTACTCCATCATCTACGCCGACTTCTGGCGATTTCTCTCTTTCTTTTCGGTCTTCTTTAGCGATATTTTCATACCACGGCGCCAGCGGGAGGCTACTTACTCAATTCCTGAAATTTTACCACATCACATCACATCACACTGAAATCTTTCTGCACGGAATCTATTTTCCGAAGCGAACTATGCATGGGGAAAGGGAGGGGGCGCGTGGAATACATGGCACTTCAGGCGGGCGTTTGCAACATAGGGCACACACTAACGGCATACACGGCACTCCTTGGTTCCTTCATTCTTCCTATTCTTTGTTCAATTTCCTCCTTTCAAATCAGACTAAGGCTGCAGACGGCGAACGGGGCGCTGTGCCCCATCTTGCTTCGTCGGCGACGGGCTTTGCAGGAACACAACCCGGTCTGACCATTATGGCTGGCCAATGGATGCAGGCACCGAGCCAGCACTTACGATTCATGCTCCTTTATCTTTTTTCTCTCCCTCGATGCTAGACTGGTTGACCCAGCGCGTTACTAGAGGGAGGATGGCGTGGCATGGCAAAGTGACCTGGTTTATTTTCTTATGATCAAGCTGGCTGTGCACCATCCTTCACTTTTCCATATATCATTATTTACTGCTAGCCATCAACCTCGCCCCTTCTAGCGATTTGCTACCTATCCACGAGATCCGGCCTGTCTCTTCCTCGTACTCTCTCGGTTTTGGGAAGCAAGTACCTATCCGCTTAGTGTCCGTGGAACCCCGGCTTGTGAGGAGAAGCATAAGGACCCATCTTCACACGCTTTGGTCCGATTGGTAGAAATCTAGGTGCATATCTACTGCTGCCTGACCTGCTCCGTCCATATTCTCTCTCTTAGAGTTATATCATCCTGTTTGAGGCTAATCAATATCAAAGACCAATGGGTGGTGACGTGGTGTATCAAATCACAATATCAAATATCTTTCACGGTATATCTTATTGGTCCAGCGCCTGACAAATAGGTCAACCACCCGCAACTACTGTAGTTCGGGTAATATCCGCCTCGCAGGACCTCGCAATTCTGATCCACGTCTTGTGATACTATGATCATCACGGATGTTAATGGCCTGTTTCGGACTGACGTGGCAGCTGCGACTCTTGCATACCGTCAACACCCGCGTCAATCAAACCTGAACTCGTTCCTTCGGAAGCACGTCCTGAAAGCCGCGAGTGCTAACTCGCCGTTTCGTGGGGACAACGCCCGAATCGGGTATAGCGATCGAACCGGACCCTTCCCACTCCAGTGGATGTGGATGTAGATGCCAGTTCCACGGATGGGGCGATCCATAGCTGCCCAAAGTACCCCGCTAACCTGGTCTAGCTAGGTATCTTTGTCCCTTCGGTACGTTTGCGCTAACTGGTTCCCCGCCTCGCTTCTTCGAAGCGAGGTGATCCGGCGCAAAAGTACGAAATACGATCGCTAATCGGCCGGAGATGGGCCGTCGGCTGGGTGGTAGCGTTCCCAGCAGTATGGGAAGGATGGGTCGTCGGATGACTCCATTCTGTCGGGTGAAGACGTGGAGAAGACATGTAAGGACCTTGGGGCTTGGCTGACGATCGGCCCAGAGCTTAGTTATAGGCGATGTATTCCATCTTGTGTCTCACAGGATCCCTAGCACTACTACGGTGGACACGACTGTGGGCTCCCGGAAGGAAAATTCCTTGCTCGCCTTCTTCCGTCGTTTACAGAGTACAGATGTTCAGCTCCCCCCTTAAATATGACTCAGGTACGAAATGAAATATGAGGTCACGGGCAGTCCTCGCCGTCACCTGTGGTGGTACTGCATGCAGCATACACCGTGTAGGCTCGGCACTGACCCTAGCACTGACCCTGCCCGGCTCTTGACAAATTCGTCAAGGACGTAGTGACAGAAACAAGAAACGTAGAATGGGACTGGTGATGCCGTCATCCTGGCAAAAGGCTAATTCCTCCGAATGTCGCGCTGAAGGTCCGACGCAAGTGTAGCGCCGTGGGCCAGTGATCATTCACTGCGCCGATGCAATATGCGCTAAGTGCCGACATCGTCATATTCCTCTCTGGCCGTCAGCGTCCGCTGTCCAAGCAAAACACCAGCATCAGCACCAGCACCAGTACCAGCATCACATCAGCATCAGCATCAGCAGCGCCTCGGCTGGGCGTCGGTCATCTGATGACCACGGGGGGCATCCTTGTAATCGTGGGACACCAAGTCGGTCGCGTACGTGTCTTCATGTACTTGGACCGCGACGATGCGGTCAAGGACAACAAGACAGCCGGGCAACGGCCATCATGCGACCGAAGACCACGTGGATTTGGAAGATGCAACGTCCCGCAATGGCCTTGCACCTGAACGTCTCATCGGCGGTGAACCCAGCGGTTGGGACCAATAGGACGCTGTCTGAGGCAGTCCTGTGCAGTGCAGAAACCGGACGCTCTCCCCCTCCGGTGCTTTTCTGTCAACGCAGAGATCGCGCGGTTCGGGTGCCGATCCCTAAGATCAGCCCAACTCGGCTCCCCCGGGCGCCCTGGTGATGGTGGACGGGGTACATGTACCTGTCCCTGTACCCTATCGGAGCTGACCAGTGTACCAGGCAGACGGGTACATGTCTCGTCCCCGTCCCTTTCCTGGCCCCCACCCTCGTTAGGCGGCAACTGAAAGGGGGTTCGACCCTCGATATCAGATCGGCTGGCGCGGATGTAGCCACAAAGCCCCCCGATTGGTACGGGGCGTCTTCAGGGGGGTCACCCTGGAAGGCATCCCATTAGCTAGCGAGGGGCTCCGAGAGGGGCGGAGGGCATCTAAGGGACTCGGACTGGGGGCCGGTGGTAGCGCGATCTGTGACGGCGTCACTAGTTTGCCGTGGTTTGACATCACGGCCCTGTTTTTCTTTGATTTTGGGTTTTGCTTTTTCTGGGTTGTGGCCCAGGGGTGGGGTGCGAGGGGGGGAGGCGCGATGCAGGTGGAGAAGGCTGCCAACTCCCAGATCCAGCTATGACTCCCCGCGGACGAATATCGTCTATCTTCCCTTCTTCCCCCCTAGACCAATCGAATAAGCTACAGGTGCCAAAACCTGCATATGCCGGGATTTACCCGGGTCTTCCTGAGTGGGCTAGGCGGGCCGCCATCCCGTTTCTGGCGGGGCTCGGAGCTCGTCTTATTCACTCGGGTAGGGTGAATCCAGGGGGGGTCAAGAGAGTCGGTGAAGCAGACCCGAACTTCAGCTGCAGATGCGGTGGCCTTGGATCTGATTGGATTATGAGGGGGCTGTTGATATTTCCTGGCCGTTTGGCTCGCGTGGTTGGCGAGTTGCGCCGGATGGGAAGACGGTGGCTCGTGACCGGTTTCTGTCCCAAGCAAACATTTCGACAATGCTTTTATTGGCTTTTGCTTTCTTGTTGGGATCGAAAAATGACACTAAAATTAAATGATTTGGATTTTTCTTTGGTGGAACTTTCCATTTCACATATTCTTTTTTTCTCAATCGGGTAATCACCCACTGTGGATGGCCCATGTTATATAAAGGGGCCTGGCGTCGCGATAGCTGCCGAGTCAGCATTTGGACATCAACCATAGTTCCTCACGGCTTGCGCTGCCTTCAATCTCATCCTCGACTCCCTCATTCTGTTGTCTTGCTCGGTGTGCATACGCGACCACATCTGCTCTCCAACCTACACGGCTCCATATCGATACCCATATACCTCCCTCCGCCTCTCTACAGACGATAGCGTGTGTCGCCATGGACTCTGTCAAGACCAAGGACGTCTCGCAGGGCAAGGACAAGCCCATGACCAGCGTCGAGGCATACCAGCGCCGATGGGCGCAACTCATGGACGACACGGCCAAGCAGATCCAAAAAATTCGAGGTACGTCCCCATGACATGTGATGGATCAGATGCAGGGCGAGAAAGTTGACGTTTATTTTTTTTTTTAGATGAAGAGCAAGCCCGGAAATCGAGCCAGGCCTCGAATCGATGAACTAAGTTCCCCTTGCGCGGCTGCGGCTGCCGGGGCTGCTCTTCTTGCCTACGTCGGAGTTTATGGGGGCTTTCTTTTTTTGGCCGTGTTTTGTGTGACGGGTTTCCTTTCTTGACTATATTTGCATTGGTGAAGCGGTCCATGGAGAGCACGATGCACAACCGGCCGGAGATGGACGAAACGGTTTGAATTTGCAAAGGTTGGGCTTCTGGGACACTCGCTTTTTTTTTTCTTTTTTTCGCCTTCGAAAACGGAGTTGTGCTGCGGTTGGTTTAGACGGGGCATGAGACAATATGGCATTTCAGCACCGCCACCCAGGTCTTAGCCTGGGTATTATGATTTTCCTGCATTTTTCCTGCGCGTACCAATGAGCGATCTTCTAGAAAGTGGGAATCTGGTGAGGCTTGCATATCCGAGGGGAACATCCCTGGCGGATCGCTCGCCCTGGCCTGGTTTCGAATTTGGAGAGACTATTCCAATGCCAAGTCGACGACTATCATTTTTCATCATTGTGATTGCGACCGTTATCCATTCTTTGAGCGTTGGACATTCCTGTCCTGTCCTGTCTTCTCCTGTCGCGCCGATAACGGCCGCCTTATCCGACGCGCATATGCCTGAGCAAGGCTCAAGATCGATGTTTTAGTCCTCCCCATCTGGTCGCATGTCATGGCGTGCAGATGAACGCGAAGTCGGTCAACGGTGCAGGCGGGGGACGGTCATGTAGCCGGTTGACATGCGCTATTCGCCTACGCCGTTTCAGCTCGCCACAGGCTCAACGAGGAATTCTGGGATTGAATGTCCTGAGCGGTGAGTGCCTGGTTGCACGAGCATCAGCGAGCTGCTCGGCACGCCTGTCGCTAGCTATGTATGTATGTCCAAGGCTTCGGATTCTCTCGGGCGAGCTCAGGCCGCGATCGACATGGCTGCTCTGTGTCGCGTTGGGATCGACGCCCGCTCCCTGCAGACAATTTTTTGACAGCATTCCGTACCGTTGTCGCATTGGGTGGCACCCATGGGAATCCAATGCCCCCTTTAGGCTCGCGGGCTGCCGATCGAGACGAACTAGTCATTCTGCAGATCTGTCATAATCCCGTTTCGCCTCCGGGAGGAGGCTTTGACGTGTGCTTCGAGGCTCATGCAAGGAGCGGGAGATAAAAGACGCGTATAGCGCGGCTAGAAGGATTTTGTTCCAGCCAGACCTGTCCCAGATAGTGGATCCAGGGGAATGGAGAGGTCAAGATCATCGTGAGGTCCCATATCGATGCAGCGGTCATGCTGGAAGCATGGCTTCCAGGCTGATGGGCTCTCCGAGGCTTCGCAAATAATTCCTTTTGCGGGTGGTGTACACCATGTAGTTCTCATGGTCCGCGGGGGGCCAATGAGAGTGCTCGGCCCAAGCTCCCTTCGAAAGTGGGCTGACCTCCCCACCGCGTTTGCTTGCTTTGCCGAACTCCGTCACTCCATCAACTCCCCCCCTCCTCCCCCTCCACCAACCCCGCGTCATCATGTCCTCCGCCGATCCAGAGCAGAATCTCTCGCCCGCTGAATTGGCCGACCGCGAACGAGAGGAGACGGAGCGGAAGGCCCGCGAGGCAGCGGAGCAGGCCCAGCTCCCCTACAATTGGACCCAGACCATTCGGGATGTGGACGTCACGGCGCCGATTCCTGCCAACATCAAGGGCCGTGACATGGAGGTGACCCTGACCAAAAGCAAGATCCGCGTGGCGATCAAGGGACAGGAGCCGATTATCGAGGTATGAGCCAGCCACCGAGCTATTCCAAATTGTTGGGTCTACAGTCGACGGTGTTCTTTGCAGCAGTCTAACTGACTTCCTTTTTTTTTTTTGCTCAGGGCGACTTCCCCCACCCCATTCTCGTGGATGAATCCTCCTGGACTCTGGAGACAACCACCAAGCCACCTGGTAAGGAAGTCAATGTTCACCTCGATAAGGTGAACAAGGTGGAATGGTGGCCGCACGTGGTCACGTCAGCGCCCAAGATCGATGTGACCAAGATCACCCCAGAAAACTCCAGTTTGAGTGACCTGGATGGGGAGACCCGTGCCATGGTTGAGAAAATGATGTACGATCAGCGACAGAAGGAGATGGGTGGCCCCACCAGCGGCGAGCAGAAGAAGATGGACTTGCTGAAGCAATTTCAGGAGCAGCACCCTGGTACGTTATCGCATTCTCATTCGAAGTCCTGGGATAGTTGGAGCTCTCTCTGTTCTGGGGAACCCTGTGGCTAACATGTGCAACAGAGATGGATTTCTCCAATGCGAAGATGGGTTAAAGCTGGTAGGGCCCCTAACAGTCTATACTCGTGTCCTATACAGAATTATTGCATGTATGAAGTATTGAGTTATGTGCATCCGGGGCTAGCGCTTACCCTGGGTGAATGATGACCTCTCTAAACAACCCCATTCTCATACTGGTTATTTTGCCACCCTACATGAGTCATACATTGGCCATAGACGATGCTTCCTAGAACTTCTTCTACTTGTTTGAATTCACAAATATGGTGCAGTCACCTTGAATTTACGGCCATTCGTGATATACTAAAGACAACGCAGATACTAGCATGCACCGCCTACCAAGTGGCCCGACCAGGACGAATACGAGAATTGCCTATCTAGGATTAGCGCGCCCGTGATCCAAACGATGGCGACCTCGTTGACTGCATCATTGTCCATTCTCCTCTCTCCTCTCTTCGGTAGCCAAGGACATTAGCGCACGGGCGAGATTCATGGTCCCTGGTCATAATTTTCATAGGTCTGAGTGCCGCCGCTATCATCAGCGCTCTGCCGTCGGGCGGAGGCTGTGACTCCAACCTCACATACCAGCTGCATATGTCTGCCTTGCGAGGGCCCCTCATATCCGTTAAATCTTGTGCAATCTGCTCTTTTGCATGCTCTATAACAATCTTTCACCATCTCAGAGTACTGGATGATCGCGTTGTGGTACTATATTCCCCGAAAACCAGAAACTATGCGCCAGTCCGAAAACCGCCACCAACTCCCGGACCCGCCTGCGCCTATGCAGGGGCAAAGGAGTGTATTCCGCATCCCCAACTACAAATCACAGACGGCCCTGCTGCACGGATCTACGGCCCAACCGGCAGAGCGGGCCTATCATTCTCGCCGGGCTCATCGGAAGTCCCGCGGTGGGTGTGCCAACTGCAAGCAGCGCCGAGTTAAGGTAGGTACCGGCCTTGAAGGCTTGGTAAAATCAACTCGAAGACAACCCATTAATATAAGTGGCCGAAGTGTGACGAAACAAAACCCCACTGTCTACGCTGTCAAAAGCATGGGGCCGATTGCGATTATACCGCCCAGCCCTTGCGCTCTGAACCCCCACAACAGGGCGTGGCCCAATTTATGTCCCGCGAGTCCCTGTCCTCGTCCATGTCTCTGCTACTGGTAGCCGACAAAATAGACGAGCTGCTCCAGCTTGGATCGGCTGCTTCCGGTCTAAAATCCAAATCACGTCTAGGTTTGCCGTCAACAGGCCGTGTTTTGGAGGCTCTCCGGCACTTCAACCTCGCCACCGTAGCCAGCTACCCAGCCCAGAAGAATCCGTCCAACATGGATATGATGAGGATGAAGATGACGCAGCTTGCCTTTGAGGTGAGGCTTCTAGACCAGGAACAGTGCCACCGTCCAAGACGACCACTAACTATCCTAGACTCCTTTCCTCATGCATGCCATAATTGGCATTGCAATTACCCACCTCTGTAATGTTGTTCCCGACAATAGTCATTACCGTATCGCCGAGGCATTCCACTGGGGCCAGGCCGTACACCAATACTCGGGCGAAGTCTCCACAGGCGTCGATGGAAACAACATGGACAAGCTTTACTCCACATGTATCCTGCTCACAGTACACTCCTTCCTCTTGGAGGAATTCAACCCGCGCACCTCCTTTGTTTTCTCCAACGACCCCAGCTCCTTGAACTGGCTCCGTCTGCAAGCCGGCTTGCGCTATTTGCTCGAGCACACCGCCCCCTGGATGTCTGAAAGCATGTGGTGGGCCACTTTCATGGAGTCACACGATCCGCGTATCGACTCTGAGGACAGACGGCCCGGGCGTGTGGGTTTAGATCCGGACTTTGCGGACCTCTGTGGCATAGATGAGATGTCGACCGTGGATAATAATCCGTTGCTATGGCCCTTGCGGATGCTTACGTGGCTGCTCGTGCTTGAAATATCGCCGAAAAGCGCGCAGAAGTATAATATGTGGATGGGCCGGTTGGAGCCCGCGTATTATGACTGCTTATTAGCGAAGAATCCCCCAGCTTTGGTTTTGCTGGCGTGGTGGCTGGCCCTTATTTGCCATGTCGATGAGTGGTGGATGGAGACTCGGGCTCGCTCGGAGTGCACCGCTATTTGCATGCGGCTGGAGGATACTGACGATCCACTTGTGCTGAAGTTGCTGGAGTTTCCGGCCCAGTCGTGCGGATATCTTCTGCGACATGTGCAGGAAAGGACTGCGCTCGAGCGTCCGGGCGATATACTTCTAGTCTGCTGAACCGCGGGCGATCACTGAACATGATTATATGATGCTATGCGAGAATTTCACAAGTTTTTCCGTCCCCGATTCGCAGCAAACTAGAAGAAATTGGACCTGCGCGCTGAGACCAGTCGTTCGGGTATGAAAATGGACACTTTCTATTATGGTGTACTCTGTAGTAACACATATTCCACCGCATCAGTATGTCCAATATTTTTCATATGTCCAATCGCTGCAATTATAAAGTATCCTGAGATATCCCATCGTTTCAAGTCATGACAAAAAAAGCCTTTCAAAACAAGCGTCACTACATCGTCGCGTCGTATGCATTGTGTGACACACAAGAAAAGGGTAAAGGAATGGAATGGAATGCAATAAAACAAAATTCGCAGAACTCGATGATATTCGATTCCAGATCGAGTATCATTGTGGATCCAACGGCCGGTGTTGGTGGGAAGGTGTGTAGGGCAGAGGTAGGTAAGTAAGATATATCGATAGGTGGTTGCGGGGGTGATGTGAGCAAGGTATAGTTCCATCAGCGGCTCTCCCAGGAGACTCTCCGTCGACGACGGATTGATTGATCATCCGCCTCAGATGGAGGTGGACCCGTGTGGGCACCATTCACCCGTGCTGTCGGCGGGGGCTGGATAGTGACAAGCATTGCGGAGGATATAGAGATCGAGCGAGATCGGCTCAGCATCACCGACTGGCGAGGCGAGTACGGAGGCGGCGGAGTCTCCCTCGTCGCGGTGGAGGTGTTGCCATAGCTGCTGGGATATGAGATAGCTGACGAGCTGTCAGATGTTAACTCCTCATCGTACAGGTAAGGGCGTTTCTCGTCATGGCAGGAGAAAGTGGAGTCCGATGACATGGGCGGATCACGCAAATGAGCTTCGAGCGTCTTCTCGTGGATGCTCATCGGACGCGGCGTATATTGGGGAAGCGGGACCACGCTGGCATAGCCCCCCAGGTCAGAGTCATTGGGTGGGGGCCCGAGCCCGGGTCGCCCACCAGAAGGACCATCTGCGCGGATGAAGTCGCCCTCTTCGGAGAGGATAAAGCGGCCTGTTTGAACGCCAATGCGGTTGCGGCTTTGTGAAGCAGCTGTCTGCATCTCCGGTTGGGATGAGGCCTTGGGGGACACATCGTCGCGGGTGAAGCACCCGCAAAGCCCAGCGAGGAAGGACATGGTGGATGTGTAGAGTGCCCCGGGGAGGGATAATATTTCTGGGATATGGCCCACAGAATGTAAATTAAAGAAAGGATGCAAGTGGTAATAGAGAGAATTGTGAGTTTCTCTGAGAAACTAATCAAAGAAAAAAACCGGCCGAGAAAAACTATCGCATTTCGGACCCGACGAGCGCCGCAATAGAGAACCCTGGGTTCTTGGAGCCGCAACCGAGACCGGAGCAGCGCGATAAGTGATAGGCCAGGTGCTCCCCACTCACGTCGAATAGGCCTTTACGGCAGGAGCGACGATAATGGACAATGAAGGTCCAGAGAGCAAGAGCGTTCTATCAGAGGAAAATGTTGGGGAAGAAGATGGGGGAGAGAATCAGATGGGGGGTGGCCTGCTGAGGCTGCCGCAGGGCCCAGGCATCCAAATTCCCGTGGTCCGCGATTGGCCGCTGATATCAGCATTCACGCCTGAGGCATCAACATTATGCTGCAACGTTTCCTGCTTCCGCGGGTGATCCACGGATCCTTCTCTGCGAGATGATATCTGCCTCTAATGATTTGTCAATCGTCAAGTAGACTCGTAACCCTTCCGTTCAACTTCATGTAGTGTGGAATTTTATTTACCTGGCCCAGTCTTTCCACGAAAGTATGAAATAAGCTTAGTATGTGTTCGTCAACATGATTACACCGCCACTGCACACTTTGTTAATTTACCGGTCTTTCAAATCTCCTAGGTTACAGATACCGTCATCGAAACTGTACCAGGTCGTTACAGTATACAACTGTGACCGAGGCGTATCGTCCATGGGTGAGCCCCATATACTGAGCTTTTCCTACATATGAGATTCAGATATAGTATATGGCCGATCATAGTGTGTGAACTTCCAGGTTTCATTCATCTTCTTCGTGAAGATCTCCCGGACAACACCATTATAAATTATACCTTCTTGCGAATTCGAGGAGATATATACAATTTTGAACAAAAGAGGGACCGTTCTATTCCTCTTCCTCAATGCTGGATTAAGAGATCAAGGATTACGGGATCTTCGCTCTGTAGGCCGCCACGATCATTGGTATGGCTATGGATGTATAATTAATCAGTCCGCATTCTTTGGTACGCTGTTCAAAGGCTCACCCTCGCACCATTCTCCGCCTTCGACATCTTGGTTGGGGTCTTCTCCATGCCCAAGGAGCATCATAATGTTTATTAATTTTTCACAGAAGATTATCAAGGCTCTCCAGAGTATACTGACGGATAGCATAGGATAAGGGCTTTTCGGTCATGAGCGGGATTGCCTCGCTTTTGAAGCAGTCGTTCGATCGACTCATGGTCACCGAGACACATCCACCTCTCGTGATATTTTTAGTGATGAGGGACGATAAGCTCGATTGACAGATCGAACAAAGCTTATGAATGTATATGAGGCGTGAGAAGGGTGGTTGAGGACAAGAAAGAAAATAGAAAGATGTGCAAACAGGTAAGGCTTCGCGCAGATGAACTACATTTAGGTCTTCTCATCGTGTCTTTATGTGTTTTTGGAAGGTACCCTGACCACTTTTATGCGTCCTAGCCACTAGGCTCTGATAACCCAGGTTTTACATAACGTCGCGTAACATTCGGTGAGTACTCATACCTTCTGTTTAGAGATTGTCATGTCGTTCCTGAGAGACCTATGAAGGGTTTGAGCACTCTTGTTGAGTAAGCTTGAGGAAGGTGAGATTGAGGAAAGCTGGTACTTGAAGTAGTCTAGTTGATACAATGAAGCTTTGAGTAATCTGCTATTTAACGAACATTGTCGTTCTTAATCGCATCATCATACGATAAGCAGCTTACTCGAGCCTGTACACCTCCCGATTCGGAACTTGCGCATTTCTTATCGATAAAGACACCCCGCCACAGGTCCAATCGATAACCGCTGACATAATCAGGTACCCCCGACGATCTTTAAGTTTTTTGGTTTTTTTGGCCTCGAGAATCTCCCCCGCGCTATTCTTCTTCTTTTTTCTACCTTACAATTTACGCCGCAGAGCTTTTACACCATGCCTTACGACGAAGATGTCCACGAGGCTGTCCGAAATGCGCAACCGACACAACTGCCTCCTCATCGGTCGCACGACCCCTCGAACAACATGAAGCGTTCGGACCCTTTTAAATTCGGTTCGCGGTACCTCGAGCAGGGCGACGATGTCTTCGAGTTCAACGCTTGGGACCATGTCGAACCGGATGACGACTTCAAAGCCTTTGCCGAGACCCAGTACGAGAAGCAGCGCGCGGCGCCCGTATCAGAATTCGACCAGAAACGCTTCAATGGCGACCCCGCCAAGTGGTGGAACAACTTTTACAAGAACAACACTGCCAATTTCTTCAAGGACCGCAAGTGGCTGCGCCAGGAGTTTCCAATCCTTGCCGATGTGACACAGAAGGAGGCGGGCCCCAAAGTCGTTCTCGAGGTCGGCGCAGGCGCTGGTAACACTGCGTTCCCTTTGATCAGGAACAATGAGAATGAACATTTGATGGTGCATGCCTGCGACTTTTCGAAGTACGCAGTTCAGGTGATGCGCGAGAGCGAGGAATACAATGCCAAATACATGGTCGCCGATGTTTGGGATGTCGCCGCGGAGCCCACCGAGACCGAGGACTCCTTGCCACCCGGCCTTGCCGAGGGCTCTGTCGACGTGGTGGTGCTCATTTTTATTTTCTCTGCCCTCTCCCCAAACCAATGGGATCGTGCACTTCGCAACATCTGGCGGGTTTTGAAGCCCGGCGGTTGTGTTCTTTTCCGTGACTATGGCCGTGGAGATCTTGCGCAGGTGCGCTTCAAGAAGGGCCGGTACATGGCTGAGAACTTTTATATTCGTGGCGATGGTACCCGCGTGTACTTCTTCGATATGGACGAGCTGAGGCAGATGTGGAGTCGTTGGAGTCCGGAGAAGGGCTTGCAGATTGACCTCGAAACCGATTCTGAGTCTAGGCCTACTGAGCCTGACGCTCCCTTCCAGGTCGAACACTTGGGTGTTGACCGCAGACTTATCGTCAACCGCCAGACCAAGTTGAAGATGTACCGCTGCTGGATGCAGGGTAATTTCCGAAAGCGTGACGATGCTGCCACTGCGGATCCCGCTATTCAGACTGGCGAGTGAAGCTAAGCCTTGGCTCGACACACACCTGGGTGTCTGGGGTGTCTCCAAGATGGCATCCACAGTCCCTGGACAGGCAATAATATACACCTGGCCTTCTCCATAAGATCGACCCTAGAACAGGAGGTTCTTGTCTCTATTAGCAATTCAAGGGCCGTGCTGAACTGCGCCCTCTTCATATTGCCATTGTGCAAAGGAGCAGACGAACTCTTCTTACTGGACTAGTGCCAGCTCCAGTTCTTTTGCACGCTACAGCATACCCACAGCATCTGCCTCAATGTTGCCATTGTGGATTGAAACAGGACGGCTTCGGTAGTGACCACGAATCATGTCATGACAGACTGCACGAGTTAGACGATAAGAAAGTTTGCATAAATTTGCATCAAATATACTTCCACAGAGCTGCAATTCAATTCACATTTCACTTATCTAATCAAAGTCCGAAGTTCAATATCTCTGCAAAGTCTCTATATTTATGGCAAATGGCACTTTTCAATGCGAGGTATGGAAGATTGAAAACAACGGTGTATGCTCTAGCAGGACAGGAATATAACGAAACCAGGGCCAAAAGCGAGATCTAAAGCGCAACAAATGCGGCAAAAAATAGGTACAACAAGGAAGAGCGAAACTGTGTGCATGATCCGACCGCAATTGAGCTTTATCAACTCAATGGAAGTGGGACCGATAAGGCTTCGAGGGCAAGGCCTTCGAGCGGCAAAAGTTGATGAACACGAATCAACAAGGTAAGAAACACCACCCATGCACAAAAAGCAAAACGGCCATTCAGTGCATCTAAAGCACGTGAAGGATGGTGTCTATGAGATTTCGTCGAAAAAGAAAATGTAGCTGCATGAAAAACCAGAAGCGTTTTTCAAATCTGACAAACGGGACGTAGAAACAATCCGGTCATTTCATTCCCTCTTCGTTTATCATAAGAAACCACAGCCATTCGAGCGGTGGTGCTGAGCCACCAGTTCACGACGTCAGGTTGGGGCATTCGCCCAGAGCACGCTGGAAAGCATCTGCAAAGAGATCCTGCATGGCGCAGTAGTGGAACAGAATGCCACCCAATACGGCCAGATGCCAGATGTTGTGGCTGCCGCCGAAGTAATCAAAAAGACCCGGCTTCCAACGCTCGGGGACCTTGGAGGCATAGACGCAGGCCCCGACGAAGTAAACCATAATGCTCTTCACCACAGGAGCGTAGAAGTAGATACACCATTCGAAGCCACGGGTGTAGGAGAGCTGCGCAAGAGGAGCGAATCCAGTAAGTGCAAGGGTGACGTAGAAAGCCACACGGGCCCAAGCCATATCGTGACGGTTGAACGTCGGGTGCCAAGGAAGGATGATGCCGCCAATGCCAAGGAACATAGTGAGAAGTATGTAAGTCCAACGCGAGGTGGGCTCGCAGTAGAACGCGGTGTACTCGGTCGACACGATCGACGCGGCGACCAGCAAGGAAATCCCCGTGTAATCAACACAGGCAAACCGCTCCATCAGGGACTGGGAGGCAATGCTGTTCATGGTGTGCCAGATGGTGCTGCAGACCAGACACTTGCACGCAGCAAAAAAGAAAACAGCAGCGATCATGATGTCAGCCTTGGAGCTCAGGTGGAAGTTGGTGTGGAGCGGGTAGAAGTAGAAAGCGATAGAGAGAACGAGGATGAGGCCGATGATATGGGACCAAATGTTGACGAATTCGTTCGAGAATGAGAAGACAGAGGACACGCACTCCACCTTGGAGGTGCTAAAGCGATAACCTTTCAGAATGTGAGGGTTTACCCGCCAGGGGTCCGGCAGATCGGAATAGGTGATCAAACGCTTCTCCTGGGCCAGACGAATAGCCTCGTCGATGTTCTCGCGGAGAGCATCGCGGGCTCGGCGGGCACGTTCCATTCCCTCGTCCACCACTTCTCGGGCGTGAACGAGCTTGGAGTCCACGGCCTTCCATCCATCATCTATCGTGCCGTAGATGCCGCGGTCATGGATAGCATGTGCCCGAGACTCCAATTCGGACAAGAACGACTCCATCAAGCGCACGCCAGCTTGCGCTTTCTGTTCAAGAGTCTCCTTGGTCGCAAGGGCCTCGTTGTATCGGTCCTCCAGGGTCTCCACCAGGATCTTGGCTCGCTTCTTGCCGCTGCCCATAAGCTCGCCGGATGCGACCGAGCATTGGTCTCTCACAGCCTCCAGGGTAGCATATCCCCGTCGAAGACTGGAGTCAATCTGACCCATGTGAGATTTCCGGTATTGTTCGATCCATAACATGCGGCGCTCGAGTTCGGCCAGAAAGAGTTCGACCTAAGAGAATGTTAGAGGGTCAGATGCCCGAGAAGTCTCCCGAACTCAAGACTCACTCTGATAAATACAGTGTCCGCATCCTGGTAGTCACAGGACAGTTTCCTCGGGGCATGATAAGAGTGTCGGCGTCGCCGGTCTCGCAGGAGAGCGGTGTCCTCGTCGGGGGTTGCTGTGGAGGACGAGACCGCCTCAGCATATGATTCCACCGTCATTGATGATGCTGAGCAGGCCATTTTTGGGTAACAGCAGTTACCCGTTACGGGTCAATTCGATCGCAGCCCGGGTTGCGCGATTTTCGTTGTATCCAGAAACGGTGGGGGCCGGGGGAGTCCGGGGAGTTGGGCGCTGAGAATGGATAGATCGAGCGGCGAATTCAGGAGGGAGTCAAACCACCGCGACAGGAGAGTCTTAGAGTCTGTTGAAACCAGGAGGAACAGACTGCTATGTACACGGCATGCTCAGGTGGCGGACGAGGGGAAAGGTGGGGAGAGTGAGATGCAAAGGGGCCAGAGAGAGGGCAGAACGGGCTAAAGTCTTCCCCAACCACCAGCGACCCAGCATTCACATGGTCCAGACGGAGTGCGGTTGCCGCGCCTGATTGATCCTTCCTGCTCCACTTCGGCCAGTCCACTATCCACTGTCTAGTCGCCCAAACTTTTATCGGGCCTTTCCCCCCTCGCCACCTCCTCCAAACTCAAGTCATGGCTATCAGCGAAATCGTCTCTGACGAGTCGCTGCTCCCCGTGCTCGGCACCACCGCCGAGACCCTGGCCCAATGCCAGCAGCTGATAGCGCTGTTGAACCCCGAGAACAGCCCGACTGATCCCACCGGCCTCCAAGAGCTGTCCTTGGCGGCGTCTAAACAGCAAAAGATCCTCTTCGCACGGCTCGCTCAGCTGCGCGGCCAAAACCGGGACGCCATCTTTCGTGTGCGCGACACCAAACATGCCACCGCCGAGGCTCGTCAGGAGATCGACCGACTGCATCTCCAATTGCAGAACTTGTACTACGAGCAGAAGCACCTGACAGGCGAAATCGCCGCCTGCGAGTCCTACGAGTAAGTACTATTCGGGGCGCCCTGCCTGGACATTCTAGAACCCTGCTGACTCGACTCTTGTGCTTCCGAACAGTCATAAATACCTTTCGCTGCCTTTGATCCCGGTTGAAGAATTTTTGGAATTGTTTCCCGAACATCGCGAATCTAATGAACACGACCTGATGGTGGCGCGCATCAACCACGAACATGCGGAACGAGAGAAACTCGAACAGGCACGTCAGGAGCTGCTCAAGCGCAAGCAAGCGTTGATCGCAGAGAACAAGAAGCGCAAGGATGACCTAGCCAACCTAGACAAGGATCTGGAGAAATTCATTGACGTGCGTGCGCTTCTGCCTTTTTTTGGTTGCAATCCACCTTTACTAATTGATTACTGCGACTACAGGCAGCCAAGCCGATTCAGAAAATCTTCGAGAAGGAACACTAGGGGTGATGTTGTCTTCAGGTGCGAGCGGCAGGGTCAAAGGCTGCTTCTTCGTCTTTGACCACTCCATTGGGTCGGCGTTATTGGTCAAGATAGATACCCTATTTGATTTAGTGGGATGATTTGCAAAATCGTGAATTTATTCTCTTTCTTCCTTATCCACGTTGAGGCTCTTGCATTGCCTTCCAATGTAAGTAGTAGATCGGGTATGATCTCCGCGACCACTAAACGATCGTGGAAAAGGAAAGGAAAGGAGCAAAGCTGTAAAGTTAATGAGACTATTCAGCATTGGCAAAGCGAATAAATCTCTTGTTCTACCTTGATTCAATTCGATATTTCAAGGTGCTTGGTCGTATACTTCCTCTTCGAGAGCTCGTCCTACCCGAAGCGGCTGTGCCACCTGTTCCCCCTTCTCCGCCTTCAGCCTTTCCGACTCTACTCCAGCACGCCAAAGCGCCAGCATTTCGAGTCAACATTGCTCTGGCGGTGCGTCTCCAGGGCACAAAGCATGCCCCGACCATGACGAGCCAAACTGGAGACCATGAGTCTCTTCAAACGGTCACGTCGACAGCCGACCTCAAATCCATCACTCAGCGCGTCCCGCCCCCCGAGACCCCAGAAGCTATCCAAACGCGGTTTCGCGTCATTGCTGCCTTTTGGGCGGTGATCATCTTCCTTGGATTTCCGATATGGTGGAAAACAACTTCGATTTACCGGGCGCATCTGCCCATCCAGGACATGGTGGACTGGGCTGATGGCAAGGTAAGCCGATGTGGAAGCAGGGACAATGACTGGACCCTGTACAGAGCTGGATGGCTAATTCTGGTCGTTATAGGCATGTCGCCCGGTCTTTCCACTTGAAATTCACGTCGTAGCGCCGGCGATGCAATCACCTGAGTCGCAGCACCTTGTCCGCACGACTCAGCATGCGCTCGACGATCTCAATGAATTCGCCGCCCACCACCTTCGCCTCAAGTTGACGAACGATACCGACACTTCCGTGACACAGAACATCGATAATAACCCGGCTGTATCTGAAAACACAATGGAAGACGGACCAGACACAGCATTGACTGTTCGTGTGGTTCCTCAGGAGGATCTGGCCACCCCCGTTCGGAGCTACGTGCGGATACCACTCAGCTCGATATCTTCTACCCACCCAGCCAAGCTCCCATTCCCTCCTCTTCGAACCCACCACTTTCAATTTTTATTGCAGAAGAGCTGCAACGGCTATACAGTGAGGAGAAGGCGACGATTGCTTATATCCTTTCCGGCGAGGCTGCCGGCCATGACCTGGAAAGCATTAGCCGACGCTTGCGCCGGTCAATGAAGTACGCTGATACATATCATCTGTCCTTCTCCTTGTTTACGCCTGGCTCTGCGCCGTCCTCTTGGGACATTGAAGCCGCTGTACAGGAGTACCTATCCCCTCTGCTGCACGCATTTGGCCCTATAAGCAACTTCACCATCGACACCCAGGTTCAGCTCTATGCAACCTTTTCACCCATGGCACCGCCACCAGTATATGACCAGACGGAGGCGGCATGGACACTGAAGAAGGAGGATCTTAGCGCTTTTATCAATGCTGCGGAGTGGCCGCTGAACCCGAGCATCGGTAACGGCCCTACTCTCAACTTCATCCTCTATGTCCCGGATCCTTCTCAGTCCCCGATGGTCGTCAAGGAGAATCGTGCTTCGAGTTGGATTATCCCGCAATGGGGTGGCGTTTTTCTCCTCAATCCGCCTCTGGCTCAGGCCGACAAGAGCGGTAGCCAGGCAAACCCAACCCATATCTCTCAAGAGGTTTTACGACCGGCGTTCCTAACCTTTTCCCACCAACTTCTAACCCTCCTTGGCACCCCAACTACTCCTGCCTCTCTCCCTCTCCGCCTCCAAACATTGATTCGAGTCCGTGCTGCAACCCTTCTTCTTTCCGCTTCATCCACGATGGGTTCCCTCGCCCGTCTCACTGAATCCCTTCCTTCTATCCCCATCCCAGCTACCGTTGCATCCTCTGTCTCTACGACTCTTACTCATCTCTCTTCCGCCTGCTCTCATCTCCGCGAGGGCCGCTTTAGTGCTGCTCTCGCCAGTGCGCGCATCGCAGAGACGGAAGCTGAGCGCAGCTTCTTCGAGAAGAGTATGGTTGGTCAAGTATATTTCCCAGATGAGCACAAGGTTGCCGTCTATCTACCTCTACTGGGTCCAATTGGTGTCCCATTACTAGTTGGTTTGATGAAGGAACTGAAGCGACTCGTGGCAGGCTGGAAGGCGCGGAAGCGCGCCACGGCATAGAGCTCCTTGGCCAGAACTACCTTTCTTTGTATTCTACAAGCTACACATATACACATTCAAAGGTTAACTCTGTCTGGCATTTCAAATACCACCAGGCAGAACAAATTTCTCCCTTTCTGACCCTCCTTATCGTCAAACAAGACGAAAACGCAAACGTGAATAGGAACCGATCAGAGCTGGGTATCATCAAAAAAATGAAATGATATTATTCTAAAGAATGTAAATGCTAATGTTTTATCAACAATGCTCGGTCAGTGAAGACTGATTTGCGAGTCCTCGCTCATGAAACGATGAAACGAATGAAGTATCACCAGGACGATGATCCTGGCGGTCATGGCCTCAATTCTTTGTCTGGCGACTCCCTAACTTTGTACGAAGGATTCCCCTTCGCATCATTAAACCCAACAGCTTGCACCAGATCTGTAAATGTCGTATCGGGTCGCGAAATCGTCCCAGGGTACGGCTCAGGGCCTAGAAACTTTCTCGACTGTGAAAATGCCCCCGGTGGTGAGTATACTTTGATACTTTCGGTGCTGGCCTGGCGCTGGCCGGGTGGAGTGACTGGATATTGCACATGCACATCAGGAACCGGAGGGACGTCTTTGTCCATTCTCGGTTGCCCAGAGAAAAGGCTCTTGACCCTAGAACCGGTCCGGTGTAGCATTGATCGTCCTCCTGTCGATGTGCGCCTTGACGAAGAGGGACGTAACAGGAAGTCTGTACGGTATGAATTATCCTCACTAGCGATTGGGCTGGAGATTCCCATGACGGCGCCTGATGAAGAGCGTTGGGACCAATGTAGGCCAGCCTTTGGATCGTGATTCTGTAGATCCTTCTTGTGAGATCGGCGGCGGAGACATGTTGCTATGAGGACGGCGAAGATGGCGCCGAAGAGTGCGCCAGGGAAGAAGCCTGCTACCACAGCTTTGCTTGGGAACGACGGGCACGAGGCGAGCGCGGTAGTTGAATTGTCTTGAGAGGCGGAAGAAGAGGGCGAAGCGACGGGTGTGAATGTAGCGCCAGTAGTATCAGTGGCGGTGGACGTGGAGGTTGATGAAGCCTGGGAAGTCGATGACGCTGTGCTTGAGGTCTTCTGGTTCAGAGCACAGGTGCTGTTCCCCTGGCATGTGTAGCCAAATGGGCAACAGGCATCTCCACATGTGGGAAGGGAACTGTCGAGCTTGGTTGTCTTGACGGAATTTTTGGGATGTGCAGTTGCGTTCTGTTCCTGTACATCGCAGACTATCGGTGATATGTAGTCGCAGCTCGCCCCGGAGGGACAGCAGATAGCGGAGCTGGCGTCGTCGAGGCCGATGCAAATGGATGAGGAAGGACAGCAGAAGGTATCAGGTAGACTACCACCGCAAGTATCATAGGAGCTAGGACAAGAGCTCGAACCCCGTGGGAGTAGGTCTAATGGATCGAAAGTGGAAGCATGGCTTGGTTGAAGGCTGGCCATGAGGTTCAAGAGAAAGAACATCGAAGAGCGCCTGGCGATAACGCCCACAGTAGATTTCGCCATACTGGCGTTTTTGGAGGTAGTACTCAAGCCTTTTGAGAATAGTGAAAGCCCGAACAGAAGTCAAGTTTCGCAGGACTTGTAGAAGAGTATCATAGATGCATGCCAAACGACGCAAAAAGAGGCCCCTGGACGTAGAGAGAGTATTAGATGTGGAAGACGAGAACATATAGGAGTTATATGGGGCGATCAGGCAATAAAGAATAGGCACCTTTGAAAGGCATTCATTCATAGGCATACAAAGGGATCTGATCTATTCATGGCACGCGCTCGGGTCCCAATCAGGGAGCCGCCGGCGAGTTTCAGCATGAGCGACATGATCTAAATATGCAACTCGGCGGGCGCTAAGCCTGATTTCCGTTGCAGAAGCAGCAATCGTGGCCAGTGCCACAGGGTGAGATGTGCAGATCGGCCGATGGTGGGCGCTTAGAGAGACACTGAAGATGTTGATGTACTTCGGTGCGCACTGATTGGCTGGATTATGTCAGCACCACTACTCCCGATTGGGAAATGCATCGGGAGGGAAATTCTTCGGTTTGGCGAAGCTACGGACCACGCCAGTCACATCTCTCGCCCATCATGTTCAGCCGACTCATTAGGCCGGGCGCTCTGCGCGCGGCTTCGCTTCAGGTAAGCCCTGCCTTTCTTTTCGGTTGTCAATGAACCACGGTTGCCTGCTCCGCAGAGACTGATCGCGTTGCCTTATCCAGACACCTTCCTCCGCCCTGCGCTTCCAGGCTCGTGGCCTGCACCGTATCCCTCAATTGCAGCATGATGCCTATTACAAGGAGAATGGCATTCCAGAGCTCATGTCCCCCGAGGCTTTCGACTTCTCCTGGACCCAGTACCAGACTCTTCTGGTGGACAAGCTCAACCTGTTGACACAAGGTCAGATCCGACTCGCCCGGCGGAATTGTCCGCTTCGGGGACGCGCTTTTGGTGTTGAAAGAAATTTGGACTAAATACTGACCTCTACCTTTCAGACACCGTCGATGCGGACGCCAAACCCGGAGAATTGCTGGTCAAGTACTCCAAGCGCCCGGAAATGGCCTCGGTCTTCAACTATGCCTCCATGGCTCACAACAACCACTTCTTCTTTAACTGCCTGGTAAGTCGCTGTCCACGAATGTCCAAATAGTCTTTGTCTGCTGACACTCTCTTCCTATGCAGTCCCCTACTACCACCAAGATTCCCGAGAAGTTCGCTAAGGACATTGTCGACACCTGCTCCTCCGTCGAATCCCTGAAGATGGACTTCCTGGCCACCGCCAACGCCATGTTCGGCCCCGGCTTTGTCTGGCTCGCTAAGAACCTTGAGCGCGAGGGCCTAATGCAGATCTTCTGCACCTACAACGCCGGTTCGCCCTACCCAGCCGCCTACTCCCGGCGGCAGCCCGTCGACATGGCTACACACTCCCCCGACGCACCCCTCGGCAACCAATTCGCCGGCTCAATGGGTGCCCATGCACAGAACCAGAAGAACCTTGCCCCCGGTGCCATTGATGTGCAGCCCATTCTGTGCGTCAACACCTGGGAACACGCGTGGATGATGGACTATGGCATTGCTGGAAAGGAAGAGTACCTCGAGCGGTGGTGGGATCGGATTAACTGGGACGTGGTGTTTGACAACTACAACGCGATCAGCTCCGTGAAGGGCGCGCGAAGCACGGCCAGCCGGGACCGCAGTCTGAGCATGTTTTAAGCGGTGAAAAAGCCTTCTTGTTTGGATAATCTGTACTATATATACTATCACATTTTTACTTCTTTCTCGAGTTCAACTCCGTTGGCCTTGCGGATTGTACAGCGGGGTTTGGTTGATAGAATTGAACTTGACAGTCATGCTCCATATGTATCTATACGTACCGCATTTCCCCCGACAGGTGAGCTGCCGCCGCTTTTATGAGAATACTCAGGCTTAGGCTCAGGCTGACTGAGTGGATGTCAGCACGGGCTCAGACAGTGATCATGCTCAGACCAGTCACGTGAGGGAGAACTCTCTTTTTCCCCGAACCTGTCCAGGACTATTCCCAAAGGGGATTAGCCTCTATGGAGTGGTTCATAGATGGTTAGTTCTTCCATAGCATTGCCCCTGCCCTCCTTTCTGGAGCACTCCATCTCATCGAGCAAATGCGCTATGGAAATAAGGTGCAGGGAAAAGCGGGGAACTCAATCCTTTTATCGTGTATGATACTACGGTCAAAAATCCTTTTTGTTTTCTATTGAGAGTGGCTCAAGCTCAAACATCTGATGAATCGGTGAGGTAGATGAATGATGATGCATTAGAATCTACCAGACGAACTAAACTAAACGGGGCTTGGGCAGCTAACCAGACCGTTGTACTAAACTAGGAAGGCGCTGGTTATGATGATGGCCAAGCTACATCCTGCTTTGTGTGTGAGCGAAGGCTCGGAAGAAAAATTAGCCGAGCTGATCTCCGAGGCTGAATACGACGGAACGGTTTTTGACGATGCCGCGCTTTACGACGCGGTATCAACTACGGCTTGCACTCGCTGTATAATATCCTAACTCGTATCCCGCAAATTGTCGAGGAGACGCTAAGTTTTGCCGCTTGGTATAACGAGAGGAAGCGGAAAGCGCGGGACGAGGCTATAAAGGTCGGCATAGACCAGTTTGACTATGCTCTGTCGATCTTTCACCTGGCGGCCAAATGGAGCTATATACTCATTACGACAAGGGGGCAAACGATGGGCCGGGGAACGTACTGCTCGTGTATCTCGATGACCGTAGGCGTGTTCTCCGTTATTCTCGGTTGGACGGAGCCGAGGACTTATAGGCTGCCGATGGGATGTTCTGCTCAGGCCAGGATTCTATACATGTCTGGTGGGCGGACGGCCGCTACGGCGAGGACTGGGAGCCCCGCGAACTTTCTAAACTATGGGGCGAGGCTGATCATGAAAAGCCCGGATTAGAGACCTGATGCAGGGCAATCTCCGAGAAAAGAAATTTCAGTGTCGTTGGACACAAGCAATTAGGTGTCTGACGAGAGTGACCATCATCACTAAGAGCAGACAAGGCGACTTACCTTGGACCTTGAGTCCAACGTCTCCTTGTCCCGCGGGTCGATCGGCTGCCCTAAGGCTGACACGAAAATTAACATCTATCTCGACACCAAGCTCGATATGGCTGCCAGATACGCCTACTACTTCAGCGGTACTTTAGTGCCACCAGCCGTCACTGATACACATGCCTACCGGCATGCATCAGTCGCTCTATATGGGTGTTTCAGAAATGGGCTCGACCAGCTGACCTATAACTCAGATTCTCAGCGGTTGATACCCACTCTGATCTACCCGGACAAACTTCATCGGGTGCAGCTCTGACGACCTTTTAGAGAAGTATGGCAAAGAAAGTTAGGTCGCAGCAACAGGAGTACTCTCTTCAATTCCGCCGTCGGTCCTAGCGCTTCGTGCAAACGAGTGATATTTATAGTAGGGGCACTGATACCCAATTACACAATGATTATATACAAATTCGCAGTCTAACAACCAACTCACCAACGCTACGCAATGGGCGCGTAGAAGCTAAATTTGCCAGTCGGGTCATACTTTGCCTTCAAAGCCTTCAGGCGGTCCTGGCGCCAGCTCTCGCATCCATACAACTCCTGGAGAGATTCATCGCCGTAGGCATAGTTGACATAAGCCCGGAAATCATCCATGCCGGTACCATCACGAAGAATGTCACGAAGCTTGTTGCCCAGATTGGCGACTTGAGAGTCCAGAGTGGAGCCAGCAGGGAGATAGTTGATCAGCGGGGCGGCAAGGATGTTCTCGCTGCGGAAGGCGAAGGCGCTAGAGTCGCTGGGGATTGCTTGCACGCCCTCCATGGAGTAGCCCTCGAACATGAAGATGGAGTTGTTTAAGGCCGAGGTTCCGCGGACAGCGTTTGCGAAGACATTGTACGCCTTCGTTTGCGCGTCGACATTGTATGACTGGAGATAGATTGGGAAGCGTGGGTTGGCAAGGGCAGCCTTTTGGCAGGGTGGCTGGTTGTTGGCGATTCCAGTCCACGAAGCCAGATCGGTATAGGTGCCTGACGCTGGCTGGATTGAGAGAGGTCCAATGTCGTGGAAAGGCCGGGTGTAGGCTGAGTCGACGGTGGTGACACCTTCTTGAATGATGTAGAAAATGATGACCGGCTTGGATAAGTTAGCAATGGAAAACAGCGTTCAGGTAGATGTTTTGACTTACGTTGTTGGGGTCAGCGCCTGGGTTGTTAAGCCAGTAAGACCAGTTGATCAAGCCAACTGGCTGGGTACCGTTCTTCAACAGATAGTCGTTGGCAGCCTGGTAGACGGCACCAACCTTGTCACCACTGAAGGTGATGGTTTCAATCGCCCAGTTGCTGTACTGAATGTCGAAGACCTTGGTGGTGAGAGAAGTAACAATGCCAAAGTTGTGGCCAGCACCCTTCATCGCCCACCAAAGGTCAGACTTTGCGTTGATCGTCGTTAAGGCTCCATTGGCAAGGACAACGTTCATCGAAACAAACTGATCAGCGACCAATCCATGGTGTCCCTGGAGCCAGCCATGACCTCCACCGAGACCGGGACCGAGAATGCTAACACACTCGCATGTTCCAGTAACTATTTCAGCAATTAGCCCAGGCACCCCTTTGTTGATATGGACATTAACACACGGGGAGCCACCTACCGGCTTGCTTTCCTGCGTTCCAAAGCTCGTCAACGACAGCCTTCGCCATCGCTCCGCCGCCAATGGTTGCGGTCTTTCCATCTCCCGAGACGGTGACGGTGTTGAGCTGAGTCATGTAAATCTCAATTCCCTGGGTCATCTTGCCCAGCGAGGTGAGGGATCCATGAGCGCCAGTGGAGGCCAAGAAGGGCAAGTCCCGCTGGTTGGCAAATTGGACCTGATGCACTGTCAGTCCAGGTCTATATGCTCAATACTATTGTCTGTCCCATGGTTGCTGCCAGTTGACTAATCTGAGGATCGCAACAGAGGAAAGAAGACAGAATGCACGCCGATCAGGAAAACAAAAGCACTTACAGTCTCGGCAACATCATTTTCAGTACCAGGCACCACGACCACATTCACAGTAGGCTCGTCCAACAGCGACCATCGAGCCGAGGCAGCTTCGAACTCAGTCGTGTTGGGATAGTAGATTTTGGCAGAGCTAGAAAGCTTGGCCTGGAGGTCTGTCATATCATAATTGCCCCTTGAATGATGGCCAGGGTCGTGGCTCCGAGCGAGGGGCAGGTTTTGGCCGACCGCGGTGCAAGCCCAGGCGACAATCGCCATGGCCACTTCCATCTTGAACTGATACATCGTGCAAGCTGTATGCACACTGCCGCGGCTGTCCAAAGAAACTCAAACGCTGTTGTGGCTAGAATGCGTCGCTGTTGGTTGAGCAGCAATCCCTGCAAACGGCCGCGTGGAAAGATGTGCTGGAGGGCTGGGCAAAGGAACGGACCCCTGTCATTTACTCCGTGGGAACGTGGGAATTAATAATCTTTATTTCTGCCGCTGTACGTAGCTATGGGACTCGTATTTAATTTCTACCCCAAAATGACTAAAGAATCCTCTTAGTGGTTGTGGAGGTGTAGGCCAGGTCAATGGCGCGATGTCAAAAGGCCGAATACCCGGTCTCCACATCAGACCTAAAGGACTTGAACATTGAGAGAGGCGAGCAGTTATAAGTCTTTTGGCTGCAGATACAGATGAGCGAGTACATAACTGTTCATATACTGTATGCACCCTCGAAGTCAATTGTCCGAGATCGACAAGGTACTTTCCACTCTCCTCGAACACTTGGGTTTGAAACGAGAGGACAGGAATATCGTACGACTCGTGTCCCTGATCATACTAGTGGACGGAAAACCCCCTTCTGGCAGCACGCAAGAAAAATCAATTTATTCATGCAGGTGGTCGGAAGTCGGGCTGGATGTTACATTTCGAGAGAAGCCCAGAAAACCCTTCTACACGAGTGCAAACGCTAGTGTACTCGACTCCCGACCGCCACCAATCTATTCCCATGGAACTGATTTGCTTGGTCCCCCGCTGAGACGAACTGTAAGTTCAATCGATCCAGGTTAAGTTTGAATGTCGCGCCATATGAGTGGTAGCACACGCCTCATGGCTGGCCACCAGGTGGCCCGGTTGGTTTTAGCAGCTTTCCCACTGGCCACGCCAAGCAAGGCGTAACCTGGCCCGATCCGCTTTGAAGTGGAGGGAAAAGGGGGCCGCAGCGCTTGGCGATTGGATGGTGTCAAGACTAAATTCGGGCCAAATCCTGTGCAAAATAACCACTACTAAAAATGCTCCATGGGCAACATTCTTAGTCTATACGGTCATTTATTATTTCGACAGATGGGCGCTCGGGCGCCAACCTGAAAGCTCCTACTGAAGCCAGACTAGTGTTCTCGACGTGGAATCCTAGCGCGGACCTCATCGTTAGAGTGAACTTTAATGAGATTGCCCAGGAGAAGGTCGCAGCCTGGGGGACCTGAAGGTATCATTGGACATGATACAAACTGCTGACAACTTTGAATTGGCGGAATTATTCACTCTCAAGGAATCGCGACTTCGCTTGGGGACTCTTCAAGAAAGCTTGAGCGTCCCGAAAACCTAGATCTGGGTTTGCGCATGCATGCAGATCAGAAAAATCGCTACCGTGTACTTCATTAATGGTTTCATGGTACGGATACCATAACCTCTTCGGGTCTTGTGGCGGCTGCACATTTGGGCGTTCTCTCGAGAGACTCGACATCTCTCTTTTTGTCCTTCTGGCCGTCGTTTAACAAGCGAGCGACCGCTATGCCAGTCTGCCATTGGGAGGCATACAGTATTACCCTTATACAGCGTGAAAGTAGGTGGCTTACTAGTCGTGCCTTCTTTCACCGGAAATATCTGGTGTTCTGGCATGCTAATTGTCTGTGCTTTTTAGGGATGTCTGGCATGATCACCCTGGCTGCCAGAGATGCCGCGTCCGATGCTGCTCACGCGGCCTACAAGGCAACGGTTGAGTTATGGACGCTCTACTCGTTTGGAGTTGCTGTGACCCTGCTCCGGACATATGCTCGAGTAAGAGCTGTGGGCTGGAGGAATCTGGGAGCCGATGACTATCTCATTTGGGTCGCAATTGTCTGTTCCCCTAACGACACCGTTGACCTGCGCTCCATACTGATGCCTTTCTTTCTAGATCTTTTATACCGCGCAAACATCACTCGCGTACAGTGTGGGCAAATTTGCCCATGGCCTTGCAAACAACAGCATGACAGATGCCCAGCGGGCCGCACTGTCGCCTTCGAATCCCGAATATGTCGCCAGGTATGGATGTCACGGGTTCATGACGAGTCCGCGAGCGAATATTTGAATGCAAATTAACAATGCACACAGAGTGATTGGATCTAAAATCCAGGTTGCAGGATGGACAACCTACATGTTGCTGATTGGTTTTCTCAAACTGTCCGTGCTTGCATTCTATGTCCGACTTACGGTATGACTCGCTATCATGCGTTTCGCATCAATCTTGACTTGCTAACGAGTGCTACAGGATGGCTTGAGCCGAAAGTACCGTATCCCCGTCTTTGTTGGATTCGCCCTTGTCATTGGAAGTATGGTTGCTAGTGTCTTGACAATTTTCACGGCATGCAGGCCATTCAACCACTACTGGCAGATTAACCCAGCGCCAGAAAGTGAGAAAGATGCCATCTTCTCCGATTCGGTCTTTTGCTAACCCAGCACCTCCTCTTCAGACGTCTGCCAACCTGCCATCTCTATGCCCATCATCTGGGTGACATTCGCCGCGAATCTTGCGACAGACCCATTCCTCATCTTTGTGCCTATTCCGATGCTCTGGAAATCCAGCTTGAAGACTTTGAAGAAGGTAGCAGTGACCATCGTCCTCAGTGCCGGCGTGTTCGTGCTCGTCTGCGCGACCATCAAGAGCGTTTTCCTCATCGTGGTATGTCCTACCCTTGCTCGGCGTATTCCCCATATGTCAATACATCCCTCTAATCTGCGCAAATTACTAGTCACCCGTAAGCGGAGCACAGATCGCGGAGGAATGGGGAACCCGGGAAACCTTCGTCGCCGTGATCACCACCAACCTCCCCATGATATTCAAACTCTTCAAAACCTGGCTAGGCGTCCTATTTGGAAGCGCCTTCCAAACGTCGCAAAAAACATACAAAACTCCCTCTGGTGGTTTCCGCAGCATTGGTGGTGGAGACTATCCGAGTCGGAGTCGAGATCGCCGGGGCCCACCAAGCTCGAATCCAGTCACTGCCAATATGACTTTCAACGAGAGCGAAGAGAGAATTGTCGACAATGTGCAGTTGGAGGGCTTGAAGGCGTACGCTGGTCCTGGAGGTGAAACTACGTCGTCGCCTGGAATTGTGGTCTCCAGCCAGATTGAGGTTACGCACGAAGCGAGACGGAGCGCTAACAGTGTTCAGCCGGAGCAAAACGTTCATGAACCTTGGTAAATTAGGAAAAAGAAAAAGAAAAAGAAAAATTGAAAATATTGTGGGAAACTCTCGGGTTGTTTTAAACATGGTTATGGGAGGTTCCACTCTGCTTGTGCTTCTCGTTGTTGCCAGCACCCACAGATAGACTGCGTTGTTTCTCCATGGTGATCCATCGACCTCTATTCCATTTGTACAATAGTTTATTGTCATACCACAACTCTTATCACCTCTTATATTCTCAAGTAAAATTTCATTGGTCTTCATGAGGATTTTTTCTCCGCGCTGGAAGCGGAGGACAGCCTCTCATCATTCTCAAGTCAAGAAACAGACCTCCGGTCAACCCGCAAGGCCCAACGACAAGAATATTCCAGCACAAGAAAAGCAAAGAAGAGACCCCCCATTTACTCACCACCAAACTTAGAACTCTCAAAAATAATAGGCCAAGTTTGCCCTAGACAAAGATGCTGTTCTTGTGGCACTCCCCCGAAGCCTGACACATTGACAATGAAGCGGACATCCACCCACGCTGTCATGATGAAGTCCGTCCTAGCGGTTTGTCTGGTTTTACATTCTAAGTGAAAATTCCAACAATGCTCTTCAACAGGGCGGACTATGAATACGAAGGAATTCATGGGATAGCTAATAAGATTTCACTGTGGTGGAGGACGCGGAACTTCTGGTGGACGGATTTGCCCTGTTTCCAGGCTTGCTCTGTGAGAAGTAGACAATATATCAAGAGTAGGAAATATTAATCAGTAGATAAAAGAGCCGAGAGTTCAAAAGACCCTTCTTGATCGCGGTGTTCTTGAGACAAATTTCAGTGACCAAAAGTCACTGAAAGACCGTAGGCAGAATGATGGGGCTGAATTCGTATACCCAGTGATATCGCAGAAAATTCGCTGTGCCGCCGAGGCACACCCGAAGATATCCCTCACGAAATGGCCCCGGGGGCCGGCGCTAGTAGGCTAACAGCCCGTGTTTAGCGCGATAGATAACCCCCTAGTCTCAGTCTTCTCTCCACTAAGATAGGGTACAGCTGCTTCCGAGGTCCCTGGACGACGGGAACTGAGTCGAATACTCCACCTATGTTAGCTGCACGGTCCGTCACCTTGTCTAACTCCATAGGGGGCTGGGCCGTTGGTTCCGTAAGACTTGGCCCTTTCGTCCCTAGGATAGTAATTCAAGCTGACGATCTCTCTCGTGGTAAGGCAGACGGGGACCCAGCTAAAGAGTACTCCGTACGTAGTCAAAGAATATACTAAATGCAACTACTGCATAGCTAAAGATAGAGCCATTCGTGACCTTACTGTCTATTCCGATTATGGAATGTCGTTGGGCCGACTTCCTAAATATAAAATCCTGGCTACAGAGCCTTGAATGCTTTTTCAATCATTCAGCTATCGAACCCTCTATTTCCATCAAATTATATTGCCCACAAGCCTAAGATGAAGTTTTCTTGGGCTCTTCTTGCTCTGCCTGTTCTTAGCAATGTGGCATTTGCCGCTCCTCTCACCGACGGAGAGCTGCAAGCTACCTATCAAAGGCCTGACCCCTAAGGGAATGGTGAAAGCCTATCTTGGAAAGAGGTTAACTTGTCAAGATGTCCCAAGAGCGATTTGGGTCGGTCATGGAATACTCGAGGTAGCGTATGTTTTATTCGGATCACTGCCACTTATTACTCTAGGAAGATGGAGACTGATTTCCTTTATGATGAACTCTAGTAATGTCCTCGTTACCCCCGTGGGAGACTATGTTAGGGGAGTCTGCGAGAGACACAATAGCAAACAATGTGCTGTTTGGGTTACCAACGTCAGAGCAGCATTTAATCTAATTTTGCTGCTTAGCGGAAAATTCAGTGCTGATGCTGCTGTGATCTATTTAAGCTCTACAATTTTGAGAAATTGTCGTCGATCAATCCCATCGATCCCCGAGTAAGACATGGAAGCCCTTAGGATCAACTACTTTATTGGCGTTTATGAAAAAATCGTGAATCCACTCATTGGAATTAGTGCCAATAACGGTACGCTAGCTTTGGCTCATCACTATCGTCTGAAGGAGGTGGAAGTGCATCCAACAGAACTCGTGATTACGATATTCATCACTTCGAGGATGGTACTGCACACCTCTATGTTCCCTTCGTTGGGTCCGGTAGCGGTTCATCTGTTAACAGGCGACACGATGGGGCGGGAGTTAAAATTGCTTTCCAGCATGCGTCTGTTGCCTTGCTTCAAGTGAATATTCCGGAGTGGCCTCGGCGATGGCGACCAGATGGCAGGAGCTTGAGGGGTAGGGCCATGCCAACGTTTTCCGGTTCATGGAGAAGAATGACAAGGTGGTCTTTTACTATCGTGCTATTGTGGAGGGCCAAGGATTTGGCGACAACTATGAGGAAGTCATAGCCTGTGGAGACATGGGCTCATATGTTGGAGAGTTCTTGGAAAGCCCCTGAAGCAGCGGACCTTTCACTTGAAAGTGATTCTCATAAGGGCTCAGAGAGATTCATTTGTTACATTGATGATGGCGGTCCTTTGTAGATAGGCGATACGTGCAAAGTAGAAAAGATTCGACGTGAGTAGGACTAGGGTGTTGCAATTTGTTGAGGTGAATTAACTCAAGCCGCATATCTCTTCGCTCAGGTCAGGCTCAGTGAGCAGGTCCGCTTGATTATAATGATAATCACTGAGCAACTCATCCCGCGCAGGGACGTACTCAATTCTACTCGGTGATCAAAAAGCGGCGAGGGGCGAGGAATAAACCGGGAAGGGAAAGCCAAGAATAGCCAGACATGGTCCGGTACATATGCTTCTATACCTAGTCGAAGGGAGTCTATATGGTACTGTACACACGTCTAAATCTCGGATCCCAAGAACGCCAATAATATACAAGATCCAGAACCTGGGCGTCTAGTCTATTGGCCCTGGGTATGTGTCTCCCGAATGCGCTTCTCAAACGCCTCAATCATGACGCTAGCCATTTGTCCCTCCACGGCGCCCATGACAGTTGCATGTAATTGATTGCGGAACTCAAAGCGCACCTCCAAATTCACTTTCGTCTGTGGCCCATCCCTGCCATCCACGGGAGCCAACGGCACCAGTTCCCACCGTGTGGAGAGGTACTCGAAAATGCCCTCGGTAGCACCAGGGAAGAATCCGCTGAGGCCAGATGACTTGCTGCTGCTGCCCCCAGTATTTCCATCGGCGTTTCCATATTTCGCGCCGCTGCGAGCCTCGACAATCCAATTGGCAGGATCACAAATCACGCGCGAGGTGAATGTTTCGCTGAGCGGGCCGTACCCCACGGTCAAAAAGGCTTGTGTTGGATGGCCGGTTTCCGGGTCGCGGGCTGTCACGGTGGAAGCTGTGAGGAAGGGCAAGAATTGCGAGTAAGACTCGACAGAGGAGATCACTTTGAAGAGCAGGGCGGGCGAGTAGGGTAGCGTGCGGGTGGCCGTCAGGACGCGCTTAGGAGAGTTATTGTTGCCGTTGGGCGCGGACGGCAAGATGGATGAGAGGGAGGGAAGGCCGAAGGATCGTCTCGCCGTGTATGTAGAGCATGGTGGTATTCCTTGCGTACTCGGGCGTGGTTGTTGTGATGTGCTGATTGTCCTTGTCGCGGACTGGCCGGGCAGTAACGAACGCTCAGGCACTGACGGCCGGTCTGAGGAGAAAATCGTGCGACATGAAGGTCGCCGGGCGCGGGCGGGTCGCATTGGAGAGATAAATAGGTGAGAAGTCCTCGCGGCGTGTGCTTGCCCTGGAGATGTTGGAGAGCAACGTTGGAATCCTGCCAGGGAAAAAGTCGCGGCTCCGCGGTGATCGGCATTTGCGGCCGAGGCTCCGCCCTTTCTTGTGCCTGGCTACTCCGTACTACATGGGGGAATTCAAGACTACAACTCAAAGCATGTACCCAAGTTATCTTAGAAAATAAGTGTCATAATTTTCATTTATTGTATGTGTCATATTTCTAGGAATAGATAAATCCTTCGATCACCCAGCAATTATCTAGCCATGATTCGTGGACGAATAGGCATCGCCAGTATAGGTGACAAAATCCATTCCCATGGGCGTTCCTTGGGTGCCTGGGAGCCAGACATTGCCCTGGTTCGGCCCCGCAAACCCAGACACACGGCTGTCATACAGGCGCTAACGTCCCTAAGTTAGCTTATTTGGCAACCTGGTGTTCAAAATTGGGAATGTCCTACCCAGTCAAGTTGAGCTGGCGTATTCAGCATGTCCTTAATCACATCGAGTGGCGAGTAGGATGGCGTTTCGCTAGTATTGTACATCGCCGCCTGCAGGTCACCAGCGTTTGCTGCGGCGTACATTTGGTACTGCTCTTGGTTCATTGAGGTCGAAGCCGGTTGGAAAGCCAATTGATCTGGATTCTTCATTAGTGCCCACAGGAGTCAAACATGGTTGAAAAAAGTACCTCTAATCGGAATCGACTCCTCTACGTTCTTTGACACTAGGCTCTCGAGGCTCGTGCCCTTTACCCTGCTTAGCATGATAGTCAAGGCAGCAAATGCCCGCTGCGTGTCCACAGACCGGCGCCGTGCCTCCTTGAAAATCCGATGGGTGGTCTCCAAAAGAGAAATCAGATCAGTGTGCTCTTGGACTCCCAAGCGCGCAGCACTTCCACGTTCGCTGTCCTGTGAGAGTTCTAAGCAAAGAATCATGGACGAAAGCATGAAATCGGTGTTTTGGAGAGAGTTGACAAAGAATCGCTCAGCGTACAGCTGACCGCCTGGTAAAGACTCGTTCCAAATATCGGAATGGTGTCGCAGAGTCTCTCGAGCGGCACTTAGGCAGACCGATCGCGAATAGGCATATTTGCTTCCAGGCTCTGCCACGTACCGGCGATGCAGTACCACACGTGCCTTTTGATAGAGCAGATCCAGCGTGTACCGCCGCATGATCAGGTCCGTCGGTAACGCGATACACTGGCTCATGGGTTGCATCTGAAAGGTTGAAGGCAACAGATTATGCGCTTCCTCTAAGCGACGATCAATCGCCAGGAGCTCGTCATAGGGCACCGATTCTCGAGAATAAGCCAGGTCGACAACCTGTCCGAAAACTTTCATGATCCGGGACTTCGCCCTCGTGTACGTGCAAGCTGTCCGTTCTCCCTCTTCAGACCGCCCTTGAGGCAATTGGGGTGAATTCTCGTCAAAATCCGTGTCATGAAGGTTGGATGGCAACTCAGTGTCGTACTGCCATGGTTGAATCGTTCGTGGTAGCCCGACCTGGAATGAGATCAAGATATCAAGTTGACAAAGTAGGGCCCAGAGACGCCGCCGCATTTCACCGTCGAATGCAGACAGGCTTGGGTAATGTCTCGCATCACGATGGTAACCCATGCGCATAGCGAGCCGGATGGTAATTGCAAGAAGATACGAGACTCCAACCTGCGCATCCTGGGTCCGATAAAACTCGCACAGTGAGTAGAGAAACAAGGCCTCGCATTTGTAGCGGCCGGGTATTAGATAGTTCGCTTGTACCAGGCTCTGCGCAGCTCTCTTGCGGAAAACATTCCAAGCGGTGACCGGGTCCACCATGTTCAGTGGCAGAGGCTCTTCGCTTCGATGATACAAAGATACCGACAAGGTCAAAATGGCGTAGAGAAGCGCAATCCAGGTGAATGACATGCTGTGTGGGTTGTTCCAGAATTGATCATACTCTTTCTGAAAGGTAGGCACATGGAGGGAAACTGGATGCAATGTTAGCATTTTGACGCACACGCCACTCAAATAGAAAGACGGACCCAACGATGGCTCAGTTGTCTTTAAGAAGCGAGAAACCAAGCGATCGGCGATTGATCGTGGAGGAATATCTACGAGTACTTCTTCTTTGGTTATGGGCCTGCTCATCCCCAACAACAAAGCTGGAGAGGAATCATCGCCTAGGCCATCTTCACGTTTTTCATCGTCAAAGTTTTCATGCTCATCGAGGTACTCTTTCACGCCATTGATCTTAGGCAGGAAATAAGTGTTAGCGCATCCCGTCAACACGCCCAATTATAATCACTGCAAAACGAACCTCTTCCAGAACTGCGCGCCAGTCGGCGCTGTCTATGTAACTGATTCCCTCGTCTTTCACGACAATCGTGCCCGTGTCGCGAGGAGACGGTTTGGTATCACGATCGCTCACTGTGGTTGGCGTGTCATACGCCCTCGCATGATCAGACGCACCCCCATTAAAATTGACGACCGGCTCGATAGGGTTCTTCTTCTGAGCCAGGGACATGACTAAATTCTCCAGATGCTGGAGGCGATCTTGAACAAGCGTTGGGCTCGAGCGCCCATGCTGGGCTTTACCTCGAGGCCCGCGGCCAACATAGGAACACGTACCCGCCTCGCCCCGTTTCTTGCAGTTGGTGCATGGGTATGAGCGATCACATTTTAGTCTGTGTTTTATCAGTATCTTTACTGGGAGCTATGATAAAGGAAGAAGCAATATATCACGAACGATGGGGACTATTCATATAAAACATACTTCCGGAATCTGCATGCTGTGCACGAGAACTGCACCCGCGTTCTCTTCTTAGGTGCCTGTGCCGAGAGATCCGCGCCAAGCGGGTCCAGGGCACTGTCGGGGGTTTCGGACATCGGTGGAAGATGGGGAGACCCTAATGTTGCCAAGTAGGGGCAGCAAACTCGCGTGTCCAGGCTACCCCAATCCGGCGTGGCAGGCGAGAATTCCGATGGGTTGGAGGGGGAGTCGAGAATAGAAAGTGGAGGGACTTGGGGTGGGATGTCGGCTTCCGTCCGTCTTATCCCCGGGGCCTTTCAGGGGCTAGCGTCAACGAAGCCTCGATAAGACTTTAAATGGCGAGGGCAACACAGAAGCCGACCATGGTGCTGTGCCCACTGTAGAATTACCTTAAGATTGTAATCAAGAATCTGCTGAATATCCATCAGATTTATACTGCACCCTTTCCATGCCAATTACGTTCAACATGAGATGAATACGACCTGAGGAAATATACATGAAATGGCCGGTACTACCTAACTGTGGAACGAAAACCTAAAGGGTGCCAAAGATCTCGAAGGATCTTCTGGGAGAAGAAAAAGGAGTCTCTTACCTAATATCGAGTTCGGTTATGATGTTTGAGGGTCAGACATTTATACCGGTTGTCGATTATAAACGATCATTTGGAAGAGGCAACGTGAGTCTCCGTTACACTAACTATACGAGGAAAATTCGAATGAATGTATTACAGATCTGCTTGAGAAGGGTAAAATGGAGGTCGCTAAGATAAGCTAAACGAGACAGAACATCGCAGGCTAGAATCATGATTCAGGGGGCAGAGGGGGTATCTTGAATGAGTTCAGGGCAACAGGTGAAGTATACAATGCTTCGAGGATAGTAGGCAAGAAGGGTTCCGAGAACACAGGAGCCGAACTAATAGAAGCAGGTCTGCTCACTCAAAGCCGGATCTGGCCACCATTCAATCGATCCCAGTCCTGCTTTCCAAAGGGAACATAGGTGTTACCCTGTAGCCAGTACAGGCGGTCGTTCGGGGAGACCTGCCCAATGTCCACGCCCTCTGTGCGCAATACATGCTTCTGCTGCTTGAGATTTCCAGTCGACGCCATCTCAGACATCACACGAATGAAAAGAGGTGCAGCGAAGCGAGGCAAATTACGGAGGGTGTGAGCAGCAAGGCTGTCAAGCATTGCAGGCGATGGCTCCAAAGCACGGCCCGTGGTGTTCCCGCTGGCCACTTGCTGGTTGAATACAATGGCCGCACATCCGGCACGGCCGTCGTGGTTGGGGAGGGCCACGCCGTAGACATTAGCTTCATGCACGTCCGTGTGAGCGCCGAGAACTTCAGCAACTTCATTGGTAGACACGTTCTCGCTCTTCCAGCGGTAGGTGTCGCCAATGCGATCTGAAAAGAACCAGCGCCCCTCCCTATCCCATCGAACCATATCACCCGTTCGGAAGTAGGCGTCGCCCTTTTTCAGCACATCGCGCACGATCTTGCCCTCGGTGGCCTTCGCATTCCGGAAGTAACCCTGGAACGTGGCGCTAGGGTCCGCGGGATCGATAGCAAACAGAAGCTCACCAGGATCGCCCCGGGGAACTTTCTTGCACAAACCCGTCTTGGGATCCCGCCATGGCTCCTGAGTCTCATGATCCACATCCACAATGGCACTGCCGCGACCGAGGATGATGTTGCCCAGAGCACCATTGCGACCAATAGCACCGGCGGAGAAGTCATTAGAGGAAATGTTCCACGAGCCAGAGGTACCTTCAGTAGCAGCATAGAATTCGGCAATCGTGGGGATGTTGAAGCGGTCCTTGAAGCGGTTCCAGATATCCGGGCGGAGACCGTTACCGAAGGCGAGTCGGATATTGTGCTTCTTGTCGAGATCCTCGCCAGTAGTCGCATCAACCTCGGGCGGCACGCCCAAAATATAACGTAAAGTCTCGCCCACATACTGAATAATGGTTGCATTGGTGTCGCGAGCGTCTTTCATGAAGTTGCGGGCAGAAAATTTGCGGCCAATGATTATAGTCGACCCGTTCATCAAACACGTCACGAACCCGAGAACCGAGGCAGAAGAGTGGTAAAGCGGCATGCAAGTGAAGAAGCGGTCCGAAGGGCCTATCCGCATCCAGTCTCCGAAGAACAGGCTACCAGACCAGCACTTCTTCCAGCTGACAATGGCAGGTTTGGGGAGACCAGTAGTGCCGCTGGTGTAAATCAAGATAGCCATGTCGCGGGGAATCAAGCCGCTACGGACCTTGTCATCCTCCCGCGAGGGCTCCATATCCAGAATCTGCGACTCAACATCGGCCGTGAAAAAAACAACTTTCACCGAGCCCTTTCCATCACGGAAACTCGGCGACGAGAAAGTCGCCAACTGCTCGGCGGGGAAACAGTTGCGAACCTCCTCGTCAACAATCAGGAGCTTCGCGGTAGAGGACCGCACGGAGTGAGTGAGGGGCTTACCAGCCAAGTTATAGTTGATGAATGCAGGGACCGCGCCGATACTCCACAGGCCGAGGACCATGAAAAGGAAGGTCGAGGAATTCATAAAGTCCATTGCCACAATGTCCTTGCGGTGAACACCCTGGACCTTTTTGAACCAGGCACCGTAGCGAAGGGCCATCAAATAGGTTTCGTGAAACGTCCATGCTTTGCCATCGTATACAATAAACTCTTTGTCCGCGGTCGCCGGAGAGAGCGCAAAGTTCTCGAGGACGTAGAAGAGGTTCAGTTTATCACCCCGCTCCGCATAGTGCGACTTCACTGTCATCTTGAGTAACGACTTGATGAGGCCGATATCATAGGAGAGGGACCATCGTGCGTTGAGATATGCCGCCGTGGCCGCGGCGGCTGGGAGTGCATAGCGCAGGGGGATGTCTTCATATAGAAAGGAGCTTTTAGCAGAGATTTTCAAGACATGCTGAACGAAAATACCAACCTGGAACAAGAGGTAGCGGCATTTTGTGTATAAAGCGCAAAGATCAAGGGCGTGGTTGGGAAAAGCAATTCAAAGGGCACGATCGTACGGTTGGCCGTATCGTGGCAAGGCCCGGTTAGACCGGAGGCGCTACGTCAATCCTGCCGACAGCGATCCACAGGATTTATAGAGTGGAGCGTGGGGAGTGGAGCGTCTTAAGAGCAGAGGGAGTGGCATGAAAGTTCGAGGCCAATAAATGGCACAAGGGGGAGGCCCGCGGATTGCGAAGTTGCCTCGGCACGGACGCGCTCAGCCCAGTGCGGCCGCGCCGTCGGATTCAGGGACGGTGGCTACACCACATCACGCTCATTGCCACCGATTCATGTCTGCCAACTATAGCGGGTGTTTGGGACCCGTTTCTTCATCTATCTCTGCCTATCCTGCATACTCTTGCGGGTTGACCTGCTCATGGCATCTCGGAGCAAAGAAAGTTCCATCACCTTCACATGGGCCGGTAGCTCGGCGTATATTGGTATTCAGGTGAGATCAGCAAGCATGAGATAGCCAATAGCCCGCCAGTCGTCTTTTTACCCCACGCAGTTAAGCTCGCACGGTGCATCGGAGGGCCAAAAGGTGGCATACTAAATAGTTAGACAGCGGCGATCGCCCACAACTGGCTTTTAGCTCCTCGGCAGCGGCTCTGGGGTGGAGAGATGATTGCGCTGTGGAGGCTCTATGGACCTTCAAAAGCCCACACTCAAGTCAGTATATGAGACACATATGGGTATCTTCATTGATGAGCTGTTTTAAAGACCTCTCGGTCGGTCGCACAAGTCTTGCTGGGATCACAACCACCACCCCATTAACGTAGGTATTGTAAATCGTATCTGAGATTGTGTTCTATTGGAGTGACTTCGCCTTCTTCAATGCAGGGACTTCCTCGTAATCATCTTCCATAAATTCTCGCAAAGCCTCTAGACCCTTCTCCAACACCTCCATCTCACAGACATATCCAATTCGGACGTAGCCCTGGAAGTCATCTCCGCCCCCGAAGCAAAGGCTTCCGGGCACAAACATCACGCCTTTCCGCTCTTGAAGCATCTCGCAAAAGGCGATATCGTTCACCGGCTTGCCCATCTTGCTGAAGCGAACGAAAGCAGTGGTGCCTGCACGGGGCTTGGCCCACTCGCATGCCCAGCGATGGGAATCGATGAATTTTTCCAGAACCGCGAGATTGGTCCGGGCCAACTCGATATTCCGCCTCAAGAGGTTATGGATACATTCTGGGGCAAGCGCAAAGCTAGCGACTGCATCGTCGATCTGACCAACCGAGATAGTGGTATAGTCGCGAGAGCTGGCGCAGGCTTCGATGAGCGAATGACTGCGAGACGCAATCCAACCCACTCGCAGGCCAGCTAGGCTGTATGCTTTGGAGACTGAGCCCGTCACTACACTGTTTTCATAGCCAAAAGAAAGAAGAGATGGTGGGAATTGTGAGTCCATGGGGCTGATGTTGTGGAAAAGAGGGCGGTAAACTTCGTCGGCAAAGAGGGTAATCGAAGACTGGCGGGCAATGTCCACCAGACTTTGGAGTGTATCGCGAGGGATGATGGCCCCCGTGGGATTTTGTGGGTTGCTATTATGGGGTTGTCTGGTGAGGTAAAGTCCCGATTAATATTATTGGAATCTCAACGTACTTGATGATGATTAACTTGGTGTTTGGGCGGATTAGACCCTTCAGCTCTTCCATATCCAGTTGCCAATCATTGGCCTCTTTCGACTTCCACAAGCTAACCTCCGCTCCCAGGGATGCAGGAACCGAGTATAGCTGCTGGTATGTGGGATAGTGGCAGATGACATGATCCCCCGGCCCAACCAAGGTGTATAGCAGCAAGAAGTTGGCCTGAATTGCGCCCGCCGTGATCAGGACATTGTCCTTGGGTACCAACCCTGGGATCTTAACGGAGTATAGATTGCTCAACGTCTCTCGCAGCTTGTCAGATCCTCGAATGGATCCATAGGTGAGCTTAGTAGATTGAAGCGCGTTCAACGGGTTGACGTCCTTGTCCTCGGAAAGCTCGCGGAGATCGTCAATCGAAATGGATGCGCAGCAGGTTTCGGCGGTGTTGTACTTGGCAGTCGTCTCATACTTGTCCATCCACTGCAGCCTTGTTAGCATCATTCCTTGATTCTTGGCCTATCACAAGCAGCACACAAGGGACCAAGTGTTGCGCAAATGCGGGGAGATACCTGCTCAACCGCAAAAGCTTCCAGTTTCACCATTGTGCGCGACTACGGAGTCGAGATCAGATATGAACGTATTTGAGACACACTTATGGGGATCACCGACTTCTGCTTGTCGCCAAAGCCTTTCTGTATGCACACAGAGTCCTGTCGCTGTTGCACCTCGGCCCGCTAAATCTCCAAATCACGTGGCGTCCCCGCATTGAGGTCGTGGCCAAAGTGGTTGGACAGCTGTGAGCCCTCCGTATGGGCGGCAGAGAAAGATAAGAAGATGTTGCTAGAAGATCGAGACTAAATGATACTGTCAGGGTCAGATCCAAATGCAACAAAAAAACACCAACAACTAGCGCAAGTGGCATCTGCAGTGCCCAGCCCTCGAACTCGAATCGCTGAAGCGCCGTGTCACAGGCGGTGCGGGTTCCTGGCTCCGAAGGCACCGCCTACCCATCTCCGCCCGCGTCATCGTCGCCATTTCACCTGCTCTCCACTTCATCTGGAGACCTCCGTCTCAACCACTCTACCACCCCTCACAACACTTTTCAAAAAGCTACACGGATGTCCAACGCTCATTGCCAGCTTTAAGCTATCTGGCCATTCGCTTCCGCATTCCTTCTTCGGTCGCCGGCAACTGCGGTGCCTCAACTTAGGGCCCAGCCACCCCTACTCAATATGCGGTCGGCATCCGCATTCCTTCTTTCGGTTATCGCTCTGGTCTCTTGCGCTATCTCAGCAGCAGCTTGGAGCGATGTTTATGACGTGAACCTCGTTCCCCGATCCCCCTATCCGCTCCTCGACGACCGGCCCCCGAGTGTCCGCCTTGCTTCAACTGCCAGCTTGACTCATATAACTGTACCCACTTTGCGCCGTGCAACAAATACAATGGCAAATGCTCCTGTCCGCCTGGGTTTGGAGGTGATGATTGCTCGGTTCCTGTGTGTGGCTCGCTGGCCGATGGCGAGAACCGCCCGAGACGGGAGGGTGACACCTGTAACTGCAAAGATGGTTGGTCCGGTATCAACTGCAATGTCTGCCAATCAGACAATGCCTGCAATGCCATGATGCCCGAAGGTGAAGGCGGCAGGTGCTATAAGCAGGGTGTTACGGTCAAGGAAAACTTTCAGATGTGTGATGTCACGAATCGAAAGATCCTGGACCAGCTTGATGGCCGGAAGCCACAGGTGACGTTCTCCTGTAAGGAAGAGGACAAGACCTGCAACTTCCAATTCTGGGTTGGCCAAAAAGAATCATTCTACTGCGGTCTAGATACTTGCGAGTGGGACATGGAGAACGACTATGATACGAACTCCACCAACTACAAGTGCGAGAACGCCCACTGCAGCTGCATCAAGAACCGGTTCTTGTGTGGCGAGAACGGATCTATTGATCTCAGTGTCTTCCTTGACCAAGTGATCAAAGGACCTGCCACTTTTACCACCAAATCGACTGCTGCGGGCAGCAAGAGTGTCTTCTCGGAACCCGAAATGAACAACCTGATCAGTGGGGTCTTTGGTGACCCCAGCATCTTCTTGTCCTGTGACGCTGGAGAGTGTCTATACAAGACCGACGAACCGGGCTATGAGCGCCCTGTTAAGAAGATCAATACCCCTCTTATCGCGGGCGTGATCGCCGGTTGCTCACTCTTCGTGGTAGCCGTGATCTTGCTTGTCTGGTACCTATCCCGTCGGGCTGCCCGCCGGGGCTACCTCCGTCTGTCTCTGTCGGATGATTCTGATGACGAATCGGCGAAGCTTCTGGCTGAGCATCGACCGGCAGCACTCTCCTGGGATAATGTGTCTTATTACCTGAACGGCAAAGAGATTCTCTCTGGTATACATGGTACGTCGGGACCGGGACAAATCACTGCCATTATGGGTGCATCTGGTGCGGGCAAGACTACGTTCCTGGATCTCCTGGCACGAAAGAACAAGCGCGGTGCCGTCCATGGCAACTTCTATGTAAATGGCGAGAAGGTTGATGACAACGATTTTAAGAGCATTGTTGGCTTCGTCGACCAAGAAGATACGATGCTGCCAACCTTGACTGTTCATGAGACTATCTTGACCAGTGCTCTCCTGAGACTACCCCGGGACATGACCCGAGCGGCCAAGGAACAGAAGGTTCTAGATGTTGAAAAGCAGCTTGGAATATACCATATCAGAGATCAATTGATTGGCTCAGAAGAAGGTAAGGGCCGTGGTATCTCTGGCGGTGAGAAGCGCCGTGTTGGCATTGCTTGCGAGCTGGTCACCAGTCCCAGCATTCTTTTCCTAGATGAGCCCACTAGCGGATTGGTATGATAAGCCAGACACTCCTAATCTTATTCTCAAGCTGACCCTTGTCCAGGATGCTTACAACGCGTTCAATGTGGTCGAATGCTTGGTAACTCTAGCTAAGACATACAACCGGACTGTCATCTTCACCATACATCAGCCGCGCTCAAACATTGTTGCTCTCTTTGACCGACTTATCCTTCTTGCGGGTGGTCGCACCGTCTACTCCGGTCCTTTCTCCTCATGCCAGCAGTACTTTGATCATATTGGATATTCATGCCCACCTGGGTTCAACATTGCGGATTACCTCGTCGACCTCACAATGCACGCCAGTGCAGCAAACACTTACACGGACGAAGTTGAATCCGCGGTAGACGGACATAGTGGCCCGACTAAAACTGCATCAAGCAGCCTCAGAGCTGTCAAGTCCGTCGCCAGTGCGTCGAATGTAAGCATTGAGGACAATCTGAGCACGACAGAGGCGACAAGAAGGCCGAAGACCAGCCGGCGGGTGTCTGTCAAGCAGCAACAAGATCGTCAGCTTTACTCCCGACGGAAGGATCAAGAGCAACGCCCATTTACACCGAAGACCGACGAGGAAGATGCTACTCTTGATGTGGCCGAGGACACCCAGCAATGGCTACGTCTGCACCGTCAACAAGGCAGTGTTCCTCCCCAGGTCCTCGATGATCCTGATCAGCTGCCACCCCCAGCACCTGGCCAAACTGATCTCGATATCTTGGTTGCCAGCTACGCGAATTCCGACGTCTGCCGCTCAGTTCAAGACGAGATTTCTTCGGCTATTCATGCTGCACAGACTGCGAATGGCTCGACTAACTCGCATCTGTCTAGTCCCGGGGTGGGACAACTGAGCTATGCTCGTGTCGGTCTGGCTCGGCAGTTCCTCATTCTGTCACAACGCACTTGGCGCAATCTCTACCGCAACCCGATGTTGATGCTCACTCACTACGCCATTGCCATCCTTCTTGCGGTTCTTTCTGGGTATCTCTTCTATGGCTTGACGGATGACATCAAGGGTTTCCAGAATCGTCTCGGTCTTTTCTTCTTCATCCTGGCCTTGTTTGGTTTCAGCACTCTCACCAGTTTAACTGTGTTCTCGACTGAGCGACTCTTGTTTGTCCGCGAGCGAGCCAACGGCTACTACCACCCAGTCACATATTTCGCCGCCAAGGTTGTGTTTGATATCGTACCTCTACGACTCATCCCACCCATTATTATGGGCATTATTGTCTACCCCATGACCGGATTAATCCCTGCATGGCCCGAGTTCCTCCGCTTTGTGCTAGTCCTGGTTCTGTTTAACCTCGCAGCTGCTTGCATTTGCTTGTTTATCGGCATCATTTTCCGGGACGGTGGTGTGGCCAACCTGATCGGCAGTCTTGTCATGCTTTTCAGCCTGCTCTTTGCCGGTCTGTTGCTGAACCACGATGCGATTCCCGCCTCCGCTTTGTGGTTGCAAAGCGTAAGTCCATCTTATCTATTTGTCCCTCAACGACACCTGGCTCGTTCACTGACAATTTATTTTCTAGCTGTCCATCTTCCACTACGGCTTTGAAGCCCTCATCGTCAACGAGGTCACCTTCCTCACCTTGATCGACCACAAGTATGGCTTAGATATCGAAGTTCCCGGAGCCTCGATCCTGAGCGCATTCGGTTTCAACACCCTTGCTTATTGGTATGACGTGGCTGGCCTCGCTGTGATTTCCGGGGCCTTTGTCATCATTGCATACGGAGCGATGCATTTCCTGCTTGTTGAGAAGCGATAAGTTCGTTCGCATTCGAACATGATCTCATGGGAATCGCTTGGCCATAGTCCCGCCCTGTTGTTCCACTGACTATACGGTGTCTTGGGTGAATCGCACTGTATCTTGCTTGTTTTTCCAACGAGTTGTTGCTTCAAGCTTGCCGGGGAAGTTATGTTGTATATGACTAAAGTGACGAGGTAGATCTCGGACTCCGGCCAAAGAGCCCAACTCCATTATGTGTATATAGACCGAGCGCCGTTACCATCTATACATTCCAGGTTTCGTTAAGCCGTTGCCCGCCGTAGAGGGCCATGAACTATCTAATCTATCTACCTTTACCTCCTTATACTTCCACGGTGGCCAGTTGCCCTGAGCTAATCAGCAGCCATCTGGAATGCGGAGCACGTGTGCGACGTCATCCTTGGCGACTCATGTACGTGCTAAAGCTTTGCTCTTTTGTTCCCTCAGCCTGGTCTTTTGTACGTCAAACCCCAGCCTCAATCAAATTGTCGCCCATATTCCGTTTATTACTCGGTTCTCTTATCTGCGTCTTGTATGGTGTCCGCCTCCACCTCCGGCTGGCGGATGACGCGCTAACTTTCCGCAGTCGTTGCTCCCACCGCCGACCCGTTCAGGTTGGCAAGATTCGCTAACTCAACCCAACCTCGCAAGCTCCGACCTTCTCCTCCTTGTGCCCGCAGTCTCTCTTGTTCCTCTCCATCTCCACTAGCCGTGTCATTACGCAAGTCCTGCTTTGTGAGTAAAGCACCGATCTTCTCCCCCCAGGTTGCCCAAGAGACTCTTCGTGATTCCTCCATCTTCCTCCGAGCCTCGGACCCCACAAAACCCATCTCCAAGTCCGGCCCTCGCGGTCCGCACCACGGCTTGACCTCTCCCCCAAAATCCCCACCTTCCTTGTCACCCTCACTGAGCTGACCATCTGGAACACGTTTTCCAGTCATTGAACCCTAGCTCATATCTCCGGAGGAGTCGATACCTTACCCATCATGTCCGGCGAAGCGTGGCTTTACCTGCTGTCAGTGTTGATCAATGCGGTCAACCTGTTCCTCCAGGTTTTCTTCACCATCATGTACAGCGATCTCGAGTGGTGAGTCTCTCTGTCCAGAATACGCGCGCAGGCTCAACAAGAGAGTCGTGGCGAAAATCGCAAAAGCATCGCTAACTTGCGCCTCCCCTTTTCCCGTGCAGTGACTACATCAACCCCATCGACCTTTGCAACCGCCTGAACGCCTACATCGTCCCCGAGGCTGCTGTTCACGCCGTCCTGACCTTCCTCTTCGTTATCAATGGCTACTGGCTTGCGATCTTGCTCAACCTGCCTCTCCTGGCATTTAACGCCAAGAAGTGTGTCCCTCCGGCCCCCTCCGATCCCGACCTCGTCACCCCAATTCCCGGCGTACAAGGCTAATTTGAGATTTTTTTCTGGGGTTACAGGATCTATGATAACCAGCACCTATTGGATGCGACCGAGATTTTCCGCAAGCTGAATGTGCACAAGAAGGTCGGTCAATGCTTGGTTCTAGCTCTTCGACCATGAAATGTGTAGCTGACCCGTCTGCGCGTCCTTTTAGGAATCCTTCATCAAGCTGGGCTTCCACCTCCTGATGTTCTTCTTCTACCTGTACAGCATGATCGTCGCTCTGATCCGCGATGAGAGCCACTGACTGCGTACAACGACAGAACATGCAATGCGCCATGGCCCTCCCAACTAGCTCAAGGACACTGTTAAGTCGGCAAAGAGCTCCTCGGGGCATTTGCATTATCTGTTCTTGAACGGTCGGTCGCGTCTTTGGTTTATACATGTCGGGAACGGCTGCATCTTCTCCGGGCAGCCGCTATGCCATATATCGCGGTCCTCCGATACCATTTGGGTTGCCCTGGAGTGATGAATTAATGGATTAACGCGCGAGGACCTTTCCATTTTTGAGACTAGATGGCTGGGCATGGATGCGGTGATCGGTAATAGAGATTATCTCCTGGATATTTCTGATGCGGTGGTGTGTGTGTGATTGACGGCTCTGAGTTGTTTGCGTTAGAAGAGGCTTATGAGCTCTCTTTCAGCCTGCTGCCCAGTTTCGCTTTTTTATCTCCCTTTCTCTATGTCCTTCTATTTTGATCTTGCCATGTCTTTTTCGGCCTGTGAGTTGTATATACCTCCCACGCGGTTTGGCAATGAAGAGCGTACGATACCCAAATATTTTTTCCGTATCTTTGTAAAGTGTTGGACGGAGACAGCCCATGTAAAAATACTCTCTGAGACATACAGTCTTTTCAGAGCAGATCCGCGGGGCGAGAAGATAAATGAAGACCCAGACTTAATCTGTCGCGCCAGCGGGAAGCTCAGCTCCGCCGTCTTCACTTCGCGGGTCTCCCGACGCCCGTAAAAATCCTATCCACCCAACTGCCAACCACTTCCACCTATCCCATCTCTGTCGCGGTCGTGGGTGGGCGTCAATTCAACTTACAAGTTTCCTCTTTACATATCCAGAATGGCGTCTTTACTAGGCGTTGGCTACGAGTCCAGCGACGATGACGCCACTGTGCCCAACCCTTCAGTAACGACCGCAACCACGATCGTTGCTGCACCAGACGTCAATACAGAGGTTTGGTCCCCCATATGCTGCCCATGCCCATTCCCCTGCGCTCATATTTACCGCTTTCTTCATTCGAGGGCGATCAGATAAGACTAATTGCCCTACAGGACCATGCGCATATGCAGATGACCCTCACCAACACCTCGTCGCAAGCCCTCACCTACAACGCCACATACGATGATCTCATGCGTCCATCGCAGGGTCCCGCAAACCCTTTCAAATCAGCAGGTCCTGGAAACGGAGTCAAGCGCAAGAATGTCCCGACGGGCTTCGCGGAGGAAGCGGCCATCAGCGAGTCGACATTCGCCGCTCAACATCGCACATTCCAAAGTCTGGGATACACGCGCAACCCAACTCAGCCGGACCAGTTCGTCGGAAACATGGAGAATGTCGCGCAGTTTGGGGGACGGGATGTTGTGCAGATGAAGCCTTCCAAGGAAGCGTCGGCCGCATGGCGAGCAAAGCGACAGAAGAAAGGCGACTCCAGTGTTGTCGAGGGTGATGGTGCGTACCTTGGGCCTTGGGCGAAATATCAGAATGACCAACAATATGACGAAATCGAGGTTGGCTCGGGAGAAGAGCACGAGCTCGCAAGCGACGAGGAATGGGTGGAAGAGGATGAGACTCTGGCACCCGCGGCGCCCATGCCGGCCATGAGCAAGGCGGCTACCGAGTACCAGGGCGATACGTCGAAGGTGGAAACTACCGAGTTTCACGGCTCAGAGCAGTTCGACTACCAGGGTCGGACGTATATGCATGTTCCTCAGGATCTGGATATCGACCTCCAGAAGGAAGTCGGTAGCGTCAAGAACTACGTGCCCAAGAAGCTGGTGCACACCTGGAGGTCTCACACGAAGCCTATCACCTCCCTTCGCTTCTTCCCAACCTCTGGTCACTTGCTTCTTTCCTCCGCTGCCGATGGAAAGGCCAAAATCTGGGATGTGTACCATTCCCGGGAGCTCCTGCGGACTTTCTCTGGACATTCCAAGGCCATTACCGACACGGATTTCGACCCTACTGGGAAAACCTTCCTTACTGGTTCCTACGACCGACAAATCAAACTCTGGGATACAGAGTACGGAAAGTGCTTGGGGCGTTTCTCGACCGGCAAGACGCCGCACGTTGTACGTTTCAACCCTGGTGTCGAGCATGGGCACGAGTTCCTCGCTGGTATGTCGGACAAGAAGATCGTGCAATTCGACACACGATCTGGCGAATTGGTCCAAGAATACGACCACCATCTGGCAGCCGTCAACACCATCACCTTCGTCGACGACAACCGACGCTTCATCTCTACTTCAGATGACAAGTCGCTGCGTGCTTGGGAGTACGGTATCCCCGTTCCTATCAAGTTCATCGCTGAGCCATACATGTTCGCCCTCACCCGGGCCACACCTCACCCCAACGGCAAGTACGTGGCTTTCCAGTCTGGTGATAATCAGATTGTGGTCTACGGAGCCACAGACAAGTTCCGACAGAACCGCAAGAAGAGCTTCCGCGGACACAACAATGCTGGATACGGCATTGATATCAAGATCTCACCCGATGGCCAGTTCATCGCCTCTGGGGATAGCGGCGGCTACGCTTGCTTCTGGGATTGGAAGACTGGCAAAATGTACCATAAGATTCTGGCCGGCGGGAAGGAGGGTGGCGCTGTCACCTGCCTGGACTGGCATCCGCAAGAGACAAGCAAGGTTGTTACTGGCGGGTTGGAAGGCGTTATCAAGTATTGGGATTAAACCGTTTTGTGGGCTTTGGTTTTATGGATGTTTATACCGGCCTTCTTCAGGCGCTAAACACAACCCCCTTTGGGTACCTATCCTATCATCTGACTATGGAGGTTTCTTTCCAAAGACTCGAAGGTATTCATTTTCGCGACAAGGATATCCAGAAAATCATAGATCTATACACGAACCCAAAAAGAAAGAAATACAAGAGGAGAGAGCCACGACCCAGAATGCAAAATGCGACATCGGATGCGGTTCTGCTTAACTGTTCACCACATCAAGCCCTATATACCAACGCTACCAGAAGCTTGCCAAGCATCGCAGTGACGCCCAGATGAGGCGCGTGGGAGAAAAATACCGCGGATACTTCCACATCAAGATCGACAAAGCACCGACGCCAGTAACCAAAGCGGAAGTCAAGCCAATACCAAGCAGCTGGCTCTGCCTTGCCACAGCCTCAACAACCTCCGAGTACCGTTGGTTGCTGAAGCTCACGCGCGCATACTGCGTCTTCCAGCCAAAGAATGGGAGATGGCGGTCGATCGTTTCCTCGATCGATTTGCGCAGCTTGTAGAGCGGTGACTTGACGCCCCACCGCATCTCGAGGTAGTTCTGCTTGGAAAGGTCATTGATGGCGTAGGTATCGTCGCAGCGCTGCTCGGTGTAAGCTTGGAAGGCAGCCTGGCGTCTAACGCTACGGGTGTAGACACTGGTGTCGGAATCATAGACACCGTGCTTATCGAGCTGTTCAAATAGCACGCGCACGTCTTCGAGACCGGCGTTGAGTCCCTGTCCGTAGAATGGGAGGACTGCATGTGCAGCGTCGCCAATGATAGCCACGCTCGAGCTGAAGTGGTGGGGATTGCACTTGATGCTGATCAATGGCAGGTGCGGGCTGACGGTGAATTGCTCGCTCAGAGCTTCAGGTTCGATAAGCTCTGGGCACACACCCGGGAAGTGCAGATCGAAGAAGGCATGCAGGTCATCCGGCGAGTTCTCCAGAGCGGTATAGTGTTCCGAGGGCGCAAATAAGGTGCAGGTAAATGACTTGTCTGCAGATGGTAGCGCAATGAACATGAACTCGCGCCCCGGCCAGATGTGCAGATGGTTCGGTGAGATGCGGAAGTTCCCATCTTCCGAGGGTGGAATGCGAAATTCGCACCACAGTGTGTCGATATACTCCTGCTGGTAATCAACCTGGGCGAACTTCATCATGTGGTAACGGGCGGCCGAGTGCGCCCCGTCGGCACCGATGAGGCAGTCGAAGGACACCTCGATCTCAGGCACTCGACCCGCGACACCGAGGTTGTCCGGCTGGGGAGTCTCGCCGGGGACGCGATGCTCAAACCAGGCCTTATTGGTGCGGAAATCAGCACCAGTAAGCTTATGGTTGAAAACGAGCTTGACATTTGGAGTGCGCTCCAGCTCGTCAAGCAGGGCATTGTTTAAAGTGCCTCGATCCAATGCATTGATAGCCTGAATACAAATCGTTAGCGGCCTCTGCAACCTAAAAACGGGGTTGATGCGTCATGCAGGCGCCCGATAGGCGACCTGTCAGCTGTCGGGATGTACCTACTCGGCCGTGCACATCATAGGCCTGCGCAGCCTCCCACAGCTGCCCTCGGTCGCGGCCGTGGATCATCCGGCCGAACATGGGAATCGTCTCGCGGAGCACATTTTCGATCAGGCCGGGCCGGTGCGACTGTTTGAGGGAGGTGATTCCGCGCTCGGAAATAGCCAAGTTGATCGACTTCGTGAAGTTGAGCGGCACGGTGGTCGGATCGCGGAGATCTACGGATGCGCGAAAATTATTATTTGACTTTGCTTCGGAAGATTTCGCGACGCTGAAAGGAACGGCAGGCGCAAGGGAACCGTCAACGCCGCAGTCAATTGTAATCGAGACATTTCCCAGACAGATTTGATTTCCCCAGTTGATGTAGGGACCTTGCGAGACACGTGGGCAGGGTATAAATTTTACTCATTGCCATTAGGAGAACACTGCACCGCTGGACTGCGCATGCATCTCCCAGGCATTGGATCTTCTCTCTCTCTTGGGAATTTTTTTGCCGCGCAGGGAAGTTCGGGGAGTTTGAAAGATAGTCACACAGAAGCGGACCTGGAACGTACCTCCGCGCAACTCGTATACTTCGACTTCGTCACCGCGGGACGCAGCATATAAAGCCGCCAGAGCGCCCACGGGGCCGGCGCCCACCACCACCACCTTCTGCCTGGGAGTCGCCGCTGCCATGATGCAGAACCTGCTGGATGAGAACAGAACAGGCCGAGGAGACCGAGGACCCTTTCCCCGGATGAGTCGAAGGCGAAGCTTGTCACGTGTGGCGACATCGGCCCTTGCCTAAATGGGAAATCTTTTCAACCGAATCGCCCGGGAGTCTGCTGAGTAATCCGCAGGGGAAGAGTGTGGTGCCTGGTGGCCTGGGGCACCAAGTAGAATCTGTCAGCTACGCTAGTTCTTTTTCGGACTAGTCGGCAACTGCGAGGCCGCGGGGATTCGGGTTTCTTTTTTTTGGGTTGATTGCAAGCACCAGAGACGATATCTGCGAACCGTTCTAGTTGTTAGGCTATCCACAGCATTAGCAACACCATGGCAACTGTCGCAGCTCGGAAATGCAGTGGCGTGGACTGCGCTAAGGACGCAGGCACTCTTCAATGTCCGACCTGTCTAAAGATGGGCACGGACAGTTTCTTCTGCTCGCAAGACTGTTTCAAGCGGAGTTGGGTAGGCACTCTTCACCTTAGACGGACATTGTCAAGACACATGTTTTGCGCCCGGTCTATGGGAACCCATCGTGGCTAATGGCGTATTTCGGTATAACTGCAGAGCGAGCACAAGACCATCCACAAAAAGAGTAATATCCTCACCAACCTCTTTCCTCCGAAAGTAGTTTCTGAACCTGATCCAGCTACCGGTCACTTCAACCCATTCCCTTCGTTCCAATTCACCGGTGCCCTCCGACCCCTTTATCCGCTGTCGCCCATGCGGACTGTTCCTCAGTCGATCCCACATCCCGACTATGCCAAGGGCGGTATTCCCATCTCCGAACAAAAGCTGTGGGGTGGGCACAAGATCAAGATCTTGAATGAGGAGGAGCAGGAGGGTATGCGTGTGGTCTGCCGGTTGGCTCGTGAGGTCTTGGATATTGCCGCCCGAGCATTGAAGCCTGGCGTTACCACCGACTACATTGATGAGGTCGTTCACAAGGCTTGCGTGGAGCGCGAGGTAATGATCCTTTCCCGACAAAGGCATGAGTTGACGTGGGATATATATACTAATTGGGGGTCTTCTTCAGTCGTATCCCTCGCCGCTAAATTATATGCACTTCCCCAAATCCGTCTGCACATCGGTCAACGAGACCATCTGCCACGGTATTCCTGATCAACGGCCTCTGGAGGACGGAGACATCGTCAATATCGATGTCACTCTTTATCACAAGGGCTTCCACGGTGATATCAATGAAACCTACTATGTTGGCGACAAAGCCCTTGCCAACCCCGATGCCGTCCGGGTCGTCGAGACCTCGCGCGAGTGTCTTGACAAGTCGATCGAGCTGGTCAAGCCCGGTATGCTGTTCCGGGATCCCGGAAATGTGATCGAGAAACACGCCAAGTCGCGCAACTGCAGCGTCGTCAAGACCTACTGCGGTCACGGCATCAACCAGCTCTTCCACTGCGCCCCGAACGTGCCTCATTACGGCAAGAACAAGGCCGTCGGCACAGCCAAACCCGGCATGTGCTTCACCATCGAACCCATGATCAACATTGGTACCCACCGCGATCGCACCTGGCCAGATGACTGGACCAGCACGACTGCTGACGGTTCTCTGTCGGCCCAGTTCGAGCACACCATGCTGGTGACGGAGGACGGTGTGGAAGTTCTGACGGCCCGCCTGCCGGACTCGCCAGGTGGACCTGTTCCTATTCCTGTGGTGGCGAATGGAAACTGAGCGCACTTATATAGGTTTTGCATCCTTGGCCAGATACCTCTTTCGACGCAGAATTTAACGACCTGTCCATGCCTAAACTTTCAAATCGGACTGTTACGCTGTATAAATATATGTAAATCCATCACTTCCTCCTCAATCAATCCATTATGTCGTGTATTAGGTACCATTCTTGTGTCTTGATCCCACAGAGCACGCATGATGCGGCTCTATACACTCCAATGTGGGGCCAAGATGATTTGTTTCGAGAGGATGAGATAGATGAAGAAATAACGGAGAAGCGGCGTCAACTCGTAGATAGACATCAGAAACAGCCCTTGACACTTACTTCATACTTTGTGGGCGTCGTAGTAGAATATGTAGCCCTGAATGACAGCCGGTGCACTAAGTTGACCCCGTTGTATTACAAGCTAGCAACGCTTCCTAGATCTAGTTCGAAATAGGTACTTTACACGACAGAGCTTCGTCATGGTAGCCAAGGTCCCCCATGTTAGATCTCGAAATGGGCCTTTTGGTGTCATCGGCAGTAACTACAAGCTGATGTTTAATTCGCTTGCGCCATTGCGGCTCGTGAGCTGAACCCGCTGGAAGTACCAGATGAATGTCAGAGCGACCCCAATGCGCCCTTTCATTCTGAGAGATACCCTCTACACTTAGAATCATGTTGCAGTCGGGGCCTCTCTCTGCATCCTTGTCTGAGTACTTGTGCTTCCGCCAGATGGGTGTATCATCCATATTCAGCAAGCGCATGTGGGGCTCTGCATACTAGATCGATCTCGTCTCACGTCTCACAACATCAAAGCTGCAGATAAAGTATGGAAGTGAGAATGCTCCCATCCCAGATTCTAGTAGGGGGGTGTCTTGGATCAGGAAAATAAGAATATCAAATGTATTCAAGAGCATTTTGGTATGACCCCACAGCGCTGCAATAAATCGCAATGGCGCTTTGTCCGACGTTTTCAGCTCCCATCGCAGCCCCACCTGCCGTCTCCCATCTACTGTTTCCCACCATCCCCACATGGCACCACATTTGCCCTCCGGTCTTCTCCCCTTCTTTTTTATCTTGGTTTTTGATAATTATTTCTTTTTGGCAGTCAGACTCACTCTTAACAGTTTCGTCCCACTTTGCTCTTACGGGGACATATATCACATTCAAGCCAATAGTTGCTTCCCACGATCCGGAAATCCCTTATATAAGAATGGCCAAGCTCCACAGCGCACCACCCTTCCGGGCCGAGCACATGGGCTCGCTGTTGCGTCCTACTAAGCTGCTTGAGGTTCGCGAGAAGATCCGTGAGGGTGGGATCTCTGAAGAGGCTGCTGGTCTGCCCGCTGTCGAGAAGGAGGCAGTTCAGGATGTTGTCCAGTTGCAGCGAGACCTTGGTATCAAGGCTATCTCCTCTGGCGAGTTCAACCGCACCCGTTTCTGGGGTTTGACGTGGGATGAATTCCAGGGTAGGTTCAATTCGAGCCCCAGTAGTTAATTGGGACGCATATACTGACTGGAGATGTCAGGTACCATCCGTCTGCAGGACGCCGACGCCTCCATGTTCCGACTCTACCACCCCGATGTCGTCAGTCTGATTGAGAAGGACCGCAAGGTCATGCCAGGTGACTCGGTCATTGCCGGCTCCAAGCTTTCCTGGAGTGCCGAAAAGTCCGTGTCGAACCTGCACGAGCTGAAGCTGGTCCAACAGGCCTTACCAGAGAGTGAGTGGGCCAACATCAAGCTCACCATGATTACTCCCGCCTGGTTTCACATGCGGTACAAGCAAGGTAAAGCCTACACTCCTGAGGCCTATGCCAACGACGAGGAGTACTTCCAGGGCGTTGCCCAGGTGTACCAGGCCGAGCTGGACGCTCTGTACAAGGCCGGTTTGCGCAACGTCCAGTTTGACGACCCCGGCATGGCATACTTCTGCTCCAAGGCCTTCCGCCAGGGCTGGGAGGAGGACAAGGACAACATCGGCACTGTCGATGACCTGTTCGATGCCTATGTCAAGCTGTACAATGACTGCGTGGCCAAGATCCCTGCCGACATGCACACCGGGATTCACCTGTGCCGCGGCAACTTCATCGGCGGCCGCCATTTCGCCGAAGGCTCGTATGACATCATTGCGAAGAAGCTATTCCAGAACCTCAACGTGAACACTTTCTACCTCGAGTATGACACCGAGCGCGCCGGTGGCTTCGAGCCCCTCAAGTTCCTCCCCAAAAACAAGAACGTCGTGGTTGGCGTCATCAGCACCAAGCTGCGCGAGCTGGAGGACAAGGAGGCGATGAAGGAGCGGATCTACAATGCTGCCGACTTTGTTGCTTCCGGTAGTGGTGAGAGCCGTCAGGAGGCGCTCAAGCGCATCTGCGTTAGCCCTCAGTGTGGCTTCAGCACCCACGAGAGTGGATACCCTCTGAGCCTGGACGATGAGAAGAAGAAGCTGGGTCTGGTTCGGCAGATCGCCGATGAGATCTGGGGAGAAGCATAGATGTGAAAGTCTATTTCACACGGCAGCTTATAAAGTTTTCTTGAATTTCAACAGCGACGGGAAACCTTGATGATGTGACACGACGACATGTATTTTCTTTCAACAGTTCGCACCCAGCCGTGGACCAGTCTTGGGGTTCGCATGTACATACCTATGTATCTAGCTAGTTATGGCAATGATAGTAGCGGCTCTAACCGACAAGATGCTGAAATATGGATTGCTTCGATCATCTCCAATATAGCCTTGCAGATGTCATGATTGGGTCCGTCTTATCATCTCCGGCACCAGTTTGCCGACGGAGGCCCGAGCGTCCGGGACCGCGGCGCCGCCCCTGCACGCAATCGGCCCCGATGATTCGCACGTCTGCCGGCCAATGCATTAGTCAGAGAGGGGAACAGTCCCCTTATCAACACGTGACCGCAACCGGTTCCCGAAAAGAGTAAGTCGTGCTCGTTCCGCCGCCAATTGAGTCATTCAACTCTTTTCCAACACTCAAGATCTACCTGTGGGTGAGTCTGACGAGGTAGAGGTACGTCTCCGATGGCGCCAGAGCGGACTCCCACTGAGACGTCGCCGTTGCTGGGTGAAAGCAACGGCATTGCGGCTACCGGGGCGATTGCTAGCCGCGATGCGGAGTCAGGAGAGCCCAGACAGTGTGTAGAAGATCAGGCGAAGGAGCCGTTTCCTGATGCAAAGAAGCAGCTCAAGTATATTGTGCCTGCAATCTCCATAGGGGTATGAATTCTTCTCTTTTCCTTCTTTTTGAAGAAGAAAAATCCTTATCGGTCCCAGACGAATCCGGACCTCGTGAAGTTGTCGCAACACCTCGGCTAACACATGACTATAGATTTTCCTGTCCGCAGCGGATCAGACCATTATCATGGCCAGCTATGGCCAGATTGGAAGTGATCTCAAGGCCCTCAATCTGACCAACTGGATTGCGACTTCATACTTCTTGACTTTGACTTCGTTTCAGCCTCTCTATGGGAAGCTGAGTGATATCTTCGGCCGGAAGCCCTGTCTGCTCTTTGCGTATGCCATTTTTGGAATGGGATGCTTGTTCTGCGGTCTGGCTCGCAATATCAATGAGCTAATTGCTGCTCGTGTATGTCTTCATTAATGTTCTGCCCCGTTATTTGAGGAATCCATGATTAATCCTCCACTAGGTTTTCCAAGGCATTGGCGGCGGAGGTATGACCACCGTTGTCAGTATATTGATGAGTGATATCGTCCCCTTGCGTGATCGAGGTCTCTGGCAAGGTATAATCAATATCATCTATGCCACTGGGTCGGGCATAGGGGCACCTCTCGGTGGAATTTTGGCTGATTATATTGGCTGGCGCTGGTATGAGTTCTCCGATTTCCCCAAAGGCCGCCCTTAGTCTAACATGATGTTCTAGGGCATTCCTGGCGCAGTTTCCCATGTGTATTCTCGCGTTCATTGCAGTCTCTTTGATGCTCAAGCTGCCAGCCCAGGAGAAGTCCCACTGGAAAGACAAGCTGCGTCGCATTGACTTCCTCGGGGCGGTCGTACTTGTTGGCGCTGTGCTGGGATTTCTGCTTGGTTTGGACCGTGGCAGCAATGTATCGTGGAAGTTGCCTCTCACGATCGCCTCGTTGAGCATCTCGGTTGTCCTTTTCATTGCCTTCATCCTGGTCGAGATCTACCTCGCAGCCGAGCCATTCGCCCCTGGCCATATTATTTTTAACCGGACTTTTTGTGCCCTTTATGGCTGCAATTTCTTCAGCTTTGGAGGATGGTTTGCAGTGCTTTTCTATCTCCCGCTCTATTTCCAGGCCGTTGATGGTGTCTCTGCCACTACAGCGGGCTTGCGCCTTCTGCCATGTATCCTAGCCGGTGTCTCCGGCTCTCTTTTTGCCGGCTTCTTCATGAGGTGGACTGGGAAGTATTACTGGCTGACTATCGTTGCTTATACTGCCCTGACAACTGGATGCTTCACCATTTTCCTGTTTTCAGGCGGTGCCGTCGCTAGCGTAGTCCCCCTGATCATCGGTACGGTCATGTCGGCATTTGGCAATGGAATAGGTGTTACGACCACTTTGGTCGGGCTGAGTGAGTCTTTCTTTTGGAGAAACAAACAGGCACCATGCACATTGCTAATCATCCTCATAGTATCGAATGCAACTTTCGAGGATCAAGCCGTCGTAACTGCTTGCTCATATCTCTTCCGGTCGTTAGGTTCCGTCATTGGGCTTTCTCTATCCTCAACCGTCGTCCAGCAGCTCCTGCGAGAGAGATTACGAGACGGCTTGCGGAATAGCAAAGATATCGACCGGATCGTTGACGGGGTCCGAGAAAGTCTCGACTTTATCAAGAAACTGGATCCCGATATCGCCGCAATTGTCCGCGGCTGCTATGGATGGTCAGTCAACAAAGGATTTGCATTCATGGTCGTCGTTGTGTTCTTTGCATTGTTCAGCGCCTGCTTTATGCGTGAAGCCAAGCTCAGCCGCTAAAGGGTCTTCGTCACCGATCTAATGCAGGCTGTGGAGCTCTTAAATGACTCCTTGCATGGTATACACGGGTTGCATTGTTGTTAGGGGACTAAAATTTGCATGAGGAAATTTGAATTAGATTGATATATTGTGTCTCCGATTGAAGGTAGATGATTAGAAATTTCGGATTGAAATTGTCCATATCGAGCTCATAGAGCTCCGATCCACCATATATAGCGATGTCTTTTGAACGAGAACTAAATTAAAGCCACTTTAAGATTTATCTAGACTTGGAAATATCCAAAGAAAAGCTGTCCTAAATTCAAATCTTCGCAGATGTGGTGTAGGGATGCGAAATTGACCTTGGTGACACCTGGAATTTCTGGGATTTCTAGCTCCCGTGACGTCCAAGCTTCCGCCGAATTCCCCGTGGAACACCCAGCTTTCAGCTCACCTTCACCACCACAAAACGACCTCCCATCGGACTCACTTACTCGCCAGATAATCGCAAATCAAACCAAACAACTCGGATTTGGTCAATCATGAGTTGCGCTTGATCACCTTGAGGGCGTTTGTGCAGCTTCCAACAGCTTGACCTCCGCGATGTCCGAGACACGCTCGGGGCCGGTGTCGTTGGCACGATATCGGCCCATCCTTTACCTCTTCACCGGTGTCGCCGCTGCCTATGCTCTCCTCTACATTCACAATAACGTCGTGTCGTCGCAATCTTCATCACAGGTCCCACTCCGACGCCGAAACGCCATACGCCGTCACAGACGATCAGATGCCGACGAGTCAGGACTCGTGGACACACCGTCATACCGCGCCATAACCCATTTGGAGCAGCTGGAACGTCAGAATGGGGTATACGGGACATTCCGCATTGAGACAGAGGATGGAAGACGGGTTGAAAGTGGACTTTTGCCGTCGCTGCTCGCGACTCGCGACCAGCTGATGGAGGAGGTCGGCGTACCCCCAGCCCACGCAGAGCGCATGCGCGAGATGATGGAGGACACGTTTCTCGAATCATTCCTTGCGCTTGACTTCCCCGCTGCGCATACTCTCCCAGACAATAGCCCGGAGCGAGCCTATCTGACGGAGCAGTTGCAACGGCGAGGAATCTCACGTGGGGGCATTGAGAGGGCGCTGAGCCGGTTCAACGGCGACGAGAACTATGGAGATGAACTGCGCCGTCGACGCCAGAATGGTGAGCGCGTGACTCTCTCTACGTCGACCTTCCCTGATGCAGCTGCGCCTCCCCAGATTCCGGATAGTGGGGAAACAGTGGACGACCAGAGCGTTTTTTCTTGGAGGGACGGGAATAATGACTCTTCTCCCACCCGCGAAGGTCAGAACCTGCTCAACTTGCTATACCATATAGCGGAAGACCAGGCGCGAAGGGATGGCTATATCCACCGAGGAGTGACTTGCAATAGCTGCAATGCTATGCCGATCCAGGGTATCCGCTACCGCTGCGCTAATTGTATTGATTACGATCTTTGTGAAACATGCGAGGCAATTCAGGTGCACATCAAGACGCATTTATTCTACAAAGTCCGAATTCCTGCCCCATTCCTAGGAAACCCGCGTCAATCTCAACCCGTGTGGTACCCCGGAAAGCCCGCAATGCTACCTCGCAGTCTTCCACGTCCCTTGGCAAAGCGCCTGATGCGGGAGACCAGCTTTGAAAATACCGAGCTTGATGCTCTCTGGGATCAGTTCCGCTGTCTGGCTAACTACGAATGGGCCGATGATCCAAACAAACTTTACATGGCCATTGATCGCAAGACATTCGACCGGTGCTTTGTGCCCAACACGTCTATTCGCCCGCCTCCGCCAAGCCTCATCTACGATCGCATGTTTGCATTTTACGACACCAATGGAGATAACCTCATTGGATTCGAGGAGTTTCTGAAAGGCTTGGCTAGTCTGAACAATAAGAGCAACGATGAAAGGCTACGTCGCGTCTTCCGCGGCTACGACATTGACGGTGATGGATTTGTGGAACGCAAGGACTTTCTCCGAGTTTTCAGAGCGTATTACTCTCTCAGTCGAGAACTCAACCGCGACATGGTAGCCGGAATGGAAGATGATTTCCTTGAAGGGGGTGCGCGTGATGTTGTCCTGGGTAGTCAGCCTATCAGCTCTGCATTCCCAGGCAATATTCCTTCGGGTGAAGTTTCGCGAGTTGGCGAAGGCAAGCGCATCAACCCGGAAGGCGACATGGAAATCGTTGACAACGAAGGAATTCTTCGACAAGATGGTACCGATACAGGTGATCGACACTCGGTTGTAGGCGACGCTTCTGTCAGAGAACAATTTGGCCGTACGAGACCGATGTTCCCGTCTACGTTACGTCTTCCGAATACTGCGACCGACTCTCGTCCAACAGACCCCGCACATGGCGATGAGGACGACGACGATGACGATGATGAGAGTGAGTCCGATGAATCCAGCTCATCAGTTGCCAGCGGCAATTGGCCACCACCGGAGCACATCCATGAGGATGACATAATTGAAGCCCTCGGAACGTACGTGCCCCCACAGGAGATAAACGACCCAGTCGACAGAGCTCGCATCGTGACAGCTGTGTATAACAGAATGCGTGACGATGATCGGAGACGCATGGAAGAGACACGTCGCAACGGGATTGATGAACGCTGGCGCCGTAGAGCGTTCTATACCGATGAAGAAGACGGCACCACCATCCCTGCAGGCTATCAGCAAGACCCAGCTTTCGACGAGGACCTCAGTGATGGGGAGTCTATAGTCGAATCACCAACTACCGAATCGCACCCGCCTTCTCCACGCTCCCGCTCTTCTTCTAAAGTCCGATTTCAGGATGATATCGCGGATGATTACGATGTGCGGTCCAATCCATCGACATCTTCGCGTAGTATCCCTGTCGGTGAGCGGTGGGGCGGCTTTGAGATACCCGAGGTCGAGAAGGACGTCGGCAAGGAAATCCTGTACCAGGTCACGCAGCAAGGATTCAACGAGCTTCTCGACGTTCTATTCAAGCAAAAGGAGGACTTGTTGATGGAGGTCCACCGGACTCGAGCTGATCGCAGAACTTGGGCACATGAAATTGAGCAAGCAGAGAAGTTAGGGGCGCAGACACGCTCTCCTAAAGATGGTGATGCCTTACCCATTCACGAGGGGGAACTTCAGGAAATCACAGACAATAAGTCTCTCGATGATCTCTTGAGTTGCGCTGGCTATGCGGTGCAGAGCCCACACCTTGAGCCTGTTGATGCTCGTCCAGTCTTAGCACCTCCATTGCCGGAGGGCATATCACCAGGTGATGGTGTTCGGCCAGCTCATCTTGCCGATCCCGATCATGAAGACAGGCTTGGCCAGGACCAGTCCTTCGAGGATGAGGATGAGGATGATGACGAAACAGCCTCGATCACCAGCTCGTCTGACCCGGAGTACCAAATGCCTATTTCCGAGGACGCTTCTTCTGACGAGTCCTCTGATGCCGAGCCTGATTCTAGCGTCGACGAAACACCCGACTATGATCCCACTCTCCCACAGTTCCGTCCGGACTCAGATGCGCCCCGCCCAGGTCCCTCTTTCCGCGATAGGCCTATGGTGATGACACACGGCGGAGACGGTACCTCACCAGCCTCGGAGCTTCCCAACCGACTTCGTCTCCAGCCAGATGGCACCACCCACCTCCCTGCCCCATCCTCCCCCCACTCATCCTCGCCAGAAGCTGAGGCAACAGCACCAAAACTCCCACCCTCACCCATGCAGCCACTCCCGCCGCCACCTAAATCGACCAACCCGCCCCAGAAAGTCGCCATCCCGCGCCAGCCTACAGCACGAACTCTAGCCCGGTGGGCCTATCTGAATCGAGTCGAGCGTGAAGCTAAGGAGCGTGGTGGTAGCGGGGCGAGGCTCAACTTTGAGGAATTTTCACGACGGATGGCAGCTGATAAGGGCCGTCGTCTGGCATTTGTAGCGAGTTGGATTGAAATGGCTAGCTTTTGAGCCATTGTAGATATCTTTACGTCAGATATCTGTGTATATTATTTCTCTAAAGTGATGATATAATGAACATTTTTCGGCCGCTGCGCTACATGCGTAATTATCAAATAAATCATACTTTGAACCCCGTAGCTGGAAGCGCATGCTCCGAACAAAACTTCTGACTTAACCTATACCTATCATTCATTGCAAGGTACCTACCTACCTACCTTGGACTGTCACTTCCAATTCGGCCATCGCCCACGACGTAGGTCCCTTCGGCCTAGGTAACAGATATAGGGTGTCGATGGTTTCTGGCAGAGATTCTGGCAGGGTGACTACAGGGCTACCGCCCTCCTAGAGTCTGTGTTGGGCTGATAAGATGAGTATTGTCCAATGGGTACCTAGTACGTGGATGAATTTTCATCTTTGCGAACCTTAAAATATAAATCCGACACCCGGCTATCCTGGACACAGATGATATTTTTAAAGCAATTTTTATCAACCAAAACGTATCAATTTATCTAAATATAGCGATTTTTACATGAATTGATCTTATGGCCAATCTCCATATATCTACTACACCTTGGTAGAGCCCTTGTTGCTAGCTAAGCTGGTTGAATAGCCTTATCGGTGTGACGCATGAGATAACGATGGACTTGGAGATTACCTAACAGACGTGTGGTAACGTAATTCCCGGTCGATCCGAACACCCGGTCGTTCCGAACACCCACCCCCATTAGGAAATTTTGAATATTAATATCTCAACCAAAACACATGAATTTGACCTTAATCTAGCGGTTTTTACAATAATTAACCTTATGTCCGACCTGCCCGCACCCACTACACTTCGGTGGAGCTTTTCTGATTGGCTGAGCTGGTTGAATAGCCTCATCGCCCTGCGGCTGCACTACTACTAGAGTGTCTTCAATTGGCTGATTCAGCTGCTGAACTAGCTGTAGGCCCTCTTCGACCGTGAGGCCTCCTTCGTGTACTATCTGTTGTTTAGATCGTGTGCGTTTTTGGCGTATTTTCTGATTCGCTGTGTGTAGATCGCTGTTTTCCTGCGCCAATAGTGCGACCCCGTGAAGCGATATGCAAGCGCCTTTGATAATCTGATCTAGTACGGTTTTTGATGGGCTCGGAGGGCTATTTGACCGATATCTTAATAGATCCTTTAATATCGAAGCTGATTTTTGCAATTGGATGACCGTTCTGGGTGTTTTTGGGCTAAATTGGCTGTAGCTAGTGGTTGGCCTGCTATTTGGTGGCGATGGCGTTCGGAGTGAGATATTGAGCTTCGAAAGCACTCGATCTGCGTCGACCGGAACAAGACCAGTAGCAGCGAAGCTATTTTGAATAATATAAGGTTGAAAGGCCTCCGTACGCGCCCGGGCGTACTCTGCGAGGAAATCGAATTTATCGATATGGTTATATGACGCCCGAGCTAGATCGCTTACGTAGCGACCGTATGTACGTTTTAATATAGCAAAACACCCAACATCAAGCGGTTGTAAAAGATGCGAAGAGTGCGGAGGCATACAAAGTGGTATAATATGATTTTGTGTGCAGATCTCGTCGAATTGAGGTGTAAGATGGCTACCGTGGCTATCAAGAATTAAGAGTCGATATTTCCCCTTCGTACGTGTCGTCGTCGCTGGAATGAATAGCTTCTGTAGCCACCGAAGGCCAATTTCATCGGTAGTCCAACCGTTTGGCGAGACCTCGATACGCCAATCTTTTGGAAGATGAAGCTTTTCATCGAACCACGACGCCATGAAGTTTTTGCCTTTGAATATCACGCACGGTGGTAGCGAATAGCTACTAGCGCTCACTGCTTCGACCGCAGTGACCTATTCACGATTACCCGGTTGTAAAATCGATCGCCGACCGTAATATTCCGCCCTTGTAATAACCTTTTGTGTAGCTATAATCCCTATAGCGAAGCCGGTCTCGTCAAAGTTGTAGATATCCTCCGGTTGGATACCGTTCGCGTCGATAATATCTTGTACGGTCGCAAACCAAGCTCGTAGTGAGATAGGGTCTTCGTTTTGGGCTCTTTGATAGTCGTAGCGCCTAGAGAAGGCTGAACGAAGCTCAGGGCGTCTTTGGACGAAGGTTGATGACCAGTTCTTGCCTACCGTAGGCGGAGGGTCTTTACCACGCGCAGCTAATAGAATATTAGCCATTTCACGCACAGTAGATGGCCTAGGCGCTGCACCACGCGTATCCATAGAGATTATCCACTCAGTAAGCGAATCCTCTTCGTATTGGGTCAATTTATGACCAGATGGGCGCTTGTCGACGCGTGAGGGCTGGCCGTGGTGACGGTCGTGTAGTGTAGTGAGTGGTATTTCGTATAGCTTCGCCGCCGCGCGAAGAGAGGTGATGCGGCCATTTTTAATATCCTCTAGGGCTAATAAGATCTTGCCCTCTTGAGGGGCCAAGTTCTGTGCAGATCTAGAGCGAATTGGTGGCATGGTAGGTGGTTGAATTGGGTAGGTGGTTTAGAAGACGCGTTTTTTGAAGGGGTGTTCGGAACGACCGGGTGTTCGGATCGACCGGGAATTACGTTAACGTAATTCCCGCCCGACCGAGCCACCCGGCCGACCGAGCCACCCTACCCCATTAGGAAATTTTGAATCTTAATATCTTAACCAAAACGTATCAATTTAGCTATATCTAGCGGTTTTTACAATAATTAACCTTATGTCCGACCTGCCCACACCCACTACACTTCGGTGGAGCTTTTCTGATTGGCTGAGCTAGTTGAATAGCCTCATCGCCCTGCGGCTGCACTACTACTAGAGTGTCTTCAATTGGCTGATTCAGCTGCTGAACTAGCTGTAGGCCCTCTTTGACCGTGAGGCCTCCTTCGTGCACTATCTGTTGTTTAGATCGTGTGCGTTTTTGGCGTATTTTCTGATTCGCTGTGTGTAGATCGCTGTTTTCCTGCGCCAATAGCGCGGCCCCGTGAAGCGATATGCAAGCGCCTTTGATAATCTGATCTAGCACGGTTTTTGATGGGCTCGGAGGGCTATTTGACCGATATCTTAATAGATCCTTCAATATCGAAGCTGATTTTTGCAATTATACGACCGTCCTGGGTGTTTTTGGGCTAAATTGGCTGTAGCTAGTGGTTGGCCTGCTATTTGGTGGCGATGGCGTTCGGAGTAAGATATTGAGCTTCGAAAGCACTCGATCTGCGTCGACTGGAATAAGACCGGTAGCAGCGAAGCTATTTTGAATAATATAAGGTTGAAAGGCCTCCGTGCGCGCCCGGGCGTACTCTGCGAGGAAATCGAACTTGTCGATATGGTTATACGACGCACGAGCAAGATCGCTTATGTAGCGACCGTATACGCGTTTTAATATAGCAAAACACCTAATATTAAGCGGTTGTAAAAGATGCGAAGAGTGTAGAGGCATATAAAGTGGTATAACATGATTTTCTGTGCAGATCTAGTCGAATTGAGGTATAAGATGGCTACCGTGGCCGTTAAGAATCAAGAGTCGATATTTCCCTTTCGTACGTGTCGTCGTCGCTGGAATGAATAGCTTCTGTAGCCACCGAAGGCTAATTTCATCGGTAGTCCAGCCGTTTGGCGAGACCTCGATACGCTAATCTTTTGGAAGCTTCTCGTCGAACCACGACGCTATGAAGTTTTTACCTTTGAATATTACGCATAGCGGTAGCGAGTAGCCATCAGCGCTAACTACTTCGACCGCTGTAACCCATTCACGATTACCCGGTTGTAAAATCGATCGCCGACTATAATATTCCGCCCTTGTAACGACCTTCTGTGTAGCTATAATCCCTATAGCGAAGCCGGTCTCGTCAAAGTTATAGATATCCTCCGGTTGGATACTATTCGCGTCGATAACATCTTATACGGTCGTAAACCAGGCTCGTAGTGAGGTAGGGTCTTCGTTTTGGGCTCTTTGGTAATCGTAGCGTCTAGAGAATACTGAACGAAGCTTAGGGCGTCGTTGCACGAAGCTTGATGGCTAATTTTTACCTACAGTAGCTGGAGGGTCTTCACTACGCGTAGCTAGTAGAATATTGGCCATTTCTCGCACTATAGAGGGCCTAGGCGCTGCACCACGCGTATCTATAGAGATTATCCACTCAGTAAGCGAATCCTCTTCGTATTGGGTCAATTTATGACTAGATGGGCGCACATCGACGCGTGGGAGGCGGCCGACAGCGCGGTGTTATAGTGTAGTGCGAGGTATTGCGTATAGCTTCGCTGCTGCGCGTATAGACTCGACACGACCATTTTTGATATCGTCAAGGGCTAATAAGATCTTGCCCTCTTGATTGGCTGATTTCTGAGCAGATCCAGAGCGAATTGGTGGCATGGTAGGTGGTTGAATTAGGTGGGTGGGTTAGAAGACGCGTTTTTTGATGGGGTGGCTCGGTCGGCCGGGTGGCTCGGTCGGGCGGGAATTACGTTAGAGGGGAGTAGCTAACTAGACTAACTAGATAGGGCCTATCTGTAGGTATGGAAGCTCTCTTTTCGTTTCCTGACGGCCTAGCGCCCTCGCAACTGTCTCTACTTTTGGCCACTCATCCTCCCATCCATACACCGACGGAGTTTATGATGGCTGACCCGGAAGAGACGGAGGCCACACCCCTGCTGCAGGCAGCATCGTCGGCCAACTCTAGTCAAGCCTCAGGCGATAGACAGGGTGAAGGTAGCGGTCACGAAGCAAACCTCGCGAAATATACATTTTACGTGGCTCTCATCGTCCTTTTCCTGATCAACGCCGGGACTGCGATCGCGGTGCCGCCCACCACCAGCGTTCTACAAGATGTCATCTGCGAACGATATTATGCTCGCCAAACGGGCACGCTATTGGCTTCTGTCAGTGAGCGGGACTGCAAGGCCGAACCCATTCAAACGTCTCTTGCGATGGTTAAGGGTCTTGTGAGTCTGCTGCTCCTGCTTCCAGGCGTCGCCCTGGCGTTCCTTATGCGACTCTAGCGGAGCGTTGGGGCATGAAAAAGGTCTTACTATTGTCAATCTCCGGTATTTTTCTAGGGGAGCTCTGGTTTGATCTTGTCTGTCTGTTCAACCTCCGCAAATCTACTCCATAATAGGGTGTGCGACTGACGCTTTTTAGGCTGGTATGGACAAATCTGGCCCGTTGGGCTGATTTACCTGGCTCCTGTCTTCTATCTGATTGGAGGTGGACCAAGTGTCGGCGGATCGATGCTCTTTGTCATTGTCGCCAATGTCTCGCCGTCCTATCTGCGGCAAGTCAAAACCGAAAGACGATCTGGTACCAAGCCCCTGCTAAACCTTGACACAGGCCCTCTCGCTGCTTTCTGCTGGAGGCTGCCGCGTACTCTGGCAGCGTCTTTGGTTATCTTGCGAGCTCTACCATCATGGACAACTCTCTATGGACTCCAGTCTGTCTGGGACTCGGCCTTATTTTCACCTCGTTTTGCCTGGTCCTTCCAGTGCCCGAACAGCGTCCACTTGCTGCAGAATCGGACCAACAAGAGGTCAATCAGCCGCTGTCCACAAATGACGCTCCCAAGTCGATTCAGCGCACTTTGCGCCCAGTGATGATTCTTCTCAAGGAGCAGAGCAGTTTAGTTGTTCTTCTGTTGGGATTACTGCTGCGGTCGCTCGGTGTCAGTGTCATGAGTCTACTGATCATCTATGCCTCACAGGTGTTCAACTGGTCTTTCTCTCGGGTACGCACCTTGACCTTGATTCTACCGACCATGCTAATTGATGTAGTCTGGATACCTGGTCTCCCTTGACAGCACAACCCACCTAGTTGTGTTACTATTACTACCGACCGTGGACCGCTTGCTTCTTTCCCGACGAGGGCCCGCAGAGGTGTCCACACACTTCGCGCTAGCCAGGAGCAGTGTTTTGCTGTCCGCCTTGGGATGCGCTGGCATGGCGGTTTCCTCCTCTCCGTCCCTCTTGGCTATTAGTAAGTCCTTATTTCCTGCGCGTCCAATTCCCACTCAAAATAGCTGACATCGCGATAGGCATCTTACTATACGGCCTTGGAGGCGGCTACGGCCAGTCACTCCGATATATCCTAACGGTCTCAACCCCTGAGGAGCACCGCGCCATCACCTACTCCGTCTACGCAATCATGGAAACTCTGGGAACGCTCGTTGGGTCACTACTCTGGCCGCTGGTGTATCAGATCGGACTAAATCTTGCTGGTCCCTGGGTTGGTCTTCCTTTTGTGACTTCGGCTGGTCTATTTGGTGTAGTATTCCTGACATTGGCCGTTGGTCGATGACTATGCGACCGCTTCACCGGCGCCGTATCATTTTATTGAGTTTATTTAGCCATGGGCGCGGTCGAGTATGTACATGGACAATACGCGGGATATCCAACAGGATTGGCAGCTAACAGGGGTAGATAGCGAATGCATGGCCCTACAAAGCCGAACACCCTATATCCGGTGTAAAAAAGTAGCCGCTTTTTCCATATATGGGACGTCCTAAACTCAAGGACTTCTACACTTGTAACAACACCTCTCACAACATGATTGAGCATGCAATTCGACATTTATTGACGGCATAACGCACCCAATACGGCAAGGAAATTACTAGTGTATATTTTGTTACCCTGACGCTATTACTAAGAAGGGAGATCGTCACAGTCACTTGGTTTCGGATGAGGGGGTGTAAATAGAGTGGCGGACAGGGAAGGACTATACCCGGGGAGGAGGTTTTTTAAAGCTACCATGTTGCTACTGCCTAACGCCATAGCCCTTCGCTCGGATGGACACTCCGTAGGTACTCCGTAGGTATATATCCAATAGAATAGTAACCTGATATCATTAGACACTTTAAATATATGTAAATTGAATTAGCTCAATATGATATGCAATGTATCTTTGAAGACCTAGGTAAAAACTACAGTCCGCAGGTATGTTTTTCAAGTAATAGGGATCCCACAAATGTATTGATAGGGGGTTATAGCCTGGAGCCATATGATGTAAACTCATGAGTTAGAAACTCGACCCATGTTATATCAAATTGGCCGGATGGTGTAGTTGGTTATCACGTATCGTTAACACCGATAAGGTCCTGGGATCGAGCCCCAGTCTGGTCATATTTTTTTTCTCAACCACCTTTCTCAATACCTCACTTCCCTCCTCCTCTTACAATTCATTAGCTGCTTGGTCTTGCAGCTTTCTCGAAAGATTCGGTGAAGTTGATTCAATCACTCACATTTCGATAGTGTATGTCATTGGTCAGGTCTGTTTGGATGTCGCTGCCCTTATTACAAATGTTTACAGACCTGCGCGAGCTGCCCGCAAACCTTCGCTGCTCTACCACTGTCAAGCTCTTCGTAGCTCTCGACCCTCATTGGTCCTTTCTAGTGCCAAGGAACTCTCTTATCTGCTCCTCACAATCTTGTGTCATTTGCTGCCTCAACTCTCCAAGCTCTCTAATGATTGCTGCTTTCATGATTTTTCTCCTTTCTTCTCTACCTTGTTTCCTTTCCTTCTTAGGCCTATTGCATACAATGTTCGTATTTTCGCCTCTATTGCTTTTCCCGCTGTCTGGGGATCCTGGACAGTCCTACCTTCGTGCCCTGAAACGAGAAAAGGGAGAGAAAGTCTCTCTACTATTAACATCCTTCTCTATCATATTGCTCCTAGCCGGATTCTGCCTTTCTACTTCGAGAATTCTAGAAGGAGCTCTCGTCTTAGTGACTACTCCTTTAGTTCACACCATCTTGTGATTTTTGTTCTGCAACTTTCAATTCTACGATTAGAGCTCGCGGTTTCCATTCTCTGGTCCTTTGCCTTTAACCCTAATATAGGTGCCCCGGAGGCCTTCTTTTATTTTGCTATTCCCCTATTTCTTTGCATTTTGCGTACATGCTCTTGCTAGGTACCTCTATAAAGTCCGCTTCTGATTGGCTGAAAGCCTATGTGTCTTCGCATTTGACCACACCACCGCTGCTTTTCTGTATTCTACTACGTGCATATTCCCCGCATTTCCCGCATCAAAAATCGGTTGCAAGAGAGCCCAACCGGTGCACTTACTACTTGGCCCTTCTGACGCCACTTTGTCATACTTACCTATTTTGCTCTAGTAGAGCGCAAAGTGATGATCATGCAACTAGTGCTGCCCTGCATTGCTTCGTGGCGCTGCATGTAGCGGTGGGCTTCGGATGATGCGAATAGCGAAGGCCCGTGCTTGGTGAGAGCCTACTCATTTCGTACAAGTGTCCTGCAAGAGTAGGCCGGAGCACATTATAACGCCGGACGGCTTTTCGGGATTTGCGGGCATTGACCGAACAGAACCCAGGTATAAGACCCAGAACTTATGTGCTATTCCTGAGTCGCAATTGACCGAGGGGCCTCCTTCCTGATTACCATTTGTATACATCTTTTTTTATCTCATCGACATGAGGTCGCTTGTGGAGCCCGAGGACCTATTGTTTTCGGCAAACAGCCTTCTCTGCAACCTTCTGAATGACTGGAATCTTCAATATGGCCTGGGAAGCATCGAAAACAGTGTGTACCACACTGCTTGGGTATCTATGGTCCTGAAAAACGATGAATGGGCCTTTCCAGAATGTTTCGAATTCCTGGTCAACAGCCAGCGCGAAGATGGCAGCTGGGGTAATACAGCGTCGGCCGTTGACCAAATTTGCAACGGGCTCGCATCACTTCTTGCAATCCAAAGGCATCTCAGAGGACCTGTTAACCATTCCGAGGCGGGGCGTGACGATTTGCAAAGGCGATCGAATCGTGCTATTCAATTCATCCGAGCCACCCTTTCCGAATGGAACATCCAAAGCTATGATGAAACGCTCCCCATAGGATTCGAGCTATGGTTTCCAGTCCTTCTTGAGCTACTCGAGAAGGAGGGTTTGGTTTTTGAGGTTCCTGGCATAGACCGCATTCTGAAAATTCGCGAGGCGAAGTTGAGCAAGTTTTCAATTGAAGACCTCTATGGTGAAAAACCGTTGTCGATCTTGTACTCACTGGAAGCATTTATCGGCATTGCCGATTTCAGTCGATTGGGTCACCACAAGCGACTAGGTTGCATCCACTATTCCCCCTCCGCAACGGCAGTGTACCTCATGGAAGCTCCAGATTGGGATGAGGAGGCTGAAGCTTTTCTGCGGCATATCGTGCAATTGAGCGTGGCTCACGATCGCGGAGTACCAGAAACGTTTCCCACGAGCTTTTTTGAAACGTCATGGGTCCTATCAACACTGTTGCACTATGGTTTCTCTAGAGATGAGCTCGAACAGGATGTGCTCCAGCAGCTTCAGGATCGACTGGTTGGCCACTTCGAGGACCAAAACGGGCTTGTCGGGGCCGCTGAATCTGTTCCTCCTGATCCTGACGATACTGCAAAAATGTTGACGACTCTCCACCTCCTGGGCCAATCATTTTCACCTGATAGGATGATCCAACGCTGGGAAGGACCAGACCATTTTATGGTTTTTACTGGAGAGCGCAATGCAAGTCCTACCGCTAATGCAAATGTGCTGCTTGCACTCGTCCATCTCTCTAGCAATGGTGAATACAGCCAATCAATCAGGAAATGTATACACTTCCTGTGTAGGTGCTGGTGGGAAACGGACGGGCTTCTTCATGACAAATGGGTGTGTCAAGCGAATTTCTGAAAGAACAGAACTCGTGCTTACTGACAATATTCAGAATTCCTCGTCATATTACCCAATCATGCTGATATCGGAGGCATTCTCCCTGTATCTACGCGCCTACGAGGAAGGCCGCGTTGAAGCATTGCCAGAAGACTTACTGCAAGTTCAGCTTCCCCTGGTGCTCGTACAGGCTCTTGTACGAACGCTTCAGACACAAAACATCAATGGATCCTGGGGCACGCCCGATTCAACGGAAGAGACAGCTTACGCAATCCTCGCAATTACAAATATCACATCGCTACTACCACCAATCCAAAACCTGCTTGGGTCCTGTGCTAGAGCTACGGAACGGGGAAGGGCTTTCATCAGGTCTCGTACCGTCGAACCGGAATACAGCAACCATATCTGGATTGGAAAAATCACATTCGGTCTTCCAACCATAGCAAAAGGTTATATTTTGGCTGCATTGAAATGTCATCCCAACACTGGCCAGGGCCCCTTGGTCAGGACATTCTTTTCATACGCAGTGGACGAAATGGCAAAATATACCAAAATTCACCGCGGCATCTCTGTGTTTTCAGAGACTCCTCCGTGGATCATGGAAGCTTCTTTTCTTGAGAGCCTGTTGCTCATCAAACGATTCAGACGTCGACCTCCTTGAGCAAAAGAGAAACATGGGCGATTCGCCGCTGAAGCATCTTTGTTTGATTTTAACCGGAATCGTGAATAGCAAGCTCCTTTTCCTTGAGCTCAGCACGCACGTCCTGTATGACACGCTTGAATTCATGGCGACCGCCTACTTCATCGACCACTACGGAGACACTCAGTTGCGCTGGAAAAGTATCGAAGCAATCAACTCATGTCAGAGTCTGATATATGAATGTTTTCCGGAGATCAACTCGGGGTTTACTGCACTTGCAACCGCAGTGAACCCTCAGCCAACCTTAGTGCATGTGCATGATACAAAAGACGATGCAACAGTCGCGCAGTTTCGAACTGCCATTTCGGCCCACAAGAACTGTGTCATGGAATCTCCTGGCATTTGCACCGCGGGAGATTATTGCAGACGGAACCTTCTGTTTGAAATGAGAAGAGTGTGGCTATCCATCGTGTCTGACGCGAAGCTAAGTATTACCGTGTATGACCGATGCCACTCATCACAGAACGGCTCAGGCGGTGACGCAGGGTACGGCTTTTACCACTGGCTCCAGTCCAGTGGAGTGGACAGTCTGTTCTACTGGTACATCATGGCTTTTATGATCTGTCGTGTCAGTGACGGAAACGACATATTCCCCACCGGCCTGGAAAAATATCTTGTGCAAGACTGGTGTCGGCACAAGGCTATTGAAAACAGGCTATATAACGAAGTCGGAAGCGTGGGGCGCGACCGAGCAGAGTCGAATCTCAATGCAGCGGACTTTCTGGAATTTCGCGGATCTACTCTTGACAAGGCTAAAGCAGATCTTCTCAACATGGCAAAACTTGAGGGAGAACTGGCGAAAATCTGCTGGGAGAGGCTACAGGTATCTCTTTTGACAAACCGTGCGCCCCGAGTGCGTGCGATTCTTCGATTGCTGAATGAGATTACGGATGCAAATTCAGAACTCTATGTTATGAGGAACGTGTTTGCATCTCATATATGATTCACAGTCTTTGGATCTACCTCTTTCCCGTCCCTTGTGTCTGCAATTACAAAGGGATAGGGTTGTTAACACCGATCAGGTCCTGGGATCGAGCCCTGGCCTGGTTAAACATTTTGATATCAATTTTGGTGGAATGCCTTTCTTTCGTGGTGCGGGTGGATACGCTGGTGAACATTTAGGGCTAGACACAAGCTGGTATTTCTTGAGTGACTGACCATCTGAATAACTATGTTAGTAACATGGCCATCGACCACTAAACTACCTTCGAAATGGGCAGTGGAATCCTGTTTGTATATTCCCAATTCTAAAATAGAGCATCCTGAACCGCGCGCTGTGTATGGCTTCCATGGAATCCCCTGATCTAGTGAAGGTTGGCCTCGGTCTTCACTCAGGGCCCTAGATCTTGGATTTCAGTTATATTGGAGTACCAAGTTTAATATGTAGGTTGAATTGTACTGTTAGATATGAACCTTCCTTATTCTTTAGGAAGGCATATATTTCTTTGACTATTAGCATTATAGCTGAAAGAGTATCAATCCGACAAATCACGTGGCTGCTTGATCTTTAGCCCTCCCGATATTGGTGCGACGGATCCACCCGTACCACCAAAAAAAAGAGATTCCAGCAAGATTGGAATCCAAAAATATGACCAGACTGGGGCTCGATCCCAGGACCTTATCGGTGTTAACGATACGTGATAACCAACTACACCATCCGGCCAATTGATTGGTTGTACGAGAATGAAGATACTCCTTCAAACAAAAATATAGGTTCTAGATGGAAATGCTTCCCATTATATTTCAGCTCAGCGAACAAAAGGATAGATTTCCATTTCCGAAGACGGGTTATTTCTTTCCTTGTTTCCACTATATTCCCACTTTCATTTCATCTTTTTGAGGTGCCCAGGTGGAGCACTTTCGCCCTGGAGACCACTTGCCATTTCACATGTTCTACTCCCTTGCCATTGGATGCTAGAACCGCCCCTAACCCCACAACTGACAATTGTTACTGTGATGCATGACAGACAATGGACATGGAGAGCGAAGGTACTGTGGTCAGATGACTTGGGAGATCACCTGAGGAACATGTGAAGAAGGAAGCAGCTGATCTAACTAACGTGATGGGGCGCGTTTGCATGGGAGCTCTCTACATAATAGTGGACTTCGCCCCCCATAGTTTCTTCCTTCTTCACTTTAGTTGTTTCGTTAATGCACCTGGTTCTTCCAGCCGGCTCCTTCGTAACAGTTACCTTACCTCAGGTGGCACCTCACACGATTGAAACAGACTTGAGAGAAATTATCCTGTGCCTTGCTCTGTGGGATGGAAACGATTGAAACCACCAGTCGTGACTGCCCTTGGGTTTGCCCGGCATTCGTGCACCCTACCGCACGGCCCACATCATTGCCTTCGAACTGTGATCAAGTATCTTTCAGAGTTCTGCCTTCCAAATTCCTCCTCTGAACGTGAAAACAAAATCATCTCTGCTATTTAGTCTAATTCTTCCGGTCAGTGCTACGCAGAATGTCTACGCACAGAAGCTGCGGTGCTTTCTGTGTAGAGACGAGTTTGATTCTGATATGGATCTTCGAGACCATACCGTGAGCATGTCCGCTGTAGCCCGTGGGGTAATCATATATTCCTCTTTGGTAATCTCAACAACATTGTCTATCAATCTTCATGCTCACCGTAAATGGAAGCTGAACTGTAGAGCAGCACACGAGAACAGCCAACGTTCGGAAAATCCAATAACCCCGAATTGTATACAAAGGGTTGGCGACAGCCCTTGATAAGGGCTCGACCAAGTTGAACTTTGGGAAGAAGGAGCGAAGGCTCGTTAATGCGCGGTAGCTCAGTGCCATGACTGGGACTAGAAGATCCTTTGTCGGTTTCCAGACGGCGATAGAAGAATGGTTGTGGCGGCTGCGATAGGTCGTTTCAGGGTAAAAGAAAGCAAAGGCGTGTAGACTTTGATCGATACACGGTCAGAATTATCACAATGCATTGGATAGATGTGAGACCTCATCGCTCGTGGCAACGGTAACACCAAGTAGTGGCTTTTAATCATATAGAAACGACCGGAAGGAAGCCATTCGTTTGCACCGAGAGTTGTTTCAGGAATCTAGATCCTTGCTCATCTGCCCATCGACGTCACGGAAGATAAGAAGTCTGCAACGCAAGCAGAAGGATGAGTAAAATTCGTTGACCTATTTCCCGACAGATGGATGGGCAGCATTATTCCGTAAATCATTCGCGATGGTCATCCCAATCAGGTAGTACATGAACCCAAACAAACATAAAATATAAGAAACAGCCGACCCGATTAACACACAAAACAAAAACAAAACTCCAACGGAACATAAACTCAAACCGAAAAGAATATTATGTCGTACTTCATAGCTGGCCATTTCCTCGTTGCTGCCGGTGGATCGTAAATCAATATATGACCCCCACATTTCATAGCTCATTCAAAAGCGTGCAACAGCTCGCCCAAGGAAATGGGGAGCGCAGAAGTGGGCGTTTGATTCAAGCGCGGTTAATTTATTCGAGCATCCATCATGGGTTGAAATCCACAAGCATAGGTAGCCATGGATTTTGAGACAAGTCCCGGGCTGACAGAGAAAACCGGGGAGCCGAGATAGGAAGAGTTTCTCAGCAATTTTCCAGTGGATAAAAAATAATCATGGGTCCGTGGAACCAGCGGGAAACATCAGAGAAAAATAGACGGTCCAGGGCAGGATATTCCAGGAGAAAAGCAATGATAAATGCCACGGATTAACCAGGGTTAGAGCGTGTATTTATCCGGCGGGATCAGTGGTCCGCAAATCTCACCCGGCGGCGGCGTTCGTTGATCAGCTTCTCCGTGTCCACATAAAGACAATCAAAGAACTGCATGGCGCTAGAGTCCTTGAGGATCTTGGCAACCTGCGTGCCAGCAGAGATGAGCTGCAGCACATTACGGTCATCCTTGACGGGTCGAGAGCTGTGCTTGGCAGCATGACGCATCTCCAGGGAATTTTCCAGCACAGTAATGAGCTGCTTGATCTGGCCGTTGTGCAGGGCATGGCGGGGGATACGTCGCCGAGTAGCCAGCCTCTTCAGCAGGTGCACCCATTCATTCCACTCCCGGTCCGAGGGGACCTGAACTCGCCTCTTGTCTTGCTCTAGGGGAATGGGGAACTGATATCTCGCGAAAAAATCAAAGGCACACTGAGACAGACGGTCATTGACCTCGTGCAAGATTCTGTCTTGTTCTGCGGCGTCGAGATTAGTAGGGAGCTGGGGCAGCTCCTCCTCCCGGGTTGGGAGGGTCCGGGGTGAAGGCGCATCCAGAATTTGGTGCGGGCCATCAAATTCATCCCGGTTTGAGGACCGTCTCTGGGAGATGTACTGGGATCCTCCGCGGCTTATATCGGCAGCTCGCCGGCTGTTTCTTTCCACAATGTATTCCGGGCTCTCCGAGGGGTTCAGTGGCCTAATATCGTGACGCAGTGGCTCATGCGACATTTGCACGGATGGGTTCCATTCAGGGTACATCGAGACCGGAGTGAGTGGCTGTCCAGCTGGAGGGTAGGATAATCTTCCTGTGGGTTGAGGTATCACATGGCCATGACTATCCAGGGGTGCTGCAAATCCATGGTACTGTGCGCGAGCTTCGAAATCTATGGTTCCCAGTGGCATGAGTTGGCGGTTATCCCTCAGGTAGGCTCTGGGTGCCGAAGGCGCCCTTCTACTGCTTAGCAAGGGTAATAGAAGACATTTTGTTTTTCGTCGGGATCGGGGATGAGAAAGGCCAGAATGTGTAGTGTGCAAGTACCTTGGTCGATGAATAACGGGAGAGCCTCCCGATGGAGCATACATAGAATGCTGAGCCATGGTGCTGTAGGGAATTGTGAGTATGTGTATAATACCAGCGGCAGACTATCTGCGGGAAACAGAGGAAGGAGAAGGGAGGAAGGAAGAATGGGTTTTTTGTTTGTGCTGACCTAGGGCGAGACAGGATATCCAGTTTACTGCTGACCGAGCCGGCTCGAGAACCAAGGTGTACTTGAGTTGCAGAGAATGGCTGGAAGCTCGCTGGAACAGCCGTGAAAGGGGGAGGTAGGGCAGGAACCATGAAGTCAGGATCTTAGTGACCCGCTGATCACAGCAACAGAAAGAAAAGAAAGAAGAGTCAGACGAGAGGACAGATGAGGTCGGGCTATTTTAAGAGGAGGTGAGGTGAAGATGGACGAATCCGCAGTATTGAAGAAGCGCTGGGTGGTCACACCCCCAGTAATATATGGCCAGGAGAACCCGGGTCGAGGGTTTTGGTAGGTGTGCCTGACGCCTGCTTCTGGACTGGCTAATCTCAGCCCGCAAGTGGATGGAGAGCCGCGCTAGAAGACCTTCAAGGCAGAAGTGGAGCAGGTAATTTGGCAAATGATGCGTCCGGTCCGTGAGCTGAGTGTTTGTTCCTCGATGACATCTCATTGCACCAGTTAGACAGGGAACCACCCGGTAGGTCTTCGGTGCCACTCAAGCGTACAATTTAGGGGCAGATTTCGATCGATCGAGCTTGAGCCTGGTGGGCAAGACGCATTGGACGTGGCTTAGGCCGGTCTAGGGCTCTAGGGTATTGAGGGGGGCGGGATATATCCACATTCGATCAGACGGGGATGGGGTTGCTAACCAGAAGCTGTGATCTTCATTGATTAGGGGGTGCAAAGGCCAACGGCACGCCAGCGCCACCCCAATATGGTGCGACAATGGACCTGGGGCAGCGAGCTTGGGCAGCAAGTTGGGTAGGAGGGCATGAAGGGAGAAGTCAGGCCTTGCATCTTGTTGGCCGGTGGCCGATAGCGACCTGACTGCGCAGGAGGAGGATCTGCACGGAATGCACGGAGGGTACGGAGGAAGGACAAGAGTGAGCCTGACGGTGGAGGCGAAGCACATGCCACCCCCGTGACGTCCATGGGCACCTTTTTGGCCTCGTTTGACGACATCTCGGTATCTCGCATTTCCATGAGCTTCGATCGCTCATATTGCTGCGCGATCGGGCATGCAAGGCCGTTGGGGCCCAATCAGCGCATGGGCCATTTCTATATCTCGACCGCGATCGACCTGACCCCGAACTACGTTTCGGTGGAGAGCCGCCTGGAGCCACAACCAGTGTGGGGGTCTTGCAGCCCAATCGTCCGCCCAATGTCTTACATTGGACATATTGGAACGTAGGTTCAGCCTTCCAGATTTCCGGCCGCTGGTGGAGAATCGAGGGACTTGCAATATACAAATCAGGTGGCAATTAATAGAACAGCGCTAAAAAGGTGCCTCTCACGACAATGGAGTCGGCGGCGATTTGGGGGAAACCATAGAAGGTGGTTTCTGTGCAGGGTGTCACTCCCTCCGGCCTCAGACGGCACGAAAGTCTAAGTCGATCTTCAGCAGCCACCGGGTTGACCACTCCGGTCGGGTTGTATTGGTGGCGGTAGTTGTACTCCGATGCGCTGGGCGTACTCCTGTTCCATCTCCGATCAGCCGCTGACCCCAGCCATTGACATCAGACAGATCAGGGGGAGGTGGGTATAGATCCTTTTCGAGTGACTCCTTACCTCGCAGCTCAACCGCATGCCTTCTTCGATGCCAATCCGAGCCTCGTACCCCAAAATTGCATTGGCCTTATCTCCGCTCGCATATCGCACGGCGCATGCATCTCGGACACTTCCACGGCTCAGGGTGGTGGTCCTCCCTGTCACCCAGGTGGCCATCTCACAAACCAATCCTGCCACATACGCCAGCCCTTCCGGGATATGAACCTCAAAGGGCGGAACATGGCCGAAATGGGCCCAGATAACAAGGCAGAAATCCCGAAATGTGATCGGTTCGTTGTTCTGGATGAAAAATGCCTCGCCCGCTGCTGTGCGCGACGTCACCAAGTTCTCCACGGCGAGGACATGAGCATCGGCGATGTTGCTCACATGTGTGACATCCCACAGGTTCAGGCCATCTCCAATGATGAATGGAGTCTCATACTTGGCAATGCATGCATGAATGGATGGCACTAGCTGATAGTCCCCGGGTCCGAAGAGCACGGAAGGTCGGAGGGAGCAGGTCGCCATATGACTACTAGACGCCTTCAGGACAAGAGCCTCTGCAGCAGCCTAGTTATTTTCTGTCAGCCTGTGCTGTATTCTCCACACTGAAGCCCAAGTCCAGTATCAAAGTGTCCATGCATTGTAGCTATGAGGGGTACGACCTTAGACTCGCCATAGATGAGAGAGGTCTGCGACGTCGGCCACTCCTCATCAATATTGGGATAGGGCAATCTCATATCATCGGTCGTCACACAGCAGGTGCTGGTGTAGATGAAAGCCTCGACGCCACTTTTGGCGGCTGCATCAAGCATATTCCCAGTGCCCTGCACATTGATCTTCCATACCTCCCGCTCCACCCGCCGGCCAAACCGGTCGGCGAGAGCTGGGACAATCCCTGCAGTGTGGATGACAGCGTCTGGCCTGATCATTTGGAGTGCCTTGCTGACTTCACTCGGCGAGGTAATATCGACTTTCATGAATTCGGTCTTCTCGGGCACGACATGTTGGGGCCGAGGCGGGCTGCGGTCGATGATGGTGATGGCGCAGCTGGGATGTTTGTCGGCCAGAGCGCGCACCGTGGCTGAGCCCACAAACCCGGTGCCTCCAGATACGAGAACTTTTTTGGATCCTAAGATGGTTTTGTCTGACATGACTGGGCGCTAAGAGGTATTCAAAGGGAGGATGTTCAACGGGGCAGCTTTGGGGCCTTCACCCCTTCAACCGTGGGGGAATGGGCGGCAAACCAGGGATCGGTCAGGGTGCGTGACGGCGAGACGTGCGACCATCGCAGCAACAGACACTGCCGATGGATTGGTACTTCAAAAAAAATGTAGTGAGTAGACGGGCTTGCTCTAAAAGCAGAGAATCTTGGACATGTTTTCAAGTCGTAATCTATACACGGCACCGGTATGAGCGGCAGCTCTGCGACCACCCCGAGCAGAGCACAGGAAATGCGATACACGCAAACATCTAATATACAGATCCTCGACCGAGGCAATTATCCCAACAGTCGCATAAAGAAAACGGATCTCAAGAGGAGACCCCGCTGCGACGAACCGACAAAACTCCAGGGTAGATGCAAAAGGCAAAACAAAGGAACCCCAATATTCGTCCTTCCGGGGCAGGAAGACCGCATTTTCACGAACAGAAAGGCGACTTATAGCACTCGGCACAAGACCAGGCCACCGATCTTCTTCTCCACGCACTCGCGGGCCTCCAAGACTCCCCGGTCTGTCGAGAGGTAGAGACTCTCACCGGGCGATCGGAGTCCCGCCACGTAGCCAGCTTCCTCACCACGAACGACTCGACGCAAGGCCTCAACGTCGAGATGGACCCGTCGGGTAGGCTTGCTGACCATCTTCACCTTGCCCAGGACCGACTCGTTTTGCCAGTACTTCAGACCCAGCCAGAGGCGTCGCGATGCGACATTGTCCCGGGTGATCGGCTCAACACCCTCTAACTCGTCGTTCGCAGCCGGATGGCCGAGGATAGGGTGTGTGGGAGGAGGAGTCGGGCCTCCGCGCACGACGGAGGAGATATAGCCGGAGTTCTGGAGGGCCTGGCACAGCTTCAGGTGGAGGTTGCTGTTGGGAATCGAGGTGAGACCCAAGCGGGCCTTGGTTGCATTGTTCAGGTGGGCGCACACGGAGGCAAGGTTGACAAGAGACATCTTGAACAGTTGTCGCGAGCAATGGGCCCTACCGGGGCCGGTTTCACGGGGGTAGGAGAAAAGTGCGGAGGGCAGGCGTGGGCCGAATGGCGCTGAACGAACAGGCCAATTAAGTTCAGCAGACGGCAGGAAGAGGATCAGAAATTGAAATCACACCGCAATGGCGTGGACAGCGGAAAGGAAAGAAGTTGAACCGATCAGACTCGAGCCAATTCGCGAGGCCGCAGCTCTTCGCGATGGAAATTTTCGGAGAAACCGTGCCTCCGGCCGGTGCTGGCCATTGCCGCAAGCTCGCCAGTTCACTTTTCCCTCTTCGGGCAGCTGGCCAGGTACCTGGTACTTCCCATACCTGCCCCACCCGCGGGGGAATGCGTGTGATGGCCAAGTACAGGAAGGTACTCAGTACCCACCCTGTCACATCACCCTAAGCGCCTAAGAGCAACTCGGCGGCTGGAGGGAGCGTCTCACAGGCTCGAGCCATTCGACCCCTCCGTGGTATAAAGGCGGCTGCACATCGTAAGTCCCCATGCCTCTAAATTTATTCCTTCCCCGTCCGTGTAGTATAATATATTTTGCCCTCCGCCGCACGCCGCATCCCCAAACTCTCAAGGCAAACATGCCTCCGCAACCCGGCGAGGAACGTATTCTGACTATGTGAGTCCAGCTAACTTTCTCCGCAGGTCCCCCGCAATGTGCACTCAGTGGCACAGGAATGGAATCTAACAGCGCAAATGCCATAGTTTCGCCGACATACATTACTATTTTACTCCACCGATTTCGAAGCCCTTTCACCACCGATTTGACAAGGGCTCCTACTTATACATTTACCACGATGCCTCCCAGAATCAGGCACGGATTGAGATTGCCAACAACCCCGGGACTTTAGACCAGGATGCGTTTCATGGGGCCATGAACAACGTGCATATCCGACACTCAGCCCACTTCCCAACCCGCTGTACCTTGACGGTGGACGGGGTTGCTAGTTCAGCTCAGCGGCAGGTCTCTCAGTACGACTGGCGACTACCAGGTGCAGATTCACGCAGTGGACACCTTGAACTACATCGGCTTCATACACTTGATATCTACTTTTGGACGTTAGATGATGCCAATGAGTTCTTGGACACTGTCGGACGTGTTCTAGCCATTGCCCAACTTGAGACAGATCGGCCAGCGGCGCAACTAGACCCGCCGATGAGCTCTGTGGTCCAGCAACTTGAGAGCGTGGCTATCTCTGATCCTGCTTACCAGAACGGACAGACACCCAACTCCCGATCTGAACCCCCGGTGGTAGCAGCTCCAACCGCACAGGGGCCTCCTCAAACCATGAGCTTCCCACCCCCTCCTCCAAGCGGGCCACCGACCGACCATCAACCATCCCATGCCGGGACCCAGGCTTCTGCAGAAGAAAGGCGAGATTCGGCCAGCTTCGCCCCTCTGCCATACAACCCTGCAGCACCGGCAGCCCCAGAACCGATCAAGCACCGCGAGAAGACACCCCCACCAGAGGACGGCACCCAGGGCACTGGCCTAGCTGCAGCAGTCGCAGCCGACCAAGGCATCCCATACACTCCCCCGCACCAGATGGGCGGCACCCCAGGACTCAGCTCCTTCGCACCTCCACCGACCTCAACACAAGGCATACCATACCCAGGAGCACCAGCCACCGCTGAAACCGGCTACGCCTCACCACCCCCGAGTGCCGGCCTCTCACATACAAACTCATTCCCATCTCATCAACCCAACCAGACCCCAGGAGGTCTCCCCTCATACCCGCAATCCTTCCATACAGGGCAACTGGGACCTGGCACACCGGGGTCGGCCCAAATGTCTTTTGCTCCGCCACCGCAAGATCCTAACGCACACCTCTATGCTCAGCAAGTATACGGTACTTCCCAGTCCCCGCCTCACCAGATCGAACACGCCGCTCCAATCGGCGGCTACTCGAACTACTCGTATGCACAGCCCCAGGCGCAACAGCCTGCGTCTTCCGAGTACGATATCCACAGCCAGTTGTATCGGCCGACGGAGGCGGAGGCTGGTGGGCATGGACAGAAGAATGCGCAGAAGGCGATGAAAGCTCCCGGGCAGCGGCCGCGGAAGTTGGAGGATAATGTGATGAAGTTGGAGAGCGGGATGAATCGGTTTTTGAAGAAGTTGGAGAAGAAGCTGTGATGGATGTTTCGTTGGATGCAATATGGTTTTATTCAGCATTATATCGAGTATGAACATATTTTGCCTGCAACTGTACGTTGGGGACGACGTGAGGCTTCACAGTTCTCCTTGGCGTCTTGACATTATGTATGGAGGAGTTGCAAAGTCTCCAATGGGCTCTTGAATGAATGGTATTGGCTAGCTGCGTGGTTACGGTTTATTGTCAACATTTCCAACTCACTAGAATAATATCTTGGGATTGATCACATGTTAGATTTAGGTTGATGCATTCACCTGGCTGGAGGTATAACTAATGGCAGATTTCTTCCCTATAAGCTCAACTACTCTAAGTAGATGTATTCTTAGCCAGCGCGAATACATATACCGATGATAAAAACTAGAGATATACAACAGCCAAAAGTATGGCCAACCTCACCTAGCGCCCACCTTTCGGTCATGGGCGACTCGCCGCTCTATTCAGGCGGGCTTCAGGTGGCAGTTCACCCACCTGAATATTCTTCGCCTAGAGGGGTGAAGCCCTACCCCAAAATGCCCAAAGGCACTTTCTAATCAGAGGAGAGATTTCGCGGTGTGAGAACATACATCACTTTGTTGCTTTCCTTCCTGCCCCTCCTGGTCGCTCGAATCGAAACCCCCCCCTCCCCTCTCCTTCCTCTATCTCTTCTATTTCTCTACTACCTTCCTGACATTACACTTACCTTAAGTTGACCGCAGCCAAGGACAAAACGCCCTGGTGTAGGCTCACGCCTGTAATGTGGTGAAGCTGAGCGACCTGGATTATTCGAAAATTAGACGGACCATTCTGCTACGTATAGAGGGCGACAATAAGTGTGCACTGAGCCATCTTGATAAATCTATCTCTTGTTATTCGCTAGACTGCGGCATAACCTATAGAATCTAAGACCTATTATAGGTTTTGGGTCGGCATGGGTAACCTATACTAACCTATTAGGTACCTCATAGATTATAAATAGTGCAAATATAGAGGGCTAATGCCTTTACATTATTTGCATAGTATTGTGATAAGGGCCTAGTCTTTGATAAAAGAGTGTATTCTGTAACAAATACCCAGATTGGAGAGAAGGGAGAACGGAGAAGTGCTGGAGCTGTTGGGCCTACCTTGATACCTGTCGGTCTCCGCTAATCAGATCGCTTAGAGCTAACTAATCTATTGACACGTTGTTTACGGGTCTCACGAGTATTGACCTGTATTTTTAGGCTAAGTTGATAATGGAAAGTATCCTTTAGCAGAAGATTGCTATCTTTAAGCAGGGTATCTATTTTCTATTTCGGCAGAAATATTGTAAAGAAATTAGCTTTATTTACTAGACTAATAACATGCCTGCTAATCGTCCGGGGCGGTGTTTGATATGTCCATGATAAGGCGCTACTTCTCTTATCATCCCAATTCAGCCATGTTTGTTCTCATCGTCAAACAGTCACACTAATTCCACTCGCGTCCAGATCGTCACAATAAAGGCCTTAAAAGCTTATATCGGGTGGATTAGCTGCTTTTAGATGTAGTGAGATGAGCCTAACGGAAGCAAGTAGAGACCTGTTTAGCTAGCCGCCCGAAGACGAGGTGTTGTCAAGAGACGCTAACTGGTCAAAGATACAGAGTGCACGCTCCCAGCGCCTCTTTTTAGTTCATCCTTGGAGGCTCTCCAAATCGGCCGCTCGTGAAACCTCCCGTTGTGAAAATGTGCCAATGCTCCTTTTGCCTGCGCGCTCTGCACCTCCGGAGAAAATTTAGGTGGGTGAACTGACACCTAAAGCTGACTGAGGCCCAAGTGCCTATAGCAGCGAGCCGCCCAAGTTACAGGTCAGTCGAACTCTCACTGAAACTCATTGCACCCTCAAGTTATGTAGTCACGCGAGCCGCCTCCAACCGAATGGTGGGCGCTCGAATGGTGGGCGCTCGAATGGTGGGCGCTAGGTGAGCATCACCATAGTATGACCGTTGTATGTTGTCAAACTAAGTGTACAGAAAGAAAAGGGGCCGGGTTAAGCCGTCCACACAGACCGTACCGAAGTCGAGGTGTTACCCACATTTAAACTCTCCTACCCTTGAATACGCTGAAGTGGATTCTCATTCGAGAGACCATGACGGCCGGGAGGATTGTCATGTACGGCAGAGAACAGGGCCATGAAACTCCTGGCCCCCAACTTATGCAAGCTAATGCAAGCTAGCACAGTGACCATCCAACGCTAGTTTCACAAATGAGTTTTGGTACTAATTGGACTGTTCTCCGCCCCGTGCTACACTAATGTCAACTCACGATCCTTTCTGCTCTCAATCACCCTTGCGTCAAAGATGACCTCTACTTCTCAGGGCCGTTCGTCACAGCCCAGGTCGAGTCCCCAAAAGCTGCCTCAAGGAGTGACATCTCTGCAAGTCCCGAGAGTCGCGCATCCAAGTCATCCAACCCATACCATGCTTCAGCCTTCTGGATCAGATACCGACCAGACTGACAAAAGACTAAAACTGACTTCTATGGGAACCGGTGCGGGAAATAGACCAGTATCTTTGTTTGGCTCCCAAGCCTTTGCAGCCTTTTCAGATGGCCAAACGAGGACACAGAAACCAGATGATGCACAACATCCTCACGTATACTCTCACGGTGACTTTGCTTCTGCCACGCAAGTTACGGGAAATCCAGGTGCCCAGACGAGTAATCCCGTCATTTGCAAGGATTTTGGATCCGATTTTCCTGGATTCGTTTTTCGTGGATCAAAGAACTCTCCTCCGGCTTCACAAGAGCCCCAATCGTCTCCCTTTCGCTTCAATAGCAACAGCCAGGAGCAAATCCGCCCGTCTGCGCCGAAGCCAGGGGCCGATAGATGCAATGTATGAGCGTGCTGTGATTAACCTGATGACATTCTGCGTAACTAAGCGGCCTCTATCTCATTGCTAGATCCCACAAGGCCCTCAGCCACAGCCACCTACTCCCGGTACAATAACCTCGCCAATGGGAAATCTATCACTGGACACCACCGACCCAGTCCAGCTTTCTAAATTCTTCTCTGACTGTGGTCGAACTTACCCATTTTACGGCATCCCACCGGAGGAGATCCCAGAATCGCCATTTTTCTCCCACGTATTTCAAAATGCGCTGCTCAATGGGATTCAGCTTGCGAGAAACTCGGCCACCATACTCGAACAATTGCTTGCCCGCCAAAATCGCCATGAACATGCTGGGAGCTCTGTGAAGCAAGCAGGCGAATTGAACTTTGGCACTAAGACTATTGCCTTTCTAGGAAACTCAGGAGTGGGCAAGAGCAGCGTAATCAATTCTCTCCTTGACTTCCCTGATATTGCTTCAATTGTGAGAAACATGGAACTATCTTAGAAACGTTTGATACTCATGAAAGGAAATAGGGGGACATGAGCTCAGCTTGCACCACGGTCGTTACCGAATACAGGCAAATGGGTTTGGGCCAAGCCCAGCGCATCAAAATTGAGGTCGAGTATCTTTCCGAAATGGCTAGCAAAGAACACATCAAAGAACTTTTGTGGAGTTTCCGCCGCAGCATCTTTTTACCAGATGTTTCAGAGGACTCATTGAGCGCAAGTGACTACACAAAAGATGAGGAGTCAAAACAGGCCTGGCTCGCTTTAAGTGCGGCTTTTGGCAGTGAGGAAGGATTTAACCATAACTTCCTTTGCGATCAGTCCGACAGAGCTTTCGAACGGATAACCGACCAATTGGTTTGGTGGTCCAAAAATATCCCATGGCCTTCAGGGAGCACTGACGGTAAATGGACCACATATGCAGAGACTGCAGATGAGTGCTTCGAGTATATAAGACCGTTCGTGCGTGATAGGCTCTGGCCGTTTACTAGGATTATTCGGTAAGTGAATATTATTCCTCCAAGTGCGAGTGACTTTTATTGAGTTTAGCATGCTCTTTAGGATATTCCTTGATGCTCCAATTTTGAGAGTGGGACTTGTCATTGCGGATTTACCTGGTAAGAGTGCCGGCCATTCCAACTTGTCTTCAGTTAACAGCCATCTAGGTCTCCAGGATACGAATCTAGCAAGAGTCAAAGCAGCACAGGAATATCTTACTAAATGTGACCACATATTCCTGGTTGCTGATATCTCTCGGGCCCTCACTGACCAATCTCTGAAAACGTCCTTGGAGTCGGCAATTTCTCATTCTGCACCATCGAGTGGGGAAGATTCAAGGGGGAAGGGATTACGAATCGCGGTGATCTGCACAAAATCAGATGTCAGTATTCTCTCAACACGAGGACACAACATCACTAATAACAAAAAGGTGATCAATGTCAAAGCAGCTCAAAGAGAACTTCGAGGCTCGGAATCCGACTTTCCGATTTCTCGGATCGAAGGACTGGACTCCGCAATCGAGCAAGCTACTAGTCAAGCCCACAAGCAGCAACTGATGCGGGAGTAAGTAGAACACTAGTCCCAAATGCAGAGTGATATTCACCACATATCGAATAGGAAGGAAATACTTTTCATTGAAGGCAGAAACAGACACGTGGAAAGAGGACTCAAGACCGTGTACGAGAATAGTTTGGACGGAGACCTGAATGTCTTTTGCGTGTCAAACTTCCGTTACGAAGAATGTTCTCGTCAACAGGACAGTGAGATGGATCGAAGATTGCGTGCTATAAGCGGTATTCCCGAACTGCGAAAATTCTGCTACTTCCTGTCCGCAGATTCGAGGTTACGCGACGCTAAAAACTTTCTTCGAGCGACGCTGCCCAGTCTAATTACCTCGATAAGCATGCACTGTAGAGACAAAGAATCATTGATGCAAAAGCCACGGGATCCGATGAAGTTTGATATTTCGGCAATGAGGGGAATAAGAGATGTGGTAAGGAATCGATTCCAATGGCGATCCATTCACCTGCCCGCTGACGTTCCGTGGAGATCTTGAGTGATCTCGAGAAAGCCGAGAGAAACCTGGAGATGTGTTTCAAAGATTGGATACTCGAGTATTCTGGTAAGAGTCTTCTCCAATACTCCTTTACGGAGCTGACCATTGCGATAGATAACCGTCAGGCGCACTGGCAAGAAGTTGCAACAAAGAAAGGGCTTGAATGGATTGATGTGAGTGTCTCCATTGCCTGGCAGAACCTCGCTAACAATGTTACAGTGGCCCTGGGGTATGAAAACTTCCATAGTTTATCAGTTCTGGCAATCATGAGGAAGGGAAGAGCAGCTGCGTAGGCTAACATACGTTTCCAGTGAAATACCGAACCTGTTGCCTCAATAGAGGACGACATATCCCTTCCACGGGAAAGTACGTTGACTGGAACAGTGAACTGATTTGGAAAATGCGGGCGGAATCCGACTTCCAGTGGGATGGACTCGAGGATGAGCTTCGTGGGATAATTCAAGACCTATGCGCTTCCATCCGGTACAGGTTCGGGGCTTTGAAGAAGTTCCAATTTGGGGGTAAGCGTACTTGATTTGAAAGCGATGAAGTCAGCTAACGCATCTTTTAGCTCATGGATTTCCCTCCAAAATGATTGAAAGCCTTGACCATCAGCTGCAGGAAGTCAATTTCCAATACGAAAACTCGCAAAGAGATTTGACCTCAGAAATCCGGTACGCCACTGTTCACTGCTTTGATGTGTCATTCTTCATACTAATAATTAATAGAAGCATTCGTGCTAAGACGTTGGAGTCCAACGAGGCGTCATTTATTGTGCAAGAGATGATTCCTGCTTACCGAGCTGCAGTTACAAGTCAAGGCAAGTCAAATAAGTGACTTGGGACAAGACGATTGAAATTTAGTAACAACGCTAACGGGCAAAAGGCCCTGACAAGGCCAAAGCTCAGCGCGACATAGTTCAAGGCCGGATTGAGAGTGGAACACTTTTTCCCAACATCATCCGTGCGGTTTCAAACAGCATGACCAATGTATCTCGAAGATTTTTTGACGACATGGCAAATATCACCGGAGAGGTGTTCAAGCACATCGAACGCGATGTGTACTCAGCCATGGCTCAGAAGGAGAAGGAGAACCAGGCCCGCGATGGGCAACAACACAGAGGGTCGGATTTTGAAGTTCAGCTTCCGCACAAGCTCGGCCGCTTGAAAGACAAACATGCAAGGATCCTGATGCAAATCGCTGATTTTTGAATAATCGTGAACCAATTCTCGAGCTCGTTCCGAAGTTTCCTTGATGATGTGCATCCTTAGACCTGTTTCAATGGCCAACTGGAAGTCTCATTAGTAATTAGCTTTTAGTAAGAATCTCGAGGGTTGCACCAGTAGATAAGGTGTGGTACACAATGTACAAGCTCCATCAGTAGTAAAGTGCGAGCGACGGATTCCTCTTTAAACCGACAGAAATGGGGACTCTGGATCTTATGTATATTTTTATTCGCATATTGAAGGACTTTAATAACATCATCAAGCGTTATAGGGGCTATGGAAATACCCTGTTAGAAAGATATTGTCAATCGATTTCCTGTTAAGTGAAAATATCAATATGACAACCCTGAGAAGTAGATTGCCAAGGGGAAAAAGGAGTAAGAAAGTCTGAAAGCAAAAACATAAAACATACAACAGCCAGGATTCGCATGTGGTCACCCACCATACTACTAACGGGCCGGCGTGTGGCTTAAGTACGGCTGAGCGGACGGGAAGCCCTGTTCTCCACACCCTATGGTCGTATGTACTTGGATCCCTTCTGAAGGACATATACACCTCAGCATAGACTGAAATAAAGCAGAGTCATCAAGTGTAAAGTAAGTGCACTTGTATATCTAGCCTACGCTTCCAATTGTTTATGAATGAGGTTGGTTGATGGGCATTTGTTGCTACCGCTACCCACTACCTAGCGCTATCAATACTAGTAATGTTACTGTCATAACCCAGAGCTCTGTACGCTCTGTTAGTTGCCAAGATATATTCGATCAAACTCGACCTGATTTTCTTTCTCTTCGGCCACTCGGGTATTTAGGCATTCAGGCTTCGCCTGCCGGAAAGCAACAAGCGTTCTTGAGGAACGTCCCATAACAAACAAACCCAGAGAATATTCCGGAAGATAGAGTCGCAAGAAGAGTATATTGGGTTGATCCAAACAATCCCTACTAGTAGATTGACCGATAATGAGTCTATTTAAGAGTCTGTCCATTCTTCCGTAGCACTTTTGAACGAACGTTGGTACTTCCCCGTGCAATCTGCTCTGCTATTACTTTCCTTCTATAACGATATATCTGAGTCGTACGCTGGCAAGCTATCCAAATGTTTCATCGCCTCAGGAGACATAGGTCGGGGAGGCTCTGGTACGTAGTTCTCGGGTACATAATGAACAACCTCCACGAATTCAACATGCAGCGATTCGTACCCGATCATCCCAAGATCTTTCAACTTATCAAAGAAATTCGCCATGAGTCCAAAGTGACTTTCTTTCTCTCCTTTACCCCAGGCCAGCCTGGCTCTACAGAAGTCCTTCTTTCAATCTTACTAGAATCCAGCAGATCGAATCCCGAGAAATGGCATTGACCTACAGCACGCAAAGACCAAGCACGCTCTCTCAGTAATAAATGACAACAAGGTAGTGTAATATGCTCAACCGAAGAATGCAACTAAATCGCTCAATAAAACCATATGCTCCCGATATCAACTCGAAGAATGCAACGACCACACAGGAGACTCTCAGCATCAGCATCACGAGGAATTGAGACTGAGACACAAAAAAACCTGGACGCAAATAGAAACAGATAAACCCTCGGGAAAATGAAACAAAATGCCTGGGAACCAGTACATCACACAAGGACCAATGGGAATGTGAGTCTGGGGCTCCTTGAAGTGGAAAGACCAAGGGTATCAGCACAGAAGATTACAAGGGGGTTGGTCCAGAACGTGATCATGGAAATGGAATGGACGAAGATGAATTTAGCTCAGTGCCAGGTGAGCAAAGTCAATGTCGATGGTATGCGACTTGGCCTGGGCAGCAGGCTGCGCAGCTGGGGAAGACTCCCTAGGCTCCTCGTTGGTCTTTTCTGATGGCTGGGCACTGGTGATATCCATCACCACCTCAGGCACATCATCATGGGAAGCCGGGGCGGCAGTGTCGGTCTGTTGAGGGGCCTCGAGGACCTCAGGCACCACCTTGGGGGTCTCCTTCATTTCAGTAATGGCAGTATCCTCGGTGATAATGGGCTCAGTGGGTGCCACAAGTGCCTCGGCGGTGTCCTCCCTGGGCGCCTCTGCCTCAGCTTGTGGCTCAGAAGAGACTTTCTCGCCACTGGCTTCGGCGGTAGCTTCGGCGGGCACCTCTTCGGCATCCTTCACAGCGGGCACTTCTGGCTCCTCCTTGGGCGATTCATCCTTAGCCTCTGCAACTGGATCAGCAGGAGCCTCAGGAACATCCTCAGCAACAGGCTCAGCAGACAACCCAACTGTAACTTCTGTGGCAGTCGGCTCAACAGATGGCTCAGTTGACTTCGCGACCGGCTGCAGAGTGGACTCAACTGTAGCTTCCTGGATTGTAGGCTCGGTTGGCTTCTCTGCGGTATCATCAGCGATTGCCTTGGTAGGGACCTCCGGCTCGGATTCCTCGATGATGGTATCCTCGGCCTGAGGGACATTGGGTTCCTCAGGAGTCACAGAGGCGACTTCCTCCATATTCTCCTTCTCGCTCTCTGGCTTCTTCTGAGGAGCTTTCACTTCCTCCTTCGGTGACTGTACCTCCTTGTTGGCAGGCTGAGACTTCTCACTCTGGGCCTTCAGAGGTGCGGGCTTTGACTTTGCCTGGGTCGCGCTCCGTTCTGAGGCCCGCCCCATCGACGGCCTAGGAGCTTTAGAGACTGGTGGCTTGGGAGGAGCTTTGGTCTCGCCCTTCTCATGGGTCTTGCTGGCGGAACTGGCTGTTGGACGCATCATCCTAGCAAGGAAGCCCTCGTTGACGGGCTTTGAGCTGGAATCACTGACTCGAGAGCTCGGGCGCTCTGGGGCGGGCTGAGTGGGAAGGGAGGGGCGAGACACTTGCCTACGCACCCCTCCGGCTGGGGCGGCGACACTCTTGAGCGTGGAAGGTTTCCTCGTGAGGGTTGCGGTTGGCTTTTCGGTTCGTCCTGTCACAGGTCCAGCGCTTCCATACTTGGCTGTGGATGACTGAGTCTGGGCTGTTATCGAAGCCGGTAGGCGAACGGACCGGGTGGGTGATTTAGATTGAGTTTTGTTATCAGTGGCACTGCTGGGAGAGGGTTTGTGGGTGTCGGTGGATGGAGTCGAGCCACGAGTCGCCCGAGTGGAGGGCTTGAATGCAGGGTTCAGCGAGGCGCGACTGGGTTTGTGGGCAAGGGCGTTGGCCCTCTCTTTGGCTACTTCCCGGGCCGAGGTCGGTTTGGCACCTGCACTGTTGGTGGATCTTGGCGTAGTCGCAGTCGGTGCGCTCGAGGCGGGCTTGCTCGAAGCGGGCTTGCTCGAAGCGTTGTTTTTGGCAGAGTGAATATTGGATGGTCGCCTGGTGACTGCTTTAGGGGCCAAGTTCTCGGCAGAAGCTCCATTGCTTGAGGCTGCGGGCACGCTTGGGGCTGGCGCTTCCGTCTTTACCAGTGTAGCCTCCTTCGGTGGAGCTGCACTCTCTGTGGGTGCTGATGGCTCCTCGTTACCGCTGACCTTCCGTTCCTTTGTCACTGTTGCAGCCATTTCAGATCGAATATCGTCTGCGGCACCATCGAGAATGCTTGGGTAGGACTTGACATGTCCACCTGGCGTCGGAGAGACCACATTGTTCTGGCGGCGCGTCTCAACCTCCTCCGCATTGAGCTTGGGTCCAAATATACCCGGGCTGTCACTTCGCCCGCTTGACTTCCTCAATGGCGAGCCAGGATTCGACTGGATGGCTCCTTCCACTGTCACAAAGCTGGCACGGACCTTAGACAGCTGCCTGGTCGACCCGGGGGTATCCGAGCCCACGGGAGACCGGCCACGCGACGGTGGGGAGGTGATGGGGCTCTGGCTGTTCTCAAATTTGGCCAGGAGGCTGCGAACACCAGGGTGGGCATTGTCCGACATGGTGTAGGAATGGCGACACGACGTCAAGCAGTCAGGGGAATGGAGCGTGAGGGGAAATCGAGGAACGCGTCGATCGCACAGGGGGCGCGTGGCTGACGGTGGGATGGGGCTGTATGCAGTGATAGATCCCACGGAACCCCCTCCTGGGGTAGAAATCGTGAAAAAGGACGATGAGAGAACACGGTGTTGCTAAAAGAGTAGAGTGGAAGGGGAGCGTGAAGAAGGGTCGATCAGGAAACTAAAGCGCTAGTGATGATTAGCGCGTCCAACGGGGTAAAACAACCTCGCCTTACTGCAGGTCCCCTCCTTTTCAGGGGGCAAACGGGGGTCTCGCGGCCATCTTTCTGCCACGGTGGATTCATGATCTCATCCTGGGCTTTACTCCTGGAAACATCTGCTCATCTCGCCTACCCGCTTCCTGCGATCAGCCTGCGTTTCGGCTCCGTGCCACCAAACAAAACAAAGGAATACAGTATACTGTATTTGGCTACATACATAAATTGACGAGGACCTTTATTGTCATGCTCAGGTCCACAATGTACTACTTAGGTAATGGTTCAATAGTGCCACCTCCTTGCCGGACACGCCGGAAGAGAAACCACGAATGGGCTTGTGGATGCACGTAAACAATGGATCCGCGATCCAAGCTCCAATCCATGGTTCAGGGACGCGATCGAGGGTCTTGGAAGCAAAGAAGCCTATGGAAGGCCGCTAAATACCGTACCGGAATTGAGTCTTCGATACCAGCTACCTTAAATAGCCGTTCGATAACTACTGAATATGTCTAGCCACGTTCTAGAAAGGGGGCTAGTGTGGACCGGGAAATAGATTCCCTAAACCCCTGCGAAGCCCTGCCGGAATCCTACCGACAGTCCATCTGGTCTCATGTGGAGGGATCAACCACCGTGGCCTAGCAGCTTGTCAGCATAAATTTCCGAATGCAGGATCCACGTATTTGACTCTGAACTGTCGACACGGCATACATAAACACGCAGCCGATTGATAGCCATCACCACGACCACAGGTAGTACCGGCATAACTAATATCCGATATTATGTCAGCATTTCTAGCTGGGGGTTGCAGTAGTTATACGAGGTCGGGGCGGCCCTGACCCTTTTTATGCTAATGGATGATCGAAGATGGTCGGCGTACCTCGAAGTAGCGGCTGCGCTACTTGTGTGAAGCGTCGGGTTAAGGCATGCCGCGCCCCGTTTAGATTGAATAGCATTTTTGTTAACCGCGCCACAGTGTGACGAAAGACTCCCAGGATGTGCCAAGTGTGAGACATATGGAAAGCCATGTCCGGGGTACGACAGAGGCTTCAAGTTCATCACCGGAAAGCCATATCGTACCCGCAGGCGTCCACCGGGTAATGGCAGCAGCTCGCCAAACAAGCAGCGGTCCGACAGGGTGAGCCCAAACGCGGGCAATCACTCCCAATCCGCCTCTCAGGTGGCTGTTCAGAAAGAACAGCCGTGGTGCTTGATTTCTGGAGACATCAATGTCATGCAAAGCCTAGAAGCTCTCATTGAAGATTTTTCCCAACCAGCACCATCCTCTCAGAAGCATATTGTTTCCCACTGGTTTAGTTATCTACCTTCTGTCTATGGCCATAACCGAACGCTAGATGCCACCATCAAGTCATTTGCGGCACATCATTTTGGAAAAATCTTTCAAAACAACCAGATGATTGCTTATGCTCGATCTGCTTATGGAGAATCCCTGCATAGACTTCGAAAATCCCTGAAGAATCCTTCTGAGTGCCTCTCTTCACACATCTTCTGCTCCGTTGTACTGCTATGCTTATACGAGGTAAGAGAAGCCTTTTGTCTGCTTATTGAATGCCAGGATCACCAATTTTGACTTTTTCTCAAGCTGTTTACCGATACCGAGGATCCTGAATCCTGGATGAAGCATGCAAAAGGACTTGGCCAATTGGTCAAAATCAGAGGACCTGACCGTTACTGCAACGAGCTGGACATTTCACTGCTGAAGGTTTCACGGGGACTGATCGTAAGCTGAACCCCAAAGAAGATATTGACCCAGCAGCCGTTTTGACCTGGAACAGGTTATGCACTCAATGTTCTCTGGCGAGGCCTGCTTCTTAGCTACCCAAGAGTGGCATCAAATGATGCGGCAACAGTGTGCCCCTGGGATATCGAGCGATCTCCACCAATCCATCGAGCAGTTCTTTGCGTACTTCACATACGCCCCGAGTCTCGTACATAGATTCTACCACCTGAAAGAAATTGATATCACCACTCCCGAGGCACTACAGATCATATCGGCCACGCTGGAACAAGCTCTCGACTTACAGAGCAAATTGGCACCTTGGTACGAGCAATTTTCTCAAATTGCTCCCCCACCTAGTGAAACCTTGACATCGACCGACGACCTTACATACCCGATTGTCTTGACGTATTCAGACATGACACATGCAAGCATCTATTGCGGCTACTACGCCTACATGATCATCATCCATGAAGTCCTGAAAACCTTTGGGTACCCTGGCCCACACGCAGCCATGGTTATCTACTTCCGAGATCAAATTTGCCGATCAGTCGAGTATAGCAGCGTCGGGGTGCTTGGCCCCTATCGACTGGGGTTTCCTCTGAGGGTGGCAATTGAGGTCGCAGACCCTGCAACGAGATCGTGGATCCTCGCTCGCCTAAGCCAATTTTCAAAGATTTACGCTGCTTCCCAACCAAAGAATTTTGAACCTATTCTTGGATCAAATGAACATTAATATGAAATATGAAATTTCTGCTCAACATTATTGGAAGATTCAGCATCCCAACCCGCAAGAAGCAGAACAGCAGACGAGTACATTCAATTTCCAGTCCGCTCTTCGTCGTGAGATACGACGTGCTTGATATCCGCTGGCCCGAAAATAGGCTCTGCCACGGTTCGAGCCGTCACAAGCAAAGAGACGACGAAGACTTCCATCAACAGCCCCATACCAGCGAGGATGCCAACATCACCATAGCCTGGGTTGAACTTCACGGGTCCATACTCCAGCAACAAGAAGTAAATGACCCGAACCAGCAAGAACGGCAAGGCGCAGAGAATCAGTAGGATACCATGGTGGCCGGCCAGAGTCAGAGTTGTACGGGACTTCACCGCAAGCCAAGCAATCAAGCCACAGACAAAAACGAAAGTGACGATGAAAACAATGGAGCCGGCTACCTCAAGTGCATGCATCTTGATGATTCCTCCCACGACCGCCAAAACGATGGCAACGGCGATAGGGAACCGGAAACCATGCAGCAGTACACGCATTGCCTTGGTGTATTTTGAATTTCCCGGTCCAAATTCGCCGGCTTCGCCACTGCATTGAGAATGAATATCAGCGCTGCCTAGATCTTGATGATCGGATTGAGCCAAAGGACCTAGTCTTAGTATATGGTGCTACGTACCATCGCAGAAGAACAAGGCTGACTTCGAATAAAAGAGGCGAGAGGCCCACGCTTTGCATGGACAACTCAGCGGTGAGAATGGATTCATTCGGGGTGGATGTAGAGAGTATCATAGCGGAACTAGCTATTCGAACTGTGATAATAAATGGTGGTCAGCTAATTGTACCATGAGTTTATACGCTGTAAATTTCCAACGTACTCTGCGACAGCAGACCAACCATGCTAAACCAGGAATAGAGGACGCATCGCACTGGGCTTTTCCTCTTCCTATGATGCCAATACCGCCACTCTTGCATATATCGAAGTGATACTTGAACAATCTGAATGAGAGAAAAGATCACGACTTCGGCAATGGCAATGTTGCGCTTCCCAGCCGAGATTGAGTCCTCGGTAGCGCGGGACAGGAGATGGGATGATGACATGATGGTTTGTAGAATATTCTTACTGCAAGAGCATGTCGAAAGCATTGAAAAGAAAGTGCGAGACCTTCACAGTTTAAATATTTCAGCAGACACCCCTTTGGCTTCAATTTTTTGTTGCATACTCCGCCGCCGTATAGATCTTTGGACTGTCGATCGACTCCATCGCGGATACTGACCACTTAAGGTTTAGCGTGATTGTGCAGCTGCGCACGGAACCTTAAGTCTGGCTGAATGCCTCCCTCAAGGCTTGAAACAGCAAGGTAAATTCGACAAGGGGGAAAAAATATAAAATTAGGCGATGGCAAAATAGGAGAAGATGCGCGGGTCAACCTCAAACTGCTGCTCGCGATAACTGTCCCATTTGGGGAGTCCGCTGCTGATCTCTGTCTTCATCACACTCTCTCGGCACTTGAGACCCAATTAAGGTCATTGGCATGGGGCCCCCAAATACAATACAATGATAGGTTCTAGAAATATTTTTCTGGCGGTATCTGCGTACAAGATCAGTTATATCTAAGCTACCTAGAGTGGTCGAGTCACTTGAATCTCGCGCTTTCCTCCGGACCCCGGAGTGAAGCCGGATTAATGATCGTCCGCCGCCGCATAGAAAAGAAATACTCCGATGACGGCGAGTCATTGGAAGTTAGGAAGCACCCCCCAACAAATCGCCATGGCTGCTGCTGCTCGGACACTTCGAATTGGTACGGTTTCTCTTTTCACTTCATATCGAGTGGGCGCATTGATCTTGGGGCTAATCGAAACTCCTCAGGTCTCATCCCCGGAGACGGCATCGGACGGGAGGTCATCCCGGTACGTAGCTCACACGGCAAGACCAGCATCACGGCGATGGGACAGTCAATTGATGAACTATAGGCTGGCCGTCGGATTCTGGAGTCTCTGCCCTCCTCCTTGAACCTCAACTTCAGCTTCGTCAACCTCGATGCTGGATTTGAGACCTTCCAGAAGACTGGCACCGCCCTGCCCGACAAGACTGTCGAGACCCTGAAGAAGGAGTGCGATGGTGCCCTCTTCGGTGCTGTCAGGTGAGCATTGCAATTTCACAAAACTCTTACCCTTTTCTGGTCCAACTTGGCTAACTCCTCATCGCCAGCTCCCCGAGCACCAAGGTTGCCGGCTACTCCTCTCCCATCGTTGCTCTCCGCAAGAAGCTCGATCTGTACGCCAACGTGCGTCCCGTCAAGACCACCGCCGGTAGCAGCAACGGCAAGCCGATCGACATGGTCATTGTCCGCGAAAACACCGAGGACCTGTACGTGAAGGAGGAGCGCACCGTGGAGGGCCCCAACGGCAAGGTCGCTGAGGCGATCAAGCGCATCTCTGAGCGTGCCTCGATGCGCATCTCTACCATTGCTGGTGAGATCGCTCTGCGCCGCCAGAAGATCCGCTCCGCTACCCCTGGCACCTCGGCTCACAGCCAGCCCATGGTCACCATCACCCACAAGTCGAACGTGCTGTCGCAGACCGACGGTCTGTTCCGCGAGACTGCGCAAAGGGCCCTTGCCGCCGAGAAGTTCTCGTCTATCCACGTCGAGGAGCAGATCGTCGACTCCATGGTTTACAAGCTCTTCCGCCAGCCCGAGTACTACGATGTCATCGTCGCCCCCAACCTGTACGGTGACATTCTGTCCGACGGGGCCGCTGCTCTGGTCGGCAGTCTGGGTCTGGTCCCTAGCGCCAACGTCGGTGACGGCTTCGCCATTGGTGAGCCCTGCCACGGCTCTGCCCCCGACATTGAGGGCAAGGGCATTGCCAACCCCATCGCTACCCTGCGCTCCGTTGCTCTTATGCTCGAGTTCCTCGGCGAGGAGAACGCCGCTGCTAAGATCTATACTGCTGTCGATGCCAACTTGGATGAGGCCAAGTTCCTCTCCCCCGACATGGGCGGAAAGGCCACCACTCAGGAGGTTCTGGAGGATGTCCTCAAGAGACTGTGAGATATTGAACTTGTAGATGTCCAGAATAGCAGGAATCAAAAACTTTGTATACGCGTCCAAGGACCCCTTATGATAAATTGATGCATATTTACAGTCGCATATAGCGTCATCGCCTGCCCAGGCTATCGCATTGGCGGCATTGCCGTCAGCTCATTCCTGACTCTGTTGTTGTTCTTGTTGCTGTTGCTGCTGCTGCTGCTGCTGCTGCTGGTGGTGGTTCTCTGAATCCGGGTCTTGCTTGACGAGCGACAAGAGAACAACCAGGTACACGCGACCTGTCTTTGAATCCTTCAGAACGTAGCGCAGCTTGTTGTTGTTGTCCTCATCAACCAGATTTGCCACAGGGATATGAAAACCCGGCAGGTGAATCGCGAGGTCTAGATGACTCCGATGTCACATCAGTCTTGCCCGTTCTATTGTATAGTAGGGAACCAAGGAGAGGATGTCGACTTACCACTGAAAGATAGGTACTGATTGCCAAAATCAGCCAGGTACGTCCTCCCAGCTTCGAAATCGAATGCCATGCGGTTATCCTCGTTCTGGAAGTATTTTCTACGCTCGGCTGCAGTCTGTGGAATCTTGAGCTGGCTGCGACGCTCTGTGCCTTGACCATCGGCGCCCTCCTCCACCACATAATCACTCGTCACCAAAGCCTTCTGCTTCTGGTTCTTGTCGCCAATTCGGAACTGGTTCCATGTGGCTAGAGCCGGGCTAAACAAATAGGGCTTGTCGGCGTATGCGTCGCCCTCGATGGAGGGGTCGAGGGTCCATTTCACCACGCGCAAGGCCGCGTTGAAGCCCGGTGGTAGACGGTCGCGGATCGGTTTGTCAAAATCGTTCCCGAAGATCAAGTCATTGCCATTGATGTTTTCCTTTGGGGTGAATGAGAAAGAAATCGAGTACTGGTCGTTCGTGTGTAGGGAATGCTGGAAGTAGGGGCTCGAGGTTGGTGAAGAATCCGGATATCCTGTTCAATGTTAGCTCTTGCTCAGCAGTACAGAGACACTCCGGTAATATACCGGTATAGTCCTGGATTCGGACACTGAGATCAATGGTTGCACGATCACTGTCCAGCCATAGCGTCTTGCCATTGACCTCGACTGTTTCATGGGTGGCTGTGTCATAGTCCGTGCCTGCTGTCACCGACAGGCGATACTTGGATCCTTTAGCTGACTGAGTCATGACTTCGGAATTGTGATATCGAGTTAGATGCTGCGCGAAGAGACAATGCTGTACATAATCAGTGTGATCAGGCTGAGGAAACGAGCTCAGGCTTTCGAAATGGAACTAAAGTCTTGGAATTTGTAGTCCTTTGGGTTTGTACGGAGAAGGATTGTGGAGGTGAGGACCAGGTCAATAATTAATAATTAAAGTTGGCACGAATCAAGGTTCCGATTGACGTCGCCCTGCCATCATGGAATTGACTTTCTTCCGCAGTTCGACGCTATCCGTGCTTTCGTTCCTTATTCACTACACTGTTGCGTATGCTTCGCACGGTCTGTCGCTCAACAGCCCAGCACAGCCCAGCACAGCCCAGCGCCAACACCAAAAAGAGATAGTATGACCATAGACGTCCAGGGCCATTCTATTTCGAGGGTTCCCCATCTTTTGGGGGCCATGACATCATTCGAGCTCTTGGTATTATCCACTTGGGGAGCTGACCGGAGATGTGATTGGATCGAGCGGTACATGATTCCCAGGAAGGGAAATGGGGGCTATCGTGTGGACCGGACACGCTGGGCCCAAGCTGAAAGGGCGGAAAGTTGATGGTTGAGGTTAGATGCGCAATGTTTGGGAGATGGCTATGGGGCACCATGATCACGCTTGATAAGAGACCCTACACTTGCAAATTCTGAGACCTTCATGATCATCAACGGTCCCCCATTCGGAAAATCTCTCGACAGCCAGTTCATCTGAACCACTAATTTAAATAATGGAACAAACGACTGCGACAGCAGAAGCCCCCACAGCTTCCACGACCGCTACACTCAGTGTCGACTTTACATGGAAGAAATGGAAAGCCCTGATTACCGATGCAAATAAACCCGACGCAAAGCCCCTCTATACAGTCGACTTCCAACAGTTCAAGAACCCGCGCATCATCTACAGACGCGGAGAGAGTGAAGAGGTTATTGGCACTGGCACTCTACACACATTCAATATTGATGCCGACTATGAGCTGCACGGCCGACGTGACACATTAGTTGCCCAGCGGCGCTGGCACACCGTTTACTCCCACCGCTCCCTCGCCCTCTCCGACAATGAGAAGCCGGTCAGATTGACCTGGACCAGTGATAGTGACTTCAAAACATGGGACTTTATCTGTTGCGATGAGCAGCAGATGCCGGTGGCCCGATTCAGCGCCAACCTCTGGGCAATGAAGAAACTCGGAAAGATCGAGTTTATGGGCCCAATGGCGGACAGTGAGGCCTTGAAGGACGAGATCGTGGTCACCGGCCTCACGTTGCTGCTCTGCATGACGCTACGGTCCTCCAGTATCCTCTCTTTCTTCGGAGCCCTTTTTGCTAGCCCGGGTCATGATAAGAAGGACGCTCTGAAGACTCAGTCAGAGTGACGGCCCGATAATGGGAAACCATTTTCAGCGAACGCATGATTGGGGTCTTACGAAGTTCTTGTTTGCCGGGAGAGGGTTGCATGGAGAGACCAGATTCGAGATAGAGCGTGGTGTTTATTGTTGCTTATCCAAATAACTAAACCCACCATGACTCCCTTTGCATGGCTTCCCCAAATTACGCGAGAGACGTATCTAAGGCGGAAAGGTGACATCGCGACCGAGCGACCGAGCGACCCAGTAGCCTAATGCTTCGCGGACGATGTTGTTGCTGGACCATGTTCGATTCGGGTGTACGTTATGCGCCAACATCACCATAAAAGTTTCTGATGCCCGATCGACAAAAAGCGATGTCCCCGTAAAACCAGTATGTCCCCCAGCTTGCAAACCAGCCATCGGCCCAGAGAAGTAGAACTGGTTGAGTTCGAAGCCGATACTATGTTCATCGCCCGGGAACTTGGCGTTGAAATTGGTGAACATCAGGTCGACGGATTGGGGACTTAAGATCTGCTTGCCACCATATGTGCCATTATTGAGAATCATCTGGCACAGAATTGACACATCGCCGACACTCGAGAAGAGACCCGCATGTCCACTGACACCATCTAGAGCCCAGGCATTTTCGTCGTGGACGGTGCCTCGCACAGGCTGAGGGCGCTTGGGTTCAGAGTCACCCAAAACTTCAATCTGGTATTCTGTCGGGGCCATGCGGGCATAATAAGGATTAGAACTGGCGTTGGTATTACCCTTGTTGAAAAAGGTGCTTGTCATGCCGAGCTCCCGGGTAAACGAGTCCACAAGCTTATCAAATGGTGTCTTCGTAATCCTTTCCAGGACGAAACGTAGGTTCATAAAATTGAGATCCGAGTACAGGTATGTGGACCCCGGAGGATTGGCAAGTTCATGCTGGATAATTGCGTCAACACGCTGCTGCATGGTTGTGTAGCGCGGATCGTACAGTCCTGGTTCAGGGTCCGCAGGGAAGCCGCTGGTGTGGGTTAAAAGCATCAAAATCGTGACATTGCGCTTCCCACTGGTTGCAAACTCAGGCAGGTATTGTGAGACAGGTTTACGATAGTCCAGTTTTCCGTCATCGATGGCCCGCAATACTGCGACAGCGGTAACAACTTTAGTCAAACTAGCCATGTCGTAGATCGTGTTCATTCGGGCTGGAACCCATTCGTCCGATGGGAGCAGCGTGCCATGAGCATCGGCATATAGGCTAGCATTGCCAAAGGCAAACGCGCTCACGATTGTCCCTTGATGGCCGACCATGACGGAGCCCCCTGGGAGAATGGGATGGACCTGCTCGTACGAGTGGGATCCATAGTTGGCCGGGCGGGTGTATTGGCTTAGGTTCAATTGCAACTGCTGTAAAGGCTGAGGAAGCATTCCGACCGACTCTGGCGAGCCATGTCTGAGAACACGGTCTGCTGCCGCGAAGCGCAAGCCAGAACTGGCGATAATGCCGATGGCTATGACCGACTTGAGTCCCATGGCGGAGCGAAGTGATTCTTCACTTACCTAGGCACTGAATGGCCACTTTGCTCGGCTATATATGTACCACGGCCGTCTTTCCCCGGTGCATGAAACAATTAACATCGGATGCTACTCAAAATAGTAACCTTGGCACTCGGTTCCTGCGATCTGCACGGGATACGGGTTCAACTCTCCACCAAGCTCGGTTCAGGGGGAGTATCTCGTATCCCTCGAAGGCCCTAGTCAATTTACACCCCGCACTTCCAAGTTTTCGGAGAGGGGTCACCGATAGCGAAATGTTGGAAATTAAATTGTCCGGGCATTAATGTATATACAGATGTAGATAGGAAAATGTCAGTCCCGAAAGGGGATACGAGGTAGGAGCTTATGCCCGGTAGTCCCACCAAAGAAAGATAAAGGAGAGATATGATCTATGTATCAATGAGATCAGAGGTTGGTAGGTCAAGGTCAGAGTCGATTCCCCCAAGGCCTTCATTTGCGAGAAAATCCTCTTCGGAGAGAATGCCGATCCCACTATCCATGCGACGGCGATTCTTACCTCTCCCCATTTCGACATCAACGAACCGAGTCATGCTAACAGGGGTAATGGGCTCGCTTCCCATGATCGTTGTCCCGTCAGACATGAGATCATCCGACTTGAGCTCCCAGTTTGCCGCGCGCACTTTGGCTCGCCGACGTTCCGAGTTGACGGATTCTCTCATAAAGGCAAATGAGCGCGCTTGCTCGGTTGCCCATTTTTCGAGGAGCTCATCGCGAGCTTCGATCTCCATCTGGAGCTGCTCTTCTAGGCTGTTGTTGACCTGTCGCAGAAGATGAGCCTCAGACCTTGCACTTTCGAGAGACGTAGTGAGTTCGGAGATGCGGACATTGAGAGTGCCTGTCTCTTCCTCATGCTGCTGCTGCTGTTCGCTTGCCTTTTGCCCCAGGCGCTCAATCACTGCCTGATGCTCTTTTTCGAGCAACTCCATCTCCGTGGCAAGCTCGCAAGCACGAATTCGGTGCTGTTCGACGGTCTCTTCGAGCTGCCGAATTCGGAATTCAGTTTGGGAGGCAGCACTTTCCATCGCCGAGCGTTTTTCCCGTTCACTGGCCACTTGCGCCTTAAGACCGGAAACTCTTCTCTTGTATTGTTCTTTGAAGGCCAGGTTCTCGTCTTCCAAATGGCCCACCATCTCTTCCAAGCCCTTCACGTCTTCGTGGTACTTATCCAGGGCGGCGTTTAATCTGTCAATCCCTATGGTCTTTTCTTGGTCTTCGTTTTCGAGGTCTTGCATTCGCATTCTAGTGTGAACCATATCGCTGGCAGACGAAGCGATGGAATCTTCGAGTTTGCTGATTTTGTTTGCGGCGGCTTCATACCGATGTAACAAGTTGTCAAACTGTCCACGAAGAGCCTTCTCGCGACCGAGCGAGCCATGATAGTGACTGCGCTCTGTTTTCAGATCGTTGGCCAGAGACTTGACACGCTTGACCAAGGCACCTAGAGTGGCTTTTCCATCTTCGAGGCTCACGTTGGCAGTTTCCCCAGGGATTGCGTGCTCAAGTTCAAGGCGCGCAGAGCGGAAGTGAGATCTCATATCGTCAATCAATCCATCTGAGTTGGTGCCAGAAAACCCGAGGCTGGAGCATGCTTGGCTGATACCTTCAAGTGCTTGAGTTGCATCGGAGGCACGGCAAAGCGCAGTAGTCAAAATACTGCTGATATTATCGAAAAAGTCCGGAGGTGGAGATGATTGTCGAAGGACATCACCAAAACCGGATCCCTCAAAGGTCGAAATGTGCGTGCGACAAGCATTGAAAAGTTCTCTCTTCTCATTTCTGGCAGCCTCTAGATCGAACGTGAGAGTCTGCATATCAGAATCCTCTGTGGATTTCATGACCCGCGCCTGGGCTGAGACGTCGGCATTTTGATCGAATACCGTACGGCTATCTGGTACCGGCGAGTAGTCATCACGCCTGCCACGGAAATCTGGTGAGTTGGAGACGATGATAGCGCTATCATTGAGTGTGAAGGTGTCTCCATCGTTGTCGAGTGATGGGTCTGGGGTGTCCAGTCTATGATTGGAAGTCACGGAGATTTCATCTCGCAGTCGTGCAGTTTCACGCTCCAGCTCACGAACGCGAACCTGAGGAGACATCCAGAAAGATTCATCGGAAGGCAGCTGGTCTTCCGAAATTTCGTGCCTTTGTTTCAAAGCAATCAATTCGCGCTGTAGAGAGTCCCGCTCTTGCCGCAAAGCATCAAGGGTCTTTTCGAATTTTACAGAACTCCGGTTGTCCCGCTCGATGCTATTGATTTCTTCACTCAGGCCGAAGCGTCGGATTCTCCTCTGTGTTCGAGTGTCCAGTATTTGGCGGAGAGGAGTGAACTGCATCACCCTTTCGGTACTTGTTTCATCGAATGGCTCAACTGGATCGAAGGACCGCTGGACGCGCGGTGTTGGAGCAGATCCCCGCCGATGCGCTCGCCGACTCGGTGTGCCATTGCCAAGCCTCGAGAAGCCGGTGCCTCGCTCTCCACACGAGGTGCGCTTCATCGCAGGGGTCAAGCCAGTAGAGCAAGCCGGAGTATCCAGCAACCGAGGCCCGGGATCGGAGAATCGAACTCGCTTCCTGGCCTTTTTCGGGGTGGAAATAGAATTTTTCACGGCATGCTCAATAGTTCGGTGTGAGATCGGAGATTCGCTTCTTGTATCCGAGATAAGACTGTTTCTGCGTTTGCGTGCAGACAGTCGTGTTTCCATTGTTGGTGGCTAATGTTTGACAGTAGCCGAATTGGCAATATAGAAGATGGAATTACCCCACTACCCCGGGCGTGTAGTGACCAGGACAAAAGAATTGTTGGTGGACTGGGTGAATGGCAAAATAAACAAGAAAGACCACAAAGGGCGATCGCTTATAAAGTCGAGTCTATAGATCACAACATAAACAAACAAGGTGGGGCTCCTGCAGGCAGCAGGGGCTCTTCGCGCCTGCCTTCGTGTACTAGACCCAATATGCTTTCCTAATCCGGCCATGTAAACAAGCTTCTTCTTCGGGAGATCACGTGCCACAGCGCATCAGGAATGCTACTTTGGATCTTTACATATTCACAGCTCACCGATCAAGAGATAAATCAGGTATGCAATACCCGTGAGAATATACTGTCCATGTAGGCATCGATCCCAAATATCTCTCGTACTCTCACGATCGTGAGACGGCTGAATGCCATCCCTTCCCTATATTGCCCATCGTATCAATAGACGTTCAAGACTATTAGAGGGCTAAGACGGAAACCTTCAGAGATCCCATTTCCTGTAGCACTCCCGTCATCCGTGAAATTTCTTCTTATTTCTTCTCTTTTCCATCCGTGCTATGAGGTTGTGGTCTGATAATTACTATCTCATCTTCATCATCAGATGATTTCCCATGATATGAAAGAGGGCGAAACCGAGGACTTATTCTTGTAGGATGATGTTGAAAGTTAGTCATGCCACTTCATTGGGGACTGGATAAGGATTCGCTGGAAGAGACTCATCACTGCCACATGACTCGCTATGATCGTGCTCTCGCTGACTTTATTATCGCGGATGGAGAACTAGGCTCGTGAGGGCAAGGTCGCTGGAAAAGACTCCGAGCGGAGTGATTCGCGTTATAGATCTGACGGTAGAGTCTAAACACTCAAGAGATTACGTCGAACCGAGATCTACGAATCAAAAGCTACGGGCTGCGATACTAACGGTCTCGAGTCCAGATATGGCCCTGTTCTGAGCTGCGCCTAAATAGGGGGTGTTGGACTGACCTGCATTCGTGTGAAGTGCGGAGTGAGGCTTCAGCCCAACCAGCTGTGGCGGCGCAGTGAGATCAGATCGACGCAACACGAATCGGCCGGCCTTGTTTGGGGCCGCGCATCGCGCTTGTCAACGTACTTGTACCGTTTGATATATACGATAGGCAGCGATTTCTTACCCAGTGGGCAGTGTGTATTCGTCAACAAGTAAGAATGCCTCTGGAAGCCACCGGAATACTACTTGGACGGCTATCCCCAACTTGGCTGGAGTCGCGTTCCCCCTGCACCAGGCGCCGATCCCGCTCGAACTCACCTGAGGGCAATCCTTGCTTTTTGCGGGTCACTTGACCTCCAAACCCTGGACCAATGCCTTTCTGCCCCCCATCTACACTGCCAACGGTGTATGCGACCAGTCTACCCATCTTTGAATCCCTGGTAGACGACACGGTCCTCCGTGAAATCGATTCGTGGATCGTGCGGAGTTGACTCCAGTGCTATCTTATCAACAAAGCCCCACCACTCCAAGAGCTCACTTCTCCCCTCCAACTCCATGCATTGCGCCCGGCATTAGTACCTGGCCAGCTGGAGCGAATTTTCAAAACCGAGACTTCTGCTCCGTCTAATTCCCTTCTCCCTACAGTTACCAACTAGCCATGTGTTCCTACCACAGCGCCTTGCAGTGATGTCATTGCGTGACTGAAGGAGATCAAGTAGTGGTCCCCGACCTTCGCATCTCCCCTTCGACACCCTGGACGCAATATAGGCGTGATGGCCAGCGTGGCTTCTTCTATCGAGGTTTGTCTCTCTCGTGCTTGGAACCGGGGCTGGCTGGGCTCTGGCTGTGGGGATTTTTGGTCCAATCTCCCAAACTGACTCGCTGTACAGGATCCGTGCGACCGCAGCCTCCATGCCCACCAGCAGTTCATTGAGGACATCCTTCATGAGAGGCCATGGACATACAGCACTGAGCAGACCTCGATGATTGATCAACTCCCCGCCGAAATAATCCATCAGATCCTATCCCACCTCTCCGCGCGAGATCTCGCCCGTGTGTCTAGAACATGCCGCACATTCGCTGAGCATGCCTCCAACGACCGCCTCTGGGCCAGCCTGATCAACTCACATCTTCCTTTCCCCATCCATGATCCGGGGCCTTTCGAATCTTTCCATCGACTATACCTTGCCCATCTCCCCTACTGGTTTATCCCTCAAAATAAGATCTGGTTTGCGGACACCGAAGCACACGGGTGTTTAATCCTAGCTCGATATGACAATCGGCGAGGCGTGATAGAGGCATACCGAGTCATCGCAGACCGACGCACACCAAAGTTCCATATCTGGGAGGCCAATCCGGACGTCATGATTCAGACGTTTGATCCCAAGATCAGCCTGTGGCTGGATGACCCGGTCCTTCTCCTCAAGGACCAGGAGCCATCTAATCCCATCGCTGATTGTCAGACGTGGAATCCTGATCGCCGGATGCCCATGGCGGCTGAATCCCAGCATGTTTTCAGCTCCCTGGTGCTCTGCCCCCGAGAGCTCCCGGATAACGAAGTCATCACCGACGCCAGGCTCTGGCCACCCCAGATCATTCCGAGTACGAATCGAATATTTAGGAACACATCGTCCAAAAATATGTTGCTGCCGAAGTGTGCATCTGATGCGTCCTCGTCAGGGTTCCGCATTAAGCGGTGGGCCAATTTTCGACTTCGCATGACGCCAACTGATAACGAAGCAATGTCCAATTATACGACCATCGACCCAGAATGGTATATTCCCACGAAGGAGAAGCCCTACCAAGGCATCTGGGTTGGCGATTACTCTGCTCATGGATGCGAGTTTCTTCTTATATACCAAGTCGACTTGGACTCTGAGGCGGGTTCTGCAACCGCAACGCCTGCATCTGCTGACAATGAGGATATCGATGGGAATCGTGAAGAAACCACCCAGAAAGGTAGCCTAAGGGCAGTCAAGCTGACCGGAGACCCGAATGTTCCTCGCGGCGAAATCACATTTATCGCCGAGGATATTGGGCCCAAGGGACTCGTGCGCGTGGCAGATGAAGAGCCGTTTGAAGGGGCTCGTATAGTGCAGTGCATGGGGCATGTAGCAGGCCTCGGATTCCGCGACGGTAGGCAACTCCGTTTCCCCAGCTCTTCGCAACCCCGACTGGGTTTCCTGACTCCCTCATCTTGTCACAGATACATACATCGCGTCCCAACTCATCCTTGTCTCCACGGATTACATAGCACATTACTGGGAGGAGATGGGGCACATCTCCTACTTCCGTCGCGTGAATATTGACGAGCTCTTACAGACATAGCCTGTGTTACCCATGTGCACTTATTTATGCTTGCTTTTTCCTGTTGTCTTTCTGTACATACCCCAATGATTTCCACATACCTTTTGACCCAGTCCGAACCTTGCGAGTCATGTTATCGACCAGTAGGGAAATCGCCACTCTGCACCCACGCTCCTTCCTAAAGACCCTCAACCCCTCCCTTATAACCCCCTTATAACCCCCTCATGTTAACCTGCCCGCCCACTGTGGCCTAGCGGAACGGATCGATCCGAAGGATCTCCCGGCGAAGCTACTGGTGTCTTGGGGCCGAACTTCGGCGGAGCCTGCTTGACATACGTGAGGTTACAACCCTCCCGTGGGGCCAGATGAAAAGGTACTTGGAGCTGCCATCTGGCGGTTTGGGTGTTTTTTTGGATGGGTTGGAATATAATTTCGAGCCATCAGGCTCTGAGGTTGTAGGGCTTCATCAAGGGTCCTTGTGAGGCTATTCGTGGGCGGCTGTTTGCGCGGAAGATGGACGCCGGCGAGGTCGGGGGTCCGGTTTCGACTCCCGGTGGGAGAAGTAGTGAAATATTTAGATTGTATTCTTTGTGTTCAGATGGGAGTGGATTCGATGTTGTTCGCCTGGGCCTTTTTGCGAGTGGATTGGGGCTGTTTGGTGGCTGCTGATTGTGAGGATGCGCGTTTTGGTAGGGCTGGCGGTGCAGCTGCATAGCATTTTGCCTTCCCTGTGGAAACTGTGCACCTGCAAGATAGACACTTGATAGCCTGAAAATAATTCTGGGCGGTTTTTGGGATATTACTTCTTCGAGAAGTCCTTCTATGCGACCTTGCCCCACAGCAATCTACCTGGCAAATCACCAGCCTGACCGGCCCGGTAACCAACACCAAGCTCGCTGACATCAAGAAAGAACCGAGCTCGCCGGCAACTAGCAAATGCCTTCAACGCCATCCTCGATACTCGCATCGCATGGCGCTTGGTCGTAATCCTTCATCCTCTTCTTCAACCCGCCTGTCTGACCGTGGGCATTTCAATCCAGTTGTGTGGGTTGACTGAATAGTCAAAATGTAGCCTCCCTTGAGCACGAGAGCATAAAGTTTTGTGTATTGTGCTATTGAATAGGTACAGACGCAGGGTGTCAAAAGGTATCGCATGAAACGAAAGGAGCCAAAGACGCCGTAACTCTGAAGATGAGGTTGGGAAGCGGAGAATTCAGCGCAGAGAAAAGTACTTCGTCATACATCAGTCCTGAGATAGTGTGCGTTTGCATGGTCACATCACCACCTCAGTTGAATGTCCGCTCGGGAAACATCGAAAGGATCGTAAATCGCCTCTTGCCGTCTCTTGAGGGGACAACAGATCACCGCCGGCGCTCAAACCAGCTCGAAGAGCCCATCACAGCCACCGATTGATCCATGACCCACTCGCCGACACCGAGGTAGTTGTCGACCCAGCGCTTCACTTCCTTGTTGTCAGAGATCTGTTCGGTTTTGAGACTGGGGCTGGAAGCAACCCGCACGCACGCGACCCCATCCGTGGGGGTGCGCGAGGGTTAACCAAGTTAGCAAGACTGTCCTCTCGTAGCGCCTTCCATGCTTCTCGTCGGGTAGGAAGTAAACATAGCAAGACATGGGAGGGGGATGCGGAGGGTTCGGAGGGGTGGGTATTATTTACGTGAGGCCCGTGGATCGCTTGACACCTGCCAGGAAGGCGGAAACTGTGGAGAGAAATATCGGTTAGACCTAACTGCGGGTTGCCTCCAGGATAGCAGATAGCAGCTTACAGAGTACGGCATCGAATGCGTAGTGGGTGAGACGGCCGAACTGCTCAGCGAATGGGGTTAGTCGAGCTCGCAACACTTCTCCAACTCTCAAATTCAAGGCAATAGAGGTCTGCATACCATGGTGGAGAGAGTGATCAGCGTGAAGAGCATAGAATCGCAAGTCTCAACAAGGCCACAGCAGTTGGAGATGATGAGCGGCAGCGGTCGGGGAAAGGCATCACGTGGGTCACTTTCACATGACCTTGGGCAGCTGAGCAGCTGAGCAGCTGAGCAGCTGGAGGGTGGCTGATGTGCTTAGGTAAATAGCTACTCGATTCAGACTTTAGTGGCTGGGGAGCACCTTTCCCAAAGCGGCCGGGTCAATCTTATCGATAAGGCTGCTCCCACCGAAATCCCTTTTCGCTTCTGGGCTCGGGGGGCCATCAAATTGGGTGTCGCTATTTGTCACGTTTACTCGATAAAAGGACTTGAATCTACGGCACGCAAACCAGCACGGGCCTTTCTACTAAGAGGGGAGCTTTTGTATATTTTTTTGGTCTTTCAGAGCGGATGCGGCCGCTGAAGATTGGCCGCAAGGTGTCAAGTTGGATGAGGGGTAGATAATGGGTAAATACTAAGGCAAGGGAGAGAAATTACAGGAGGAGAGAAGTCCAGATCAGAAGAAATTTCATTAGACCGGTTCAGCTATTTACGGAGTAGCAATGCACATGCCAAGCTATAGGAGCACTGTACACCGGCGAGTAGTCTGGGGCAAGAGTGCAACAGAGGAGCGTCCTGGTTGGTGCCTGAGAAAAAGCAGCGGGAGCGTTTGGCGGAGATAGCATCGGCAACCAACATTTTCCCTCCCGCCCCTCACCTTCACCCTCCGTCCGTTTTCACCCCTCCTCCTCGCTTTTTCTCCATCCCACCCTCTGCAATTGATTCCTCCCCCTGCTATCACATCCTCTATTAGTTTAGTGCAGCAGATCAAAATGGCGGCCACCACCTCTCTCGACCACCTGTCCAACCGGATGAAGCTGGAGTGGCACTCCAAGCTCAACACCGACATGGTGCCCGCGAAGAACTTCCGCCGCACCTCCATCATCGGTACCATTGGTATGTTGTGTCCACGACCACGCCTAGACCCTTGATTCGAAGCTCGTTTCTTGGGGAAGGGTCATGGTCATTGAATGACCGGGAAAAAAAATGTCGCTGACGTGATTCATTCTGTAGGTCCCAAGACCAACTCCGTGGAGAAGATCAACGCTCTCCGGACAGGTACGAAAAACAATAACTCGATAGAACTGCCGCCGAAAAGATAGACTGACCAGACTTTAGTGGGTCTCAACGTCGTTCGCATGAACTTCTCTCACGGCTCATACGAGGTAAGTACCTGGCGGTGCTGACATGCGGTGAAGGCGTTCCATTGACTCTGGCATCAATTAGTACCACCAATCTGTGATCGACAACGCCCGTGAGGCTGCTCGCATCCAGACTGGCCGTCCTCTGGCCATTGCCCTCGACACCAAGGGCCCTGAGATCCGTACCGGTAACACCGTCGGTGACAAGGATTTCCCTATCGCCATGGGTGCCGAGCTTAACATCACCACGGACGAGGCCTATGCCACCGCCAGTGACGACAAGAACATGTAAGCACCCGTCTGGCGAAAAAAGATGGATTGGTTGCCCAGCCGACCGTATGGCGGGATTGGTGTTGCAGATGCTGACAAAGTGCGGGCAGGTATCTTGACTACAAGAACATCACCAAGGTGATTTCCGCTGGCAAGCTCATCTATGTTGATGACGGTATCCTGTCCTTTGAGGTGATCGAGGTGGTGGATGACAAGACCCTGCGCGTCAAGTGCTTGAACAACGGTAACATCTCGTCCCGCAAGGGTGTCAACCTGCCCGGTACCGACGTAGACCTCCCCGCTCTGTCGGAGAAGGATATCAGCGACTTGAAGTTCGGTGTCAAGAACAAGGTCGACATGATCTTCGCCTCATTCATCCGCCGCGGCAGCGACATCCAGAGCATCCGCGAGGTGCTTGGCGAGGAGGGTAAGGAGATTCAGATCATTGCCAAGGTCGAGAACCAGCAGGGTGTCAACAACTTTGACGAGATTCTGGAGGCGACCGACGGTGTGATGGTCGCTCGTGGTGATCTTGGTATCGAGATCCCGGCCCCCAAGGTGTTTATCGCCCAGAAGATGATGATCGCCAAGTGTAACATCAAGGGCAAGCCCGTGATCTGTGCCACCCAGATGCTGGAGTCCATGACATACAACCCTCGTCCCACTCGCGCTGAGGTGTCCGATGTCGCCAACGCTGTCCTGGACGGTGCCGACTGTGTCATGCTGTCGGGTGAGACCGCCAAGGGTAACTACCCTTGCGAGGCCGTCAAGATGATGCACGAGACCTGCCTGCTGGCCGAGGTCACCATCCCCCACTTCCAGATCTTCGATGAGCTGCGCAACCTGGCTCCTCGCCCGACCGAGACTTCCGAGTCCATCGCCATGGCTGCTGTCAGCGCCAGTCTGGAGCTGAACGCCGGTGCCATTGTTGTCCTGACCACCAGCGGCAAGACTGCCCGTCTTCTGTCCAAGTACCGTCCCGTCTGCCCCATTCTGATGGTCACTCGTAACGCGACCGCTTCTCGGGTAAGTTTTGCAGCTCCAGTATCCCGGTCCTATTCCAAGCTAACAAAAGCTTTTTCCAGTACTCGCACCTGTACCGCGGTGTGTGGCCCTTCTACTTCCCCGAGAAGAAGCCCGACTTCAACGTCAAGATCTGGCAGGAGGATGTCGACCGCCGCCTCAAGTGGGGTATCAACCACGGTCTCAAGCTCGGCATCATCAACAAGGGCGACCCCATCGTCTGCGTTCAGGGCTGGCGTGGTGGCATGGGCCACACCAACACCGTCCGTGTGGTCCCCGCGGAGGAGAACCTTGGCCTGGCCATGGAGTAGATCTGCGACGACACCAGATGATGGTGAGCTCAATGAATCTATAGCTCCAATTAGTTGCTTTCTTTTTTGTTTTTGGATTATCGCTGGTGCGAGGGGTTGGATACATACTTTTTTTCCTTGTTTCGTCATTTTGCAAAATGTGTCTTTCCATTGTTTCAAGCCTAAGCTCGTTTCTGCGTGGTCTGGACCATGCTGGCTCTTGGAAAGAGGTTAATGCCTTGTCATGTATATGAGACGAATATAATGCCTTTAGGTCAAGTTTGCTGTGTAGTTAGCCTAGACCTTACTCCAAAGGAATCAATAGATCTGGAAACGCTGCCTTTGGCATCTGGTTAGTACGCTGGTTGGTTCTGTCCCTCGTGCTCTTCGCAGGAACTGAGAGTTGTGCGCGCATTCCTGTACGACTTCTGCTCAGGTATAGCGTCGCCAGGGGCGAAGCGCATCGCAAAATAGCCAAATCCCAGTCACAGACGAGGGGAAATGAGGTGAGAAAAGAAGAAATGGAGGGCCGTCGGCCAACCGGAAAGGCCTCTCGCTGCGGGGGATCACGAAAACGCGCTGCCTCCGCCGCCGAGGCATGTGTTCTGCAGGCACCCGAACATGCTAGGCGGGTTAGTATGCCCTGTCGATAGTCGCTGTGTGAGCCCTCTTCATCGACGAGCTAGACAGCGCGATGCGACAGACAGCAAGCCGCTTGATTGCGGAAATTTGTGAAAATATTAAAAAGAATTTAAAAGTTCATTCTGCTTCGATGGTCAAACACTATTCCCGAGTGCGGCCCCATTTGCTCCCGATTTTCGCCGATGACTCGGGGACGTATTTATGCCTCAGGAATAAGGCATTACATTTGTCGATCCGAGGGAGGCGTCACATGCGTAGAGCCGAATATACTAGTGAAGTGCTTGGACATATACTAGCTTGGACCTTGGGAGGAAACATAAAAATAGTATGTGGCTCATTCAAGGAAAGTAATCTTGGTTTCTAGTTCTACTGGGCTAGATGGATGTTAGTTTGACTTGCACGTTTCGCTCATATGTTGAGAAATTTATCTTAAAGGTAACAGTTGGAACAAGGACAAGTCATGCGATAGGTGCAGCCGCTTGCCACGATGTCTAAAATGAAAACATAAGAAAAAATTTCCGGAATGCGCCTGCCCACGTCTTCCGCTCATACTCTGTCCCTCCATAACATCAACAGACCCACCAAGCAAAAATGCAGACCGTATATGCAATGCCTGTGAATAATTTCAAAAGAACAGTTCCTTGGAATTGAAAAATGTCGTCGAGTCATTAATCGTTATGGAAATGGTGGTAGTTTGTGCATCACAAATCCGAATTATGAATCATTAGAAAGCACCGGCATCAGCCCCATCGATGGCGTCCAAGTCTGTGACATTGGTGACTTGTTGCTCACCCTGCGGGTACCGGTACATCGCGCTTGGTTGAAATTGATGCCAGCAACTAATTTCGTCAGATATCATGTGTGAACTGGCTGTGGGAGTTTGTAAGGCATACCTTGGGGCCTGTAGGACATATCGTGCCATCGCCTCTCGGAAGCGACTCTTGTACTCTCTCGGACTCGTCACCGTTGGACGATTGCGACCACCACCAGCAAAGCCTCGGTCCTTGATCCAAGACTCAAGCTTCTTGTCCCAAGTGTATGTTCGGATACAGTCAATGATTCCGACCACCAACTCGCTGCGTTTCTCGTCAATCGCTATCATCAACGAGTAGTCCATGACATTCTGGCGGCCGAGGAATAGGGTATCATTCCACACGCTCTGGCCTAGAAGCTTCTTTGAATGCTCTCGTGCAAATAGGGGTGTCTCGTAGATAAAGTCGACCATGTTCTCGTCCAGCAGAACTTCATCCTGCTCACCGGTGCTTTCTACCTTGCGGTTGCGCATCGAGCCCTTTAGATCGAAGAGACGATTAGGAGCACGATCATAGAACAGATTCTCCATCAGCAACAGGAACCAATTTTGCTCTATTCCCGTTACCGGGTTCTTGATGATGATTTGGTAAAATCCAAACATCTTGGCAATTGCCGAGGGTAAGTCGTGAAACAGCGCCTCGGACATTATCTGGAAGTACGCTGGAGCGAACTTCAAGAAGGCCTGGGTCTCGACAGGTGCCAGTGACTTGAGGACAAACCGGTCGTCCAGGGTCTTGAGGAAGATTGACTTTGTTTTGCCGCCCTTGGAGTCCCACTTCAAGCAACGGGACAGCGACTCCACGATGCGATCAGCAACACCGCACTTTTTGCGAAGCGCCTCGAATTGTTCGGCGTAGAAAACTTTACACAGCATTTTGGCTTGGCCTTCCTGGAACTGATACTTGAGATGAGTTCCTGTCTGCCGCAAGAGAGCATGCTCTAACCGAGCTTCGTTGGCGACCTCGGACTCATCTTCAAACTCTGAGTGATGACCCTCTATCTCATCGTACCGTTCTTGAATGCTAGCCAGCTTATCCTTGTAGTCAGAAGAGTCCAGAGCAAATGCAATCAGAGAACTTGGCTCGTCCTCGCGCACGATGATATCGCAGTCGGCAAAGACGTGATCTCCCCCACTGAGAGGATAATCAAGGGCCGTCCATCCGCTAGCGGATCGCTCAGACCAAAAGTTTGTCAACATCTTCAATAGGGTTGTTCTTTCATGCTTAGGAAGATCCTTGAAATCAATCGAGTCATCGTAAGGCAGCATTTTGGCGTCTTCTTGGGAGTCCACATGATGGAGGTCTTCACCAGAGTTACGTTCTTCGTCACTGCGTCCTTCATCTGCCTCACCCTCAGACATGAGCTGAGAATCAGAGGGGACAATGCCCCTGGCCTCGAACGATCCCGAGGGCGTCTCCTGGCCTGAAAATGTTGCAACAGCTTCCTCAGGTCCCCTCTGATCCATGGAATCGTCACTCTTTCGGCCCATGTCATCCGGGATGATTTGTGGGGCTGCCGGCAGAGAATCTTCCCCGTCAACATGTGGTTCCCGTTCTTCAACGGCCTCTTTCACATTCCGGTAGACCTCAACAATTGGCTTCGAAGATGCGAGGGGGAATGCACGTGAATAAGTGCCTTTAGCTGCTCGCTGGCGTCTCTCACGTTGTCTTTCCTTTTCGAACTCACGGCTTAGTTGCTCGAAGTGCCTGGCGAGATTTGATACGCGAGAACTGCCTCGTTTTGGAGTGGAGCGAGGAATAAGGGAATGCCCCGGGGCAAATCGCCCATTCTTAAGGACACTCAACCCAAGGCGTTCAGTAAACTTCTTTTCCGATGTCTTGGTCGAGTCGCTTCGTGAGCTTCCGGAATCAATGGAATTTGTGTGACTGAGTTTGAGGCCAAACGATTTCTCTCTGACGAGATGAGCAGGTTGAGATTGTGCACGGATCAATGGAGGAGAACGCGCTTTCCCAGACCGTCGAAAAGCACCCTCAGCAAGCCTTGGGATTGCCGATGGTCGATTGGGCGGAGTACTTGGAAGATCGGTGACGGTATTGTCTTCCTTGGCTCTGCTCTTGGTTGCCGGGGAAGACACAAAGGATGAATCTGTGGAATCCTTGAGATCTCGATGAGGCTCAGCCTCAGCAAGTACCGCCGAAGCATCTGAGCTGGATAATGCTCGACTGAGAGGAGAGGCTGGGTCAAGCGGCTTTTGTTCGGGTTGGCTCGATAGAACAGCCAAATCAAGGTGTCGGACCTCCTCTTGCGCAACAGCTGCATCTTGCGGGGTATCTCTTTTGCCATTGACAGCATCAGGTGCCAAATCATGAGTTGGAGTAAGCAAAGAGGGGAGCTCGGTAGCTTCGGTCGGTGAATCTCGGTGCTTTTTGCCGGTATGCTCCTCAACAACTGAGACCAGCACGTTTTGAGCCTTCTCAGGTGAAAGTGTCATGCGTCGCATCATTCTTGGCTTCTCATTCGTTTCAATGGTCTCACCTTCCATGCCAGTGGGGGTGTGAAGCGCATCATCAGAAGTCAAGGATGTTGCATCTTTGTCCAGGAAGATTTTCTTGAGTTGCAAGGTCGCCAGTCTCTTGATATCTTTCTCTGATGGAAAGAAGTTCTTCTCGAAGTCTGCAAAAATAGTGTCCCATTCAACCACCTTCTCTTGAACAGCGCGAAGAACCTCATTCAGGGGGATGACTTCCCAGTAACGGGAACTGGTGTACTTGTCCTGCAGACGCTTATTTAGAGAAGCATGGTCCTCATGGGCTTTCTTGATCAACATTTCAATCTCCTTCCTGCATCCATCCAGGAGTTCAGGTAGAACACTTTCCACGTTGATGCCCTTCAGTCGCACATTAACAGATCTCATGAACTTGTTGAGACGATCTCCAGTGTCGGAGTAAACTTGGTTTCTCAACTTCAAATCATTATCCACCTTCCAGGTAACACGGGGTCGTGGAACAACAATCTCTAGGAGGTGTATTGGATCATACTGGATGCGAATGGCAACATCTTTGAAGCCAAAGTAGCGGAGATGATCTCGCTGGAGGTCATGAGGACATACACCCGCACGGGCATGGAGGTTCCTGCCCCAGAAGGAGACCTCCAAGTATTTGCCAAAAGAGTATTTCCAAGTGTTTGCAGACATCAGAGTGACCTGGGTTTCATTGCCGCAGATTTTGCAAGTGCTCCACATCAAAACCGTATCTTGCATCCCTCGAAGCTTGGAAGGGTAAGGCTGGACCAAAACACTAATCTGGGCATCGCCGTGGACATATTGTCGATGATGCTCAAACATGCGCTTTTCACAGCCATTGACGGTGCAGACGGCATTCGCTGTGTGGCAAAGGTCGTCAACATACTGCCCAATCGTGCAGTCAGGCTCGAATATCGTATCGTCCCCATGTTCGTTATAGAACTCCAGAGCAAAAATGTCAGGCCCAGAGCACGGTACTGAAGTCGTGGTGCACACAAGGCTGTAGAGGACCACGATGTTCTGGTGAGCATACGGATCGAACATGTTGGAATTTCCTGAGACATAGGCTTCCCACTGTCGTTTCTGAGTTTGATAATGGTAAAGGACACGGTCGTATTCAGCGTCATGCGCTGCGCGCAGGACCTCTTTAACTTTTGGTGGAGCATCAGGGGGAGAGTCATGAACCATCTCAGGGGTAATGAGAATGAACTTCTGAGGCTTAGCCTGCTCTTCTGCACTTTGTTCAGAGTACCCGTCTTGGTCACGGAGACGTTTGAGGTAGGCCAGTCGACGTTCCATCTCTCTGGTCCGCATGAGGAGATACGGTGGTTCAAACTTGACAAACGGTGAGGCAGACAAGATCTTAGTCTGATGATCATGAACCATGTCGTCGTGATATGTTGGCATCGGAACATCATCAGGGACTTCAATATTTTCTGTAGACATGGGCGCTTTGATCTCAAATCCCTCTGCTGGTTTCTCATTCGGAACCTCCGACTCGGTGGCACCATCCTTGCCCTCATCGGCAGCCAATTGGGGGTTTACCTTCCTTTCCGAGGCACAGATGGGCCTGTGAGCATGGCTGTATGAGGTTGTCGGCAGTTTGGCAAACTCATCTCTCATCAGATTCGTTTCAAGACGCAGATTGTACACGACATAGACCATAAATTCGGTGATCTGCTTTACCTTCCCAAGTATCTCTTCGTCGCCGCCCCTTAGAACGATTGTGCATCCAAGCTCTTTGGGACATCCGGAGATGTACATGTATGTCTTCTTCCGACCAGAATGTACGTAGGTCTTGACATCGAAGCTGCTGCAATCACTATGAAGGGTGGTTGTCAAGAGTTTGTCCATAGAGGTCACGATTCTGGTTTGAGTACATCTTGAAACCGCTTCGAGAACAGACGGTTTCACATTATACGCAGTAGCAATGCCCGCTTGTTCGAGAAGAGCGAGTGCTAGACCGGAGACATTTGTCTCGACAAGCAGCAAATTTGGATGTAAAGCTGCAATTCGACTGACAAGGTTCTCGAGAAACTCGCGCTCTTGTCGGATGAGAGGCTCGAGACTCATGAAGTGCTGCTGTTGGCGCGCATATTCGAGCGGAAATGTTATGATCAAGATATTTGGATGCGGAATGCTTCTTGGCATACTCTTGAGGGCAAGGTTCTTGGTGAAAACAAGTCCAGAGACGTAGGAAGTATCGCCAGGCCTGCCACCGGGTATTTTTTTCAGCTTGATGTAATGACGAATATCCATATCGTCCCCGCGCTGAACATCCGGGTCCACTTCATCCGCCGCTTTCAAGATAATTGGCATCAGGGCGCGTTCCCAGCTGCCGCTGTTTGGCACAGATCCTTCTACCAGTAGCTGCCACAAAAGCCTTTGTACATGTTCCAGGCTGGCCCTGTTGAGCTCCGCCGGCGGTGCCTCGGCCCCTCTCATTGATGAACTTCTGGTCATCTTAAATCCGGGTGGTTTCAGGCCAACAGTAAGAGGAGCCCCTGGTAAGGATAGATCATGAGAGAACATATTGTCCTTTGACGTCCTTGGCGAATTACGCGCATGAATGCTGCTAGCAACGCTCAAATTCCGACGTCGCGAGGAACGCGGCAAGTTGACTGCCCGCGAACTGGTGATGCTTGCCTCATCTGCGTCTCGACCGAATTGACTGACACTGGGTGCGCCTCGATCGCCAAATGCAGAGCGGCCTTTTTTCATAACAGCAAGAAAGCCACCAAATCCCGCTGCTCTCTCGTTGTCGCCGCCGCTCTTGGAGAGGTTACCTTCGGAAACCGCAGACAATAAGCTGGGTTGCTCATCACCACTGGAAGCATCATCCGACAGGTACTGTGCCAGATCAGGGTCAATAATGTTGTCTTTATGGAACGCCGGAAGTCTACTCTCAGCGTTCAAATCGTCATGGTGGCGACGTTGGAAAGGCGCGCGATCCTCGTGGGAGGGTTTAAAGCTTCGGATGTACTGTTGCCGTGAATGATGTCGCTTATGACTGATGGAGTGCGGTCTAACTCCTAGTGATGACCGCAATGACCGCGAGGAGGTAGGTCTGGTCAAAGGGCGGTCGGAATTGATTTCAAGGACTGCCGAACGACGATTGTGGCCTTCTCCTGCGCGTCGTGTGGCCGGGATAGCCATCGTCGGGGTCCTAAGTACATGATCGATAGATTGAGAGACGATAGAAGACGAATCGTCGTCGTCGACAGAAGGGCGAACGTTCCCACCGCCATAACTGGGTTCAGAACCTCGTGGATTCATGATGATGGGACTCTGCTCACTGTCCGAACACTCAGAAGAATCGTCATCCCGTGCGTTGATCATTGCTTCGCAGGGTTTGCAAACGCGAATCGTGCCAGGTTGCCCAAACCGCGTGCCAGGAATCAGAAGGGTGCACTTCGAATCAAAGATCTGACCACAGGTACGACAGTGATGTTTCCTGCGGAATGTAGTGAAGGGCTCTCCACAGTGAAAGCAGTCTTTGGCATTTTCATCGCGCATCCAGAAATCTCTGCTGAGCAGTTTACTCCGCAGCTGAGATAGAACACCATCGCCTGCGATCGGCGGCTGGTTTCCATTCGACGCTTGCCTCGTTATTGGTGCAACTGCTGTATTCAATGGCGGTAAAGAAGCCACAGTAGTGGTTGTTTCGGCAGTAGAGGCTCGGGACATCACGTATCCTGGCAATCGGTTCCTTGCAGGCGGCGCATGCGGTTTCTCGTTTGGCATTGTCGGAATTGTCGGGATGATAGCCTTTGATACGTCGCCGATTGCTTCTTCATCGCGAGAAGCTGATGGAACAATGCTGTCGGAAGCCGAGTCCACAACGTAAGAACCCCCGTCCTGCGGCGTAATCTTCGAGAGGCTATTTGACACTGAAGGTGGCACCGTAGACTCATCACGTACACTAGAAGACATCCGCGAGTTGGATCTGCTTTCCTGATTCAGAGATTTCGAGTCCTGGGTGAGTTCGGAGTGCTTTGAAGTTCGTGGCGCAGCTTGCTGAAAAATGTTATCATGGGGCCGGGATTGGTCCGCATTCGACGGCTTTCGCGGCTGGCCATCCGAAACATGGCCGGTAGAAGCAAGAGATTCGCTAGCTTCAATTATACCCTGTTCTTCATGGAGGGTTTCCTGTCTTTTCGTGGACAACACTGGTGAATGGGAGGTACCCTGGCTTAACATCGAAGAAGATTGGCTGACGGACATCTCCATAGGACCATCCCTACTACCGATACTTGAAGATTCCGCATTTTGGATTCCTTGCGAAGGCACGTTAACTGAGCTGCTTCGCGAACGGCGGCGTGGACCAGCGACGTTCACATGTAGTTGGGTGATCGCTGGGTCTGCTGCGATAGAGCTGCCAGCAGACTTTGTCAGTGAGGTAATATTGGCTTTCGCCCCCGGAGCGGGGGAGACGGATGCCTTGGAGGATATGCTAGCGCTTTTTGATGAAATTCTGGAGCTCTTGCCAGCGGTTGGCTGTGGTGCAGCATCCTGATCAGGATGAAAGGTTGACACAGTTGGAGAATGCAGTCCGGAACCTTGCGAGGGGTCAGGGTGTGATGGCGGGCAATCTACCGAGCTGGTCGCTAGGTCTGGGATAGTCTTGATCGTGGACCGCTCTAAGGTCGGACTTTTGACCGCAGGGCTCTCCGCAGCACTTCTGTCCGCAATTTTTGCCCCGCCGCTCACGATGTCTCTCATACCCCCAACTGATGTCCTGAAGCGACTGTATAGTCCACTTAGCCCCCGCTGCAGCTCCTCCGATGAACCTTTCTCGTCCGAAGCGGATGCCGGTGCGGGGGGACTGGTGAACTCGTTGAAAAGCGTCAGGGAATCGGACTGGTACGCCGCGCTGTGGATCTGGTCGAGAGCTGCATCAATGTTTTCTCTCTCAGTATGGGTCGTGGCTAGAGAGCCCCTCGATCCACGCCGGCCAAGCGGAAGGAATCCGGACGATGAAGAGGGGCTTGCCATTCCATGAGACGTTTGTTCCATCGATGAGTAGTTGCTGCGGTCAGGCCCAAAGCTCATGAACGATCCATGAACGGGACTCAGGGTACTTCTGGTCGCTGGGCATTCGGGGCTTAACTGTGGAAGAAGCTCGGACTGGGATCAAATCACCCAGCCCGGTGGGATGTCTCGGATGTTGTCAAGAAAGAGAGCAACGCAAGAGCAAAGGCCCTTGCTCTCCGCAATTCACGCCCAATGACGTGGTGCGCCGATGAGTCAGCCGATCGCGTCCCGCAACGCGTCTTATCTGCTATCGGCAGCTGCTCGCTCCTGCCGATCGTGGAGATGCGAAAATTCACGACGCCAACTTTCTGGACATGGTCCTCCAGCCGGACATGACTTTGATGGCACTTGATATTGTCATTGAATAATCTGGACTTACACGATGAATGTCGCTGTCCCCTCTGCATGGCTCGCCACTTTTGTCGAGCAGTGCCTCGGCTTTTACCTTGGCCAGACTTCGCGGAATGGCATCAATGTGGAGGATGACGGAGCTACATTGAGTTTTAGCAAGCCCGGGCTCAATTCCGAGGCTGTGGTTCTGGAGGTTTGCACTCTTTTCAATGGACTACGAGATCTAGGATGGGCTGACAAGTTGGTCGACCTTCATTAGTGGAGCGTAGAATCCCCGCGCGACAGCGCACTGTTGATGGATGCCGATAATCAGATTCTCGCGATGTTTCCTCGCGAATTGTCCGATCCAACCCAACTGCAGGCACCAAACCCACATTCAAATGAAACTAGCCCCCGAAAGCACCTAATACAGCTTATGGACTTTGCGTTGATCTTCACGTACTCGACGTCTACCCCCGATGTGCACCTCAAGGTAAATCGCTTCTGCATCAAGTGGCAAGAAGGACTTGTGAAATTTACGCCTGCGAAAAAGTTAAGGAAAAATCAAGTCGTGAAGGTCTTGCTGGACAGGGCCAAACAGGCAGCCAAGAGCAGCCGCCCAGCTATCAAGCCAAATGGATCACGCAGCCCACCGTCGAAGTCCACTGGGCCTGTAGATCAGCATATGCCCCAATCAAGTCTTTCCCCAAGCAGCACTCTGAAGGAAAGAGAAACACAGCAAATTTTCTCTCAAATTCCCGTTCAGGTGCCCGTTCACGATCACGACATGATCCATTATAACGCGAACATGGACCGCTCTCTCACACGTGGGACCGCCGAACTCCTTCAGCATCTTGGTCCCAATCCGCAACCAAGCTCAATAACATCCGTGGGATGTTCAGTACACACGCAAACGCAAATAAACGGGTCTGTGACGAGCAGAAGCCCTCTCCGGGTGCTCGCTGGTGGAGAACCAATTGCGAATGGCGCTCAGCACTCCCCTCCGCTGGAAAATCGCACTTTTCGAGAAGACTCCATCTCGTCTCAGCCGCAGAATGGAACTACAGCCCTTTGCCCGCTAGATTCCAATGAGCCTGACGATGCGCAGTTTGCGTCCAAAGTGGCCAATCGCTCGCCTTCGCGAAAACGACATCGTGATAGTGTGGATCTTCAATCACAGCCCAATTGTGCCGAGAGTCACGTTCTCCAGCCGCCCCAAGAGGCAACAGGAGATTTGCCATCCAAAAAAAGACAGCGCATCGAGTCCATACAAGAGAGATCACCAGGGCCTGTCGCAGCCTATGAGCCTCCCTTTGAAATACATCACTTGAAGAATGACCAGCAGGTCAATGCCGATGATATCCCCGTAATCGATCCCCCGCTGCCTAGAATGAACCCATGGCAAGGGCTTTCCAAAATACCAGCGAGCGATGTCAATATTCCCAAAGACCAACTTGATCTCTTAGATGGAAATCTATGCTGGATCCCTCCAGCGCCAGGCAGCCCCGAACCTCATGGACATGTGCCGCCTTGGCTTCTCACGCAGTGGAACAGCATCGCTCAGCGGAGGCACCAATCGGCTAAGGAAGATGTACACAAGAAAACATTCAGTCGGTCTGCTACCCCAATCTCAACCCAAGAAACCACCTCAATCTCCGAATGTGAACCCGAGGAAGAAGAAGTATACTCATGGTCGGGAAGCTCTGCCCACGGGAGTCCACGGAACTTGCCTCCGGAAAGCAGCCCTATAAGGCAGCCCATGTCACTGCGGACAGATGCCGGTCCCAGCGCTGACGACTATATCCCTGGTCGGAAAGCGGAAAATGATAACCCGAGACGGCCAAGTGACTCCGATGAAATATTGCAGCCTCATAGAAACAAGAAAGGATATCCTCGGAATGTGTCTGGGGGCGCTGTCTTTGAACCCATTCCGACAAATGAACCAGAAAACTGGAAATCAGACAATGTGACGACTTCAATCCAAAGCAGTCTGAAGGATCTGGGCCATTCCGGTGATGTGGAAATGCAAGACTCGCCTGTCAAGCCTGTCAGCCAGAACTTTGACCGAGGTCCTATGCTTTCTGCTGAGGAGTCACTCACAGCCTCGGACACCCCAGAATCTGTCGTCGAACAGCTTGAAAATGGATCGGAATCAGAAAGTGACGATGAGTCGGTGATGGAGAATTCGATTCCTTTTGCGCTTGGCGAAAGCCTGCCACCCACACAATGCAGTCAGGCCGAGCAAGAGCCCGTAGGCTCGGCTTCCTCGCATTCCGGGATCATTAGATATCACGTCCAGGTCGCCGTGACTCCTCTGACGATACACAATCGACTATACCATGGAAACCCTGATAATGAACAAAAGGAGCCTGGCGCTCCGTATCCACAGTTCTCCTCCCAGGGCAACAAACCTTCTTCGCAGTCACGAGTACCGGATACATGCCTTTATCCTGGGAGTTCCGAGAGAAGTCAGTCGACTCATGAGACAACAGAATCATCTTCACTTCGTACGGAGGCTGTTGCGTCTCCGGTCGAGATTGCCGTGCCTCAGACACAACCCAGCACCATGAACTCTCACTCTCAAGACACTTCTTCCCATTCGCAACATGGAGTTGTGCTCGATTCTTCGGAACCTGCCCACTGCCACCAAGATTATTCCTCCCCGGGCTCAACCTTTAATGTCAAGCCATTAAGCCAGCTGTGTGCGAGTTCTGCCGATTTGGCCTCCTCTCTGCTTCATGAGCCCACCCTCCAGCTCATGACGCAGGGCTACTCCAATGACCCTAAAGGTTCATCGCAAGTGTCTCCAATGGGGTGTTACAATCCTTCAGATGCCGGCCAAGATCAGACCCTGTCTAAAAGCCTACAAGACATGACACGAGACACGCAACACACTAGTCAAGCTATGCCTGCCACGCAGAGTGCTGAGCTAGTTGCTCGTCGCCTGGGCTTTATTGGTGACCCGGAAAAATCAGCCGAGGCGCAGCAAGTATACAAGCAATTCTGCACTGACTATCCTAGCTACGCCGGCGACTATGGTCACTTCACTGAGCTTTGCTCCAAACTGCAAGACGTTCGTGCGCAAGGTCTGCTACAACAGTCCAACATGTGGGATGACTTCATCATCATGAACCTTCAGCGATATCCTTCCTACCTAGAAGAGCACACATCCCGGGATCCCACCGAGACTTTGAAATATGAGCTCTACTTCACTTCAAACTTCTCCCGACCAGTGAACAAGAGACGTAGTCTATCAGGCTACGGCATCGAAGTGGCTGCATCCCAGTTTGTTCCACATGATATAGAGTCTCTCCTCGCTAGCAGCCAGGCGTATGCTCCCTCACAATTCATCCAGGGGGAAGCCATGGACACACTTGCAACGAGTTCTGCGGATAGGTTTTCACACTTCCATGCACACTTGTCTGGAGGATCCACCACAAGCGCTCTTTATGCCTTCGATGGCCACTTGAATCCTACTCAAACGGATTCTGACACATCATCAGCCATCGTCAAACTTGAAGGCTCCGAAATGAACCCGGACGAGGCGGTGTATACCCAAGCAATTCCGACGAATTCGCTCGACGAAAACCCCGCTCTCCTCAACTTCTGGTCAGATGCGGCCGCCTATATTCAAGCCATAGAAACCCAAAAGCCCAACACCCAAGGGGAGCTGGATGATGTTAGCTTGGTCGAGGTTGAGGAAACCGACCATGAAGAGATCGACGCGGACGATACTCGCCACGAAACCGCAAGTGTTGAGCTCGGGGATGAAACTTTCGTCTCAGCCACGGACGAGATTCCCGAAACTGAACCTGAGGCCGAACTTGAGAGCGAAGAAGAAAACTGGTTCATGTCGCTGCGGCACATGTGGACCAATACTGGGCCAGCCTGGTCCGACCACCCAGGAACCCCGCTCAAGGCCTGGGCCGAAGCTGACCAGAATGTGTTGAGCGAGCGACACCGGCGCGGGGGAGCAAAAGTCCTTTTAAATGAAAAGGGCGTGATTCGTCGGCCGATTCACCGGTGACAATAACCTTGGGGCATGGAGGCTCGCCCAAACTTCCTCGTCGGGAACTGAGCTATATTGCCGCCCAACCCATACGACGTTGGCGACGCTATCTGGGAGCAGCTAGCACTGCATGGCTTTTACGAAGTAGTGAACTTAGTACTTGCGAGGCTATATCCTGGCGACTCTTGGCTATTTTCTATTCCGATTCATGTACATATTATATGCTATGGAAAACACAATACCCCATCTACCATACAGGAACCGGGGCTTATGAAAACTAGAAAGATATTGGTTTTTCAAGGCTTCAATTGCACCATACCGCGCCGTGTCGCGAACCTAGGCTACATTTTAAAACAAACGTTGAGGTCGGCAGCTGATATCCAGCCCCAGCCATTAACCTCGTATCTTCGGCTGTTTTCCTCAGCTCGTGCTTCGCGTCATGCTTCCACACCCAGCCAGTATCTGTCCCCTCTGGGCTACGGAGCGTGTCCTTCCATCAGACTAGATATCAATGTGAATGTGGGGGTCGGAGTTAAACTAGTGAGATCCACTGTGGAACGGAGGGTCCTGACGGATGTCCAGTAGAGAGCCTCAACTATTGAGCCTTATGGAAACTTTATTGTCCAAAGGTGGGACTTGTTGTATTTACTACTTATTGTAGATTATACGGAGTAGACGGAGCGGGATAACGTCTCGTTTCTTTTACTTATTGAAGCGCATATCAAGATTGAGGCTATAAGTTTTTGCAAATTAATTCAATCGTGGGTATTGGCATACAATTTTTATCAGTAACCATATACAAAAAAAAAATGCACTTGCATCAGAGATATCGCTCGCAAGTATGAAAGTCATCAGGGGAAAAGGAAAGTGGTCATAAAAAAAGCATGCAAAAGACCAAGCCCATATAACCATCAAAAAGCCACCAGTCAAACGCCACAGTATCCCCAGTCTAAGAACGCTTCAGGAGGTGTATACAAGAGACATGGTAAGAGGTTCTTGAAGCATATTGCTTCGCGCTTAGCTTAGACGTGGCGGAAGGGTTCGTAGGCGTTCGACCGCTGGTTGGTGTTGGTCATGGGGTACTCACCGCCGTGAGCAGCGGGAGGTGGGTACGAGGTGTTGTGCTGGTGGCCGTGGGGGTGCTGGCCCGCACCAAGAGGCTCGTAGGTGTAGGGAGCCTTCTCGGCAGTGATACCGCGGGCATTGTTGTTATTGCGGTTGCCGTACGGCGAGCGACCGGAGCAGCAGCAGATGCTAAAGGTCCAGAAGATCACAGCAGCGAGGGAGAAGACTACGGCCAACCAGGTAGCAGCGTAAATGTTCTTCCCCAGAGTCAGAGTGATGCCGTAGGCGTCGAGAGTGGAACTCAGGCTGGACTTGAACACTGAGAAGAGGACGGTCGAGGTGATGGAGGCGGCGGTGGTGAAGAGGAAGGCAAGGACGGCGAAGAAAGTGGTGACACAGCTGCCCCAGCGGCTGCAGATGGCGAAGAAACCAACTAGAATCTCGACGATGGTAACGATGAAGGCGACCAGGTAGGCGATAAACATCCACTTGGAGACGGCCTTGTACACCTTCATGGCCTTGGTGTAGTCAGAGGGCAGCTCGTCCTTCACATCCGAGTCCTCCAGACCCCAGACATAGAATGGGTCGAAGTAGAACTCGCTCTTTGGTTTCGAGCACTCGGTGACGTTGGCCGTGTTGTTGTTGATTGCGCCATCGCAGTAACCCCAGAGACCGATTTGGTAGAAGTCTGCCAGTGTGGAGTCCTCTTGGAGTTTCGAGAGGACATCGGAGACCTCGCTCGAGGTGACACTAGTGATACCGTGCTCGCTGAGAATGTTTTCGATCTCGGTTGTCGTTTTGGATCCTTCGCTGCTGATGTTCTGGAGATCAACCTATCGAAAGAACCTTGTCAGTGACTTGTTCGCAAGGCTGGTGTGAGAGATGACCGAGAGACTTACCCGGACGAAGTAAAGGTTGTTTAAGGTGCCGGAGCTGGCCTTCGTACAACCCAGACCGACCATAATAATACAGATCAGGGAGGCGATAGTGAGCACATAAGGCGTGAAGATACACGCGACGCGGCCGGCTTTCCCCATGATGGATTGATGTGATGGGTGGTCGTCAGTTGTCAATTGAATAGGCGAGAGGGGGGTTGATGGAAGGAGGATTGGAATGGGGATGGAGAAGTCAGAAACTGGGGAGGCCGGTGGATTTTATCCTGGCATGATCGGCACTGGAACGACGACGACCGGAGCGTACAGCCTCGCACACCCAGACGCACTAGCAACGACTCCAGCCTCCCTGGGCAGTTAAGAGAGAGGCGCAGGGAAGGGACACGCCCCCTCGGGGCCGCTGTCAGCCAATCAGATAAGAGTACTGGACCCGCCTTGGGCCACGCCACGTTTGTTTCTATTCGTGTCAGCGCTAAGCCCAAAGAGGTAATCGAGATTGCCCTTCTAATCTCCTCGTCATTACGAAGTAGAGTGTTAATCTATCCATCACAGATGACGGCCGTAGCAGACGACTATCCCCTAAACACAAACAGCAATCATATTGACAGAAAACACGTCTATCATCTAGAAATCCTCCGTCGAAAACCCCCTGCCCCTGGCCGACCAAACTCTCCAATCCTTACCCAAAAACCAAGTTCCACGGTCGAGCGCAGGATCTCCATTCCTCCCGTCCCAATCGAGCTGCCCACGCTGCCTCGTCACCCTCCAGCCCTGTGGACCGTCTGAATTTTTCGCCACCCTTCTCTTTCTCCCTCACAACACTAAAAACCCTAGCGAGCACGCCTCTCAGCCCTGCGTTATCCCGCATTTGATCTAGGCAATCTGGCCCAGGCTTCTTCATTTTACGCTTGGCACCGATGCTGTCTCGTACGGTCGCCGCCTCCACACTCCACCCCCTTACACGCTTCCTTAACTTTGATCGCATCTCGTACTAGGCGGTCTCCACGGAGCAACGCGTTATCCACTCCCGGTGTCCCTGGGTTCTATAATTAATTTTAAGATAAACTTTTCTCTGAGGCTTAGATAACCGACCAACCTGTTCAGGTCAGGGGTGGCCTGCATCCGAATGCCTGAGAGGGATGCCGGTGCCTACTGTAGGTCTAAGTATGTAGGTCAAAGTTGGAAGAGGTACGCATCAGCCACAGGTGATGACGGAATCTCCAGCCCAAGCGCGTCGCCAAGAGTTGCTGTATCGGGGCCCACGCGCGTCACCGTCAATCCCTCGTCATGCTGTCATACACACCAACGGATCTTGTCAACTCGTACCCGATGCAGGATATCGCCGCGGCCGATGGAAAGCACGAAATTGTTTAATTTCATGTTTCTAAAGGTGGCTATAGCTAACAATAACCCTTTTTTAATGCCGAACATTTTTATATTCGGATGCTAGCATTATACAGAGTACTCCACAGTCAAGTACACATTCCCCGTTCGATCTTTCCATTCGCCACCCATACTCCCCGCCTTCGCTCACACATACACATATTCGCGGGAAATTAGAACCACATTCACTGGAAATACGGCTGCAGAGTCGATAACATGCCGGTATAAGCAACACCACTTGGAGGCTCAATACTGAAGATATATGTTCCCCACCAAGGGCCCGCGGCCCACCACATCGCCCCCTTCCAGACATCGGAGTTATCGGCGAGATAGTCCAGCATACCGGTGATAGCGGACTTGCACTGATTGTTCACACCGCCGGCAAACTCGCCTAAGATACCAACCTTGCCGTTGTCGATGAGCCACTGCGTTGCGGCGGTGACCCGCTCCTTACCGATCGTCGTCGACACGCACGTCTCGCTGGTGCCAGACCCATCAGAGTCAAGGTACTGATGCATCTCGTACACGATTTTGTCTTGCGGGTCGGTCAGGTTCTTCATGTCGTCGTTCACGGTGGTCCAGGTCCAAGCACCGGTCCACGAGTTGCCCTCGACGAAGATGTACTGCGATGTCGCGCCTGCCGCGCGGATACCATTGATTGCGGCTTGGTTAAGATCGAGGACCAGGGTTTGATCCATATCATGGTACTCATTGTCTGGAGGGAAGACGTCAGAACGGCTCCCTTTGCGAGCATTGTTTTGGGTACACTCACTAGTGTCGAAAATGACCAGGCTGTTCGATTTGAACTGACCAGCAACATTCTCCCAGAACGCCTGGAAGTCCGAGGTGCTGGAGATAATAGCACCCTTGCTGCGAACTTGTTAATATCGCCTGATCGATCCGACAATTGGGATGGAGAGCACCTACAATCTCCCGTAGTTGTGCGGGTCGATGACAGCGTGCGCGCCAGCGTTGGTGATATAATTCACCACCTACTCCGATCAGCATTCTCTGTACCGTCAGCAAGCTGACTTTAGAGGAATCTCACCGTCGTCAGGTTTTTCAGATAAGCACTGTCGAATGATGCAGTCATGCCATTCGGCGCAAGCCGTTCCATCAGGAACTGAACCCGGAAGATATTCATCCCCTTGCCTATCAGGGTCTGAATGGTACTGGTATCTGGGAAGATATAATCGGTTCCCTTCAAAGATTATCATGAGCTGGCATACTCTAGCATACGACATACTATGCATTGGCTCATTCCTCTCTACTCACCCAGACACCAGGGATGTTGCCCGAACCAAACTCGGCTCCCGATTCATTTGACCCAAACCCTAAAACATGTGAGTGTCTATTGTCCACGAGGCACTCCAAAATACATTTCCATACATTGAAAGGCAGAGGCTCTCTTTGCGTGATCCTTGAAAGGAACCGCCACCGCGGAGCCGGCCGCGGCTGCCAGGAATATAATGTGATTTAATCTCATCTTTGACGTTAGAGCGAAAGCTAAGGAGTAGCGATGAGGCAAATTGAATCAGGGTATGAGACAAGTGACAGTGTTCCTCCTGGTCGGTGCAGCATGACCTTTCCATATAACTATTGAATACCCTCTGCTGAAATCCCGCACGAGCCAGGCGCCTCTAACCACGTAGAGAAGTATAGCCAAGCGACGGGACTCGATTCTAGCCACGAGTCGCAAAAAGACACGGACACGGAGCATGGAAAGCTCAACGGCCCCTCTTCCCGTCGAACCTTCAATTAGTCTGTTCAAGGGCAACATTATTTAATAACACCTAGGGGTCTGTCATAACCAGGGCTAATTGTGGGGTTACCCCAGGACCAGGATTCCCCACCAAAGAGAAGGGGTCAATGCCCTCCCAACTTATAATGGGGAGATATGGCCGTTCTTGACTGGGTCCAGATATGAAACGGAGCTGGCTCAGCCGTGTATACGTAAACGACAATAATACATCCGCTTCCCGCCTGATGCAAGCCACAGGCTGTTCTGCAGGGCTCCCCTCAAGCTTTCTTCAGGCAACGGTGGCTTGAGTTCCGCAGCATGAATTAGGTCAGTGCAAGAGTGTTTGGGGAGCCCCGTGGCGCTTCGGGAATCGATCGACACGGAGACGCGGAGCCGTATATGATATAGCTATCCCATGACGATGTTCGGTGAAATTGGCAACCTCTTTCGGAGAAATCCAGCATATGCGAATCATGGGATTCATTTTATAAAGTGGCAGCACCTGGTGGAACTTGGTTGAGACCGAGTCTGGATGAAGGAAGCCTGTCAAGTACATAGATGCGGATGCCTGACTTCGTTCTTGAAACATGGACCACCCATGTCCTCAACACTAGCATTGATAATAGAGTTGTCGATGGTTGCACCACCGACAGCCAAGTTGTAGCTCAGAACAAGCGATGCATTGTCTGCAGTTGTCAGGTAGCCAATCAAATCATACTAAAATCCAACGAATGAACCATATAGTATCCAGCCACAGGCCTAGGATATCCATTAGCTCGCTGTATCTGAGACGAGAAACCATAGTAGCTCCCAAGGAAAAAGCACATAGTCCAATTATCCGCGCCAAGGGGTAGGTTGCACAGCTTCCTTGCGCAAGAGTGCGTAGCACAACATAGCTCACCCCGGAATCACGCTATATTGTCCATAAAGGCCTAGGAGGAGGTTTGTGGGGGGGTGACGAGCCTCATGCCCATATATGATGAGGAGCATCAATGATGACCGGGGGCTGACTCTATAGGTCATCAACACCGTTTCAATTCACCGTCCACACTCTCAAGGTAAACTGGTGTATGCTAGCCCGAATAATCATATCTCATATTACCGGGGAAGATGAACCTTACGGGCGCAGAGTCGAAAATCAGTTGGCAGCTGAAGAACCCGATCGCTTGATGTCTGGACCTGGTAGCAAAGCCTTGCAAAGATGGGAAGGTGAAACAATGGGTTTACAGAAATGAGATCTCAGATAATAATGCATAATCTTCTTTTCTTATTGTTTTCGAACACCATGCTAAATACAGCGCGTCATGTTCTTTATACATGAGCATCGTCACGTCATCATCATGCAGGCCAAGGCCTCACTGCAGGCTGGCCTTTAACATCTCCATTCCAACGCCACAGACGAGCAGCTTCCCTTGCATTCCCGTGCCAGACAAGGGATCTGCACAGCCTTCATGGGCAGAATCCTGAAGGAAACCCAGAGAGGCGATATCAGCCACGGCACTGTACCTGTCCAACAAGAACTCCACGCTGATTCCCTCTGAGTGATGTTTTGTAGGGTCCACTGTGACGGACCAGAACTTAACGCGGTGATCGTTACCAGAGGTTACTATTGTAAGCTTTGAGACTTCTGTGCCAGAGTTATCAGTTGCAAGCTGCTCCCGGCGAAGAACTTTCAAGGCTGTAACTGATGCTGCATGAGCATCTGGAATGGAAAAAGAAGCCACATGCGCATTGATGCCAGTGTTTGTATAATATGTTTTCAAAAGGGATATAGACAACGAGTTGTCATCGCCTGCAGCCACAACCACTGTGGCAGTATCGGAAAGAGGCACTAACTCCATTGCTTTGACGCTATTAGAAAGAACTTGATACCTGCTTTCGCAGGTAATGTTCTCTGGTTGGACACAAGAGCCTTCAAACGATCGTTTGGCTTTAAGGCCCGATGGAGAAATGGTATAAAATGATTTAAGGGTGTTGGTCAAATCCCAAAGGGTGAAGTACCCATCTGTCGCGGCTGTTATTAGGCTCACGGAGAAGTCCTTCACCCATATGTTAGTTTGAGTCAGGCAGTTCGTCATATACCTCCCGTGGGCCAGAAGAGTGAAGCGGTAACCCTCAGAAGGTGAGAAGTGGAATATCTAGTTCCCATTAGCAACTGTATTCCTGCAGAGAGGTATGCCCATACCTTGATCGTAGAGTTGGACAATGTCAAACAGACCAGGAAGCCCTGTCCAGATCTAGATTCTTCTACTTCCAGCACATCGAAACTTGTGATCCGCATTTCAGAGTCCGGATCACTCTTCGGACAGGCAGCCTCCATTTTGACAGAAATACCAATTGTGGGAAGCCAGCGAACCCTCCACACAAAGAATTCTTCGTGGCCAGCACTGGTGAAAAGGTATTGGCCGTCCATAGACCAACGGACCTGCTGAACCCCCGATCTGTGCTGGTCCAGAATGCGCAGACATTCGAATGAACCCCAAGGGCCCGCATTTGCCCGGCTAGATGCAGCAAAGATGCGTACGTGGGTATCCTCTGCTCCGGTAGCAAAAATAGGTCCTCTTCCGCGGATAGCGCTCAGGCCATCCATAGCTCTGATTTCTCGTCCATGCCCGCCGGCCCGGATGGAACGATTGAGGTCACATTGAATGCGTAGTGTATGCAGATTGGTCCTTTCTAGCCAAACGAGCAGAGGTTTGCTGTCTTTGGTCCCGTGTTGGTAGACCCAGGTCCTGCGAGCGCCACCAGACGCAATGGACATGATATCTTGATGTTTTGTCTCGTTTCGCAAGACGAAACTTTGCGCTCGGAATCCATAGATCATGAGATCACCGGTTGTTTCCTCAAAGTAAAGACCAAAGAGATCCCGGCCAAGACCAGAAGAGGTCCGATCAAGGGTTTCCAAGGAGGGAGAATCATCTTCACCGCAGTGAACATGTAATTTATGAACACAGTAATTGCCATCACGTCCACAGGTCAATATGTATTCCTGGCCCTCCTGTGGAGTAGATGGCACGATCTGGATACAACTGGTGCCTTCATGGCCATGGATACGTCTGCTGTCTACCAGCGGCTTGGAAGCCAAGCCAAGGCCCGCAATCCGGTACACGGCCAGGCCTCCAAGCTCTGATCCGAGAAGCAAGAACTTCCCGTGATGCACCAAAGAAGCCGCGAATATGACATAGGGTGCCATCGGCAGACTAAAGGTTACTACCTCAGCTCGCGGGCAACTGCTGTTCCACCCTGTCACATTGATTAACGCGGCCTCCTCGCCCTCGAAGTAAGACGCAACAAACGAAAAAGATTCAGAAAGAAGGTCTCTGTGCGCAACGAACAATTCGCGTGGGCGCCTGCGCAAATTCACCAACTCGTTGATCGATTTGGTGCTGTGGTTGTAAAGCCTAATTAGTCCCTGCGAATTGGCTATCAATGCCAGTCCGTGTTGAGGAATTCCAGTTATCAACGAGAATGAGCGGAGATCGTCAGCAGTGCAGATTGTCTCCCATGTCACATTGGCATTCTCCATTGGACTCACGTACCCGAGACGGAGCTCGCTGCGCAAGGAGCAAGCAATGAGACAGTCTGGAGCAACAAAATCAAGCGTCTTGGGTGCGTCTGGGCCAGAGGGCATTTTCTGGACTTGAGGGGCGTGCTGCGTCGAAGAAAAAGCATGTTTGTTGACTCTGAAGCTTTTCAACGCCCCATCAGCACCTCCAGTATAGACAACAGTCTCTTCGCCCTGGTCACAAAGAGTAAGAGCCCAGATGTGCTTCCCCAAGTGGGGCTGTGTTGAAGATATCTCACGAAGATGATACTTCGTGGTGCCAAAGGACGGTGACTCCCAGCTCAATTCCCACACCACACAGGCGCGATCTTCGCCTCGAGTCACCAGACATAAAGTGGTCGGATTGTCCTTCTTGGGTGAGCAAAGATTCACGCTCCAAATGCGAGCAGCATGGCCGAAGGCCTTTGCAACATGTAACTCAGACCCAAGACCACTGCCAAATCCAGTACTTCGAAGCTCGAAGCCATCAGTGGAGTAAGCGGATAGGTCCTGAGATGATTTATTCTCGCAGTCGGAGATGTCCCAGATTCTAACAGTCCGATCATCACTGCAGCTTGCCAGCAGCCTACCTGACAGCCCACCATTCAGAGATGAGATGTTCGGGAAAATCCGTACTCCGAATATGGACCCATCATGGCCAGTGAAGAAGTGGTGGATAGAAGCGACTGCTTTGGCTTGCGATGGCTCACTCTCACTTATAAAACAAGACCAGACAATAATCTCGCCGAAAGCAGTCCCAGAGGCAATAAGGACATGAGAATGGGAAAGCGCAATGAGGTCAGCAGCATACAAGATGCACTTCACACTCGTCGCAAGCTGGTAAATGCCGATATTCGTGCTATACCGATCATATGTGCCGTATTCAAGCTTGATCCTCAAGAGCGCATTGTTTGCAGTGATCAGATATGCTGTATCCGGTTGGTCTGCTGCTGCTGCGCACCCGCTCATAATCCAGTCCGGAGTGAGAACCTCGACGCTGGATGCGGTCAAGCTGACTGCATGATTTTTGTCAAGGCAGACATCAAAGGCGCGAACTGACTTCCCACCCCAAAGAATGATCGACTCGCAGTATGAGTCGTCTTGGCTTTCCCGCCGGCGAGGAATGGTGATAAAGCCATGAACGTGATTGCGTTTAAATGCCCGCACTTGGGCAAATACATCTCCTGTTTGGTCATCAATTACTTGAAGAAATGGGCCTTGCCCTTCAAAAATGAATGTGTGATCGCTCCATTGGACCGCCTTCAGTGCTGTTATGGGAAGACATGCATTCACATGCTGCGATTTTCGAGTCAGCGGATGGTGTGGTTGATACATCGGGAAATTTTTTGTATGCAGGCACTGACCTCGAGAGAGATAGACATCTCCACCGACTCCACCGTGCATTGAGAGTCAACCGGTCCAATCGATTCAAATTGACTCAATGCCAATTTATCCCACTCTTTCAGGAAGGCGCCGCCTGTCAAAGTGCGCCTTCCACCCTGAAATGCTTACCTAATTTTGGTAGCCCCACTAGCCCTAAAGTGGCACTACGGTTCACGTGACTTCGCGCCTTCTCACGCGGCGAATCAAGGAACTGAAGTAGATCCCGCAGCGACTCCGATCCGTCATGAGCCTCACCCCGGTGAGCGATCCGTGAGCTTGCTCACAGCGCACCCGATTCAAGTTGAACCCGGCCTCCAACTGAATCGTCATGGGTGTCACCGGCCTTTGGACAGTGTTGCAGCCTTGTGCCCGACCTATCAAACTCGAGACCCTTAACAAGAAACGGCTGGCCGTCGACGCGTCCATTTGGATCTACCAGTTCCTAAAAGCAGTGCGCGACAAGGAGGGCAATGCGCTACGCAACTCGCACGTTGTCGGCTTCTTTCGCCGCATATGCAAATTGTTATACTTCGGCATTCGACCTGTCTTTGTCTTCGATGGCGGTGCTCCGGTCTTGAAACGACAGACGATCGCCGCGCGCAAGAAAAGACGGGAGGGTCGAAGGGACGATGCGACGAGGACCGCAGGGAAGTTGCTTGCAGTGCAGATGCAACGATCCGCAGAGGAGGAAGCTGAGGAGCGGCGGCGGAACAAGAAACGTCCTCCGCAGGGAGACGTGGTTCCTGAGGCTCCAGTCTACGTGGAGGAGGCTTTCATGAACGAGCAGGAAAGACAAAAGTCTCGAAAATTCCGAAAGAAGGATGCGTATCACCTTCCGAATCTGGATGTCTCGCTGGAAGAGATGGGTGCTCCTAACGACCCTCGCATCATGTCACAAGCAGAGCTGGAAGAATATGCGCGACAGTTCCACCAGGGCCAAGACATTAATCTTTACGACTTCTCTAAAATTGACTTCGACAGTCCCTTCTTCCTCAGTCTTCCCGCCACCGACCGATACAATATCCTGAATGCAGCAAGGCTTAGGAGCCGACTGAGAATGGGTTATTCCAAGGAACAGCTTGATACCATGTTTCCAGACCGTATGGCCTTTTCAAAGTTTCAAATAGAACGAGTCACGGAACGAAATGATTTAACGCAACGACTAATGAACATCAACGGCATGAACGGAGAGGAGGCGTTCTACAAATCTGGACAGCGAATTGCTGGAGAGCGTGGTCGAGAATATGTCCTAGTCAAAGATAACAAAACTGAAGGTGGCTGGGTTCTAGGTGTTGTGGGGAACAAAGAAGCCGGACGGGAAGACAAGCCTATTGATGTTGATCAATACGGCTTACCAGACGCGGATCCTGAGTCAGACGACGTGTCGGATGATGACGAATTCGAGGATGTACCAATCGAAGGTGTCAACAGGCTACCAAAGCTGCCTTTCCTTCGAGAGGGTCTATTCGATGAATCTCTAGAGCAGGCTCAAGAAGCCTCCGATATGCAAAGAACATTATTTGAATCACGCAGAGATTTGCCCACCCCGGCACAAGATACTGAAGACGATGCGCTGTTCGTCCAAGGCGATCGTGGCATTCTTTCACGGCATCATAATCAAGACGCCGACCTCTTCGATGATGAAGAGGATGACGAGCTCCAAAGAGCTCTCGCTCTATCGATGCAGCCGAACGAAATTCCAGAGGACGATATGCCTGATATCTCTGTTAACCAGCCTTTGGACACAACAGCTCGTCCCGAGCCTGCACCAGAACCGGCGTTCGATGAAAGTGATGACGACGGCATGGATTTTTCCGCTGCAGTGGCTCAAACCAAGGTCTCTGAGAAGAAGTATCAGGCTGAAACCCCATTCTCGGGGCCACTTCCTTTTGAGTCTATTACACTCAATAAGGTCACCCAAAGGGCTGACGAAACCCATGAGCTTGACAATGATGCGGGCGGTTTCATCAAGGAAACTTCCAAGAAGAAGAAGACCGAACCGCTTCCTCCATGGTTCTTTGGGGATAGACTAAATGAGGAATTCATTACGGATCCAACTTTCGAGAACGAGGGCAAAATTCCAAACGAGGCACACCCTGACGACCTCTTTCTCTCCAACCATCGATCACCCGACATCATTGATGTTGATGACATGTCAGAGACTAAAGAAGTCATCGATCTAGAAGCGGAGTCAGAGGAGAGAGTGGCCGAGGCATCTACATCTATGGAAGTCGTCCCATCAGAAGACGCGAAAGAAACGAAGCTTGGGTCTGCTCTTCCCCAAATGCTCGATGCAGAGTCCGCCCAAGCAGCGGTTATAAATAAGCCGATCGAGAGCAAGGCTCCGGTGGGTGAACTTGAGCAAACGCTGATCACGGAAGCTAAAGAAGAGTCCAAGGCTCAGGAACAAGCGTCGCAGACATCGGCCTCTCCTGAACCAGAGTTTGAAGATGTCTTGCCTCCGGTTCCGGCCCCAGCACCGAGTCCTCCCCCTGAGATCTCTGTGGTCACCGATCGCCATCCCGAGCCACAAGAAGCGCCCGCGCAATTTGACCACTTTGTCGATGATTATGGCGAGTTCAGCGACCCGGAAGATGAAGAGCTCATGCGACAGCTTGCAGCTGAAGGGGAGGAACACGTTCGGTTTGCCCAGACGCTCAACTCGGATGTCCTTAATCAGGACGCCTTTGACTATGAACAAGAACTCAAGCAGCTACGGAATCAGCAACGGAAAGATCGACGTGATGCGGACGAGGTGACACAGATCATGATCAATGAATGCCAGCAGCTGCTTCAACTGTTTGGGCTGCCGTATATCACTGCGCCCATGGAGGCCGAGGCACAGTGTGCCCAACTCGTCTCCTTGGGACTGGTGGACGGGATTGTCACCGATGACAGTGATACTTTCCTTTTCGGCGGCACTCGCGTTTACAAGAACATGTTCAATCAGAGCAAGTTCGTGGAATGCTATCTATCCTCTGACTTTGAGAAGGAATATGCCCTCTACCGGCGCAAGCTCATCAGTTTCGCGCATCTGCTGGGCAGTGATTACACCGAAGGAATTCCCGGCATCGGTCCCGTCACGGCTCTCGAAATTATCACCGAGTTCTCGAGCCTGGAGGAGTTTCGCGACTGGTGGACCCAGGTCCAGATGGGCATGAGCAATCCCACCGACGTCCATCTCGCCTTCCAGAAGAAATTCCGCAAGAAGGCCTCCAAGATTTTCCTGCCGCCATCGTTCCCTGACACCCGAGTGGACACCGCCTACCTAGAGCCCGAGGTCGATGGGGACCCGTCGCCATTCCAATGGGGTGTGCCTGATCTGAATGGCTTACGGCACTTCCTCATGTCGACGATTGGCTGGAGTCAAGAGCGCACTGACGAGGTTCTGGTGCCTGTGATCCGAGACATGAACCGTCGGGAGCAGGAGGGCACACAGTCGAACATCACACAGTTCATGCAGGGTCCTCAGGGCGCCGGAGCATTTGCGCCGCGGGCCCGCACTGGCGGTCCCAGCCGGATGGAGAAGGCTTTCGGCCGACTGCGGCAGGAGGCCCGTGGTGGCCGAGCGGCGCCGCGCAGTGACGAGGCGGCAGCTGCAGTGGAGGATCGGGCCGGCGAGGGCTCGAGCTCGACGGGCAAACGAGGCCCCAGTAGTAAAGCTACCAAGGGCAGTAAAAAGCAGAAGACTCGCGCAGACTCTTCAACTGCATGAACCTGTGGATGGAATATCATGTTCTTATTTAGTCTTGTTTCATAGCGAACTCGTGAATCCATAAATACAGTATATACGTATGGTACCATCCTGCCATGAATCGGCTGGATCACTGAATCCTTGGGCCAGACTGGCGACGCCCGTCTTTTAGCGTACCAAACACTCCACCGAATAAGCAGCGTCCCAGCATTCTTCCCCCACTGACGATCAATCGCGACGATCCACGATTTTCAGGAACTACAGGAACTACAGGAACTGCAGGACCGACGGGGGTGCCAGAGATCGACCATTATTTCTTCCTTCTCCTTGATTCCATCTGGAAATTTTCACGATCGCCAATGCAACGCTGCGGGACTCATGACATGGTCGAGTCCATAGTTCGGCTACCCGCGCATGACATCAACACCTCCGGGAACGATGACGTCGGCGATCGCAGCTTGGAGAATGCCGGCACTATTGGATCAATTGGATCTGCACGCGCGAGTGCCTCCTTGAGCTCCTCTGTCGCGGTCTAACTGGCCTGGTGGCTAGTGTCTCCTGTTTTACTTTGCCGGACTGCTCGTTGCTGGGGCGCAGGGTGGCCCCCAGGATCCGCCAGTGTCCGGTTGGCGTGAGCTCCCTGTTCAAGCTCTTCCAGGTCTCAATTGCTCTCACGGGACTGGGCCGATCCCCGGAGCGCCTTCTCCAGCATCATCCACATCATCGTCTGTGGCTGCCCCGGTTCTCCACCAAAAAGGGTTAGGCGCTCGCATCAAAGTGTCGACGTCACCAGGGGGAGACCAGCAGAGCGAGTCACCGACTGGAGATATCAGGCCCGAGTCCTGCTCCTGCAGACTTTCTCTACGACCACTGCACCAGCTGGCCGCGTTTCGACCTCTCTCCCTCCTGATACCCCTGTGTCGATCTCCGGTTGCAGTGCTCTTCCGCCGCATCCCGTCGAGGTAAGTTCTTCACGACAAGTCACTACCCTTCCTCCCCCTCCCACTTTTAGCTCACGTCACTACTGCGCAAGGCACCGTCGCTTTTTCTTCTTCCCTTCCCACCCTTCTTTTCTAACCCGCTGCTGGCTGCAGGTACCTTGACTTCCGATATCCTTCCTGCTCACTTTCTCCCTATTGGACCTCCTGCTCGATTTCCCCCTAGTCGACTCTCACCACCGCCGCCATGCATCGCACCTATTCTATGCGCCAGTCGCGCGCCCCGACCGCCTCGCAGATCGAGAACCCTCCACCACCATTGTCCTCCACCAAGTCGGGTCGGTGGCTAGGAAAGGGTGGTATCGGTGAGTGGAAGACCGCAAAAGCTTCGGTCGCCCTCAGAGCGAGTGTTCCCGACGCCCGGTTGCTCGCAATGGGAGGGGCCCCGAGGCTGCCTGATCGGGCAGACCCCGGGCTACTCCAAACCCCCCCCGGGGAGCGACAGGGGAAGCACGCAACGAGCGACAGAAGGATTCGCCCGTGATAAAACGACCGCTAACACGCAATACAGGCCATGCATTCCGTAAAAATGCGGCCGGTGCCTTCGGGCCCGACCTCGCCAAGAAGCTGTCACAACTGGTCAAGATGGAGAAGAACGTCATGCGCAGCATGGAGCTCGTCGCACGGGAGCGCATGGAGGTCGCTGTAAGTAGCCGATAATGTCGTTCTCCATTCGCAAACGAGAGGCACGTTCTGAGGCTAATCGGTGACTTTTACTTCCCCCCGAACAGCAACAACTCTCCATCTGGGGCGAAGCCTGCGATGAGGACGTGTCGGATGTGACGGACAAGCTCGGTGTCCTGATCTACGAGATCGGCGAGCTGGAAGACATGTTTGTCGACCGCTACGACCAGTACCGCGTGACAATCAAGAGCATCCGCAACATCGAGGCCTCCGTCCAGCCCAGCCGTGACCGCAAGCAGAAGATCACCGACGAGATCGCCAAGCTCAAGTACAAGGACCCCAACTCGCCGCGCATCGTCGTGCTGGAGCAAGAGCTCGTCCGCGCCGAGGCCGAGTCGCTCGTCGCTGAGGCTCAGCTGTCCAACATCACCCGCGAAAAGGTCAAGGCCGCCTTCCAGTACCAGTTCGACGCGCTCCGCGAGCACTGCGAGAAGGTCGCCATCGTTGCCGGGTACGGCAAGCACCTGCTGGACCTGATCGACGACACCCCCGTCACCCCCGGCGAGACCCGCCACGCCTACGACGGCTACGATGCCAGCAAGGCCATCATTCAGGACTGCGAGGATGCCCTGACCAACTGGGTAAGCTCCAAGGCGGTCGTTAAGTCGACCATGTCGCAGCGCTCGCGCACCCTCTCCCAGCGCCACCGCAACAACGTCAACAAGAACCGCGACGGCGTCGACCTATCGGGCCAGGACCAGCCCATGACCGGCGATCGCGACTCTTGGCTGCCCGCCGACCAGCACGCGAGCTACCACGAGGAGGGCGAAGATGGCCTTAGCACCGCGGAAGGTGAGATGCGCGGCCGCGAGGAGGAGCGGGAGCCCATCGCCGCCTAGGCAAAGGAGCTGTACAATGACTGAAGAGTCTTCATTGTGCTCTTCCTGCGTTTTTTTATTTTTTCCCTATGCCACGAATCTGACGGCTTTGCTTCGCCTATGGTGGAGGAATGGCGGACGGTGGGGGAAAAGGGGAAAGCTCGGTTCACCACCTCAGGCTCGTACCTTTCCTTGCCTCCACCCTCCAATTTCCCAACCCACACACTCGTTTCTGCGTCTCCGCTTCGTCCGGTGGTTTCCGCGTGGGCTGGGGGTCCATGGCATCGCACCCGATGACACCATATCCCCCCTCCAATGCGACGAGCCCACGGAGGAAGAACCTCAAAGTCACGCCTTGCCATGTCACAACTCCTTGAACCGCACCCACAGATCCTTGTCTTCCAGTTCACATGAATATCTCCTGCCTATGTCGTGATACACCATCCGTTGGTCGTGCTCGTCGCTGCTCCGGTTTTCTCTGGGGGTTCGCAGACCTTTCTCCAGTCGGTATACCCGACCCGATTCCCCAGCTTTCACGAAGAAAGGGCCGGGTGTAGATGAACTGCACGGCCGATTAAAACGAACGGGTTTTTGATGTGTTTTCCCCGTTTTTGGTTCCCCATTTGTTCTTCCCTTTGTGTTCGTTTCCTTAATGTAATACCATCTTGTGCTGTCCTGTTTGTCCCGTTTTCTTCGTGTGGGTTTATATGTTGGACTAAGCCTCGTTCGGGGATGAGGATGAGGATAGGATAGGATAGGGTCGTTGGGTTAGGGTAATCAACTAGGTACTAATGAAACTCTGCTTTTTATGATATATTGCTCTTAGGAAATAGAGGTTTCCGACGGATAGACGCGCAACAAGGATGAATTCAGGTGTTTTCCTCAGTGATTCGAACGGATTTCCTCTGCCACTTCTTGGAGTTCCCTTTCTGTTTTAGTACTTAACGTACTTCCGGCCTACGTTGCGCACCCGCTTATAAGTGGAAGAATCTAGTTTCATCAGGCCGGTAGGGCTTGTTTGACTAACTTGAATTGATGGGAACTTATCGAAGCCAGAGAGGAGTGTACAATTTCCTTGGCTGCCGTGTCGCGTCCCTGAATAATGACTGATCTAGGATATAATAGACTTGGAATTTGGCACTGAGCCCTTCACCGGTGGACTTGCAACCCCGAGTGTTTCGAACTGGTCGGCAAATGTTCAGTAGTATGCTCTAGAATCTGTGGTCAGCTACACGATTGTAGATGGACTGCCGCTGTTTACCACTCTTTTAACCTGCTCAATCAACTAATTTAGCTTATTTCGGTACCCATTGTTTTCATTTAATTAGACTATCCCCTCTAAAAGCGTGCTACCTATTACTGTATTAGTTTGCTTCAACGAAACGCCCCGAGGAACCGACCGGATAATATGCTCGCCATGACCAAGGGCTTATTGATCTATTTGAAATGGCCGAGAGACGGGTACATAGGCAAGGACGTGCCATTAGTAAGGTTGCTTATGATAGATACAATCGATATTCGACGCATGCCGAATATACAGGATCTCCCTCAGGAAGCATTCTGTAAGCAGTTCATCGCGTAGTCAGACTGTACTCTGGTTCGCCACAATAAGTCATGCCTTACGCCATCAAAGAAGTTGCGCGATTTCCCCTTGTCCTCTGGAAGTCGCAATCTGTGCTGCCGTCCGTTTCTTATTTCCCGATGGAGCGGAGGCATCTGCGCCGGCGTCGAGCAACATCCGTACAACCTCATAGTGGCCACCTTCCGCAGCTGCTGAGAGCGCCGTATACCCGTTGTAGTATGCGCCTTGCGCATTCACATCAGCTCCTGTTGCTAATAGGCGCTGGACGACGCGATAATGACCTCCGTAAGCGGCGCCTTGAAGGGCCGTCAACCCCTTATACCGGACAGCAGGCGCATTAATATCGGCTTGGTGTTCAAGTAGAATCTCCACGATATCGCTATGACCTGCCGCAGCAGCAGCTTGAAGGGCGGTGCGGCCGTGATTCTTAGCCGGAGGCGCATTAACGTCTGCGCCTTCCTTGAGTAGCCATCGTAGTAGCTCGATATGACCCCCCTCCGCAGCAGCCTGTAGGGCAGTTCGACCGGTATACTTATGGGGTAGGCGATTAATATCTGCACCTGCAGAGACGAGGCGGCGGACGATATCTATATGGCCGGCTGCTGCGGCTAGGACCATGGCTGTTTTGCCTCCGTTGTTTCCTCCAGGTGCGTTGACGTCTGCCCCTGCCACAATCAGCGCCTCAACCACAGCCATGTGGCCATGAGAGGAGGCAGCCTGAAGAGCAGTTTTCCCATAATATCCTCTCGGAGCCTCATTGGGGTCCGTGGTGGCTAGAAGTCGCTGTACCTGACACAGATCACCATTCGCAGCAGCGAGTTGAACAAGAGACCATGTATTCTCGTCGTCCGGCTCGTCTGATTGTGATTGATCACTCGATGGAACTTGATTTTGGTGCATCTCAGGAGATCTCCTGCTGCAATCGATTGCTGCCATCTCCAGGGCTGGTGTGCCACGTGCGTATCCTTTGACTAAACCGTAAGAAATTTGTTTATCCGGTTGAAACGCTGAAACGGCAACTGTCCCTGCCAGAAACGCCCTGAGTGAATGAGCTTTAGAAAGCAAATCAAACCTAGAGGAATACCCCGCTCCGATTATTACGGACAATCACACGAGGGAGCTAATCATCCTTCGGGGAAATAGCGGAAACGATGTACGAACGTGTACCTCTGCATTACGCATCGGTATTGATGAGCAACCCCACTGTAAAAAATGGGCGGGATTGGCTACCCACCAGCAGTTTACAGTAGTGCTTTTTGGTTTTACAGTGCGTAAACTCGAAGCTCCCCTTAGTACCACCTTATATATCAATTAAATTCTAGAAATTCAATGATGATAAAGCCTTTGCATTCACATCTATATGTAGGGAAACCTAAAAAGTATAGGAGAAAAACCTACATCAAGGCTGAACAGCAAAAGAACGCCCTTGACTTGATGGTGGTAGCAATTGTAAAGATTTTCAAACCACACAGTTCATGACCACCGGCCATTAACAAACCTGACAGAAGCATCATAGATAGTTCTCATTCCTAGTAGATTATAGGCTCTAGCAAGTAGCAATCGCTCTTTAGAATTACTCACACTCTGTCAATCGCCATCCGTCAGTCCTAGCCACGCGGTTATTGCACTTCAGCGAAGGAAACCATCACAGCAATATCCTTGCGAAAATACATTGATCTTCGCTTAGTATTTGAAGGATTCCTCATATTTTGCCTTTTCATTGCTTTGGCGTCTATGGCGAATCATGCAAAGCCAACAGACATCGCTCAAGAACGACGCTATGGATCAATGTGTAAGCTTGCATCTGCCTTTCTATCATGTTCTTGCACTGACGATGATTATAGCACCCCGCAAGCCTGTCATTTTGGGAACACCGCCGCATTTGGGCCGGACATTGACTATCATGATCCCCAGATGTTGGTGAATGGTACCAGGATGTGAAAAATTCATAAAAACAGGCGAAGCCTGTTCCAGCGTAATAGCATTGAATAGTTGGAAGACGGCAGATTCGACAACCAGCGCTAGACCGACAAGCACTGGCATTAGAGTGGATATCGACTTGCCGGTGGTAGACATTTTCCCAAGACAGTATAGGATATCTGGATTCAGTGCCAAAGATATTGTCGATGCACGAAAATCAAAAGAATGGAAAGAAGTCAGGGTACGTGAGCCAGGATATTTCTCAGAGAAGCCACATTAGCATGGGATATAGACTACACTACGCACAGGAGCGTACGAAGTAACTACATATACGCAAGTGTAGCGCAGTAGTGTACAACAATAATATAAGGCAAACCCATTTAGCCTCAAATGCCGGCGCTGAAATAAATGTTGCATCGACAACCTTTTTTTCATGTCTTTTCCAGATTTGAGCCCCAGACCCATAGTCCCCATTCGGGATTCTGAGACAAGAACCGATAACCACCCCGGTCTCCGGTCTTGAGCAACTACGTTGGAATGCATTCATCCTAAATCCCTCACAATGTCCGCTTGAGCGCATTTTACCTTCATATCGATCCCTTTTGGGCTAAGACCCAGTGGAACTCCACGTTCCGCAGCACTCCCTTGTCGTCTTCAGCATCCACGGCAACCTCATCAATCTCCAGCTCAAAGCCCAGATCTATCAAAATCTTCCTCGTCTCGTCTCTCCCCCACCCACTCCAATGCACAGCCCCTTTCGTACCGCCCAACCAGGACGAATCCGACTCGCTCGCAAACGCAGTAGCAGCGAAGTTGGCGAGAAGCCAACCCCCCGGTTTGAGCCAACCCCAAATGCGGCGCAGAATCGCCGTTTGTTCTTCACGGGGCAGATGTAGAATGGAATAGAGGGCCAGCACGGCATCGAACTGCCCCGGGCTGAATTCTAGCTCCATCATGTCCCCCTGTATCAGGTTCACGGACACCGGCAGCCGCTCCTGTGCCAGGGCGATTTGGGATTCCGATATATCATTTGCGGTGACGCAGGTGTTTGCACGGGATGCGAGGAGTTGCGTGCATGGCACGCCGGCGCCGCAACCTAGCTCAAGGATATTCCTTTCTCGGGCTCCCTCTGCGGAATCGAGATGTTTGAGCATGGCCTCGAGGTAGGAAAGTCGTCGTTGGTGAGTTGATTGCGTCCAGTCCAGGTAAACGGGGGCAATGTCATCGTAGGCTTTTTTGATGTCGTCCTTGACACGATGGCTGTCGATGGGCGCGGACATTTTTTCGGTCAGGTTGGCCTTGATTAAATTGGGGGGATGCGGGACCGGGACTTCAGTTAGAAATAGAGATTATCAAGGGGAAGTTGCTGCTAGATCATCTTCTCAGCTATATTATAGGAAACCGTTCGAGGGGGCCGTACCCCGCAAAAATCAACATGAGTCATGTGGAGACAACATGCAATGACATCGAATTAAGAAGTGAGTGTGTGCGGAGTCCGAATACAGATTAGGGCGGCGCACGACGCGGGTCGGTCGAGGAACAACAAGTCGTAAGAACATACAAGGTGCACTTGTTTGCGCCTTGTGCTATGAGAATTAACTGCGACTGAAAATATCCTGCAGATTCTCTAGTGCAATATCAATGCATTCTCAGTCAGGGAAAGACCAAGTGTGAAGTCGATATGCCAGTGTACGCTGGTTCCAGCGCATGGACTTTCTCTCCATTGTGATTGCTGCAAGCCCCACCTACCTTTTTCACTCCCGAAAGGAATTACTTGAGGAAAGAGTGGGTTGCCAGCCTATATCTACGTAGCCAAAAGCAGCGACATAAAAGTAAAAAAAAAAAACAACGTGAGCTGGTGCCAGAAATCCAGTACGCATATAGTATAGTATGCAAGCGGCGTATCCAGACCCAGAGACGTCCAGCGAGAAACAGCAAATCCCAGAGCAAAAAAGACCAAGAGAACCAAGCCCGTTCGAGCACCGACCAGCACAGTACAGCGACATTCAGTTTCCACATAGGAGAGGAGAACCACACATTATGAATATAACCGCAACCAGAGCAATGGTCGGTAAATAACCCGGTGGGAGAAAGGTATCAAGGGCCTGGACAGAGGGGAGAAGAAGTATGGAGACAGCCGAGGGGGAGGAGCGGGTGACGATGATAGATATAGAGGAGCGTCGAACAATAGCAAGAGGAAAAGGGAAGAAACATCAGGCAAAATAAACGTCCCAAAATCCAAGGCACAAAGGCAACGACCATCCCTGAGAATCGCAGAAGCCACGGTCGGACTGCGGTCGCGAGGCGCGGAGAAACGAGAAGGAGAAAGGTCGTGACATCGTCATGGTGAGTGTGTACCAGGGCCCCGACCGCCATTCAGCCTTTGAATAAATATGGATGAATGAAGGTAGCAACGGGGCGAGGTAGGTGCACTCGAAAAAGCAGCAAAGACAGAGTAAAAGAAACACAAACGGGTCTCTCGAGTGTCGGAGTCGATGACCGCAAGAAAGGAGATGATACAGAACCCAAGCCAAACGCAAAATAAACAGCACAACAAGCAAGCTTTCCATTTCAAGCCTACTCATCAGTGCCGACGCCCTTCTTTTTAGGCTGAATATGTTTTTGGCCGGAGCGTGTGCTGCCCGCTTTGGACTCCAGGGCAGAGCTGTCCTGTGGCGGCGGAGGGATCCGCGTGCTCGTCGCGTCATGCTTCTCGGTCAGCAAGTTCTTCAGCCAGCGGTTCTCCATCTCCAGCTGGGCGACGCGTGCCTCGAGGGAGGCATTCTTCTCCGTCGTCTCGCGAACGGTGCGCTCGAGGACCTGCTCGCGCTGCTTCTTCTTCATCCGGAAGCGGGCGGAGGCCGCGGTGTTGCGACGGCGGCGGTCTTCCTCGGCCGCCACCCGCACACCTTCCTCCTGGTCCAGGGCAGCCGCGATACGGTCTCCGGAGATGGAGGTGGAGTACTTGATGTTGCCCATCTGGCCGTTGGGCGGGGAGATGGACGATGAGACGTCCGAGGGAGTCAGGGCTCCCGGGGCATGGCCGAGGTCATCGGGCGCAAAGGGAACCGGTGGATAGATGGAGTGTGTCGAGTATCGCAAGATGTGGTCGGGAAGAGAGTAGTTGATACCTTTGTCGCCGCTGGGAGCTGGGGGATGGAGTAAGCGATCGAACTTGCGAGGCATGGTGGGTGGTGGCAAGTGTATATAGCAGGGGTAGGTAGGGCCAGCTATCACGGTGAGGGAAATAGCTTTGAGGTGTCAGGGATTCGGGCAGGGGCCGTTGGCCACAGAGGAGATAGGGAGAGAGAGTAGAATGAAGTGTAACTGAGCAGACAGAATGAGAGACCGCCGCCCTCCACGGGGTTGAGACGACAGGGAAATGCACGCGATCATCCTTCAGCAGATCCCCAGAAAAAGGGTCCACGGGTGGGAGGGGATGGGGGAATAGATGTAACGGCATATGGCAAATGGCAAATGAGCAAAACACCGGGCACGATGAGCAAATCAACAGGCCCCAGGCAGCCATGACGGTTTGGCTGCTGTTTGGGTGAAGTGCCCTGCGGGTTGTCATATGCATGCGGGATTGCGTGCTCGCTATTGAAGCTGGGCTGGGACTCCGACGGAGATCTCATAGCGCCCGATCCATCTGATCCATCTGGTGCAGTCTCATGGAGCCCGAGCTGTCACTCGAGTGACGACAGACCCGAAATGGAGCACAGGTCACCGTTTCGCGAGATGCTCGAGTTTCCCGAGGTTTGGACGAGGGGAAGGGGGTGAGATTCAGGGCATCACAACAGAACGCATCCACGCATACGGGTAAATCACAAGAATGGAATTCGAAATAAAACACAGCTCGGGACACATGGGGGAGGGAAAGCTCAGTCACTCAATCTTTCGGCTTGACTCAAGCCTCGTCTCATCTCTCTCCCTCTCTCGCATCACCGCTGCGGCTGCTCGCGGCTGCTGCTGCTGCTGATGCAGCAGCGCCTAACCAGGGTCCTGGGAACACGGCCTCAAATCCAGGATAAGGCACCGGTCCAGCCGCAGCACACGAACCACAAGGTCGGCGATGGCGCAACAGATGCAACCTCTCACACCAAGTCAAAGCTTGGGTTTAAACCAAAATCAACCCCCGCAAAAAAAAGAAAATTGGCACATACCAAGATAGGGATATCGGGAGAGATCGAGTGAGCTGCGCTCGTCTTCGATGCTATCGTAGGAGCTGACGGAGAGGCCGCCCATGCCCTCAGTCTGGTCGTAATCCATGTTCACGTTGGTAAACGGGACCAGCCCGGCGTCCGTGTCAAAGGAGTATTGGCGCGCTGCCTTGGCTCCGGGATCAGTGCGCGACAGAAGGAAGTTGAAATTTTCGATCTTGTCAAAGCCAGGACCGGGGGGATGAGGCGGGAGTTCCTCGGACATGATGGGGGGGGAAGGAAGGAGAAAGACAATAGCTCGACGGGAGGTAGAAATAAAAATTGAAACCCAGCGAGGCCTGGGGAGCGTCTAGAGGCCTGTCCTCTAGCTCTTAGCGTTTAGGGCGGAGGAGGGGGATGAGATGGTGTGCGCAGTGGCCAGTGGCAGCGACAGTGGACGGTATGAGGGAGGTGGAAGGGGTGGCGGTCTTGGTGTCGTCCCACGGTAACCCCAGATCAGATGAAGAGTGAGGGGGACGATCTCGGAAACAAGCAATCCAATGGAAGGGAAATGAACAGGGAATTAAAAGTCAGAGGACCACCAGTGACAGCCAGAGACTGGAATGGAGGCGTGGAGCCGTCCAACGCGGTGGTGAGGTCGGGATGGCGGATGGGCGGGACTAGTGTTCGGCCTCGATCACCAAGCTCAGACGTAGGCGGACTTGATGGACAAGCGCATGACGTACCCCGTACACAGCCAATCAGAGCAGAGGAGAATAGGCACAAAAAAGGTAAAAAAGGGGGGAAGGGGGGAGGGGAAGCAAAAAGGACGAGAACACAAGCAACTAACAGCCAGCCGAAAAAAGGCAGGAACGAGGAGCCAGTCGGGAGGAGAGTGGAAGGATTGGTGATCACCTCAGCAGCGAACCGTACAGTACAACGGCCAGTACCGCCAGTACCGCCAGTACCGACGCAAGCACCCAAGGCACACAGAGTTCGGCGTGGTCTGGGTACCGACTCGGTAACTCGGGAACTCCGTACGGGCCAAACAAGCCACGCAGCAGATCGCTGATGATCTGATCAGATGGAGAAATGTCGTGATTGCGCCGTCTGGTTCGCCCGCTCCGCCTGGTCCCAAAGGAGGGGCTTCACCGCTTTGTGGGAGACCGAGGCAGAAGAGGTGGGAGTCACAACACTTCGACTGTGGGAAGTACGAGCGATCCGATCAAAGCAATGCACAGAACCATGGTGTGATCCGAATACAAAGAGGCTGATATCTTTCCCCAGATTCCAGATTCCCTCCCCGTCGCGGGAGTCCCTGGGCCATGTTTCTCGCTCCATAAATATAGGGGCTCCGGTTAATTCTCCTCGCTCCTCCGCTCGGACGTTCTCTGCATACTGTCCACTAGACATCCATCCACTCTCCCGCCGCTCTCCACTTGGTTCAGTCCGATGACGCGGTCTGAACCGCTTACGCTCTCGTGCCGTGAGGCTTGGCAACTCCGCCTGACACGGAGCCAGCCGAGAAAATAGGCAATAAAAAAAAAAAAAAAAAAAAAAAAAAAAAAAGGGTACGATAAAAGAAAAGCACTCTGCGATCGTCCTCTTGCCAATGCGCATGCTCCGTACCGTCCGCGATGTCGTGCTGTCACCTCGACCGTGACGTGACCAGCTTTGGCCGCGGAGAAGAGTCCCGGTACTTCTGTCCGTCCAACCCATGCGCGAACGCTCCGCTCGATGGCCCTATCTATTTTGGGCTAGGGACGATGGCTGGGGATCTGGATCTGGACCTGGATCTGGGTCCAGATCTGGATCTGAATCAGACTCATGCCGGCCTCGGCTTCTCTTCCTGTGACCGCCGACTCGCAAGAAGCAACGCCGCATCGCCCACGGTAGTCCCGCGCTCGCGCGCCCCAACACGCTCCAATCCCAATATCGTATCCTCCGCAACTGTACGGTAGATCTCCGCAAACCCATCATAAATACCGGCCCCGACACCATCCCAGCCGCCCTGGGTGTCAAACGCCTCACCAATGCCGCGCATCTCGTCCACCCACCGATACGCCTTGGGGCTCATGCCTACCACCCCGCGACGGGCCAGCACTGCCGTCTGCGGCGAGTACTCGTCCAGATGCGCTAGCAGCTCGGGGAGCAGTGACTCGCGCTGCGCGGTGGAGAACGACAGGATCGAAAGTGCCGTAAGGCCCTTGGTCAGCGCGGCGAAGGAGAGCTTCAGCGTCGACGCGGCGCCTATCCGCGGCGAGACAACTTTCGCATTTAGCACCGTGGCCAGCGCCGCGAATGTCGGCGGAAGGTCCACCATCGGGCCCGACAGCACTACGCTAGGCTTCTTCCACGCCCCGCGGATTTCGTCAGCGTCTGGCGTTGCAGCTGCAGCTGTAGCTGCGGGCGCTGGTGCCGGCGGGCCCCCAATGATCCCGCCGTCGAGGAATTGGCACCAGGCGAGCGAGCTGGTGGAGCTGGCGGACTCATCCTCAAACAGGGCCGCCATCTCCGCCGCCAATCGGGGCGGGGTTGCGTTGAGCTCGAGGTAGTAGAGCGGGCTGCGACTCGGCTGGCCGTTGACGTCCTCGATCGAGTCCCGCTGACGCAGTGTATCGGGCTGCTTGCAAGCCCCTGCAATGCGATGAGCGGTCGCCAATGCGTTCCGCGGGGGCACGATGGATAAGATGTAGTCCGCCTGGGCCACGAGGGCTTGGTCGGAGGGGAGGACCTCGATGTCCGCCGTGCGGATACGGGAGAGTGTGTGTTCGCTAGCACGGGTGTGAGATGCATCGCTTGCGGGTAGAGTTGAGCTGGACGTGCAGTCCACGTAGTACGTACCTTCTTCCTTCGCCGACGGTGACAACGCGATAGTCGTGGGCTTGGAGTAGTTTGGCCATGCCCAGGCCCATGTCTCCGATCGAGACGATTCCCACGGTCGTGGCCCGCATGGTCGCTGAAGGTGTCTATGAGAAGTCTATGAGATCGAATTGTCTCTGTCACATCTGTCACACAAGGTCGAGCAGAGAAAGAATGATGTCTAGGCCAGGTTGACCCACGCGCCGTCCACGTCGATATCTCCATGCCACTGCGGGGATCATTTGTCAGCGGGAGACCAAGTGGCGCTGCTCGAAAAAGATGGTCCTCTTGGTGATCGTCTGGGGATAAGCTAGGAAAGCTGAGATCTGCTCGAGATTCGCAGTTCTGCAGGCCGTACGACTATGTGCACTTTGGGAACCTTTCGTGCTTCCCATCTCTCATGGTTGCGTCGCCCAGCTACCAGTAATGCCCTGTGCACATGGATGCAATCTCAAGCATGTACCGATCGCCCGTAGAGAAATGCGTTGCTATCTAGGCTGCGAGCAACACGCCATGCCCTTGCAATACCTAGACGGAACCACCAAAAGGCCTGTTCCTGTTGGGGGTCTCACGGCCGCAGAGCCCATGGTACTACAAGGTACTGCAACGGTACCTAAAAGATACCTACAACCTCCGCATTAACCCACCTGGGAGTGAGGTACCATGTGGGTACCGAAGACGCCCATCGTGCTTCGGGATTCGAGCGTGCCGTGGTGCCGAATGTCCGTTCCAGTGACGGAGGGGGTCCCTCCGGCGCGGGGGTCCAAAACCCAACCCGGAGTTCTCTGATCCCCAGATTCACGAATTCAGAGAGAAACACTGCCAGCATTAAACAATTGGGACCAACCCCCAACAGCCCCAATCCCGCTGTCAGCAGCTATCGCGCGTGCAATACTCCGGCGCTAAGGCGATTTCCGTTCCCGCGCGATGAGCGCAGCCGCGCGCTGAAAAAAAGGCTTGGCATTAACAGTCCTGGTTGACGGGGCCAAATGCGCAACGGAATGCAGCAATCAGTTGGCATAAATCCCCGTCATGATAGAAGCATGAACTTTAACGAATCCTCCCACGCAATGGCCAACACCACACCGTCTGCTGGGCGGAGACGAAGCCATAGGGTATGTGTCCCTATGCGTGGGGTCTATTGGTCGATGAACCCACAAGGTGTGGCTTTTTTCGCGCTGACTGGGACGCTAGGCGTGTGAGATATGTTACCGAAAGAAAACCAGCTGCAAGTTCGAGGGGTCTGCTTCGATCTGCGACCAGTGTGCCCGGCGGAGGACGAATGGTGTACTGCCGGCGAGTCCGGGGCCGACTGAGCGGGTTCAAAGGTGTGTGTGCACGAGAATAGCAGCTATTCACCCAGTTTTCGGATTTAGTGATTCTCGGTTTCTACCCAGTCTAGCTTAGCTTAGACAAGGCTAACAGGATCGCTGGCAGCGATCAATATGTGGCCTCGTTGAAGGATCGCCTGTCAAGGATCGAATCCTTGCTGAAAGCAGCTGGCATCTTGCATGAGAGTGACACCATGCCGGAGGACCTCTCGGAAAATGACGATGATCTCCCAGATGAGGCCTCGGATTTATCCCACAAGCGTACTCAATCTTCAAGTCAATCATCACATGTGTCCTTTACATCGCGTGCGTCGTCTGGAGAAGTGGACTACTTCCCCAGCGTGGGAGACGTCGAGGCCACTCCCATCTTCAAGATCCACGAACGGGACGATTCCCGATATTTCGGTTCGTTGTCCACCAAGCCCTGTGGTCTGCTGCTTTCATGACTGATTTTCGATCATAGGACGCTCCTGCTCCCTGTCAATATTGTCACGGGGTGGCATCGAATGGATCAAGAGCAAAACGGGCGATGTCAGCTTCTTGAGCCTCTTATCCACCGATTCCGTCCATGACAATCCATGGGCTCACTGGCGCCCTGATGTGTTCCACGACCTGTTCGCCTCGCAGGTCTTCAAGCCCCTGCCGCCAAGGTCAGAGGTATTCTCCCTTATAAACGACTTTTTCAGCACAGCGAACCGTCTATTCCCGATTTACCATGAAGGAACTTTCATGAGGATGGTGGAGTGGCAATACACGCAACAGACTTGCGATGATGCCGCTCGATGGGCGAGTATCAATATGGTGATATGTCTGGCTTACGAGTTTCGATTCTCGAATAGCCTGAAGCCGGAGAAGGATCGGGAAAGGGCCCGTATGTACTTCAAGAATGCCATGTCGGTCTTTACGGAGCTGGCCTTACGACGCACGGATCTTTTGAGTGTACAGGCTTTGTTGAGCATGGTAAACCCTTCAGCCATATAGTTTCAATGTGAAAATGGTTCTAACTTATATGCTAGGGGTTTTTCCTTCGTGGAAATTCTGGGACACAGTCAGCATTGCCGTTCATTACGGCAGCTATGCGGTCATGCCAGCGAATGGGACTTCACCGAGATGTTCCAAGACCAGATCTGAACGCCACTGAGCAGGAGCAGAGGCGGCGTGTGTTCTGGGTCGCCTTCACCGTGGACCAGAGGTAAGCAACCCAGTCCCAGCAACCCCCTTGCCATATCTGGATCTAGCGGCTTATCCTTCCAGTACATGCTTGCGTGCCGGAAACGCCCCCTCTCAACACCCCGAGGACTTCGATGTGCCCCTGCCTCAGGAGCTTGAAGAAGACCGCGGCCTCAATTCCTCAACTAATATCCCCTTCTTCCGCCAACTCTGTCGCATGTCTGTCATCAAGACCCGCATCTTCTGCCAGCTGTACTCCGCCAAAGCACTGCTCAAACCACCTCGCGACATCTACCAATCAGTCAAAGAGCTAGATGCCGAACTCAGGGAGTGGAGGAAAGACTATTGCTTGGACGAGAATCCCAGACAAAAAGTTGCTGAAGCAAACTTCTTGTCGGGATTTGCCTCCATTGGCCTCCATTTTGTCTACTATAATGCCCTGATCATGGTTCACCGAATACCCCTCCTTCTGAACTATCTAATAAACGAACGGAAGGAGCCGAAGGAGCTGAAGGCGCTGAGCAAGGCGTATGCAGCAAAATCCAGTGTCATTTGCGTGACGGCTGCGCGTGATACACTCAAGATGGTGAACAATATGCCGTGGGGTGATATTGCATGGGTTTGGTATGTGCTTCCCCCCCCCCCCCGGGCCTTATGTCTCCCTACACTGGCTAACATTCAAGGTACCTATTTTAGGTCCTTGCTCTATTACGTCTTCCTAGCCGCAGCAACAATCTTCTCACACATTATCCGCGACATGCAATCCTCAACCTTTAGGGATGACCTCCAGTCCCTCAACATGGCCTCGACGTTCTTCGCGACCCTCGCTCCAAGTGACGGGCCAGCCAGTTACGCCGGCTTCATGACCCGCATGACTGCCAACCTCGAACGCATTGCCAGATTAGCAATCGAAAAGGAGGAGAAACGGACTCGAAGCACAGATGACCCGGAGCAACAAAACCAGCAGCCGGGTACAAAGCGGCATGGTCATCAATTCTCAAGATCGCACGCAAAGGCCCGAGATCAACCTTCAACGCTCCGGGCATCAATGGCCACCAACCCCACGGGCACCCAGCACAGTTCAGTATCCACAGCCCCAAGTACATCCAACACCGATACCACGACACATCCGCACATGCCCGCGCTGAGTACCCCTAAAGCCATCGGAGGCTTCCCAACTGTCAACTCTGACGGCTACGTCGTGCCCATAAGCCCCAGCGCCACAGCCTCCTTTCCCTCAACTATGCCTCTCCAACCGGCCATACCCAACGCAAGCTACCCGGCCGGTCTGGGACTAAGCAACCTTAATGGAGTAACAACCTCTAACTTCTCAACCGGCGCACTGTCCTCCTGGCAACTCGGGCAAGATGCCACAGCGAACCACGCCAACGAATCTTCCCCCCTCGACAACACCCAGTCTCCCTTCTCAAACAACAGCACCACGCCAGGCGCAAACATGTTCCCTGCGTCCTGGCAAGTGCCGCTAACGGCGGACTGGCAATTCGGCGACAATCTCTGGTCCGGCCTATTCCCTAACGAAAGCATCACTGCCTCCTCCGCTCAGTCTCAGAATATCCAATTCCCCATCCTGTCGGCAGATTCGTTCCTGAACGTTCCTGTGGACGCAGAGCAGGACCCGAGTTCTGGTTTCACGGGCACCGATATGGGGTACAATAACTATGCCCCGCCCAGGACAGCGCAGGAGCAAGGTCAGGACACGGCGGAGGCGATTTGGCCGAATGGATTCCTGGGGCTCTTCTAGAAATTAATAACTTTCTTGCGTACATATCTATATCTACCTTCAGGGATTGCCCTGTCATTCGATGTGGGACTTGGAGAAAGGTTGCATAGATGTGTAGCTTGTTGACTGGCGGACAGTGTCTGCCTTTTTGCATTATGATGAATAATATTAACATGCATGTTTTGGTAGCTGGTTGGGTTGCATAAATTGGATACAGTGAGGCCTATTCTCCCAGATCATCTGCCATGGCTCGAATGCGGGCCTACTTGAAGCTCACGAATTGGAGGTATTCAATATAATTGAAAAAGCATAATCATTCAGATAAAAATCGCTCAAACCCAAGGTAGAAAATATACACTCCACAACCTGACCACAAACTCCGTTGCTCCAAACCCATTTCCAGGTAATACCATCCCAGTCCGATCCAGCTCCTTTGAAAATAAAAAAACGGTGATATCATCCTCCTCAATTAAAACACAGACCCAGTTAGCATCCGTACGGCCTTGCACCAGACTCCATTGCCCAGGGCGTTCCCATCGTCACGAACCATCCCCTTGCCAAGAATACTCTGCATCTCCTTGCCGGAGAGACCGGACTTGTTACCAGCGCCGAAGCCATAGACCTTCGTGGCTAGAACATCGATATCGAAATCGAGAGAGCCGATCTCCTTCATGTTCTCAACCTCAGTGTCAATGCGCGTACGGACGGTGAAGTCAACATCAATACGCTTCGCACTGTTGTTCTTGGCCGCAGCGCCTTTACGGCCGGGCGTGGATGAGACGGCCGCGTTGCCGAGGAGAGTGCAGCGAGCACGTAGGTAGAGCGAGGCATCGTTGGGATCTGAGAGGGTGAGGCGGGTGACGCCGCAGAACTCGAGCATGCGAGCTTCGTTCTCAAGGCCGATGGTGCGGTCCCAGGCATTTGAGATGAAGCGCAGAAGCTGCTTCGGGGCGACCTTGGATTGCTGGATTGTGGCGAGGTGGCGCTGCAATGATGGCAAGACAAGCGATGCAATGGGGGAGAGCGCCTTGCCTTTGATGGAGCTCAACTCGAGAGGAAGATTCGTCTTCTCGGCTGTTGAGTTCTTGGTTGCAAAGGCCTCGGGGTGGAACTTGATTTGCAACTGGCCGCGGTATGATATGGTCAACATGGGACCGGTAGATGATTCTGCAGGTGTCGATGCAGAGGTAATTGACCAGCGAGTTTGACGCTCGATTTGCTGGACAGAAGCCTTGAGCTCGCGAATATCTAGCGCACTCCACCCGCGGCACTCTTCCTTGACGCGCTCCGCCTCCTGGATCTGTGCCAGGTACTCATCGCGCATCTCAGTTCCGGCTTCGATAATGTTGGTCCTTTGCTGGACCTCCTCTTGCAGCTGCTTGAGTTCTCTCTTCCTGGCCTCAATCTCATCATCGACCCTGGAAAGCGTTTGGCGTGCGCCTCGCAACTCGTCTTGATCACAGCTCTCCATCTCTTCCACCAGTTGCTGTAGATTGCTCATCTCTTGCTCTAGAGAGGCATGCTTTTCTACCAAGGGGGGCACGGCGCTATTGAGAAGCTCCTCGTGTTTAGACAGTAGCTCGTCGTCCGCCTTCATGTCCTCTACATGGCGGTGGAGTCCTTCCTTCAAACCCTCGAGAAGCTTCATCCGCCACTCGTACCACGTAGCCTTGCTAAGCAGGCGTGCATGTGTTTTGACATTTCGGAACTGGTTGTCCATAATCACACGGATGTCTGGAGGGGCACACATATATTCACGGAAGAGAGGGGGGTTGTCGGTGTATGTTTCGGCTTCAATAGATCGAATCACTTGACGGCCTTCGGAGATGTATGACTTCAATTCACGGCAAGACTAGATCATGAGTCAGCAATGTAGCCCCATCAATGAGGAAGGTACCTCGCAGTGGCACTTACGTGCTGGTACAGCTCTAGCATAGGTACTGTGCAAAAGCCAGCAGCCACACAGTCGTCAAAAGTACTTGTGCCTTGCTTAGCGACATTCACCAAGGAAGCCCGGCTCAGCCTTTTGGTAGCACTCCCAGGTGCAGTGGTGTGTCGTCTCTTCGTTGTGGTGAGCTCCATGAAGTGGATATTGGTCATGTTAAGGAAATCTTGAAGCTGGATAGGCTCCATATCAGCAGCTTGGCCTTCAGCAGTGACCTCCTCTGCCTCTTCTTCCTCTGGCTGATCAGAGACAAGGTGTAGAGCATCGATACCCTCCTTGAGCGGCGTCGTCCCCTTGTTAGAGACGCTCCTTGGTTCCTGAGTAGGGGTGGCGCTACCCTTGAGGGGCGAGGAGCTACGAGCTCTGCGGACGGGAGAACGGATGGATCGGCGACTCGTTCCATCATGGGTTGGTCCTGGCAGTCTGACGCCTTTGACAGGACTGACGGTATGCCCACGCAGTCGCTTGGGTGAGTTCTCTACCTCCTCTTCCTCCAGATCGAGCTCCGCAGGCCGCTTGCCTAAGATACCACGAGCAGCTCCGACGTGTAGACTCTTGCGACTGCCGACCTTGCCCTTCTTCGGACTCATGCTCGAAATCATATCCTTCAAACTCGAAGTGGGATCTCGGTCCAAATTGATAGGCGGAGGGATATGACCGTCCTCTCTGAGTTCCTCCTCCTCGCGCTCCCGCTCTTCATCTGCCTGCATTTTCAATGGGTCTTCAAACCGTACACCACCACGGGATCGTTCCTGGGGAACAAACTGCGGTGTATTCTCACCCAGTGATAGACGCTTGTCCAGAATAGCCGCGACGCGAGGCGATCCAAGACCTTCCTTATCGATCCCCAGGCCGGAAGATCGACGTCCCTCACGGGGTTGAAGAAGAATGCGAGGGGTTGACTGTCCATTGGAAGTGTTCTGTTCAAAGATGCTCAGGCGGGTAGACTTGCGTTTCTGTGCCGACTGCTGGATCTCGGGCTGGAAGAGCTTCTTCGGAGAGGCGCTACGGAAGGTGATATTGGCAGACGGTGGAGTTTTGCTGGGAGTGGTGGGTTTTGGCTGAGGTGTCAGCTGTTTCGAGGGAGTAGTCGGTTTCTTCGTTGGTGAGCGCTGGCGAGTGGCTGACTCTGGGGTTCTTGATGCGCCCAATACAGAGCTACGGCGTGAAGAACGTCTGGGTTGAACACTCGCCAGGCTGGGGCTGCCGTTCTCGGAAGCAACAGCTGCGACATGCATAGCAAGAGGTGATTTCGTAGGAGACTTCGCGGGAGATTGCCGGACATTCTCTTGGAAGGGCGAGCTTCCCAATTGGCCGGACTCAGTCTCAAGCTCCATGATCCTTTTCGCCTGAGCTCTGTCCGGGGTCCTCGATCCAGATGGCAGAATACCACCAACGGCGCCAGTCATTTCCATATCCATACCATCGTCGGGTTCATTATCCACATCCACAGACATGTGGTCTGACTTTGGAGTGTAGGAACCTGGTCGTTCCGTGCTGCTATCCGCAGCTTGCTGGAATTGTTGGCTTTTGTTTAAAACACCACCCACGACTGACGTGAACTCCATAGTCATCTCTTCATCGTCGTTATCATCATTTGTGGGCATGGACGGAGATTCTGTAGGCGCAATGCCTCCAACCATTCCAGTCATCTCCATGGTTTGGTCGCCATAGTTCGTTTCTAGGCCTAAGGACTTGCGATTGGGAACACTCTGGCGACGCCCAGGTGCTTTGCCTAGAATGCCGCCAACAACATTTGTCACATCCATACTAAGATCTTCGTCCTCATCCATCCCATCTGACGCCGGGAACTCCAGAGTCGAAACAGCCTTGGAAGGGTCGACGTTCTCTTGGTCATGGCGGGCACTAATGTCTTCCCAGTCGAAGCTTTGCCTTTGGCCTTTCTTGATCCAGGGCTGAAAGGCACCAGTGATTTCTTGATCCGCAAGTTCCATTGACATTTCACCAGTTTCCTCGTCTATTGCTGCGGTTCCGGCTTCCTTGGCAGCCTGGCGCAGTGCGTCGTTGAGTCTGGCACTGGAACTGGAACTGGATGATACATCTGACTGCACAGTAGCAGTAGAGCGGGCAGTCAAATCGTCCATGCTCATAGCAGTGCTTTCGGCGTCAAATCCATCGTCAGATCCTAAGGAGTTGTCATCTTCTTCCTCTTCAGTTAAGCTATGTGCGCCAGTATCTTCGCTCGCAGCTGAGCTTCCGCTGAATGGGCTTGAGAGGTCTGCGGGGCCATCGTCTGTGCCAGTCGATGCAGAGCGGTCCCTCATTTGCTGTAGGTCCTGCTCGCGAACTGGAGAAAAGCCGAAGTCTGACTCGGCGTCATCTGGTGATGCAGGTGCCTCCTTCGCCGGAGTTAGCGTGGGCTGTGGTTGATTCTGAGTATTCGTAAGAGATGATGCACGTCGTGTAGAATTGGAGGCAGATGATGATGTTGCGTCTTCGGGTATTTCAACCACGTTCCAGGTGTGTAATGTGGCTTCAGGGGCGAACGAAACACGACGATTTGCTGTAGATGATTTAGCAACACCTCATATGTTTCCTTGCTTCCTTGAGCACAGACCCATTGATTTCCGTCGCGCTTCTCGCTTCTCCATGATAGTTTGACGTTCACGTTCACGGCGCTCCTTCTCGTCGCGTTCTCTTGTTGCAGCCATCTCGTCGCGGATAGCAGATGTCGCATTGAAGTTGTCAAACGGATTGTCAATATTCCCATCTCCTGCCATAGCGGGCTGCGGTGGTGTTGCAAAATCGATCAGTAGTCCCTCTTGTCCTTGGTCATTGCCGTCGGCATCGACATTATGGTTTGATGCATCACGAGCAGGGGTGCGCCGGCGCGTTTCTTCAAACGATGGTATGTTTCGCACGGGAGACACAGGTACTGTAGGTTTGAGAATCGATTTTAGAGGAAATGAGGCGGTCGACTACAGAAGACCCAGTTTAGTTCGATATGCCTCCAATGCGGGTGGGGAACTTCGGGTGATAACTACCTTGCGGCGATTGCCATTGGAATTTTGAAGAGCATCCAGTCCTCCTGGTCCTAAGCTCTTACTTCGAGACTTCTTGTCCTTTGTAGTGGGCTTGGTGTTGGGTTCAAAGGGTGCCATAGCTCCGATGTCTGTCGTCGCATTCTCCTTGTCCAGACCGGACGTCATCTTAGATCGTGGTACATGGGCGATTGAGCGGCGGGAACGTGGTCGCGTAGCCGCAGAGTCTGGTCGAGTCGACATTTCGGCGGCAATCACAGAGTATCGCAATCACCTGAGCATGATACACGCACAGGGCGGGCGTGGTTGAAGGATCGGAGCTGGTCGCATTCCCCTTCCATACCTGCGGCTACACGTCCCCGGGCCCGAGGCGCGTTTCAATATCACGTGATGTCTCAAAACGTAAACAAACGGCAAGCCCTAACCCGCACCTACACTAGTCCCAAAGTAGACTAGTGTTCACACACACAAGAATCCGCGCCTTTAGCGAATCTTTCTCATCCTGACGTCCTTAACCCGAGACCCGACACGCCAACTTTTCACTCAGTTCGACAACGCTTCCCCGTCGACACACACCGCAACCATGGCGACCGAGTTGACCGTCCAGTCCGAGCGCGCTTTCCAGAAGCAGCCTCACATCTTCCAGAACTCGAAGTCCCAGGCCAAGTCCAAGAAGGCTGGTCAGACCCGCCGCTGGTACAAGGACATCGGTCTGGGTTTCCGTACCCCCAAGACCGCCATTGAGGGCAACTACATCGGTATGCACGACCTGCGATGCGATTCTTCTGGCAATCTCGCGAGATCTACGACATTTCTGGCTTTTTTCGATGGTGGAGATGGGACAGCAAGTGGCCAGTGCAAGATCTGGCGCTTGCGGAAAGCGATGTCAATGGTGTCAGGCGATTGCGATGAATCTTCTGAAGGCAGCTTCCTGTTCTCAGTTGTCGCGAAGACCGCATCCTCCTTCCTCGAAAAAATGACCAGCCATATCAGAGATCTTGCTTGAACCGCCATATCCCTGCGAATTCATCAAATCGCTAACAAACTGAATTAAACAGACAAGAAGTGCCCCTTCACCGGTCTCGTCTCCATCCGTGGCCGTATCCTGACCGGCCGCGTTGTGTCCACCAAGATGCACCGTACCATCGTCATCCGCCGTGAATACCTCCACTACGTCCCCAAGTACAACCGTTACGAGAAGCGCCACAAGAACCTGGCTGCTCACGTCTCCCCCGCTTTCCGTGTTGAGGAGGGTGACTGGGTCACCGTCGGCCAGTGCCGACCCCTCTCCAAGACCGTACGTTTCAACCCTTGAATCCGCATGTTGAAGTCGATACACTTCGGTAGTCACTATCAGGGACTGCTCGACTTCCGTCGTGACATTCGGCTGCACCCATCCATGCGCCATCTGGCTCTAGTATCAAAGTCTATCCTGATCTCTGGCTAACTTGCATTTTCAAACAGGTCCGCTTCAACGTCCTGCGTGTCCTGCCCCGTACCGGCAAGGCCGTCAAGTCGTTCAGCAAGTTCTAAGCGTTGAATCGAACTGGGTGCTCGGGATTGACAATACGGCGAGGGAAGCGGTTTGAACTGGATATAAAGGAATTTCTTGTACGGGGGTCGGGATAGTTTACGAGTTTCCATGTCCCAGATACCTTGCTGAAGAATGTGTATCCACACAAAAAGCAAAAATATTTCATCCATCCTCCTGCCATGGAAACCGTACACCAGCCCTAGTGAAGGGCTATTCCCTTGAGGGCATTGGAACGAGATTGTTCTCAATGCTGTATTTCCCAGTTTTTGCTCATCTAGGCTGTTGTCATTGATACGATAGGGGGAATCGATACTTCCGTTTCTGCATATCTCGGTGATACATGGACGTTTTGTTTCGTTTTGATTTTGTTTCTACAACTGCTTGTAGATACAGTGTACAGTAGAACTTTAGTCGTAAGGTCTTGGCCCCGGCGTGTCTGGTTTCATAGCTCGTCCGTGTAAGTCGTATGGCTGTGGCTATCATTCCGTGATGGATGGAGCTATTGAAATGAACTTTGAAATCGAGCATGTCAGTTTTCTGAGCATAGCGGAGATCCAATTGATTGTTCCAGAGGACAGGATATACGTAAGTGGTTTCCACAGCTACATGCCACTATAAGGATTCTTGCGGGCTCTTTTTTTCGCCCCTCTTGAAGATATTTTCAGGAGTGGTATTGATTGCGAACTCAATGACATGCGCGTGTAAATTTTATGTATGGCTGCAGAAAAAGTAAATTATTGACAGTGGTAGGTACTAGTTGGGTAATAATCCAGAATTAGCCACGTGAGGTTTTGATGCGGAGAAGACCTTTGGCGTTGTGATACAATTAATTTGTTATTCATCATATTATATCAATTCTTTTCATGCCGGGTGAAAGGTCCAGTGACTATTTAGCGGCATATTATTAATTATAGTCATGCTCAAGAACTCAGATATATTCCGGAGACGTCTATATATCCTTCGCAACCTGCCTTAACGCCATCCAGTCACCTGATGAAACATTCATACCTACCTAGGCGCCCAATACATATAAGCGTACGTACCAGGGATAGGTCTCGTTACTGTAATCAAATGGAGAGCACCAAATAGATTTATTGAGTTGTCAATATCCTTGCATGGATAGGCCGGTAGATGGACATGTTTCAATGTCATGTACATACATCCGATCCTCGTGCTGGAAAACGGAGCTATACCTGATTGGGCTTGCCATCCCAACTCTCAAGCTCCGCCCACCGGCCCTACTTGTCCTTTGTATTTACGTCCTCTCAACCCTATCCTTATTCCTGCATTCCTAATCGCCGCGCTCACGGGCTTGCACTGAGTATCACTCACCAACCCGGTCGATCCGATCGCCTCTGTCCCTTTGCCTTGGAAAGCGCCGTCGTTCCTCCCTCCCAGGCTCCCGCAATGGCCCAATGAGCCACCCCGTCGGGCGATACCAGTGATGATTGAGATTCTACACGGACATCACAAAGGCATTGACTTCTGAAGCGGGCACTTCAGTACTTTATTCGGACGCCTGTCTATCTAAACTTGCATCTCGTCAACCTCAATCGATTCTGACAGACGGAGCGGGCCCCGAGAAGACCTGCAGACCCCATGAAGATGACCAACTTTGAGAAGTCGGTAAAGGGCGCCACCAAGCTCAAGGTGGGTGTCGGATCATATTGACTAGAGTTTTCATGGTGGACAGGCACTGACACATGTTTGCGCACAGCTCGCGGCCCCTAAATCTAAATACGTTGAAACGATCCTGGTGGCGACTCATACAGGCGAAGCGGGCGTCGCAGAGATCTTCCGAACACTCCAGCACAGACTTCGTGATTCCGCATGGACGATCGTGTTTAAGGCGCTCATCATCGTTCATCTTATGATTCGGGAGGGCCAGCAGGATGCAGCTCTGTCGTATCTCTCGGACAACCCCAGGAAGATCGCGCCTAGTAACTTCTCAGAAGGTAAATTTTCAGAATAGAAAAGCTGTGGATACATCATACTGAAAGTACGGACAGCACAATCACAGGGACATAATATCCGGCGGTATGCGGAGTATCTTATTACGCGCGCCAAAGCGTTCGGCGCCACTCAGACCGACTACGTACGAAGCGGACCCGGTCGCCTGAAGCGACTGAGCGTGGACAAAGGTCTTCTGAGAGAAACAGAAGTTGTACAGAAGCAGATCCGTGCGTTGTTGCGATGTGACGTAAGTAAACCCCCGGGAATTTGAATGCGCCATGGTCAGTGTCTGACAGTCCATCAGCTATTGACGGATGAGCCTGAGAACGAGATCAGTTTGACCGCATTCCGCCTCCTCACACTCGACCTCTTGACGCTGTACTCGGTTATGAACGAGGGTACAATCAATGTCTTGGGTAAATTGCCCTCACTCCCCTGGAGCCCTGTGCGAGTTCTAATTAAGGCCGTGAATAGAACATTATTTCGAAATGTCAAGACCGGATAGTGAACGAGCCTTGGCAATCTACAAGATGTTTACAAAACAGACGGAGGAAGTGGTACAGTTCTTGGGAGTTGCACGGCACTTTCAGTCTGCCACTCGTTTAGAAATCCCGAAGCTCAAGCATGCTTCCACCGACTTGGCGCGCCTTCTTGAGGATGACTTGAATGATCCAGACTTTGACCTTCGCCGGCGAGAATACTTGGCCGGGAAAGGGATAAAGAAAGACGGACGTGCGCCGCCCTCTGCTGCGGAGGCCTCCTTCAGCAGTCAACCTAAGCGCATGCCAAACCCGCCCAAGCAGCCCGAAACACAGAAACCACCCCCTACGGATCTGATTGATTTCTTTGATTCCATCGAACAGAACCAACAGCCGATGGCCCAGTCCACCGGAATGCAGTATCAGCAAACAGGCTTCCAGCAGCACCCGCAACAGCAGCCACAACAGGCATTCTTCCCCCAGCAAACCGGTTTTCCGCAGCAGCCTCAAGCCACCGGTTACGGCCAGCAGAGTTCATATGGCCAGGCCTTCCCTCAGCAAAACACTGGCAACCCATATGGTCCGCAGCAAGTACAGCAGCAGCCGCAACCGCTCCAGGCGATGCCCACTGGTGCTGGGTTTGGCGGATATACGGCACAGCCACAATCCTACGGATATCAATCACAGCTGGCTCCTATTCCCCATAACGAGGTTCCTTCGTTTCCCCAACAGCAGCAACAACAGCCGCAACAGCCACCGGCCTTGCAGGCGCAGCACACTGGAACCAATCCGTTCCGGCAATCTATGATGTTGCATAATCCCACTGGAGGTGTACTTCCCGCCCCTGCTAGCCCCCTGCAACGGCAAAACACAAATCCATTCGCCAAGCGCCTTTCTATGGCGCAGCCTAACTATAACCCGGGAGCTCCCGATCCCGTTCCTCAGCTTCCTCAAGTCCCCCAGATTCCCCAAGCGCCAGCGCAGCCACAAGCACTCCAGCCCCAGCGGACGGGGACCAACCCTTTTGCTCGGAGCTCCTCCGTCCCACCTCCCCAGAACGCGAGTCTGCAACCTTCAGCGGCTCCTCTGCGACCCAACCCCACTGGAAGCACCAATCCCTTCCGCCAGAGTCAGTTTATCAACCAGCAGACGGGGCAAGGGTGGCAAGCCACTGGGCAGAATGGCACAATGGGCGGGCTAGAACAGATGGACACGGTTCCCATCTTTCCGCGACCAGGCATGACGTAGGGGGAAGGCTCTAAGCACAAGCTACCAGCGTTGAGACGGAAGCACCTCTCCTTGCACTTATGCTCTTCCTTCCTATCCTTCTTGTTGTATTTCAATGCTTCTGTTTTTCTTTTCCCATACTGTTCCCTACCGTCTCTCCCATGTTCCATGCATTAGCTGGCGACGCGGGCTGTGGTGCTGGCACGTCGCTCTGCGGCTGAGTCCCCGCTGCGCCGAGTGCGCGCCGTGACGAAATAGATAGAAGTCGTATTCAGCGAAAGCAATGCAGTTCATAATCTTGCATATCTTTTTCTTTCCGAATGACCGGCTGAGTGGCAAGGAGTAATCTCTGCTCGGTGCACAATTTACATCATTGCTGCAGATCCCCTAGTAGTGCTTATATCAGATCGGCTTCGCGCCACGCGCCTGAGATCATACCCGCTGCTGATACTCGGCAGTTCACTGTTCGGTAAGCCAGACGAGGCCTCGCATACCAGAACCTCCATCCGGCACATGGCCCCCGGCTAGATCAAGGCGATACTTGGCCCCCAGCCGGGCGACGGGGATTTTCGTCAACTATTGTCGTCATGCCGGGGCGGAAAGAGTAAAGCCAAGCTCAATGATGATGTTCCTGAGATGATCGGCTGCTTGAAACAGTGGCATTCACCTGCAATCTTATCAATGCGTTCTGTAGCGTCATCCGCATTTTTGATGTGTATACACGGCCTTGCCAGCATGACGCTTACGTGAAGCTGAGCTGCATCGCCGGGCGCATGGCCCGTTAGCATGTCTAGTCGGTCCCAGCAGAAGGGTTCCGGCGCAAGCGCCTCAGACGGCGTGCATTGGGTCTGCACCGCGCAGTCGGCGTTGCGCCTGGTCAAAGCACCAGCAAGCACGTCCGGTCGGGGATAAGATGCTGGTTCGAGCAGTCCGAGCCGGAGTGCCGATATTAGCGGCGTGGGATAGGTCTCTCAGGACAAGGCAGGATCGACACCGCAGGCACCGACTTCACAGGCCATAGCGCTCGGGATTCGGGAAGGCGATGGAGTCGAGACTGTGCAGACTGGGTGGGGCCGCTCCTGTGAACCAGCGACTTCGTCCAGCAAGACCCAGTCAACGACGTTGATGTACCAATTGGGGCCCGTACCGGCGGAATGGATCCCCAGGGAAAGTCCCCCAGTGGGCGTGGCCGGGCTGGGAGGAGCCATGGACGTGCGACAGTGCGGACGTGAGGAAGTGTGGAAGTTTGGGCGTCGACCCCTCAATTCCTCGGGGGCGATGGCAGGTGTAGCTTGTCTCAAACAAAGTTAAGATCAGACCCCCTTTAAGGCGCCCACTATTAGGTTTCGGGGTCGCCGCAAAGAAAAGCACGTCCTCCTCCTCTGCTTCTCCTCTTCCTCTGGGCATCTCCGCATCCCCATCCTCTTGTCAAACAGACCACCTCCTCCCCCCTCCCTAAAAAGCGGGCGATCTCGCAGCAATTCCACTGCCTGGCGCTGCTTCAAATCTCACTAGCGACCTTCGCGGGAGGCCATGATTCGCCGGGCAATGCCATGATAAACGTGAAGAACTCGCTTTCCTTGCGGACCGTCAGGGATATTCCTCCGACGGGTACTGCTGCTTCCTGCCTCGACCTCCAACTGTTTTTCGACCCCGCCGGGCCTTCCCCGGAGATAGTCCCAAACTCCTTTCTCTTCATATTTCTACATTCTCCTTCACCCACAGCGCCCGATTAAGCTCGACGATGGATGCCAAGCAAACGTACTTTGGGGCCTACGAGCGGACGCTACCCGTGCTCTCTCGACCCCCAGTGGCCGCACGCACGCGCACGGCATGGTGTGAAGCTGATTCGGACCTCCACAAGGACTCCGATACAACCTCCATGTCTCCTTGTCCCACTACAACCGTAGCAGCACCGCCTCGGCCCGCAGCTCTGGCTTCCGCTTCCGCTTCAGCTTCAGCCTCCAGTTCAGCCCCTCAGCAGCCTGCCCAAACCACCACCACGGAGCGCAGTGCTCCCTCCAAGGTCCGCAAGCCCCGGAAGGCCACCAATGCCTCATCAGGCAAGTCCACGCTATTCTGGGTCCATACAGATCCAGACTCAGCATCATCGGGGACGAAGGAGGAGACACTGAAGCGCATCCGGTCCCATGTGATGTCCGAACACAATCGCAAGAAGCGATTGGAGAATACCAAGAAATATAAAGGCAAATCTTGGAAGCACTTGGCCTTCCAGCCGCCGGAGACGATCCCGGGGGCCATGGGGCCGCCCCGGCCTCCAGCATCGACGCCCTCTTCCTCGTCTGATAGCAGCCGACAGAGCTCACATGTCGGAGACTCACCCCCAGTGTCGCAGGAATTGGTTCCTACTACGACTACCGTGGGCTACTACTCGCCCGTGGCGGCCGCAGCAGAGGCGTGGGCGGGGGACTTATGGGGTGATGAATCGTGGGACGGTAGTGGTTACGATGAAATTGTGGGGTATCCAGCCCAACAATCATCCTTTTCTCCATGGACCGTGGTGGGCCCGGGGGCCCACGATCCCTTTAATACTGGACACACACAGCTCACGGATCGCATGATGCGTCATCTGCAGAATTGTCAGATTGTTCTCCACTCCCCATCATTGAAAACTGATCTATCGACTAACATCACTTGGCAGTCTTATGGGATCTCACACAAGAAGCGCATCCGTTGCAGACGCGGTATAAGCCCAAGTTGCAGGCACATTGGGCCGCTCTTATTCAGCGAGACCCCGCCGTTCTTCACGCGACGATCTGCATGTCCACCTCCAATGCGGCTATGCAACGGGGCGAGCTGCCCATCCGAGATCCGAATCAGACACGCAGTGCGCTTGTGGTTGATACGTTTCATCATCGGGGCGAGACGATTCGTTTGGTAAATGAGGGCTTGTCGGATCCGGTCAAGTGTGCTAGTGATGAGTTGATTGCGGCGGTGTCTACACTATTGACAATCGAGGTGCGTAGGGTTCAACCTGAACAGGACAAGACCTATTGAGACTAACGTGTGCAGATTGCATCGGGCAACCCGGATTATTTAAAGATCCATTTAGCTGGCTTGCGCCAGATGATTGGACTGCGCAAGAATTTCGCCGATGTCCCCTCCGATGTTCGATTCCAGATTAATTGGTCAACCCCCTTCTCTATACTCTTTACAGACCAAACCCTCTAACGTCCCGATAGGACGGATATTCGAGTTGCCTGCATGGCCCTCGCCAAACCAATCTTCCCCTTCGTCCGGTCCGTCCGCCCTGCAGGCTTCACCCTTCTCCCACCAAACGATGACGTCGCCCTCTGCGCAACCCGCCTGATCCCGCTCATGAAAATTCCCGGAATCTTCAGCGAATCCTTCTCTAAAATAATCTACGACTTGCTCGAGCTATCCTGGTACGCTGAGTGGATCAAGGGCAGCACGGGCTACAAAGAGTTCAATGACGAGACGGAAGACTACTTCAACTTCGAGGTGCTGTATGTCGAGTACTCGCTGCACGCGGACCGGTACACGCCCACCGGCCAGATCAAAGGTGACAACTCAATCGAGGGTTGCACACGCCTGGCATGCCTGTGCTTCCACAACAGCGCCATCTGGAGCTTTTACCCCATGATTGCCCCGCTGTTGCCAAAACCTATCATGGCACTGCGCGCTGCACTGGAAGCGACCATCCCGTCTGGGCTATTCGCGCTGTGCCGTGATCTCTTGATCTGGCTGCTGTTCACAGGCGCGGCGTGTAGCCAGGTCATGCCGTCTGAGCGCACGTTTTTTGTGTCGGAGCTGGCAACGGCCGCGCAGCTGCACGGTGTGACCTCTTGGCATGACTGCCGGTCCATCCTGCTAGGCTTCTTCTATGCGGACCGTGTCCACCTGCCCATGCTGAGGCAAGTTTGGCAGGAGGTCGAGGGGCGGCTGGAGCCACCCACTATGTGACCCTTTGGGGCTCACCCCTCTTCTTCGTCCACCCCCACTCAAAATAATGTAATTAGTATACTCCACTCCTGTGCATGTGTGATAGGGGTGGGTATCGGTATATGTAATTTATGCAGGAGAGCCTCAACGAATGATGACTTTCAGATCATTTCCTCCCGAGCCTTTTGTCACAAGGCTGTAGCATCATAGAGGGTCTTGAGATCGGCATTGGCCATTCACCCTTCAATATGGGACTGGCGGCAACACTCTGGTGTCCAGGAAACAGATTTTGGATATAGTTCTATGATATTACTATCCTTCACTTGAGCCAAAGCCTTTGATTTGCCTTCTGAGCTCCTCTCCTCGAATCTTGACCTCTGGATTCCTGGAATGCCTCCTAGAAGGACACCTGCCTAGCTAATCAGCCATTATAGCAGGGGGGGGGTGAGGCGGAAGGCAAAAGGTTCGGTCGGACGGGAGGGGAGGGGAAAAGAGCGCACCCTCCCATCCGAGTCATAATTACTTCCTAAAAATGTCCTGCATGATTAAGTGGGCTACCCTCGTAAGTTAGTTAACGTTAGTCACCCGAAACCCGCTGTCCACGGACAGGTGGCCTCCTCTCTACAGCGTACTCCATCGGGGGTATCGCGCTCAGAGGCCCCGCACCGCCGCAATGCACCGTGCTGTGCCTGACGTTATCGGCAGGCATGTTTGAAGTACTTTCCGCGTGGTGATCCATTAGTGATCCATTTAAGGACCTGAATAGTCGACTCATGGTGGTCTTCTTGGCGAGTGTATTTCCTAGCCGAGATTCCACCGGATTACAGCGCCTCCTGAGTTATGTATGCAACAAAAGGATCAATTCGGATCACAAAACAACGTTCATCCGATAAGCAACCCGTGCTTCCGTTTAGAAGCGCAGACGTCAGAGCGCACCTCCCAGCAAAAGCTCAGCGCAGCACCTCTTTTCATCTCTGCTCCTGGTACCATGGCAACTAGCAAGGAATTGGTCTTGGTCACTGGTGGATCTGGCTTTGTCGGCATACACTGCATACTCCGGTGCTTGGCTGCCAATTATCAAGTGAGGACGACAATCCGGTCCTTAGGACGCAAAGACTCCGTCCTTCACACGCTTCAGGCAGCAGGTGCCTCAGACCCAGCCAGCGTCTCCTTTGTGGAAGCTGATCTCACCAAGGACGACGGTTGGGCCGAAGCTGTCCGCGATTGCACATATGTTCTTCACGTCGCGTCTCCGTTTCCTGCCGCGGCGCCAAAACATGAAGACGAGCTGATTGTCCCCGCCCGCGAGGGGACCCTGCGCGTCTTACGGGCGGCTCGGGATGCCGGAGCCAAGCGGGTTGTTGTCACCTCGTCTTTTGCCGCCATCGGGGGCGGTCATCGCCATCGGGACCCGACTCAGGCGTTCACCGAGCACGATTGGACCCAGGTCGATGGGCCTGGGGTCGGGGCTTATGACAAGAGCAAGACACTGGCTGAGCGTGCGGCATGGGATTTCATCGAAAGGGAAGGTGGTGGCCTGGAGATGGCTGTTGTGAACCCGGTCGCCATCCTGGGCCCTGTCCTGGGTTCGGATACCTCCACTTCCATTGAGATCATTATCCGTCTGCTCAGCGGCGCCGTGCCAGGGTGCCCCCATCTGGAATTCGGTATTGTGGATGTCAGAGATGTTGCTGATCTACATCTCCTCGCGATGACCCATCCCAAAGCCAAGGGGGAACGGTTCCTATGTATGGCACCCCCGGCCATGACAGTCAAAGACATTGCGGTGACTCTGCGCCAAAGACTGGGCCCCAAAGCACGGAAGGTGCCGACAAACACCATCCCGAATTTTGTGATCAAGTTGCTTGGATATTTCAATCCTGGGATTGCCCTGGTGGTTCCCCAGTTGGGCGAACGTCGGCCGGGTTCAAACGAGAAGGCTAGAACCCTGCTGGGCTGGACACCGCGCTCGAATGCTGACGCAGTCATTGCCACTGCAGAGAGCCTTTTTGAGCTTGGTATTGTCAAGGTATGAGCCTGGTGGCTTCTTTTGTTATGCAGCTTGCTTGACTTGGTATAGTGTATCTTAGGGAACGGAGAAATCATCATCGCGATGTATATCCTATGCCTCAACATTCTTTCCATAATTGCATTATTCGCACTTCCTGCTCGATACTCTATTTGAAGCACGGTCCTGCTATACTGACTAAGTAGAAGGGTAGATGGAGACATCCCATGGGTCCACAAAATGTATTGGCATGCGTGGAACACATGGGACGACCGAAAGCATCATGCTCACGAAACCGTAATGGTCGAAGATCCACTGCTCTCATATCCCTCCGTCGAGACAATCTGGTAGTCGTGGCTGCCCAAGCTCATTCCGAGCGAAGCCCAGGCATTGAAGTGGTTGGCCGTGGTCACGGTGCCACTAGACCGCGTCTTCTGGCGGATGGACCAGTACTGGTTGAAGGTCGCAGTGCCGGAGATGGAGGGCTGGTCGACTTGCTGGTGCTCATAAATGTCATAGGTCGAGCCATCGCTGGTGACAGTCCCCTTGTGCGTCATACTGTCGCCGGGGTTGGAGTCGCCGTAATTTTCCAGGATGTAGTACTCGATGAGCGGGCTCTTCGTCCAGCCATACACGGCGAGGTATGCATTCCCCGACGACTCGAAAGAGCCCGAGAAGGTGATGTCTCTACCCACGAGACGGGATCGGTTAGATAGCAGCAAATACCCTGCGGGTGGGGAATGCTTACCGGGCACTCCCAGTGGCCCAGCCTTTGCCAGACGTGAAATCACCACAGTCCTCCCAGGTGACACTATACTCTCCGGCAGCACCATTGGTATACTCGACCGTGCCACCACCATTGGTCCAGAAGGAGTAATAGTAGCCATTGTTGGTTCCCGTCTGGGTGCTGGTGATCGTATCACGTTTGCTGATGGCACTAGGAGCTGCCATGGCACTCATCACGGTGGAGCAAGCCACAACTAGAGTGGTAAAGGACAACATGATCAAGGTGTTGGGAAACTGGGTTCGATGAACTTTTGAACTTCTAGGCACGATGAGTGATGCGGGACTGAGAATGATGAGATCTGTGGGATTTTATAGCCGCGACCTGGGGAATCAATCGATTCGGTCATGGCCTTAATTATCCCTTAATCTTAATTTATCCGGAACCATATTCTCCTCAAGTCATGCATTGTGTCCAGCTCTCTCATGGGGGTAAACGTGCGACACTCAATGTGCCGGGCTCTTTAAAACACCGGCGCAAAAAGGAGTCCCACCAATGCTTTCCGGCTCAAACCAGAGATGCACACCGCGAAAGTCCGCTGAAGAACTTAAAAATGGGTAAAAAGGAGTTCATGATGCTATCAGGGCCGAAATAGCTAAACCATAATAGGCATCGAGGCTGGAGGATGCTGCACGATTCAGCCGTGAACGGTCCCATGCGGGGAAGGCAGACACTAGCTGGGTTGCGGCCCGCCAAAGTGGATTCCATGGCTTGATGGTGGCGGAGGGCGCACTTGGCTACATGATGCGATCGGATTGGGGGCAGGCACCAACCACGGACGGACAGAGGTGTTGGTGCCGATCTAACCATCTCTCATTCTGCCGATCATCATAAGCATCCGTCAAAATTCCCACAAATCGCAGCCCAGTCGTCTAAAACAGCGACATCCATAGTGTATTCTCGTAATCCACATTCTCCACCACGCTCTCCACCCGATCACTGCAGGTGCCGAACACGCGATCCCAGACGCGCGTTTGCTTGCCGTAATTATGGCTCTTCCGCCAGCCCTTGCGATGGTGGAGGTCATGGTCTTCAATCACAAGTTCCGCGTGGAACATTCTCATCAGCCATGTGAGCGGATTGGGAGGCGACGCATGGAGACGCAGCCCACTGTGTCCGGCCAGCTCGGCGAACAGAACGAAGAGCTGACAGATGTGCCATTCGTAAAAGCCCATCGGGAATCCCATGAACCGCATGGTCATATAAGTCATGACGGGGATGCCCGCAATATCGAAGAATTCTTGTTCCGAGTCGGCGTAGATCGTGAGCAGCGGATTCGGATGCTTCGTCAGGTGGTGTGTGCGGTGGTATTTCCAAAGCCCATCGACGTCGTGCATGATGCGGTGGTACCAGTAGAACCAAAAGTCCAGCACGATGCCATATAAGCCCACTTCCAGTGGAAGCCATTGCCAGCTCAATGAGATCGGCGCGTTGCTTGTCTGATAGGTGAGATAGACGGTCATCAAGGGACGCACGGCGCCCGCTAGCATGACGGAGGTCAGGGCCTTCGAGACGCCCTCATCCGGCACACCATCCCGCTCATGCTTGTCCCCATCCAAAAAGCCATATTTATGCCCGAGCTCGCGCATGCTGCGTAGTTCGCGGGTCGTAAATACCCGCGACGCATAGTAATAGAACCCAAACGCGATGATTGGCCCGAAGTTGGTCCCGGTGAGGTACACGTAGAGTTGGTGGAGGAGTAGTGGAATGCCCGCGTGCACGATGACCCAGATGTTCATCGACCAGTCGGAGACATACGGCACTTTATCTTGTTTGGAGTGAACGGGGACCTCGCGATCCAGGTCGACGTGGTAGACGTTGATGTGCTCAAAGACTTTGTGGGGGAATGTCCACTGACTCCGATCCCATCGGCGCCAAGTGGATTTCATTGACTCCTTCACAGTCGGACGGGAACTCATGGTGTCAGTGGTTCTCCAAAATGGCACTTTGGAGGCTGAGAGGAGTCATCTCGACAGAGGGCCATTTTATCTTCGCATGCATCTTCACAGGATCTTACGAGACCGAGGCTGATCCCCTCGTATTCATCATTTTTGCGTTCCCCCGTTCGGCATCACACTTGGGTCGAGTCAGCGAGTGGAGCCTCGCAATGGATTCCTAGGGAGGAATAGACTGGGAGGGGAGGTCGGGTTGGAAGGCGATCATGCCTTTTTTTAGTTAGGCTCCCACTTCCACTTTCTTCCCAGCCGAACTGCCTGGAGCATCTAAACTTGGCCATGGCCTGCCACATAAGATAGCCCTAGTTTTATTGTTGAGAATCTACGTGGAGAGGATCGAACATGGGAAATGATTGCAGGCTTGGCACTAGCTGGTGGGCGCATCTCTTCTGATTCAGTAGTCGAGGCTCATCTTGACCAAAGGCTCGTCAGATGCCATCATTTTCATAAATCCTCTCGGACTGTCCCATTCAAAGCATAGCTCCCCAGCAGCGAGGCTTCTTGTGATCATATCACGGGCATATGGAAACATGTCTGCTTCATATCTCGCAACAGCCTGTCGAGTGACGCCAAACTCTTTGAGCTTTCGAGATAAGACGAGGGAGTCACGCAGGGCACAATTGACTCCGTCGCCAACAAACGGCGTCGTGACATGTGCAGCATCTCCAATCAACACCACGCCGGAAGCAGACGTCCAGTTAAGCTCCTCGGGGGGCACATAGTGCAATGGCCACGTTCGGAACGGTCCAGTGGCCGCCTCAATCATTGCTTTGACTGGAGAACTATGGCAGCCGAATTGCTGATCTTGGAGGAGAAATTCTTTGACAGCATTCTCATCCACCATATCAAACTTCTCGCCCACAGGGAAGTCCGCAGGCCCTTTCCATCCCACGTCCAAGCGGTAGTGACCGTCTCCCTGGCGTTGAATCCAGATCAATTTTTCTCGACCAAAGACGATCATCGGCCCGTGTCCCGCTATCTGCTCCACGGTTGGATAGAAGTTGTGGGAAGGTAGGATCAAGAGGGTGAGAAAGACGATGCCTGAGTATTTTGGCTCGGCTGCGGTCACCTGCAAACCGTCAGCTCTCCAAACGACGTGGAGAATGTCACTGGCTCAGCCTACCAAGGGCCGGATCTTGCTCCAAGCACCATCTGCGCCCACGACAAGATCGAAACCGGACACTGTTGTCCCATCGGTGAAAATCAGCACAACATCGCCATGGCCGTTCCTGTTGGCAGCTTCCACACCCGCCGACCAACGCATTTTGGCCGTTGGAATCACGGACAGTAGGACTTGCTTCAACTGCGTTCGATCGATCTCGGGTGAATCGCGACCTTCTCCGAAGGTGAAAAGTTGGTTGCCCTGATAGTCCCACACCGAGTGGATAGTTGCATCGCCGTACCTCGCATATTTCTTGAATTCCTCGAAACAGCCAGCTTCTTTCAGAGCATCCTGGCCACTGCTTCGGTGAATATCAAGGCACCCGCCCCGAGGTGGGGTCTCGGCAGAGCTGCGCTCGTAGACCACGTAATCGATGCCCTGCCGTTCGAGGAGTCCAGCAAGTGCAAGGCCAGAGGGGCCGGCGCCGATAATAGCAATTCTTGGATTCATGATTGCCCGCGATGGAGCGTTGAGGTGGGAGACCGCATCGGTTGCCCAACAAAGAGTCAAGTTCCACGGCTAGTCGCAATTCAAACCTGAGTAACTTCCAGGTCACTCTCAATGATGATACTTGGGATGCATAGACAGGAACTTACACCACGTTTGGAGTTCTATAGTTATCGCACAGCCCCTCAACCTTCAACGCTGTTTAGAGTCAAAGTGACCGCTCATCTACCAGTTTCGGCTCCAAGTTGGCCTTCCGTGAATGAACCGTGGCACTTCCAAGGCCAGAACAAAGTCGGCCCAGTCCAAAGCAGAATGCAACGGATTCTACCTTTACAATTGCCATAGCCCAAGCGTGTCGGGCATTTGGTTCTCAGCAACTTGGCGCGATTTATACTATATCTACTAATCATGTGATCAGCGATTATTTGTGCGTTAGATGAGCATTCCTGCTCTCCCTCTTGATCAGTATCGTTGTAATATTTACATGGCAGGAGCAGGACAAGGGAAAGGGAAGAATTGAAAGAGTGGAGCTACGAGAGCGGGACCTCTAGGGCAGAGACTGATCACCATGCAAGATGAGCTGCGCGCCTAGGCTGAGGCAGCCGGAAACTGGAAACTGGAAACTGGTAGGAGGCGTTGAGTCATGCCATTGCAGCATGACTCGTATTTCAACAGTCGTTTCGCATCACCAGATTTATTACTCCGTACTGACGTGAATCTCCAGTTACATAAGCCCTTTCTCAATGGTTATCGTGGGGCTCCTCGGACTTCCCGGTGCGATAGGACTGGTCGTCTCGTGTAAATCATTAGCCCGAAGCCCTTGAACTCTCCCTTTGGTCCGGTCGACAGGTGTGAGAGAACTCCGTACTTCTATTATAATGATCAGAGGAACCTCATACATCATATCGGAATGCCTTGAAACTCATGATAGCTACCGGCCCATTGCAGTGTGACATCGAATAAACAAGCAACTCAGGCACGAGCTCCACCGGCAGCCCGAGCAATTGCCGGGCCCCTGAAGGCCGAGCGTCTCCCGAGTTTGCACCGGGTGGATATCGGCGCTAGCTCGGGCAACAAGCTACTCACTGAATTCACTGAGAGCCCTGAAAGACCTAAATAAATCCTGCTCCCCTTTTTTCTGTGTCGTTTCATTTCACTACATTCAATTGTGCACCCATCGTAAACCCCGGGGCAGTGCCTTCACTAACCAGCCAAATCCAGCAAGAAAGTGCTCGGGGTTCGTGGCCCACTTCGGTAAGCTCTCCTATTTACATCCGCTCCCCCTCCAAAGATTGAAAAATAGAGTTGATTAACCTTTCGCAGGAGATCACTTCCTCTCGATGCAGACTCGTGAAGTGACACACTATTGTTTGCCATGAAGAGAATCCTACCCATATGAGACCACATCTCCACCAATTTGAGATTGAGCGGGCCCAGAATATGGATTGACTGAGGGACAAGAGAGTGTCTAAATAAGTCCGGCTGCGGCCGGGTCTTGTTCACTACCACTCGAGGACTCCCAAACAGATTTTGCTCCGCTGCGTTTTTGTGCAGGACTTTTCATTCTGCTTGATGCAGCCTGCCCTTTGAGCTTGCTTTTGCTCCGAGTGATCTACTCTGAATCCTCCCTCTCAGCTGGCGAATCTTTACTACCCGTTCCGCAGATCGATTTCTACACTAACCATCTAGATTCGATTGCGCCTGTGCGGATATAGCTAACGAGAACAACATGCCTGTCTTCCTTGAGTACAGAATTTCGTCTCTCTTCACTGATATCTGACCTTCCAGTCATCACTTGGTTTCGATTATTCCCGACCTACCTTCCACTTCCTACGTTGCAAACCCATCGGGGGTATCTGCTCATCGATCTCAGTCGAGCCCCGCCAATCCTTCGAGCACTCAGACGCATGGCACGCAAGTGAAGGCGGCATGCGACGCCATGCGCAGCATCATGTTGCAAGGTACGTTTACACAACAGGGACACGGAACACTCATTATCATAACGTCAATGGATTATTAACTAAGTGCGCAATTCACAGGCAAGGAGACTAAATACAACAAGGAAAAGGGGGAAACCACTAAAGATCCCCTCCATTACAAACCCACACTCCGCCAAGCAACATTCCAAGAAGCCCGACGAAGATGCGAGCCGATGGCACAATCATCCGACCATCCGACCCGAAACGACAAAAGCTACATGGAAGCCAACAGTCAAAGTCGAGCTACCGACCACGAGCGAACGCGTCCACCGAGCCAGCACGACCCGAGATTAAGAAGAACTCTTGCACTTTTGCACCTGCAGCTAGGATGGTACAAGCACCGGGGGTATCATCACATTACACGCGACAAAACGCGTCCTTTCCTCCACCATCAGACCCATTCCAAGCGGACGAATTTACGCCAACTCGCGGTCGGTCTTGCCACGGCGAGTGCGACCAGTGGGGGACCAGGGGAAGTGGGCCACCGGAATGATGAAGAAGCTGTTGCTGTTATCCGCCAGACCAGCCAAGGCGTTGTACCAGGCGGCGAAGGCCGCCATGAAGCCGAAGAAGCCACCCGCCTTCTGGATGGAGACGGTGGGGGCACCGTCGGTGCGGACCAGGTACGCAATACCGAGCAGCAGGAAGGTGAGATCCAGGAAGAAGAACAGCAGGAAGAAGGCGACGGTCGAGCGCAGGGTGCAGAAGACAAGGATGGTGGTGAAGATGAACCAGCCCATCAGGAACAGACCCATCGAGTCATAGAAGAAGTCGGCGCCACCGTCGGCCTCGAGCGACGACACAATCTCGAACCCGCCGGGAGTCAGCACAATGGCGAAGGCGATCCAGAATCCACCGTACGAGGACAACGCGGTGGCACCAAAGGTGTTTCCGACAGCCATTTCCCTGCGTGATCACGGTGAGTAACGTGTGGGTTGCGAATTGCGGTCAGCGGGAGAAGGGGTTTGCGACATACCACATGCCCGCCAGCAGCTGGACGAGACCACCATAACCGAAAGCAAGACCGACGACGATGTTGGGCGCGGTGAGACCACGGGTGCCCATGTTGATTGCGCTCAGCACGAACGTGGTGAGGGCGAAAGCGCACAGGCCGAGGGGTGCGGGATTGGCGAACTTGCGGCCCTCGACGGGCTTGTACAGACCGGGCTGGAACTCACCTCCGAACGGAGGGAGGCGAGCCTCGGCGGTGTTGACCTGGGCCAAGGGCCCATAGCCGAAGCGGGCGGCGGCGCGCGCCACCTCATGCTCCTCTGCAGACATCTGCGGCTGGACGGGGGCGCCGGTGTCGCTGCCGACGGCGTGGGGGGCGGCAGTGTCCACATCCTTCTCCAGGACGCCGTTGTTGGTGGTTTCGACAGACATGTTGATCTTGATCGCGAATCACTGGGGTCGACAATCACGGTTCAGAATTATGAGGGGCTTGCAAAGTATGGCAAACAACAAACGAATTGTTCAGCTCGCTGAACAGAGAAAAAAGATCCCGGGTTGATATAACACAGTTATACTAGGGATCTGGGAAGGAGAAAGCGATCAAATCAAGAGCCAATCAGCGCTGCTGGGCAGGATTGATAGAGATGAAGAGATAAAGAAGAGGAGAGGGTGCCACCAGAGGGGAGGTGCCACCGGAGCTATTATATGCAGCCTTCTGCTCCTCTCTGGGGGGGGGAGAGCTCTCAGCTATTCGATGACCTCGGAGCTGGCACTAAACCCGCTCAGCCGGAACAGGGGCCCAACACACGAACCGTCCTCCGTGGGACGAAAGGAAAAAAAACCACAGAAAAGAAAGTGGAGTCCCCACGACCAGACTTACCCGCTTTGCTCAGTTGTTTCAATAAACCGCAATGATGTGCAGCCGCTGGACCAGTCCCACTAGGACTAACGGAGGTTAATTGGAAGGAAAAAAGTGGGCACTAGAAGATGGAAGATTGGAAATCCCGGTATAGGAAGGGAAAGCAAGTAAAAAAACAAGGGAGAACCGGAGTGCGAAGAGTGGAAAGGAAGGAAAACGGTCTTTTTTTTTTCCTCTCCCCTGCTCCCACCGAAACATGGGCCCGGGTTCATATATGATGCAAGACGAGCGCTATGGTTTTGCAATCTCCTTGCTGTGCCCCAGGAGAGACCCCTCGACTAGTCAAGGGTGTTCTCGAACACGCCGAAGCCGCGAGACGGGACGGAGCAGGGGTCCAATGGTGCGAGCATAGCGACCTTACGGATTGGCTGACTATGGACCAGTATGGATCACCGATGGCAAGGCAGGGTCAATTCCTATGGGGACCAGTACACGATATGACTCGGTGGGGTATGGGGGCAATCCCCGCCAGCATTATTGTGCGGGCTTGTTCTCACTAGTCACGGAGGGATGGATGGAAACGACCTGAGAATTGGCATGGCAAATGGGCAACAGAAGCCCGGGGAAGGTCGAGGTGGAGGATCCGGGGACCGGCCATGAGGCGTGATCTCATTGGTTATGGACGACGGGGGAAAAACCGGTTGTCTCCAGCACTCCAGCACGACTTGCCGTGCGCAGCGGACCTCTGGCAGTGATCTCAGTCTCTACTTCGAATGGACAGTATGTTCAACAGAGTTTGGAGGGACCTGCACCGCCCTCTTTTCCATCATTGCCGCGGCCTTTTGAGGCACGGGATTTCGTCAGATTTTCGTCAGCTTTTCGGATTACCACTCGGATTACCACAGGCAGCTCGGGGAGAATGTGGGTCCTCAGGGTCCTGGTGTCTACAGTGTGACGCTCCGCTGCCGGTATCTTTGGGTAATACTGAAACGGTAATTTTGCCCCTGCCCGGGACCCCGGGGTAAATCGCATCACGAACAGAGCGGGGGCTGTTGATCCATATGATCCAAGTGGAGGCTGCATGCCAGGAGGAGAGGAGGATCATCGTGAGAGTTGACTGCGTCAGGACCTCGGCCCCAGCAATCCAATACATAAAAGAGACCGCGACGAAATACTTACGGTACACACGAGTTAAGTTGACTGCAGAGGACAAAGTACGAAGTCCCCTCCCAACTACTGCCATTAGCTAATTGACCATTGGCAGATTATTAATTTCTGGCCATGGCGAAGCCGCAAGCAGCAATTTGTGGGGTTCGAGCATCAAAACAACAGCGATCAGCCGGCTAATACTGTATTCTGTGCTTGGCATCCCCACAGCAAATTACACACCGGTGGTGGAACCCATCACAATGCAGCAGTCCAGCGCTTAGTCTGCTGGACTAGTGCGTTAGTCTTTGCCTCGCATGCAACTCAACACAGACCAGGACCAGTCCAGGTCCGCCTGTCTGTTCTCCTGCCCCTTTTTTGGGTCGGGTCTTTCGAGGCATGGGCCCAGCACTAAACAACTAGCTAACCACAAAAGTCCAGCGCACACCGTGCCGACCTTGGATACCGCGTGGAGACGGCACCTCAAACGTGCCGGCCCCTCTGCCGGGCTGCGCCAGATTATCCTCATTACACTAGGGCTGCCGCCCGTTGATTGACATGCCGCGCCCGCTCTGTTATCTCCGGCGACTAGGCAACGCAGCACCGGACCAAGCTTTGATTTCGATGTGCCCAAATAGACTTTATGCGCGTCGCTGGCCGTGTCGCACCAAACCCGACTTCGAGCGCCGCTAAACTGCGACAGGCCATCAGGCCGGCCGCGGCCGGCGGGGAACTCATCCTCTCGTTGGATCGGCGGGCCGCTGACTCGCAGATGGCGGACAAGGCTAAGCCTAAGCCACTGGGATGCGCCTGCGTCCGGGCTCCATTGTCGAGTGCGCGGCTGAGCCCACGCACCCAGTGGCATTGGCTCGACAGGTCGCCCGCACTCCACAGGAGCAACGCCAAAAAAAACAAGACGCAGTTCCCGCCTGCTTCTGGACGCACACGGTGAACTGAAATGTCTCAACACGCTTCGGATTCGGCCCGTGTCTGGCCCCATTTGGCACACCGACGGCTTTCGTATCAGGTCGATTCACGCCGTCGCATTTTTAGCATGGGCGGGATAAGTGGTTCACCGTCCATTGTCCTCCGAAGCTTATATGAATGGGTCACCGGGGAGACGGGACGAGGCGATGGGTCTGACTTCGTGGCATGGCAATCGCAGGAGGTACCGAGTACTCCGTACATGCAGTACATGCAGCGGACAATTCCCCATCCCCACTACGGACGAACCGCATAGCCAAAACAGACACATCGTCAGAGCTAACAACCATCCATGAACGAGAACGAGTGTCCTGACCGTTCCAGACCACGCAGGCCCTCCCCAATCGCGCAGGCCGCATCAGCAAACATGGGTAATCATCGAAAAAGAGCAGGAGACGAGCCCGACCACCTCAGCATCGCGGCCTGTCCATCACGCCGGGGCCCAGTCCGACCAGCAGTTACATGCGGTCCCAGGCTCCATTGGCGCGATCACCTCATGCCGCCCCCGCTCCACCCTTCTTCACCCGGAGCACGCCGTAGTTGATCCACCGTGCTGATTGATGGAGTTTCATGCGCATGCTCCTGCATGCATGTGGCGCGCTAGCCACCCACATGTAGTCAGCAGTCGGAATATACCAGTCCACCATTCTAGGCGAGGCCAACCACGGCGTGGCTTGCTGACGAAATGAAACACCAGCACCCCACCCACGGTATCAAAATTCGCTTGGAGCAGCGTCGTACTAACTAGTCTACGATGGTAGTGGTGCGAAGGCGGTCGTGCAAGTGCTGCCCTGCAGCGCTGGTTTCAGGGGCCTGTCGGACGTGTTACAGTCGGCGCGCATCCACGAAATTGAATATACTGCACACTGCATATTACCCCCTTGTAGCGTGTAACTACCGTGGATTTAGGCTGTTCGGCCCGCCGCGATCCTGAATCCGACAGTAGCTCATCGCCAGGTACTCCGTACGGTACCCCAGACGGATTGCAGGATGCGGCATCCAGCCTTGATTCGCCTTGACGCAACCGCCCGGTCGCTGATTCAGGCACCGGCGTTTTTCTTGGTCGGAACATATCTATGTCGTACATTCCCCTCATGGGCAGCTGGAGGTGTTAATTTTCCTTTGCTGTGTACCGCGGTCCAGCTCCAGCTCCAGCTCGCCGCCACAACAAGATCGGCCATCACAGCTCCCCTCCCTAACTCCGTACAAGTCACAGTAATACAATAATCACAAATTGGATGCCAATCTCAACCTCCAGATCTCGAACTACTCCGGACTCCGGAGTACCGTATACAGAGGACGCTACTATTCTTTCATTCTTTCGATAGTGAACTCTCAATAGCAAATAGCTGTCGATCCTCGCTGACCGCCACAATCCACCCAGCAAGCTTTCCACCACCACATCATTCTCCGCAAATCCGCAAATCCGCAAATCTATGTACGCTTGCCAGGCTCCCATGGATTGGCACCAGCCCTCTCTCCCCCCAATCCCACATCATACGATGATCCCACCCTCCGTTCCCCCGGCGTGGCAGCTCGGCCCCGAACAGGATGGGGCGGGGAAAGCTCTGAGCTCGAGCTCAGCCCTGTGCCGAGACGATCCCACGATCCCGGCAACACACCAACGATCCATTTCGCAGGACTAGCGAAGAGAGCCCGCTAGCTCGGCCCTCCACCAAATCATCGTGGATACTCGCCCTCCCCTGGCCTCAGATTCCGTCCCCGCACTCTGCTCATCTGACGGATTCCTCGTGCGGGGAATCCGCCCCCCGACCGGGCGACGCAACGAACCAGAATCCGGCTCAGGCTGCCGCGATTCCTGAACCGAAACGACGTCAGCAGAATCGAGGGACTGTACTGACGCGTCATATCGGCCGAAAGTGATCAGCTAAGCAGCTCCGGAACTCTCGGCTGCGGCGCAGTCTGAGTCTAGGAGACGCGACGCCTGCCAATTACGCTTACGCCACCGGGGATGAACCCCCAACCCCCACGTTTCGGGCAGTGCGGAGTGTAAGCGGACCAGATTCTGGAGAAGAACACCCGCGACCCTTGGAACGCGCTTTTTCCACGTTTGTCGGGTTTTCGCTTGCCCGTTGTAGCCGTCGCAGCTCTTGGCTTGCTGCGTTCGGCTCGGCGGAGCGGAAGGGAGTTCGGGTATGATGTTCGGGGTCCACTTTGCTCGGCGGTCATCTTTGGGTCTGGCTGGTCCCTGTGTCCGTAGCCGTCGGGAAACCCCCAGAACCAAAGTTGGGGAGAATGTCTCCAGTGGAGACTGGGGTGAGACTGGGGTGAGAGTTCGTGGAGATGCGGGCAGGTAACGTGGAATTGCGCTCTTGTACGGAGTACGGGGTATGCTGTAAGAGTGTGGACATGGACATGGTCAGTCACTGACCACAAGTAGTTATTTGCACCCTACTTCTGCCCCCGTGCTTACTAATTTTCTGCTGAATAGGTATAACTACTGCAATGCGAAACCTCTTATCCCTATTCAACTGTACCTACTATTATGTACAGCACGCTTCGTTTATAGTAGTAGATGTTGTTATCCGCTGAACTGTGGTATTCTGATAAACATGCAGCGCGCTGTGGTGTGTAGAGAAGTACGTAGGTCGTGTAGGAACGGCGGTCACGATGCAGCGTACGGAGCACTGGGGTGCAAATACTGTTGGGCTGCCACGATATATGCGCAGTACTGGAGGTAAGTGTATGGAGGGGGGGGGGAGGAAAGAAAAAGGAGTAAATGCGCGTAATCTGCAAGGTAGTGCTGCAGTGCATCCCAAACGAGATGCATATCGAGACCAAATTGGCCGTGCATCAAAGTCATCCAAGCGGGTCGGATCAGCGCCGCAAGTGCCGGCCCAAGGAGCTAAATTTACGGTTCTTGCTAGCTACATGCAAGCCCCAGCTCTACTATACTCCATCTGAGCCTCAATTTTGAAGAATATGCGCGGCTAAGACCCATTAGGGGGACCAGGATCAAGCTAGATGACCCTCCACCACGCCAAAGTTCCCCGGTTGCCGCACTAGCCTCTCACCCTGGACCAGCCGCAAAAAGCTCGCTTTCGATGGAGTGCGGTGATCAGAGCATTGGGGATGAGGATCGACCATGATGCATCGGGACTTCCACGTGGGTTGCTGCGACGAATGAGACGGTCGAGTGGAACAGCGGCCAAAGGGCATGTTGCGGTGAAGCGCGCTCAAAATTGAGGCAGACTTGCCATGACCGAGCCGATGTCGGTGGGAGCAAACCCCGATGATTTCGGATCGTCGCCCTCAAAACCAATCTCGGGGAACAAGATAGCTAGATGCGCTTCTTCTCTCTGCATTAAGGACTTGTTAGTCGCTATCGCGGCACGGGCTCACGTTGGGGCTACCCAGCTCCGCTTCTGCTCTTATCAGGAGCACCTTCATTTCCAGCCGCCACGAGTCCGCATCTGCGATTGGCAGCCTCCTGGAGCTTCGCGCTTTGATCGATTCTGTGTGTTATCTGTACCGGACCTTAGCCTTCTCTTCATCCCGATATGCCATAACCCCAAGCTTACCCCAAGCAGACCCAAAGCAAGCTGCGGGGTCTGCAGCGCAGTTATCTCTGCCCCTGGCCCCCTATTCTTCGCTACCTTCCCGATCAGGTCTAACAGCTTAGCCGACAAGCCTGTCATGACCTTCGCAGAGCAAGATAATGTGCTATCTGGGTTCTCCTGAGAACCCTTCACCCCGCTGGTGAGGGAGATGGCCAGCCAACCATGCAGCCCAGCGATAGGCCGATCTGTCTGTGCGCTGCTATCAGGAGCGGGATAACCCGCACCTCCGCTCGCTGTTGATAGTACCGCTGGGAACAAGCTTCTTGAAGAGGTATCGGGGCTCGCGTTATCATCTGCAACTGATGGCCGTGGTCGGCAGATAAGCCTGTCGAATGCTTCTTTATCACGGTAGTTGTCCGGAGGTGGGGTTGTGTCTGGAGGTTGAAATGGGCCAGCTTCGCACTGGGAATTCTCCCGATGGATTCCTGGACAAAATTGACAAGCAATCCGTTTAGTCCGAACCAGGACCTTGAAGAACGGCAACTACAATATGGGAGCCCCCGAGGAAGAGCAGATGCACTCCGTTGTGGGACAGTCGGTCGAGTACGAGATTAAGAATGGCACGCTACCAGAGGGGAAAGCAGATGCCGCGCTCGAGTTCCTGTGCGATGAAGGCACCGGGTCCGCAGTGGAGGTGAACGAGAAGACGCTGGTTCGCAAAATCGACTGGATGATCATGCCGCTGATGTGGGCGGCGTACAACCTGCAATACCTGGACAAGGTGCTCATCAACTATGCCTCCGTGATGGGCCTGCTCAGCGACACCCACATGCAAACCAACCAGTTCTCCAACCTCACCCTGGCCTTCTACGTGACATATCTATTTTTCGAGCTGCCAACGGGGTATCTCATGCAGCGATTGCCCACCGCGAAGTACCTTGGCTTTAACGTCGTGTTGTGGGGTCTGATGACCACACTCAACTGCACGGCAAAGTCTATGGGAGGTTTGATGACACTCCGGGTACTTTTGGGATGCTTCGAGAGTGCCATTGCGCCGGCCTTGATCTTGATCACCTCAATGTGGTACAAACGGAGCGAACAGCCGCAACGCATGGGCATCTGGTATCTCGGGACCGGCACTGCGTCCATCATGGGCGCGCTGGTCGCATACGGCCTGCTCTTCTACACCAGTGACCACTTTAAATCATGGCAGATCATGTTTTTGATCTTCGGTCTTGTCACGATCGCCGTCGGCATCTGCATCATCATCTTCCTCCCAGACAACCCGATGACCTCGCGATTGACGCATGCCGAGAAAGTCCTGGCCATCGAACGGCTGCGTGAGAATCGCACCGGTATCGAGAACAAGCACTTCAAATGGCGCCAATCCGTGGAGGTTTTCCGGGACCCGCAGACATGGTTGATTGCTGTGATCGTGACGGCCATGGATATCCCCAACACCGCCATCAGCAGCTTCACCTCCCTGATCATCAAGAACATCGGGTTTACCACCAAGGAGACCGAGCTCCTGAACATTCCCAACGGCGTCGTGGGCATCATCAGCATCCTGACGGTGACATATCTCGCTTCCCGCTTCGACCAGCGCTGCCTCGCCGCTGTCCTCTCGCTAAGCGGCGGCTTACTCGGCGGCTGCCTCCTCGCATTCGCACCCCAGAACATGAAAGCCGCGCAGCTGGCCGGCAACTACCTGACGCAAATGACCGGATCGGCCCTCCCAATCATGTACTCCATCGCAGGCGCCAACATTGCCGGACACACGAAGAAAATCACCATGAACGCCGTTATGCTTATGTCCTTCTGCCTAGGCAACATCCTGGGCCCGCTCACGTTCCGCACGCAGGACGAACCTAATTACATCCCGGCGAAGATTACGCTTGTCGCCACCACTTCAGTGGCGATTATCTTTGTGCTGCTGCTGCGAGGCTACTATGTCTGGGAGAACCGACGCCGGGATCAGCGGCATGCGGGCGAGACGCATGTGCAGAATTCCGAATTCTTGGATCTGACAGATCGGAACAACCATGAATTTCGGGTAAGTGGATCAATCCATATTAAGTTTTCGATGGGGTGTGCGGGGCGCTAACTAGGGGCTATAGTACAAGTTGTGATTTGAGACGAGTGAAGGCTGTCCTGCACAGGGTACGGCTGATGATTGAGAAGGACCGCTGTCGAGGCAAATACCCGATATTGAGTAGAGGAGGGGATATGTACATAGGTAAAGTGGCACCTCGAAAAGGTTGAATACCCCGACAAAGCTGCAATTGGGCGTTATGAATTCCTCCCGAATTGCGCCAAAAGTGCGGTCAGGCTAGTAGTGTCCAACTCTCGAGGTACCACTATCATTCCAGAGCATTGCAAAAATTAATAACTCTATACTTTCCAATCTCTCCATCTAATCTAATCTAAAGAAGAAAGACGCAACGCTATGCAGTGAAATCAACAAATGACAAAAGTTCCGGACCGTCCGTCCAAAATCAAGCTGTAGCCTTCACAGCCTCCGCAACCTTCTCGAACTCAGCGCTGAACGCCCAATCGGTATACCCCTTGGGGTCCTTGGGCAAATACAGCGTGTCCCGCTGGTGCGGCACAAGAGGAATATTCTGCCTGAGGCGGAACGGCAGATCCGGGTTCGAGGTGAATGGCCGACCAAATCCAATAACCACCTCATGGTCCTTGTACTTCTGGTCCACCGCCTCCTTCGCCGACTCAGGCTGATACCCACCGGCAATGATAACAGGCCCAGCGCCCTTATACGCATCCAGGAAGAAGTCCAGCTCATCGGCGGACTCGGTGTCAGTGTTGCCCGCGATACGGCCCTCAACCAGATGCATGAAAGCGAGCTTCAGCGGGGCCAGCTCGCGCGCCAGGTGCGCGAACTGCGGCTGCGGGTTCTCCATCCTCATGCCCTGGAACGTACTGTACGGGCTGAAGCGGATGCCCGTGCGGTCGGCGCCGATAGCCTCCACGACGGCGCGGGTCACCTCGACGGCGAAGCGGGCGCGGTTCTCGATGCTGCCGCCCCAGCGGTCGGTGCGCTTGTTGCTCACGTCCTGAATGAACTGGTCCACCAGGTAGCCGTTTGCGCCGTGGATTTCGACGCCGTCGAAGCCGGCTGCGACCGCGTTGCGCGCGGCCTGCGCGTAGGCCTGGATATAGGCCTGGATCTCTTCCTCGGTCAGAGGGCGCGGGGTCGGCGCGTCTGCGGAGGCGGGGATGTCGCTGGCAGAGACCACCTCAAAGCCTGAGGCCTTGAGCAGATCTGCGCTTGCGACGCGGCCCAGCGCCCACAGCTGGACGTAGATGTATGAGCCCTTGGCGTGGACGGCGTCGGTGACTTCCTTCCAGGCGGCGATCTGAGCGTCGTTGTAGATGCCGGGCACGTTAGGGTAGAGACCGGCCTGGGGAGAGATGAAGGTGGCTTCGGTGATGAGCAGGGTGCCGGGCACGGCGGCGCGCTGTGCGTAGTACTCCTTGACCATTGGGAGGGGGACGTGGCTGTCGTCGGCGCGGAAGCGGGTCATGGGCGCCATGGCGATGCGGTTGGAGAGCTCCATGCGCCCTACGCGGATGGGGGTGAACAACTTGGTCATTGTGGATGTAGTGGTAGTAGGTAGAAGCGATGAATATGGGGAATTGAGCCGCTAAGGTGAGTGTGGGAGAGGAATTGGAAAATGGCAGAATCAATTAAGTGCGCCGTCCAATTGATGGAGTAGAGTGAATGCTATCGAAATGGAAATAAGACGACCGATGCTGTTATATAGGTTTTAGTCCCTGCCCGGTGGGAAAGCCACCAGGCCCACTGGGGGATTTCTAATCCCGCCATTATACTCAAGTGAACCATAATAAATGATCGGTACTGGATAAATTATTATGGGGATAGTAAGGAGAGAAACGTGCGATTGGAAGTCTCCGAGTCGGCATTTCTAATGCCGCCTACTCCGTACAAATTTTCTTCCACAGAGTTCCACGTGGAGTCCTATATCCACAATAACTCCCTAACTCCGCCTAGAAGCTTCCAATTAAAAACAAGGTTGCACCCGTGATTAATAATTATAGTGCTTTCGGGGCCCAGCAAACGCAACAAACTCGGGCCGCGGATGGACGGAGCTTGATTAATCATCCGTCAAGCAACGTGAACTCTCGGTCATTCTCAAAACCGGCTTGACCAATACACACATACTATACAATGCATACTTTCCTGTGCTTCTCAATTTAACGTGGCCAGCTCAATAATTGATCTGCACTAAGGCCTTGGCAGTGGGTCTAGGAAATAGTCATCAACTATGTATTGGTCAAGCCGATTTTGAGAATGACTAAACCTCAAACTTCTAAACTATCACGTAGTACCTGACTTGGGGTGTACAAACAAAAAACGCTATTCCCGATTGCTAACTCGCTTCAAACTGGTATCATGGTATCACGAATGATGAACGACAAAAATGACTCCAGACAAACTTTCAGGAACAAAGATCACGATTGCTCCAGGCGCCGCGCAGTCGCTTCAAGTTGGTTGTTGAAGGCACGGATTTGGTTCAGTAGGCCCCCTTGAGCCCCAGGGGCCCGACAGCTAACATCCTCAGCCACGGTGCGAAGCATGAACTCGACATCTGCCGAAGAAAGCTCTGTGCTGGGCGCAGCACGGTGCTGGCTGCGATCGAGGGCGAGTTCAACGGTATGGAGCGAGTTGTTGATGGTAGTCCGAGCCTATGGCTATCGTCAGTTCTGTCACGTAATTTATTCGAATAACTGCAACCACAAAAAGAAAACATACCGTCTTTGCCTTCTCCTCTTCCATATGCTTGGCACGCACCGCATCCATTTGTATAGCTATACTCTCGCGCTCCTTCCGTACCTTGTACAGATGGCTTCGCAGATCCATCATATCACGCTTCGCTTTCTTGAGCTGCATGCCAAGGACGAAGTTGCTGTCGAGCATCTCACTCAGGTCCAAGAGACGGCTATCCAGCTCCAAGCCAAACGCTTCCACAGCCTTCCGTTTGCGGGACCATTCGGCGCGTTTTTGGTTATTTGTCTCGTTCTCGATCCCGACCTTGAGCTTGTTGAGAGTTTTCTCCAATGTCTCGCGACAGATTTGACTCAGCACATCCGCTGGATTGACTCCACCGCGGTTGGGCAATTTGGTCTTCTGGCGGGTCGAGAGTTCGTCGGCAGAGCCCTCCTCCTCGTCGCTGGAGCCATTGCCGGAAGCATACATAGCACCCAAAGCAGAAGCATTCGCAAGACGATGAACGGTAACAGGGACGGTTTCTCCCCGGGCTTCTCTTGTCTTTCGGCGTGGCTCTGGTGGTTCGTCGGTGTCTGGCTGCTCTTCTGAGGGCGGCGCCTCCGATCCTCCAGCTCGCATGGCCTTTTTGCTAGGACGACCACGCCGAGACTTCGGAGGTCCAGCCTCTGTCTCTGTCTGTACATCTGCTCCTGGCTGCGGGTCCAGCTCTTGACTAGCTTGTACCTCGGGTTCCATTTCTGGTTCTGGTTCTGGCTGCGGTCGTTTTTGTCTTTTCTTTGAAGCTTTGCGGCCTGGGCGCGCCGCCGTTGTAGATGACTCGCCTGCGGCAATCTTTGACATGCCTGAGCTCTCTGGCCGACCTTCAATCTCAGGTACTTCAGACGTCTGCATAGCAAGGGACGGTCTACCGCGAAGGCGTTTGGCTTTTGGTGGCACTTCTAATGGGGCATTTTCAGGTTCGTCTCGCGCTGCGGATTCAGCCTCCGGTATCACATCCCCCACGGTTGCATCAACCGTCTTCTTTGCAAGCGACGGTCTACCACGGGGGCGTTTCTTCTCCGAAGGGGCTTGAGAGGTGGCATGCACAGATTCATTGCGCTGCTCCGGCTCTCGTTCTGGTTCCGTCGCCACATTCTCGGCGGGTTGTGGTGGAGAGCTCCTGCTATTAGCATTGCGCGGCCGGCCACGCTTGGACTTGGGCCCATCCCGGGATGATGGCCTTTGCGTTGTTTGGTTGTCGTTTTCGGCTTCCGTGGCAGTATCTCGTGCAAGCTCGCTGTCCTCCTGTCCCTTCTTCGCGTTGGCATCCGATGCCGGAGCTTGAACTTGAGTAGCTTCAGCACCATCGGCCAGTTCGCCACGCCTTCGTAAGCCCTTCGTCTTCGCTTGATCGTCTTCCTGGATAGTCGGTGGCGTAGACTTTTGCGAATGCCTCTTCGCCGGACTTTCCTCTTGTTGTGGTGACCCACTCTTACGGCTCTTCTCGAGGGATGGCCGGGTAGGTTGGGCTAGGTCAACAGCTGGTTGAGTCTTGCGTATTGGGACCTTAGATGGCCGGGTGCGGTCAGGAATCGTAGGACCGCTCTGTGGCGGCTCAGAAGCAGCTGTCAGGTCCACCTCTACGCCGTTGGCACCCTGGTTTACCTCCCTTATTGTCTGATCGTGCGTTGTCTCGGGTCCGGTCGCTGATATGGAGGCGCTCAGCAGATTTCTTGTGGCGGGCCCTGTGTCGCCATTCTGAGCTGTGATGGAGATGCTTTTTCTGGCGCGCAATGTCTTGGGACGCGAAGGAGAGCCATCGTCTTGGCTTGGAGGACCTACGGCAATGGTATTAGTAGAAGGCTCCTATTTTTGATGGCTAGCACACCGTTGGTCCATAACGTACTGATTTTCCGCCTCTTGTTGCTACGCAACTGTGCAGGTCCGTCGTCAGAAGGTATGTCGTATGTTGACGGGCGCTGGGGTAGTTGATTGCGCGCGCTTCCCGGTGTGCGCCGTACGCTGCCAATTCCTTGTGAATCCTTCAACGCTGGTGATGCTGCAGGTGTCGGCGCGGTCTCAGGTTGCGACGGTTCTTTCGGCTCAGGGACAAGAGGTACCGCAGCTGAATTCGAAGGTCCAATCGCTGCGCCTCCAAAGGAAAAACCGAAATCAACCTCCTTGATTTTGCGCGTCCTATCCCGCAATTAGCTGCACGTTCTATGTTATGGTTTCGCGGGGTAGAGGCGCGTACCCAGCTCCGCGCTGTCGCATTTGCAGCCGCTCCTCTCGCGCTGTAAATTGTCAGAAGGTCATTTCCCCCTTACTCCGTATTATTCTGCACATACTGGAATCCATTGTGGAGGAACGGCGTCGAGATAGACGCGTCGTGTTGATGTTGGAGAATCAGAGACGACCGCGGCGGTCGGGCCCAGAGTCCATCGGGGCCGATCCATTTTTGTCCCGATTTCTCCGCAACGCTCTGAAGAATCGCCTTTCCACGCCCTCTCCCCTCTATCGTCGCACAATCACGTACCAATGGGTTGGTTCTGGGGGAACAGCAAAAACGACCCCGTCAAGAATCTTGACCCGGGCCTCCGGGAGTTCCTTGAGCAAGAGACGCCGGATAAATACGTGCCTGCGCCTGGTGAGAAGCAAGCGGCCCCTACACCTTCGTCTGTGCAATCGCCCGAATCACAAGAGGCCGAGTCGTCGAAACCCAAAGTCCCCGCTGCGTCACTCTACCAGGATGGTCGCTATGCCGATCTGTGGAAGACCTACAAGCCGCCTAGCAATGCCGATAGCTCTCCTGGGGTCCGCGGAGCGGAACGGGTGGTTGAAAAGTACAAGGAGCGCGGTGACACTGTGCAGCGGGCGGCGATGGAAAATTGTGCTCTAGAACATGAGGCCTTGACCTTCTGCTTCAAGACGGGGAACTGGCAGAAGCAGATCGAGTCCCGGTTGACGATGTGCTCAGCGGAGAATGCCACCTTCTCGCGATGCTTCCAGACCCAGAGCGTTAGTGCCCCTCGATCTCGCTGTGAACATCGGATCTACTGCTCGAACCATGCTAATACCTGTGTAGAAATTCCTCCAGGCCCTAGGCTACGCGGCCACCTTCGATTACGACGCTGAAAAGGAGGAGCGGATCCAGATGCACGCTGACAAGCTCTACCACCAAATGGTGGACTATGAGAAAAAAGTGGCGGATGCAAAGGCAGCTGGAGTTGAGCCACCGCCTCTCACCTCGCTGTTCAGTCCCGAGAAGGCCTCTCATACTCTCGGGGTGGCTGGGGCCAAGGTTGAAATCCCCGGCGGCGAGGCCATCCCAGCCGGGTTCAAGCCATCCAAGCCTCTGGTCAAGCTCACTCCTCACGAACGTGAACTGGAGATCCGATCCCACAATGCTCAGCTGGAACAGCAGAAGCTGTATGTCGAGGAGGCCAGTCCGTTCATGAAGAGCCAGGAGGACGCCCGGGCAAAGAGAAGGGAGAGAGCCGTCAGCTGGTTCGGAGAGACAATTGGAAAATGGGTCTCATAATGGAGCAAAGCTGAGATCATTTTGTAATTCTAGCTATGATTCAATTACTGTAATTATCACTATCTTCTGGGCAATGGCAATGGGGCGTTCTGGGGTTGCCCACTTATTGGTCAAGCTATATATCTTGCTTTGCTCTAGGTTCTCCGCACTGGAACCTCTCCGAGTCAAACCTTGGCAATACGGGAGCCATAGAACAAAATCAACTCAGTTGGTGGCCATCCTAATTGTTCCAATTGGCAGAATCAGATTTCGCTGGTCTCGTTCTTGCGGAAAGAGCCTTGCCAATCGTGTCTCGTGGTGTAAAATCGGGCGCCTTTCACTGGCGGTGGGCCTCCGTATCTAATCGGCCGTCGGTCGCGTTCCCGCGCAAACAACTCGAAGCATCATCGTCAGACTCTCTCGCCCTTCCACCAAACTCCTTCCCTCTGCCACCTCCTTCTTTCCTGCAACTCTCTCACCCCACGGCCCGTTCAATCTCACTCGCACCGATCTCTCCTTGGTTTCCCCCTCCACAGGCTATACACGAACCCCCTCGTCAACGGGCCTAGACGGGGGAGATCTCGTTCAACCTCCAGAACCCGCCGTGGAAGCCGGAAGCCATCCAGCATTCTCTTCGTTCTTAAGATCAGTGGCTACCCAGGACGAGTTCGCTGAGCTGCGGCTGGCATCATGAAGGCCTCCCCGGTGCTGATCTCGTGGCACAACGACAATGCCCCCATCTATTCCGTACATTTTGATCCTAATGGCAAGGGCCGACTAGCAACCGCTGGAAAGTAAGTGTTTACACTCTCCAAAGGAGGAATATGCCTCGATTAACCGTCTTTTGCTAGTGACAACAACGTTCGAGTACGTTCCGCTTTCCCCCGTGTCCCTGCAACAATCCTGCTTTGAAGTACTCCTGTTTGACACCACTCTACAGCTTTGGCGCGTTGAATCTACTGGGGAGGAACGAAAGGTGACTTATCTGAGTACACTGGTGAAGCATACGCAGGCTGTCAATGTGGTCCGATTCTGTCCGAAGGGTATAAGCTCCCCTCCTGCGGAAGTGCTCCTGGGCGTTACTAATCTGACGTGGGCACAGGTGAGATGCTGGCATCCGCCGGAGACGATGGTAATGTGTTGCTCTGGGTACCGTCTGAGTTGCAAACACAGCCTGGGCTTGGCGAGGACCGGTCGGACGACAAGGAGAGCTGGCGGGTGAAGCACATGTGCCGCTCATCCGGTGCCGAGATCTACGATTTGGCCTGGTCACCCGATGGAGTCTTTATCATTACAGGGAGCATGGACAATATTGCTCGAATCTACAATGCTCAAAATGGTTGGTTTATCGGTACCAGCGGACTGATCCAAGTACGAAAGCTGACGGTTGACTTCGCAGGGCAAATGGTACGGCAGATCGCAGAGCACTCCCACTATGTGCAGGGTGTCGCGTGGGATCCGCACAATGAATTTGTCGCGACTCAATCATCCGATCGATCAGTTCACATGTACAGCTTGAAGACTAAGGATGGTCAATTTACCCTGACCCCCCACGGCAAGATCCTGAAGATGGATCTGCCTGCCAAGCGCATCTCCTCCAGCAGCCCTGCCCCAGAACCGACCAGCAGGCCACAACAGAGCTCGACCAACTCAATTGCTATTGCCTCGCCTGCTCCATCGACACCGGGAACCCCAATGGCTTCTAACCTGCCAATGGATCCTCCTCCAGTTTCTCACAGTCGGCGTTCCTCGTTTGGCTCGTCCCCGTCGATTCGACGCTCCGCGTCGCCCGCCCCATCTTTGCCACTGCCCGCTGTGAAGCCACTAGAGGTCTCCTCCCCGAGCCTTCTTGGAGGCCTTGGTGTTAAGAATGCCAGCATCTATGCCAATGAAACTTTCACATCTTTCTTCCGACGACTAACATTTGCACCTGATGGGAGCCTTTTGTTCACACCGGCTGGCCAATATAAGACCTCTCATGTCTCAGCCACCGATTCTTCAAAAACCACCGACGAGATCATCAACACCGTCTACGTCTACACACGGGCCGGTTTCAACAAGCCGCCCATCGCCCACCTCCCTGGTCACAAGAAGCCGTCGGTAGCGGTCAAGTGCTCGCCAATCTATTATACCCTGAAGCAGGGTACGCAGCCGGTCAAAAACATGACTGTAGACACATCAGCAGGGGGGAGGCGATGTTCCCGCCTCTGCCGGACTCTATCGTGGCTTCGAATACATCGTCTACAAGCAAGCCTCCCATGGACCCGCCATCTTCTAACCAGGCAGGTGGCGATGCACCCAAGATTCAGGCATCACCGAAGACCACCGAGAACAAGGGCAATGATGCTGGACAGAGCTCAACCTCCACAGTATTTGCACTTCCTTACCGCATCGTCTATGCTGTTGCCACACAAGATGCCGTTCTGGTATATGACACGCAGCAACAGACTCCTCTGTGTGTTGTGAACAACCTGCACTTTGCCACCTTCACCGACTTAACTTGGTAAGTGCATCACTTGAGAACATTCTACATCTGATTCTGACGAGAAACAGGGCCAACGATGGGTTGACGTTGATCATGAGCTCTTCTGATGGTTTCTGTTCCACCCTTTCATTTGCTCCGGGAGAGTTAGGTCAGATCTACACGGGTACGATCTCGACTGGTTCGAACCCAGTTAGTTCCAACACCCCCTCGACAAACGTCACGCCTCTGCCAACTCCGACACATGCCCCATCACCTGTGAAACCGACCCACGCACCAACGAGCACCGGAGGTCCTGCGACAGCCAGCAATGCCCAGGTACCACCGGCCAGCCCTGCGCGGTCTAACTCAGCATGCTCAGTCGCGACCCAATCATCTACGCAGCAGTCTGCAGCTGTGGTCAACAACCCAACACCGACCCTTGGCTCTGTTCCCTCGGTGACAGCAACACACTCCTCGCAACCCTCCACTCTTCCTCTTACGACGCCACCCCAAACCCCTTTGCAAACCTCGCAGCAAAGCACTGCCAGTGGATTTCCCAGTGTTCTAGGCAAGCGGGACGCACCTACAGTCAGCGAATGCGAAAAGGAGGAGAGCAAGGGTCCCGACTCAACCGCAGCGGACCAGCAACCGAAGAAGCGCCGTGTTGCGCCGACACTAATCTCGGCCGGTACTAATTCAGCCTCGTCCAAAGATTACAACCAAAACCCTAATGTCGGTGGCTGAACAATCAACCACTTCGTATTGGAACCGTTTCATGTTCATCATCATTATTTGTCAAGAGTGACTGGCTGCTCATCCTCTACAGTCCACCTCGCACAGGCCAGGCAAGGTAGCAACCGGGGAAGAGCAATGTTTACCAGCTACGGACTACTCTTTACGATTCATGTTCCCCCAATTTCACGGCTCTGGTTCTATATTCGGCCCAGGATTCTCTATTCACACGTGCATCGCATCAGTTCAGTTTTTGTTGATCTTCCGGGGATTTTCAGTCAGGTCGGCTCTTCACGCCTGCCCGACTCCATACCTTTCGTTCGCTCCACGTCGCTTTCGTACGCCTTGACCTCACTGTGATCTTGGCCGGTCCATTGCAGATACAATATCTTCGCTTCTTGAAGTATTGCCGCTTCACTTCGTCATTGGGCGCGGCGCAATAAACCTTTTTCAACATCTTCCTTTTACCCGGAGTATCTTTTTTTAATCGCCAAAGTTAATGTTTTATTGGTTTGCCCCCTTATTCATCGCTATGTATCCGTCCATTTCTATTATTCTAGAGTGGTATCTGTTTCCCACGGTGTCCAGTTCTCATCCTGTCGACGATATATGCGCTTGGTATTTGGGCTTTCGTTCTCGTTCTCGTTCTACGGGTTTGCGCGGATCATTCGTTGCATGAGATAGTGATATTGATTACGGAAATGAATTAAAAACAATTTAAATGCATCAAAAAATAAGCCTGCAGTCTAATGATGCACAACTCAACGACACATCAGTGTCTTGTGTATCCGTTCCATGCCATTCACGGGATAATTATAGTAAACAGTATTCCTGGGCCGTGTGTTTTCATGAGAGGTGCTCGTCTCAGAGGTAAACAGGCCACCGATCGAAGGAAATGTCGGACAAATAAGAAGGGGAGAGAAAACAACAAAAAATGACACCTCTGGCCTAGTCATTCCCATCGCAACACAGGAGCTTTGATGCTTGTCAGTCAGTTTTCGCATGATCTGTGGTCAACAGTGACCGCAGCACATCTAACAGGGTCCATCCAGCTGGCAAGACAGCCCTAGCTTCGGTAGCATGCGTACCAGTGTCCAGAGTCGTAACCGCGACACTAAGGGGATTGAATGAAGCGGGCTGAGAACGCGTCAAGCGATTGGCCCACCGAAATAAAGCCTCGTCGCCTCGCGCACTACCGGCCACGAAGACAAAGTCCGAAAACTCCTCGCCAGATCCTTGGTCCAGGATCATAGAAGCAGCAACAGCTTTGGACGCATACAAGGGCTCAACACTGACTGCACCGGTATCTCGAACGACACGAATAGCCTCACTGCCTCGCGCACCGTTAATCTGATCAGCGAGCTCGGAGGCCCGGCGAGCGGCAAGGTCCGGGTCGATAGCATTACCGTAATGAAATGTCAGAGAGCACCGGTGCTCTTCGATACTGCTTCCTTCCGTGCGTTCGTGGAAGTACTCGATTACCTTTCTGATAGCAGCGCGCCAGTCACCGGTGCGATCAACGTCAACGAGGTCTGTCCACTCGGTGGTGTTGAGAAGCCTGGCGAAGCAGCCATTCTCAGCGATGAAGCCAATCCGATCCGGGAGTGATTTGGCTGTTATTTCGAGTTGATTCGGGCTGCGGTTGCTGGTCAGGTATATTGTATTCTTCGGATCAAGGGCTAGTTTTTGCAAGATGTCAGTGGTTTCGACAGGGGGGTTTGCTGTATCTGAGTCGAATATGGCGCCGTCTTCAAGGAAGAAAAGACGAGACTGGGCTGCATTGTAAGTTTTCAGGAGGGCATCCACTCGGAGTGGTGAGAAGGCATGTGTATGGTGAGACTGTTGTAAGCTGTGAGAGTCTGTGAGAGCGGAGTGCAGGTTTGAGTACCAGGCCAGCGCGGTGTACGGGGATTTACGATCGAGCAAAAATTGCCAGTTGCGCTGCTTCTGTTCTTGGGACATCTCCAACGCCTTAGTGATGGCATCAGCGCACTGCTTGTAGTCCCATGGGTTGACGAGAAGCTCATGACCATGGAATATTGATGCACTGCCGGTGAATTCACTCAAAATCAAGGATCCATGCTGTTGCGATGCTAACTCGCCATCTTGGCAGTGAATGAAATCATGGCTTGTTAGATTCATGCCTTCGCGGAGGTTGGTGGCCATGAAGATTTCAGCGACGCTGAGGAGTGCGAGGAATTGTGAGTAGCTAATGTCTTGTTGCAAGAGGACTAGGGGCTGATGTGTGAGAGTTGAGTAGACTGAGTTGATCCGCATTGCGATTTTTGAAACCTGGGCTTCTAGCTCTGGAATTTCAGAAGCTGAGGAAGCAACTTGAACCAGGACCACCTATGTTAACCACGTTAAATTTGCATTGTCTGATCGGTATGAGGGATCGGTCTTAACATACGTTGTCTCGCCATTGAGGGTAGGTTTCCAAAAAGAGCTCGTATGCTAGAAGCTTCTGTTTGATTCCTCCAGGTGCATCCAGTCGGTCTCGGGCAACAATCAAATGTTTTGCTTTATACCGATTGGTGATACTGGTGATCCAGTCTTTGACCTCAACCGACTGACGCAGCAAGTTGAGTGACTTGTAGTCGATCCCCAGGGGATGGTTTTTGACACGAACGAATCGATCATTGACTTGAACCCCATCAACTGAGACCTCCAGTCTCCGAAGTCGACTGCAAGAGTGGAGAAAATGATTACAGTACTCTTCAGTCTGAAACCCAATCAGGTCTGCACCAAGGAGACCATCCAGTAGAGCTTCCCGTGGGTTCAGGCAGCGAAAAACCTCTGAGGAGGGGAACGCCGTGTGCAGGAAGAACCCGATCTCTGCATGAGGTAGTCTCGTTCTTAGTAGCGCGGGCAAGCATAGGAGATGGTAGTCGTGTACCCAGATGCGGTCCCCTGGTTGCCAGCGGCTGGAGATTGTATCGGCAAAAGCCTCGTTTACTTTGAGATACTGTTTCCAGGAGTAGTCATCGTATTCATTATGACGGGGACTTTCTTGCATCTGGTAGTGAAACGCAGGCCAGAGGACCGAGCGGCAGAAATGAGCATAATGGCTCTCGAACTCGCTGTCGCCCACAAACACGGTTAGGGACTCGTAGTCATCCCTGAGGGTCTCATCGATGACATCTCGAGTCAGTTCCGTTAGGGAGTCGGTTGGCATGCCCAGCGTTCCAACCCACATCTTATTCAGCAGGACCCCCGCTTCTTCGGCGGCATGTATGGCGTTTTGCAGGCCACCATGGCCCTGTTCTGCGGCCTTGACAGTCCAGTCAACGGCCGAAAGCAAAGCACGGGGACTTCCTTGCCGATCTGTTGTCGGCCAAATAGGCGCACCATCCATGAAAGTGTCCCTTGATCCCTGCCGTGAAGCGGGGCGGCTCAGGATGGATGGCTCTGGGTGAGTGGCTGCCTTCGACTGGGGCTGATTAAACTTGTGACTGTGACCCCAGGGCACCGCGCGAGGCTCGCTGGGACCAGGTCCGTTGGGGTCATCAGCGATAGGGATTTCACCAGCGGACTGTGATGCGTAAGCCTTGAAGATCTTCTCGTCCTCTGTCGTCGCTCCCGGGGTCAGCTCTAAGCTGCCAGACCTCAGGCGAGGCAGACGACCGACGATGGGACCGGAGTTGGAGCCGTCGACAGCACCATGGCTGGGCGAAGACTTGCGACGACCGCTTTTCAGACCGGCAGTCTTGAAGTCAATGGTGTAGGGTAGAAACCTGAAGAGTCAATATGAGCCGGTTGAGCATCTAAATCGCGGGAAGGCATGCCGCTCACAGAGAAGCGATGAAGACAGTCATCGTATTGAACTGCCAGAATCTTGACGCTGAAAATTATCGCCCGCGATGCACAGGGATGCATGAGGCCGATGGCTGAGGGAGTTCGGAGAAAACGGTGCCGTCTGAAGTTGTCAGATGAGGGGTTTTGGACGGGAGAAATCGTGATTTGTCTCGAATTTGTTTTAGCGAGGCTTTATATATGACCGAATCACCAGCCCGCTGGATGGCTGCCCGACGGCAGTTGCGAGCATGTACCTCAGTTTGCTGTATCCTCCCAGGGTCTCCCGCAGCTTTGGGCCTCTCTAGAAATTCTTTCTTCTCTAAAGATATGGTCCATTGGGTTGCGTGATCATCTTTGTGGCGATACTGGATTGCCGAGGTTGCTGACTACCCTTTGGTTGAAGCCTCCGTGAGGTGTGTATGGCTCCCCCGGGGGCTATTGGTGTCTTTTTCCAAGCTTGGGATCCCTTTGGCCTGTGGCCGGTCCACGTATTTTATAGCGAGCTCATGTGTCCCCTGGCTAGCAGCCCAACCGGAGTCTTTTCGAATGGGTCCCTGGACGATCGTGATCTGGTGTTTATAGTGGAAATCATGAAGCCACCGTGGAGAGGTTCAATTCTCCCAGATGAGCCTTGCACACTCGAGTAATGAAGAAGAAAAGTCTATTCAAGTATATCAATAGATGTGATATGAATGACTGTTTACGTCGTGAGGTCATTCAAGTTACAAAGGAGCAACTTGAGAGGCAAATTAGGTGTTTCTTTCAAAACCCCCGTTAATGAATGGCGACACTGAAAAATGATCTGCTCGCCTTCACGCACAGTCTGCGCAGACAGCGTATGCAAAAGAACAAGAACCATGGCAGATGTGATGCACTCGGCGTGCCCGAGCCCAGCTCGGCCTCGCTTGGACCGAGAGAAAAATGGGGGAAATGAGAATCAGATAGTCTAATAGGACGGCATACAGGAGATCGAACAGGAGTGCACCGACACGTCGATGCTGTTCTCCTAAGCAGCCCACGATCCACCCACTAAGTTGTTTAGTCACAACTACATACGACAGCTTGGTATCATACATCAGATCGAAGGTGGCAGTGACGCAGCAATGGCGCCGCCCGTTAATGGTTCAAACCCCCATCTATGATAGTAGAACGCCAAAAGAGGAGGCGAGGGCCCAGGATAAGGCGATGACGAGTCAGCAACAAGACCAGGCAAAACCCAACATCTTCGGACTTCAATAGCGCGCCAGATTTGGCACATTGCGTATAAACAGCAAGCCCAAAACCTAAATGTTGAGCAGCACAGTAGCAAATCCTGCTAGTCAATCCACAGTCAACGGTTAGTCGTGCTTATCAACGAGCGAACCTTTCCCAAGACGTGGCAACCAAAATAGTCTTTCGTTCCTATCAACCAGGAACATCCGTGCTCGGGCCAAGTTCGGCCGCAAGTGGGCTGCTGATGCAGCTTCTTCACTCCTTCTGAATCATCTCTTCAAAAATGGAGCCAAGCTAGTACAGAAATAGGTCAACAGCGACATGACCAGCTCCTAATCAGGACAGTCACGGCAGCAACTCCCCAGGCTAACGGCCCCGCAAGGCTCATCAACGGTCGATCCACTGGTTGCGCAGACACGTAAACGCCTGGACATGACAGCGAGGACAGATCCAGGTAAGGTATCGTATGGGAAACATTTCAAGCAAACGGGCCCAAAACTCAGATCTCAAATTGGGCGCACGTAAGTCGGCCAGCGGACTCCTGGAGTCTAGTGGTGGGTGACGCGGAAGCGCAGAGCTAACGCGCGGTAGTGTGCGAGCTGGTGGATCGGACTAGCAAAATAAGTTCCGTCGAGTCACCGCTGTCTTGTGGATGCGTTTTTTTAGTTTATCTCTTCCATACGTCATGACGGTTCATGCGGATTCGGGTTCAGGTTCGACGGGCTAAAGCGAAGGTCGCTTGATCATCGTTGAGCCGGTCTGAGCGAGGCCGAGGATTTGCAGCGACGCGATGGCTCTGCACATCATCTTCGCTGCGTTACGTGTCGGGGTCCTTGGCTGAGGATAGAGGAGAAAAACAGCGACAGGATGCGCGGTGAGGGCGACGCAATGCCCAGCCCTGCGAATCACGAGAATCGTTGCTTTTGTTGTGCCAAGGCGTGTGCCATGGGCGTCGGCTTTACCCATGGAACGCGGAGCAAAGTAGATGAGCTTGGCAGGCAAACTTACAGTACATGTTATACATGTTAGACGGGGTGATGAACTCCATGGCCTGGTGTACGTCAGAAGCCCAGGGATAAGCAGTGCCCTTTGCCTTAGGATTTAGCCCATGCTTGCAGTGACGACGATGATGGCTCTTGGCCTCTTGGCGTGGGGAGAGCGCATTGTATGGCTGGGGTACTCGGCACGACGCGCCCGAGCTGACCGGCGCTAAAGTTCTTATCCCGCAGTGGCAGCTTGATTTCTTCGTCATCTTGCGGCATGCGTTTCCCTCGTCACCCCGAGGACGTGGATATTGAGGAGGCGGGTTCCTTGCATGCTGCGTGTCGCAGACGAATCCCACACGACCCGGTCAGTCACGCCGCATCAGACGCTGTTTTGTGGTTGTTTAGTCGGCCCATAACGAAGCAGGCATACCACTAATCGTGAGCTCCGTATTGTAGCGAGTAGTTCGAGCACCAATACGCTGGGACCGGTGGGTTGAGTCACCGAGGCTGAAAATTGGCAGTTTGGCCCCCTACTGAAGCCGCCGGTTGTTTTGCGTGAAATTGCCTGGGGTTTGCGCCATCGGAGCTAGGCGTGATTCAGTAGACCGCCCTGCCGAGCAAGGAGACCGACTATAAGATCCTGGTAAGGATGGTTACGGTGGTCGCTGGGATGGCAGTGCATATATAGTATGGATTATCGCTATGGTCGATGGGCTATGAGCTATGTAGACCCCGGGCAACGGCGATGGGATGAAAATAGGTAAGCTGCTGCATAGCCACTCTCGAGGCTGTGGGTTACGCATGAAACGTGGGCTAATGATGCCCGAGCTGCCCGAGTGAGGATGGAGAAGCTAGCGACGGAATCAGTTGGTCACTGACCGAGCTACGCGTCTTTGGGGTCAGGTTGTTGGGTCGAATGGGTTGGTGGTCGGCCGATCAGCGGAACTGCGACCGACTCGACAGTCGGGGCGAACGGCGAACTGCGGCTCCAGTTTAAACGCCAAAAGGGGAAAAAGGAGTTCAAACTAAGGGAAACACAAAAATGAAAGGTTCTTACCCGCGTGCCCGTACGATCAATGGAGTCTGCCTGGGTTGAGTGGGAGTGCCGACAAGTGCGTATGCATTGTACTCTGTATAGTACAGTATACCGTAGACAGACGGTCGTCACTTGGGTACATGTGCTATTACGAGGGGACGGTGGGAGACGTGTCGGTGGGTATTCGGGATGAAGCGATAGCTTGCAAACCGGACGACTGTTACTGCTATGGGGGGCGACCCTGAACCCGATTGACCCTCAGCTTCTCAGGGTCTTTGGACCGTTCGGAGGATTTCCTTCGACGGTGATTGGCGATCGAGTGGGCTGGGTATTGCGTCAACCACCAAACGAGGACGGGAAGAGTAAGGGATAGACCCGTACTCCGTACATGCACTGGCCTCATCGACCGCGTGGACGTGTAAAACCACAACCATAATTGAATGACAGAGGCCCGTCCATGAGACCAGCGCTCGCGATCTCCGGTTTGGTTGCATCCCGATCGACAGGAACATTGGACCATACCAGGACCCAGCGCAGGCAGGATATTCTGGAGTGCGACGGAAGCCTTCGAGTGCCAAGCCCCCTGGGGGAGAAAGGGTCCACCGGGCCAGCCATTGACGGGCGGCGTAATGCTGAGCTCAGTGGTTGACCACGACAGCATGGATGTCAGCATGGTCCGAAGTAGTTTAGCGGGTCCAAGGAGAGGACGACGAAGAGGAGGACGGAGAGGGAGGTGGTGGAGCCCCAACGGGGCTCTAGCCCGATCGTACTGGCTGCCAAGACGGATGCTTGCGCGTCTCCGCCACAGGTGCTGCTTCAGCTCCATCGAAGTCCTGCGAAAGGAAATTGGAGAGGCTTCGAACGCGTAGGCTGGTGTGCGCTCTGCCCCGTCCTCTGGGACAAGTCGAGACACGGGACGATCATTCGAGATCTTCGCTCAAGCCACCTCATACTTTCCATCTTGACGACAACGCTATAGATCGCGCAGGTGCTGGCTGAGGACCAGGACGGGCATCGAGGGGGTAAAAGTTAAGCACAACAAGCCTCTGGTGCTGGATCCGAGGCGGATGGAGCCATGATCCGTCGAGTCAGGTACGAGGAGAAGAGAAGAATCAGAAGCGTGCCCGGAAGACTCAAGCGTTGTACAAGCCTTCGCCCAAGGACTCTCCGGTGATGTGGTCTGCCCAGCCTGTAAATACAATACGAGTCCGAGACCCTAACCACATCCTAACAGGTGACAGAATACGAAGTCCTGTACTCCGTAGTTACCGTACTGTAGGGGAACTGATCTGGTTACGTGTGCAGGATAAATTACGAGAAAAAGGGTCTTTTCTCTTGGCCCGCCTGGCACACGCGGCTTGGGCGCGGGGCCCGTGATTTGGGCGAGAGGCTGACGACGCTCGTAATACGCAGTATCCCACCCAGCCTGGCCTGGCCCACCATACGTTCACCTTCCCCAGGGCCCTCTTTACTACTGACCCTTCCTTCTACACTCTCCTCCTCTATCCTCTGCCCTCTTCACTTCCCTTCATCTCTCGACCAACTCCTCCGACGTCTTGATCCGTCGACACGCCCTCACCCTCACCCTGGAGTAAATCCCGTCGACGTCTGCCGCCGGTGACTTCGCCTTTCCGACCATGGCGGACGGCAGACCCCATCGCCGGGCCTCGCAGCCGGGCTTGACCACCAACTACGATGCCACCTCGCTCAGCCGCGAGTTTGAACAGTTGATGCGCACCAAGCGATTCAACCAGTTGCAGGATACGTCTCGGTTGCGAGCCGACTCCCAGTCGCCCGCTCCTCCCGCCGGTCACTCGATTCCGCCTCCCTCGCGAGCGCCGCCACCACCTCCCTCGCTTGGCACCGAAGCGCGCCCGGCCTCGCAACCACAACCATCCAGCCCAGCCGTCCGCGGCTTGCCGATTATGCCCTCGCCTCCCCATGATACCGCCTCGCTCAAGTTTTACAATTTGTTAAAGGGATTGTCGGTAACGCCGACCAAGTACGAGAACCCGGGTCTCTTGGACGAGGCCCTGTGCACCATTCCTCTCGATCGCCTGTATGCCGAGGCCGAGGAGGAGTCCCAGATCATGCAAGCCCAGGCCGCCAGCGTGGGAGGCAAGCCGGAATGGGGTTATCAGGATTGTGTGATTCGGGCATTGTTGAGGTGCGTTCGAGACCGCCACAGACCCTAGTCTTGCCCACCCCCCTCGTCTCTCCCTCCCATACTAACATCCCTTGTTTCGCAGGTGGTTCAAGCGATCTTTCTTCCAATTCGTCAACAACCCCCCATGTTCCCAGTGCCGCATGCCCACCATCGCACAGGGCATGACGCCTCCCAGCCCCGACGAGACCGCCCGTGGCGCCACCCGAGTCGAGCTGTACCGATGCTCCGAGCCGAGTTGCGGAGCCTATGAACGATTCCCCCGGTACTCCGATGTATGGCAATTGCTGCAGTCCCGGCGTGGCCGTGTTGGCGAATGGGCCAATTGTTTCAGCATGCTTTGTCGGGCGGTCGGTGCCCGCGTCCGTTGGGTATGGAACTCCGAGGACTATGTCTGGACCGAGGTGTACTCGGAACACCAACGTCGCTGGGTACACGTGGATGCGTGCGAGGAGGCCTGGGACCAGCCTCGTCTGTACACCGAAGGATGGCGCCGCAAGATCTCGTACTGCGTCGCCTTCTCCATCGACGGCGCGACCGATGTGACCCGCCGCTACGTTCGCAACTTCTCCAAGCACGGCAGTCCTCGCAACCGCACCTCCGAGGAGGTCGTTCTCTGGTCGATCCATGAGATTCGCCGAAAGCGCCGCGAAAACATGTCCAAGTCTGACCAGCGCCGCCTCATTAAGGAAGACGAGCGTGAAGAGCGCGAGCTGCGCGGGTACACTGCCTCCGCCCTTGCTGCCGAGATTCAAAACATTCTGCCTCGCAGCCTCGTGGGCCGCCCCGAGGAGCAGAAGCACGCCGATGCCCGCGAGGAAGCTGACTCCGGATGGCAGAGAGCCGGAGGTCACGGAAACTCGGGTCCTGATCATCCACCACCGGGTGGACGATAAATCCATTTTCTACGATTACTCGAACCTCTAATATCCTTCATTGTTGGTTCCCAAAGATCGTTTTCCTTTGGATTCCTACAACTCTATCCAAATCTAGGGCCACCCGTTGATCCTCACCAGCTGATTGAGCTGATAATGAGGACCGGCCGCCTTCGACCACACTCCACGACAACGTGGACACACCTCACCGATCGGAGTCACGACGGTCGCGCCGGGTCCACCCGCCCGCATCACAGGTACACGCACGCTCTCGTGCCCCTGTGCCGGTGGCCAACACTGGCAACCACCCGTCCTGGTCAAATACCAGCGCGCGACCGCGACCCGACATTGGGCTTTCCGCTTGACTCGCACACCGGCCTGGCTGGTGAATGCCGAAGCACGGTCGTCACCACCGATCATCGATCACCAAAACAATCACTTACACCTACCATCTTTCCCTATAACCGACCGATGTACTGGACACGAATCATCTCTTTTTTTCCCCTTCGATCCCTTTGGATACAACAGTCTGACGCAAGACAAGTTCTTGGAGCATCTTGGACGTCAAGACAGCCGCCAGTCGGTTTTGCCCCTTATCTTGTTGCATCATAGCATTTGACTTGGCACGGTTTTGCACGGCGCCAGTGGTGACAGTTTTCCTCTTCTTTCTCCCTTTCTCTAATATGGGATTCCTTTGTGCGACGGCATATGTTGTACGAGACACGCCTCGAGCCATTTTTCTTTTCTCATTTGCATGTATACGTCACAAAACCCCTCCGTCTGGACTGGGGCACGACACGTCTCCCACTCTGGGACCCGTTCTCTATTCTCTTTTCGTCTACTATTCTCTTCTTTCCTCTTGTCTATACATACCATTTTTATACCTCTTGACCCCCTTTTGAATACCAACTATTAATTACTGTTATTAACAATCTTCCACTACCACTTGGACTCTTATTTGCGATCTTTCTTGGTGTAGAATTAAAAAATCCTGCCTGGTGGGCCCCCAAATACCCAAAATTACCCGTAATATTATGGTGTGCGATTATCCCCCGCGATGACCTCCCTAGCGCCTTTCAACCTCTGCCTGGTGTGGGCCTGACGATGGGTTCAGCCGTGGAGCCCCTACGGCGTTCGTCCCGAAAAAGCTGGCCTTGCGCCCCTGCGCAAGACAGTCAACCGCAGCGGCCCCCGGTCCTATCACCACTATAACACGGCACTGCATCGGCAATTGTTTTACTATGAAACGTGCACCTGGATATTGGAACAGAGAAGCCCTTGTTGCGCGCTTTGGCGCAGCATTCAGCCCTGCGCTAGGCCAGCACGGGCCCATTGGGGGATATTTTTAGAGGCGAGCCAGTGGATGCGCCTGGTGGGCCCAGGGGTCCCGCTGGGCTCGGAGGGCTCGGAGCTGGGTGTTCGAGCCGGTTGAATAGGGGGTAGGCCGCTGAGAACACGAGCCACTCCCACTCCCATACTAACGATTGACATACAATGTCCACTGTGTCGGTTCGCATGCCGAACTCGACGCCACCGTATACACCTGATTCGGGCGCGGTGCGATAAAGCAACGAATTAGGAGTTATCAGTGGCTATCGTTATCGCTTATCGGGATTGTTTATGTGGTGGTGCAGCGAGGACGGCTATGATGGAACTTGGAATCTAAACAACCCCCGCCCCAACCACTCGAAGAATCTGGCCTGGTAACGGTATGCTAGGCGTTGGAATCAGATTGCAGCTGGTACGTGCACGGATGATTGTTTATGCTTATTATTAATTCCTCCACAGCTACGTAGACTGCATGTGCTTTGACGAATGGGTATGGTACTGTACATCGTGTAAGTCTGGGAGTTGGTATACTACTTAGAGGTGCTAGTGGGTGTCCACTGCACATAACGCAATGCAAGCCAACTATGTTTCTGGTCCATCGCTATAGTATATGTTTGGTTTTCCAGCGAAAGGATGGTGATGGAGATCTCCGTCATTGGATCACATGACCATGTATATCATCAGTAGATAATTATGCCTCACTCTTTCTTCCCCCAAGCTAGACACCTATGGTTTCAAGCTATTTTGCTTTTCTAAAGCCTCCTCTTTGCAACTATCATTATGGCACTTCATGTCGGAAAATCCATCTAGATGCTCGATTAATCCGCGGCCTTGTCGGCACTACGGTCACCACATATAACGATTTCTCCGATGGTCCGTCACCAGAACCTAGCTCCCTCGTCGTCTCTGCCACCAAGCCCGATCCATCTCGCGCTACGAACTCCCCAGCTACGACCTCCCGCGCCACGCCCTCTGCTCAGGCGGGCTCCACAATGACCCTCGTGTGTGCCTGGTCAGGGCTCTCCCAAACATGGGTTATCACAGAGAAACTCGCAGAGAAGGCAGCTCCTGCTACAGAACACGATTTCAAGATGGGCCACGGGACAGCTAAGACTGTTGGCAAGTTTCTGTGCCATCCCGTAGGGGACCCAAAGCAGATCGCGTTTATGCGTATCTACCAACAGATTCCTATCACTGGAACGGAGGATGCTGATAACGCCACACTGACTAAACAGGCCGTTCCTCCTCCAGTGTGTGGCGAGCTAGAGTGCTTTAAGCTGTTGCAAGCTGGACGCTGTGCCGCTGTTCCTCAATTCCTTGGCCACGCAGAAAGTACACAGGGAGAGCACGACCTTCTTCCTGGCGGCTACATTAGATACATTGTGTGGGAGAAGGTCCCCGGGGTGCCTCTGACAGAGGAGTTCTACTGGGGCTTGGATGACATCGCACGCAAAGATATCCGTTTTAAGTTCCGTGCCGCCTATGAGTAAGTCTATGCAAATCCTAGGCAGGTAGACGAGGGGATACTGATATAATCAAAAGACAGATGGTTAGGTGTGGGGTAGCACCAGACGAGCCCGGACTCTCGAAGATCATCTTTGATCAGACCACGGGCGATGTGTATGCCAGGCATGCTATATAAAAGCGTTGGAAATATATACTAACGGATTACAGTCACATTTCGGGGTTCCGAAGGGGATGGCCAATTATCGATAAACTTGATTGGTCAGAGTCTCTTTATGTCGCACATGGACTGGCGGAGCTAAGCAGAGAGCATGACTGGCACCTTCACCCGGAGAATTGGAAGTGGTAGACTGTCGTAAATAGTTATAATCAAGTTCCACCTCGCTGATAACGAGTGCCGAGAAAAGAGCCCGGTCCCACTTGAGTTGAGCTCAGGCCCGATCATGGGAAGCATACGAATCATTGAGCTGTGAGGTTATGAAGGTTGCAAGTAATAGATAGTACAGAGGTAACTACACGAAACGACCAGCGCTTGTAGTGTACAGATGGGCACCGATTGCGCGAATTCATACCAAGTTCCTCATATCCATATCACCCAATTTCACCTACTCTTGTCCTGCACTAGTTCAACCAGGGACGGGTGGTGGTGCCCCCATTCCTGTCCCTCCAAGTGACATGTGTCTAGGTGCTCGCACCCAGGGTATTGATCGGGCAGGCAGCTTTCAGCCCCTGTGACAACATGGTCAGCCCAGCGGGCTGGAGCCGGTCAATCGTGGCTGGCGGCGGGAGCGTCCCCACATACGCATTGAAGTTGTAGATCCCGCAGATGCAGGTGTCGACGATGTTTTTCAGGCTGGTGCCGGACAGGATGGTCTGCCCGCCCCGCGTGACGGTGAACTTTTGCTGGCCGATGCCCATCGGGGCGCGATGCGCACTGATGCCTGCGGGCGCTTCGAAGGTCTTGGGGGGCTGATCGCCGGACTGCACGGTCACGCGGCCGGGGGACTTGAGAAGGGCGACCACAAAGACCTCGTCGGTCATGGACTCATACCCGTTGGGCCGGCCAGCGAAGAAGTTGCCGCTGGCATTGTTGGGGCTGCCTGACATGGTCGTGTCGGTGGCGTCGCAGTTCAGATCTTTCTTAGTCGGGCGGTACCAGTACACCAGCTTCTCCTCGTGGATGAAGGGGAGAGCCACGGTCACGCCGGCCTTGTAGGCGGCAATGAAGGGCTTGGCCATCTCCAACCAGCCGCTGTGCGGCCTGTTTCAGGGGGGATGTGTCAGTCGACACCTCGAAGAAAAGTTTTGCACAGAACACGTACATATCCATCACCCACTTGGAGGCACCATCGTCCGTGTGCGGCGATGAGAGTGGTCCCACGTAGTGCGACTCGCCATAGTCATTCCAGGTGATAATCTCCACAAAACGCGGGCCGAGTGCCAGGATCTCCCGCCAGCGGTCATACCAAAGCATATCAGATGGGAAGACCCAATTCTTGCTGTACGAAACCTCGCTGCCAAAGTGCGTCGAGAACCATGGTGAAACCGCTGTCGCTCTATTAGCCCAAGACATAACCTCGCTACCGGTGGTCCCTTGACTTACGCGCCACATAGGGCTTCCCCTTCAACGCAGTAACATATGACCGGTCGCCATCGGCAACAGTGACAGTGCGCCCCGCCGTCGGCGCCTTATTCTCACCATTATTCGGCCACGCCATCCAATTCAGCGCGCCCTGAATAGCATCGAAATTCCCCTGGCCCGGGTGGAAGTTCGGCGCAAAGAAGAGATCCTGACCGGCCGCCGCCGTCATGGCACCGACATCCACGCTGTCCCCGGAAAACGAGGACACGAACACCTTACCATCAACCTTTAGCTGTGCAGGGCGGCTCGCGTACTGCCTGACCTTAGCGCCGACGGCACCGCCCTGACCGGCATTCCACCAGTTGAAGTCGAAGGAGAGGAAGACCTGCATTCCATGCTGGGCGGCTGACTCATAGGCGAAGTTGAGCTGCGTGTCAGTGTAGGGGTCAGTGCCAATGTTGAGGGCGAAGGCATCAATTCCCGCGTCTTTGGCGCGTTGCATGTCATCATCATAATCACGGGCACTTTGGCGGTTGCTGGTGATCCCAATCTAGGAACATGGGAAGTTGGATGGTCAGGCTGCGAACTGGGGTCGTGCTCTTTGGATTGGAGTAGCTCACCATGAAATGACAGAAGACCAGTCTATCTGTCCCCCCAGAAGCAGTCGAGGCCGTCGCGGACGGCACGGTCGTGGTGGTGGGGGTAGGTACCGGGCAGGCCGCCGAGAACGACATCATCAGTCCTGTTAGGGCAAGTGTGAGCAGCTCCCGGAGCATGCTGGGTGGACTGATGACAGATGAGGTGCTGAGTGGTTGTAGTTGTGAGGGTATAGGAACTGCTTAAAGGACTGAAAAGCGTCTTCCTCTTGGAGCGGAGCGATTTGGAATGTAGATATGTAAACAGCTTCAGAATGCCAACTAAGGAGTGAACAGCAGCCCGCGCTGGTAATAATAGGCAAACAAGGCGAGGAAGGAGCGTGATCGTGAGAGGAATGAACGAGGGAGATATCCTTTCTTCACGAGTTAGGTTCGCCCTTGTACTGCAGGCCAATCCAACCTCATGCTCATTCTTTTTTCTCCGGGACTCTACCTGGGGACGTGACCGGGAAGGGAGGGTGAAGGAGAAAGGATGAAGGACCGGAAATATTCCTCGGCCCCGTTCATCTCGGGGGATTCTTCATTGCTACAGTATCACCCTGTCAGACCCAGACCATCGGCATCAAAGCCCCCGAGAATCATTGGCGCGCGCGATGAACGCCACCGGCGCGTGCGATCCACAACCACCGCAAGTGGGACCCGAGGGGGCAGATAAGACCCGACCATCTTTGACGAAAACTCGATCAATCAAGGTGACCTGCGGAAAATGGAAGCCACAGTCTCCTGGCACGCTGGCAGTGGGAAGACGTGCGATAGGTGTGAGTGGCCCATGCGTTTCATCAAAGGCCCAGCCCTAGCGTCGCGGGCGTTAAATGAAAGGATCAACGCGCGATCCATGCATGACGATAAGAGCGGTGGCTGTCACAGAATCTCGGTTGTCGCGACAAGGCGTTACCCCTGGGCGCTCAGGGACCAACAGGGTCGGTTCTGGCAGACAAAGAAACCCGCCAACGGCGCTCCAATAATAGGCCCCGAAACGAGGGCTGAGAATAGTCGACCGTTGGTGTTTGATGCGCTTGCACCACGTCGTTATCCTGCTTCAGACCAGGCCCTGCATGTTGGGGGATGATGGATCAGAGTTTCCCGCGTTCAGGAGGACAGTGTACAACCGTACTGTGGGGGCGATTCCGGCACTGGCACGGTCTAAACCTTATTTCTAGATCGGTTTGAACATCGCTTGGTCCTTTCTTCCCTTTCTTCCCTTTCTTCCCTTTCTTCGGATATCCGCCTGTCGCGAGAGACCCTGCATGAGGTATTCCACCGATTCCACCGAATGCACCGAATGCACCCTCGGCAAGCACAGAACTGCAGACCGGCTGATGCAACAGATGCATGCTTGGCGCTGGCCAATGTGGTGCCCGCTCGTGCAACAATGTCTGTAGGGGACCGATTGGGTGTTGATCGGGTGATGAAGTATATCGGACATCAGTGGCAGTCTGGATGAGTCGGGCTGGCGGGCACTGGACGGCACATGTCATGACCCCGCAGCCAAACGGAGATCAAGCGGCAAAGGGTCGATGGATCCCGGTGGTACAGCGGACAGGCGGAAATCCGGGGGATTTGGAGTGGCAAACCGCAATTTCAGAGCATAGGACCGACGACTTGCAACCTAGGTGGATAGAAAGGAGGGGGGCAAGAGATGTCGTGGCCTGTCGGATAATTACACCGCCTGGCAAGCACTTACGCATGATCAATTGGAAAGGCTCAATATGTGTCTTTGCACAGAACATAAACAAACTCTATAACCATCACCAGCGCCATCTATATATACGACCACACCAGGCCACATAAAGGAAATGCAATCACCGCCATGTGCACTGCAAAATATGATCATGACACATCAGGGGGTACTCCACCCAAGGCGGTTGAGGAACGTCCATGCCGTAAAACGCCCATGTGGTCCTTCGCACCCGAAGAGCCAAATCAAGTGTAGTCCGAGAAGTGGGATCGTGAGGGGGGGGGGGGGGGGGTGGGAGCCAAACAGTTTCTCCAATAGGTCAATAAGCACATAAGCTTTTTATAAATTGGAATTAAGAAAGAGAGAAGGGAAAACGATGCAGATGCAGATGCGAAGAGTTGGATGCAATGTGTGGCGAAGAAGGCATGAGGAAAATATTATGTATATCACACGACATCGTAGCCTGGCACAGACCGGTATCTGGGTGACTCGGTGCCGCTGCGCTCGTTTGATTTGTTCCCTCCAACGTGGGGAAGCGGCTTTGCCAACCGCAGCAGCCAGCAGAGACAGTACTCCACCGGCAACAGCAGCAGGAAGACGCGGTTGATCGTGAAGCACACCGTCACCGAGATCATAGCCATGACCGCATCCAGCCAATAGTGGTTTGCCGTCGCGACAATAACGCTGAGAACCAGCAGCGAATAGGCGAAGGCGAGCACGGTATAGATGACCTGGGTCAGGGTCGACTTGCGGACGGGCTTTCCACGGAATCGGCGGAAAATTTCGGAGTGGTAAAGGAAGGTGCTGCTGATGACGAAGGCGTAGGTGAAGTGCAAGCTGGGCATCGCCGCAAACTGATTCACAGACTTGCTGTCGACCCAGACGCTCTCGGCGTGCTCTTGGCGAACGGTATCGAAGAAGTTATAGACCTCGGGGAGAAGGCGGGGTGGCATGCACGGGTAGACGCAGAAGGTAGCGAAGGCGAAGAAGTTGCCCAAGGTCATGGTGCGGCGGACCAAAGCGAAGGTGTTGGCATTCGGGGCTTCGTGGTAGTACCAGGAAAGGAAGCTGTGCGCCGGTTAGTTAAGATGCGAAAAGGGCATCGGAGTCTCGGGGCCAATCACTCACAGCACAGTTCCCGGGATATGGACCAGGGAATAGATGCGGTTGAAAAAGGTCAGAATGCCCGGGTGGCTAGTCAGAAAATAGCCCTGGAAGTCCGACTCCAGAATCGGGAACATCCATGAGAAGATCGACTCATGCTCGAACCAGAGAATATCCTCGCCATGTCGCTGGGCGACTTCGACCACACCCACCTGAGCGGGCACCAGCCACTGGGACGTCGCCTTGGTCACGGAGTAGAAGAGATAGTTGACCGACCAATAGAACATCTCCACCAAGAAAGGGAATTTGTACAAGATGCGACTGTGCAAGTGGTTGGCCCAGCGTGACGAGTCTGGGGTGATGACGGAAATGCCACAGACACGCTCTGCTTTGAGTGGGTTGGGGGACTGTCCACGGCTCTCATCTCCAGAATCATAGTAGCCGCGGGCGGTTCGGTCATTGTCCTGCCTCTTGCCGAAGATGCTGTAGTCTTTGCGCCGATTGAGCACCAGCGAGCCGAGCATGATGCTCACAACCACCTGCCATGGCGTTAGGTTGAATGTGAAGGAGAGAATCGGGTGTCCTGCTTGGAGATGAAGCTTACCAGTGGTTCCAGCCATGCGTGCGACGAGAATTGTGGCTTTCCCAGGTCTGGCGTGGTCGCCGACATTCTGAGATGATGGGGGATCTGGCAGTAAAAACCCCAGCGAACAAATTCAATACCAAAAACCCAGAAACCGAAACAAGGGCGGGCGAGAGAGCGTGTGAGGGTGTTCAAGGGATGGAGGGAAAAAGGAAAGACTCAAAACAAGGGAGCGGAAAGCCAAGGCGGAACTCCGGGGGCCAGGCGAGATGGATGAAATGATCGACGATGCTGTGAAAAAGCAGGAAAGTGTTCCAAGGGTTAGATGCGGATGATCCGGAGTACGAAGAACCTCGGGAGTTGTACGCAACTTGGCCAGGGGCGGGCTGGGATTGACTACATATCAGATGTGCCGCCCCCGTCGACGGGGCTACATATTTCTTTTAGTGCATGGCAGATCCCTACGCCAATAGAAGCAGGCCAAAAATCTTGAATTGGGAGGCAACAAGTGTCGCTGGAGGGGTCGTGCTCTATGACCGATCCGGCCCTGAGTCGTGTGCTCGATGCGATTGGACCCAACCAATAACCAATTGACGGGACTACGGGGGCTGACCGCTCGCACCAACTATGTGGGCTCATGAGACATGGTTTGCTTTTGTTTTTGGCTAGTCTGGCCAACGCCATCAGGGGGGAGGTGGTAAAACCGTCCACGGGACCCCCGCTACCATGGCTAACAAAGGCCAACCATGAACGGATGGCTGTATGCAATTACGTATACGGCGCCGGAGATAGAAAGCGTATGGCTCCCGAGATGGTCGATCGCGCTCCGGTCCTCTTCACCCCCTCCGTACTCTGTCCGCAGTCACAGTGTTGGCCCACCCGTATTCGTATAGACCTGGGCCGGATAGGGCTGTGTCGAAAAACCAAGTTGATTGGAGTATTATCGTTACTGCAGTATTCCCTCCATTTGATTCGGAACTCGCTCATGTTGTATTTATGATTTTCGATTTTTTCGAAGCCCCACTCCCTCACCTTGGACTGGTCTCGCATAGCATTATCAGCTTGGCGCACATATTACTTGATTTAGACCGGGATGGGGAAACCCGAGCGAGTCGGAAGACGACGGCATCCTCCATAGCCACAGGGCACAGCCTTCTTCAGCGCGGCAAGCTACCTAATTCACCACCCAAGGTCCACGTAAACTTAACCATGCGGCCCTGCTGGTCGTGGCTGGGAAATGTCTCGGCGTCGGGCTACATGCTTTGGTCACTACTCCGTATTTCACCGCTGACATGACCCCCTTCCTGTTTGAGAAACGAGTGCGACGAATGAGCGTGATGCGATGCAGAAAACCTGCGAATCAAACCCAATAGTGCGCCCCTCTCATATATTCGCCCGGCTGCCGAGCTCCACCCCTGCACCACTAAGCTCGATGCGGACGTCGGTCGTCGGGGCTTGGCGGTAGCCGGACTCCCGTGCAATGCTCGTACCGATTCCCTGTTTGGACGAATCCGTCGATCAGGCGAGAAAACGGATAGGTGTAACGAGTGAGAGGACGAAAATGTATAACAGGTGAAAAAACATGTGTTGGGTATCGAGATACGAGATAGGGGTTTAGGGGCTGTGTATCCGTGATCTGATCGCAGAGTTTTTATTCATGTGTGTGATCCGATCCGCGCGTATCCGGCACGGATCAATATGGGCGATCCTGGGCTATGCGGTTTTTATGCATTTCGTGTCCTACGCCAGACCTCGACTTCCGGCCAAACGATACATCTGCGAAAGCCCCGTGCCCTTTTTCCCTTCATTGATCTACGGTCCGAGATAGAGTTATTCAGAGTGATGGATACCCACTTGGCCGTTATGAAGGGTCAACCAACCCCCTTGCCTAATCCCCATCATACGGTACCCAGCGCTCCATTCAGACTGTTCCACCTCTTGCCCAAGGGCCACCAAGACCCAACCAATCATCATAGCAGTTCGGCAAAACCGCTGTGGCAGGACCGTAATGGAAGATGAATAATCTGGGTGCGGGTTAATTCTACGAAAATTCTACGAGTGTATACCCCGATCCGAGTACTCCGTAGTGAAAGCACAAATGAGCCCTTGTTCATCTCATCATTTAGACAGTGGCACGGGCTAGAGCACCGCAAAGGCAGACACGTAGCTAACAGAACTGTCCATCACATCCACCGCATCCGAGCTGCGCTCATACCGGAGGAAGTGGAAGAGACCCTTCTTGCTGGGTTGACCCGCCATAGCAACCTTAAGTGCCGCCATGATCACCCCAATCGGATGTCGGCCACAGACCGTGTTCCCGGTGCGGTCAATGGTGTCGAGGAAGGTTCTCGCTGATCCACTCGTGATGGCCGTCATAGTAGCAATATCAAATGCGGATATGCTCTCGTGGATTGCAGGCTCTTTGCTCGAGACCCGATCACGCCGCTGCAAGGCATGTCCCGCGGAGACCGAATTAATGCTCTTCAGAATGTCGTCGGGGTCCTGGCCCGGTTGGGGCAGGTTGTCGCTCGACAGTGGGAGTACTGGTCCAGGTGTCGGAGCCTGCGGAACATAATATGTGTAGCGGAAGCGGAGACCCCAGTGGCAGAAGTCCGAGCTGATCACGAAGGCATTCGACGGGTCTGCCAAATAGGGAGCCAGTAAGGCACCGAAGGCCTGCTCTGTCGCGGCAGAGGTACTTCCAACCATGATTGGAACCAGCGGCGGGTACTGTGCCGCTGGAGTGTTTGGGAACTGCAGCTGCAGCAAGCGATGAATATATGGCAGGTGCATCTCGATACTGTGCTCATCTTCGTCGACAGACTGGCTCATGGTGGTGAATCGAATCTTAGATCCATTGGTCTTGGTTGCTTCGGCCGTCAAAAGCTGGCTGATAAGGTCTGTGTCGAGGGGCAGAGGCTCGTTGGAGAGCGGGGTACAGTAGGAGGTTACTTGGGGGAGAGCCAGCGTGGAAAGCGGATAGTGGTGTGATGGGCCCAAGACAAAGATGCGTTCTCTAGATTTTCAGAGGTTATGAAGGCCCATCATGCCAGAGTACCCGCCGCTCTCGGTCAACGGTAAACTCACATCTTGGACAGATCAAGGGCCCTGTATGCGAAGGCGGCGCAGGGTCCTGAGTAAGCATACCCCGCATGTCTGCTTCGTTAGCGTTTCTGTTGCTCAGTTGAGGCTATCTACTCCAGCCAGTAGATATACATACGGCGCAATGATCACTCGCGCTCCGGGTACTGGAAGCGATCCGACTTGATCCATCGATTCTGGCACCTCCGCTAGCCAGTCGTCCAGCTGGCGAGTCAGGGCGCGAGGATTATCAGAGTACCAGGAACCAGCGTGAGAAGCCTGTCTAGAAGCCATCATGGAGTTTGGATTCTGCGTGGGGTTCCGGTTGGGGTTCAAAGATCAAGGGTTTAGTTGGGGTGAGCTCCGGGTGAGGAGAAGCGGGGGAGAACAGCATCATGGTGGAGCACTTTGCGGGATCCCGAACGCTCTGGACCACGGCATCCCGGGTGGTTTGCAAGTAATGTGGGTGTCAGGGTTGCTGGGTACCCTTGTTTGGGTAAACTGGGGCGTGGGTTTCATCCACTGGTGCGACGACCAACCAGAATACTGGTTTAATCTGTCTGTCCCATCGATAATATATAATGACGGGGGAGCAAGGGAAGTATACAACCCCCTCCTCCACTAGGGATTGTTTCGGAAGCCTCTCATCCCACGGGGCAGCAACCCGTAGGTATTTGGCGCGTCATTTCCATCGACTACCGATTTAGTGTTCTCAAAGGTACATTTGATGCATAGACGATAGAGCTTAACACCTATTGATCGATTTTCAAGCATTCCAGCAGTTGGTCCTTGCACGATCAGACCGTGCAGCAACAACCAGCCAATCATGAGATTCTATTCCATTTAATGAGACGATAGCTATCATGGAATCTCACAAATAGATCGAATTGCACACTCTCATATCATAGCTCATCCGTCCTGGTTCGCGGTGGGCAGTGTGTTGTGTGCAATGTTGCCCATTCCAGACTAGCGTGTCCCGGCCAACGCGAATCCATAATCCAAAGACGCGACCGGCCAATGGGGCTACGTGCTCCGGTCCAGCCTTTTCCGGTGGTTCAGATGCAACTCTGCCCTTCACTCTGCAGGCCCGGGCTTCGAAGCTGCAATTGTCCCCTCTCCCGGATGCCCTACTGAACCATCTCAATCCTCTGTCAATAATATCGCCGCTGCCATGTCGCTCAAGCGCAAGGCTTCGTTCTCGGGGCTCCCGTCTGGCCTGGCAACGCCTACGCCTAGCTGGGGCATGCCCGATAGCTCCAAGGACCTTCCTAGCCGGACCCGAAAGCGCTTCCGGAATGGCCGTCCAAGCGACGATGTTGTGTATGGTGAGTGGTCCATGTCTGCACAGATGAAGCTTTAGAGATCATGGCGCATCGTGTTCCATCGTGTCCTTCGCAGGCACCAGAACCAGTGCTGACGGGAGTAGAGAAAACCCTCCGCTGGATCTTCTCCGCGCAACAGCAACAACAACAGCAACAGCAACAGCAACAGCAGCACATAACAGCTATTGATGTAACCGGAGACATCATGATGGACTCGGATCCGGCCATCCCGTCCCCAGAAACTGTCGACCCGCGACAGCAGACCCTGCTGCGCTTCTTCCAGCCCCGAGCAGAGCCATCGTCGCCCTTCCGGCCATCCCGTGAAGCTCTTGCCGCCCGTGCCAATGAGACCGCCATGGACCAGGAAGAGATCATGCGGCGCCAGGTATTCGCGCAGATGAACATGGCTGGGAGCACGAGCGGGAGCGAGACGACGAGCTCCGGCTTCTTCCAGACGGAGACGGACGTGGAGATGGAGATGGATACTGATGAGAGCAGCGAGAACCCCAACCCGGTTGCCAAGTGGGGGTTCTGGAATGGAGGTGCTTAGTGCTTCTGGACCTGCGAAGCTGTGAGTCTTCTGTCAGTCTTTCGGGCGCCGGTCGCTCTGTGGGAAGAGACTGCTGGTCTATTCTTGTGATTCCTCTCGGGTGTGTTTTTGGGAAGGAGTTTGAGTTTGAATTTGGGTTGTTTTCTGTGGTTGATTCTGATTCTCAGGGAGAACCTGGCGTTATATGGGAGTGGTGGTTTCATGTCTATCTCAAAGGGTCGGTGGAAGTATTAGGGACGGAGACGAAGGATGTAATGTTTACAATTGACATACTTGGTCAAAGTTCATATTCCAGTCAAGAATTTTCCAGGCAAATGTGCACGAGCCTTAGCTGTGTCCATGGACACTTGAGAGATAGCGTCCGACATATCGAATCCTAGAAAGGGAGCAGAAGGTGTTGGCTCTAAATAACTCAACCTCCAAAGGCCGTGATGGGATCCATGAGATGTTAAAAGCCACGAAGCAAGACCAGGCTCGAGTCAAGTCTTAAGACTCGTTGTCTTGGTACCCAATGAACTCGTTAGGCGCGTGTACTCGATAGTAACCATGCCCCGGTTAAGGATTTAGATTCATGACGATGGATTAACTTATGATGATTTGATAGAAGAGAGTGCTTCATATCTCTACGTCCACGAGATCTTATCAGCGGGAAGGTTGGGGGGTCCGTTTCATACTGGTGTTCGAAGAGAGGAACTCATCAGACCATAGCACTCGAAAACTAAGGTCTGAAATGTAGGTTATCGGGTCAGTTACGAGAGACGAATTTTATGAAACTTTTGGTATGCCAATTATCGCCATATCCATCCATTTCCTTCCTTTCGATCTGCCCCGGAGTAATCGTTTTGGATTAACCTCGTTCACGGTGAAGCTTTCCCACGCAATTGCTGATGTGGGTCACCCCACCAATATGACGCCTCAGGCATCAGTAGTCCTTTCTTGATGTGCTGGCAGACGACCGTTCTTCCCACAACACCGATGAGCAATTGGTTCTGACTACAATTGCTAGATTTTGGATGTTCACATACACACAATTCCTATCTGACTCCCACTGAACCCCAAACCCTGTTGAGTCTTCACCAAGGCTCTTCGAAACGCTCGACTCCCAACTTCGGTCTCGCGGCGCCAATCGCTTGCACCATCACAGCGACAGACGACTACTCCCACTGCTACAATGGATAATGAGAAGGCCATTGAATATCTGAATGGCCTGCTGGGTCGCACCTTGCGCATACACGCCACTGATGGCCGCATGTTTGTCGGCCTCTTCAAGTGCACCGATGCGGTAAGCCTCCTCATGATCGTGATCGGAGAGGGATGGGAAAAGGGGGCTTTGAGGAGAGAAAGGCGTCTGGGAGTCTACGATCGGGTACTGGGAGCTATGAGCTGTACTGATACTGGATTTTGTCACACCAGGAGCGAAACATCATTCTTGCCAACTCCTTCGAGTACCGGCTCCCCACTACCTCCGCCATCCAAGAAGCTGCGGCAAAGGAGACCGAGTCATGGGACAAGACATCTGAGACCAAATCCGCCACCGTCAAAGTCAACATGACCAGTCGGCTCATTGGTCTCATTGTGATCCCAGGCCACCATATTACGAAGATCGAGCTGGAGTAGAGAGGGATGATCGGTCAGCGCTCATGATCACGAGACATCCAGCTTGCTGTCATCCTCCCAATGAAAATCAACCCAGGATTTCAGGATACGATTACCTTGGCGGAGCCAAGCCCGCGGGAAGAAGCCCACTCATTTCAATTCTGCCTCATTCATCCCATCCGGTTTTTGCCTTCCGATTTCCATATGCCAGCTCTGGCTCCCTGGCTTTTCGCCAGCATGGGGGTTTGAACGCGGGGCTGCCAAGGTCGGGTTGACCTGGTCGGGTTGACCTGGTGTGTGATGCTTGCTGCTGCACAATTCAACGTGGCACGGGGGACACGGCAGCTCTCTCGCATGACCATGGCGGCTTGGCGGGCAGGTCCATTATCAAGGCTCGTCCATTTGGGGTATTTTTTATGGCGGTCCGGGGAGATACACGACAGTGGGTGGACGGGGAAAAGGCGGTGTCTCCGCCACGGAGATGCCTTGGCGCGCGTGCTGTGGCTGTTATGCAGGACCCAAGCCTATCTGCGCGGCTCCCTGCCCACTCACTCTGTGACCAGGTCAAGCCCGAGGGAGCTCCCTTTGCTTCGAGGAGCAGTTCACCCGGATTGTTTATTGAATAGGACCTTAACCCACCCTCGGCTGCAGGCATCATGGAAGGATTCCGGAGACCTATCAATCACAATTAATGTGTTCTACGTGGCCGACAAAACGTGGGGGCTGGAACGGTGCTTGGAAACACCAGCCTTCTTCTCCGCCGCTTGTGATAGGAGCGTTGGTGGGGGTCTAAGCTCCCCATAACTTTCCTTCCACTGGCTAGGCCATCTCGGAAAAGCACTCGGGACAGACGCCATCTGCAGCGCCATTCGCACTGTCCTTCTCTATCAGACCGAATTCAAATGGTGGGAGTAGAATGGGTCGAGATAGTCGCTTATCGGGCGGAGTGGAGGAGGGACATGGGCCTGAGAGGGTGGAGCGTTGGAAGGAGTCGCACGTCGCACCGTAAGCAGATAGTTCTGAACGCGGTATCCGACTTCTGAGAATCACGCCCCATCTTTCACTTACTCCGCGTAGACAACACTACTCCGTAGATTTCAAGTAGACTCAAGTCATGAACGCATCAAAGGCGAAGGCTATAAATACCTCGGGCCTAGACTAGGCATCCTCTATACTTGCTGCCCTTGCTCCGGGGATGATCCGGCTTACCTAAAGGTCGGGAAGTCGGGGGCTGTGGCCACCGAGTGGCTGGCCAGAACCGCATGCTCAGCTCGAAAGTCAGTTCACTCCGCTGAAGCGCTCCAGACTGGTCGTACTGCGAAGTACCTTTCCACCTCGTCGCGGTGGCGGAGTACTTGCGCCCTACATCTACCGCCGCCTTCCCCTCTTTCTTCCTTTTCCCTTGCTATCCAATCTTCAATATCCATCCCAGATTCAAGACAATACAAGATCGAAGGTGAGTCCCTTCCTATTTTCCTTCGCTTTCCTCCCTCCCCAATCCCCTCTCCACTCGGGTGATGTACATGTGGGATACAGAACCTGGCCCATGATCCCCGTACATAATGACGCATTCTTCCCTCTCCGCCCATCCACAGCCCGCAACCCACCCTTTCGTTGCCAGACTTTTTCCAACCCTCCCTTGCATTCTTTCTTCAACCTCCACATACCCACTGAATCTTGGGTGGGGTTCAGCACTGTCAACCAGACCCTTTTCGGCGCCTGACTTGATTGTTCCCGTTGGGCAGAGAACAAATCCCGCGGAGCTTCCTGTCCGTGCGACCTCGGAGCTTTGCCTCTCAGCTCTTCCCTCCTCCTAGCTTCGCCCAGCTTTCGCCCAGCTTCGTCCAGCTTTCCTCGAAATCCCCTTTGCTGACCCGTAGTCACCTTGACCAGCCCCCCTTCCCTTCCCCTATCGACTTCGTCCGGTCGCTCCATCCCCTGCCACCGCCTGCGCCCGGCTCGCCCGCCCTTTAACCTTTTTCTCGCCTGTCTGGTCATTTCTGGCCGGAGCTCACACCCCGAAACGCGCTCCGGTGTGAACAGCTGCAGCAAATCCCATTTGTCCACGCCGTGTCGGGTGCCTGCAAGCTTAATATACCGTCATTGGGACATTGCATCTCTCCCGCCGCTGGGCAGCCAAGACATTCCAACGCCCAAGGGGAACTTTCTCGGCGTAGCGGTTTGAACGTTCGTGCGATCACCCCCCGTCCCTAGCTTGGCAGCCAGCCCAGCCTTGCGATGGGTCAATCGCATTCCAAGGGCAACGCCAACTCGGGCGACCCGTTGCAGTCCTATCCGTCCTTTTCGAAATCCGACACCAAAGAATCCCTCCGCTCGTTCCGTGGCTCCATTCGCTCGAAGATTCCCGGTGCGCGCAGCACTAGCACCGACAGCCCTCGTGGCTCGACCACCGCCCTCTCCCAGACCGACAGTCAGGTTGACAAGTCCGACGCCGGCTCGGTCAAGTCCTCTAACAGTCGCCCCGGCTCCAACGCCGGCCTCTCGTCCCCGGGCTCCGAACCTGTCTCGCGCACTGGCTCGCCTGAGCCTCCGCCATCACCGTCGTTGTCGACCAGTTTGAAGCGCGGTCATAAGGATGTGAATGCGATGCAGCAGAGTGGCGAGGTGGACCATGTATCGGAGGGCCCTCCATCAGGTGGCCCGCCCGTCGGCACGGCGCTGAAGGCGGGTGAATCCATCTTGATTAAGCGGGAGAACCAACTGAACCCCATTCTGGATTTCATTCTCAACGCCCCGCTCGAATCCTCTGGGTCCCCTGGAATGGGCATGGGCGCTTTGAAGTCCATCGATTTGGATGACATGATCTCGAGACTGTTGGATGCAGGTTATTCTACCAAGGTCACCAAGACCGTTTGTCTCAAGAATGCCGAGATCACCGCCATCTGCTCCGCCGCTCGGGAGCTTTTCCTGTCTCAGCCGGCGCTCTTGGAGCTTTCTGCTCCGGTGAAGATCGTCGGTGACGTCCACGGCCAATATACCGATTTGATTCGCCTCTTTGAGATGTGTGGATTCCCGCCGGCATCAAACTACCTCTTCTTGGGTGATTATGTCGACCGAGGGAAGCAGAGTCTGGAGACCATTCTCCTGCTTCTGTGTTATAAGCTCAAATATCCGGAAAACTTCTTCCTGCTCCGCGGCAACCACGAATGCGCCAATGTGACGCGGGTATATGGTTTCTATGACGAGTGTAAGCGGCGCTGCAATATCAAGGTCTGGAAGGGCTTTATTGACACCTTCAACTGCCTTCCAATTGCCTCAATTGTGGCGGGCAAGATTTTCTGTGTGCATGGTGGTCTGTCGCCCAGTTTGTCGCACATGGACGATATTCGGGGTATTGCCCGGCCTACCGATGTTCCTGATTATGGCCTGCTGAATGATCTCCTGTGGAGTGATCCGGCGGATATGGAAGAAGACTGGGAACCGAATGAACGCGGTGTCAGTTATTGCTTCGGCAAGAAGGTGATTATGAACTTTTTGCAGCGCCATGACTTGGATTTGGTGTGTCGAGCCCACATGGTGGTTGAGGATGGATATGAGTTCTACCAGGACCGCATCCTGGTGACCGTCTTTTCAGCACCCAACGTAAGCCATTCTTTCTTTCTCTCGTTCAAGTTCTTCGTTCATTCTGGAACCCATTTGCTGACATCTGGGGGGTTTTGTTCACAGTACTGTGGTGAATTCGACAACTGGGGTGCTATCATGTCCGTCTCCGGCGAGCTCCTCTGTAGTTTCGAACTCTTGAAACCTCTGGATTCGACAGCCCTGAAGAACCACATCAAGAAGGGTCGCAACAAGCGGAACAGCATGCTGAGCAGTCCTGTAAGCCGGCCAAGCCCCCTTGCTTTCTCCATTTCTGCTCTCTCGTGCCAAGTGATCGTCACTGCGCAGTGCGACCATGCCGAGACTTCCCATCCCACGTTCAATAGCTGACGCAGATACTCTTTACATAGCCTGCACTGCCTTCTGCTCAAAGTTTCTAAACCGGGTGATCAACAACCTACCAGTCCCGATCTTGGGATCCGCAATACGCCGCCCTCGCCCTTGGCGCAGGCCTGGCTGCAGAGCCCGACAGAAATCGAAATCTGATCTTCACCCACCCGCCGTGTGGTTGCAGCTCCTTTGCTGGAGTCTGGCTGAAGGCTGAAATATATCCACTGGGATCTGCCTTTTCATTTCGCTCCACCGAGAGCGCCCCGACTCTTGTCTTTTCCTCGGACAAACAGGTAAACCCTCGGTGCCTGTGGTGCAGCATCCTCATATGGCCCGATCCCCGCCGAAACGCTCCAGAGCCCCTTGTGCAGGCGGATCCCGGTGACGACCAGGGATGCGGAGGAAAATGGGGCTTGGGGTGCTACATATCCTTTGGACAACCCTTGGCCCGCGCTCCGGCCCTTGGGCTCGTGCCTTTGGGCAGGAATGCGGGTCAGTTGCAGACACGCCCGCGGCCCGCATGCCGCTGGGCAGCACTCTTCTCCGCTTCTGGCTGATTCTCTGCCCTTCGTGTATCTACTCACTTCTCTAGAAATTGGTGTTGGGAGGAATCTTGTGCGTCCTTATTCATTCGCCGTCACGTAGTGACGGTAATTTGCATTAATATCTCTTTTACTTTTACTTAAACCGTGTCAAGTAATGTTCAATTGCTTTGTCTTTTTCTTTCGATATGGTAAGGAGACGGTAAGAGCATGTATGGGTGTAGATGCGGCTAGAATTACCTAGACTTGGGAGACATCTACTTCACCTTGCCGATGCCTGGTGTGAGACTTCTTGTTCTAAGGGTTACTAGATGTTATGATCTAATCAAGCCATTCTCTACATCATACGTCTGATTCACCCCCCAAAACACAATTATCCACACCCAACATGACAGAACCAACTCCCTCTCATCGCTGCATAAGCAACCCCCGATTCCCTTCCCAATAAGCCCGACACCCCGTATGCCCCCAATGCTCCGTCCACCACTCCCCAAAATTATCCTGCACAACCTCCTCATCAACCCTCAAAACCCTCTCATCCCTCTTCAACGCACAAAGCGCACAAGCATGCCCAGCTTTGATTCCCCCCAGCTCTGCCCGCACCGTAACAACCTTTAGCGCCGCGGGGTCCGACACAACAGGAATAGGTTTCTGGCCCGCAGCCTGGACGACAGAGTTGAAGAGCGCGGCGCGCTCACGCCAGAGACCCAGCACGTCGACGGCGTCCTGCTCTTCTTTCACGTCCTCATGCTTGTTGACGGCGCTGAGCTTCATGCCGCCGGGTTTTCCGGCGCGAGCGGGCCCGATGCGCATGCTTTGGGCGAGGATGGTGTCGCGTCTCCAGCGGTGAGTGCGGCCGGCAATTATGCGGGCTGCTATGTGCAGGGTGTTGTGGATTTTGGTGGCTGTGGTGGCTTTTTGGGGTTGGGGGAGGGTTTTGGCGGTTTGGGCTTCTTTTTGGAGGTTGTTTAGCTGGTCGATTAGGTGTTCGAGAAGGATGGATGGGGGCGGGATGTTGGTTGGTCGGACTGTTGGGGTTGAGGATGGCGTGTTTGAGGCGAAGCTTTGCGGGGATAGGCTTGTTGGTGGTGATAGTGAGGTACAATTGGGGTTGGGTTGTGCTGGGCCATCGCCAAAGTCACCCCAGTCGTCGAAGGCGTCGTCTTCCCACGGGGGTTGGGTAGAATTGGGTTTAGCGGGATTGTTGGGTTGGACAGACGTTGTTGCTCTTGTCGCTGCAAGGGCCTTGGTTGGTATACTAGCTTTATTGGGAGTGGCCTTCATGGGGGTGGTTTTGGAGGGAGCACCGGCCCTTAGAGAAGGCTGTTTCTTGGGCGATGCTTTTGGTGGTGGAAGGTTGGCGGATGGCTCCTCTGTGAAGTCACCCCAATCCCCAAAAGAATCATCTTCGAGCAATGACTTCACAGGCGTTCTCTTTTGGTTTTGCCGCGGGGAAGCTTTTGGTGGAGCTGCCTGTGCAATCTGAGCCTCTGTGAATTTGCCCCAGTCCCCAAATGAGTCGTTCTCCCAACCTGTTTGAGGTGAATGATTCCTGGCTCCAAATTGAGATGGTTGAGTTGGACTTGGTGTCGATTCAGCCGTTGACAGCCCGCCTAGTAAGTCGATAGTTCCGGCTAGACTTGGATCCTGGAGATTTTGTGGCGCTGGTGCTGGTGCTCTAACTGGCGCTTTTGGTGTTATAACTGACGATTGCCGCGGCTGGCTCTGCAGGGTAGCCTCTGGACCCTCGAAATCGCCCCAGTCATCATCAGTATCACTGGCAGGGGCATCCTCTGTGGCATCAAACAGCACATCACTGTCGTGCTGCCGAGGGAGATCAAATGTTGGATAGACAGCAGACTGGCGGGGAGCTGCGGATGCATATTGACTTTGTGGTGATGCCAACCGCGGGCTCTGCTGCCAGTCCTGCGAGGTATGTGAGGTCTCGCCGAAGAAAATATCGTCTGTTTGATCAAATCCGTCTATCAGCGAGTTTGTTTTCGGTCGTACTGTCTGCGGCAGCTGTGCGGCACTCTGCGAAGAGCCAGAGCCAGAGCCCTGGCCGAACTCTGCTAATAAGTCCGCGGACATTTGGAGCCGAAGGTCATGAACTGCTGTGAGATAGCATAAGGTTAAGACGAGGTCATATGCTACCGTAACACCAAAACATGCACCACGTTTCGTATGTGTCGCTGGAATCCTGGGGTCGCGGATGTTCGCAATGCTCCGAGCGAGTGACAGCCAGGCGATAAGAGCTCGAGGTGCCGCGGATTACATTATCGCCCCTCTCCTCCTCTCCGCTACTCACCTCCACTTCCCCAACTACCAGCACGTGAAATGAGAACCATTGAGGACACCAGGTGTGTACCCCGGAAAACCACGAGCATGGAGATTCCGAACAAGCTGACTCGCTCTCCGGCAGAAAGAGATGGGATGCACTATTCCTTGGCCATGACACCCCCTCCGACCTGCGGGCGGCGCTGCGATCGGAGCAGGGAGGAAAGCTGTGCAACGACGGGCTAAGATCGATCTGCTGGAAGGTCCGTGGGCACAGGATTACTTGGATTTAAGTTCAACACTCATCCCGCCTGTAGGTGTTTCTGCTCTTCGACGGTGTCGGGCGCGAACAATGGTCTCAGAAGCTCGCCGAGTCGCGGGATGTGTACGACGCCCTGCGCGCGCATTTCCTGAAGTATATCGACCACCCCGATGATTTGGAGTCGACAGTCGACCCGCTGGCGGACGACGACGAGGTATGCTTGTGCCCCGGTTTCTACAGTGGACTGGAGAGGTTCAACGGATGATCGGTCTGACAAAGCCTCTTGCCCACTCCTTAGTCTCCTTGGCAAACCCTCCGCAATGATGAAAAACTACGAGCTGAAATTGTCCAGGACGTCGATCGATGTCTGCAAGAGAATTTCTTTTTCCAAGAACCATCAACGAAACAGAAGTTGACCGATGTCCTCTTTGTTTACTCCAAACTCAACCCGGATGTCGGCTATAGACAAGGCATGCACGAGCTACTGGCTCCGATACTTTGGGTGATTGACCGGGATTCGATTGAATGCCCGGATCAAGGTGCAGCCTCTTACACCGATGAAGAGGGCCGCTTGATGCTGGACCTCCTTAACACCAAATTTGTCGAACATGACTCGTTCACACTGTTCCTGTGTGTCATGCAGACTGCTCGCATATATTATGAACATGGCGAGACGAAGACAGCAAATAACCAGATAGATGTCATTCCGATTGTTAGCAGGTGTCAGTACCTCCACCAAGAGGCGCTAACCATCATCGATCATGAATTGGCGGAACACCTCCATGCAGTGGATGTGCTACCGCAGATCTTCTTGACGTGAGAATATGGTAAACCCTGAATGATAATCGTATCAGATTGCTAACTGCATGCGTAGCCGTTGGATGCGTCTGCTATTTGGCCGAGAATTCCCTTTCGATGATGTCCTTATGATGTGGGACTTACTATTCGCGCATGGGCTAAGATCCGACCTTGTGGATTTCACATGCATTGCAATGCTCCTTCGGATTCGCTGGCAACGTAGGTGACTATCCTTTACCGATGAATTTTGTTTCGATGAATTTTGACTAACAGGCTCCATGAAGTACTCAAAGCGGATTACTCTGGCGCACTATCGATATTGCTGCGCTATCCGTCTCCCGAGCCACACGCCCCCCAAACCTTCGTTCATGATGCACTCTACCTGGAGCAAAGCCCGACAGCGGAGAGAGGCAGTTTTCTTATCTCGAAGTACTCGGGTAGACCGCCAGAGTCATCTAAGTGCCGCAGCCACTCCGGTATCCGACCTGCCATGAAGGCTCACCTCTGGGAAGACTTCAAGGGTCGCAGCGAGAGCAATTCCTCTGCCTCTTCTCCCGCGAGGAACAGCCCCAAGAGTCTTGAGGCACTTTTTCAAGACGTCTCCCAAGGGATCCAACGCCGGACAGAAGCTTGGGGTGTGACTAAGGCTGTCCGAGGAGCGGTGACTGAGGCTCGGAAGAACATGCAAACCATGCATTATGAACCAGGTCATCGTTCTGCGGCCATACGTCCAAACCCGGCCTCTACAATGGGAATCAAGGGCGCGCCGGAGAGACCAACAGCCACCGAGCTTGGCCTACAAACCAAGATCAGTTGGCTGGAAGAGAGAAACAAAGAACTGGCGGCCGCTTTGGGCGAGGCGTTGAAGGACATTCGTGGGCAGTTAGAAACCATGAAGGACCTGGACTCAGGGATCATCGATGCGGCCAAGCAAGCTCTAGATCGAGCCCAGTCTGTGCAGAGCTGCCTCGAAAATCTCATGCTCCCACCCCCAGTAGGGAGTGCCCCGCATTCCGCTAAAATAGATAACGAGGTACCTCGGTCAGCCCCACCACCTGTCTCGAGCCCAGACAACCGTTCTGGACCTGAAGGCGTGGCTGAGAAAGAAGATCAGCAAGGCGTGCCGCCACATTCTCCCGTGGATGCCCCTAGCCCGAGCATGCAGAATGGAACCTTGAAGCCTGTCAGCATCACCACAGTCAGTACGACAATCACCGACGGCCACGCCGACACTGAGCGGGAGGGACTGCGGCCGGCAGTGCGACCATCCCTGTCGGATGCAGGGTTCTCCTGGATGCTGGGCGGCAGCCGGAACCTTTCGACCTTTGTCAGCTCAGCCTCGATGCCCCCCGAGCAGAGGCGACATCAGGACCAACCCCGAGGCAAAGGCAGCCCTCTCTTCGGTCACGGCGGAGACGAGCACCCACAGATAGCTGAAGCCGAGCACGATGAATTGGCGCTGCGCAGTCTCCCAGGTGCTCGGGGGCCGCTGTAAGGGGGGCAGAGGCACAGGCTCAGGTTTGATTAATCCCGATCCAGATCGCCTCATGCAGGTGGAGATATGCGCACCGCGAGATCCAGGATGTCGTCTAATTTCCGCTTTTGAATTCGGCATTCGCTGGACGGTCATTGTATGAGCTGGCAGGAGGTGGGGGGCGGGACGCACAGGTCCACCGGAAGAGCTTCGGATCTATCGGCGAAGAGCGAACCACCGCTTTGCATCAGAATCGCAGCGATGAAGTTCAACGAGGGAAGAACTGGGATGCTGGGGTTCTGCCCTACCGAAGGCCCAGGAGGAAGAGCACAGCAGGGCTAGCAGGAGTGGGGTGGAAAGAGGAATGTGCACTGCACTGGTGCGTTGTATTGTACCTTAACCCCGACAATGTGTTGCATCTCCTATAGGGCCCTGGCGTTTCCCTCGGCTTCGACCGAGGTGGACCTCCTCCATACTTGACTGCCAGAGATAGGCGATGTAGGAAGAGTTTGTTCGAGTGGTCGTATACTTCGTACTCGTAGTGCCGCGTAACTACGAGTTCGTGGTGAGCAAGGAAAGACCGCGGAGGCACCATATGGTGGCTAACTACCGTGCCGATCGGTCGATCAAAATTCCCCTCCGTCAATCACCTTCGCTTCTTATTCCTACATCCGAAACTTACCTGAGCCCTGTCTGCTGGCTCAGAAGAAAAGAGGACTAGGTCGACGACTGACTACACCCTACGGAGCGACGGAGAGACGCCCATTACATCACCCACCCCCCTTTTGGCTACACTTTCCCTCCCCACTACCAAACCCCGCTGGCTTCCGTTTTTCTCTTCTCCTCTTCTTCCTTTTTCCCCCCGAAGGAAGCGACTCAAATCACCACCGCGTGCTTTGCCCGCGACGCCACATATGCCGGGCGCGCTACGAGGCAGCTGCCCTCTTCCCCTCCCGGTCGCAGCCCGCTGACTCGAGCGAATGACCCTTCCACCTTACATTCATTCCATGTCGCGTACGACTCGACGCTCCGTTTGAGCCTCATACTTTCCTTTTCATCCCCCCTTGTCTCCAGGGCGAGGAAAGTGAGAAACCTCTCCGCCACTGCCAAAAAGAATGGGGTCAGCATACAACCCCGATGGTAAGTCATGCGCACATGCTTTTCCAATCCCGTCTGCCTGCCCTGTGCTCCCTGGTTTCACATGCCACGGGCTCGTCACGTCAAGGAGTGGGGGCCATTGGTGGAAAGCTACACCAGAGAACGAGGGACGCGCCTGGCCCATCCCGAAGTCAATCAGGCGCTGTCGTCAGAAAACGCTCCGAATAACAAACATACCCAGTCCGGAGGGATATGACCACAGTGCGTGGTTCCTTCACGAGTCGGCGACCAAGTATCCCAGCCTAAGAATGGACCTTGGGCATGCTTCGGGACGCATCTGACCGCGGAGATTCAACGCCCTCCCCCTTCCCGCATCACTTGAGGCCATCACATTTTCTCACGGAGTCGTGTATTGGATATCCCAACACGCGCCGATAGAGTCGAAAAACAGGCTGCAGGATGCTGATCTCAATGTCCCTTTAGGTGAACCGAGTCCTCTCTCGTCTCCCTTGGGACCACTTTCCGAATCGCCCGAGTCGGAGTCGGGCTTTCAAAAGCTTTCCTTGCGGACCGACCAACCCGTGAGAGGATCGGTGGATAGTTATTCCTCAGGATATGACCCTCTTTCAAGGTCCGCGACCAGCCCCAACCTCCATTTTGCACACCTGGTCCCGGTCGGACAAGAAGCTGATGGATTCTTCCTCGTTGCAGCAGATCCCCGTTGTTCGAGAGTGATCATGGAATCGGTCCATCCGGGCTGGATCGTATACGCCAGCAACCGTCGCGTGTTTTGACCCTTCCCAACCTGTCGACATCATCCCTAGCTCCAATGATGACCGCTTCCACGCGGGCCACTCCTTCGCCTCGCTCGAGGTCCTCATCTCGAGCGCATACCAGTCGCATCTCCATGAGCCAGAATTTTGGTGATCTGGAGGACCTTCACCGATTCCCGCTGGAGTCATTGCATTCATTTTCTTTTGCCCAGCAATCGGAAGAGTTGCTGCACAGCCGACAAAACATCTTGAAGAGATCGATCGATTTCATGCGCGACCGCATGGGCTGGGCAGCCACCAATGCTGCCATCGCTAACGCGCAGGCGAATATGAGCAGTGACTCGGATATCCAGCATATGATGGATCTTTTGGCTCGAGCTCGAGTGCTGGACGAGGAAAATGCCACGCACCTGCGAGGACCCACAACTGGACCTGCAGATGTGAATGGCGACAACATCTTTGAAAAGGCCTTTTCGGACCGTGGTTCGTCTCCAATCGGTACTCGCGATGCGCTTCAGGAACAGTTCCCTCCCACAGGCTCACAGGCAACTTCCGAAAGCTCCCAGATGCTGAGCGCTGTCCCCGGTGATCGTCTCCCGCAATCCAGGAAGGACCTGATCTCAGCACCGTCATCCCGGCGCGTAAGCTTAAAACGTACATACACGGACCTCACCTCCGCCTCACTCAAAAGCAAGCTGATGGACACTCTAGCGCAACCCTACGCCTCCACGGATCCCTTCGTCTCTCTGGCCTCATCAACTGCTGGATTGGGCTTTCCGATCCCTTCTGCCCTGCACACCCACAGCAGCAAATGGACCCCCGTCTCCCAGGCCGTCTTTCGGACCGAAGCCCAGGCACCATGGACTATCCTTGCAGCCAACGACCTCTCATGTCTTGTATTTGGGGTCACCCAATCCGAGGTCCGCCGGCTCAGTATCCTAGAGGTCGTACAGAAAGAGCACAGGCAGTGGCTCGAGACCAAGCTTCGGGACCCCAGCACTGATGCCACAGCCCGCGCGCCACTTCAGCCGGAGAGACCCAATATCCGCGCCGTAAACCCTAAGTTCCGAGGGTTGGGGAACGGGGTGACGGCACAATTGCTCAGTAAACCTTCCTCACGCGAGAAGTCTCGGAGAGCACAGACCGATGATGGATATGGCTCCAGCACGAGAAATAACCGCAATGCGAACCACCCAGCCAACAAATCGCGAGGTGTTTTGCTGTGTGGCGATGTGGTGCCTATTCAGAAGCGCAATGGCGCCAAAGGATCGGCTAGCGTCTGGGTTATGGAGAAGCGTGGTGGTCTGATCTGGGTATTGGAAGAGATCACGGAAAACATCGCCTCTGTCCGGTGTGATGATTCTTGGAGAGTGGTTGAGGCCCGGGGAGACATTGACAAGATCTGGGGCTCGCAGGTAGTTCGCACTGGTCAGTCGATAACCGAACTTTTACCACGTTTGCCGTCCGAGTCTCTCGAAACATCACCCGAGGAGGGACTAGACAGGATCGTCGCGTTGAAGCATTTTGCCGCCCGGACTGCTGCTGGAGTGTGCATTCCAGTGACCATCGGGCGAGGGGACGAAAGTCAAACTTTGCAGGTGTCAAGTTTTCCCCATGTCGCAGGGATGATGGTGTTGTCATCCTCGACTTTGAATGTTATCAGCTCGAACCCTGTCTTTTGTTCAGCACTGTTCGGCCAAGACCGCCCCGAAGGACGCAACATTACTGAGCTGGTGCCAGGGTTCGATGAGATCTTGGATGTGTTAACCGAGGAGGACAACGTGCCATTGGTGGATGGCATTGTGATCCCTGAACACAGTTTCCGTCGGGCGCGAACGCTGTCCATTCTCCGTGATGGTAAGGCCAATGCAGCATCTGTTTTTACTGAACCTAGTGGCTTGCTGGCCAAACATCGGGACGGTTCCACCATCGTCGTTGACATTCAATTGCGCGTGGTCAAGAGCGGCACTTTCTTCTCCAAGGAACATGTGGAGAGGCTTGAGGAGCGCTCAAGCGACTCAGAGGACAGCGACGATACCATCGCCGTGACTGAGCTGGTCTATGCCTTGTGGGTCACATACTCACGGCAAATCCACGCTGCCGGACCCGCGGCCAACCTGTCATCCTCGTCACTGCCCTCTTCGAAGGCCCCCTCCCCCGCACCGGGGGTCCCACCCCTGTCGGACCACCCGTCTGCGAGCGACACTGGTCATCAAACTCCTGATACCAGCAAGACTTCTGTGGAAATTCAAACCCCGAGTTCCACGCTTAGCCAACAGCTCAGCGAGGCGGCCTCTGAGCCACTCACCGATCGGCCCGTGCAGCCGGTTTCCGAAGTGAAGCCTGCCGGCGCCAAGAAGGAGACGCCACAGAAGCGCACGATCAGCGACTATGTGATATTGGAGGAGATGGGACAAGGTGCTTACGGGCAGGTCAAGCTGGCGCGGCTGAAGAAGCAGCCCAACAAGAAGATGGTGCTGAAGTTTGTCACAAAGAGGCGGATTCTGGTGGATACATGGACTCGCGACCGACGGCTGGGCACTGTGCCACTGGAGATCCACGTTCTCGACTTCCTGCGCCGCGATGGATACAAGCACTCCAACATTGTGGAGATGGAGGGCTTCTTCGAGGACGATATCAACTACTATATTGAAATGATCCCGCACGGACTCCCCGGCATGGATCTGTTTGACTATATTGAACTCAGGGCCAACATGGATGAATCGGAGTGTCGAAATATTTTCAAGCAGGTTGTTAGTGCCATTCATCATCTGCACACCAAGGCGCTGGTGGTGCACCGCGACATCAAGGATGAGAACGTGGTGTTGGATGGTGATGGCCGGATCAAGTTGATAGACTTTGGCAGCGCGGCCTATATCAAAAACGGACCGTTTGATGTCTTTGTGGGAACGATAGGTAAGACGAGTTCGGAATACATATCGTGTCTTCAATGCAGATGCTGACTCGATCCCTTGGTATAGATTATGCCGCCCCTGAAGTCCTACAAGGCAAATCCTATCGCGGCAAGGAGCAGGACATCTGGGCCCTGGGTATCCTGCTCTACACGATTGTTTACAAGGAGAACCCTTTCTATAACGTCGACGAAATCTTGGACCACCCGCTCCGCATTCCATTCCTCCCCTTCTCCGAAGCCTGCATCGACCTAATTCGCAAAATGCTGGACCGCGACGTCGACAACCGTCTGACCATCACCGAGGTGCTTGAGCACCCGTGGCTGGCCGAGGAGGACTGAGCTACATGCAGTTCCAAGTCTCAAGCTCTCGCCGTATCCCCACAAAACCCCATTGCACTCATCGCCATGACTTCTCTCCCCGCCATGCCTCCTTCATTGATGACCGGAAAAAGAAAAACACGATACCCCACGACGTTTTGTTTGCTTTTGCTTGATGTGTAATGTGCGCTGCGAATCCGGGCAATTTATATGGGGGTTCATTGTTTGTCTTCTGTTTAATTCCCCAGGCTCGGAGGGGGCGGGGAACTGGCGGGTCTCTTGGGCACAAAAATCATCAATCTCCCTATACTCTCATACTCTCATACTCCCATACTGGGTTTCCTGCTCAGGTCCATCCACCCACTATCTCACCATCTCATCATGATTGCAGTCATCGTCTGTTCAAGTAAACTTTTTGCATGACATATCTTTTGAACACTATTCTTTTTTGCTGTTCTAGGGTGTATCTAGAAACAAGAGCATTGCGCATGACAGAAAGACATATACCTCCTTTGTGGATTGACGTTTGTGGATCGACTCGTTCCTGCCCTAGCTAGGTTATAGGCTTCTCGTTGTTCTTTGGATTCTCCGGGGGTCTTTGCCCGGAGGACCAAATAGTGTGTGGGGGGGGGGGGGGGTTGGCGCTCCCTGGCGGCTCCGTCCTTGGCCAAACCGGTCTAGCCCGTGGAGAGGGGCTCTGTTGGCGTCGATTTTAGTTCCAACAGTGCCGAGTGCCTCGCAAATCACTGGTTCGGTTCCTGCTGTCTGGGGTCGAAAGTGCGACTTCTCCGGACTCTCCTAGCCGTTTCGGGGCATCGTGTCGCGGAGCCTGGTGGCAGTGGCATATACCTATTCAGGAGTGGTGGTAGAGCGGTATACGCCAGTCGCACATCGGCCGAGATGAGGGTTCGGCTCAGGTCCCATTATCAATCGTCCTGCGCTCTTCATTCGTTAATTGCCTGGGTTATGTCTCTGGCGTCCACACCGAGCAGACCCCGAGAGAGCCAGTTGCCTCTCGGGCTTTTAATACTCCGCGGATGGTCCCACGGGTCCACGCTCTTCCCCCGCAGGCGCGCCCCGCCGAGACCGCCGAGAGGCGAGGCCCGAGACCGGGAAGATAGTGGTGCTCAGGAACGAGTCCCTGGACTCTGGATTTATCGTTCACCGGTGGGGGCCGCTAGGACACCGGGTTAGGGAGTCAGATAGTAGTTGGTAGTTAGTCAGGTCGCAGTTGGCCCTCGGTGCTCCGCGTGGTTCGATGTGCCGTATTCCAGGGCGTCGTCAGCCGACGAGTCGCGTGGGTCGTTGCGTCTGTGCCACACTTGGTGGACGATAAGCCGAGAAGAAAGTCTCGGACAGTCGCAGGATGAGCAGTGGATGGGGTGAGTTGCGTGCGAGGGGGGGTCACTCATTTGTCTAGGAACTCTGCGCTAGTCGTGTAAGGTTGGAGGAACGAGATAGGCGAAGGTCAACAGATCAAAGAAAAGGCAGGCCCGAACAGTATACTTGCATTCTACGGTCTACTTGGGCAGTACTTGCGACGTACTTGCGGTCTGCGGCGATCGGGTGAGAGGAAGGCCGATATCCCGTGCCCGCACGTCGCTGGAGAGTATCACATTCCGCTTGTCTCTCCGTCCGACGCATTCCGCTCTTATCTCTGCTGCTGCATTTCCCCCTCCCTCACTCTTTCTATTTTCTTTCGTTCTCGCGCTCTCCTTTCCAATCCTACTCGTGGCTCACCTACCAGCTTCGGTACTGCGCACGTCACTCGGTACACGCCCCGCTGGTCCAAGTCGGCGAGTGCCACGGTTCGCACGCCGTGAGCCCCCGAAGATAAACGGCGACCTTTAAACGCTCAACGTCCCCCCACCTGTCTCAGCCGGTTTTTCGCACCTCGCCCGCAACCTGAGCGATAGACAAACACACACTGGACCTCGGGTTGCTCTGATTCTGCGCGCAATCACTATGTTCATCTAGTTTGCTTGCGGTGCAGGATCGTGCGCCCCTTGTTCTCTCTCTCCCCCTCTCATTATCTCTCCTTCCTTCCGCACCATCACTAGATCCCGACTCCATACAACCTACTCCGACTTCCCGTGCCGACCCCCTCCACCATGGCCACGCCCGTCACCGACGAGATCCTCCCCTCGCCGGAGGTCTCGCTGGCGAGCCCAGCCTCGTCAGCCGGCCAAATTGCTCTCGAACAACCCCCAAAACTCAAGGGCCGCCAGAAGTTGCTGCAGAGTCTCCAGCGCATGTCGTCCAGCCCGACGCTAACCCGCCGTGGGCGATCGGCATCCACTGGTTATCGGCGGGACCACAAGGCGTCCTTATCGTGTGTCTCGTTATCGTCCGCTGCATACTCCCCATGTCTGGGCAACGGCAGCTCCCCGCAAGTCTATGGGGGCCTCAATCCCCGACCGGCCACTCCGGGCTGCTCCGGCGCGTCGGGTGAGTTGGAGGGCAGCAACGCTCGGATCCGCCTCGTGGGCACCGATACCCCAACGGCCTCGCGAACCGTCCCCTTGCCCTTCGACTTGAGGCCGACCTCGGGGGTTCTCCTCGAAGTGTGACCCCGGTGGAGGGCGATATGCTGGATACGGAATTGATCCTGCGAGACGCAAAGGCGGCCCGCACGCTTGATTTCTGGGGTGATATGCCGCAAGAGTTGAAGATGGAGGTCTTTCGGTACTTGACTCCCCGTGAAATTGTGCGCTGCTCGGCAGTGTCGAAGATGTGGAATGAGATGTGCTACGATGGACAGTTGTGGTCCAAGGTGGACACGGCCGAGTATTACTCGAAGATTCCGAGCGATGTTCTGATTAAAATCCTCACATCGGGTGGGCCTTTCGTTCGCGACCTGAACTTGCGAGGCTGCATCCAGTTAAAGCACAAATGGTCCTCGGATGGAGAGCGGATCTCGGATTTGTGCCGGAACCTGGTCAGTTTTTCGCTGGAAGGATGTATCATCGACAAGACGTCCATCCACTACTTCCTGCTGCGGAACCCGCGACTGGAGTACATCAACGTCTCAGGCCTCAAGAACGTGACCAACTCTGCCATGAAAATCATCGCTCAATCTTGTCCTCTGTTAGAGACGTTGAACATCTCCTGGTGCAACAATGTCAACACCAATGGAATCCTCCGAGTCGTCCAGTCCTGTGAGCGGCTGAAGGATCTGCGCGCCAGCGAGATTCGTGGATTCGACAAGGAAGATATCACCCTGGCCTTGTTTGAGCGCAATACATTGGAACGACTGATCATGAGTCGCACCGATCTGACCGACCAAAGTTTGAAGGTGCTCATGCACGGTGTCGACCCAACCGTCGACGTGCTCACCGATCGGCCCGTCGTCCCGCCTCGGCGATTGAGACACTTGGATATGCATCACTGCTCAGATATCACCGACGATGGCCTGAAAAGTCTAGCCTACAACGTCCCTGACTTGGAGGGCCTGCAAATCTCGCAGTGCTCGGAGCTGACCGACGACGCCATCATCGATGTCATCCGCACCACGCCCAACCTCTCTCACTTGGAATTGGAAGATCTGGAGAATCTGAGCAATAGCGTTCTTGTTGAGCTCTCCAGGTTCCCCTGTGCGCGGCATCTCGAGCACCTGAACATCAGCTACTGCGAAAATCTCGGTGACACAGGCATGCTGCAAATCATGAAACACTGCCCGAAGCTACGCTCCGTCGAAATGGACAATACCCGCGTCTCCGATCTGACCCTTATGGAAGCGAGCTTCCGTGTCCGGAAGCGCGGCTATGGCGATGAACTTTCTAAAGTTGGCTTGCGGCTGGTTGTCTTTGACTGCGCCAACGTCACCTGGGCAGGCATCAAAGAAGTCCTATCGAGCAATGCATACATCCCACGCGCCCGCAAGTCTATCTCGCCGTCAGCTGCTATTGTAACCGTCACCCACGCAACCTCAGACAGCGATTCACCAATGACTACCACCTTTGTCACGCCGACTTCCACCCCGTCGCCATCGTCGACCTTTCCAGCCGAGATTATTCAGCTCAAGTGTTTCTACGGCTGGCAGATGACCGTCGACGAGCACACAAAGCGCGTCCTGCGCGGTGACCTCGTTGCTGCTAGTCGTCTCGACCGCAAGTGGGCAGACTACATGATGGCCACCGAAGAAGCCGGTGCTGCCGGTGCAGGTGCACGACGTCGACGACGCCGTGCCCGGGAAGCAGAGAGACTGTATAACGCCGACGAAGAGGACGATGGCTACGGTGTTGGCGGAATTTCTGCGCTTGGTGGCCGGCGCCGCCGTGCTCAGAGTGGTGGTAGTTGTGCGGTGATGTGAGCACTTCACCCAATCAGGCCTCGTTGAACCCAGTAGCTGGAATCTACTGGTGCCGTTTCTTAATTGTGTTCTGTGAACACCTGTCAGCGCCGGATCGCTAGCACGCAATGCAACAACCCTGATTACAACATGCTACAAGATACACACGACATTACGACCCCCCGCGACAGGCCAGGGCTGGTCTGGCTTCTCTCCCCCTGCGAACCTACGGCCCCACCACTCCGACCTATCTTTCTCCCTCAGCCAGCGAGCAAACAAGCGCATTCCTTTGATTTCAATTTCATTGTGTTTCAGTTGAACACCCATCTCCGGCGTCAGAATCTCAAGACCAGACCGACCTGCATTACCTACAGATGCGATTTCCACCTTATATCTTTTCTATCTGCCAATCAACCTCTCCTACTCATCGGCCTTCCCTCGCATATGTAGAACGGAGACCGGAGTTCAAGCTTGATGCTTTCCCTATCTCTTTCATTGCCATCTTTCCCCCGTGTCAGCTCATCATTCTGGGTGATGGTTATAGCGGTGCCATGTCACGGCCTTTCGGCTTCTGCTTCTTTCCTATTATCTCTTCTTATCATCATATCTAGGCCGAGACAGCTCTTCATGAAATCGAACCGGAAATTAAGGAATCAGAATTCAATCAGAAAGGCAATTTTGATATTTGAATAAGTACCACTTGCATGTGAAATGAGAAAGGAATGGTTAGTCAGAACGCAGAGTCAGGTGATGCTTGTTGATAGAGTCCAGCCACCAGGGTTTGAAATGCGTAAACAACTATCAAGAAGCACCCACATGCAGAAACAGGTGGAAGCTTAATCATGCTAATGCATATGGAAGAGGAAAGCACGGATGAAAGCATGAAATGAAGCCTGAAACTCCAAAAATTGCATTTTTTTGGGTGCCATTAATATCGTGCTGCACTCGGTGCTTGCAGGACTGGCCATTTGTATATGCAAAGATGACGAAGAAGACCAATTGGAAGGTAGAGAGAGCCGCAAGGAAATTGAAATTCAGAACCCATTTAGCGTATCATATCTTCGCCGATGTTCTGTTCACGTTCAGTCTTTGAGACGGTCTGCTTCCGGTTCCCTGTCTGCTGACATTGGAGATGCCTGCTTTTCAGCATCTTGGAGACCCAGCAAAGGCCTTGTTCTCGGGGGACGGGGTTCCCAGGGTAGGAATTTCCCTCATGTTGACCATGTTGATATCCTCCACCGCGGACTTGATCTCCATGTCACGCTTCAAAAGAGTATCCGTCCTAGACGTCGCCTCAAAATGAGTGGTCTCGCCATGAGCTACCTTACTGTCAGCGATATTACCGACAGTATCGCTGCTTATAATTGCAGCCGTGGTTTTGACCTCCGAGTCAGTCTTGGTGTCTCTGGTAACCATAGAGCCCGAGGTGATCTCGTCATCCGCGGTGCACTTCACACCGACAGCAGTCGTGATTTCCATCAGACGCTTCTTGGCCGTAGTAGCATCAAAGGTCATGGGAGTATTTGCGTTCCAGTTGCTGATCTGCGGACTCCGGAAATACTGAGTAGTCTGCCGACGCGGGATACGCTGATTACCGTCCTCAACAGAAGCAGCGAGATTCTTCTTGAGCTTCTTCTTCGGAGGCTCCTCGACAATCTCACCCGTCTCAGCACTTTCCTCTGAATTGTTGACGAACGATCCATCTTCATCCTCCTCCATGTCACTCATCAACTCCGTGGCCTCCGAGTCCGTGCATTCACTGTCGCCATCTGGGTACAACGCGGGGTTCTCTTCATTCGAATACGGCTTCTTCAACGACGCGTCATAGTCGAACTGGGTCACTCCGTGATCAGATAGAGTGCGCCGTCCGATTTCAACTCCCTTCCCACCGTCAATTGCATTCGGGCCGCATCGCACATGGTACCCTTCAACCTGATAGATTGGCATGAGAACGAAGCCCGTCGACGGAGTCCTCGGCACCACAGAAAGTTGATAGTGTGCCGTCGAAACGATGTCGCGCGCACCCGCGGCCTTCTCCCAGCGTCGATCCACATCCTTAGCGCTCTTGGGTATATGCATACGCATCTGGCGGTTCACGGTGCGCGCAAGGTTAACTGCTCCTCCGGGCGCCACAACGGGCCCGATCGTCCACATCGGGCAGGCCTGCATGGTCTTGTGCTGCTTCTTATGAAGAAGCCAGCCAACCCAGCGCGCATGCTTGCGCCCGCAGAGAATGTAGTAGCCCTTGAACACAGGGAAGAAGGGGAGCCCATGCGCCCAGATAATGGGTGAGAGTCCCGACGGAACACGATCCTCGCGGATATCGCCTCGGTCGTTGAAGTCGTAGGGATAGCCATTGGCACGGTCAGTCATCTTTAGGAACTTAGTGGCCAGGTAGACGAGTTCGTCGCTCAGACGGGTGAATTTGGGTGGGAAGACAGGTTTGCCGTTCTCGTACGTGACCGTTGTGACGAGCTTGTACTTCGCCGAGTCTCCCGCAGAAAAGGGCGCTCTGCCTTCTTCGTCACTTTTCTTCCAGATCATGTCTGGTGTGTTTTGTTCGTGCTCTGTCAGCAGCCTGGCGCATTCTTCCTTGTGTCCCTTGAGCTCTTGCGTGTAAGAGATCATGGCTGCCTTAACGCAGGCCATCGATCCGTCCTTGAAGTTTCCCATGGTGATCGAAGTTGACAAAGACCACTGAGTGAATGGATGTGTGAGGGCGAACAGATGGTTCGTAGGAAGGGAGAGAGAAATGGAGTTCGAGAGCTGCGATGAGCACGTCGAGGATGGGCTGAAATGGGTGGAAATGACAGCGAAGCGAGAGGGTTGGTCAAGATTGGAGAAAGATGTATGGCGAGTGAATCTTCATACGCAGATGATTTAGACAGTGCAAGCATCGGAAGTCTGCGCATGGAGGTAGGAGGGATAGGCTCGAGGCATGATAGTTTAATTGAAGCAGAGGTCAGGAAATCGAGGTAATGCGCAGAGTCTTGAGAGGCCATGAAATGGTCGTCAGATGTCAAAACGTCGTCTAATGGAGCTAGAGGTGAAACCAGGATAGATATAGAAAACAGTCGTGGGTGAGGAGGGCCGAAGGACAAACGTAGGACCAACCAGAGAGTATGTACCGTTCGATATCGCAATTATGCTCGTGAATGTGAGCAATAGAGGATGAAACTAGGCTAGAGATATAGATCAATATAAAGCAGACGAGTGCAGTTGTCAGTAGTTAACTATGCAGAGAGCGCTGCATCCGTATCGAAAGCGGCGTAGCTTCGAAGGAGAGATGTGGACGTGCGATGCGCATTAGAAGACTTAAAAAAGCAGTGCCATGATCATACACCAGGTATCCTCACTGCTTTCGGCTGCTCACTTATGAAATTGTGGATTCAAAAATCTCAGAGAGAGCACGAGTTCGTTGCGCTTATTCGAAAAGGATAGTAGTATACCGAATATGTGCTTCGTATATTAACCTATCTATCTCAACCGTAACCAGTGGAATCGCTATCTCTTACTCCTCTTGAGCTTTTAGTGCTCAATATTTGCCTAATACTACCTGCCTTGGTCTATTTCCATCAATGACGATGTGTACAGTTGGCCTTGTCTCGATATCATCTTAATCGCGAACATATCGAGCGCTTACTTTTGGGCGGATCTGTTTACAGCTAACCAAACCAGTGTTGTGAAATCATTCATGTTCAAGTCTGGGAATTCTCACATTATGCCCTTGAATCAAAACATCAAAATACTGCTAGAAAGGTCAAATGATTTCTCCATCTAGATTATGCGCAATACTTTTGACCTCCAGAAGCTGGGAAGGGACTGGAATACGTGTTGAGATAGGATCGAATTTGAACTGGGAAAGATTTCAGACATTCAGCATGTTCAGGACTGGGAAAAAGTTTCAATCACAATATGCACACATGATTTCGAACGATGTCTCCAGAACCAATCGGCTCGAAAAACACCATACTGAAGCGATTGACTCGATTACCACTTCCTGGGTTGATTATAGGGAATCATATGACGGATAGGAAGGTAGAAATGAGCCTGATCTAATATTTACAAGCAATCTTTTATGCATTTGATACTCGTTCTCATTGCGGCCTTGAATCCAACGGTGCTACTACAGGCGCTGTTTGATAGGTCACAGCAAAGACAACTACAGAGCTAGTTTGTGAAACCGCAGAATAGACCCATTCATTCTTTAGACACCGACAGACATCGCTAAACCAGCAATGGGTTTCAAGTAATGCAGATTGGATATCAACCGAAGATCAATGAAAGAGAGACACCAAACACCAAGGTTGCCATGCTTTTGTATGCAGTTACATTTCAAAGAATCCACCATCACTGTCATCTCCATCATCAGTCTTGACAGGCAATTGGCGCACCTTTTGCTGCTCTCTCCTGCGCTCTCGCCTGTTCGGCCTGTCCTGGGTGCTGTCCTGGGCATGCTTCTCTCTGCTGGGCACCTCCTTGGACTCTTTGTGCGTGTTTTCTTTCTTGGCCTTCTTCTCGTTTACAGGCAGAGTTGGCTTCTTGCTAACAGTGGTCGAGATCTGCTGTCCATCAGGTCCAATGTTCAGCTTGCCCTCACGCAGGTCATCAAGGGTGTTTTCTTCCATGCATTTCTCAATCACAGACCACATGGCTGGCTTGGACTCTTCAGCCTTCTTATGTGTCTTAGATTCTGACTCGGATTCGGATTTCTCAAGTGCCTCGTCGGAAGGTTTACCCTGCGACTTAGGATAGAGTGAAATGTATTTTTCGGTGAGGGGGTAGTAGAGGGTGTAGTTGAGGTTGACACGGGCGGCGTGCATTTGGCGTGCCAAATGAGCTTTTTGCTTCGAGTCAAGGTCTTTCTCTTTCTCGCGGCGCTGGAGGCGGTTCAATTGCTTGGTCGCAGTCTTGCGGTCTATAAGATGCTGGTTAGCACAAGATGTATTTGGGATGGGATAAAATAATTTCCATAACGCACCCAAGAAGCGAACAAAGTGGTATTTCTTGATCAGGTTGGAACGCTCTCGGCGTGCTGTTTCATCCACAAGATCCTGCTCGTAGCCTGCCAGCGCACGTTCCTGCAGAATCCGCGCATCTGCGGGTAGATCTTTGTTGAGAAGACGCTTAACACCACGAATGCGGCTTTTCAGCTCATTGATTGACGGGTATTCCTTCTCATTTCGGGTTGCGGATGTGTTATTCTTCGAGCTGCGTGTTGCCTTGGACGGGACTTCATCGCCTTCACTGCCGTAATCTTCAAATGGAACGCGGTCCGGGCTGGCCGCAGGCTGTCGGTGCTGCTTTTTCCGAGAAGCAGCATCCTCAGAGCCATCGTGGCCCTTGCGCTTCGAGCTGCGATTATGCCGAGGTTCTGACATGGTGGTGTTGGGGACAACAAGCTGGTGATTCCACGCAGAAAAAAAGAAAGGTGGTCGGCATATCATCGGGCCGACCCCAGATTGGCGGAGCCAATGAGCGGCCAGCTGATCGCAGTGACGATACCGCGTCCCTCATCCTGTCCACAATTCCTTCCACGCCAGCTGCTCAATTGGTTGTCAATATCTCCTGACGTGAGGCTCCGGCCTCTGAAACAGCTCACAGAACCGCCTGGACGAGGGACTCAGCACCATGGAGTCCGCGATTCGCTGGTCCTCGAGCTCGACCGTGACCGACCAGCGCTTTCTGTCCGTCGACGTCACAGGCAAGGCGTTTCGTCTCTGTAGGGTGTTGGGTTATAGCACTTACGACAGGACCTTGCGGCATGAAGTGCTCTCTACCTTAATCGATGTCCCCCTGTTCCGCGCTTTCGACTGGTCTACGTCCAACGAGAACCTGATCGCCGTCGGCCAGTCGTCCGGCGAGGCCACCATTCTACGATTAGATGCCAGCGCAAAAGAATCGCTCTCCTTCCCGGTTCGCAATCAAAGATACTGCAATGCGGTTGCATTCAGCACACATGGTCTCGTGGCGTCGGGTCTTGATCGCGTGCGGAACGACTTCTGCTTGAATATCTGGGACGTCAACCAGCGGCTCAGTCCTGCGGGCGGGAGCAAAGGATTCCCAGAGCCCTTGAGAAAATTGGCGAGTTCTGAGCCAATCACCAGTATTAAGTTCTTTAGGGATCAGCCTGATACACTGGTGACAGGTGTTAAGGGCCAGTTTGTTCGCATCTATGATCTAAGAGGTCCGTTTGCCAGACACCATGTGTTATCCTCTTCTATCGCTAATTTGTCCATTCGACTGCAGAGGGGCCGGGTAATCCTTCCTTGCAATTCCCGACCCGTTGCGTCCACAACTTGGCCATCGATTGGCTCGACGAGAACTACATTGCATCCTGCCAGCCCACCAATGAAAGCACGATTTGTGTCTGGGATCGGCGCGTAGGGGCTCGACTTGCATCGCCATCAGTCGGCTCCTCAGCAAGTACTCCCGAGACTAATCAATCCGCTGCTGCACTACAGTTCAAGAGCGTCTTTAGCCCGAAGTCTTCGATCTGGAGCTTGCGCTTCTCCAAGACCAACCGAGGCTATCTGGGAGCGCTTTCCAGCGCCGGCCATTTCAAGACTTTTGACATCGCCAAGGATCATTTGTCTGAGGAATATCGCTCTTCAATTGACGAAACTCTTGGACAAGGCTCGTTCAGAAACTATCCGGAGCCGGTCTACACTAAGTACGTGCGGGATGTATGCCCTCCTTTTGATCACCCGACTCGCGGGTGCGAGGAGAAGGAGCGTATTGTCTCGTTTGACTTCCTGAATTTGAGCATGTCTCCTCAGCCCAGTGCCATTGCACTTGACGGTAACGGAAAACCGCAAATAATAACCGCGCGGCCGCCTTGTGCGCCTGTCAGTCTATCATCACAAGGGGTGTTAGCCTGTGGTATTTCATCGGGCGACTCCGATATCAGGACTATCCACCCTCTGTCCGAGCAGATATCTCCAATTTCTGTGCTTGTTGAGAATATCAGAACACGCGTACTGTCAAGTTCCAAAAACGGGTCAGCAAATTCAGACAAGAAACCGTCAGTCTCTCGAGTTCTGGGCTCCGATCCCATCCCAAGCCGAGAACTTCGGGAACGTGCAGTGTCACTCGGAACTCTTGGGGCTCTACTTACTGCCAAGGAGGCATTGACTATGTCTACGGTCGTTCAATCGCGGTGCAAAGAGGGCTACCTCTTTGATGAGGCTCGTAATCGGTCGATTGCATTAGATGACCCTGCTCTGCAGGAATTCTGGAGCTGGGTTCAACGTAAGCCATTGAAGAACTTAACATTCACAGCATTCAAACATGGACTAATATCTCTGCAGGCGCGCGGGCCGACTCTTCAGGAATGACAATGGTAGTAAATGGGCTCGATATGAACTACTTGGGCGTGAGCAATGTCTGGACCAACGATATGGGTTCGTTCCTGTCAGTAGTCTCTTGGTTTTCATGAAACTGACCGTCATTTTAGGCCATCTTTTCGAAAAGCGGCGCATTAGCACCAAGGGTGATGGCCCAAAGAGTGTCGCTGAAGCAATCGCCCACTTAGCCGAGCAATTAAATCTGCCAGAAACCAAAGGCTGTGACACAGCATATCCTGAGCACCGTCGCCTCTGCCTTCGTCTTTGTGGTGCAGCACAATCACACAAAGAGCTGGAGGAGTTGGTGAAGAGCCTCTCTTCTGACAACCAGCACACTAAAGCTGCTGCATTGGCAATTTTTCAGGACGAACCCAAGTTGGCATACCTCGGACTTAGGAGCAACGAGCCCACACAGGCCCACAAGCTTCTCGCTATGGCCATCGCTGGTTCTGCGAAGGGTGATAACAGCTCCGACTGGGAAGATACCTGTGCCGAAATCTCCAAAGAACTTACGGATCCCTACTCACGAGCAATCCTAGCGCTTGTAAGCAAAGGAGACTGGCATGCTGTCATCAAAGAAACCACGCTTCCTCTGAAGTACCGTGTTGAAGTCGCACTACGCTGGCTTCCAGACAGTGAGCTGACCGACTATTTGGAAGACGCCACCTCCGAAGCAATGCGGCAAGGAGATATCGAGGGCGTGGTACTGACGGGCTTGGGTCACCTAGCCATGGCCTTATTCCAGTCCTACATTGAGAAGTTCAACGATGTTCAAACCCCGGTACTAGCCATGAGCCACACAGTTCCACGGATCATCAGCCACCCACCATTCACTGCCCAATTCGAAGCTTGGCGCGAGACCTACCGACGCCAGATGAACTCCTGGAAGCTCCAGCTCGAACGTGCCCGGTTCGACGTCGGGTCTCGTTGCTTCGCGGTGACTGTGGATGGACGCAAGCTCACCCCTACACCGCCGCAGCAGGTCAGCCTGACTTGCAACTACTGCACTCACCCGCTCACCCAGCACGACGCCTCCTCTCAAATTTCTCCCTCGGCCACGGTCGAAACCGTGCACCCGACCGTTGGCAACCCGCTGGGGTCTGCGGCTATGTCTGGGACAGTGTGTCCCCGATGTGGTCGGCATATGCCCCGCTGTGGTGTCTGTACTATGTGGCTGGGGACCCCGGACCCGATGTCGCGAGCAGGAATTGCCACCGACGGGGAGTCCAATCCACACAAGGCCGCGGAAGACGAAGTCATGAAGCGGTTTGTGGTTTTCTGTATCCACTGTAACCATGGATTCCATGCGCATCACGCTCAAGACTGGTTCGCGCGACACAAAGTGTGTCCAGTGGCCGAGTGTAGCTGCATCTGCGATCGGTGAGATCGGGTTGAAACTTGCTTGAAGGGGTGTTTCTCGTCGTTTGCATCCAGTGCTGGAGTACTACTGCATGCATCAGGTCCGGTGCAGGGGGAGGTCGCTTTTTGTGTTTGATTTATTGTTACTCTATACCCATTGATTCATATGTAGCTAGATAGACAGGAAAATGTCTGCCGGGCGGGGCGTTCCTGTCTGGGCTGCCGCCGGTTCTATGAGGGCTCTTAGGCTTAGGCTCGGTTGAGTAGATTTCAGCACGAACTCAAGAGTCACTGAGTCAGAGATCACATCAGTCCCATCATTCCTATGGTTAATACTCAATTGCCTCTCAGGGTCCGCTCATAGTTAGTGAGTCGCTTATTGATTACTTAGTATCCGATCAGTAAACCACTTATTTAATTCTATGCAATGTCTGGTCAGCGAGCACTCTTGCCGTGTTGAGCCCGTATTAAGCTCTATCTGAAACATTATACCTACTCTATGGGCCACACGTCGACCAGAATCACTACGCGCCAGAAAATCATTTACATAGCTAGCCTTGCATGTCCGGTGGAGTAAGGAGAATGCTTAGCTACTCCGTATATCGTAAAAGCATGCGTATCCAGGCTATCAATAAGTACTTTTGGGCATTATCCAGTACCTTATTTGGGCCAGAGCGTGTCCGTGCAGTTAATAGCAGGGAAAGTAAATTCCCGCGGCCCGAACCGCTTTCACGCTCGGGCCCCTACAACAGGTCATCAGGCGGGCTGTAATAGGATAATGCTACAGTCCCACTGACTATGGAAGATATCGTCCCCGGTGTCCAATTAAAACAAACATGAGGCCGCTGAGGTGGTGCGAGAGATGCTGGCGGGAGGGAAAGACACGGCACGATAGGACTTGGAACTACTCCGTAAAGAGAGCATGATGGTCGAAGGGTCAAAAACGGCTCCCCGCCACGGGGACCGCAGCGAGAGCGTTTAGGAAGGTGCAAGATGACCTTTTTGAAATGAGCCAGCGCTAAGCACCTGGTGACGTGAACTAACTCTATTTGGGGGTGACCCTCCGTTATTTGCCCCACCATGTACTACTCTGACCTTTAATACGATCAGTTACGACAGCTAGATAATCCCGCTCGCACAGGCAGCCAGTCCCATGAACTGCACTATCCCAGATGTTCTTTGCGGCCCCTTAATAAAACATAATTCCCAGCCCCGCACCAATGTCCACGATACTCCTTATCTCCTTTATCTCGGACCCCAACCGCTACTTTCCCACGTGGTTATCTGAAGGCCATACTACAGCATACTTGGAAGTGACAGCGATCCTCACCATCCAATTAGGGTTATATGCTTTATATAGAGTATATTCTGGATGAATGCGTGACCTGCGGCGAACCACAGAAATTTTATGATTAGCGTCGTAGATCCTCTTAGGGTTACTTTCGTAATCCGGAGTATTTGAAGTGCAAATGTGCGTCTTGGAGCCCGGCCACGAGATAAAAAGCATCTACGGAGTAGATGATCATTAGACTTAGAAAACACCAAACACCTTATTTTATCCCAAATCAACAATGATAACACCCTAATGAACGTTCCGATGATCTTTCAGACTCTCCGTATGATCCAACTCAATCAATTGGACAAAGCTCGTGTTTTCACCGCTACCAGTATTCCGGCGCTTCTTCTGGCTGATTGTATTTGCCGTAGTGCTGTTCCCTTTTGTTGATCCAAACATGCTTGGGAATAGGCGACCGAGCAAGGACCGCATAGATGGCATGCATAGGCAGAAAAGTCCAACGTTGACTTCGATCACGGACCAGTAGCCGCCGGGGGCATTGTCCCCTGTCGTGAACAACTCTGTTAGTTATTTGGTGAGCGGGAAAGAAAAGGATACGAGGGGGCGTACATGTTGGATTCGTGCTGGTGGCGAAGATCTTGAGCATGATGGTGCGGTAAATGCTGACGCCGGTGATTCTATTAATTTAGTAAAACATTAGTTCCACGGATGTTTAGAGTTCCGAAGAGGGAAAGAGAAAGAGAAGGAGAAAACTTACAAGAAGCCCACAGAAAACATGAGTACGACCTGAAGTTTTGTGGTGATTGAAGCCTGGAGCTCCAGCACCTTGGGAATAGGCAGAGCAATGACCCAAGCATCTAGTACGATGTTCAATGCGGCGGCAACGACCACCAGAGTATGATTCTGCACGCATTTCCCTGGATGTTGCCCATCCCAGCCATACCAGGTGTGCTCAATGGGCCAGCATTGAAAAGCAAGGGCGAATATGAAAGTGATGCCGTAGCAAACTGTCACAAGGCAAGAGACTTTGATGACGCGACGCATTCGTTCCGAGGGAAAGATGCGGAGGTAGAAGAGGAGGAAGCAGATCTTTGTGAGAGTGATACAGGCGATGTAGACGAGTTCTTGGATGTAGAAAATCTATTGTGGTCAGTTAGGTCATGAGCTTTGGAATATGTTGGGTGATCGTACATGGAGGATTCGAGTGATATTGCTGAACTCGATAGTCCAAATGTCTTTCCCTAGGCCAGCCTTTCCGACTGAAGCGATTGTCAATGAATTTCTGCTGGTAGAGGGATCGATGTTACTTACGCATAATCGAGCCTATATTGACGGGCACCACGAAGCACTAGAACAGTTAGCTAGAAGCCTTTACAAGGATGTGCGGACTTACTGAGAGAAGAATGGTTGCCCAGTCATCCCAGCCGGCTTCCAATTTCGTGATCACAAGGCGTGTTAATATCCTCAATGCGACGAACAGCAGAACCCACAAACCGACTGCTGGGATCACAATACTTAGAGAAGTCTGATCTCGAATTGGAGCTCCACATGCTGTAGTAGTGACATTAAGCGTGGCTATGTGATCGGTTAGCAATGCGAACCACAAGCATACATTTAGTGTACACGCACTGAGGGCTTCCTTGATGGTACAATCCGCCGTGACACAAACACTCATCTGCTCATTGAGTTCAACGTTTGTACATATGCATGTTTGGTTAGTGGAGGCACAGGTCGACTGGGGGAGAAGGTCGGCAAGGCATTGTAGCTGTGAATACTATCAGTATCGCATGGCACGGAGGGGCATTCCAAACTCCTACCGCGCATGAGGGGAGAGACTGTGCGTCAGCACATGCCAAGTCCGCCAAAAGTACTACTGTACAGGGTAAGACAGTAGCCCAAAATTGAAGAAATCGCATGCTGCCGTGACTGTGAAGGGCGAATGCAGGGTTTCAATTCAACCGAGCAAGGCACAAGTTGTGTTTATCAGGCATAGAGAAAGAGTGTATCTACCAGGATGTGGGGGTGCGCGTGCACATATATGAATAGTCCTCTGGTGTTGGGAAATGCTGCATGAAAACGGGCCGAGATGCTTAACCACTCCGTATACACCGTACATAGAAAAACGAGTCAAAATTTCAGGGGGAGAGAACGTGTCTGAGGGTACTGTAGCACGACTTCGTAGAAAAGCTAGTCAGACCACTAGTATGCTATTACCACTAAGCCAATTTAGCTATGTTAACCTAACTGGGCCGTTGGAAATGGACCTCCGTGCACCTTAGTCCGATGGTTCCCGTGGCAGGATCATACCCTAGGAACGTAAAAGGCCAAAGATACTTGCGCCACGAACCATCGAGGCACGGCGATTCGACGGAAGAACTTCGGTAGATAGCTTAATCTGGATTTGACTTCCTGCCGCGGGTCCCACCCGCCCCAACACGCAATCATGGGGCCGAGACTGTAATTTTCGTTTTAATGAGTGTCTGAAATTGAAGCTGAAACCTTAAAGAAACGAACTATTCGCACTATGAAACGATACTTTGCAGCTTGTATAACCGTGCAGAAGCTTTATTCTACTAGTAGTGGTCGTGTCCGTTAATCTCCAGTTCCGGTAGGAAACACCTCGATTTGACATGTGTCATACCTCGGTGGACCCTGTCAGCCTCATAATACTAGCCAATGACTAGCCAATGACTAGCTCAGAACTAGCCCACTCATAGACTTCTCCGAGAGTTAGTTACCGGCAATGTGCGTTACTTAAGGCGCGTCTTAGCATGATTAGGGGCTTCTTGGTTACTTAACCGGAGCAGGCACTTAACAGATATCATCGAAGTTGAGTTATTGTACCGCACCAACCGGACTGACCACCTACCCATCCTAACCTTCTGCACCATGACCTTTTACCGGTCACCAGTAATTCCAATTCATGATGCGACGGATCTATCCATCCCCCAGCTCATGATGCAGTACAACCCCGATGAAGTCCAAGCATCCAAGGTTGTTCATACTGATACTTTCTCCGATGATACCATCACATATGGCTCTCTCCGCGAACAAGCTGGTCATGCTGCCTGGGGCTTGCAGAATAAGTTGGGACTGCAGCCAGGGGATACCTTACTAGCATTGGTTAACAACTCCGTAAGAGAACCCACTCGACCATTTTCCGGGGCGTTAGTCTGATTGGAAGTATAGAATGCCTTCGTCCTTCTCGCTCATGCGACGTGGTGGACAGGTGCTATTTTCGCGTAAGTACAACACATCGGAGACCTGAAAAAGGCGCTAATTGGTACTCTAGTCCTCTTAATACATCAGCCACACGTGAAGATATTTCGCATGTTCTCCAGATTACCCAGCCAACACATGTTGCCACTATTGAAGAGAAGCTCAGCACCGTCCAGGCTGCTTTAGCTGCACTATCAATGACGAACACCAAGATCTTGACTGTTCGTTGCAAGGTTGACAATCTGCCACAGGTCTGTAGCACTCTTTCTTGAGATGCTTCAACTTGATTGTTAATGATTTTGTAGTTTCCGGACGATTTTATTGGCAAAAGAGCTACACAGAGCCTAGCGCCCTATGACCTCCAAGGGAGAAGCTCCAAGGACGTACCCAGCACCATTTGCTTTTCCTCCGGAACAACTGGAAAAATGAAGGGTGTCCAGCTCTCTCATTACAACGTTGTTATGAACAGCTTAATAATGCGCGCCTCCATGCCGGGCAGGGTCAACTCAACTGTCCGTGAAGTCTTCTTTGCACCGTGTAAGCTGCTCATCCTCCGATTAGTCTCGTAACTCCACTGACACGGTTCAACTCTAGATTGCCATATCTACGGCCTAACTCTTGTAGTGCTGTCTGGCATGTGGGTTGGAGCCCAATATTGCAGTCTTCCGACGTTCGACTTGGAAACCTTTTGTCGCAAGTCAAGCGAGATGAAGGTTACAGATCTGCATCTTGTTCCCCCGGTCGCGCTTCTCCTGGCCACATCACCCGTTGCTCAGAAATATGACCTGGCTTCCTTGAGGAGAATCGTCATTTCTGCCGCCCCGTTGAAGGTACGACTGCGACAGCCTTCCCTTTACCACGCATGCGACATGATGCTAATGATAGTTGACTTCCAGAAATCTGTGCAGCTTCTGCTCAAAAAGCGTCTTCCGCATACCAGCATCTGTCAAGGTTCGTACTGTCAATCCCTTGTCACTGATATTTCACTAATATCAAAACTAAAAGGGTATGGACTCACCGAATGCTCGGGGGGGATTATCCATCAGGTAGATGAAGACGAAAATGCTTTCGGATGTGTTGGCAAGCTCTTCGCAGGAGTGTGCGTTGCATATATCGCTTCCGATTATAAGCTACCGTTACTGATGTCATGATAGAGAAGCGCGTCTAGTCGACCCGAAGACACACAAGGACGTCCCTCTGGGTGAAGAAGGTGAACTGTGGGTCCGTGGCCCACTGGTAATGATGTACGGACTGGCCTTGTCTGTTCAAACTCTCCCACGTAAACCTCGTTAACCATACTCGCAGGGGTTATGTCAGTGACAGCAAAGCAACAGACCAAACTTTCTCGGAAGGATGGATCAGAACAGGAGATATATTGAAGATGGATGAGAATCAGAACTTCTGGGTCACTGATCGTCTGAAAGAGGTATCGTTGGTTTCTCTCGCATTACTTTTGTCGGATACGGCATTCAACTAACGACTGGGATTTAGATGATTAAGTACAAGGGGTGGGTTGACGATCCCCCTCCCTAACTCTCCAATTACCAGCTAATCACTCTTATATCATTTCAGATTCCAAATAGCCCCCTCCGAACTCGAAGACATGCTCCTCCGTCATCCAGATGTGATTGATGCTGCCGTCTGTGCAGTCTACGACGATTCCCAAGCGACCGAAGTGCCCCTCGCCTATGTAAGCCTCTCGCCGGGAACAGTGGGACTGTCGGGTTCTGAGAAGCAGAAGGTACTCGATGCCATCCGGACCTGGATGGACAGCCGGCTGGCAGGGTACAAGAAGCTCAGGGGAGGTGTCTTCCATTTGCAGAGTTTGCCCAAGACTCCGACTGGCAAGATTCTGAGGAGGCTTTTACCTGCGAAGTTGAATGAGGGCAGGGAGGCGAAGCTATAGGTATTCTAGTAGGGTATCAGGTGTAATGGGTCCTATCTATACAAAGGACCTGGTACTGTTCTGGCAGCCACTATCCAGCTAAGGAAGGCCAGTTAAACTTGATTCTTCCCGTATGTAATGGATTAGATTAGAGTAACCACGCCGAAAATGAGCCGAACGCTTCGCATGCCTGGTTCTTCTCCGGACTGTCATGGTCAACCCAGGTAACCCACTCCCAATTATCAAGAAAACTCCAAGCAAACGGGGGAAGATCGCTAAGTAGAAAAGGTATGACACTCGTTGTTTGTTGATAGGGTAGGAGATACGAGATGGAAATATCTAGCGTGTCGCGTTTAGTTAAATTAAGCTACTTAGGTCGACCATTCCTGCGCTCTAGTCAGGCTCAGTGAGTGGATTAGAACTGCTCCCCACTTCTTATCGCGTTTATCGCCGAATTTCTCCAATATTCTCAACTTTCCCCCTCTTTGCGCTAGCCTTTTATCTTACCAGGAGAATCCAACTGGTGCTTGCTGACGCCTGTGAATCACGCCTGGTGATTCGCTCGGACTGTGCCACTGGCCACTTTCTCAAAACGGACTCCGATCCTGACGCACAGCTGCCCCGCCAAAACATTTCAAAGCTCCGCGGACCGTGACGATTTCCCCCACCAATTTGCGTCGCAGAGTACAGCCTTACCATTACCCACCGAATTGCGCGAAATCCCACCATGGGACAGCATGGAAAGGACAGACGTGGTGGTGCTCGTGGCCAAGGCCAGTCTCGCGATGTGCAGGTCTCCAAAGCTCTGAGCTTGCTGTTGCGGCACGCAGCCGAAAAGGAAGGGGTGAAGATGAACGCTCAAGGCTACGCAAATGTGGCAGACGTGGTATGTTCTGCTAGCTTTGGATCTCTCAAATGATAAATCAAGAGAGTTATTGGCTGACTGGTGGCCATCTCGCAGCTTGAATGGCGAAAGCTCAAGTCGATCAAAGCTACCTTCGATGAAATCAAGCACGCCGTACACTCGTCTGACAAGAAACGCTTTGCGCTGCTCCACATTCCCTCCGCACAACCGACCGAATCGACAACGAAGGCTACTACAAACCCTACAACTACACCCGGGATAGAGGAACAAGGGGATGGGGAGATTGCAGCAGGCGGCGACCAGCCCTCCACGGTGGTGCTTGAGGCCCCATCCAGCAACGAAGACCAGGCCAACGCGACACAGCAGGCCCTGTCTGCAACAGATGCCGATCCAACCAATTACATGATCCGTGCGACCCAGGGCCACACCATCCAGAGCGTTGATGCTGCCTCATTCTTAGAACCTCTTTCGCTCGCTGACGAGTCGAAGCTCCCAGATACAGTTGTGCACGGTACATTCCACGGTGCATGGCCGCTCATCTTACAATCCGGTGGGCTCCGAAATATGGGGCGCCACCACGTCCACTTCGCAACAGGTCCATCTCTCGAATCTGTCCTCGCTGCTCAGGATAAGATGGCGCAAGACCAAGGGGCAGCCCGGGACGAGAGACAGGTCATCTCGGGCATGCGACGAGATGCGCAGGTTCTGATCTACCTGGATATCAAGAAGGCGCTCGCCGCTGGATGCCCACTCTGGCGCAGTGAGAACGGGGTTATTCTCAGCGAGGGAGTACCTGTCCTGAACGGCAAGACCGATGCCGATGGCAACCCGGAGAAGGTGGTTTCGGCTGATTTCTTCGATGTTGTGGTTGAGCGCAAATTTGGCTTGGGGAAGATCTGGGAACGCGGAGAAGTGCTGAAGGAACTCCCGGAGAACTTGACGAAGAAGGGGACGCCGAAGAATCGGCGGTGATTGTGGAGCCATCATGCAAGGTAGTAGCTTATGCAAAGACAAAAACTACGCAATGTAATCAACTGTCTATCGATCCGAGTTGACCAGAGGTACCACAGCCGACTTGATCATTACTGTTCCACGGCCAACAATGGCGTTCTAAATTACGTCTTCTGACCAACTCCACAGTAGCCAGTCGACGCCTCGCTGTCCTGAAGAGGGTCGTGCCAGCATTCAATAACGTGGTCTCTGATGGGACAGTTGGTCTGGGCACTCGGGGCTGTGGGAAGTTCTGAAGAGCGGGCGATGAGGGCGAACTTCCAGCGCAGAAACTCTACATATCTAGCACATTCCACTGAAAACTAACAAACTCATGAGACTACCGAGATGGCCACTACTATGATACCTATAGAAACTGACTTACATCCAATATGTGCATGGCCATCCACCACCGCTATCCGACTGCGGGGGAATCGGAAGCGTACCAGCCAACCCATCCGATGACCCGACTGTCAAACTGCGCATCCGACACCGCCCCGAGCCAATCATGCCACCGCGCCGCGGCTTTTGCGGGGTCGCCTCGAATAAGCATCGACGCGTTGGTCAACTCGGTCTGGGGTCGCACCCAAAAAAAAGAGAAGTGGGAAGGCAAGGCAAGTGGAAGGATCCGTTGATTGCCGAGCAGTCAGGTCCAAACTCCCGTCGGATCTGCACATGCTATATAAATTACTGTGGAGGAAGCTCGGGGTCTCGTCGCATACTTCCCTTTTCCGCGACCCAACCAACCTTCTTGCCTTTCCTCTACACTTGTTATTTAGTCAACGTCATTCATCGTATCCTTGCGACCACACGTCTGCACTGCAAAATGGCGACTCACCGATTCGACCCCAAGTTCACCGACAATGTCATCAACGCCATGGGCCCCAAGACCTCGCCGCGCCTGCGCCAGCTCATGACGGGGCTTATCCGCCATGTGCACGACTTCGCTCGCGAAAATGAGCTCACAGTCGACGAGTGGATGGCCGGCGTACAGATGCTCAATTGGGCGGGCCAAATGAGCGACGAGAAGCGGAACGAGGGGCAGCTGGTGTGCGATGTGATCGGTCTGGAATCGTACGCCTCAAGAAACCCTCCCCCGCAAATTGCATGTATCCAAACCCAAATCCTAATCCGTGGTCTCCAGCCTGGTCGATGAAATTACCTTCACCCTCGCCGATGAAGCCAAGGATGCGCCTACTGCCACGGCCATCCTGGGCCCCTTCTTCCGGGCCGACACCCCGTACCGCGAGAACGGCGCGGATATCGTCGTTACTAAGCCCAAGGACGGTGGCGAGATGGCATTTATGCACGGCCAGGTCATTGACTTTGTGACGAAGCAGCCGCTTGTCGGCGCGGACGTGGAGGTCTGGCAGGCGTCGACGAATGGCCTGTATGAGCAGCAGGACCCGGAGCAGGTGGAGTTCAACCTGCGTGGCAAGTTCAAGACAGACGCCGATGGTCGGTATAACTTTTACTGCCTGCGGCCGACGCCTTATCCCGTGCCCGATGATGGTAAGAATCTTTCTGCACGATCATGCTCTGTGATATAGAGTGCTCATCTTTGTGCAGGCCCTGCTGGCAAGCTACTCAGCCTGATGGACCGCCACCCCTTCCGCCCTGCTCATATTCACATCATTGTAAGTTTTGGTTCCTGACTGGTCGATCCTGGTTTACGACTAATGCGTGATTGTAGGCTACCAAGGAAGGCTACCGGCCTCTGACCACTCAGATCTTCGACCGCAAGGACAAGTACCTTGACAACGATTCCGTGTTCGCTGTCAAGGACTCGCTGGTTGTGGATTTTGTCCCGCGCAAGGATGACCCTAAAGCTGCCCTTGAACTCCAGTATAACATCAAGCTGGTGGTTGACACCAAGACCAGCGCATAGAGCGATGTTGAAGTGGAGGCACGTAAATTACTTGCATATATGTTTGATTCGGGATATGGTTTTACGATGATAGCGTTTCTTTCCCCCTTGTTTCCACCTGTTCCAATCAGGAGTCTGAATGGTCCAATGCATTTTTTTTTCCTTTTTTGGTTCATATTGGCTTATGATTTTGCCTGAATTCCGTTCATATTCAATTGTACAACTCCGAGATAGGTCATAAGGCACGTCTTTTAATGTTCACTCTCATATTTCTAAATTAAGCAGTGATATTCCCCGCAAACTGCGCAATCAACTTGCCCACCTCATCAGGGGACTCAATACAGTGCCAGTGGCCAACACCATCCAAGATCTCCATGGACTTGCTCGTGCTCGAGACATGCTCGAAGATATGCTTGCATCCCTCCAGGGACGCAGACTTGTCCTCCTCGCCAGCAATGAGCAGAAACGGTGCACGCACAGCGGCATAGTCTGGAGCCTGGGCGCTTGCAATGGCCCGACAGAGAGCCGCATAGCCCGCAGGATTTTGGCCGAGCAGAAGCTCGCGGATGAACGCCCGCTGGACCGGGGTGCTGCGAGAGCCGACGGCGGCGGAGGGGATGGTGTTGGCCATCGGCTCCATTCCAGCTGTGGTAATGGACAATTAGCATCGTGTGCAACATACAGGTCATCAGAGTCTATCAAACAGTCCAGTTGAGCAGGAAAGGGGGAGTATAGGACGGACCTTCCAGCACAGTCTCCGCCCTCTTGCCCATAACCGACACCAGTGCCTCCGACGGATGTGTCGGCCCAATGGGCACAACGCCGAGCACACGGTCTGGATGCCTTGCGCCCAGCTCAATCACCACCAGTCCACCCATGGAGTGACCGGCAACTACGGCCTTGGGCACATTCAGCGCGTCCAGCACGCCGATGACATCTTCCGCGATGGAGGGAATGGAGACTGTGTCATTGGTGTACGGCGAGCGGGCAGCGCCGTAGGTATCGATGGCAATGCAGCGATGACGGTCGGTCAGATGTGGGATGACGGGGAAGTAGTAATTTTGCGACGAGCCCAAGCCATGGACAAAAATGAAGGTCAGGCCGGAAGGCGTTGGTGCGCCAGTTGGGTGGGAGTCCGTGTAGTGCAGGCTGTGGGAGCCAGCTTGTACGAAGGGCATAGTGAATGTGTGGAGAATAGAGAGGCAAAGAGAGAATGTACGAAGAATGAAATTAGAGGAGTGCCGGGAGAAAATATGGGAGAAAATAGATGCAAGGTACACGTTCGCTGGCCGAGTAGATCGATCTATATGTCTAGGCGCAACCCGCCAGCGCGTGTCGTCATTCCCGATAGGAAGCAGCGCCCCATTTTCTTCTTGCTCTGCCCCTACAGCGAAGCAGGGCCCGGCTATTTTTTCCGCCGGAATTAACGAAGATTGCTAAGCGTCTCGACTTCCCCAATTTTCGATTTTGCGTAACCCGAACGAGGGGCATGGGCCCTGCAGCATCCGAAGCCTGTGCGGATGTGCCCCTGCCGACCGTCGGACCGCAGCCGACCACTCACCCCGGAGTGCCAAGACTTCCAAGCTTGGTCCAAAAATGATCGGGTTCATCTCAAATATTGTTACTGTTCATGGGATCAAGTACTGGCAAATGACCAAGTTTATCGTGCGCCCGAATCTAACTGGATCAGCTCGCCAAATGAATCGCCACAGCCGCGCGAGAAGACCTCCTCAAGGTACTCGGCTGTTTCGTCGCGGAAGGAACTTCCAAGTGAGGCTATCGAGGGGGCCATGGATTTTGAATGGTCGCTCGGGGGCGGCTGCAAGATGGTAGGTACTGGTGGATGATGAGAGGTGGTAGAGATCGGTATGTGGGTGTGGGATGGTCGCGAAACTGCCATTGCGTCCGCTTCTTGCATAATGTCTGCGTCGTTGAATGCTGAACAATCGGAGAATTCGTCATCGTCGTAGTCATCTTTGAGGGAGCATAGTGTCTCTGCGCTGATATAGTTACCCATATCAGGGATCTCTGGTTTCTCGGGGATGCCCGCATCCTGGAGGCATAAGAGGTCTTGCGCTATTTCCTCGTCCAGATCGTCACATACATCCGACTCTACCTCGGTGTCGCCGCCCGCACTCTCAACCTCTGTATCCCCTCTTTCATCTTCCGTGGTCGTAGGGGCAGCATTCGTTTCAATAGTTTGTTCGTCAACGGTCTGCTTGGGCTTCGCACCCAGAAACGCCGAGAGTAATGGTTGACTTGACGGGACCTTGGGCGCATTCGGATCCGGTAGCCCGAGCCGTTTGCGCTCCTCACGATCCTTTGCTTCTTTCTCCGTCTTCTTCTTCTTGTTGGCGATACGCCTCTCCTCCTTTTCCTTTATATTCTTTGCCCGGCGCTCAAGCTCCTCTTCGCGCTCGATCCGTCGTAGCTGCGAAGCGGTGAACTTGAACCGCTTGTTACTGCGCTGGTAGCGGCGTCGGACGGTGCTGGATTTCTCGATGACGATGCGCCGCGGCTGATCTGGCATGATGGGGGCAACCGTCGCGGCGACTGCCTGCCGATGTCCCGCTCATGGGGGAACTTGTGAGGGTCATTAGGGGGGTTGACGTGAGAGAGGTCGGTGTCGGAGTCTGCGGCAATGTTTTGTTCCCAGCGTTCGTTGACGGCGATACGTTGTGCCGAGAGTCAACAAACTGCCAGATTGGGCGGGGAAGCGGCGTGGCTCGTTTACTTCCTGCCTTCTTCCAGCCTTGTTCGTGGCACTTTCCTTTTTATTTGGAGTCGCTATTTTATCTACTAGTTGAGTTCATATCTTATACTTGCCCTCCTCCAGATTTTTCCTCCTCCAGATTTTTCCTCCTCCAGATCTTCCGTCCTCTAGATCTTCCCTCTCCTAGATCTTGCAGTCCCGCACCGGATCCCAGCACACGGGCGCATACTCGTTGAGCTTCAGACTGGCCATGTCCTCCTCCGACAGGGCGAAGTCGAAGACCTGCGAGTTCTCCAGGATACGCGAATCGGTCACAGACTTGGGCAGGGGCACATATCCCTAAATCAATCGCATGAGCCTCTTGGTTCTATTCAAAGCAGTGAAGGGGCCACATACCTTCTGCAAGCTCCAGCGCACCAGAATCTGGGCCGGAGTCTTGCCGTGCTTCTCCGACAGCTTCTGCAGAACAGGCTCCTTCATGCGAGTAGCCTGCACAAGGGGCGAATACGCCTCGACAATGATATTGCGTTTCTTCAGCCACTCGGCGATATCCTCGCGCGGGCACCAGGGGTGAATTTCGTACTGGCCGACGGTAATCTGGCCACCCGCTCCGCTCTGGATGTACGCCTCCAGCTCCTCGAGGTGCTGGATGGCAAAGTTGGACACGCCCAGAGAGCGGATCTTGCCCGCCTTCTGAGCTTCCACCAGGGCGCGCCAGGTGCCGAGGCGGGCTTCCTTGCCACCGTAAGGGGCGTGAATCAGCATACTAGCGATGATATTAGTCCTAATCTGAAGATGGCGGATTGAGAGGCGATTATTGCGTACAGATCAATGTAGCCTAGATCGGCAGCAGCGACGCTCTCCTCGATGGCCTGCTTAGCCTTCTCGTATCCCATGCATGAGCTTGGGACCTTGCTGGTATAGAAAATCTGGGACCGATCAAGGCCAGACTTGCGGATGGCTGCAGCACTCTCCTTCTCATTGCGGTAGACCTTGGCGCTGTCGACCTAGAGGGGGGAGGGGGTATTATTAATATTTACGGCGATTCGGGTCTGCGTGTTATAGCTCTGGCTTACATGGCGGTATCCCAGCTCCAAGGCCTTGAGAGTAACTCTCTCGGTGACATCGGCAGGTCTGTTGAGCGACGGTCAGCGAGACTCTCTGCAAGAGTCATGACGATTACAACTTACGTCTGGTAAACCTAGAGGGACAAATAGCTGTTAGAAGATGGAAACGGAATTTGAAATAGACAAATGTAATACTCACGCCAAAACCAACGACAGGGATCTCAAACCCTGACAACAATTTATACGTCGATTGAAGGGTGAGTCCGGCCATATCTGCGGTGTTGACAAAGCTTTTTGAGTTCCGGAGGTTCGATGCGGGGGGATTGGGGGAAAGAAGACAAGAAATCGGAGTTGGAGAAAACCTTCCGCAGAAAAGCCGGGCCCATTCTTCTTTAATGGCTGATTGATAACAGTTCCACGGACCACTTCGGTTCCGTCATTTCCGCGCTTTTCGTCTGTGTCGGGGTCTCCCTTTGGGCACTTGACGCCATGCGAAGTGGGGAGCCGGTGCGGACTGTGCCGATTTACTGGTCGATCGATACGTGGGGCTGGCTTCTACTTACGGAAGGTGAACTCCATCGGAGATTCATGATGATGTCAAACGTGATCAAACACAAATTCCGGAAGCGAACTATCGAACTCAATATCCTAGGCTATGATTTATGGTCGATGTTGTTAATAATGAATCGAGCTCTTATCGATAAGCGGCGGACTGGTGGCGCAGTGTCCAGAGTGGGCCAACGCCATTAGATCTGGACACTGTATATCTTTTGAAGGGCTTCATGTAGTAGATTGGCAAAGACGGGACTAACATCTGATTCTGCAAGTATTAGAACATCCGATAGCTTATTTTGGTTGGAGTAGGAGGCCATATAGGAGGGGCTGGGGTCTGTGGTTTACAAATATTCTTGCAAGATCATAATGACATGAGATAGAAGGTATTGGAAAGAAGGCAAATACCTCTCTTATTCCTGAACTGATGTGTATGAATAAACCAGTTTACAGTTGACTCCCAATACCCTGAATTGAAACAGTACCTGCAGGAACAATTTGCAGAACGAACGCGTAAAGAGCGGTCTCTCGCGGCAGTATTGTGCGGGGCATCAGAGGGCGGCGGGCAGGACAGGACTCGATTCGGTCAACATCACACCGGTCATTCGCTATTGAGGCCCGAGGGAGCCATACCTGCCTTTTGATCCATACCTTTCATTAACAGGGGACCTCCTTGTGACCAAGAAAACAAAGGCAGTGCCCCTAGTTCTCGACTTCTTCTGTTGCCAGCTTTAAGTGGCCGCGGCGAAGCCACTGCTCTCACAATGCGCCTGATCAAGAACAAGATCGAGCACGATGGCTCGGGGACGGTCACTCTGTGTCCCGAAGAGCCTGAAGATATGGTAGCATTCACCACTGGTCCTAGATCACAAGTATCGAACGCACACCTAACACAATGCACTTATCTAGTGGCACGCATACAACCTCATCCGTCCAGGTGATCTTCTCCGCGCGAGCGCAATCCGGCGCGTAACAACAGTCCAAGACACAGGATCGACATCATCCGCCAGGGTGCATCTGTCCCTCGAAATCAAAGTGAAAAGCCTCGACTTCGACCCGCACAGCTCGCAGCTGCACGTATCCGGGCAGATCATGAACGAGACCGCGCACACGAAAGTGGGGCAATTTCACACGCTTGATCTCGAGTTGAACCGCAATTTTACACTGGAGAAGAAGGTTGGTGCTGACGGGGAGGGCGTGGGGTGGGATAGTATCGCGGTGGAAATGCTGAAGGATGCGGTTGATGAGGGCGGGAAACGGCGCGCGGAGGCAGTGGCGGTTGTGATGCAGGAGGGACTGGCGCATATCTGCTTTATTGGGCAATTCCAGACGATAATGAAACAAAAGGTTGAGATGTCGGTGCCGAGGAAGAGGCAGGGTGGTGGAGATCATGATAAGGTGAGTATTTTGAATTTGAAGTCAGGGGACTGTTCGGCCGAGGGCTAATGCGTGGACATAGGGGATGAGCAAGTTCTTCCGCGTGACGTTGGAAACCCTTCTGCGTCAGATGGACTTTAACACCAGCATTACGTCTGGCTCTAATAACGAAGCCGTGCGGCCTGTTCTACTCGCCTCGCCTGGGTTCGTTGCCGCAGGGTTCCACAAGTACATTCAGTCGGAGGCATCAACGACAACACCTGGTCTGAAGCGATTGCTTCCCAGCATTGTCGTCGTGCACTCTGCCTCGGGGTATCTCAATTCATTATCTGAGGTCCTCCAATCACCCGCAGTGAAGACTCTCCTTGCGGATACCAAGTACGCCCGCGAGACCAGATTGATGGACGACTTCCTGGATCAGCTGCGCAAAGAAACGAACAAGGCAACATACGGTCCTCGCGAGGTGGAATCCGCTGTCGACCAAGGAGCTGTCGGCCGCGGTGGGGGTGTGTTGATCATGTCGAACCGGCTGTTCCGGTCGCAAGATGTCGCTGAGCGTAAACGGTGGGTCGCTCTGGTAGACCGTGTTCGGGATGTCGAGGGTGGCGAGGTACGTGTTCTTAGCTCTGACCATGAAAGTGGAAAGCGTCTTGAGGGGCTTGGAGGCATCGCGGCCCTTTTGACATTCCCTGTTGTTGAGGAGGAGCTGCATTCGGAGGATGAGGCCGCCGATGCTGACTGAGTGATTGTTGGCGTGCCATAATGAAATATACGATGCATGAATAGAACTGGACACCCTCTATAGAAGAGTTTACCGAATTGTGGTTTATTTAAAGAAAAGAATCGTGTGCCCGAGTCATGTTACCCCAAACACCAGCGATGGCATCTACAGCGACACTATCTATGAAGCATTGGTAGAAACCCGTATCGACAGATTGACACTGACTTAAGCGCTCAAAACATCCCCGCCGATCCTGTTTAATTCTTTTAGTCACCCTTCCGGCTATTCTCTCGGGTACCTGAAGAAGCGCCGAGCCCGATCCCCGACCTGTTTTCCCAGAGCGACATCCTAGGCGGCCCCCGTAACAAAATCTCTACATTAATCAGTCAAGTTGTGTAACGTGAATATTTCTAGGATGGGTAAACAGGCACCAGCACTCATTAACTAACTACAAACCCATAAGATCGGTGGTTTTCCGTGTGACTCATAACTTGCTGGTGGTAAGTTAAGTTACCGCTCCATGCGCTGACATACTATTCCATCGACTAACAATATTGGCGTTACTCTCTATTAACCCAAGCTGTCTCCGTCGACTCGGATCATTCTATCTTTTCGGCTGTAACTGCCTGCTATTCACGACCACTATGACTACTGCAGCGGTCCCTGAACCACGACGCCCAATAGTCCATTTGAATGGCTTCCCGGGTGTCGGAAAGCTCACCATCGCCCGCTTTCTTCTAAAGCTATTGCCCTTCGCAAAACTCGTCCATAACCACCTCCTAATCAACCCAGCCGACGCTATTCTCCACCGCACCCAGCCAGGTTATCAAACTCTACGCCGCGCAATTCGACAAACCATCTTCTCCGCCCTCACCAGCGAGCCTGCGACATTCGACACGACTTACATCTTTACGGATTTTCAGAGCGACGACGAACTCGGTGCGGCTGTGTGCGCGGAATATCTCGCCACAGCAGAAGTACGACGTGCAGCTTTTATTCCCATTATGCTTTTCTGCGACGAAAAGACCAACATGCAGCGCCTAGTTTCATCGGATCGAGAGTTACACTCAAAGTTGACAGACGTGGAGCTTGTTAGCAAGTTCCGCCTCGAGGAGGATGTCCATCGCTTCACCGGCCACCCGAACTATTCAGAACTCGATGTGTCTAATCTCACGCCGGAGGAGGCGGCAAGACAGATATATGAGCATCTAAAGCATATATGCCCAGAATTGTAAGAACGGGGGGTAGGGTTAGGCCTCTAATGATGCCATCATTCAACACTGTATACAATGTATGTCTAGCAGCTCTCCAATTGTTAAATTTGGGATGAGATAAGTAGAAATACTTGCTTAAACATTGAGTCTCGGTTGATTTCGCACAACATTGTTAATGCAGAAGTTTATCTCGTACGATTACCATTAGCATACGCGATACTCAACATGGCTGTTAGAAACAACACTACTCCCAATCCTCAAACCGCTCTTCAGGCCGGCAAATTAGAAGAATGGGAGATCAACAAGCCACGACAGAATGAGATTCGAGCAGTCCTCACCGCGATAGCCAAGACTGCCACTCGAATAGCACCAGGCCTAGGCGCTAGACCATGATAAGGGGCGTGCTCAATTCTACCCAGTGAGCAAAAAGCGGCGAGGGGGTGAGCACTAGAACGGAGGGGGCCAGGAGTTGCCGGACAAGATCCGGTCTATATGAGATTAATCGGGGTTGCCTTTCCAGAGTTCCACGTATTTACTCCAAAGTGGCTTCGCTAAAAGTTGCAAATGTACATCCCCACTTGGCCTCATCTATGCAATGCACTGCAAGTGTCATCATGGTCTTAAGTCTCATGCGACAACTGAAGCTGTTATTCCAAATACAATCCCCAGAAAAGTATAATGCAAATAATTAACAACACAAAATCCGACCACCCAGCGCCAGAGCTATTCATGAAATTCGTAAGAAAAAGTCCAAGTGCGATGTATTTGTCATCGGAGGCGCCCGCCCCATCGAAAGAAGTCTAGGCGGAACTCGACGGTTAAACTTCCCCTAACTTTCCAAATCAATCTTCCGATTCCGGACGGGCTCGTTTCCGTGAAGTAGATAGGGGTATAGTGGGGGAATCTGCTGGGTCGGATATTACTGAAGGAGAGTCGCTGCTTGAGTCTTGGGCTTGGGGGCGTAGTTTGGATTCAAGGTGACACAATTGTGCTTTACATTGTTCGGGGGTGTAGTGTTTTGTGGAGCCCATTACTTTCATCTGTAGATCATTAGCTCCCACACCTCGAGAATAGTATTGTATCGAGGTTATGTTTCTTTGCCTCGGGGACATGACTCACCTTTTCAGCGACGAATTGATACTTCTCGACCTCCCACATCTCGGAGGCGCTGATAAGAAGTTGAACCTGGAAAGGTTATCACCATTAGCGCTCCACTCGATAACTTGAAAAACTCCCCATTCATCAGCACAGCAGGTTCCTGTGCATTGCCGAGACACATACTCACATCACGGTCGTCCCAGCGCGCTAGCCGCTCCTTGCGGCGACGAAGTAATCGCATCTGCAGACGAGCCTCCGAGGCATCTTTATTGAAGCGCTCAGAATACAACTGGCGCACCATCTTCCACGCCACATTCTGCTCTCGCAAATCCTCGACAAAGGCGTCTTCTTCTTCTGCTTTTGGATCGCGACGCCCGCGGCCTGGTGCGCGAGGCTTGCGCGGCATTCGCGCTGGCGTGCTTTGGCTGCGCTCGTGCTTCATCCGCTCTATCCCCTCTGGATGTGGGAGAATGCTGAGGGGGGGTGTGGGTGTCACGAGATGGGGTCCTCGCATCCGACAATGTGCGCTTCATGCGCTTGTGTGCCGGGGCCGACGGCGACATGCTGGGCGTATAGCCCATCCCATACTGCGTATCATTGGGGGCGTAGATATAGTTGGTCGTCGGAGCTGTTGTCCGGGGATATTCACTGGGAAAGGGGGCACTGATACCGAGTCCTTGTGGCTGGACGGAGTCGCTGATGCTGTATCGGTATTCCTGGGGTGGATACTCTTGCGTCTGGGAGTGGTGACCGAGGGCTGGGCTCGGATGGAACGAGCTATCCGGGAGAGAGATGGGCGTGAGGATGGCGGGATGCGGGACCATAGGCTCTGTGCAATACGGGGAGGGGTTCACCCCCATAAAGGCAGTTTGGTACGGCTGGAGAATAACAACTATATTTAGCCATCTGAGAATTTGACGTTGTTTGGTGGCCCTTGGGAGTGACTGAGGGTTAGGGCTAAGGAGCGAGCCTTACTGTTTCAACGCCTGTCCAGTCGGGGCCGACAGTTTCATAGTACCCCTGCATTTGCTCTCTGGAGTGAGAAGATCCCGGACAGTGCGACATGATCTTCACCAAATGTGTGAGCACGATCATGAAGCCCGCAGTAGAGCTTGGGGGTCCAGCGTGCCCGTGATTGGAAGCGGCGCCAAAGGTGGCAGAAGATGAAACACGATCAGACAGATCCGTGCAGGAACAAGAGTAGGAGGCGGCGGTTGGGAGAGGAAGATGGTTTGCCAATCACAGCGTTAAATGCAGGGAACAATAATGTCTGGAAGGCGAAAAAAGAAGAACCTTGAAACGTGGAGCAAGAAGCACAGAGACCGCAAGGTTAACCCCCTGGATTCTTATAGATGAAGAAACTGAAGAGAAGAACACTGCACTAGCTCCGCCGGAGAGGGGGTGAAAGCAATAAGATATAGCAGTCAATGTCGGCAGCACGCTTTCTAGACTCAATTTGAGAGATATCACAGCCCGTGGCCGGAATGCCTCGCGAGGCAGGACGAACAAGCAGCGTCGGTCCGTCAACTATAGGCTCAGAGTGCACTAGAAACGCAGGATAGTACCGCCGATGGTGGCCGTGATGCATTGGAGCGCTCCGGGGGGGGAGGGGGGGGGAAAGTGTAGACTCGACGAGGGCCTATATTTAAGCGCCAGCAGATCTAATAGTGCCAGTTGTGGTCTTGATATGCTAGCGTTTCCCGCCCCCATGCTCCATTCACCCCAGAAGGGCCATGGTGGGTGGATGTGGGCGGGCACAGACTCCCTTCCCGGTGATGAATCGGCCAGGTTCCACCTGAGGAAATACTGCAGGGCCATGATTAAAAAGTTTTTATTTCCCCCCCCTCCTTTTGTGATTATTTTATTATTTTGTTTTCTTTTTGTGGCCAGCCCCATTCCAGAAGGCCGGACCCGCGAGGATGGCAGTGTGGAAGGGCCAAGGGTGGATTCGCAGGGCAGGAAACGGGCCAAATCGCCAAATTGACAGCTTCTGATTAGCGCTGATGGAGTCATTCTGTGGCATTAATGCTAGCTAGGCAGTGCATCGGACCATTCGAGGGCGGATCCGGATCAGCACGGGGCGGAACATTGAACTACCTTAGTTTCCCCGTCATCCTGCCGTAGTTTGAATCGGGCCCATCGTGGTTATTCACCCAATTTTCTGCACAATGATTGTCGTGGTCTGAGGAACAAATGTTTTGGTATACTTACACTAGCTCTCTCCAATTTATGCGATCAAAGAGCAGCATAGAGCGAGCATTATCGTCCGGTTCCAGATTCGGGATTCCCGTCCCCCGGGTCTTCAAAGGTATACAACACCTTGGGGCCATGATTAGAGACATGAAAATTAATCAAAAATGGCTCAGAGAAGGGGGGTGAGCATCGAAGGACGAGTACGCGTGTCTTACCTACCTGCAGGAGGGTTGAATGACGGCGGCTCTTGACTGGATCAGAAGCCCCCAGCGAGGCCGGCAAGGACCGGGGGTCGCTGAGGCTGAAAGCTACCCGCGCGCCGCTCCCGTGGCTTTTCCTTGCGGAGAATTCACAGCCGGTGGTTAAGCGCTGGCCTCCAGACCGCAGCACCTCAGCATCTCAGCACCTCCGGCACCTCCAGCACAGTACATTTGCCAAAAAAGGAAAAAGAAAAGAAAAGAAGAAAGAAAGAAAGAAAGAAAGGACAAGCTATATCCTTCGAATTTTTCATCATCTCCCCATCGGATTCCATTACTACCGCAAGGCAGAGCTGGTCTGGAGGGCGATGAGGGCTGCTGCCCGCCTGGATAGGATAGAGCGCCCAGGCCCGGTAGGCCCGATTCCCGCCCAGCAGTGTTCCTCGGTCTTTTGTACCTTCCCCCCCCAAATCAACGGGGGCTTCCTCCTACGTGGACTCTTCCCATAGACGGGCTACTCAGCAGCCAGCATTTTAAGCGCCCCCCCCCCCCCCCCCCCCCCCAAAACTGGCCTGGACAAGCCCAACCCGGAAAACTACGCTCCTTGCGTGCCTAGCTTTCTATGTACAGTACATCCTACCTGTGATCAAGACTCGTCACATACTGCAGCCGCCGGTCCCTCATGTTCGTGAGGGGTAGTCAAGGAATAGAAGGACAGGGAGATTTAGAGATTGGAACCATGGGAGCGGTGTTTCCAGGGCCCAGGACCCACCAGTATCCAGTGCCTAGGGACGGCAAGGTCTCCCATTCATGAGGTTCATTCTACTCGCTTCTCGAAGCAGCCGTCTCTAGGCGTGGACCGAACTGTACCCATTCCACGAAAAGAGCTAAAACAAAGTAGGAAGCCACTGTCAGCCCGGTCGCTGAGAGTCCCGGTCAGGTGACTGTCTAGCCACGTGAAAGAACCCCGGCAGGCGGCCAGCATGGCTCAGCAAGGCTCGTCAGGCTCAGCTTGGGGCCAGGACCCCTACCAAGAGCCTGGAATATACCCCTGGGGCTGCCGCTATGGTCGCGGAAACAGTGGGCAGCATCAAAATAGAAAGGAAGATGAGAGATTAGACATGAGAGATGAGGGCGGGATACGCCGGTACTCCGTCGGGCTAATGGCCTGTCATAGATGGTTTTCATACTGGACACGAACGGGCCTCCACAACCCGGTCAACTCATTTCTACAGGACATGCGCCGGACACCGTACAGCACAAGCAGAACCCGTACATCTCCCGCTCATAAATGCACACATGATGACAGGGAGATCAGGTCTGGACCAAAAAGAAAAGATAGAAGAAATAACAAGAACCGTCTCGATGGCGCCCACGGAATAGCTCCGCGCCAGCTATAAATTCATTTCCCACTCTCACCGGAGCTTGTCCATCCGGAGCAATCATCCCGTCGTACGGGCACGCTGCGCGTGATCTTCCAGATAATCCTCTTCCAGCACGCCATCGATGTCACCGTCGTCTTCCTCCTGCTCCGGGTGCCGGCCGTAGTTCTCCAGCGTGTCATCCGCGGCAATCGAGATCCCACGCGCCCCCCACCGATTGCTGCTCGCGCGTCCATCACCGCCCTCCTCGTCCTCGTGCAGGTGCTGCTCCTCGTCAGTCGAGGCCCGCCCCGCGCGGAAGTTCATGACCCGGTTGACCAGCCAGCTCTTGCTGAAGTCGTCCGAGTCCACGACGCCGCCGTTGCGCAGCTTCACCCGCTGCCGCGAGTAGTACACCCACGCAAAGTCGACGTAGAAGGCTGTCTGGACGACGCCGAAGAAGAAGGCGACTGGGTCCCAGTAGTGCTCCGACCCGAAGCCCCGCACGAGCCAGTTCAGGATGTAGAAGGCGCGGTAGGAGCCTAGTGCGACGAGGTAGTAGGAGTCGATGACGGTGGGGACGGTCGTTTGTCGGAGGAGCAGGAGCTGTGGCAGGACGCAGACGGACTCGAGGATGATGGAAAAGGCCCAGAGGAACTAGGAGCCGCGAAGTGGGCTGGCGTTAGCGAAGCTCGGGCAAACCTCACCTCGCGCAGGAGGTGGGAGTCGGTCATGGGGACGAGATCGGGGCTCCTTACATCCAAGAACCAATGCGATGACTGGCCCTTTTCCAAAAGCAGGATCGCAACCGGCGACAGCACCAGGGAGCCCAGCACAGAGTAAATGCCAAGCTTCCACGCCCGCTCGCGCTCTCGTGTCCGCGGGAAGACCTTCATCATGATGAAGATGGTGTAGAAGGCCGATGTAATGAAGAACAGCTTGAAGGAGACATTCCAAATCACCCCCTTCCCGTACATCCGTACCGACCATGTATTCCCATTGAACAGATCTAGATACCGTGTAATGAACACGACTGCATAGAGCAGCTGTGTAAGGAGTGAAACGCCTATTCAACCCATGGTGAGTTAGTCGCGTGCTCGGCCCGAAGTGCGGTTGCTTCCTTGGTCAACACCTACCCTCGGCACTTTTATTCTTATGGATCGCCCTGATCAGGAGACAGATCGATGCGAGATGAGAGACATCCGCCAACACGCGGAATACGTTCCACGCCATGGCGGTCAGGAGGAGGGTGGGTTGGGTCGCGGGGTGTACGCCGGGGCGAGGTCGCAAGACGGGGCTGATTAAAGCAGATCGATAAACAGACAAGCCTGGGTAAGCGGCCGTGGATGGTGCAGCATAAGGATCGCAGGTGGATGCTTCGTGTCAATGTCGAGAGTCGCTTGGTTCCGCTTCTGTTGTCTGGCCCAAGCCTCCAGGTTGACGCGGGAAGGGGAGCTCTCCCCGGCCCGTTATCAGCAATCTAAGCTTGGGCCGCGTGTCCTCACGTGAGCAATGATGTAAGCCTTTCGGTCTGTGCGTCGGGTGGTTAACAGTGCGGATCTCACGGGCCCAGTGTTTGGGGTCCAGAGAGCGCTGGGGGTGCGCCTTGTATGCCTTGTTTGGGGCATGTGTGTACTTCGCACCGGGCTCAGTTGTCGAGCTGCTAAATTTGGTGCCTTATTTTAGGGCCGACCACTCTCGCAGCCTGCTCTTGTGGGGACGGCCGTGCACGTGCGGGCTGGAGTCACTATAGCTTAGCCTTCGTTTGGGGTATATGCATCGAACATGCATTTCAAGCAAGATTCAAAAAGGGATTTGTAGTGTTTCAAATCTATTTCTAGAATGGCTGAGTCCAGTCAATCGCTGCATGACACCCAGGGCTTGTCGCGACTGGAATTCTATCTTGACGAAGACTGCGCCTACGTATAGCCGCTGACAAGAGGTAACTCCCGAGTTTACCTCTACCTACTCTGGCCTTCGATATGGGCAAGAGCCTACAACGGACAACACGATGATTGCATCAACCTTAGCGTAAACACCTTCCGGTGACTCTCATGCTAATCATTTCAGGCATAGTGTAGCGGATAGAAGTCAAGAGGTTGGCGCGACTTTTGACACTTCGAGGAAACACAAGGTTTTCCACCAACCTCACTCTATGTACTTTGGTACCCCACCATTTCAGGAGGGTTCCTGTAGGATGATTTGCACGGTGCAGCAATCGTCCACATGGCCAAACATGATAATTGAGCCGCAGGACGGTCCCTTCCACAGTAAATGCACTGTGAAGCATCCGATAAGAAAATAAGCAACAGGGTCCAGATGACAGACATGGACAAACAGCCCTGATTGCAGAGGACCGATCTGAATCACTCTGGACGAGAATATCGCCCAAGTCAGATTATCCAATTACGCTTTGCCTGCCCAACATAGGCGTAACCCGGCGATATTAGATTTGAATGAGAAGATGACCTGCCACTGTGCCCACCTCGCAAGCCCGCACTCCATCTGAAATCTGAAGCTGTCTGGTGGCGTCGATAAATGGACACGGGCCTTGACCCCATCGTGCTGCAGATAGCAGCCACATTGTTTCGAGGAGATGCACGATCCCTACCGGTTGCCATCTCCACAGGATGCAGGATGGCGTGGACCATTCGCAGTCGCAATTGGGGCGTTGGCGAGGCAAAGCTAGCTTCAGCCGCTGTGCTCGTCCTGTTCGGGACTGTCTGCGCTGATTTGACAGTCTGCAGGAGATGAGCCCGATTCCCTGATGGCGGGAAATGACTATTAGGAGGTTGGAGGATTACGGGGCCTGATAGCATTGCCAGTCAATGGGTATATCCCCGGACGAATCTTGGGATACCCCGGGACTCTTTGATTACGAAGGGCGCTGGACTTGAGATCTGGTCTATATAGCCCCATCTCCACTGGCATGACCGCAAACGCAAGAGAGGAGAGGAGGGGTATCGTGGCTGCACACCCTCGTGTGGCTTGACTTAGTCCGCCAAGTCTCGGGTGGGACGGACTCGTTCAACAGCAATCATCGGAGTAGGCGAAGTGATAACAGCAACAGGCTGCTGCTGTTGCTGCTGTAGCGGCAGCTGTCACCGCTGGAAAGTCCGCGTCCGGGAAGGCATTATGGCCATTATGGACCACCGTGGCAATTGCGCGAATGCGGCTCGAGCGGGTGGCCGCAAGTGCAGACCCCAGCAGGCCGTGGGGAGTGCCATTCGCGGGTTGACCTTGACCCCCTCGTTGCTGTCATCCTCGCACTGTGAGAGTTCGCGGGGTCACCGGATTCTGGAAATAGGCCACTCGCGGGCGTCTTCGGCCCAAATGTCTCATGGAAGCTGTCGGACGTGGCCCATCCTGCTTCTGCAGCAACTGCGCCGGTCGAATTGGAGTGCCGCACGAGCCATTTGTGACAGGGCCCCCGGGCATCGGGTTCCTAGAGTGACGAACGGTGGAATGCACCGGAGAGGGGTGGTGGTGGTGAGCGGAAGCGCATGGTTTTGTAATGATCTTCCGCTTGACACGATAAGGATGGTCTTGGATGTAGGGTCTTAGAAGTGACTCGGCACTCAGGAAAGGGGGGGGGGAGCGTCCGAGTAGGTGCTCGGTGCTTGGTGCTTGGTGTGTGGTGTGTGGTGTTTGTGTTATTGTGGTTTGTGTTCTGTGTTTTGTATAGCATCGGAGACGGGAGGAGTCGCAAAGGCCTAGAACTACGGCGCGCAAGCCCATTCCCAACCCCTCCACTTGGCCTCCCCCAGACGGTCGTCGCCAAACGGTGAATGGAAGAGATCGAGTGTTCAGGATCAGCTCTAGGCGATAAACGATAGACGGCTATGGCGCGATTGAGTAGGTCTCGCAGAATCTGAGCAGCCTCGTGCTATGCCCTGACCGGCGTGATATGAGGTGACTCCATCCCCGCTCACCTCCTCTCTTTCTCCTCTTCTCATCTCCCTCACCCTTTCGCTCCTACTCTTCCCTGTCATCCAAGTTCCACGTCAACTTTCCTCTCCCCTCCTCCACCACGACCTACCACCATCCACCCCCCCCCCCCGTTCGAGCCTCATGTTCTCCCCGTACTCGGAGGAATTCGAGGTGCCCGATTCGACTCTTCGACCATGCGATTTTGATCTGTGAGCTTCACCCGTCCCTCCTTCCGACTCATCACAGTCATTATCATCACCATCCCCTTCCTCCTGCTCTCTCCTGAAACAAAAGGGGGACGAAGCGAAAGAGAGCTGAATCGCGTCGCTCCCCCCGGTCGGGATCAATGGACTTCCCTTCCCTGCGACTTCCGAACGGCCAAGTCCACGACTCCAGCTCCCTCTGGGTTCTACTCTTCCCCCCTCCTGTCGCGCTGGCTGCCCTCTTTCCCGATCTGGTTCTGCCTGCGATGCGCCTGCGTCATCGTTAGTGTAACGAAGCTCGCTTTCCTAAAAGTTGATCGAGGCGCGCCTGTAGCAGATCTGCTAACCCCCTACGCGCGCCCCGTATGTACAGATGATCGACGTGTGATTGAGAACTCCTGTCTTTCACCATGTCGTAAGTCCCTCGTCTGTGATCTCCATTCGGCTCCTGCCTCCTGTACTGCGGGAGGGAGACTTCTTCTGGAATGAGACAGCTTCGTCAGCCTGCCTGAGGAGAAGAGAGCGAGAGAGGAAAACAGAGTGCAGATCGAGTCGCGTTCCATCTTCTGTTGTTCACACAAGCGTCTCTCCATTGCCTGCGCGATGCATTTGCTTCTGCTACCGCCGCTACTCCTTCTACTTTCCATGCTAACGGACGCGCGACCAGGTCCCCTCCGACTTCCAAACGGATCAAGACTTCGGCCACCACCAGCGCCCCGCCGCATCTCCTCGCCCAACAACAGATCCATCCCTTCCATCGAGTTCCGACCTTTGAAGGCATTCCTATACCCACGGGTCCGATCCCCCATCAACAGCAGCAACAGCAGCAACAGCAGCAACAGCAACAGCAGCAGCAACATCCGCAACAACAACAGCAGCAGCAACAACCCTCCTCATCGCGCAAGCGTCCCTCATCCCCGGCTGCGGGCTCCTCCACGATGATGGCGGCACCGATGACAACGGCCGGTGGTGCGATGGAGGGTGACCCAAACGTCCTCCAACCGCCGGTCGAGGCGACCCCCAAGAAGAAGGGTCGCACCAACACCCCATGGACGGCCGAGGAGGAACAACGGCTCAAGACCATGCGCGATGCAGGTCGAAGTTGGAGTGAGATCGCAAAGGTGCGTCCGTGCCTCCGTCGATGGTCGCGACATCCCAATTTGCTAATTCAACGCGTCGCAGACCTTTCCGACGCGGACTGAGGGCAGTGTGAAGAAACACTGGTACAAGGTATGGGACCTGGCGGGTCATTCAAGCTCTATGATCGGTGCGCTCACCTCATCATGCAGGATATGCACTACGCCGAGTTCGCCGAAGACGAGGTATGATCGGTTCCCCCCTGTCGCGTGCCCACGCGAACCCACTGACAGCGCGCAGTCTATAAAGCTCCGTGACGCAATTAAGGAATACGAGGCAAACAAGTGGAAGGTCATCGGACAGAAAGTCGGCAAGCCGGCCAAGGTCTGTTGCCATCGGATGCCCCTGGACCTGATTCACTCGTGTCCAACCGCAACTCTGGATCCTAACTCCGTCTCTCTCTACAGGCCTGCGAGCAGTATGCCAAGGAGCACTTCAAAAATCTTTGAGCTGCTGCACCTGATGACCCACTGATGAAGTGATGATTGAACTTTTGATTTCTATTCTTTTCTTTTCATGCATCTTGATGAATTTGGCATTCCCTCCCCGGATTCTGCAATTCCATAGCGATGCAAATATCGTCAATGGCTGACGGGGGCCACTGATATGACAAGGCACATGGAGTTGGTGATCTGGTCTCTTTTAGTCTACCTCTTCTGATATTGCCTGGAATCTTTCTTCTGGCCTCTTTTCCCCCTTCGTACTTGGGCGTTAGCCTTCTTGGTGCCATACGGGCTGTCTTTTGATGTCTTTTCTCAAGTTCCTCCTATCTGGCTTTCCCCCTTTTTCTTTTCTTTCGTGACCAATGCTATATGGATGATTCCCAGACAGATTCCAGTAACTGCACAAACTAGCCTAGTCAGGAACCAGAAACAATAGACACGATCAAAGCGGGTCTGTCCTTTCGGCGCATCTCGTACCCCGGCGGAAGCGGAAAACCGCCGAGAAACGCGGGCGATCCATTTTTCCCCGCGGCCTCTTCCCACATCCTCCACACCTTTTTTTCTGCTATCGCTTGTCTCAAAGTGTCGCCTTTCAGGCTATTCAATTAATCCAGTTACGCTCAGCGTCTCCTCCCCATCGGCAGATTCTCTTCCAGGTGACTGCATTTCTCCCCAGATCCTGAATTCCTCATCGCCACCGCCCGCTAACCACCCATTGCTTCATAGTGACTCATCCAGATTGGAAGGTGGCACAGCTCGCCCACTGCTTCCCCCGAGTTTACAAGCCTCGAGTACAGATCCCGACTCCCGCCCTCACACCATCCCCGGGGACGGCTACCATGAAGACGAGTAGCCTGGTATTGTCTAATGATCAAGGTACCTTTCTAGAACCTGCATGAAGACCGGTGTTCGGCCCGCGGGCAAGGGCTGCGCTAGCTTCTCTTGCCCGCGGCCGTTCTGAGATCATACGGTTGAACTTGATCTGGATAATTCCAGCGAAAGGACTCATGCGCTTTTCTGCCTACCTGGCTCCCGGTTCGATCGAACGGATTGTACTGACGCTTGTGTGCAGCATGGCCTCGGAACATGAAGTCGCCGCCATAGCGGCGCGTAATGAACAAGACGACGATATCAAGACTGTCCGCTCGACCGAGCACCCACTGGACTATGAGAACAAGACCAATGCCACATACCCGCCGGAGAATGCGAGTCGTCGCAACCCCGCCGGCTCGCGCCTCGGCTCCCTACTGAGAGCCTTCGAGCAGCAACTTGTCGAGTATAACCTTGAGGCGCGGGGCATTGAGCGAGTCGCGGCGGACGAGCGCATGAAGCGCTTGTCATGGATGTCGTATCTGCAAGCGTTCTTGCTGTGGGTATCGATTAATCTCGCGGCGAACAATATTACCCTGGGCATGCTGGGCCCGGCGGTGTATGGACTCAGCTTCACGGACTCGGCGCTCTGTGCTGTGTTTGGTTCATTCGCTGGCTCGCTCGTTGCCGCATGGGTGGCAACCTGGGGCCCCATCTCGGGGATTAGGACTATGGCCTTTGGCCGCTACTCGATGGGCTGGTGGCCGAGCAAGATTATTGTTTTGCTGAACCTCGTTCAAATGATAGGGTACTGTTTGATTGACTGTGTGGTGGGAGGGCAGATCTTGTCTGCTGTTTCACCGGGTGGCATGTCGGTTGCTGTGGGTATGTGATTTGTGATGCCTAAAGATATTAAGATATTGATGTGTTGGACGGCTTTGACTGACTCGACGCAACAGGCATTGTTATTATTGCAATCATCAGTTGGGTGGTAGCTACATTCGGCATTCAAGTCTTCCACTACTATGAACGGTCCGTATTATTCTTTATCTGATTATGTCTCCAACAACTAATCACTGGCAGTTATTAGATTTGCATTTCTGCCCCAGCTGATTGTTGTGTGCATGCTTTTCGGCGTGTCGTCTACCAAGTTCGACGTGTCGGCGGCCTCTCAAGGTGATCCCCGGACGTTAGCCGGTAACAGGTTAGTAGTCCACGTCAAGCCATCATACATGCCATGTTCTCAATTAACATATATCGGTGCTAGGCTATCGTTCTTCTCCATTTGCCTCAGTGCGGCAATCACTTACGCCCCTCTGGCTGCCGATTTCTTCGTATACTACCCCGAGCACACCTCCCGCCGTACAATCTTCACCCTGACCTTAACCGGGCTTGTCCTCTCCTTCGCCATGGCCCTAGTCTGCGGTATCGGTCTCGCCTCCGGAATTGGCGCCTACCCCGAATACGAAGCAGCCTACAACCGCGGCCAAGGCGCCCTCATCGTAGAAGGCTTCGGGCCCCTCCACGGCTTTGGCAAGTTCTGCTCCGTGATTGTCGCCCTAGGGCTCATTGCCAACACCGTTGCACCCACCTATTCCGCCGGCGTCGACTTCCAGATCCTCGGCCGCTACGCCGAAAAGGTACCCCGAGTGATTTGGAACACTGTGGGCGTAATCATCTACACCGTCTGCGCACTGGCAGGGCGCAGCCACCTTCTGAAATCTTCACCAATTTCCTCGCGCTGATGGGCTACTGGGTGGCTATTTGGTTCGCGATCTTGATCGAGGAGTTCTTCTTCTTCCGCTTCCGCACCGGATATAACTGGGCTGCGTGGCGGGATCCGTCCAAGTTGCCTATCGGCATCGCAGCATTTGTGGCGTTCGTTGTCGGCTGGGTTGGTGCTGTGCTGTGCATGGCGCAGGTGTGGTACATCGGGCCACTGGCGAAGCTTGTTGGTGAATATGGCGCCGATATGGGCAACTACGTCGGTTTCTCGTGGACGGCGGTTGTGTATCCGCCGCTTCGGCTTCTGGAACTGCACTTTGTTGGTCGCTAGGCGATAGTGCCGTATACTGGATACAGCTACGGGGCCATGGGGCATAGGCCTGGCGAGATTAGTTCCATCTTGTCCGGCTTCGCTGGTATGATGTGATGGTGGCGCGATTCGTTCGACACATTATCCTCACATGCTAGGATATAGAGATACTCACCTGCATTTCTAGTTAAGCCTTGCTTCAGTTGGGGTAACTAAAATAATTCTACTTGCATTATGTATGGTCGTACGACATTCGCCGAACGCATCTAAATTCCTCTCCTATGAAACCATTCGAACCTGTCCATTTCTAGACCTCGAAGCATCTGATGTTTGCATCGGCTGTGGACCCCTTCGTACCATCCATAGGAGCATGCTTCCAGAAAAAGCATCAACCTTCCCTGGTGTCTGACACGGTCAACGGTCGAGGCATAGTGCGCTGCAGCCCAGCAGCTTGCAAGCTAAACGGGAAAAGGAACGTGACAAACCAAATTATTAGTCAAAAGTACACCCCCTGGCACTCTCATTTTCATCCACTAGAGAAGTATTCTACAAAAGAGATCGAAGAAGGGCAAGCCAAAGCCACGCAGACAAGAACAGATACAGACACACAGATTCGCGCGCCCCGGGCCGCGAGGGGCCATTCACACTGTATCGAAGATTTTCAAATCGCTAGGGTACGCTAGATCGAGCCCCAGATTTACCGGTACCAGTAGTCAGGCTTGACGAAGTCGGCGAAGGTCTTGGGCTCCTCGTGGGGCGGGTGGTGGTGGCCGTGGTCGTGAGCGTGGTCGTGAGCGTGGGGGTCCTCCTCTGGGCCGACGTAGTTCAGCTTGACGACGTTGCCGCACTCCAGGCAGCGCTCAATGGGGCGCTCTCGGGAGACCTGCGGGGACCAGAGTTAGTGCTTTGGATAGTTGACCGGGGGTGTTGGGGTCCGACGTACGGTCAGCCAGTTCACCTGGTGGGAGTCGACGGGGTAGCCAGTGCAACCGGCGTACTGCTCATCACCGGCACCGTTGACGATGATGGGGTTCTCGAGGGTTCCTGTTTGCGGCGGTATGGGTCAGCGGGCGTCCCCGAGCGGTAAAAACGAGTACCAGCGTCGCGTACGAAGCGACGCGCGACACAAGACTAAAACGGAGAATTTCACGTACCCTTGCGGGAGGCATCCAGAGGACGCATGTCGAAGATGTCGATGCCCTGCATCTTACCGATGAGCTCCAGACGCTCGAGACCGGTTGCCTGGATGTAGTCGGTAGGGATGGTACCGGGCTTGGCACCGGGGGGGATCAGGTCATCCTCGGTCTTGATCTCTGTAAGGCGGAGATATCATATTAGTGGTATGTTCTGCAGGGTGAGATTTGCGAGCCAGCAAGCCGCGTTCGATATGACTCGGCTAAGAGGGGTCCTCGGTCCATGTTTCCGGCAGCTCGTGCAGCCTATGGAACCCAATTGCTTCAGGGAAATGGGGAAAGTGACGGGCTGGACCCCTCCGGGGTATTGGGGGCACGATCGGGGCAATTGGTTGTCGCGTGGTCGGGAGGGTACTAACCGTCGAAGGAAAGGATCTTGCCCTCGTCCTTAACGGCCCACTTCTTGTCGTCACCTATGAAGAGACAATTCGCGTTAGCTGGTAGTCACACAAATTATTTTCGAGCTTGCTTGATCGAAAAAGGTGTGCTGGAGCCCAATTGACTTGGGGGGGAAGTAGAGATAGCGAAGGTCGGGGGAGGTCGGATCAGGCCACTGGAGTGAGGATCACGTACGACGCACGATCGAGGAAGAGAACGGGCGCTGGGCGAGAGTGAAGGCGCGGGCGGGCGAGCGCCTCGCGATGGCGGAGGCGGTGCGTTGGAGGAACATCGCGGGAGCTGGATGGATGGGGTAGAGGAGGGGAGTTTGGGGATGAGCGAGAGTTTGGAGGTCTGAGGTTTGGGTGAGGTTTGAAGCCGCTTTGACCCGTCCTGGCCGCTGATTGGCTGGATTCTGTGCGCCAATGGGCCGCGGGTAATGCCGATGACTCAGCTCTTGATTGGCTGATATTACGGGAGGCGAGGAAGACCATGCATGCACCAGACGGGTTAGGAAACGTAGGGCTTAGGGCTCTGTAGTGGAGGGGGAGGTGTGCAAAGCATGCATCCCCAAACTATAGGCATGGCTTTGTAGAGATCGGTCACAAGATGAGCCCCTGCATACGCTGTAGAGAGGTGATGACCGATTGTCTGATCAAGGATGAGGAGAACAATATCAGCCAAGAGGATTGTTGATGCCCACCTGCAGCGATCTCCTCTGTCTTCTTTGTTGATGGATTTCGAGAGGAGCAATCATCCGTTGAAGTGTTTGGTCTGAAGCGTATACCCCGGGGTTTCAGAATTTCGGAGATAATGAAAGTCTTGCTATTAATAATCTGTCCAGTTTCAGTCGAATGCCCAAGTGCATCTGCATCCCCGGATGTATCAATGAGCCTGGGCTTCTAATGATTTGATGACGAGCAGATGGTTGAATGGGAAACGCATATATAAACCGATAGACCGTGTTAAATGAGACCCACTGGACAACTTGATCTGCAATCAAAGTCAATATGGCGATTTTCCATCATGGTCATTATTACTTTCTAGCCTTATGCGGGCTGTTCCTCATCACCATGGCGGCTGGATTCCTTGAGCCCAGCGAGCTTCCGTTACAAATCAGGGGGCGTGGGTCATTCTCTGCGCAAGGTACAACCCCTCTAGTCAAAAAGTCGACTATTTGCAAGACGTACATCGTTGGCAATGAGGGCTGCCAGGATATTGCGAAGAAAATTGGGATCACTGTGGCGCAGCTCCAAGTATACAATGCCCACAGCTGGCGTTTTGACTGCGGGTTTTTGCGACAAGGTTCATTTATATGCGTCAGCCCCGGAGATCCCCCAATGCCACTTGCCCTCCCCACAGCGCAGTGTGGCCCTCAGGTTCCTGGAACCACAAGGCCTCTCAATATGTCCGACCTTGCGTCGTTAAATCCGTGCTCTTCGGATAAATGCGTAAGGTCGGCCACAACCCCTCTTGACATACTTTGAACTAACGGTATCTATAGTGTACGGGCCAGGGAGTATGTTCTGCTCCCGGGGAATACTGGTGTACTCCACAAGACGTCAGCTGCATGTCGAATTGTCAAGTTTCGACCACTGAAGCTGCAGCGAAGCAAACTTCGACCACTGAAGCTGCAGCGAAGAAAACAGCCACGACCATAGAGGTAACCACAACGAAGGTGATTCCAGCCACAACTAAGACCACAACTCACCAGTCAAGCACCACGTCTAGCGCAGGCCCCCAATGGACGCTCATAGCTTATACGGGCACAATTTGTAATCAAGATTACTACCTGTTGAAAGGACACAAAGACCAGGACTCAAAATGCCTTGAACTTCCTGGAGATTATAAAGCCGCGTTCGATGATACAACAGGGGTTTACTGCAGATACTTCACCGATGGAGGATTTAACTCAACCGCTTGTGCCTCTGGCCCGGTGAATAAAATTTACTCATGGTCGTTGATGGGTGGCACCTGCACGGCGTCTGATAAGTCTTGCAGCGAATCAGGCGGCCAGGCTATTGATATCGAATCAAAGACTGGCTGCCAAGAAGATGTTATGATGACACATGTTGAGATGGATTGGCGCTCGGTTCGGTGCATGGTAAAATGACCGGATGGATATGGTGGGCATTTGAATTGATTAGGCAGTGTCGGCACAAATTGACATATAGTATAAGTCGTGGATCAGATAACTCATATTTCATTTCTATAAGAATAAAAAAATACAAAAAGAAGATAAGACAGCAATCACTAAACAAGACAGCCACAAAGGGTTTCAGCTGGTGAGGTCACGGGTGAGATGAGGCTGAAGCGGGGTAGTTTGAAGTCCGCGTAATTTCCGGTTCTTAGTATCCACGTCCTTGGAATTGCGAACGGTTCCTGCGTGTGCTTGATTATAGGCTCAATAAATATTAGCTCGTCGCAATCTATCTGGACGCACCGATCTTACCACCCTTTCCTCCTCTGCGCTTCTGTTCGCGGCCCGACGCAGGTACTGTGCTTGGTCCCGCTTTGGATCTTCTTGCCAACCACGTCGAGTTACACACAATGGCGACCCAGGGAAAACGCCTCGTGGTATGTCTGGATGGCACGTGGATCAATAGCGACCAGGGCTATAATCGCCCAACCCTTCATGATCCAAATTATACTCTCCAGGTTCCTTCTAATGTGACCCGCCTGTATCGGGCTCTGCGAAAGAAGGGTCTGGATGGGAAGAGTCAAGTTGTTTACTATCATCCGGGCGTGGGTACTTCTGGAACTATTTCAGACACAATTGCCGGCGGGGTTTTCGGTGCTGGCGTCGATGAAGTGGGTGCAATCATGCTTTATATTTGCGAGGCGATTGTCTGACGACCGGTCGCAGAACATCCGGGAAGCCTATAGTTTCATCGCAACAAATTATGAGCCTGGCGATGAGATCTTTCTCATAGGGTTTTCCCGTGGCGCATTCACCGCTCGTAGTGTGGCTGTAAGCATACCTTGTTTGTCCCCGAGGAATGCTAAGACATGGGAAATCTAATAGATCTAGGGACTCATGACGGAAATCGGACTTCTCACAAACAGAGGAATGGAATATCTCTACCCAATCTTCAAGGATTCAGAGAACTTCAGAAACCCCAACTACAAGGACAAATTTCCCACTATACCATTCCCTAACAAACCCATTGATCAAAGAGAGTACAAGCTCCGTCTTGAAGATGTTCGTGGTCTTTTACTCCCCTTGTGACCTGGATTGTATTGACATATTTTAAGGAGGGACTCACCCGGCTCTATGACCCAGATGGGTACCGTATTAAAATTCGTTGCGTCGCAGTTTTCGACACAGTTGGAAGCTTAGGTGCGCTGGCAATTATCTCTGGTGGAAGTGTACAAGATTGATGATGGATTCAGGCATTCCGGACACCAATTTATCAAACACACTCAAAATACCTCGCTCTACCAAAGAATAAGTGTGCCCTTTGGAATTCCCTAGCCACAGAGAAATACTGACTCGTCTATACATGCAAGTGGTACGACACCACTCTCTCAAACACAATCGAACACGCCTTCCAAGCTCTCGCCCTAGACGAAGTCCGCACATCCTTCGCCCCGGCTGTTTGGGAACGGCCTCGCGGTGTGCACACGGATCTCCGACAAGTCTGGTTCTGTGGAGCTCACTCCAACGTTGGCGGTGGTCTTCCCGACCAAGAGCTCGCTAATGTCACTATGGCCTGGATGATGGATCAGCTAGCCGATCTTGGCGTGGCCTTCGAAGCAGATACAATTGATCTGCTTTTCCAAGAAAGTGTTCGCTACTATTACGATCAATCTGAAGACGGGGAACCGACCGATGACAGCCGCAAGCGCAAGCGGTGGAAGCAATGGGCGGTTGATTCCATCTACGAAGAGCACAAGCCCGTGCGGCCGTGGGGTCTCGGTGAGATCGTTCAACCGGAGACTGGATTCTACAAGCTGGCCGGTAAAACAACTCGCACGCCTGGAATGTATCATCGTGTTGATCCACAGACTGCCCTTCCTACGGAATATTTCTTGGAAGGGACCAACGAGCGCATTCACCGATCTGTTCGGATTCGACTCGCTCTCGACGGTTTAAATTACGACGACGTTGGCCTGTACAAATGCCGTGCTCTTCTTCGAAAGGGCCCTTGGCAGCTCGAGAAGCTACGAGTTAGGTCTCGTCGTGAGATACGCGAGCGAGATGCCTATGGAGATGAGGACGATCTCATCCAGCAGAGTCAGGATTATCGGTGGGGATGGGTGTATGATGGACCTGCAGAGGAGACGCCTCCGCAGACCATCTTAATGGAAGAGGAGCTGGGCCCGTATGAGAAGAAGCTTCTTGGTCTGAATAAGGGTATGTTGACAACTGCTGTGGTACTGATTGAATCCCCTACTGATCTTATTCTCGATGTTGCAGGCCGGCCATTTTATAGAGCCATCTTGAGGGATGACAAGCGCTAATGAGAAGTGATAGGATATTGGTGTGATGATAGAAGGTTGAATTCGTGCTTAATATCATTCCAATCCCACATATTCCAGATACATACCTTTATTCACTAATGCTCTAATAAAACATGTACCCACCTTCTACTCCATTCTGGTATATAAGGCAAGAAAAGCAAGAAGACCGTATAGGTACTTCACACTATATATTGAGCCCTATACTCGGAGACCATCTCCACTCTGAGGTGAGCCCGAAGCATCGACATCCTGGGCATCCTGGGCCCTCTGAACCTGCTGAACCTGCTGCACCCCCTGGAGAGTCTGGAACGACTGGAAATGCGAAGCCTGCTCACGACACGCGGCTGGTGTAAATCCATTGCCAACCTTCCCCGCAATAATTCGCCACTTGTCATGCTCATAGTCATTCAGCGCGTGCTGAAGTCGTGATAACTGGTTCAATTAGTCGCCATAGGTTATAGAAAAGACCCAGACTCACCTACCATCTCATCCGTCCAGACCACGTCCTTTGCCTTGAGCTTCGTGCAGTACCGCACCTGCAATGTCCCACTCGTTCGTCCCGGGAAAAAGTCCGCAATTTGCTTCCACGCCAGATTCTTTTCCTCTTTCAGGTCTACCAGCAGTGCATCCTCCTCGGGCGTGAACTTGAGCTTGGGCCCCCGGGGTCGAGGTGCCGGGTCTGGCATGCCCGGCTGACCTACCACGGTTGGGGGAGCTCCCAGTATCGCGGACGAGGCAGCATGGGCATCTAATAGCTGGAGAGGAAGACGGTGGTGGTGATGCTGCTGCGGGGCTGGGAGAGCAATCGGAGAGGGGTAGATCTGGTTCGAAGGCGGAAGCGACGTGGAAGGACCAGTGTGAACAGCGAACAGCATGTCCGACTGTTCGGCGGCAGTACCCATTCCAGTGCCCATTCCATCAAGAGCCAGGGCTGGTAGATGCTCTCGGGGTCCAAGGTGGCGACTCACATTGCGGCCGCTATCGCCTTCGCCGCCGGACCTTGACCGCTTGCGTTTCCTATTGTCTTGCGGTGGCGTGAGCTCATAGCCATAATGCGGCGGAGGCGGGAGCATCTGATGAACCGGGGCATAGCTCGGCTGCGGATCATTGAAGCTGTTGGTCTGAGGTGCCGGATGGGGCAACAGCGGCGTTGCCGCATGAGGGTGCTGGTCATAGGGAGAATGGGAGCAGCCGGGCTGGAAGGGAAGCCCGTTCAACTTGTTCCGAGCATCGTAGGCAATGATATCATGGTCATCGGGCTTGTCCGCGTGGGAAAAGTTGATCGCGAAGCCTCGGTACGGGTCCGCCAGTGTTACGGACATGCATCGACCTTGCCAGGGGGAGCCCCGGCCGGCGACTCTTCTGTTGGGAGGTGATGACCCAAAAAGAGCAAAATGGCGCTCCCAGAAAGGAGCAAGGGACGGCTCAGCGTCCTAGTTCTCACATAAGAAGCACGTTCGGAAACTAGATGGGAGGAAAGAAAAGTATAGCTAATTTTCACGAGTCGGTAGAAACGCTTCACGTAAAGGAGCAGTGGATACGACACCTCCCAGTATCAAAGGGAAACCAGGACGCGGAGCCCACTGGACTGAAAGAGCATAATTTGGGGGGGTACAAAGAGGCAGATTTGCGACATCTGGTGCTAGGGAAATAAGAGATGCAGCCTGGGGACGAAGTCGCATCTATAAGTTTCTTCACCGAGTACTCGTCTGGTCCTGGGGAGGTTTGCGTAGCGGGCAAGGTGGGACGCTCCAGCGCCGACGAAGCCCATCAACCGGAGCGTGCGTTGCTAGGGTTGGGTTTGCTAGTCTTCCAATGGAATAGAAACGTCAGAGGGTGACTGTCACGGAGAGGACCACATTCACATCGATATCGAAACCGGTTCAAAGCGCGCTGCCTTCCGGCCTCTGCCAATAAATGCAATCCCTTCTTATCCAGGACCCCCCTAAACCCGGTGTGCTATAGAGTGGGATAACTCCCAATGGACCGTGGCAGCTTCTCTCCTAGGGAGCAGGCAAGGTGAGACGGGGGTCTGGCCACGCAGAGGAGAGAGAATACTGTAGACCACCACCAGCCTAAAGGGGGTCAAGGTACCGTTCAGCGGCGAGGTCTTTTTCGGAATACCAGAAGCCCAACAGGAGCCGCGAAACGAGGAAAGCCCCGTCAGATTGACTTCAGGGGCAAGCGGACAGTCTGCGACAGGGGTTTCATTCGCTGGGTGGTGCTTCCCCGCTAGCTCCCCGTGCCGGGGAGGGCATTCGAGTGGGAGTTCACAAGGCTCGGCCAATGAGTACCGTCTGGGGTTAGCCAAAGAGGCAGGCTGTCGGACCATTCGCCATCTAGCGGGACTGTCCAGGAGTGCCAAGGGTATGCGAGGATCAATCACAGCAGTCCCATACGAAGCCGAAGAGGGCCGGACAGGGGTTAAAACAATGAATCTCATAACCCTGTGGGATGAGCGTGGAGTCTTGCTTTTTGTCTTTGGCAGCTGCGTTCGTCAGGAGCGGGGCAGACATGGTATAGCCAACCCCCGATTCATCCAGCCATAGGGACCGTCATCAAAGGGAGGCGTGAACAATCTTCGAGATATGCCCTACGCCCGACGATTGATATCGTGAGTCATGACTGTGGCGGATGGGCAATGATGAGCCTCATTGCCCCATTGTCAAACTGTATATTCGTCCAAAGCAGGGAGAGTGGTCGGTGAAAGGAGGGAAGATCCGGGTGGGCGGCAGGCGTGATGGGATGTGATGGATGTGCTAGATGTGCTAGTGGCATGCGGGCCCTCTTAGCAGCGGGCATCTTGTTGGCCTCTTCAATGCGTCTCCACGGGCATTCGGGCTGATCCCTGCTCGCTAGTCTCGTTATGTTTGCTGGCTTGTTGAGCACGGTGGCAGTTGGCGTACTGCATCTTTGCGGTATGAGAAAACGCCTCCCCCCGTTCCCCCGGGAAATGACCGTTTTGGTAACTATGTTTCTACCGACTCGTGAAAATTAGCTATACTTTTCTTTCCTCCCATCTAGTTTCCGAACGTGCTTCTTATGTGAGAACTAGGACGCTGAGCCGTCCCTTGCTCCTTTCTGGGAGCGCCATTTTGCTCTTTTTGGGTCATCACCTCCCAACCTCCCCAGCTGCATTGAGCCAGGATCGGGCCTCCGCCCGATATGGTGGGGTGGCGCAAAGCCCGATGACCTGCATCCCTTCTGACTGGCTTTAAGCGCGCAATCACCTCACGGTCCGATCGTCGGAGGCGATAGCACCCTTCTTCTGTGGGTGGTGGTGCGATGGAAAGCAGATAATCCGCGCTGTCGGGCTGCCCGGTGATCAATTCGATCATGTGCATTTTGATTCCAACCGTCATGCCCATTTCATACCCACACCCTCGTATAGGTCTTGGTTCAATCAAAAACCCATAATGATGCACAGTAGAAATGTACTTGCATAGTGTATCACATGACTCACGTCCATACCTACGCGTCTACCGAGAATTCAAAATATAATTCTGCTCAGATATAAAAGCATTTCGTTGCTTTTCAACTAAAATTTCGCTTGAAATACATGATATTATGATTGTCATCATTCACAGGGAAAAAAGGGCAAAATACATAAGGTAAGTAATACAAAGAGACAGACGCCCGGGAAATTTGAAAACGAAGCATGAATTTGAACACCCACCAAGTTCCAAGGAAAACCCATGATGGATGAGTACATCATCTTTTTACTCAAAGTTGTCCGTCCGATCAACCCAAATATCTTCCAACTCGGCAAAATTCTGGAAGTGCAGGGGGCGGTGCTGGTCATCGTAGAAGCGTAGCGGAGTATCGATCTTCACGTAGATAGGTCGCTTCTCAACTCCGCCGAACGAGCTTCCCATGAAGCTGTAGTTCCACAGGTTGTCCTCGGGAACAAGGAAGTAGCCGCGGATACGGTCACTGAGCAGCAGCTGACACTTCTCACCCATGCTGGTGGAGAAACCCTGCGGTTGGTCCGAGCTCATGTCCTTGTTCTCAGCACCCCACTTGTAGCCATCGGGGGTGAGACCCCAGGCGGCAAGCGAGACAGAGCCGGGAGTGAAGGAAACAGTCATAGTCACGGTCTTCTTATCCCACGACGGGTGCGAGTTCATCAGGCGCGCGTGCTGGGTCACATCTGCCGCCGACATGTACGGGGGTTCATTGCCCGAGACGGTGTGAATGACGCCAAGCGGCTCCAAGCCGTTCAGGTAGTCGTGCTGAGGCAGCTGGTGCGGCAGCTGGACATCCCGGGTATTGCCAACCTGAGGAACCATGACGATAGTGCGGACCTCCTTGACCTGATCATTGTCTGGTGGCGAGCTACCGTAGATGTAGCCGGTGACCTGGACACGAAGATCGGCAATGGTGATGAACCGCTTGAGAATGTTCTTCGGCATGATGTAGGTGTAGCCGGCATCGCGGATATCGTCTGAAGAGACATAGATGTTGTTCGACCTAGTCCGCAAGTTCGAGGTTGCGATGGCACGAGTGCGCCACTCGGTCTTTGAGGCGAAGGACTGCTGCTCGTACTGCGAGGTTGTCGTAACAATGATATCTTCACCACGCACGTTCTGGGTCTTGGTCGTAACGGCGGTGAGCTGCTTGGCCTCCTCCTGCTGCTTCTCGATCTCGGCAGCTTGCTGACGTTGGAGCGAGGGCGCACTGATCTCCATACCGAGGATGATATCTCGAACCTCACTGCTAGTCAAACTCTGCACGTTGACATTGTTTTTCTTGCCATAGTCGTTCAAGATCAGATCACGAAGCTGCACTTCGACCTTGATCCAGTCTTCATCGGGGAGCGAGGGCCAAATGTGATGCTCCTGGGTAATCACACTCTTCTCGGGACGAAGTATGATCTTGGCCTTGTCAATGTTGACATGAAGGGCACGGAGAATCAAGATCAGACGAGAGAAAGCTGTGTATGGGGAGATGGACTTCAACCACTCATCGTAGAGGTTGAAGAGGACCATTTGGGGCTCAGTGGCGCGAAGGATCATATCAGCAAGCTTCTCGACCTTCATGGCAGCTTGGAAGGGCAGCTGAAGCTCAGAGGCACGGATAGAGATGTTCGGGAAATCGAGCAAGTGAACTTCGAGAGGGTCCAAAAGACCCTTACGAGTGACGATGAGTTGTTTCGGCTGCTCTTCCACAGGCAGAGATCGGATGAGCGCTGCAACTTCTTCAGCTGTCTTCCACTTGGCGAGCTGACCTAGACGCTTCTGACCAGCCCACACACTGGTGTGGATGATCTTCAGGAACAACTGCCCAGTGCGAGGGTTGAAGATGAAGATTGCACCGTTGATGGGCTTGGTGGTCAAGTTACCCTCGAAGGTCTTGTGGATCGTGACACGGTAGACATTGGTGTCATCAATGAACAGCTGGATCTGCGGACTGAAAAGCTCGGAGTAGTTCTGAGAGTTGAGGAACTCCTGGTTGCTCTCTGAGGCGTACAGCTGTAGACCCTTGCGAATACGCTCACGGAGAACGTACAAGGCGGGGTTGGCCTTCATGATCTTGGCCATGGCCTGCTGGATCAGAGTCTTCAGACCAGGGAAGTACTGGCCATAAGCAGAGTACAGGTTGTAGGCAAGATCAATGCCAATCATCAAACCAGTAGCCGAAGGGTAGATACTCATGCTGTCAGTGGTGTAATCGAGGTACTTGGCACGAACATAACGCTCAATGTCGTGGGAATCGTAGTCACCGTATCGCAACTGCACATCCAGCCAGAACTTGTTCGTCGTGGTAGGCTCGTAGACATCCTTGGTGTCGAAGCACAAAGAAGGCCGGGTAACGTTCCACTTGTTCGTCGCGAAGAGCAGGATATCGGCACAGGAACTGTTCATCTTGTAAGACTTACGAGGATGAATAGTCTCCTTCTGCACAGCTTCAATGCCAAGCTGCTCTAGCTCCTGGTCAAACACCTGACACAAATCCATGACCACAGACTCGTGGATTTTCTGCCACAAATGGGCGCGGAAAATCTGGATCAGCGAGATCTTGAGAGTGGGGATCTTGCCGTGCAAGAAAATACCCGTCAGGTCAAGCTGAACTTGGAAACCAACGTAAACGTTCGCACGATTGATGGTGGGGGACCACCACAAAGTGAATCGACGGTTAGGAATCTGGTTCAAACCAGATCTCTGGGCGTTGGTGAGCTTCTTGAATTTCATACTGTACACAGAAAGTTAGTTTCTAAAATCCGGATTTTCATGGACTCGGTGTAAAAACGTCTTGGAAGAGCCTCCGAAAGAGGTCCAGCAAGATCATTGGAAAGGGGGGGGGGGAATTAAGAATGGGAGACGGAAAAGAGGTACGCACCTTTCTTCGAAACCGGAATTGTGCAGAACAAGGTAATCGTGGCGCAAATATAGCTGATCTTTGTCCACTCGGAACCCAGCCCACTGCGTCGCATGGGGTTCCAAGCTGATATCCTTGATCATAAAGCTATGCATCTGGGGGATATACCGCTCGCAACCCTTTTTCCGTGCGAGGAGACAAGGCACTTCAGCAACATTTCCAAAAATCTGCGCAACAAGCTGCGGAGTACGCTTGGTGTGCTTAGGATTCCACGCTTCTATCTGCTTGGTCCATACGCTCAGGCCAAGCGATCGAGCAAGCGCTACCACATCCCAGAAAAGCTTCTTGTGCCACTTCGCGCTTTGCGCAAAGCCCAGCATATTCTCCGGGAACACATACCAGCCATCGCTATCGATGAGACCTGCAAGCACCGCAAGGCGAACAGCGCGTGAGTTCTTCAGATAGCATTGCGGAATATGCTTGGTATCAAGTTCTGGGCCAGTGGTGGTGCTTGATGCGACAACCCCTAAGCTACGCAGTGCCCGCATCAAGGTGTTGGAAGACGCCCCGCCAGCTTGCGTGACTACCTCGCGGAGTAGAGTTTGCTGCTCATCGTGCGAGAGATCGCCATACGCGCTTTGGCCGGTTTGAAGGCGGTGATTACGCCGGCGAGTCGCAAGCTTGCTGGGATCGACGTTGTCCGCAGCGTCGAACTCCGCATCCTCGCGCACCTTGTCCTCACCATCCTCATCCTCGCTGTCTGTAAGAAGTAGATCAAAATCTAGCTTCTCTTCCTCATCCTCCTCTTCGACGAGTCGCTGTTCGGACTTCTCAGCAAGCTCGATGATCTCAGGGTCAGAACCCAGCTTGGAGGCGGCCCCGGTCCAGTCTGCGTCAGCCGCAGATGGGAACTCAAAGTCCCAAGCGTCATCATCGTAGACTGCACCGCGCTGATCGGAGGTAGATTCAGGGATTTCATCGGGATCAGCGTCGGTGGCGAAGACCTCCTGCGACAGTGAGCTTGGCGCACGCGACAACGAGCTGGGTGCTCCCGAGGCGGCACGAGCGGAGAGCGCAGAAACGGAGCGCGATACAGGCTTCTGTGGTGGATGGGAGAACAAGCTTGGTCCGCATTCTGCAGCATGAGTGGGCTGCGTTGCGGGCTGCGCGCTAGGTGCGCAAGCCGGCGGGCGAATTGCGGAGAGCAGCGAGCCAAGCGCGGGAGGCAGGGAGCAAAGGGCACTCGAGGCAGCGCCAGCGGTCTGCGTAGAGGGAGGCACGTCTGACTCGCCAAGCGCACCAGGCCAAATTGGTGGAGTCTCTGGTATCTCCGAGAGAACTTGGCGCTTGTGGCGCGGGGTGGATTCAACGCTTGAAGACAGCCCACGCTTTTCGTGAGCAGGAGGTGGAGAGGGACTTGTATGACGCAGTGCTTCCTCCATGCGTTGCTTGCGGATGGTCTGGCGAGCTTGGCGGATTAACGGACGGGTTGTTTCGTCCTTTTGCGCGGCCGGGAACGAAACCTCTTGCGGGACACCAATGCGGCCCTTGTGCCGTGCGACTGTTGTGTAACTCAGCCCGCCATGGTGCACAAGGTACAAATCCAGCTCCGCGGCATGCTGCACGAGGAATTCGCGGACAGCTTGCTCGTGGTTGCTATAGATGGTGGTGCTTCGGCGGTTTCCATCACCAAGCCAGAGACCGAGGAAGTACGGGTGCACCGGGACTTCATGCTCAGGATACTCGAAGCCAGGGGAGCGGAAGACACGGTACCAGCTGCGCTCTTCGGGAGAAAGCGCGGCAAATTCTTCGGCCGTCATCTCAACGGTATCAAATCGCTCCGCCGCGCTAACCTCAGGCAATCCCGTGGGAAGCGACGCGTCGGACGCACCAAGCTGCGAATCTTGCGCACCAAGGTCATGCGCATCTCCCGGCATGGAATCAAAGGTGTATTGGCGGCCATACTTCTTGTAGTCACGCGAGCAATACACGCGAATGCGCGGGGTCGCGCCACCCTTGTTCCACAGCAGGAAGATATTCGGCAGATTGGCGTCCACTCGAATCTCTCCGCCTTTTCCGTCGCGCTCTGCGAGCTTGGCGCGGAAACGCTCGCCTAGGTTGGCCAGAGTCACGTCGCATCGAGCGCGAAGCTCTCGCGACTTAGCAACTGCGGCTGCGAAAGCTTCATCCCTAGAGGGGAAAAAGACGGGCGGATGCGCTGCGTGGCCCTTGATGTTGGTGCGCTGCGTATTACCCCACGCAAAGGTGAAATAGGGCTTCTTCCCATGCTTCACCTTGGCGGCACCTGGCTCGGACGGCTCGATGACCTGGAAGCATTCATCGTGGGTATTCAGGCCGACAGTAGCATTCAGCACGTTGCGAATGGCTGCTGCGCCAACCGGACTCCGCTCTGCGCGAAGTGCCCACGCAATCGCGCTCTTGAGGGCGTCGAGGAGGTTGTCGCGTTGCTTGACCAGGTTGTTAGGGCGATCAGCCGCCGCAGGGCTAGAGCTTGGCACGGGCAGTTCCCTAAACTGCTCGCTGAAGCGGTCGGCATGCGCGTGGATTGAGGGGCCAGCGTAGACATTCCTTGCGCGCTTCTCGCGGTGCAACACCAGGATGTGATTAGGGGTGACGACAAGGTCTTCTTTCGACGCACCAAGCTTGATGCGATACAGACGATCCTCGCCGCTCACAATATTGAACGCACGGCGAGGCTGGCCGTCGGGGCCCAGAAGCTCATCGCCTTCCTTGACGTCCTCGACGTTGACCTCCGAGCCGTCGTAGCGGAGCAGACGCGTGCCCTTTGCAAGACATGCTCGCTCCCAGAACAGGCCCTCCCAAGACGGAAAGGCCGTTGCCTTGAACAGGGTGTGCTCGAGAATGGTCTCCACACCACCCAGAGCTTGAATGACATCGGTTCGGTAGGCGTTCAAATTCCACAATTTACCATCGTGTCGCTGGCTAGTCCACCAGAAGGGATTACTCTTCATCAACTGGTACTGCTTGAACTCAGCACGAAGACGGAAACCCTTGTCAAAGCTGAGGGTGCTGCGGTCCTTCTGGAACAAGGTGTTGATACGGGGCAAACCACGGTCCCAGCTGTCCTCGAGATCCTCGAGGGTGAGACGACGATTTTGCTGCTGCGCCTCCATACGCTTTTGGGAGTACTCCATCCATACACGCTGTGAATCAATGAACTCGGCTTCCCAGGGGATGATGTATCGGAAAATGTTGGGGATGAGGGTCTCCTCGTCGTGTGACATTCCCGCGCGGAAGTGAGTAATGCCAGTGTCGGTCTGCTTGGACCAGCGCTTATCACTGGTGGGGATGAGGATGTGAGAGCCGGAGATCATACCCAGACCTCCCAGCTCCTTGGGCGTGTAGAATACAGCCGGCGGGAAACGCGAGGGCATCTTCGAGTTCAGGCCGATCTTAACACGAGTCTGGATCTTCGTCTCACACTTGACAATGGTGTCGAGAAGGTTGACGGTCGACACAGCAGCCTCACGGTAGTACGTGAAGAGGGCAATCAGCGCGGTGTTCCACTTGTTGGCAATCTTGGTGAAGGTGGTCGATCCGGAAGACATAAGAATTTGCCGAATACGATTGTTGAACTTCTGAATGTCCTCCTCGGTGACTTGCAGGAAGGCATGGGCAGTCCGCTCCTTGGTGGAGCTGTCGACCAGAGACCATACACTGTCCTTGACCGAGAACTCCTCGTTCTGGTTGCGAATCTTGGGGAGAATGCGAACCTCGAATCCGCTCATGGAGAACAGCAAGTTGGGGTTGTCCTTGCTGTAGACACTGGCGAAAGTATCATCCCAGTCAATGGTGGTGATAGACCGAGGAAGACGGTTCTTCATGTCCCAAAAGACGGCACGGCCGAGGTTGACATCGTGGCGCATCAAGCGCATACGACAATCGCGAGGCCAGCACTTCTTGTTCTTGTAACCAATGACATTCTCAAAGTTGGGATCGGGGTTTTCGGTCAAGAATCGCTGGATCAGGTCGCGAGACTCGTCGGCCTTGAACCGGAAGAAAACCCAGATTTTGTCGACGTAACGAGTATAGAGACGGATGGGGTGACGGGTTTCAGTAGCCTTGTCACGGAACTGCAAGAAGTCATTGGGACTCTGAGGAGGGCCAGCCATATCACTGGCTCGCTGCAAGCCGAGAAGCAACAGATCGATCATCAAGCCATAGTACTGGAACACGAAGCCCGAGAATTGCAGACCACGAATCAGACCATAGCTGTTGGTGTGGTTCATATCCTTGTAGCTTAATTGGACGTTGTTCTTCGAGGTGATGTAGTCCGCCAGGTTGTGATCCATGATGAGGCGGAGCATGCGGTTCAACAGTGTAAGATCGATCTTCTCGTAGACCTTGGAAAGCTCGGTCTCAATCATGACGTTGGTCTCACCATCGGCAGTCTCCCAGACATTTGACAGGTTGTTGATACCCTGGGTCCACTTGTAAGTCAGGAGCGGGGGCACCTCGGAGTCAGAGGGCTTAATCCAAGCAGGGAACAGATGGCGCTGCTCGGCCTGGTACCACAGATACTGATCCAGATAGGCATCGGTGATCTTCTCGATAGGCTCGATGTCATAGACAGGGTTGATGTTGTTGTAGTTGTCGTTCATGTCTATGCCGACTTCCTTGAAAGCACGCTGGGTCAGCAGGAAGCGCTTGATTCTTGCCAGTGTTGTTCCTGGAGAATCATATGCCTGCTCAATGAGGGCAAGTTCCTCACGCTGGCTCTGGTTAAGACGGCCCTTCACAGAGTAAGACTCGCGAAGACGCTCGAGGGCCAGGATGAGGATCTTAGTGTCGTGCTTGTATGAAACACTCGGGAATGGAATTGGCGAAAACTTGCGAGACTCCAGCCAATGGACCATAGTGGTATAAATGGCTACGGCTTCCTCGGACGACACATACGGACCATCCTTCAGATAGTTGTGCTGCCGTTCTTGTTCCGACTTGAGCCAGAGACGAGTGAGACGACCCAAATTCTTCTTTGCCACGGTCTTGTCGACGGTAGCACCACGGCGAATTCTCTCGCGGTTGTAATGGGCGACAGAAATCCACCAGTCAGCCTTGCTCTTCACGTACCGGAGAATGATGTTCTCAATAGGCGCAGGCAAGCCAGGAACCTTCCAAGGAATGTTACTCTTCCAGCATCTCCAGGCTTCGGACAAATGCTGCAGCACAATATTGACCTTGTTCTGCTTGATACCCTCAGGCATCATATCCATGAGATCCGCCATCACCGAAGCACGCAGCTCCAGATCGAAGTGGGATTCAACACGTTGCTTGGTGACGGTCTTGGCAACGCCCTTGCTGTGACGGCCCTCGAACTGACGAGAGAGCAAGTTTCCAAGCCATCTCTCAAGCAGAGGAATAATACCGCGCATGAAGAATAGCCAAACTCGCCAGGCGGGAGCCCAGAAACCGCAGCCAGGCCCCTTGCCAACAGGGCCAGAGTTGAACCGGTAGTAGATCAAATGCTTCAAGTCTTTGCATGAACGGATCTGGTGCATCAACTTGTACTTGTACCGATACATACCGGTAAGCTGACCAACGTGGTTGAAGGCATACAGGATACCATCAGCCAGCTGGAAGGCATCGATGTTGCCCAAGCGATATTGGACCTGAGCATCCACAATCAACTTAGTCAGGCGGAGAATTTCACGCATCAGGTGGAAAGCATTTCCGAAGCGAGACTTCTTGCGCTCCTTGGTAGTCAGGGTTTTCACGGGCTTCAAGTTGAAGTTGTAGTCGAGATGCAGATAGGTCAAGTTCTTCCGGTGGATCAACAAATTCAGCATGTTGAAACCCTGGCGGCAGACTTGCAAACCAGCCTCAACCCAGTCAATAGTAGTCTGCTGGAAGAACTTCGTTGTCTTCAAAGTCTTCAACAAGTTCTGCTTGCTCTGAGCTTTTGGCTTGCTCTTGTGCAACTCATTGAGCACATAGGTCTTAAGCAGCTTCTGGTACGACACTCGAACCTTCACGGGCTGGCCTTGAGGGCAGTGCTCCAAGTACCACTGCTTAACCAGCGGCACATCCTGAGCACGAACCATCTTTCCGGACCGCTTGTTGAATGGGTGGGGGGCCCACCACAAAGCGATAGCAGCCGAGGTATCCGCAGTGTATAGCTCCTCATCCTCGAAGAATGGCTCAACCTCTCCAGGAAGCTCAAAGTCATCTTCGTTGTTGCCAGGGCCAAAGATCTCATCCTCGTGGCTAACGGTGAGATTCTTGGGGGCGACGGAACGGGAGGAAATAGGATTAATGACTGGGTCGAAGTAGAATGCGGGAAGATTGGGATCCTCGGTGCGGACGTAAACCACCTGGGGGTGAGAATACCAGGCGACCTTAACGCTGCGCGGTAGGGTATTATACAAGAAGGGGAAGGTGACGCGGTATTCGGTCCGAATCGGGGCGCGGAAGATGATACGGTCGATTGCGTTGAATTCGCTGAAATCTTCGTCGTTCGGGTCAATGTCCTTGTACAGGGGCTCGAAACGAGGGCCACCAGGGATGGCGACATTGAGAGCCTTTGCTGTGAAGAAGCTGTTAAGATCAAACATGTGGTGGTAGTTCTCGTCTACCACATCGCTGAGCAGCTGGTGACTCAAACGGTGCAGTGTCGCCATCTGTGGCAGCGACAGATTCCATGTCTTGTAACTCGGGCCATTGACGTGGGGTGTATCAAGCAGGGGCCTGTGGTCGTAGAACCATTCGTAGACTGCCGCATCTTCGTCCTCGTCAAGCTCCATCTGGATGGGCTCCAGAGGCTCGACATCCTCAATGTTTTCGGACCACGAAAGGGGCGGCTCTTCATCATCAAATGGAGGGAAGCGCATTCGCTTGAAGTGTCGTCGATCACTCTTCTCGCGACGCATGCACATCCACATCGTTGCCCACTGGGCATGGAAGACCGGCTCGATGACGCGCGGAGTCTCATTCACCATGGTCAAGCATCCGTTGACGTGGTACAGCACTTTCACTTCGCGGGCCGACTCCCAGGGCATCGGCATGTTCTCCAGAAGCTTCAGGACCGCATGAGGCATAAACTTCAACGCACCGAGATAGCTGCGCTTCTCGTTAGTGAATTTCCTTTGCGAGACATCGCCGATATCCTTCACGATCTTCCGCAGATGCTCTGGCGGCATATCCGCCTTCTGTGTCTCAACGAATCCGCCCTTCCGCTTCTCGCCGAAGCGACTGCGCTGCGTGCGCAACCATTCATGCTTCTTCTGCGCAAATTTTGCGACGTTCGGGTTGGCGGGCGGCTGGTAGCCAGGGGGCGGTGGTGCCAGCGGCATAGAGGGAGGAGCTGCGCCCCATCCCGGAGGAGGGGGTGGAGGAGGCAAAGATGCCATCGTGGTGATTCTTGATGGGGGAGTACGCCCACCCTCCCTAGACGTGAGTTGAGCTCAGAGTCGCGTCCACGTCACGTCGAAAACCATCCACTCGGGGCGCGATCGTCGGTAGAGGTGGTGTAGGGCGCTTGTCGCAAGCGCGTGGAATGAACTGAGACCAAGCGGGACGATGAAAAAGGACACCAACACCCGGTGATCCTCTGCTTGCTGAAACTTGCTCCTTCCGCTCGAAGTTTGAGGTGGCGGCTGTTCGTATCGCGCTAGTCCCTATCAGTGTTAGCGCGGACTCGCCAAAAGTGCGCTAGAGCGAAACCCACACAAATCCGTCTGCCTCGACATTTTACCGTCCACAACCCGACGAACGACACACGCCGCTCTTGACCACCGCAGAGGTTCAAGCACGACAAAATGCCGAACGCCAGACTGCAATACGTGAGTCGCATCTTCTACGATGAATTGAACTGAACCGGAGCGAAAGTACTGACAGTGGTTTTCCACCCGCAGCGCCGCCGGAACCCGTACGTTGAAAAAAAATTCCTTGTCTCGCACAATGCCTTCTCAACGCTGGAATCGATGCTCGATACGATCCGGACGATTTGCATGGTTGTATAGTTTTCGAACGGCATGTTGACGGATTCTCTCGCTCCATAGGTACAACACGCGGTCCAACAAGGTTCGCATCATCAAGACCCCTGGTGGTGTTCTCCGGTACCTTCACCTGAAGAAGAAGGGCACTGCTCCCAAGTGCGGTGACTGTGGCATCAAGCTCCCCGGTGTGAGTGCTTCTTGAACCAATTTTTTTTCGCGCGATGTGTGGTTGTGTGTGGGTTGTGTGGTGGGCGACCGAGGAGGAACCGAGCGAATGGCATCGAATAATTATTCTTTGCATCCATTGTTACGATCCTGCGAGTCGGCCGAACGACCACATTCCTTGCATAACCGCATCTTGCCTCGTCTTCGCACCGAACAACGTGATTGACCATTGTGGCCCTACAGATCCCCGCTCTGCGCCCCCGCGAGTATGCTCAGATCTCCCGCCCCAAGAAGAACGTGAGCCGTGCCTACGGTGGTTCCCGCTGCGCCGGCTGCGTCAAGGACCGCATCGTCCGCGCCTTCCTGATCGAGGAGCAGAAGATCGTCAAGAAGGTCCTCAAGGAGTCCCAGGAGAAGGCTGCTGGCAAGCGCTAAGCAAAGTCTGTTTTCGTCGGTGTTGGTCTTTTGGGGAGCGAACGTTACGGAAAAAACGGGAACGGTTCTCTTAGATTCAAAAAAAGGATGAACAGGAACCGCTAGCACGCGAGCCCATGGTCTGGGTCGTGGCTAAGCAAATGAAACCCAATTTTATTACCTTCATGAGATTCCCACGAAATGTGTTGTGTTGTACATGAACCCCTTGGATTATTCTTGCGTTAGAATGGTTTCTAGACGGCCGTGTGTCCCCTCGCGAAGCCCGCCGTAACGACGGTGTCTCTATGGCTCCCTTTCTTTCGGTAGGCCCATATAATTTAGCTGGAGTCTTCATCGTCTCCTGAGTAGAGGCGTTGGTACAACCTGCTTCTGCACCATTGCACCCATCTCAATTACTGCAAGACCGTCGCCCAACGCTTATCTGTGGGGATCCTTCGAACCCCCGAATTCTAGAGGGCCTAGCACGCACGCCCTCACCGCAGGTCTCTCGTTTCTTGCATGCATATCTTCTCACACCGGCTCAAAAATGCTAAAGCTTATTCCGGCGGTCTGCCCTATCACCTCCTCAATCGAGATGCTAATACGTTGCCGCGTGGAGCGCAATATTCCCTCGTAACGGCCCCTATGACGATGGGGCCCTAACTCTAGAAACAATATCCTCGTCGGGGAATTGGTCTGGAACCGACCAGCACAGCAGCACATCCCCTGCCAGATGGTGGCTGCAGGATGTCTCGAATTTACAATTTACAAGCGGATAAAGCCATGGCGGTGAAAAGGCGGAGGGTGGAAGGAGGGTATATTCACCATTTTATAGACCGGGGATTGACTGTAGTTGTTGGTCCTATGAACCATTCGTCTCAACCTGTTTAACTTGGGGCCTCGTTCCGACATCGACCACCGCGGATTGACATCCAGGCCAGGGATGCGGAGAGCTAGGTGGTTTTTGGGTTTAACTGGATGGCCAGGGCCTGTGAAATCTTCTTATGGGAGCGATGCTGCTGCGCCTCCGGCTGCATGGTGACCGCTCCATTCTCTTTGGTACCTATGTTTTGTAGACATTTGGTTCTTCAAGGGGTCATCCTGGGAGATCCGCTCAGAAGGTCGGGTCGGATGTACGAACGTGCTTGGATAGCGAGCTTCTAGGCACGCTTGATGCGGGTTTGCAGCTGTCATATCGTCGATCTCCAGCCTCCATTTTGAATGGAAAATTTCTCAACAGAGATGTAAATATTATCGAAAGGTCCTCTGCAATCGAAGCTTCCGCTAGGCCTGGCTAAAACTTTTCTTTCTTCTATCGCGAGGTGGCCGATATCCACCACGACCTAGAAGGTTACCTAGTGACACACTTGCATATGCCAATGGATCGGTCGGATTTGGTAGAGATCTCATCTGGCACCGGCTGGTGCCACCTTGTGGTTCCGTTTACAACTTTGGTCCTAGGTACTCTTGAAGGGTGCACAGGAAGGAAAATTTGATTTTCGCGATGCGATGTATATATTGTGGGTGACGGTGGAGAATAGCGGACTACAATTGCATCAATTCCTTCACAAAGCATCTTCTATCTTCCTATACGCCCCCTTCCCTACGTGAAATCCTTTTATACGCCTGATAGCAACTGCTCTAATATGATTACCCAAATGCTAGCTGCGTGGGGTACGAGCTTCAACGAGGCTAGGGTACCTTTGGCATGCAAGCGGGGTGTGCCGATGTCAGTCATAGGCGGCTGAGTGCGGTTGCCGGACGGGAAAAAAAAAGAGAAAAAAAGGAAATAAAAAGGGAGGTCTTGGTGGTAGCCATGATGTTATACTAGGCCGGAGCACTCAAGCATCTGCCGGGCAGTGTGTATTTCTCACATTAAGTTCCTTTGACCGATGGCCTGAACCACGGCATTTTTCGAACTCAAATTTGTCTAACGTCTACAACGACTATGTACCACACAACCCTGCCGACAGGAATTTACCCACAGGGTCAAAGAAAAAGCGCATTGTCTATGTAGGGCATGAATCATGAAGGAAGCAGCAGAGCCTTACCTTGTACCACCCCGTCAGTTGCACTAGCTGGAACCGTCGGGTTGGTCGAATTAATCCTTGCGCCGGGTACCAATGAACAGCGATCCCTCCACTTCCATCCTCCGCAGCTAATGTACGTCGAAATGTATACGTGGCAGCGGGCGCGCCTTCGTATACATCGAACCACCCCTGCCCCGTAGAGCCACTTCTACAGGTAGAGTCCATAAGGTCACTGCCGATCTGGATCGGCAAATGTTCCTCGTTTACCCAATTCTTGGCTTTCGCTTTGCCTTTCCCCCTTCCTCCCCCCGGTTCACCAAGCTGTCAGCTTAACTCCGGCACGAGCTAGCGATGCACGATCTTCAGACGAACCATGCCGAGGAGCGGTCAGTCGGCTGCGCTAGGAATGGCACGTTGGTCTCGGGGCTGCATTACACCTTCTTGGCTGGGAGGAGTGCTCCATCCTTCGATTTCAGCCCTAGGCTCAAAATCGAGGCTGGAATAAACGCCAGCGCAACAACGTACTACTGACAACTGTGACGTCGGCTCGTTTCCATCACGCACGCGCCCAGCGGATGGGGTTCGTGCTACGCCGTGCGCGGAAGGAGAAATAAAACGAAGCAGAATTGTTCCACCGCGAAGAGAAAGAGAGAGAAACCGGGTATTCAATCCTACGAGTTTTCGCCGCGCAGAAAGAGCCTAAAAGGTACATCCGGAACACTGCGTCTAGGAATCCTTGCATTGGGACTGGTGGCACTACTCATCGGCTGCAAAATGAATGTCCCCTAACCTTCTCCCCTGGGCATTTTTCATGCGTCGCCACATATTTGTGAAAGAAGGATCTGTCGTATTTGTGTCGTATTTGTGTCGTTTCTTTTTCTAGGGTGTTTCTATCTTAGGGCACGGTATATGACAGATCAGACTATGTCTGGAATAGATCCGGATGGGAGTTGGCCCTCTACCTGACAACTGCACCATGATCGTTTGGGGGGGGGTTGGCGGCTGATGGAAACAAGGGCTAGGCTATTGATGCTGGCTTCCATAGGCCTGCATATGTACGAGGACGAACCCGACTTGCAACAAAGGGGGACAGCAAAAGAATCCCGGATCGAAGGCGGCTGAAAATCGTTGCGGAACTTGCATGCCATTCAGCAACATGAACAAGGTACGCTCTAGCCCAGCATGTCCGATGCTCATAGGTGGCAACAGGATGAGAATAAGATCCGACCTAGACATGCCGGGTTAGAGTCACAATATTTGAATCTACCGCGGCCAGTGCTCATGCCGTTTCCCGAGTAGCTCCCATTGGGTCACGATCAGCTTGGGTTTATCGGTGTAGGTTTGGTGAGTGGACTCATAGATAACACCCTGGAATCTTCACTCCCGACGTGTTCCAATAGCACCGAAAGATAGCCGTCCGGAACGAAAATCCGTCCTCTCGACGCCAGCTTTTACCCTCGCTAAAGGGGTGGGCGACGGATGCCCACCTGCGGCACCACTGCAAGTCAGTGGCGATCCCTATTTTGAGGTAATAGAAAAGCAGCCCCTCCCAAAGTATCGAGAATCACGGGCAGCGGAACAAACCTTATGTCTCCGTCTGAGCCTCATAGGTACCATGCACGCATACCGCCACGCAGCCATCCCAAGGATGGAGGCCCCGTGATGGCGGATAGCTGCCCTATTGTAGAAGGATCGACCAGTATCGGTGAGACTGGAGGGAGCGGGCTGCCAAATAGGCTTATTTAGCTGAATCGGGCGACCTGCAAGTGTCCTTGCATTTCCTGCCTGACAAGTTACCAGTTCAAGGTTGACACGGCCCGGGGCGAGGGACACGGGGAGCCCAAACGCGGTGCGTGGGTACTTTGGGATCGGCATGCAGCTGTCAACCGCAACTGCGTCTGTAGAAATGGTGGCACAGCCTCTAGCCCCCTCATGACTCCGCAGACTCCGCAGAGGCGTTGCACATTTCCCAGATGGGTTTATGGAGGTAGGTGGATGGTACCAGGGGGCCAACCAGCTTCCTCGGGGAGGAGGGGGCGATAGCGGATCTAAACGCCAGTCGAGACAATCCCAGGTCTTTCCCGGTCTCCTTGCCCTCGGGCCCTTGTTCGTCTCCCTTTACCCGCTTCCACTAGCGGATAGCTCAGCTCTGCCACAAGCCTCTCGTATGCCAGACCCGGAGGGTGGTGCGCCCCCCACCCATGTCGCCAGAGGCACCGTCGATCCGAGCACAGAAGCTGTCTGTGACACGAAGAGGTAGGATAATGAGCTCGATCCTGCGTCACTATCAATGGAGCCGGCGACGATCGCCATGACAGAGGGCGTCTCGGCTGTCGCCATCGTACTGTCCTTTCCCCATTTGCTCAATCATACTCAACGTGGCATCACGCATCAGGGATGTGTCTTCTGGCGCCAGGAACCGTTCTCGAGATCCCCCGGTTCTCGATCCATCCCCGCGCATGCGATCTGCTCCCATATAATCGACGGTGAGTACTAATTGTGGTTTCTAGATCGATCAAGATCGCAGCACCGAGGGAAGGCCGGGGTGTCGGCCGGGGAAGAAGGACGGAGTCAGATACTTGCATGATAGCACTAATCATAGGCATTGGCCTGGAAGGGCGGAAGGTGCCAAGAGTCTGTTCGCGCCTAAGGAAAGGTGGCTGCGGGCTAGCGATAGGCTGGTTCTTGAGAACGGAGAGGAAAAGAGCCCATGGTTGGGCATGGGGTGGCTCATTGGGGGTAGGCTGAGCAGATGGAGTCTCTAGGAGGCGCCAAACTAGAACGAACACTACCGGCAGTTGTTGGTGTCCAGTAGCCCCAGTAACTCATGGACACCGACTGCTCGGGACATGTCATTCTGAAGAGGCCAACGACTTTGTCCTGCATGATGGCTGGCTGCGACTCCGTGTGGACACCGAAGCATACCGTATGGGCCGTGACATGCAGGGAACAGGGCAACAATAGGGCCAGTCTGAGCCGTCGGTATGGGGCATGCCGTTCCAGCCCTAGCCGCATGGGGAGATATCCTTCCGCTTCAGCATCACGGAAAATCTTCGGGTAGATCGCTGGGCGGGGGCCGTGGAAGATCCGGGCGTCAACCGGTAGAAACGACGTTCGCGAGGCTTCCCAAGTGGGACCAAACTGGCTCGTTCGAGGGAAGCGGACCGGCCCATACGAACTACACCCAGCGCAAGCAACCGAGAGAAAACAGAGCATCCGAGCGAAGATCCGGAGCGCAGTGGAGATGACGGGCGATGAGATCGGCGGGGGCACAGACACATGGATCTCAATGCTCGAGGCGCAATGCTCCTGCACTCAGAGGGCGGAAGAAACCGCCAGGCAAGCGCTCGGATACTTCGTACACTTCCACCTCCCACATATGAAAAAGCAAATAAACCCATCCCCCAGGGCTCCGGGACGCTAGAAAGCAAACGATCGCCTGCAATATGACACCGCTGCTTTCGAACTCCACGAGGATCCCCTATCTCCCCACATCACACACAAAATACACAAGTACTGCCACAAAAGGCCTCTAATTTATTCAGCTCTAAGGGCCCGATGGGCCCAGCCTCCAGCCAGAAACAGTCGAATAATCCACAAAATCACAATTATGCAGTCAGCGAAGCCCACATTTTTTTCGTTATCAAATCGAATCAGAATGCGCTTTCTCCCACACCCACACATCCACACCCACCCCCCACTGTTGTTGGTTTCCGCCGGGGTGCGTTCTAGTCCCCCCGTCGGTCGTGACCAAACCAATGCCTTGGCCTACATACCACGCCAACAAGCCAGAGCTAATCGGATACCCCTTCGGGAGGGCCTGTCATCAGCCCGTGATCGAGCCCCAGGGGGTACCATCCGAGAGACCCCACGAATGCAGCGCAGTCGGGCTCTCCTTCTGCAGTCACGCCGAACAGCGCGTTATCATTGGGGGGATGGCCGGTGGTGCCAATCACGTTACCGAAGTCGAACTGGTAGCAGGTTTCACACGGCAGTTGGGGCAGGCTGTTCGGTATGTGCGGCGGCACTCCATAGTGCGGCATGGGTGGGAAGGAGGGAGGATGGTTGGTCTCGAACGGCGGACGATGCAGGTGAGGCCGGATGGGAAGAGGACGCTCGTACTGGGGCGGTAACCGGGGCTGCTCGCCTGGGGGGCCATGGCATCCCTTAGCCGCATTTTTCGAGCCACCCTTAGACCCGGGTCGCGGACGGCGGTGATCGAGGGGATCTGAGCTGATGACCTTCTTGCCGCTCAACTTGCGATACCTAGTCGTCGATTGAACGCCGCCGTTGCGGATTGCTTCCCCGGTCAAGCGCCAGTAGTTCATGGCTTTCTTGCCCGGGACCTCGACCTTGATGGCCTCGAATCCCTGTCCCGCATGGGTTAGCAGTTGACCATTCTAAAGGGAGACTCGAGGAGAGTGGGGCACACGCACGGCGTTCATAGATAGATTGTGTCGAATGCTGTTTTGCCAGCCCTTTGAGGTCTCATTCCTTCCCTTGGTGGTGTTTCGTCCAAACCACTGGTAGATGCCTTGGAGGGGAAGCATCTTTTCCTCAGTGGACATGAGAGCTTCCCAGATCAGACGGGAGTACGGAGGCCCGCTATTGGGTTCTTGGTCGCTCGTATCCCCGAGGCTAATGCCCGGTGAGGTGCTATCCCTCACAGGCATAGTTGCAGCAGGACTCATGCTGTTATGAGAGCGAGAGGGAGAATGATCCGAGGAGATGGAGATCGGTGGTGATGGAGGCGTTGCGCGCATTGGATGCATAGATCGTTCGGAAATATTCCCGTGGGATGGCGGGGGATGGAAGTGTTCCTGATGTACAAAGGAAGCTGTGGCCGGTGCTGTTTGCCAGTCCATGAGATCATCCTGCTCACGGTGTCTCGGCATGCGCGGGCGTAATGATTCCACGCTAGCAGATGAAGCGATCAGGGACGACATGTTGGCGTGAGGGGCAGTGTAGAATGGCGGGAGATACGTGCTTTCAGGCACCAGGGCGCGTGCAAGGGAAGAGGTACTGAATTCGTAGGGCTCCAGCCCAGTGGCGCCCCACGGGTCACTACACCTCGCCTGGTGAAGGGGGATCATGGATTCCGGCACCAGGTTAGATGTGAAATCTGCCCAGTTCTTGACTGGGGATCCGGGGTCGTAAGGCGGGGGGCATTGGCACTGGCACTCGCCTGGAAAAGGGAATCCGCACGCGGCGGCACCGTTTGTACCAAAAGTCGATGTTGCTCGTGCTCCCGCTGGTCAGTTGGCATCTGAGCCAGAGGATGGTGGTATGATGGCGACGAGCGGTCCATGGCGTCGGGAGGGGATGCGATAGGGCCTCGAGACGCGCAATAACGTGCTAGGTATGTGCTATGACTTGGAACGTCGACCAGCGTGAGAAGCTTAGAACATGCACGGGGATAGAAGGAGGAACAAGTGTGGGATTTGGAGGTTGGAGCGGTTGTTCCAAATAGAGGGCGAAAGAGACAGCCCCAGTATAGACGCCACCAGGGTAATCATCATGCCCATCACCAGTCACGACGGGTAATTTGGAGCTGTACGCTTCAACTATTCCCAGCAGGAGATAATAATTATTTTGTGCCACCCCGTTAGGTACATGCCTCCTTTGCTGCAAATAGCCAGATGGTCCTGCAGAGCAAACAAGAGACCGTGCGGGCTAGGGACTTTCGGTAATTTTTGGGGGGGGGGGGGGGGTTTGGTTGACCTGGAGTGTACCGGGGAGGTCGTCCCGGAGAGAAGGAACTAGCGACTGGAGAAGCGAGAGGGGCGCTATGGGGGGAGAACGAGAGAGAAGAGAGGGCGATAGCACAATGAGAGCGAAGCTAGCGCCAATGGACTGCATTACGGGAATCTTTCCTTCCGCCAGACGCCCAAGCTGTGAAACGGCATGTTCATAGTACAGACGTTGGCCAATGATCTCACAGGCGGCCCAGGCGGGTCGATCAAGTGCTACAGTAGACGCATGGATGGGCTCTGGATGGCCTCAGATGGGCTGGAAGGATCGACGGGGGGAACAGCAGAGGGGCCGGATGGTCTGCTGGTGGCGGCCGCCTGCAGAACCGGTCGCCATTCATCTGCATAAGTTCGGAGCTGAACGCAGGCCTTCTGGAAGCTGCGTGTGAGGCAACTGGCCGTTCTGAAAAACAGGATTCACAAAAAAAAACAGAAAAAAGAAAAGAAAAATGCGGACAAGAGGATCCCCTCTAGGGAATATTACTGTCCTGCCTGGAAGGGGCGTCTCTTCTTGCTTGGCCTGCGTCCAGCCAGCCGGAAGTCATGAAACGACCTGCACGCTGCAGGCCGGTAATGTGTCACCAGAACAGACTCCAACGTCCGCCGTTCCGCGAACAACAACGCTGACCCCGTCATTGGGCACGTGGGGGGGTGAAGTACTGGCCGTGGCTGGGGGGAGCATTTGGAATAGCCCCTCCTCACATGCGACAGGCATCAGAGGTGGCCGTGGTGGAGAGAATTGGAACAACAGGGACATCGGGGAGTCAAGAGGTGGTTGTATTAGACATTTGATATTGGGCTCCACACGTGGGCTGTGCGGAGAGTTCGCGGGCTTATTGAATGTGAGATCTTGGAGGCAGAAAGGAAGGAGGGAAATGGTTTCCAGCCCAATCAATCGCGGGAAAACTGGATTCGTAAGCTGGATTCACAGGATATCGGCTCTTTGGAAAATACACCCCGAATCTTCATCCTGCATACACCACCACACCACATATCCACTCGCTCCATCCCCATATAACGCCCATGTGGCAATGACCGGTTGACCAGTCACGCATGTGTTACTTCCGGTAATAGATCTAAGACAGCGTCAGTTCTTCCGGTCAGAAAGCTCAGAAGGATCAGAAGGATTCAAGGTATCGAAGTCACGTACCCTCTTGAACTGGAAGTGGAGTTGGAGAATGCCCTGTGTGACAGAAAAGCGAGTCAGAATTGTTTTCCCCCCGGGGGACGTACTACAGGTGGAGAATGAATGGAGAGAGCCTACCTTGTCGAAGGTACTCTTGAACCCTCGTTCGCGCTTCGCACTGTAATCCCATTCCTTGTCGACAATGCGAAAAGCGATATCTTCATAGGGGGCCCCAGCGGTGAACCGAATCAGGCAAGTATCCTCCTCTCCAGCCTCAGCAAAGGATTGGCCTCGCCGGCGACCATCTTCTCGCTCAATGCGGTATGTGGGGGCCTTAGTCTTATCGATGAGGTCAGGGTAGAAGATGTTGAATTTGTAACCCTGCACAACCTTCGGTGGTGGGTTGTCATGGTCGTAATGGGTCTGGTTGTATTTATTCCACTCGTAGCCCATTTGAACACGGTTGAAATATCGTGGCTTTCGCGGGCGGTGCTTGCCAGCCCATTGTGACTGTGAAGCAGTAGTGACGGCCTCTTCGCTGGTGAAGATCTCTTCGTTTTCACTAATTCCCTTGGCCAATTCCCGTTCGTAGAGGGCCTTGGTTGCTTGAGAAAAATCATCGTTGGGAATCGAAGAGAAGCGACCGGGCACCCCTGGTGTAGCCATGTTGGTGGACGTGCTGGCGACGACCGCGGTCGGCTTTTCGGCACCTCGCTGTCGGAGCGGGACATATCCCATGCGAAGAATCTTTTGGCGTTCACGAGCCTGTTTCCTGGGTTAATAACAAGGATCCAACCGGGATTGACAGCGAGAACTCACCACTTGACGAAGAAATACGGACTCGTCCATAATTTCCAGACCCTTGTCTTCCTGCCGCACCTGCAGCAATGGATCGGGATCCAAGCCCTTGAACTCGATGGAATCCATAGAAACCTGCGGCCGATCGTCTCCAGATACTGTTGGCGCAAGAGGAGCGAGCTTTTCGCGAATAGATTCGGCCTCCTCTTTCTGCTGCTTCCGTAGATCGCGAACACGCTCGTCGATCACAGCTTGATATACATTTCTCAGTCTTGCTCGGGCCTTCCAAACCGTCAAGCTGCGCAGAAGTTCTTCCCAGTAATCTGTATCGATGGGCTCATTGGAGTTCAATTTCCTCTTGACTTGGATTTCCAGCGTCTGGAGCTGTTCGTAGGTTTTCGGGCTGAGAAGTCTGTTGATATCGGCGGCCACGGAGTTGAGGGCTCGCCCATGAGGGGCAGAGGCTTTTTGTCGGTCTCGGCAGATAATCTTCATCGTCTGTAAGATGATCTAGTTGTAAGTAGAGTGCTCTATTCGGAGTAGGAACCAAGTAGAACCATACCTGCCAGAAATCCCGATTCTGCGCATTCGACTCCAACTTCAAAAACGTCTCGATATCATGCTCCAGTTCCTCCAGCTGTGACTGCGACAGACCCTCAAACACACCATCCGGGTCTACCACATCGAGCTCGGAGTCCGCAATCTCATCGTCCAAGGGATCGCGTGTAGGATCGATGACACGTAGTGTGACCGTCAGCCAGTCAATTGGCTTTGCGCGCCCTTCCTTCACTCTGATCTCCGCCTTCTTTTTGGCCTGCTTCAGCACAAAGATATCCTCCTGCGCTACCCACTCACGCGCCTGTTCGTCCTCTTGGAGCTGATTGAGTCGGACTTGATCGCGCATATTACGAGACGGCTGTGAGTCGCGCGAGTTCCCATTATCCCATCTCCGATCCGAGTCCGGTCGGTCGCGATAGTCTCGTTCGTTGCGGGGGCGACTCTGGGGTTGACGCCAGGACGATGGAGATCGCGATCGGCTGCGCCGCGGGCCTGAGCGGTCCGGGAGTCGCGAGGACATTCTGCTGGTCTAAGTATGATGACCTGAGGGGGGTGTTTCAGGATCCCGGGAGGGGGGGGAGGTGGAGTTTGGCGGTGGTCACCTTGACGTCGTGAAGTTGAAAAGTGATTCGGGAGATCGGCGGACAGAAGCCTGCGGCTAACTAGTCAGTCAACTTGCCCCGGCGGCCCCAGGCAGCTCTCCGCATCCGCGCAAGCTCATCCTCATGACAACACGGGATCGCAACAAGAGAACTAGTCTAAGGCATGTCTTCAGAATGGCGCAGACTAAATCTACAGCAAGAAGACTCGCCCCCGCTTCTCTGCCAGTACACCTGGACCCGCCAAAGCTATGAGCTCTACGTCACGGACCTCACCTCCGTCTGGTCTGAACGGCTGTCTCGCAAGGAGGTTTTAAAACGAGCGGATGAAAGCGACACTACTATTGATCCTAGTGAGGGTCAAGAGCAGCTCGACCTTCTTCTCACAAAGATCGGCGAAGCTCTCCGTGGCGATGGAGGTACGGCAACACTAAACAGTGGCTCTTCGCCCGACTCTCTTGAGATCAGAACCAGCACCAAACTGCCTGCGCCTTTAAGACCGCTAAAGTGGACTTTACAGCTGTCAATGGAGGGTGCTTCATTGATGACCAGCCGCCTGGTTCTGCCACTACTGAAAGACGAGGCATCGTGGGAGTCACGTCAGCGATCCTTGTTGGATCAGCTCAAACAAAAGGACTGGGTACTTGGGAAGCTGTTCGATAGATTTGAGGCTCTGGGAGTCGATCTAGGAACTGTCTTCCCCGGTGCTGCTGGACTGCGCACGGCCCGCAAAGGCAGTTCGAGGTCAGGAGCAGCCAAGTTTATCAAAGGTGCTGCGCCGTTTGATGAGCAGAGCTGGCTCGCCGAATCTAAAGAAACTGCCTCGATCACAGCTTCCAACCTCGTGCATGAAATTACGAGCTCTGGTGGTAACCGTGGCCTCGAGGGCCTTGGCCCACCGCGCGATAAGTGGTGGAGCAGTCTTCCGAGGCATTCAGAGCCGAGTCCCATCGAAGAAGAGAAGGAAGAGGAATATTCAAAAGATTCTGCCTCTCAGAGCAGGGACAAGGCAGTTTACTCCCAGGGAGATGTGGATCTGGACGGCGAGACGGCCTCAGAAAGCGATATCGACGAGTTCGAGGTTTGTTGAGATAACTACCATCCACGCCCAACTGCAGAAATGCACATGCTTATCGAACTCTAGCGACAAGAAATCGCCCCCCGACAAAGCGAGCAAGACAGCCTATCAACAGTCATTCCGCCCAAACCAAAAGCCAACAAAAAGAGCCCATCACCACAGCCTCCAGCTGCAGATGCGCACGAGGCCACGGCAACAGAATCCGAAGCTGAGTCGGAACCTGCATCCCCACCTCGACGAAGGACTTCACCTCGAGCTCCACCTTCACCTGAGACCGGTGCACCGGAATCACGGCCCAAAAAACCCACAAAGAAGCCCAAAGGTGGACTAGGTGTGATCGGAGGCAAGATGAAAAAAGCAGAATCGGGAACAGAGCGGGCACCTACTCCATCAGAACCAAGCCTACAACCCAAGGAGGCTCCCATACAAACTGAAGACCATCCCCCGTCCCAAGCAACATCGCCGCGCAAAGCTAGAAAGCCGGCCAAGCTTGGTATGATAGGAGGAAAGGCGAAAGCAAAAGCAGCAGCTCCTACAGAGACGTCTTCCACCCAACAGCGACCTACTACCCCTTTGCCTGAGCGAAAGCCTCGACCACAGTCTCCAGAAGCCATCCCAGAGTCTAAGAAACCAACCGCAGACCAGGCGTCGGTAAAACCCGAGCCTCCGGGATCGTCACTGCCAGCGAAAACATCCAGTTCGGCTCCAGCTCCAAAAGAGGAGGAGACTGAGGCGCAAAAAGCTGATCGTAGACGCGAAGAGCTAAAGCGACATCTAGAAGCGAAGAGTAAGGAGCCTACAAAGAAGAAGCGGAGATTTTGAGGTTATGTACAGTGAGTGTGTCAGAGATGTATCTAAAGTCATAGGTACGAGATACTCGGAGAGGCACAGTTGGTTGGATGGATGCATCATTTGAAAGCCAAAATATCCGGATATCTAGTAAAACACCCGCTAAGGAAACGAAAGACGCAATGCGTCGAAGAAAAAATTATAACAGTTATACATGAGACGGGCCGGGGCGGCATGTCCCCAAAACCGTCGCTCAATAAATCAAGGTCCGGTCTGGTCCCTGCTCGCTCCACCAGACCGACCAGAGGCAGCCCTCCGCCTCCCCTGCTCAACAGGCGTCACAAGCCGAACCTTCTTCGGCGACCCGGCACCCGACGACTGGCCTCCCTGTCCAGCAGTAGAGTTCATCGTCGAGGAAGTCAAACCAGCCCCGCTACCAGCAGCCACGCCCGCAGCGCCGAGCATCCCACGCACCTTCTCAACAGCCTTGCTCTCGCCCTTGGTCCACGGATCGCGCTTCACGAGCCCCACGCCCGCAGAGCGGCTCGCCGAATCGCGGCGCTTGGACTCGGCCTGGAGCATCTGGCGATTAACATCGCGGCGCGGGCCGGGCCCGCAGTCGTGCGAGCAGCCTGGCGTGGCGCAGCCGCCTTCGCTGATAGACAGGTCGTCCAGCCAAGTCGAGATGCAGGCAAGGTGGCCGCCGTGGCCGCAGCCTTGGCACCAGGTCCAGAGGGAGGAGCCTTTGGGTCTGGGCGGGGTGAAGGAGTCGAGAGGCCTCAGCTCGGATAGTGAGACGGACTCCGTTGACACGGAATGGTGGGTGGAGAGGTGTGAGGTTGTTTCGACGCTCGGGTCAGGGCTTGTGTTGCCGGAAGAAGGGGACTTTTCGCGCTGGGCGGCGACCCATTCGGGGGTGGGTCGATGCTCATGCAGATTGAGCAGGGTGCTTGTGGGGTGCTGCAGCGGTGGCAGCGGGTGTTGTCGCGGCGGGGGTTTTCGTATGGTCGCTGGCAAGTATAGCAGAAGACGTTGATGAAGGTGTCAGCCTGGGCATAGTCGTAGACGCCAGGGTAGGTCGGCACGCAAGACAGGCGGAGCTCTGCGGCTTCCAGGTCCATTGAGTGTCGGATGAGATATTCGTTGTAGGTTTTGTAGACTAATTCACACTCTTCGTAGGGAAGGATCTCCTCACAGTCCTGGAAAAGAACGTGCAGCTTCTGCAGCAGGTGTGCTGCTGTCTGGATATCAACAGTGCTGCTGCTATGGTAGTATCGAACTGCCTCTTTCATAATAGCTTCGATGCTCCATGGAGTGAGATCTGTTGCATCCGGACTGAGAGGAATCTTGATTTGCGAAAGTTCTTCGTAAATACCTGCTACGCCGGGATAAGCGGAACTGGCGGTAGTGCTATTGACACCAGACCTGAACCCGTTCTCCAAACCTGGCTGCTCAAGTGGAGTTGACTCAGTCAGCAATGGAGGTGGACTGGACGGCCGTTCGAGATGGACTTGATCATTTTCGACAGCCGACTCGTCTAGATCCAAGTCATCTTCAGGCTCCTCCGGTGCCGGATCCAAATTGGATTCTCGCCTCGCCGTGGCAGCAGGCCGACCCGCAGCGTATGAACCAGCCTGCCCACTCTCCGCCGTTCGAGCATCTGAGAGTCGCCCATTGGACGAGTATGAGGCAGCAATTGATTTGGAAGGATGAGAGCTATCCGTAGAGGCAGAGAACATGGGGAAACTCTCAGAAGAGTCATGTCGATTGTAGCGGTCAATAGGGGGCGGTTAGATTCCATTGGGGAATCCAGCGTCAAGACCTTCTTCGGGTATTGTTTGTAGTCACGAAGCGCAGCCCGCTTGTCTTCCATCTTCTGGTCATAATCATCCTCGGAGGCCTCTCGGGGGAAGTCTGAGCGGCCACGAACGCGCCAGTCTGATCGGCCTGCAATCGCTCGTGGTGCGGATCTCTGCTCATTGTCCAGGTCCGGCTGTAGTGGATCACGCAGACGATCGGGGATGGAACCTAGAGAGTGCCGGGTGTCTTCGCCGGACAGTGATTGCTCCTGGGTCAAAGGCAGGGGATGGTGAATAGGAGAAGCATCCGGGTCCGACATACCCCAGCCATTGTGCGAACTCAAAACCGACGGTGGAAGAGGGTCAAAGTCGATCGCATTCTCATTAAGGGAGGGGATCTGCGAGTCTGTGCTACTTGCCCAGGAGACCTGCGGGGAATCAGGCAATGGCTGCGCAAGTGGTGTGGTCATGTTCGACGTGCTCTCGGCCTCGGGAATGAGACCTCTTTGTCCCTCGGTCTCCATGACACCCTTAAACAATCGGCTCTTCACCTTGCCCTGACGGCCTTCGTCCACTGCCCGTGATTTGTCGGTCAACAGGCCGTCTTTGGATGGCTTTCCTTTCACAGCACCCTTGCCGGACGGCTGCTCCCTTGATCTACGTTGGAGCTCTTGGAGGATGGCGAACTTGATGATCCGCCAGGTTTGAGCCAGCTTTGTCAGGGACAATTTATCCGCACACTCAGCATTGTGATCGAGTGAATCCAACAACGAGTTCAGAACTTCAGCATCGCTTTGCCTGTGGGCGTATTCGTTCATTATTGGTGAGTAATGGCTTGCCAAGAACCGAAAGACGAATGGATCATGGGTGGCACCAGGTATAGTCCCAATCGATCCTAGCTGACTTGGGACTAGGGCGGGTATCTTGGCAAGAGCTTGTTCAAGGGGCAAAACGGGAATGATATCGACTGCGGCTGGCGGGGTGCTGCCCAAAGACTTCGATGGTCGGATCGCTGATGACTTGGTCTGTCGAGGCCGGAACGACGAGGCTAGAGCAACCTCTTCGAGGTTATCATCGGCCGGACTTTGGCTTAGCGACTTCTCGCCGCTACTGCCCCTGTCCTCGCCGATGTGGAGAAACTCGGAAGCATTCACACCCAAGGCACGCCGCCTTGGTCGCTGCTGGCCGAATGCTACGAACCCACCATTGGGACTCCAGGCGACGGAGCACATCGGCCGGCGGTTAACAACCGTCGGAGCATAGCGAACATCGGTTTGGGTGAACGCTCCAGCCTCACTGACCGTCCACAGCAGATCCTTGGAGTGCCAGAGTAGGTCGGTTGCCGGTACATCGTACCGATCAAACTCGCGGAAGGGGACATGCGGGCGCCGAAGATCCCAAAGATGAATTCGGGGATCTTCCTTGTCATAGGTGGTCACAATCTGGGACGACTGCCACTCTCCCGAGCTGGGCGAGTCGCCCACCCACGAAGGTGGTCGCCACCGGACATTGGTGACAGCCTGGGGGGTCCGGAACTGGAACGCAGGCTTTTGCCGTCGCTCTGCAGATGAGAAATCCCAGACCTTGACCTGCCGATCCGTGCCTCCACTCACGATGTGTTTCCCGTCAGGGTGCCAGTCGACTGCGTAACAAGGTCGATCATGAGCCGCGATGCGCATCAGGGGGGCGTTCGTCTTGCGCGAATCCCACATCTGGATGGCGCCGCTGTCTGAGGCGGTCGCAAACACGACGCCGTCGCTAGGAGACCACCGGACGTCCCGGATCGCATCGCTATTGCCCTGGTACACATGCTTGCTGCCGCACGTGGAAAGGCCCCGATTCGCAGAGGCCGAACGCAGATCCCACATTCGAATCGTACCATCTTGACTGCCAGACAGCAGCCATGATGCGAGATGGGGGTTAAAGGCGAGTCTGTGAACCTGACGGTTGTGGCCCTGGAAGCGACATAATTGGAGGTCGGGCCGCTGCAGGTCGTAGACCACAATCCGACCATTGGCGACCGCGGTCGCGATTATCCGGTCGTAATTGCCATGTGACCACTTGACATCCTTCACATTCAACTGATCTTTGTGCGGCATCGGCGCGCCCGTCTCATGGTGGGTCGATGCATAGCTGATGACCGCATTGCGAATGTTAAATTCCTCCGACGAGTGATCAGGCGATACTCGGATGGTTTTGAGAATCTCTTTGCCTCCGATGACTGCGTGCGTCCTCTGCGGCGAGATATCTAGAGCGGCAATGGGAATACCAGTGCGGTGGGTAACGGTTTGCGGTTCACCAGGCCTGATGACGTTAGAGGTGCCCTTGAGCCGATCAGGAATTATCGACCGAGCTGGGATCGTGGGAGGAGGAGGTGACAGGGGAAGGGGGAAGATACGGAGGGAGATATCTCAAGGACCTCGGAAAAGAAGGCCGTCTGGTTGCAAGGTGAAGCGGTGTGAGACGATATGCAGCACGTACAGCGATTTGGACCTGATCGGCCGCGGACCATCGACCCGGCTATTGTGCGGACTGGGGGGTCTCGACCCGGAGAAGAACGGCTGGGCAAAGCGGGCGAGCGCGTTGGCAGCCCGATGGGAGTACTTGGTGGGTGGCGGCGGGGGAGGGGGAATCGGGGAGCGTGACCCAGAGAGGTCCGACATGGCTCACACGTCCATTGCGAGCACACGACCAGTTGACCGAATGGTATGAGCAGAAGCCCGAGTGGAGGGGGAAAAGAGGGGGGAGATGCGCGTGTTGGGGTTGCGTGTGGGTTGGCTAGAGTTGCTTGGGTTGCGCAAGCGGTGAAGCTCCCGACGTGGTGGAGTGGGATTCCTGAGGCAGCCGCCAGGAGCGAACCAAGTTATCGCTCTCTCTCGGGAACTACACCTATTGTGATTGAATGGAGTAGAGGAAGTGGTGTGTACAGGGGTATAGCCAAGGAGTACGGAGTACATCTTCCCCAAAGAGAGCCGTTCGTGACTTCTGGAGGCCGGAGTATTCCCCCCGTCCGTTCCAAGCATTCCACGTATCTACAGGACGATAGGGCTATGGAAGTATGTATGCGTAGAGGCCCACCGAGATCACCGGCCTGGCGTAACGACGACCTGTCTTCTTTTTCATTTCAACCTGAAGCCCAGGCTTATCCACATGTCAAGAGCGGTCTGGACGCCAACACACCATGAGAGATCAGATTTGAAAATCGCACAGTCTACTGCAGGTGGCTTCCCGGACGCTCCGAATGGGACTCCATCCTCATCAGAGCAGAGAAAGCAACGCAGGTAGAACCAGAGACCCATCGTGGAGCACCCGTCATAAGTGGCCTCACAAGAGAAAAATAGAACAAGAAGCCATGTCTCACCTTCGACCGGAAAGGCGGGAGTCCAATCGAAATGCAATGACCCAAGGGTGACTAAGAAGGTCACTAAGTTAGTTCACTAAAAGTTTGAAAAGATGACCTAGCATGTCTGCGCAAGACGACGATCGGGGAACGAGAAATGGGTCTCGACTCGAGCCAAGCCAGCTGAGCCCAAGCGACACTAGAACCGCTCATCACCCCTGAGACCACAAGCGTCAAAGCTAAAAGGAGACATTTGGGGGGTGGGGGGGCAGGTGCAGCTAATCAGCGAGTCTAATCGGAACTCAGATGTGGTCGCTAAAGTGCCGGCGGTCGCACATCCTCGAGGTCTTAGGACAATCTAAGGCAATCGAAGACAATCTAGATCGTTCGTTCGGGGTGAAGGGGGGGCGGAAGAGAGAAAGAACGCGCGCCTCTGAACCATTTGATTCCGAACAAGTGGGAGCAGAGGGCCCGTCCGGCATATATAGATGTCCTTTGGAGGTCCATTCGTTGTCTCGGAATGATGACGATGATTATTCCTGTTCGATATGATTAATTGTTTGATTATTTTTAATACTACTACTTTCGACGATGATGAGATGAGATGATGAGATGATGGGATGATCATTTCTATATATATCAACTCCTCTCCACCGCCGTGAAGGCATTCCACATGTTCGCGACCGGGCCACAGGCTACAGGGACTCCGTCCACTACTTGGTACTTGCTGCTGTAAGTCTGTCCGATCGGTTCCCAACCCTAACCAAATCGACCAAATCGACCAACCTCAAACCGGCCAAACCGGCCAACCCGGCCTAACCGGCCTAACTACATTCATCCTCCATCCTCCACCAACACCTCTAGCTTGAGGGACTTGATTAACGAATTCACCAGTTACTGACCCCTGCGGTGGCCCATTCGACCCCCGGTCGGGCACGAACCACTCTTTATTCCGGACTTCCACCAGCGGCCGAGCCACAGCCTTTCCAGCCTTTCCAGCCCTTCCAGCCCTTCCAGCCTGTTCCCTTCCCTTGTTTGTGTTTCGACCCGAGGCCTGGCAAACATTGACTATTGAAATATCCCGACATCTGCTCGTCTGCCCTTCTGGCCGGGAAAAACAGGGGCCCGAGTATAAGAGACGGAGTCTGCTTCCGTTCTCGCAACCTCCGGTGGATCCTCCATTTTAGCTGTTTAGCTGCAGCGCCTGCATCCACACCGTCATTCCATCTTCCTACCTACACACCTCGTCCTCGCCGCTTTTCCCCCATTGCCTATTCCCGAGGCTGCCGGCCGGATTTTTCGGAGGATCATTATTTGGTTCGTAGGTCATGCCCTCACCCAATTGCTTTTTTAGCGCATGATTTGCCACTGGGAGGTCAGTTGGGGCTGTGAAAATTCCCAAACTCTCTCCGCGGCCCTTTTTCGCCCCTTCGAAACCCAGATCCATAATCGATCGGAAAGGGAAAAAAGAGCACCCATCCACTCGTTCACCCCCTCCTCCAATTCCCCCAAAAAAGCAAATAACCCTTCTTGGTGTTGATTTGCTAAAGTTTAGATCTCTCGATCATTAGCAAACACAAGCGCGAAAGCTCCGATCCTCGTGGGCAAGCAACGCCGCCCCTCCGCGTCCGGCCATCATTCCTCGCGTCGATCCTTGGCCATACCCGTCGACTGTCGTTTCCGCTTCCCCGAACCCGTCTCTCTTCACCTCCTTCATTTCCTTCTGCCTTTTGGATCGTTGGGGACACTGCTGTGTCATGGAAATTGTTTGATCACTCCTCCTCTTGGTCGGATATTCGTGGGAGGACCGGTTCATTATGGATCCCCGCGCAGCTCGCGAGCTGCTGGAGTACCTGCACACATGCTACCCGATCTTCCTGCTGTTCCTTTTGGCGGTGGCCTTTGTGCTCAACACCATGGTCACAGCCAGAAGGGCCAGCAACAATGACTGCCCTCGCATGGGCCCGGGGGGACGACCGCTTCCGAAGCGCGGCCGCAGCGAGGCCACCACTCGGAAGCCCAAGGAGTTCTCTCCCACCGTCAAGCGCTTTTTCAACTGGTTTTCGGTGGCCGTGCTCATGACCTTCCTGACTGATGCAACGATCTACATCCTCCATGTGGTGATGGCCCGGTCGGAGCATTGGTGGCGAGGACAGTCTACAGTGGTACGTACTCTGTCTCGGTCTTGGATCGCGGGGGAGATGCTGAGCCAAATGGCGTGGAATTGTCCGGCAGAAAGCTAACCAGCGGGGTTTTAGATCTACATTGTCGGCTCCTTTTTCTTCTATGCTGTCTTACTGATGACCCTGCTCGATACCACCCCATCCCCGACAGCCGCTCAATTCGTTTGTTGGATTGCCGCCATTCCCATCGAGCTCGTTATTCTTAGTACCTCTCTCTCGCTCTACACCTCCCCTCACCATGAGCCGGTCGTCGGAGATCCCGAAGGTGGCAAGCTCCGCCGAACCATCACGCCCTGGGAATTCATAGAGGTGGCCTCGAACAGCTTCCGCGTCCTGCTTCTGCTGGCTCTGGTGGTCCTGTACGCCAGCAAGTCGATCACCTGGAAGAGCCATGTGAAGAAGGCTGAGCACCGCGCCAACGGCGGTATCAACGAGGCCACTGGTCTGCTGGATGCGGCAGCTGCAGAGAACGGAAATGGAAACCCCAATGGCCATACCTATGGCTCCACCCACGGTGCTTCGCACGCCGAAGCTGCTAAGCCTCAAGAAGATCCGTGGGTTCGTCCGACGACCATGCCTGCCACAAGCTGGTGGGAGTATCTCAGCGGCTACTCGCTCTTTTTCCCATACCTGTGGCCATCCAAATCCCGCCGCCTGCAAATCATCGTGGTGCTGTGCTTCATTCTGCTCGTTCTCCAACGAGTTGTGAACGTGCTGGTACCCAGCAAGGTGGGAGATATCATCACTATTTTGGCCAACGAGGAAGGAAAGGCCTTCCGTGTCCCGTGGTTGGAAATCCTCATGTATGTAGTCCTCCGGTGGCTCCAGGGTGGCCAGGGCCTACTGAGCTCCATGCGCTCTAGCCTGTGGATTCCTGTCAGCCAATATTCTTACATGGAGCTTTCCACCGCTGCCTTTGAGCACGTGCACGGACTCAGCTTGGATTTCCATCTCGGGAAGAAGACAGGTGAAGTGCTGTCTGCATTGAGCAAGGGTAGCTCTATCAATACGTTCCTGGAACAGGTCACCTTCCAGGTCGTACCTATGCTGATCGATTTGGTTATCGCGTTCGGATATTTCCTGGTTGCCTTCGATGCGTACTACGCCCTTGTTGTGGGCATTTCGACCTTTGGATATCTCTATGTGACTATTCGTATGGCCCAATGGCGAGCGGAGATCAGAAGACAGATGGTCAATGCCTCGCGACAGGAAGATGCCGTCAAGTAAGTCGCCAAGTTGTATATTAGTGCTGAAGGGCATGAGCATTGTGACTAACAGCGTGTTCTTAGGAATGACTCGATGGTCTCGTACGAGACCGTGAAGTATTTCAACGCGGAACAATACGAGTTCCAACGCTACCGTGACGCCGTGGGCGAGTACCAAAAGGCTGAATATCACGTTCTCTTTTCCCTGACGCTTCTCAACACCTGTCAGAATACCGTGTTTATGATCGGCCTGTTACTCACGTGTTTCATCGCCGCATACCAAGTCTCCACTGGCCAGCGCCCCGTCGGTCAGTTTGTTACTTTGTTGACTTACATGGCCCAACTCCAGGGCCCGTTGAACTTCTTCGGTACCTTTTACCGGTCTATTCAGTCAGCATTGATCAACGCCGAGCGCATGCTAGAACTGTTCCGAGAGCAGCCTACGGTGGTCGATAGCCCCTATGCTACTCCCCTGGCTATGTGCAAGGGCGATATCAGATTCCAGGATGTTGAGTTCTCATACGATTCACGGAAGCCAGCATTGAACGGGCTCACGTTCCGCTGCGAGCCGGGCACTACCACTGCTTTGGTTGGCGAGTCTGGTGGCGGCAAATCAACCGTCTTTCGTCTGCTATTCAGATTTTACAATTCTGAGAAGGGCTGCCTCTCTGTTGATGGCCATGATGTCCAAGATATCACAATTGATTCTCTTCGAAGGCACATCGGTGTGGTGCCTCAGGATACGGTGCTCTTCAATGAGACCTTGATGTACAACCTGAAGTATGCCAATCAGGACGCCACCGATGAAGACGTCTTCGAGGCCTGCCGCGCGGCCAGTATCCATGACAAGATCATGAACTTCCCTGACGGTTACAACACAAAGGTTGGCGAGCGCGGCCTACGACTGAGCGGTGGCGAGAAGCAACGAGTCGCAATCGCCCGCACTATCCTGAAAAATCCTCGGGTTATCCTTCTGGACGAAGCTACCGCCGCTCTGGACACTGACACCGAAGAACACATTCAGCGCGCCCTTTCGACCCTCTCTCACGGCCGTACTATGCTCGTGATCGCACATCGTCTCAGCACCATCACCACTGCCGATCGTATCCTGGTCCTGGCTGATGGTCAGGTGGCTGAGAGCGGTACTCACGAGGAATTGCTAGCTGCGAAGGGCCGCTACGCCAGCATGTGGCGCAAGCAGATCCGAGCCCAGAAGGCCGCAGCTGAAGCTCAAGTTCTTCAAGATCGTGCCGAGCGCATCCGCAATGCCACCAACAGCGATGACAGCTCCAGTCAATCCGACGAGGATCGCAATGGCACCCGTCGCCCAGCCCACTAAATCCGTTCTAACCGCGGACGCCCTGTACAGGCAACTCAAATCCCGCCCCCAGCACTCTCCTCACAGGTTTTACCTTTTGATGTGTGCATATGCTATCTCGAAACATTTCAGAACCCGACGCCAGAAGCAAGTGGGCAGTAATGTGACCGGAGAACAGCAAGGGTCGCAGGAGATGTGGATTTTGTGTTTGCGTTCTTTCCTAATCTTCGCCCTCTTTCTTTTCGGGTCTTCCTCTACTTTTTCCTTTCCTCCTTACTGGTGCAGGGTCTTTACTCTTTTTCTGTATCTTTTTTTGTCGCATTCATCCCATCGCGTTTATTGGAGTTTGGGGCTTTCACGACGCGCATGAGTGAAGTCATTCTGCCTTGTCCTTGTTTCATATCAAACCCGAGGTGCAATTGGTCACGGTTGGGTTTCCTGGAAATAAAAACTAGATTAATCACTCGGGCCGCCGAAACGGATCTATTAATACAAAGGACTTTTCAATTGAGGAGTGTGTTCTCAACATTTAGAAGAGTGCCGCCCATGTTGGTGCGTGTACTTCCCACGAACCAGTCAAACCTGATCAGTTGGCGACACGACCTGAGAACAATATGTTTGCATTTTGGTCAATTCATCGTAAACACACTCCCATTTTCCAAAGCTCCACGAGGGGATGGACTGTATGCGTTCATGTCGGGCGGTAATCGTACTTCAGGGGAAGACGAGGAGGACATACTGGGATGCCAAGACCGCGGCAAGCTTGTCGACATCTTAACCCGAATCCTTCATCCATCGCCTACTTCATCGCCAACTCACGAGTCTTCCTGTTAGAGTTCTCTTTTTCAATTTACAATGCAAACGCCATCCCCTCGGCTCCTCCGCGCTCTGCGCACTTCGCTTTTGAGCTCACCGGACCCTCGCCCTCTACGCAGCGCCACCCGCTTCCCTCGCGCCCTGACATCCCTCGACATCCCATCTACACAACGCAGCTACAGCTCCCCAATCCGCCCAACTCGCATGATTCCCCGCTCGCACGCGCACAAGCCCGCCAGTCACGACCGCGGCCCCGAGTCTAAGGAAGATACCCAGACGGACTTCGCCGCGCTGAACGTCCTCGGCAACACCCCCATCCCCAGCACTGCCATCGACGCCTGCCTCGACTCCGGCTTCCACCTGAATAGCGGCGTGAAAATCACCGGTGGCGATGCGCTGCTGCTCGTGGGTGGAGAAGCGTTCTCGTGGCGGCCATGGAAGACCTTCGAGGGCGCGGAGAATGACCGTGCGGCCAAGGCGTCTATGATCAACGCCAAGGGCCAGTTCGAGCTGGACGAGCAGGCGTGGGGATTGCTGAGCGTGGTGTGGCCGCGTCCCGGTACGTAATACCTTTCTCTTTCCCTCTCTCGTTTACCTTTTACGCTCCGGCGGTCATGAGCCTCGTGGAATGGGGATCTTGTCATCTGACCACGCCATTGTGCTACCACTCGAACTATTACTGTTTCGGGCAAAACCCGGCTGGCTCAGCTTGCTGATGGATTGATATCGTAGATATGCTCATTCTCGGCCTGGGTAGCGGCATGCATCCCCTCTCGCCGGAGACGAAACGTCACATCAACTCGCTAGGCATCCGTGTAGATATTCAGGATACCCGGAATGCGGCGGCGCAGTTCAACCTGCTTGCGACGGAGCGCGGAGTCTCCGAGATCGCGGCGGCGCTGATCCCCATCGGGTGGAAGGGACGGTCATGAGATCAAGCAGCAGGGTTTCTAGCGGAGGAGTTGGTACCATGCGAAAAGGCGGCAAATTGATTCCCCTATTGTGTACATTATTCTTTTGATTCCAAATCGCGATAACTGCCTATACCGCATTTGTAAAATCTAAGGGTGTTGGTGGTCATGTGAACGCGCTATCTTATCTTACCTCAGCCCAGCCCCCCCCCCCCCCGGCCCCTTCTGTTCTGACTCCACCAACCACTCGGGGAAGCTCAGGTACCTGAGCTCGACTCGACTCAATAAATTACCAGCCATGGCGGGAGATGAGCCCCTTCTGGCCCCGCGCCTTTCCTCCGACCACTCCTCGGTCAGAAATGCCGAAGAGGAAGATGCACTCTTGACCGGCGAGCGGACGGGTCGCCGTCACGAACTCCCACGACGGGGTTGGGGCTTTTGGGGACAGGTCGGGACGTTTGTTTGGGCAGTCATCGCAACCATCTTGGTGATCGTCCTCGCGGTGGTCTACCAGCATGAGACAGCGAAGAGTCACCGTACCACCAAGGACGCCTGGGGCCCTGATGGCAGACCGTCCGGCAAGCGCAACCTGATCTTCATGGTCTCTGATGGCATGGGGCCTACCAGTCTGTCGATGACCAGGAGTTTCCGACAATTGACAGAGGGCCTGCCCATCGATGATACTTTGGTATTGGACAGGCACCACATCGGCCAGTCCCGGACGCGATCTAGTAACAGCCTGGTGACGGACTCGGCGGCCGGTGCGACGGCATTCTCTTGTGCGCACAAGAGCTACAATGGAGCCATCTCCGTGCTCCCAGACCACTCCCCGTGTGGCACTGTGCTCGAGGCCGCTAAGCTGGCGGGCTATCATACCGGGCTGGTTGTCACGACCCGCATCACAGACGCAACTCCGGCATGCTTTGCTTCACATGCCAATCTGCGTCAGTACGAGGACAGCATCGCGGAGCAGGAGGCTGGTGAGCACCCGCTGGGCCGGGTTGTTGACCTGATTCTGGGCGGTGGGCGGTGCCATTTCCTACCAAACTCCACGGATGGCAGCTGCCGCGGCGATGACCGCGATATCGTCGACCTTGCTTCGAAGAATGGGTTCACCTACTTGCAGGACCGAGTTGCTTTTGATGCCCTAAATGGCGGCACTGAAGCCAAGCTGCCTTTGATGGGCCTCTTCGCGCAGACGGACATTCCTTATGAGATCGACCGCCGCTCACAGAACGACGTTTATCCTTCCCTGGAGGAGATGGCTCGCACGGCTTTGACGACTTTGAGCGAGGCGACTCGGGATAGCGAACAGGGCTTCTTTCTGATGATCGAGGGGTCTCGCATAGATCACGCCGGTCACGGAAACGACCCCGCTGCGCAGGTCCACGAAGTCATTGCCTACGACAAGGCTTTCGCTGCTGTCCTTGAATTCCTGGAGAAGGATGAGACACCCGGTGTGCTTGTTAGCACCTCCGATCACGAGACCGGTGGTTTGGCCGCCGCTCGACAGCTTCACAAGAGCTACCCCCAGTATCTCTGGCTGCCCCGTATTCTGGCCAATGCCGAACACTCCAGCGAGTACGTTGCCGCCAAGCTGAGCAAGCATCTCTCCGAGGCCGGCAAGAACGACGATGACTCGAAGAAGAAGGCCTATATCCGCCAGACGCTGCTGGAGAAGGACCTTGGTATCAGCGATGCCACCGATGAGGAGGTTAATGCCCTGCTCAACCCTGAACCCGAGGTGTCTCCCCAGTATGTCTTTGCAGACATGGTCAGCCGCCGCGCGCAGATCGGCTGGTCTACTCATGGACACTCCGGTAAGATTGACCCCCCGCCCCCCGGGTGGCACACCTCAGTACACATCCCTGCTAATACTATTTACGCAGCTGCTGACGTCAACATCTATGCATCCTCCTCCAAGGATGCCTGGCCCTTGGTCGGTAACAACGAGAACACTGATGTGGGCGCCTTCCTTGCCGATTACCTGGACCTCGACGTCGAAGCCGTCACCAAGCGCCTCCAGTCTGCCGCCTACTGGACTATGTCTGGCGAGGAGTCTACCACCCAAGAAAAGTACAACTGGATGGGGGATCCCCACGGCTCATCCGTGCGGACCGAGGGCCTGGATACGTACCACGGGGACTTCAAGAAGCGATCGCTTGACGACTGCGGATGTGGCGGAGTCCACTAGAGGACTGGACCTATTTCGCGCGCGATGTCTCCCATAGCATATCTTCAGAAGTCCCGATTTTCGGCTTTATCAGTTTGGCGTTTTAGCTGGGTGGGCGCTCATTATTTCTCTTTCACATCCACGCCGGATTTCTTTCATATACACTGGGTTGATTCTGTCAGGGTTTGTGGCATTGTGTACTCTATACAAACAATCTATGCGAAAGCAAACTCCTTCATGCCCTGAGACTCCGAACCCGCTGGGATATCACCGAAACAAGCCCACACTCTTAACGCCCGGTCCTCCAAATACCTTCAACCACGCTTTCTCTGGCTCTCGTCCTGTTTCCGATGCAAGGAATGAGCCTCGCACGAAGGGCAAGGCTCTGACACATTGTACCTCCAGTGCACTACATTCCCCTTACTAGGCTGTGTCTCATCTGGCTTGTCGTCTCGGAAGACGGCAATAGGCTCACAGCCTGGTATGTTCGGGTCGAAAGGCAGCAGGTATTTCCCTCGCTGCTCGGGATCGTTGATGCGCTGCAGCTGAGCGAAGAGTCGGCGGCAGAAGCGGTGCAGTTGGAATCGGACGTGGCCGCAATCACAGTAGTAAATGCCCCAGTAAAGACACATCGTGCTGCAGAGTTTTGGGACTGGAGGCCATCGTCAGCTCCAATTCATTTGTTCTACACATTCTACACCTCCATGCTAGGCAGTGGGAGCTGGGGGAGGATGGAGAGGGGTGGGTCATGAGTCTTGCCCTTTGAATGAATGATTTCTGTGAGCGTGGGCGATGTTGACGAGGTGCGTGTCTGGATTCCAAGCTGGGGGTTTGAAGGTGGCTTGGGTTCGTGATATGCTCGAGCGAGAGTGCGTGGTATTCTTAGGATTCAACTTAATACTCATAACCTGGGAAATTCCACAAACAAGAACCCTATCACTATACGTTCATTGATGTAACCTTTTATTCAAAGGCTAAAACTTCTTTCGCCTTTCAAGACTCTTGCTGCCTCCGGGAATAAAACATTATGCGCGGGCAGTCTAATTCAACATAACCCATGAGGATGATGATGATACTACTCTATTAACCTGACGCAGGCTAACGAGTGGCGTATGCCTATGCAGGACCTTCCGCTGTCGGAAGCAAGAGCAATCCAAACGCCAAACCTCGCGCATGAAATAGTAGATACATAAGAAAACCACGTTTCGCTATACTGCAGTAGAGTAAATCACCCAAACCCCCGCAGAAAACAGAAATCAAACGCCCTTGTATCCCGCGGATCTCTATAATTTCAACTGCCTTCCTTACTCCTGTATCTCCATCTCCTACCATCCCCACTCTGGCAGTCCAAATTCTCCTGCTGCGGTCAATTGACCATAGTTTGGTGTCTATTTCTGATGTTTACCACCAGACCTCAACGTGTATGAATGTGGTCTTCCGCAACCTCTCGATAGGCCGTGGGTTTGGCGTTCCTCACACCCCATCGTCTTGACTCTTACGCCGTTACCAGTTCGTTCGTCTAGCTGATCGTTTTCTTCGCCGTGTAGGTGACTCCGGTTCAATTTTGACATGCCGGACCTGCCGCAGGCTTGTTTGTATGCATTCGGCCCCGCGGGTGGCCTTTCACCCCACGCCTCATGTCTCCTTTCACCCGCTAGCCTATCCAAGCAAACCCCAGGCCGTACATTATGACATAGAAGCCATAATCCCAGCTCCAACAAAGGACCTGCCCACATCACTCCCACAGCAAAGGTATCACGCACACAGTAAATGCAGTAAACGAATCCCGACATACCACGCCAGTGGCGCGATCTAGAACACGCCCTATCCAAAGCACGCACCATTCCCCACACGGCCTCCCCATCACCACATTTTAGCAGCCCCCTCCGCAGCCCCAGTTTCCACGTGGAACCCGAAAACACTGCGTGAAACAGCAACAGTGGAGCCACGGGGTTCCTGCAGGGGCCCGGATTCAACGCCCAACCAGACGCGGCCCGTCCAGTGCGGAACCCACCACTGACCATGAAAACCCCTGCATGAATACGAGAGCTTGAGTGGACGTCTTGTCAAGAGGGGGAGAGGGAGGGGAAGGGTTTACGGCGTGTAGAGGCGCAGACCTACGGCCAAGCGGAAATGGGAGTGTTGACTCTAATAGATACGAGGTGTAACGGGGAGCTGGAAATGAAGCGTGTACCGGAGAGATCGAGTATAATTGAGGCAGGACCACCCATTATCACAGATCCGGAATAGGAGCCGGACCAAGACCTATAGCAGTGCTAGGTATTTCCAAACATGTGCAGGAAATGCGGTGCTGCATTGCAGTCGCAGAACGGGGCATACATAACAGGACATCAAGCAGGACCGAGAAGGAAAGAAAGGAGAAAAGAAAAGGAAAAAAAGGGTCTAACAGTGCAACCATCCAGGTGGTATCGGAAGAGGGAAACGCCGGGTAGGACGTAGCAGCAGGGGAAGCAGGATATTTCAGACATGGGCAGGGCGTAAAAAAATTCAACTGATCCAAAAGGACACCAAAACCAGGCGATAGTACAAGAGAAGCAAAGATGTTTTCTCATTGGGTGGATCAAAATTTTCAGTCAGAGACAGTCGAGAAGCAGAACCCGCTTCCGATATCGAAATCTTACTCGTGAGATGAGCAGACGAGAAAGAACAGAAAAGAAAAGAAAAGGAAGTATGGAAACCAAAATGTTGATGCTCTAAGGAGAGTGAGGGTAGATATCAGACAAAAAAATCCCAAATTCACGCTATATTTACTGCGTCACTAGAACGACCACGGCCACGAGAACCGCGAACAGCGAGCCCCGCAGGACACGCTCACCCTGTGCGGGCGCGCTGTTGCCCTTGCTGCTAGTGTCGGTGCCCTGGCTGAAGCCCGTGCTGGTGGCCGAGGAGGAGGTGCTGCTGTCAGTCGAGCTGCCCGAGGTAGAGCCGGTGCTGTTGCCGGCCATGCCACCCGAGCCGCCGTTGCTGGTGGGCACGCTGTCGCTGCCGGTGGAGGTGGCGCTGCTGCTGTTGGCGCCGAGCGTCATGTCAAGGCCGGTGGCGCCGAGGGAGCCGAGGACGGTGGAGTTATCGGTAACGGCGATATTGTTGACCATTGCGGCCGCGTCGGTGTACACGTAGGACGTGTTGCCGGACTGCACGGTGCCGTCAGGAATAGAGTAGCACTCGACGTCGACCTGGCCGATCGTGGCGTAGTAGTAGCCCTTCTGCTGGATGTCCTCACTGTCCCAGTCGATCACACCGCCGGCCCAGTCGATGGTGCCCTGGGCGTTGCTGGCCAAGCCGGCGGGCCAGATCGACATCTGCAGGCGGGCGGGAGTCTGGGGGTACTGGAAGCGGTTGGCCGTCGAGTTCCAGGTGTCGGACTTCAGCAGGGTGCGCTTGACCTCGCCGTCCACGATCCACTGGGTCTGGTCGGGCTGCCAGTCGATCTCGTAGGTGTGCCAGTCGTCGAAGGTATCCTTGTCCGCGACGGAGGCGTTGCCGCTGTTGTGCCAGTCCAGGACGCCCTGCCAGTAGTAGTTGGTCTGCACGGCCGTCAAGTCGGCGCCGACCCACTCATAGTCGATCTCATCCTTGACATCGGAGAGCAGAATGAAGGCCGTGACGACACCCTGGCCGCGGGAGGACTTGATCTTGCCGGAGATCTTGCCGTACCAGATGTAGTGGTTGTTGGCGAACAGGGTGCCCACGCTGTTCTTGGGCATGGTCATGAGCAGGTTGCCATCCTCGGTCTTGGGGTAGCCGCTGTAGGTCCAGTCGGCGTCGCTGGCGTTGCCCAGGTACTTGGTGTTCAGGATGGAGTTGTCCAGGTTGTCCCAAGTGTAGCTCTTGTTCTCGCAGACGGGCATGGGGGCACAGGAGTCAATGGAGAAGGAGGATTGGATGTCGCAACCACCGAGGCAGTATGCGCCAGTGCCGCACTCGCCATACTCTGTTGCGCAAAGCCAGGAAATTAGCCATTGCATCGGCCGCGGGTCGCGACCCGTGCAGAAGGGAAAGACTCACGAGAGCAGCAGGGCTTGTCTTCAGGACACTGGCTGCTGGTGCTGCAGGTCGTGGTGGTGGCTGCAAGCGCGGTGGCCGAGAGGGCCGAGAGGGCCAGGAGCGGAGTCACGAAACGGACCATTGTGTGAGATTATATACGGGGGTGGATATGTGCGAAATGAGAATTTACAAGAAAAAGGATGAGAAAACCACAGACAAACGAGCGAACTGTGGGAATTAGAAAAAGAATAAGAGTCGAACGAAGGGCAGCAAGTGAGCTCGATTTCACTGCTTGAGGGCGTTGAAGGAAAGAGACGGGGGGAGGGGGGGTGCCTGGAGTATTTCACGGGCCTTACGAGGAGCGCACGAACAATGACAGTCCCTTCAAAGTCCATCAATCGGGCGCTCGGCGTGTACCCAAGGGTCAATGGCTGGGTCAGAGAGTGTAATAAAGAACCGCTAGATGTAAACAACCAAGGAACAACGCCGATGCTAACCCCCTTGGGGCAGGTTTGGCACTGGCCTCACGTCTTATCGTCCATAGATTACATGGTGCTGTTTTTACAATACAAGGGACTTTTAGGGGACTCTGGGGTGGAGACGCATGCAATGCCCAGGAGAAAAAGGACAAAGGCCCTGGAGAGGCGAGTGGAGCGCCCCCGTTGTCTGTGCACCCGGTTACAGTCGGTACCGTACAGTAAGTCTGTTTGGTATTTTCGGTACCGAAGGGGGTTGGAAGACTGCGTCACAGTCCCATGGGAAAGTTTATGGTTGTCCGGGTTATTCTGATCTGATGCCTATTCTTGGATTTTGCCTCCAGGGAGGTATGGAGGATGATGGACAGCGTATGTACAGTAGCTCACTCACTCAAGTCAGGTGTCCGCAGTAAATGCACTTCAAATGAGACAGACTAGCGGACCCCCGTCTCAATGGGCAAGAAAGGGATAGGCAGACGACTCGTCATGAGATGCACGGTTTCATTTGCCAGCGATTCGGAGACTGGATTAGTTCATTTGCTGGGATTAACCGGCCACCTGAGACATTTCCCCCAGGCGTTTGTGTCCAGCAGCCTGTTCCGAACGAACGGTTTCTCTAGTACTGTACGGTGTACGGAGTACACAAAATCTACAGGAGACCCTGTACGATACATTGTACGGAGTATTGATGAACTCATGACTTCGAGGAAGACGGCTGGTGGACACATCGTGCACAGCAAGAACAAATGATCCAATCGTTGTTCCCCACACTCCTTGCACTGTCCAAGTATTATGGTTCCCTCTTGAACCAATTGAACCCACCAATCCACAGGGTTACTTCTCGTGCCACTCCGCCCGGACTGCTTTCCTCGGGCACGGAAAGCCGACCCCCTCGCCACCGTTCGGTCTAACTAGAGTGACTACGGAGTAGCTAACCCCCTCTGGATCAGGAGCGCACCACCGACCTAGCCAGGCTGCAATGCAAAAGGAAACCCTCCCCGTGGACACCACAGTCCCAAGCCCCCCACTAGTCTGGGCGCCAAACTCGCACACCCGCAAACTCAAGTGAACGAGGTTTAAAATAACCCGCAACTGCTGCAACTGCTCGGCACCAAGACGATCCCAAGACCCCAAGCCTACCCAGAATGGCAGCCAAGCGACAGACTGGCAGCAGGCAGACGTACCGGGCATTGATGGACAGGAGGTACACCCTCGGCATGGCAGTTAGATGCACATCAATGTGCTCAATCCGCAAGAACTTCCCAGCCCAAGAAACAGCAATGTCGCTCAGGAACGAGCAGCTGTCGATCCAGTACGAAGGGAACCTGGTCCCGCTTGACCGGGCCAGTTGGCTCCCGCTGATGGGCACTCACTCCGGAGCTAACGCGGAGCGCCGCTTGCTGATCGTCTGGGCACAAAGTCAGGGGCGGAAAGGAAAGCTCAGCAAAAACCTGTTGTAATCGTGGGCGATAGCCAGCCTTACTGATATGGTAAACAGTCGTAATTTTGGCCAGCAACCGCAGCTATGCTTCCAGAAGAAATGCTAGGAGATCAGAGATCATCTGTTGACTCTTCTAGGGGTGGCTGTTCAATGTCCAGCCAAGGAATGTGTCATCGTCATCCCCCAGATAGGCAAGGGGCAAAGCTTTCAAGCCTAATAGCTCGGTCGGCGTACGGAGTACCTACTGTACACCTACAGTATGTACACCCAGTCTGACCTTGGATTCCTGATGGAAAGTCAATGCTAGGAGAAAAGCAGGCGTGGCCTCACCACTGACTGTACTACTCCGCACCCCGGGTAATGTTTTGCTTACTCCGTACTTGTTCAGATCGCGCCAACCCCCAGCGTGGCGTCCGACGTGTGCATACGGAGTATATATCCCCTGGCTTGGTACCACGCGGGATTGTCGTACGAGGTCGTGGTTGCCGCTTCCAGGCTAGTGGCGTTCTGCCAACAACGAAATGAGCCCGCCACCAATCGCGACGAGTCAGGCGGGAAATTATTTCTACGCGAGACAGGGGACAGGGTGCCATTCGGTAACCTTTCACCGGAGATTAGTTCTTGAACGGTGCTCGGTTGAGGGTGCTAACATGAAATGTGGGTCAGGTGACCTTATACTGGGTTAAGTCTGCGACCGAAATATAGCCCTGGTACGCTAAGGCCATGATAGCGTCGCGAGTGTTTTATCTTGAGGCTCGGGCCACCGTCGACGAGGCTCCGGGTGGGCTCTTCATGTCGCGAAATCGGAGCCAATTGAAAGAATGAATGGCTGAGGGTGACTCGCTCCGACTATCGCTCATCGGGGCTCCTTATCTGCAGGCTGTAGCTCTTCCAGCCCGTGGATCCCCTGGTAGGGCCTCAGAACATTCATGTAGTCCGCGTGGCGCAGAATGAAATTGCTCGCCAAGGTCAGTGTCCGAACGCAATGAAGGCGAAGGTGGTCTTAAGTAGGTGTGAACTTACTCTTGTTCGTTATTTGCCTGTGCGTACATGTATTATATATCTTCCAATTCATACCTATCGGCATTATCTTGATCGTAATCATCCTTCCGAACAAGAACAGTTGAAGCTCTAATTAATATTTTAGATCCATGGGAATGTATTCACGGACCATCCGCCATGTGCCGTTGGTTGGATCGCGCTCGTTTCGCCAGAAACCCAAAAAGGGTCGATCACGACTGAGGTTCCACTTTGCCATGACTTCTTCTGTCATCTCTGGAGGAAGCCCCTTTTCTGGCTGGAAGACATCGAAATGTCCGATGCGTGCCTCTTCCGGGATAGCCTGTGCTGTTGGAGTAAATGTTTCGGGGTCCGAAGACCCAGGAGATGCGCGCGAGGGAGAATCGCTAGAGTACGGGGAATATTGATATCCGATGAGCGATTCTGTGGTCGAGAAATGCATTGGTTCTGGAGCTGCGCTCATTACCTCCCCATTCATCTCTTCGAGCAACATAATCCTCTCGCCAAAGGTGACAGCAGACATGCAACTGTGAAACCCCTGCACCCGAGGAGATCGAAGCATGAGAGCCAGTGCTTCGCGTCGAATTGTAGGATCCCGACATCTGAGGCAGGTGAACCACAGTGGGATGCCGGGGTTGATGTCAAATGTGAACGGTGGTTGTGTGCCGTCCGATCGCATTGATGCATCGAGAGTGATGCGAGACTGTTCCACTATCCTCTGAAAGTTCGGCAAAAATGTGTCGGTGATGGCCTCTGTTGATGAGACACAAACCTCGAGCATGATGAATAGTGCCTCGTAAACGGCAGAGAAAAGGGCACCGGTGCCGATGTCCTGTGGGGTTACAGCTTCTGTGGCATGCATTGATTCCATCAAGTTCACGAAAGCAGTATGCCAGTCCCTCAACCTGTCCGACAGTACTGTTTGTAGATCCATCAGCTCCGGGGGCACATGGGATACATCAGGGCGTAATAGATGCTCTTCACACGTATGCTGAAAGAACTGTATCTCTGCGGCGAGGCGAACGATTCCCTCCCGAGCGGATCTAAGGGAGACAAATAGCCGTATCGGTTTGTGTTCAGAGTCTCGTAGCAGGGCACTGATCTGCGCTCGAGAGAAGGTAAAGCCAATCAATCCTAAACGAATAAAGATTGGAACGATTGTATCTTCCAACAATGCCGCCTTAGCAGCCGTCACTAGCCCATCGGCTATTTGGGCGCGCAACGCGAGAATAAGATGCACGCCTTGGCAAAACAGTTGTATGGCTTCGTCGACTCCGCCTTGGAGGGCCTCAATGCAGATAAAAAGGACGCAGCTGATCAGCCCGACAAAGGTATCAATACTGCCCCGCTGAATTTGCTGACGAACAGCAGACACTGAGCGCGAGTACCAGCCTAGCGCGTCTCGGTGATTTTGTGTGAGACCAGGGTCTACAATTGGCTCGGGACTCTCAAATAGTGCACTGACGGAGATGATAGCGTCCCATACCGCAGGCTCACTCCGGCAAACCTGGGGGACGATGGTGCGCCAGAAGTCAACATCCAGTCCACCGCCAACAGACGATGCGGCGTGCTGAAAATAGTAGGCAAAAGCACGCCGCTCTCTCCACACCGTGTTCGGTGACAACGAAAGTGGATTGGTGAGCACGGGAAGTACAGAGGAGGTAGAAGAGAATTTGCTGGACTTGATGCGCTCATACTCGCATGTGCGACCTGTGCTGGTGCACCGCACACAGTGAGGCTTTTCCTCTCCACACTTGACTCTTCGGATTCTGAACGCAGTTAGGAGGATAGTCTTCGATAAGATGAAACCAGACACCTACTTGCAAGTTTTGCATCCTGATTTCGATCTTAAAAGCCCGATCGTAGCACCCGTCAAATGGGCTGATGGGCGGCCCGGCATATCGGCAGACTCCAGACTAGCGGGCTCTAGGACGCCGGTACGGCCATGGAGCCGCAGAACAAGATCAGTGGGAAGAGTAGAACTTTGGTGAGGACAGTTAAAGCTGCATATTTTGTGGAAGGGGAAGCAGAGGTAAGCTGGAACGACAGAGGAAGAGTCGTTTCGCACCAGTCAATTCTAGTTAAGGGCGAAACTAGCGACTACAACATTGGCGATTGTTCTCCAATTGGTGGAGATCCTCCTCACTTACCCACCTTGCACGTGATACCACGGTATAAACCCCCAGGAACGACAACTATACGAGACTACAAGACTACAAAAGGGACAAGGGACAAGGGACAAGAAGGGAGAATGGACGATTATTGATTCAAGTCTCGGAACCGAAAGCCGGCTTCTCACTCGGAGGATGTGGATCAGCGCTTGAAATGCCCATTGTCATCTTCGGTATTCCAGGCCCATATTGACCACTGAGGATTCGCTTTCATTTTGGAACACTGAGACCCAAGTATGAAATTAGCATCAGAAGTCGAATATTGAATAACAGAATGGGCCTTTTTATTCATTTTGGAAGTGTAGCTTGGTCCTGAAGATGGTTGGAGTTGTAGATATCCTCAATCAACCTTAGTTTGGTTGGTCAACATCTCATCATAGGCGAGACACGTGATAAGAGTAAGGTAGAAATCAAATGGGAGCGTAGATTAAAACGCAAGTCTTCGAGCAGGGCTCACACGATACACTAGATGATTCTTGCGAAAGCATTGATGTGTTTCATGCCTTGCTTTGTCGCACGCAGCAGCCCTCGTCGTAAGGCTTCAGAGGAAGTCTCGAATTCCCGGAGGCCTGAGTCATTATCCAAGGGATTCTTGTCACTTTCAGTGCTTGGTGAACTTTAGATAGACTTGTTCAGAAAGGGTCGAGCCCAAGAAAATGAGAGTGACGACTCGAGTGAGAGCGAGCTCTGTAGAAAAATAATTTTCGAGGTCTCTTTCTCCAGAGAAGAAGAAGGGGAAAACGCCACCCCAAGAGTGGACAAAGTCTTTGGATGTCCTCTACGGGGAACAAAGTCCAAGACTTCCCTTCGTTGCCTAAGTTTTGGCGCTCATTGGAAAGCATCCGACGCGCGGTATCTCACTTCCCTATGCTACTGCAATGCCTGCTCTACTGTTCTCGCTGCTCTCCATAACGTGTGTTATCATCACTAGCCCTGATTAACGCCTATAATGCGAGTTATACTCGTGAAATGTACGGAGTACGTACTGCCAACAGGGCTTATACATTCCATGTGAAAGGCGACGCTCCTAGATCTCAGCAGAGTCTTAGAAACCGGAATTAAACGACTGATCAGAAACCATGCTTTGAATAAAGAAAAGACCACGCCATCCCGATTTATATCATACATCTATACATGTGATTATTGCCGAGTAAACCACCTATCGATCCTTTGTGCAATCTGCACGCAGCGCTCGTCGACATACTTCGTGTACAAGTGTGCCACATACAGGTTGATTGCAGACATGATTACGTATCCCGCCAACCATGAAAATGCAAACGGCACTGTATACTGCCTGGAGTTCTCGGAATAAGGCTCTCTGGTGGCAATAAACCACAGGAAGTTTCTCACAGGGTCACGCACAAGATGGTAGACAGTTTGATGCACAAGGTAGAGCGAGAATGAGATCTTCCCCAGATACTGCATCGGCCATGAATTTAGCGGACGCTGGAGACGGGGTAATTGGCTGATGGCATAAACCACAAGAACGGAACCTGCCGTCTTCCAGCATCTGCTCACAACCCACCAGTCGTTCTCCCAGCGCGAAGATTCGACGAATTTGAGGAATCGGTAGTCAGGTGGTAATTCACCACCGTCACTAAGACAAACCAGGTAAATCCCGAAAATGAAGCAAGAATATTTCCAGATTGTCGAAAAATTGACGGACTTGAAATGTGACGTCCAATCTGTTAGGGAATGGAAGGGCAATTTTGGTTCCTCATCTGACGAACTTGCTCCTGACAATAACCGCATCTCAGCTAGGTATAGACCGGCCAAGAAGGCAAAGACTTCCCATAGCCCAAAATAGAACCAGTAGGTGGTTAGGCATGCCAGCGCAATGCGTCGGAGCTGCGGCCTCCAGAATGCTAGTCCCAAGACTGTGACATAGACGATACAAGATCCTCGGAATTCCACAGGCATCGTCCAGAGCTGGCTGCTCAAGCCAGAGTTCCCTTGAAGATTGATGATGTTCATGATGTCGATCATATAACGAAAGACGTAGGTGATGTGCAGCCATGGCGCAGTCCAAGGTTTCCTGCCCCTGACGATTTCATCACCAAAGTTCCATTGGTAGAGATTACAAAAGAACAGAAGCTGGGATATGACCGCGATGACAAAGACCGGCAGATAGATGCGGAAAATTCGTCGGCTGACGGCGGAAGAAAGACGACGTACAAAATTGCTGTCGTTGCTATTTCGAAGTCGTAGAAGGTTGATAGAGATCGCGTAGCCCGAGATCACCAGGAACATCGGGACCATCGCGTGGGCCGCGAAAAGGAGGCGAATAGGAGGTAGTTGGATGAGCCGCCGATTTTCCTCGGGCGGATCGGTCCAGAACGAGAGGAAGGCATGGTCTAAAACGCTACCCATGAAATAGTGATCCGTCGCGACGATGGCCGCTGCGATGCCCCGGAGGCCATCGAGCCAGGTGGTGCGGTCCATGGGTGCCGCAGGAGAGGGATGGCAGAAGAGAGATCAGATGATTCGAATTATTTTGACGAGTATAATGTACCAAAACCCGACGTTTATTATTGGGGGTCGACTAGCGCAGTCTTAGCAGGGCCCAGTTATTTTAGCGTAGGGCCCTTTTGGCGTACGCCTTCTGACGCCACCGGGCACATCCTTTCTGGAATAGGTATGGTCTACGAGTACAGTAGATAGCCGAACACATTTTTGGGAGTAAAAAAAAATCCTGGCGCCTGGGACGGGTTGTTTCACTCTTATTTTGGGCGCTCGAGACCTTGACAGGGGGCTAACGAGCCGGTGGCTTGTGCCTGCTGATATTATGATCGTCTTACTCTATCTACGGAGTATGTACACTAATATTAAGTCTCTGAATCATTCTTCGCAAGCCCAGTTTTCAATCCGACTCGACAGCCATCCGCTGACCCACGGCAGGCTAGTCTGCCGTCTGGAATCGCCTTCAGGAATGCCATTGCCCAGGAGAACCATACTGTCCATCTTACACCGGTCTTCGTAGAAGGACCACTGCACGCAGTCAGCCCAAGCTATGCAAGCGGCCTCGCAGCTGTCCACAGACTTCCAGGCCCTGCGCCACGTCTCAATGGATTCGACCGTGCTGGGTGGTTCTGCGTCTGCGGCCATGCTGGACTTGATCTCGTATTTGCCTGACCAATTATCCCACCACTCTGCGCGGGGGCGTAGGTACGGGGCGACCAGCGCCTCGTAAATGTCTCGATATCTCAACGGACCCTGGTAAGCATGAACTGTCAGCTTCGCGATGTTTCAAACCAGTGGACCGGACTCGAGAGCACTTACCTTCTCAAAGTCCCAGGACTGCTCCAGATTGTAGAATCTGGCAACATCTTTGCCGTGCGTGTGATGCCAGCTATACACTGGCTTGCACCAATTGGCGGGCTGATACCAGGTCGACCAGTGCGATTCGGGGTTGAACCCAAAGCGGAGCCGACTGTCGTCAGCGGTCTCGCCAAATTGCACGCCGTATTCGTGCAAGACGTGGCCCAGGATATGATCTCCGCAGCCATGCTCCTTCGTGAATTCTTGGTATTTCTCCACAATCTGCGGGTCGGTGCCGAAGCTCTTCTCCCAGGCACCCCGGGACAGCGCAAAGCCAGAACCACCATAAGCAAAGTAGTCACCATGGGTCCAGGACAGACTGCCCAGGTACCATGGGTCCTTGTGGTTGAATTTTTCCAAGTGGTGGAGAAGATTGGGGAGGAAAATGTAGGAGTCGTCTTCCATGAAGATGTACCATTTGGCATGAGGCTTGTTGCGCCCCGCATGCTGGACAATGGGCAGAAACTTGTATTTGTCGAGTTTCCAACCCCCAGTCGGTCCATCGGCGTCGCCAGGCATGTTGGAAACTTCGGCATAAACCTGACGCGATTCGTAGTCCTCTTGCTGGAGGTACGGTTGGAAGGGTTCTGAGTTGCGGACTTTGTCGGACGTGTTAGCGAGTATATCGATGATTTCCCACTGTCCGATGGTTTCGCGGTGATCGGAATATAGGAGAATGTTGTCGGAGTTGATGCGGTGAGGAGCGAATGTGGTGGCCATGTGGATAGGAACGCGCTTCCACAGGACGGACGCGCCAGTTTTGAACATCAGGACCACATCGTCGGTGGTCAAGCCTGTCGGCGGGTGAAGAGAATGACTGGAAGAAGAGGAAGGAGAGCTTGTAAGTTTGGCGGACGGAATTGGCGAGGGAACGACATGGTGAATGGGCTGGTCAACAGCTTCATCCGCATAGTTGGAGCTAGGATTGGGATCTGAATTCTCCAGGCGTGACGGTTCAACGAATGTGTTCGGAACAGCGGCCGCGGTGATCGCGCCTTGTGGGTCCTGACGATGCAGTTCAAAATGATAGACAAAGACAAAGAACGTCAACAGCATAATCCCCAAGGGGACTATGCGGTTGTCCTTGTAGAACTGCTGGCGCATCATTGCAGAGGATGAAGATGCTCCGCCATCGCAGTTGCAAAGCAAGTCGGACCGTTGGCATACCTCCTTTTTATTAAAAGGTTTCTCCAACTCGAAATAGCCAAACTAAAAAAAAAGCCTCGAAGCGAATTAGACTAATCCTGCCAAGCCCCGTTGCGCCCGTTCCGCTGGATCCATGCAATGAAACGAACTCCACCGAGCCACACTTGGACTCACCGTCTTCACCCGGGTTTCACAGCTTGGGCTGCCTAGCGCTGAGCCGTAGGAAACTACACGAGAAAGGTCTCATTTCCATATCGGAAAAACGAGGAAAGCCCCTGAGTCTGTCTTAGGTTAGCTCAGCTAGCATGGCTCTAGCCCGAACCGGAGGCCACGAGCATCAGTCCCGCAGTCTTACGTTTGGCTTAAAAAAAAAAAGGTTGGCAGTGCGCCGGCGACCCCTCCAAATAATTTAATTATTCACTCTTTTATTAACTTTGCTGAAGGCTTTCTCTCATTCTTTGTTGATTTTTTTTTTCGCCTCTAATTTTCTGCCCGTCGTTCGTTACTACTCGCGCTGAACGAGTGCCGTTAAAATGGACTTATTCAACGAGAAAGACTTGTATACGGGGTTCTCCATGTTTCAAAGGGGCCCCGACGTCTCTCGCTTTCGTCAATTTCTTAATTTGCTGGGATGCATTATTGTGATCCCACTTTACACGCTCATTACCGGCTATACACGACACCCGTTGACTCTAGATATTCTGCTGGTCATTTTCACGGCGGAGTACAATCGTTTCGCCAATGGGAATCGCCGGCGGCGGTTGAAGGCCCCTTCTCAGGATATCCAAGACCCGGAGAAAGCTAGCGGTCTGCTTACTAGCGACAGCAGCACAGACTGTATGGCGGCGATCGTCGGCTACCGTGAAGACCCAGAGCTGTTTGCTCGGGCGTTAGATAGCTACAAACATGCCGCAGACTGCCGCTTCGTCCTGGTGGGCGTCGATGGCGATGATACCCCGGACATGGAAATGGTTCGCGTTTTTCAGGAGGTCAGCATCTATGAGACTGTTCGCCTCGTATCATACTAACAGGAGATACAGGTATTCCCCGACCGATCGACAACCATTCAGATTGACGAGCCTTTTGGCGAGATGGCCATGAAGACTTTTGAGAAGCTTTCCACCATTGATGGGAACGCTCAGGCTCCTGAGGTGTATATGGAAGCGACTATTGCCCACTGCTGTCAGCTCGCGCGCGAGATCCTGTCCGAGCATGACCTCGACCTCGGTGAGGCCGGTGGCATCACACGATTGTGCCTCTTCCAGCCACATTTGCACAAGAAGGGAATTATGTTTACGTCTTTCATTTTCTCCATTGTGATCTCCGAGATGCTCGGCATCGAGTATCTGTGGTCTTCCGACTCTGACACGATCGTGCTGCCTGATTCTCTACGAAGCACCATTGCAACCATTGCTGGTGACCCCCACGTCGGTGGCGGAAGCTCGGGGCTGATTGTGCACAATGAGAATGACACGGTCACCAGCAAACTGGGCAGCGTGGTATACTGGTCGGAGCTTTATATGACTCGATCAACCTCTACTGCCTCGGGCACCAGCGAGTGCCAGTCTGGCCCCAGCACAGCTTTCCGAGTAGCGGCGCTGCCAGCAATCTTGTATCCTTGGTATACCCAAACTGTATGCGGTCACCGAATGATTGTCAACGAGGATCGTCATCTCACCACCAACCTCCTCATGCGTGGATGGACCGTGACATATGTGTCGGACACATTGGCCGCAACTGATACCCCTACAACCCTGAGCCGCTGGATTATGCAACAGGTTCGCTGGGGCCGAGCAGCCCACATTGAATCCTTCCAACAGCCTCAAATTTACGTCCTCAATAATCCGCTCTTCTTCTGGGCCGCCATCAAGCGAGAGGCTGGTCCCCTGCTTGCATTTTGCTATATTATTTACTATCTCATGACTGGCCGCTCCTTTATTTATTTCAACTGGTACGACATAGGCATTCGCATCGCCTACACATTGCTGTACAACATCTTCCGCAACCCAGACCGAGGCCCCAGTAACTGTTGGTTGTGGTTTGGGCCTGGCATCTTTTTCTACAACATCCCCCTTCCCATGATTCACACCTGGAGTTTGATTACTGTGTTCCAGGATGGATGGGGTACATCCATGCGATCAACCAGCGAAATGTCCAAGCGAGGAAAGGCTTGGAAACGCTGGAATGATTTGGGTTTCTTTGTTGTTTGGATGGGAATTGTCGGTGGTGCTTTGGCTCGAATGTTCGCCCACAAGGCTGGGTGGGATGACGCCAGTATGTTCAAGGCCATCGTGCTGGGAATGATCGTCCCGTCGGCAGTGTCCTTCTATGGTCTGGTGGTCCAGGAATGATTTCCAAGACGAGACTACTACGCACGCCCCTCCTTAGACTAGGTAATTTCGCTATCTTAATACCAACAGACTTTTCAGAAAGATGCTTTTTTAGATTTGTGGCGTGCCAGCCGGAGCAAAAGATGTTGGTACGCCATTTCAGATCGACAGTCCCTAATCTACAACGGTAATCGATGCTGCAGATCACTACGCGTCAGGCTCTCCTGAATTGCCGATAAAGATTGAATAGAGTTCCCACTCGGTGGGGACGACCAGAAAGTTCCAGAAAGCGAAAGCTTATTCTTTGTTCGAAATTGTGTGTATTCACCATAATCACCATCAAGTGTCGCCAAGCCACCACCATTTCAGGCCATCAGGAAAATTCAGTCGATTAGATTTCCTCCAAATACAGAGGGAAGTCCGCATCCATTTGGTCAAGCCACTGCTGGACGTCCTCAGTAGGGTCCTGGACGAAATAATCGCGAACCGCCTGCGAAATGTGGGAGTGGAACGTCAGTTTAGCCTTCGCCCAGGCGACGAAAACATCATCTCCGGGCAGACACGGAGCAACTTCTGAGAGTGGAAGTAGGCCCATGCTTCGGCGAAAGCAGTCATGGCGGGGGAAGTGATCCCCCTGAGTTCCGCGCGGCGTTACTAGAAGGAAAAACCCTAGCGAAACGTACAGGAATGCATGCCGAGTTCCGGGCGAAACAACCTTGACACAGGATGGACGGTGTGGTATTCCGCAACAGGGATTGCAAAGCAGCATGCTAAGAAGGTACACGACCACGTCAAATGGCCCTGCCCACGTGCAGAGGAGCTGAAATGCGACAAGAACATTTCCACGAAAGTGATTGCCAACCAGAATGCACTCTCCTTTTGCGGTAAACGTCTTGTCACAATCCATCTCCTCTGCGCGTGAGCAGGGCCATCTGACATGGTCGTGCACGCTCTTAGCATGCTGGTTTGCAGTCATTTTTGCGGAAAATCTCTTGCCACATTCAAGCTCCAGAACGTAGCTGATTTCCAGTGGCACGTCGTTGCCAGGCTGGGAGTTTTTGATCACAGTGCGCAAAAAGTGCATACACCACAGAAAGGTGGTCTTGATTGGCATCGCGAGAGTAACACAAGTCCAAAGAGGCATGTTGACGTCGAAAAGACGCACCAAAAGGTAGGAGGACAGATAGTGATGCGGAGGTGTGAGGACCACAACAAATTTAGGTGTGGGGATGAGGGAAGATGGAGAAGGATCAGCGGGCGCTGATATGGCACACCATATCCGTGGAGAGTTCATCAGTTGACGACGCCTCAGCGTCCACCTCTGCGGATTTGCGTTTCCCCATGAGTAGAGTAAGTGGGAGGCACGGATAAGATGTGGTAAGTGAAAGATGAGTGAGGTGAAAAGATGTGAGTGAAGGATAAGTGTGGTGGAAAAGTGTGGCTAGGACTTGAGGAAGGCAAAGGGTCGTTAGTGAAGGAAGTTGTAGGAGGTTGATGGGGAAGATGAGGTTGGTGGAAAGTTGTAAGAGGTTGGAGGGGAAGATGCTGTGGTTGTCACTTAAAAGGAGAGAGATGGGGAAATTCAGCCTGAATCAAAATGTCAACAAACAAAAATCGCGCTCGTACGTGCCACGCTTCTTTGTTGATACACATGTGCCTTCCCGCCCGGGCAGTCCCTGCACGCCTGAGGGTGCTGCTGGAGGGAGGCATAATTCTCGCCACCCCGTGAGAGAGAGGCTTCGTGTGCGTCGAGGGGGCATGACTTTCCGATCTCAGCCCTGACTGGGTTATTGAGGAAAGTAATCCGCATGCCATCCAAGGTTACTTGTGCCGAAACTTAGGCATTTGCAGAAGCTCAAGCATAATAAGAAGGTTGACCGGGTGCCAATTTATCGTACGTTATATACCATCTCGCTATAAAACACTCGCTACCGAGATGGAAGAGAAAGACTCAATTCGCGATAATGACCACAGAATTGAAGAACATTACGTATAACGAATGATGACCCTATTTCAGGTCTGAGCACGGTCATGTCGTTTCACATGCCATGCTATTTCCGCCATGGTGTTTAGATCTTCTCCCAGGGGCTCAAGCTGTACCATCAAATATGGGAACGGAGTCACTCCGAAAGAGGAGGGAAGGTCCGTACGAAGCTAGCAAGGCACGAGCAGTCAGCGAAAGACGAAATAATGGAAGGAACGCGGTGTGAAACGGGAATTGACACTTGGGGTCCACATACTGAGCAGGGCACTCATATCCAGTCGGGTTCTTGTTCAGGTACAGCTGGTGGTACTCCTCGGCATCCCACCACTGGCCAGCGGGCACAACCTGAGTCGAGACAGGCTGCTTAAACCACTCCTTGCTGACCTTGTCCGTAATGTCCTCCGCGATCTTCTGCTGCTCTTCGCCATGCGTGAAGATCACGCTGCGGTACTGAGTGCCGACATCGGGGCCCTGGCGGTTCAAGGTCGTCGCGTCGTGCATGCGGTAGAAGAACTCAATGAGCTGACGGTAGGACACGACGGAGGGATCAAATGAGATCTGGAGAGCTTCGGCATCTGGGGGAGCGCCAAAAAGGTGAGCAAGGTGTTCGCGCACAGTTGGGAATCATCGGGGAGCTCCGGAGAAGATCTTACGGCCAGTATCGCCGGAGCACACGGCGCGGTACGATGGCGATGAGGTCTGGCCACCACTGTAGCCCACCTTCGCATTCACAAGGCCGTTGCCGTTGCCAAACTGCTTCCGGAACAGGTGCTCAACGCCCCAAAAGCAGCCCGCTGCGAGGGTGGCCTGCTCAGTGGTGCTGGACATCTTGCGTGCTTGCGGCTCGTGAGTCAAGGAAAGGAATGGCGAGCTGGCAGAGAAGGGGCGGAAGAAGCGTGAGAAGAGTGTTGAGGCAACCGGAGCAGCGAAAGACATGTGCCAGAATAATTTCTGGATTCGGGTGGGGACTTGCTGGATCAGAAGTGGGGGGATATGATAAGCTGAGGCGATCGATTTTCAGCAGGCGGATTGCAAAATGTCGCAGATTCTTGCGAAGCAAAAGAAGTATAGGAAATATAAGGAATCTTCTGGGCAGAATTGGCGGAGAAAGAAATAAAGACTCATCGGGAGCTTAGAGCCGTAGGTCTCGAATGGCGTCATCCAGAAGTCTGACAAAGCAGCACGGAACATCGAAGCTCCCCGCATTCCATACTGAACCCTAACCTTAAAGGATTGAATTGCCGAAGTACGGCTCGGCTTCCAGAAATACGAGCCCAGAAACTAGACATAGTGCCCGAGAAAATGTTGCAATGAAACAGATCAACGTTGTTAATGTACACACCAAGAAGAATATGTCAGAAAAGAAGCGAGAACAAACGTCGACATCCGAATGCGATAGGCAATCTGGTCCAGCGGCGTAGACAACAACAAGAGAAAGATAACAAGGGGACGAGAGCATTGTCAGATCTGTGGAGAACGTAGAGGAGAGGATTCACAAAAAAGGAAAGGAAAAAAAAGGTGGTATCTAGTACGCCAACGCCCAATGCCAAGCTCCGGTACACCGTTCCAAGTACAGGGGTAACATTAAATCAGAAGGTCGTCTGTCTACCGCAGTCTACTGGAGGTAAACTCGGGAGTATTGTTCACGGTGGGTGCTGCGATCGCGCTCAGGCGAAGAGCATCTCTGCTAGACAGGCTGGCATGCCGAGGCCGGATGTCACCTCCCAGAGTGGTCCGTCGTCCCGTGTTCTTCATGACAGGCAGGGCGTGAGCGCTGAGGACATTAGGCTTGGTCTCACTCTCACGCTCGCTCTTGACCATGCGGCGGGCTTGGGATGCGGTGAACATCGTGTTCTCGCTTGGAGAGCTACCATAGGTATTGGAGCTAGGGCTGCGACGGCGGTGAACCCGCAACGAGTTGCTGCCCGATGTTGCACCGAATTGACTGCTGGAGATACGGCGCATAGCGGAATTAATTTTCATAGCCTCGTTTTTGTCGGACCTCCAATTGTCCTTGTTGTCGGACACCGGGCTGCTCGAAAAGTTGCCGCTTGGGGACCGAACGGCTATCCGGGAGGGCTTCTCTGATGAAGCGCGGTTCAAGAAACTGCTGCCCTCAATGTCACGGAGAGGAGATTTCTCATTGTCGAAGGGGGGAAGGCTGACGGAAGGAGGGGGGGCTAGGGGAGAGCTGCCAGTTCTCTTAGAGAGGAACCCAGCCGTGAACCGGTTGTTGTTCTTCTGAACTTTCAGGGTCGGTTCAGGCGGGGCCGGAGCAGGGGAGACTGAACAAGCTGGGCTGGCAACCCTTGGAATAATTCGTGGAATAGGAGATGCTGTCCTTGGTAGAGAAGGCTCGGAGGGCTCCGCTTCGGAGCTGGTATCGTCCGAGGACTCAGGAGCTTTCTGGGGTGTCTTCTGGAACTCAGTGAGGGGACCATCCTCCTCGTCATCCTTCCAGCGAACAGATCGCTTAGAAGCCTTGGCCTGTGTTTTCTTAGGGGTGAAGCTGACACTCTTTCGCCCGGCGCCAACCTTGCGACGGCGAGGTGAGCCCTTAATTGGAGATGCAGCAGCCGCCACCGGGGCGAGCTGAACAGAGGGAGTGAGAGACAGTCTTGGAGGGGGAAGGCCCACCAAGCTGAATCTCTTCTTCGGCTTGGCAGGACTAGCAGGTTTGGCAGGGCTTTGCAGATTAAGATTCGGGACTGCAGGCAGGGTGCCGTCGGGCTTGACAAGGTTGGCAGCTGCATCGGTGCAGCTCTCCAACATTTTCATTAGGACAAGCCGCCCCTTCTGGATAGCCTCGGAAGCATTAAGTTGCATCATATCCTCGATCGAGGCCATCACCTCAAATTGGGCTTGAAGCAGCAGTTGGACTGCAGCTGCCTCACCAGCTTTGTCTTGATCGACCACTGCAGACAAGGCCTCACGTTCGGCATTTGACCGCAGAAGCTCAGCTTCTCTGTCCAGATTTGCGTAGTCGCTGGCGTCGCTAATGTCGAACTCCTGAAGCTGCTTCGTCGCATTTTCGACCGCCGAGATCATGGCCCGATCCCAAGTGTTCTTGGACAAACGTTGGTTATAGTGGTGTCGGCTGCCCTCAAGCTCCAGCAGAATGCCCTGCGCGGTTTTGCGGATTGCGTGGAGGTTGGAAAATCCCTCCTCGTTTTCACGGGACGAGCACATGCCATCAAAAGCCGCGATCCAGGAGGAGAGAATACCAATGCGACGGCTGATTTGCCTCAGCTTGAGCATGTTGTTGGTCTTTTCCTGTCGCTCCGGAAGACCATGTTCGTAGGCACTGCGAATGCGAGCAATACCCTCACGAACGACAGCATCCTTCTTCTCAGATTGTTTCTTGAACTTGGAGAAGGCGACGTTCTCAGAATCCTTCTGCTGTGCTTTGAGCTCATTAATCAGGTTCATTTGCTCGTCAATCTTTACCAGGAAGTCCTTAACGTGACGATTGACATTGAACACGTTGCGGGTGACCTTGGTCTGAATATTCTTGGCTCGGTTGGCATATCGCAGGGTGTTCTGGGTCTCATCGAAGTGTTGGCTCGACGGGCTGACGCACACAATCATCACAGTCTTGCAGTTTCCGCCAAGGGCAAATTTGAGCAGTCGAGTGAGCTTCGAGTTTCGGTAGGGGATGTGGTTGCGCTTCCGAGGGTCACAAAGGGCGTTGATGCAGCTACCCAGCGCCAGCAAGGACTTATTGATGTTGGCACCTTCAAATAATCGTTCCCCGCGGTTTTTCGTAGCGCTGGCTCGTTCACTTCCAGCCAAATCGATGATACTCAGGGTAGCCATTGTATGAGGTTCATTTTGGCCCGCATTTCGGTCTTTCTGGGCGATGTTGATTTGGAGGACGGCGTGGGATCGGGACGAAGTGGCATTGGCCTCGGTTGGGGACATGGTGCGGCATTCGTTACCTCGCATGATCATATCCATAACCTGCTCCACATTTTGAGGATGATGGCTCGATAGACCCGCGACCGAGACAGACTGGTTGGTGTCCTCTCGGAGCATGAGACCGCCCTTGGTGTTACCCGTAACCAGCAGGTCGCGAATGGTTTCATTGTAGATTTCCAGGTAGGAGAGCGAAATCTCCGTTGCCTTCTCACCTGATCTTTCGTCGATCCTCTCGAAGAGCTCCTGCATCGTCATGAAAATTATACCCGGTTGTTGTGCCGTTCCCGTAATAGTATGTGTCTTTCCGCAGCCCGTGGCACCGTAGGCGAAAACCGTTGCGTTGTAACCGTCGAGAACGTTATCAAGGAGTCCGCGGGTGGTAGATTCGTAAACTTCACCCTGAGAAGCATTTTGGTCGAAGATACGATCGAAGGCAAAGGTTTGATCCTTGACACGCTTGCCATTAGGGACCACGCTCCGGGAAAACTTCTGGACGGGGCTGTCCTCGGGAGGATCGAAGACCCTAAGACTGGTCAGCACACCGTAGCTTCATGAAAGAAACCCATATATTGGTACTCACAAGCATCGGTCGTCAATCACCTTGACAATGGATCGGATCCCTTTCTGGTTCAGCTTGGGAGCCGGCACGCCGGCCAGAGACCCGTCACCTAGGAACAGAGGCCCATCGTCGGACCTCGAAATCTGGGCCGCCTCGCGGATTGTGAATGGCCTCACGCGGACCGCGACCGAGATCGAAGAGGCGCCATCGGATGAGGCCATGGTGCAAGTTGGAGCGTGTTATTCCCACCAAGTCGCGATGTTGCGGGGCCGGTGTGTCGAAGCAGTTGGCGACACCCTGCGGTCGGCAAGGGCAGAGGGGGTTGACGTTGTCGAAAGTAACGATTGAGAATGGAGAATGTATGGAGCTAAAGGTGTATGGGGTATGGGATGCAGTATTCTCCGAGAGCATCTTCTGGATGCGATTTCATTTGTTGATGCGTGTGCGTGTTGTCCCCTCCTGGTTGCTCCGAGCAACCGTTACAGAGTGGCGATTAACCTGCAGATGCCGTGGCAATTAACAAGCCACCACAGCACTCTGTAGTGGCCGTCACTCTGCCGGTATGTACATGTGTTTCGGGTGTCTACCACGCTCGCCCCTCTGATGCCCACGCACCACCTGTCTCAGCTGTGTCGCGGGATGTGAGAATTCCTGCAACTGATCATATCGAATGTACAAGAGGAACTATGTGACAGAAGAGCTTGTCTACGATCGTTTGAGATCTTATTGGAGCCCATTACTGTCTACTTATTGTCTAGAATATCAGTTAAACCGCCCCCTACAGTAGGAGGGACGGCGAATGTCCTGTCAGAAGACCCTCTAGGCAACTCGATAAGATTGCGGCAATCTTGTAGTGTACAGCGTAGAGATTAATGGAGGTTTAGCTTTATTCTCCGCGCCCAACCCGAAGCCACCAGTAAACACCGTGAGAAAGATATGAAGCAAGAAACCTTTTAGGTCCACCAGCGCCAGACGCCACGCTCTGGGCAGCGATATCGCCATGCCCATCCTGTCGTATATGATCCATGAGCCGTAACACACACTGCACATGGCTATTCCTCGTCATCGTCAAAGCTTGGAATCATCACGTCCCAACCTGGATCGTCCCGCTCAATATCTGGGTCCGGTTCATCACCTTCTGGCGCGTCGCCCGGCTTGCGGAAACGAAAGGCAACTGAATGACCGTTGTCGAGTCCTGCAGCTAGCAGAGTACCTGACGAAGCTTTCTTTGCTGCGGTGTTCGTCGTAACTTCCCCATCTCCCTGTAGGAGTCTCCATCCTTTCTCTCGATCGCTTCTGTCTACGGGGACGCCAAACTCGATGAGCGTAGAGTCGGAAGGAAGGGGGTCCCCGTTAATTTCGAGCATATTACGCGACTTGAGAGCTTCAAGGAGCTTTTCTTTGACGGCCGTGAGGGGTTCGTGCGGTTGGAGTGAGAGGAGGACGGTGGTCTTATGCTTCTTGAAGAGAAGAGTCGAGGCCCGCGAATCGGGCTTTGCTTGTTTTGGCGGCTGTGGGTCAAGAGTCAGTAAAAAGGGTGAGGGACGACACAAGCCATGTTACGCACCATTTTGTAGGTGTGTAGATGTGGATTGGCGAGGTTGCTTGTCTTGACGGTCGCTTTAGTGATTTGGTAGTGACGGAGGCGGAGAGTCAGGGCGGGAGCAGGCCGCGCTCCGAATTTCTGGTACTACGTTCACTCAAAGCCTCCAAGTGCCTTTTCCCCTCTGGCACACATCCTCCAGAATGGAGACTCAACAACCAAAGCCCGACTCTTCGAGCGAATCTTCTCTTCTGGTGAAGCTCATCCACTGGCACAAGCTTTTCGAATCCGACACTCCTCCGCGGCTGGGCATCGAAGTTGACAAGCGCTTACCCTATGCTTTCATCTCTGCATTCACCACCGGAATGGCCTTGGGATACTATCATGGGAGCAACAAGGCGGGCCTTGTCTTCCGAGCAGAGAACGCCCATCGGTTCCCTACGACCTCAACAGGTTGGTTCCAGTACCACAAGACCAAGAACTACATTTCTGTTGTGGGCGGCGTGAAGGATGGTTTCAAGATGGGATCAAAGCTAGGGGCAGGGGCACTTGCATTCTGTCTGTTTGAGGAGACAGTTGACTATGCCCGGCATGATGAGAGGGACTTTTTGTCCACTGTCACAGCAGGATTGTCCTGCTCGGGAATCTACAGTTTATTGGGTAAGACCTGGGCTGAAGAGCCCTTTGTGAGCCAAAGCGCCAACAAAAAGACTAACTTGATTCTCTTCTATTCAGCCCGTCACGATGTCTATACTGCCGCCCGAACTGCAAAGCTTGGATTGAAAATGAGCTTGGTCTACGGCCTATTACAAGACGCCCTGGAATCGATGAAGGGCAACCACCCAGCCTACGTCGACTTTCTTTTGGGCAATCGCCGGTCCAAAGCGGCGAAAGAAGGATCGGTTTGATTAGGCTTGTCTATGGCTGCATCGATTTTGCTAGACTCCGGCCGGTCGGCTTCGTCGACCATTGGCCACACCGAGACGTCCAGGCCCTGCCAACGTCCGCGTTGGCCCTCTTCTCAGGCTCAGGCATGATTGTGTGATGTATTGCCGCCCAGATCAAGCAGGTATCCCATGAGTGGTGCACATCAAGTCCACTTTCGGCCTCTCCCCGAGGGCCCAGACTGCCGGAATGGGATAGCACAACCCCAACCGGGTCTCACACGGGAGTTATCGTCCTGCCCGCGCTATAATACGGGAAATGGAGATCTAGGGAATACCAGTTCAACCTCTTGCCTGGTATGGCATTAGCCACTGCTTTGGGAAATGGGCACATGGAATCTTGTCCAACGGACACATTCTGCTATTGATTTGTTGTATAATTTGTATTTTGTATATTTTGATACCCTTATGTACTATATTGTATATGACCCACGGTGCTCCTTATTCCACTAGTACTCCAGTCCTCTATTGGTTCTGGTTCTATACTCCCTACACCATAGTGATTATAGACAGTCGGGTCCTTGGGGCCGTCGCGGCATCTGGGCACGTGATGCAATGCGCCCGGTTATTCTGAGGCCATTCACAAATGAAATGGCCATTCCCCAGGATTCCGTTCCAATTGCGGTTAAAATTACCTAGCAGATACACACAGGCCGTTGCATCGCTGCGGTCTGCAGGAGTGTGGGGAGTCACGCCGTCTGCCCATTGCGCGCTCGGCGAGCGAGCCGGATTGGGATCCGCCGTGGATGACCGCAAAAGAAAACCAGCCTTTGTCGCCTTCTGTTGAGATATAGTGCACCGGAAGATCTCTAATGGATATTGTCTGCCATCTTATAGCCACCATAGCCTCTATTGCGTAGATTTTTCTACCCAAATCGACCCCGGATGAGCCGATAGATCGGCCTCTGCAGACACCAAAAAAGCAAAAGTGACGATCCGATTGATGTTGACCGCTTTGTGCCGCCCCCACCAGCCATGAGAAATTCAGGCAAGCGAGATTGTTGGGACTGGAATGCTCTGATGAGAAATTGAAGCTTCTTCGGCGACAGCAGAGTGGAGCTCAGCCAGAGGACATTTGGCGGTTCCCATAGAGTTTCCTCCGGTTGCCAGAAGATCGGTGGAGCTCAACCGCATTTGACGTCGCTGAGTCGGCCACCCCCCACCTTCAGCCTGAAGGGCATCCCGTGAGCTCTGACATCCTTCACATCCTTTGACGTACCCCTCCAGCTCCCATCCTTTCCCCCCGCAGATGCCGCTCTGCTAGTGTCGCGACTCTACCCATTGGGTGTGGAAGAATGCCGACGGGAAGCTCGACTCTGGTGCTGCTCTCGTCGACGTCATCGTTCTATTGATGCTCCCAGGCTGTATGCCTGGCTGCTCGCCGACTGACTTTCCATCTGATCTTGCTCCGAACTGCCTGAGATCATGCGTCGTCATGGCAGGGCCAGCGGTGGCCCGACCAAGGCCGTCTCGCCCTTGTCCGATACCGTGTCGCTCATCCATTCCTTCGATTCGGTCCTGAACCCCAACCGGCCTGCGCGACCTTCCCCCTTGGCCTCCTCGCACATCAAAGCCTTGCCGCTCGAACTCATCGATCGCCTGCGCTCGTTCCCTTTGTTTCAGTCCACCCCGGAATCCTTCTTAATTGAGGTTGGCCAGCACTTGCGCCCACAGCTCCACGCCCCGAACGACTATATTCTGACCGAAGGTGATGACGCGAAGGCGATATACTGGCTGGTGCGCGGTGCGGTCTCTGTCACGTCGCGTGATGGTGAGAGTGTATATGCCGAGCTCAAACCGGGGGCTTTCTTTGGAGAAATCGGTGTGTTGATGGATCGGCCGCGCACTGCGACGATCATCGCTCGCACTCGATGCATGCTGGTCGTGCTCACAAAAGAGGATTTTCGAAATATCTTGCCGCGCTTCCCGGAGGTTGAGCAGGCCATTAGGGAAGAAGCTCAGGAGCGATTGATGATTCTGGAGAAGAAGAAGAAAGAAACCTCTGCTCCGGTTGTGGATGAACCCGCCCCCAGCCCGGTGCGAAGGGGCTCAAAACGATTGCGAGAGAGCTTTTCCAAAGACCTGGCTGTCACTGAAGAAGACTTGACTCTCAGCTCAATATACAAGAAGCGGAAGTCGCCGAGCCCGGGGCGCCGGGATGCTTCCAGCGCGCTGGCCAATGGTTCGGTGAATGTTCGTCTTTTGCTCAAAGAGCTTCCTCTATTCAAGGGGCTGCCGGCCGATATCCTCCATTTTTTGGGTCTCAATGCTCAGCCAAGTTCATTCCCTCCATTCACCGACATCATCAAGCAAGATTCTCATGGCCGAGAACTCTACTTCATCGTTCGCGGTGAAGTGGAGGTTGTTACCGAACGGCATAAGCAAGATCATATGCATCATGGCCAACCAAATGGGGCTGATCACCCGGATGTTGAAATCAAAGCCCGGCTCAAGCAAGGCCAGTATTTTGGAGAAGTGGTCAGCCTATCGCTCGCACCGCGTAGGACAGCTACCGTTCGATCCGTTACATCGGTTGAGTGTCTCATGCTCAGCGGAGAGGTGCTATCAAAGTTCTGGGAAATGTGCCCCCAGGATATCCGTGAACAAGTCGAACGTACCGCTCAAGAGAGACTTCAGGCTGCAGCAGATGGTGATGTGGTCATGTCAGAGGCAACGGACGAGGAAGCTCCCATGGGCGACTTGGACATCGATGACCGAGTCAAGATAAGGGCTTCTCGGAGGCGCTCAATGCCCCTTCTAACATTGACCGAAACTGAACTAGATGGACCGCCTCGACCGTCGTCAGTTGATAATCAGGAGCAAGCCGTGTTAAGACCTTCAGACCCCGATCCCTATCTCAGCCTTGGTTTGGACAAGGTCCGGCTGCGAAGCCGACGCGGCTCGGTGGCACCATTGACACCGGAGGAACTCACGGGAGAACTGCAACGGTCATCTCCTACGGAGCCTCGCTCTGCTACCTCCTCATGCCTGGCCCTCCCTGAGACCGTTGGCCTCTCCAAACCGCACCAAACATCGCGTCCCTTCGGCGTCGCCCATCATGGAATTTTCCCCGATAGTGTACTGTTGAACATCTTCCAATTCTTGGATCTCCATCATCTCCTTCGATTTCGCGCGGTGTCGTCTCACTGGTCAGAGATTCTGAACAAATCAAACGACGTGGCTCGCAACCTGGACCTTAGCATATATAATCGCAAAGTCACCGACGACGTGCTTGTTAAAATTATATGCCCGTTTGTCGGCAATCGGCCTCGATCTGTCAACATCAACAACTGCTTCCATATCACCGATGAAGGCTTCAATGCGTTAGCGAATACTTGTGCGCCCACATCGACCACGTGGAAGATGAAAAGCGTTTGGGACGTCACAGCATCTGCTATCCTTGAAATGTCCAGCAAAGCCACCGGTCTTCAAGAGGTGGACCTGAGCAACTGCCGAAAAGTGGGAGATACACTCATGGCCCGTATTATAGGATGGTTCGTACCCGGGAATCAGAAACCTGGCGAGGGGAAGACGTCCTCCATCAAGCCGACTCTTCAAACCCCTGATGGCACCGTCTATGGCTGCCCTAAGCTGACGAAGCTCACTCTTTCCTACTGCAAACATGTCACAGATCGTTCCATGCACCACATCGCCTCTCATGCTGCCAGTCGCATCGAAGAAATGGACTTGACACGTTGCACCACCATCACAGATCAAGGATTCCAGTATTGGGGCAATGCACGATTCACCAACTTACGCAGACTCTGTTTAGCGGATTGCACATACCTGACCGACAATGCCATCGTCCATCTGACGAATGCCGCCAAGCAGCTGCAAGAGTTGGATCTAGTGAGAATTTCATCATGTTCATCACTTCAATTACCAGTTACTGACCCTTATCCGGTACCTAGTCTTTCTGCTGCGCCCTCTCTGATACGGCAACCGAAGTTCTCGCTCTTCAATGCTCCCAATTGCAGTACCTCAACATGTCGTTCTGCGGCTCGGCTATTTCCGACCCTTCCCTGCGCAGTATCGGTCTTCACCTCCTTTCCCTCAGACACCTATCAGTACGCGGCTGTGTCCGTGTTACTGGAGTAGGCGTCGAGGCCGTTGCCGAAGGCTGCCACCAATTACAATCCTTCGACATAAGCCAGTGCAAGAACCTCACGCCTTGGTTCGAGGATAATGGGCCGATGCGTTACCAACCACGGATCGAGTTCGAGACTGTCGCTTCAAATGGAAGGAATTTCAGATGATCTGAGCACTCCTGAGCATTGTTGGATCTTGTCAACCTCGTCTAGCATCCCTACCCTGGGCCCCTCGTGGCCCCATCTCTCCACAGCATGACACTCACACTGGCAATACTTTGCTCGGGCCTACCTCCCCCAGTTTGCAACATACGCACACATCACGGCCTGCATGCACTAGCTATGCCACTCTTCTCTTTTCATTCGAACTTTCGCATCCTTCCTTCGGGTTTCTGTCTTCATCACCATGGAGCTACCGAGAACATCTTCTGATAATCATGGGAGTTCAGGGGTTTCTGGAACATTTTTCATTCTCTTGTCGGCCTCGCCCCATATAGATTGCACTTCCAGATCCGGGCTTGTGCGTTTCTACGATTGGGATTCGGGTCACGGGTTTCTCTACTTCTTGGACTGGTTGAGCATGGCAGGAGTTCTAAGACTGACAGCATCACTTTCGCGGTTGCGTTCGATATTTTAATCTGTTTGATGGTCTTTTACTTCTCTTTTGTCTCTATTGCCATTTACCTACGAGATAATGTTTCACTTTTGTCTACTGATCTTTCTTTTCTTTGATTGGGGACCCCGGGGTTACTGTAAATCTAAATTTCCTACACTATCTACTCAATTTCTCTTTTTCTAAACACCTGGTATAGTTTTGAAGCGGGAATTCCCGGGGTTGGCTCACATTGGCCTATGGTTTATTCGATCTATTTTTTCCGCTTGGGCCATGCATATGATTTTTTGGCCAACAAGTCAAACGCTGTATTGCTATGATCATTGTATCGAAGCCAGATTCATTAAATGACTCTTGAATTACCTTGTGCCAAGACTTAGGGTAAGACTCAGAATTTTATAGATGTACCTTTTTAGGCCTTGATGCAGACAATTCACAAAGGGCAGCAATGCCCCCTTTCTACGGTGATATCCTTGGTTTGGATACTCTGAGCAGCAGTCTCAGGCTCAAACAATGTAATTTCTCCCAAGACTGGCATTGTTATATATTTACCAGAAAGAGCTTCCTGGCCCAAGAGAGTCTGGAGTTTCGGCCTTAGTTCACTGATTCTCTTTACTTCCACCTACTTAAGCATCCTTCTCTACCTCATTTGGCAATCATCCCCTGGATTACAACTATTTCCTCTTCCTCTACTTTTCCTGAAAAGTTCAGAAGATATCAAGAAGAGCTTCTCTTCCCACATCTCCCTGTTGATTTACCTTAGCTGATCTTGATTTCCTTTAGCTTTTCGGCTTGATATCAACAATACAACGCCCGCCATCATCATCATGGGCGACCATAACCTTTCTATTACACCTCCTGCTGAAGTGCCATTGGCGGAGGACCCTTTCTGGGGGTACCTCAGTGACGTCCTCACTGTTCCCGGTCCTCCTCCAGACGATCCCACTTGCGCCGTGTGCCCTACCAGTCTTGTCCCAATTGATTTCATGAATCCCTCCCATGCTCTCAGTCCTACATCAGGTGCCCCAACCCTTGTTGCGCCTCTCACTAGCCCTGACAAAGCTGACTCCGCGCCTACAACCAACGCTTCCAACCCCGCTGGCGAGGATGATGCCCAATCTTCGCTGAAGAGGCGTCGGACCCGTCACTCTCCCGAGCGAGACTACTCCCAGGAAGTTATCGCACACAACCGCAAGCGGAGGAGAACCGGCCAAGCCTGTGACCGATGCAAGGTATATCTATTCATCTACGTCTCCTTCCTCAGTCTCGCTCGTTCGACTCTACTGTATCAAATCGAGTAAATGGGCTAATTCATCCATCCTTTCTCTTGCAGGTGCGCAAGTTCAGATGCGACCCACGCCTCGATGGCTGTATCAATTGCTACTTAGCAGGCCTGGAGTGCAAAGTGACAGATCTCGTTACTACGGATACTTCCGTCCGAGGTGCTGCTCGTCGCATGGCTGTGGAGATCAAGTGTCTGCAGGATCGTGTTGCCGCCCTCGAGCAGGAAAACGAGCAGCTTCGTGCCGACCTTTACCAGAAAACCAGGCAATCCCTTCCGACAGCGAGCACACTGTCACCCTCAGGCAGGAAGGTCACTAGGTACGCTGCACCAATCCCAATGCCAATCTATGGTTCTAGGCCCCCGTTCAGCTAGAGTATGTCGAGCTGCGAAGCGAGCTGCCCAGCCTCACCGACGTAAGTTCTACCATCTTGACTCTGTGTTTTCAGAATAGAACACTAAGATTGTTTACAGGGCGAACAACTGTACAATGCTTATTCCTTCATCACCGCCCAAGTAGGCAAAACCCTGCCCTTCGCCTCAAACGACAAAGACCAGAAGCTAGTACGATAGACTGGCCTCTGTCCATGTTTGTCCATCTTGCCTAGCCATCTGGGCAGAATATCTTTGTGACTTGTTTTACCTGTGCTATTTTGCGGCATCTTTGTCGTTTCCCGTGCCCTATGTCTTATCCGTCTTTGTTTTTTACAGTCAGAATACAAAACGTCGTGAGCAACTCGTCACTGCCATTTTCCAGATCTTAGCTCTCTTGAAAATTCCACTATTGGCTCGTAGCGGTGGTTTATCTTACGACTATGAGCAAGCTGTGAAGCTCTGTCATTTCCGACATGTTCGAGTTTTTGGAGGCTGACTTCTGTAACACCGTTGCAGCGCATTCGACTATGCTCGTTTTCGATCCTTATTTTGTTCATTACGTCTTTCTTGCCTTATGGCAGGGCTTGGTTTCTGCTTTCGCAGCCTTGAGCCAGTTCATCTTGCCATTATGGGCCTGTTGCACTCTTCAACATCCCCCTTTGACTGCTTTTCTTCTTACGTATCTTGGTCCTTGTATTCCCCATTACGGCGTGGCGATCCATTCTTTTTAGCAGTGGCAATTTTGCGTACACACGGCTTAGTTGAAGGAACGCGTCCCTCGGTCTATTGAGAAATGCCAGAGTTTGGCCAGGTTGAATTTCACATTGTACGGCCGATTCGAGACCCCAACGACGTAAATATCCTTCGCAAGGCTGGTAATATCAAATTAATTTCGAGAGAGTCAGCTTCCGGGTCTAGAAGTATAGGCGGCAAAATATCTTCTACGAAGCCTGCGAAGTACTCACTGTACTTGAAAGGCCCCAAAATGATACTCGACGCAGTTATTATCAAAGGGTGAGTGCTGGAATCGTCTCAGCGCTGCCTGCACTTCTTTTTATGGTTCTCTCTTGCTTCCGACTAGTAAAGCACCTATCCTTCCTTCCTCCCCATCTTCTTTATTCTCTTCATCTCTCACCCATCGTACTCTTTTTTACAAGTCTATCTTCTGGCTCAACAAGGCAAGCTTATTTGCCTCCTAAAACTGAACCTTCCTCTTCAAATTCTGGACGAATGTGAGTACTTCCTACACGTCATTTGAGCTCAGATCATATCAAATATCAGACTCTTCTGAGAGCCTCGCTTCCCACGTTAATCGCTTGATTCCTCTCAGCTAATCGTGGTCTTGATCTCACTTCCAGCACTCTCCTGGCCGTCATTGATCGTAACCCCTTCGTTGCTCTCTGGACCGGTACCTCGTCAAGTGTGGCACCCTACCAGGACTCCCCCTCTGAGGAATCTGTACAAGCGCTTGAAGGTACGGACTTACTCTCAGATAAGTCCGGCACGACCACCACTAACCCTCTTAACATCTCCGCACTCGATCCCGTGGCAGCCAGCCCCGTCACCGCTGATTTGTTACGCTCTTCTCAGGCTCTCAGCCCTGCGACAGGGCTTTCCAACCCCCGATACAGCTGACCTCAGGCCCATCACCGAGTCTGCTATGCCTGCCGCCAATAAATCCAATCTTGCCCTCGCTGCTGCTCCGTCCCCAGAAGCCATCAATGGCGACGAGGATGCCCAAACGCCGCGCGAAACCAAGGGGCGTCGGAGCCGTCAACCTCCTGTAGAGTGGGACTACTCAGAGGATATTCGTGCGCATATCAAGAAGCGCAGAAGGACTGGCCAGGCTTGTGACCGGTGCAAAGTATGTTTACTAATCTATATCCCCAGTTTTCCTTCAGTATAGCAGGCCAGGCAAAGCCACTAATCACACCTTTCCATTTTGCTTTTGCAGATCCGCAGACTCAAGTGCGATTCCCGCCCCGAGGGCTGTGCGCCCTGCGTTGAAGAAGCTGGCTTGGAGTGCAAGGTAACTGATACGGTCACCGGGGAGACCTCGGTGCGCGGTGCTGCTGGGCGAATGGCCACTCAAATTGAGGAACTCAAGGCACGTATTGCCGTGCTCGAGGAGGAAAACAGTGAGATTCGTATCAAGTATGGGCCCATGACCGTCCCGGAGAAGGAACTCCTGACAATTTCTCCCGCCGACACTCATATCGCCGCCTTCCCCTCGTCGGAGGACCTCCAGCTCCCTTCCACCGGCGAGTACATCGCTGCTCTCGAACGGGCGAACACTCAGCTTAGCTTCCGCAGCACCGAACTGGAGATCCAGAACAAGATCCTGCGAGAGCAGGTCGAGCAGCAAAACGAGCTGCTCCAGCTCACCGATGCAAGTCGCTGCTCATTTTGACTCTTTCTTTCAAAGGTGGATACTAAAGAATATTTACAGGATGTTGACCTGTACAATGCCAATTGTATCCTGGTCGCCCAGGTACATATAACTCTTGCCCAATGCTCCAGATGATATAGACCAGAGCCCGAATTTGGCCATGCTTCTTGGTTATTGTTTTGCATTAATTTCGCGCCTGTTCCACTTACGTTATCCTTCATAACTTGCCTTTTGGTTTTTGCCTAACCTTTTGGAATTAGAAACCTAAGCACCACGAAGAACCTGTTAACGCAATTCCGCGGCATATCCCCTCTACCTATTTCTGATGAATGTGTCTCCAACACGGCGACTAAGGTTCCAATTGGGCTCCCGTTGAGCGACAGCTTCATCGGAAGATTTCCGAAGTGTTTTCGCGGGGTTTCATATGGTGTGGATATCGGATATGGATTCGTGTTTGGCAAGCACCTGTATCGGCGCTCTATGTGTTCTTGAACTGTTGCGCGATTGTCCGGTATTTCACGCTCGGGCGTGGCGAGCAATGCAGTTCTTAATGCCTCGCAACTTTCCAACTTCGTAGAACATGAGCGTAGAGTAGTGTTAGGGAGAAACTTTCTCCATCAAGTTTATACAATTCTTGCGTATATCTCGGGTATATCGAAGCTAATGCAATATGCTATCTAGCTTTCAGAACGCAAATCGAATAAGACGCATTGCGCCAGCCAAATAAACCAATGAATCACCAACTTGCGTTCTTCTTCCAGCAGCAACAGATCCCTTTACCCTCGCACCACTCCCTCACAGATGCTGTGCCAACCTCACGATCCTCGCCAACAAGGCCAAGCCCTTCGACGTTCAGCCACGTTGTGAAGTCTTCGAGGATGATGGGATCATACATAAGAATCTTCTCATGCCATGTTGGCCGGCTTCGGCTGCCGGATGCGGGCTGAGCACGAACGGCCTCGGTAATCTGGGTGGATATGTCCAGTAGGCTATTTCGTGTGGAAGATGCCGTTGCGGCCGTCTTTGTCGCAGCGGCAGGAAACAATGATTTGGTACTGCGTAGAGGATTGGGGGAAAGTGCGTTACTCTTTGTGGGACTCCGTAGTTCCTTGGTCAGAAGATCTAAGGAAGGTTCACGGGCTGAGGCAGTGGTCTTGGAGAATATCTGGGTATAGCGTTTTTGCACCTGGCTCGGTGAAAGATAGGCCTCTTCCTCCGAATCCTGAATTTCTTCAACGTCTATGTATGAAGAAGGTGGAGGTGTTCTAGCCTTTGAGTGCTGCTGCTTAGTCCTTTTTGGACTGGCTATTCCAACAGATTCGATTCGTGTGGTTGTATCAGTTGATGTCGGTATAGATGTATTTCTTTTGGCCTTCGTCTTTCCCTTAGACTTGGCCGTTGGGCTCTGTGGCCGAGCAGAAGACACGGCGGCTGAACTTTCAGCCTCTGACGCTGATTCGAGTTGAGAGAAACCGCCGAGAGGCTGTGTCGCCTTGCCATACTTGGACTCCCAGCATTTCTGAAGTAACTCAATCATTTTCTTGCGCCCTCTGACTGACTTGAACCCATATGTGGCAACCTGCTTTGAGAGCTCGGCATCTGTAAATCCACAATAGCGGGGCATTGGGGGCTGCTGCGAGACCTCGCCCATTGGGTGACTGTTTGGCAATGCCGGTTCAGGACCATGAGCAGGTGGCACCGGTCCAGTGGATGCTGGAGGATGAGGGACGGCTGTCGGCTTCAAGACTCTCCCGGTTGATGATATCTTCTTCCTTGAAGGGCCAGATGTTCCATAGTCAAGGTCAAACCAGTCATCGTCGGGGATGCTTGCCTTTGAGCTTGGTTTGACTGTGTCCTTCTTCTTGCTGACTTGAGTTGCGTCTGGAAGATCAACCTTGTGCACATTCTTTGCCTGGACTAAGGACCCTCCTGTGTCTCGGCCCGCAATGCCCCATAAGTTTCTTGCGCCTGTCAATCGAGACATAGCACGTGACGTTGAATCGCCTGTCGCTGTTCGTCCAGTGCCCAAAGGAGAATCGGTTGCTCGTTCTTCAAATGCCAAAATCTCTGATGCACTAATAGCCTGCTGCATTTCTCGTAGTGTTTCCGGGGAATCGTCTCTTTCGAGCTGACTGCAAGTACCGAAGACAACATCCTGCTGATCCAACGCCTGGAAAGCAGCCTCCGGAGAAAGCACGACCAATTCAGGGTCCTTCTCTTTGGACTTTTTCTTATTTCGTCGAGTGTTTGACTTTCCGATGTGCTGAGTGATGTCCTCCACCAACGGATCTTCCTCTAGATCGTTCGAGGTATACTGGGCTGTCATCCGCGCTGTCAGGGTTGTGAATCGCCTCTGACTCTTTGGCTTCTGCTTCTTGGGCTGTGCTTTAGATGAGGATAAGGACGATTCATCTCCTTCGGCAGGGCTAACATCATTCGAATGTCTGCTGTGCATGGGCTGGCATTGAGGGCCCACGAGCTCAATCCGTCTTCTTTTGGTTGGGCCTCCATCAGTTGCACATAGGACTTCCCGGGAATCTGACCCAGACCCAGAGTAGTTATAGTCGGAGAGAAAACTATTAAATCCAATTTTCGTGCTTGGTTCACAGTTACTGTCAACCCCACTGCCGTCATCCGTCTTGTCCACCGGTTGAGAAGTTTCTCTGGGTGGCGTCCAGTCCGTGCGTCTTCTCATAGCTTCGTCCAGCTGCAGCACCTCGTCATTTCCCAGGGTATTTGACGCCTTGGGCTCCGGATTATCTGTTGAATCCATACGGGGCGATTTCGTCGCAGCTGTCTTCTTTCCTGCCTTTTTCGTACTCTTTGTTTGTGTATTGTTGCTCCCCTTGGTAACCTTGCCAGCCAGTGTCATATTTCCAGCCTCTTGACTTTTCGTCTTCGTCTTGGAGCTGGACTTTGTCTTGGAGCGGGATATCTGCGCTCCGGTGGTCTTTTTCGCAACGGTGGTCCTCGGATCAAGCGATTGAGGTTCTAGGTCTCCCAGCATGTTTGATCTCAGCTCCTTGGCAGCCTTGCTCTCCTCCTGCCGCAATATATTCGGAGCATGTTCCTCGATCAAGCCCGAAGCGATAGTCTTCTTCGTTCTTTGACGCTTCTTCTTCGACGCGTCGCCGGTCTGAGTCGGCACATCGAAGAATCGAGAGTACAAGGGAGGGTGGAATAGTTCCGACGGCGAAGGGATGGACGGAGGCGTCGCAGCTTGAGGGGATATCTCAGCCAGTTCTTTGGTTTTGTCCACGATTCTTGTGGGGGAACGCGACGGGGGGATCGGGGACGAGGACAAAATAATCACATTCGCACAGCTCGTCATTGTGACGAGCGGCGTGTTTGACTGTTGAGTGGCCGATGTTGTGGCGTTTTGAGCTAGATGTTTCCATATCTAGCCTGTCGTGAAATTCTCCATGCTTCAAATTCGATATTTGGCCACTGGGACCCCGCTCTGTGGAGGTTGTGAGGTTCAAAAGGTCGCGCTAAGATGCGATGGAAGATGACGATCGGGTCTTGGCAAAGTTGCAGAATTGCCGTTTTGGGCCGAAGGAAACAGTATGACCCGGCAACGCATGGCATTTGCAAATTTCACGGTCAATACAAACCTTTAACAAGAACGAGCGCACTGCAATAAACTGATTTTAAATATCTGGGGTTCTTAATCTCCATATATACCTTTACGCGTTCCAACGCCTGCGTTACCCATTTGGAAATTTATGGCTACCTGGTGGTAGGTGGTCTCTTTACATGTCTATACTTGTCTATACAATAGCTAGTCTTCTGGTGAAGCTCATTTCTGTTTTCAAGTTGATTACATCATGTCATTCACCTTGTGATTGGGCTATCGTGGAATTTGACTAATAGGGCCAGCAGCCCGAAATCGTTACATGGCTTTCTCCCCCTGCGGACCACATGGTGCAACCAGCTCGTTCCAAGACATTTTTGTGCTGCTGCATGTAGTGTATTGACGTTGTCCAGACATTTCGTTAAGCCAAGGGACATCGGAAAACTTCGATGCATGGCCCGATAGACATAGCGATGGACGGCGGGATTGTGCCCTTGGGCAAGTCAACTATCCACGCCAGTCACGACCACCGCTGAGACTTTGGGCTTCACGTCCCGTGGGCCAAGTTCAAGATGGTCGGGTTTGATGAGCCTCAGATCATCTCTTCATGATCCCCGTAGAGCAATAGCTCCCAGCATTGAAAGTTCCAGTTGTCTCTGGGCGTCATCGGTGTGTGTACCATTGGGCTGGCTAGGATCTGCCTTAGCCGCCGGTGAAGGCAAGGCACCGAGCTTGTAGAGCTTCTTGATCTTGGTAATGTCGGATATCTCAGACAATGTGAGGTCATCGAAAGGAACGGAAGTTCCTTCGATAGAACTTTCCAAATGCGCGGCAACGGAGTCATGTGTTATCTCCGGAGTCACGGAGACTTTAACAACCAGCAAGTCTTTGGTGGAGTCAGCAATGCCAAATTTGCGGAATGACTCGGCGATCTAATCTAGTTAGCTTCTGTGAGTTGTGGCGCAGTTGAAGTACTCAGCATACATTATTTGTCGGGTTGAAGGAGAACACAATCTCCGAGTGCACATTGCGGGACTTGAGCCGGTTGTTCATGTAGTCATTCACCGCACGGAAGACGGCGGCCAATGCATGGGCCCTAGATAGGACCTATATCTTCATTAACACTTCACATCTCCTTAGTCCAAATGTGAGATTTACAAGCTCTTACCATGCTCGCGTCAATTAAGGCATATTCAAACTCTGAATTGCCGGCAAGCAACTGCTGCCGCAAAAAGGCCGAATTCTGGACATTACGGTACAGCGCCACATGCACTGGCAGCGAGGCTGGCAGGTGAGGGATATTGATCGTCTCTAGTTTCAACGCCATGGTCAAAACCGAAGACAGGCCCACGATCAAAGCATGACGTATCTTGAAAGTGCTGCCAGCCGCATTTCCATCTCTCACCCCACCAGTCACATGACATTCTGGAAGATTCGGACTTAGGTTAAGACATGCCGCCTCCGGTGAGTAAGCAGTCTGATATCACCGACGCCGCCGGCCTCATATAAACGTCTCATCGCCATCAATCACTTGGTACCATCGTCGCCATGGCTTTCTTCCTCCGGCGTCCATTCGCCGTATCGTCGGCGCTCACACAAGCCCCCAAGCTCTCCAATACAGCTCGTTTCATTCATAACTCTCCATTCAAGCCCTCCCAGTCCCCCAAGCCTTTTGGTGCCCAGTCGCCGTTCTTCACCAAGACTCGTCAGACCTTCCACAATGCCTTCCGTCGCAGTTACATGCAGCAGACCTACAATGCCCAGAGTGGAAACCTCACTCAGAAGCTGCTGTATGGCGGTGCCATCGTCGGTGGTACCATTCTGGCCACGAACTTCATCTTCAACCGTGAAACCCGCGAGGATGGCGGCATGCCCGCTTACGAGCGGAGCTTCTTGAACGAGACTTTCATGCACACTGGACTTGGTGTTGGTATCATCGCTGTTGCTGCCCGCGCTCTGCATACTAGCGGCTGGTCGTACCGCCTCATGGCCATGAACCCGTGGCTGGTCATGGGTGTTGGTTTGGTCGGCAGCATTGGCTCGATGTACGGTACATTCTATACTTCTCCGGATAAGTAAGTTTTTGGCAGCTCATTCTTTTGGCAATTCTTTTGGAAAATCCTTTTGGAAACGGCCCTGCTAACCTTTCTGATAGCTACGTCATGAAGTATGGCTGCTGGACCCTGTTCAACCTGACCCAGGCTGCGCTCCTCTCCCCACTGATGTTCATGCACCCTGCTATCCTCGCTCGCGCTGGTCTCTACACTGTCGGCATGATGGGTTCGATTGCCTTCGTTGGCGCAACCGCTAAGCAGGAGAAGTACCTGTACCTCGGTGGACCCCTCCTCGCTGGTGTCGCCCTCGTTGCCCTGTCTGGTCTCGCCCCCATGGTTCTCCCCGCTACTGCTGCCCGTACCCTGATGTGGTCTGAGCGCATCTGGCTGTACGGTGGTCTGGCTGTCTTCGGCGGCTTCACTCTCTATGACGTGCAGAAGATCCTGCACCACGCTCGCCTTGCTGAGCGTGGCTACATTAAGCGTGATGTTGTCAACGAGAGTGTCAGCCTCGAGCTGGACTTCATCAACATTTTCGTCCGTATGGTCCAGATTCTCGGCATGCGGAACAACAACCGCAAGTAATCTTTCTATTGCTTGGGTATTTGGGTGTGAACCCACTGGCGTTCCTTTTTCCTTGCTTTCTATCTAGCCGAAACCCTGTATTTTTAACGATCCATCTTGTCTCTTTTCCCCCCTGATCCCAAATCCTCATGCTTCTGAACATGAGGTGGCAATTCTCTACGTCTTGTCTTTCCTACAACATTCGGGGAATACATCTCCACTCCATAGTGTTTGTGCACCAATAGAACAGTTTGCAATCAATATATGGTCCCATTTTCTTTTGGAAATATGAAATTGAATCAAAGCTCCATCCGGTTCTTGTGGCAAAGATCTCATGTTCCTTTGGCATCTGCCTCTCTGCTTCTGGCATTCCGGCAGAGGCTTCCTTAGAGGGACGCTTACACCGGTTTACTTCCTTTCAGGATATTGCCAAGATCCGTAGTCGGTCCACTCCACCCCAGAACCTTTGTGACTCACAGAAATTCAAAGCTTGAGTTAGCACTCTCCATCGGTGGTCCAAGAAGAGGAGCCGTCGAGTCCACAACGACGGTGTCGGGTACAGCGTCACTCTTCGCGGTTGGCTTTGCTTCGATTTCCGCGTCTGCCCCTGGGAAGTTTAATTTTTCCTGGACTTGAGCCCAATCGAACCCTGCAATACTCGGCAGTTCCGGACTGCACACCATACGGTGCCATATCCGGGTGTTGATCTCCCGAAAGGTGAGCAGGATAAGGGCAATGGTCAGCCACCCCTCAAAGCGCGTCGCTGGGAGACGCAGCTGTAAAGTTCGCTCATCACCGTGACGATCCACAATAGCCCTGTACAGTGGACCTTCTCCCACTTCGTCGGAAGAAAAGCCCAGAACTAGATGTTGGATCAGCAGTGTCGGTCCCGTGAGCTCGAGGCTGGGTTCGGCGTCGGAGGTTGTTTCGATATCCGTGGTAACGGCGGCGTTGAGCTTGAAGCTCAACAAGAGGGAGCCATCCCCCAGTCCCTTCAGGTTGATGAAAGTGCTGTTGGACAGGGTGAAGTACATGGCTATCTTGTGCTGTGCCTGCGGCCAGGCTCTCGGGTCGCCCACTTTCTGCTTCAGCTGCAAGCTGCCCGTGATCACGTCAAATACCGCGTTGACTTCAGCGTAAGTTTCATCAAGTCGGTGTGGCTCATTTGATTCAGTATCAAGTACAATCAATTCGAGAGGATCGAGTGACCGCTTGCATCCATGCAGGCAGACGCAGGCTGGATCGTTGCTGGATTACGATTGACACGTTAGTTTGTTTGGATGAACTCAGCCACCCTGTCATTCAAACTTACTCGACCGGCAGCATGGCTACTGAAGGCTAGCAGAGCACTGTTGGCATGCTTGGTCACTTGAATTTCTCGGTTGCTGTCACCTCGAGGGGGCAGAAGGGTGCCCTTCACGGAAAGCGGTGCGCAGATAAACGTTGGTGGAAGATAGAGATAGACATCGCAGAGACTATAACGACTACGACTATAATATTCGCTCCCCTAGACAGACTCCGCCTTTTCCTCCTTCTGGTGGGCTTTAGCCTTGATCTATATAACAGTGATACGTCGTCTGTAGCTGACTACGAGCGGTCCATGTTCATAGCGCGATAGAGCCGCACGAAATTGTTAGTGAGGGAACTAGCTCAACCATAGGAGGAGGAAATTTTCTGATTCTTGTGTTCAAGTGAGCAATTCGACTGTTACGCTGTTTCTGTTTGTAAAGGAGCAACACTAGACTGACGTAGAGAGACCAAACGATATACCTGTGAAGCATTTGGCATTTTATTCCTGAGTACCTCTATATGACAATCATAATTTTAGGATCAAATTGTCACTATCAAAAAGATGACCAAGCAAGCTGTCTCAAATGATCAAGCGTCATGGGCACAGCTCCTCATGTATGTTGTTGATCGAAGGTGTCGTTGAGAACCCACTTTTAGAAAGGCGGAGGTGCGCTAACCGAAACGGGCCCTCGAAGGCCAGAGAGCTTTTCCCGATCCGCACCTTCACAGACGCCAGCCGCCAGCCCGCACTCGCTTCCATTCCTCCTTACGCGCCAATTCGTTCGGTGAACCCTGTGATTCTCTACCTACCCTTTACAACCGGCCAAAATGTCGAATGAAATGGAAGTCGACCCGCCTGTCGCCCAGGACGATGGTCCTGCGGAGTCTGGCCGCGTCGAGCCTCGAACCCAGTCCGGCGCCGTCGCCGTGCGCAGTATTGAGGGGTGGATTGTGATTGTGTCGAACATCCACGAGGAAGCTTCAGAGGAGGACATCACCGATCTCTTCGCCGAGTACGGCGAGATCAAGAACTTCAGCTTGAACCTGGACCGCCGGACAGGTTATGTCAAGGTACGTCGTGGCCTTTTTCTTTTGGCTTTTCGCGCAGCCGCAGCAGAAGCCTTTGGATCTGTTTTTCTGGCTTTCCGTGCTAGGCCCTTTATGGTTGCGAAGGGACCTACTGCTAACACCTTTTTACTCTAGGGATACGCATTGATTGAATACTCGACCCTTCCTGAGGCCTCCGAGGCCATCAAGAACCTGGATGGCACGAAGCTCCTTGAGCAGACGCTCCATGTCGACTACGCTTTCGTCCGCCCTCCCCCATCTGGCAAGGGCAAGGGTGAGGGCAAGGGTGGAGGCCAGAAGGGTGGTCGGGGCGGCGCTCCTCGGAATCGCAGCCGTAGCCCCGGTCGCAGTCGCAGCCCCGGAGGCGATCGAGACTAAGATCTCGGATCCCCAGTACACAACTCCTCCCTGACAGGATGTTGTGCCTAACCCTTTTCTCTTGATACCTGGGCTGCTCGCTTCTGTCATCTGAATCCGCCGCAGCGCCTATTCCTTTCGCCTTCCCCCTGCATGCCTACACGAATTTCTTGACGGATGACGAAACACGGATTTCCTCGCTCTCGCCGGTTGTACCTTTCTTTCTGGATACCAGCGCACACTCATTGGGGGCTCCTTGAGCGTGGATGTGGTATGCCCGGGGGGAGGTATGCGCCGGCGCCCTGATCTATTGTTCTCTTGGGTATGGAGGTCCCGTTTCTTGTAGCTTCCTTCAGCGCGCTGACTTACTTCAGAACACAAGAATGCTCATAATTCTTCATCACAGCCTCGGTGGAGACCATTGGTTCTCATGGCGCGCTGTCCTTTAGCATGGGAATTTGGCCTCAATTAGTAGTAAAGATCTATAGTCACAAATTTGGAATGGTCATACAGTACCATGGCTTAAAACATACCTATTTCTGTCTCGTCCTGGCTCTAACCAATCAGCTTTTTAAGACCCGGTATACATCTGCGACGACATGCATAGTTGAGTGTGTTGGATAGTAGCAGACTCTTCTAGGAGCTCTGGTGTTTTGTTTTGGGTAAGTGCTACGCTATCGCATGGCATTACGGTGCGCAGACTCTCAAACCACAGACAACAAATCTATTGCCGTGAATCAGCTCATCACGGACATCTGCAATCGGTAGAGCTCGATAGCGGTATGCTACATGGAGTTATCACGTTACGGCAATACAACTGCTTGCTACTGTACTAGACCCATCTGTCTACTTTCGGAGCTCGGTTCGTCCCCTGACTGCATCCCGGTGCTCTCATTGTCGGAATCCATAAAGGTCGGAATTGCAACAGCGGAAGCAGTTTATTCAGAGCATACTTGGAAGGAAGATATAATCGAGGAACTCCTGGTATGCGATGGCTGTCTTGTCTAACCCTACATGCCGCTTGCAACGTCCAAAGACGAATCTTGAGTCTCGAAATCAAAGAACAGGGCATCAATCAGAGGGGGAGGGGAGGTAACGATAATATGGTACACGGCAATTGGAGTCAACCGTTCGATGGCATAGGAAGGACGGAAGCAGTTGGCATGTACTTTATCTAGTTCTTGCCGCCGGACTGGTCCTTCGTCAACTTGTCACTGGGAGGAGTTAGTACTGCAAAATATAGGCAGAGCATGACCAGACACAAGAAGTGTGCTTTCAGCAAAGGCACAGTTGGGAGGATTCCAAAACGTACATGTGACTCTCGAGCTCATCAAGGTGTTGACGCTGATCGGTAATCTTTTTCTTCAGCGTATGGAGCCTGTTCCCAATCATAATTAGCAGGTGTGTTTGAGTTCAGTGGTCCAGAAAAGCCTACTTCTCGAGCTCTTTCTCACGGATGTAGAGAGCCTCCTGGGCAGCCTCCCGCTTGGTGAACGAGTCACTATAAGGCAACTGTCAGCAATTGATGATGTCATACGGTAGGAACCAGGCAGACACGCGGTCCACAGTCGCCGTTCAGGACTCCTGGGCACAGGCATAGCCGAGGGGAGCTCAGGGGATGATGCAGGGGCGATGGAGGTGGTACAAACCCAGAAGCAGCGCCGCCAGAGCGAGGGGCGCCAGTGTCGCCTTCGCCCATTCGGGGCACGGCAACCGAGAAGGACCGGGTCAGCAGAGCACGGTTGGCCGTGACGGCAGGTCGGATGATAGTCTGACGGAGCATGGTGTGTAGAAAATTGAGAGATGACTGGAGAGAGGTAAAAGGGAAGTTCAAGCTTAAGAGAAGGCTGGCAAGCTGGGGGAAAGCTGACAGGCGTGCCATGACGACAGGCGCCAAGACCCCATCATGTGATTCTGCGGGAGGCAGGTCCGGGGTTGTATTAGATGATGGCTTATGTCAGCCCGGGAAATCTCTGCGATAAGTAAACGCGCTCTCATTCGGCTTGGACGGAGATCATGAGGGGCCTCAGATCCTCTTGTGTCTACGGGGTGACTGGTGACTAGTGGACTACGTGACGACGGAAACTGGTTCATCTATCTGTGCTCAGACATCATGGGAAGAGATGGTGGCAGCCTCAGTGAACATGACCAGGCTTAGTAGTCTGTAGTCGAGACTAGTGGGGAACTTCAGACCGGCAGAAACGAGCGAGGTATTTAGCGCCGGCTCTGCCTTGGAAGCTGGTGAGCACAGTGTGCCCTTCCAAAGTGAGGCGCGAGTACTTCATAGGGGAAACGTTCCAGGGCGATTGGCGGGCGCGGGATGGGGGATGACGCTGGGCAGGCCCACCGAACCACACAGAAGACTCGAGGGCGTAGAACATCCAGCGAGAGAGGGGGGAAGGCCAACCACGCAGGGGAGTAATCAGGCGTAACCAGAAAGGCACATGGGAGGAGATCATCCGAGTCTATAGATGCTGTTCATCGATAGTCGTTAGTAGTCGCCGTGCGAGTTGCCCGTCCCGCGTTGTGGTTTGCTGCTCGACGTAAATCCCAACAACACCGCCTTCTGTGTTCTCCCCCCTCCTTCTCCTCTCCCTCAACTTCAACCTTCCCCCTTCTTCCTTCACTCCATCCATTTTATCCCCCCAATCTATTTCCCGGCTCCTTTTCCCTCCTCTCCAATTTCCAGGTGAGTTCGCCTCGTTTCATCCAATCTCTCTCTGCCCTCCTTGATCGCGCCCTGCAACCTGCCATCACACACAACCACACACTTCTCGACCGGGGATCATTGGACATGGGGAAAGTCCCAGGAGACCCCCTCTAAAAATTTATCACCTTTCCCCTCACACCGCTCCCTCATCGAGATCGCACGTCTGCCATCGGGGATACCACTTCCTCTTCTTCCCTTGTTTACTGGCGGGGCCGGTGCCGCGACCGCTTCGCTGTGGTTGACCCCCCCCAAAACAAGCTCAGCCGGGAGGGCCGACAAGTCGGCGCCATCACCATCGATGATCGACCGTCTCCGGGCCCAGCGAGGGGATGGCTGTGTCCGAAAATATCCATCGTGATGTCAAGTGGAATGCCACTAAACGGTGTTAAATAATATGCCGCCCTCACCGCGTCTTTACCCCTCCCGGTCGCTGGCGATGATGTCGATGGCGTGATCCCCACTCTCATCTCCAACTATCATGGCCATCCAGACTCGGTTCGTTGTGTGACATGAACTAATCAGAATTTCCATTGATTTTGTAGAACTTTTCACCATGGGTCACGAAGACGCCGTTTACCTCGCCAAGCTCGCTGAGCAGGCTGAGCGCTATGAAGGTTTGCTCTACTCCTATCACCAGTCCCCCCAATTTCAGTGGGGATATCTATCGCGGATTTCGAATATTGACATGCGCCCACAGAGATGGTCGAGAACATGAAGGTCGTTGCCTCGGCCGACGTTGAGCTCACCGTTGAGGAGCGGAATCTCCTGTCTGTCGCCTACAAGAATGTCATTGGTGCCCGCCGTGCGTCGTGGAGAATCGTCACCTCGATCGAGCAGAAGGAGGAGTCCAAGGGCAACGAGGGTCAGGTTACTCTGATCAAGGAGTACCGTCAAAAGATCGAGGCCGAGCTCGCCAAGATCTGCGACGACATCCTCGAGGTCCTTGACGACCACCTCATCAAGTCCGCCCAGTCCGGCGAGTCCAAGGTCTTCTACCACAAGATGAAGGGTGACTACCACCGTTACCTGGCTGAGTTCGCCATTGGCGACCGCCGCAAGGGTGCTGCCGATGCCTCCCTGGAGGCCTACAAGGCCGCCACCGAGATCGCCCAGACCGACCTCGCTCCCACCCACCCCATCCGCCTCGGCCTGGCCCTGAACTTCTCGGTCTTCTACTACGAGATCCTCAACTCCCCCGACCAGGCCTGCCACCTGGCCAAGCTGGCCTTCGACGATGCCATTGCTGGTCAGTTTTTGTCCACAGTTATTCCTTCGAGTGCGTAAATCAGGGGACTAACGTGTTATGCAGAGCTCGACACCCTCAGCGAGGAGAGCTACAAGGACTCCACCCTGATCATGCAGCTTCTCCGTGACAACCTGGTATGTTTTATACCCCCAATCTTTGAGACCTATACGAGTTCACCCTGTCTAACCGTTTCCTCCTTTTTATCAGACCCTCTGGACCTCGTCCGAGGCTGAGCCCGCCGCTGAGGGTGCTCAGGCCGAGAAGAAGGAGGAGGAGGCTCCGGCTGCCGAGGATAAGCAGGCCGCTGAGTAAAGAATGAAATCTAAAAAGATCTTGATGATGGACTCACGTCCTCGGGAGACGGATGGGACAATCGAGAGAGTGGCACGATAGGTCTGCCCAGAATAAAGGAGAGCTTGAGCGGGGGAGCGCCTAAAGGGAAAGAGGAAGTACTGTGAGATGTGCGCATCGATATGAACTGAAATCTTTCGGTTCCACTGTCTGGGGGGGCTCATAGCCTCAGGATGGGAAAGGATACGTCAGGTACTGTGTGTTGTCGATGTCCCTCTTGGAGGAAACCCGCTTTTACTTTGAGCCACGTTTCTGCTTGGGCTTTTGCGGCGGTTGGTGGGGTGCTTTGCCTTACCTGCTGCTCTGGGACTGGACTTGTTCAGTTCTTCTCTTTTCGTTTTTTTCTTTGATTCTCCTTGTTATTTTGTCGACCTGCCTCTTAACTACCCTTTAAAGAGTCCCCTTTGCGCGCACTCTCCAACCCCCACCCCCATCAACACATACACACGGACAGAGAATCCTTTTTTTAAATCAGCTTCCTTATCAGGAACTACAATGAGGGCCTCGTACTGATCCCCGATCTGGCTTTTTCTTCTTATTGGTCCCTTCTTCCATGATTCCTGACCTCTGTTTTTCTCTTATGATCTTTATATCTCTTCGTACTCGTGCCGTGTGGCGTTTCATGCTCGCTAGATGTGGTTTTCTTCTCATAAAGATCAACTGCTCTCAGTAACATTTACCTGCTGGTATTGGTAGTAACTGGTCACGTTGTAGCAGGCGTGCTCTGCTGGTGAACGTGGCAATCTCGGCCCTTTGGAATCATCATGGACCGGTAGTAGTAGACCTGTCACTGGATGGTTTGGTAGACACTGGAACGAAGTATGGAACGAAGTATGGAACGAAGTATGGAACGAAGTATGATTAGGGCCATCGACGGTTTCTTGGATAACTTGATCAGCAATCTAGCATGTTCAATGTTGTAGTCAGCACGCTCCGACGGAGCGCTCTCCATTACTGCTGGCAGGGGTTCAATTGAAGAGAGCAATCGCCATGGTTCACCGCAGTGTTATTTGGTTTTGGTTTCTCTGGTTGAGCTTCTAGGCACCGGATTTATGCACTCAGGATCTGGGGCTGCCAAACTCAGAGAGGGAAGATTCTGCATGTGGAATATAATTACGATCCGATCCCTACTTACCCTAATGCAGGAACTGTTCTTCTTTGAAACCCACTAGAGGCTTAGAGATCTCGCCAAGGCATTAAATGCCCCAACAGCTTGGTATGCCGACGTCTTCGCGAAGCCAAGCATGTTTACCGGGTTGACATATCACCCATCGTTCTCAATTGGCCCGGCACGAGAACCACGAGGCGAACGGCGTATGAGTTCTTGAGGTATCTTAATAGGGTAAGCTTCTTAGTTCTTCGAGGCTTCTTTCACGTGGGGGAATTGCAAGTCCCGGCCTGCATAATAGCTCCTGCAAAAAGGTATCAGAGGAGAAGCGACCAGCTTGCGCAATGGTCTCACAAAACGGGGAATAAAACAGCGGGCATGCCGGCGCTGGCTCTACCTCGACCATGAGGAAATAGTACAGTATTGGGTCGAGATGATCCGTATCCTTCTGCAATGAGTCGTCTTTTGCTAAGTGATTTTGTAGAGTTCTAGGCCCGATTATGTTTTCGGTCATAGATCTCTATTCACATATCCCACTCCTAGCTATATAGCATATTGATGCTCTTTGTACCCACTCAGCTTACTGATGTTACTGTTGCGCAAGTATCATGTATCATGTATCATGTATCATGTATCATCATTAGTCTGCTTGTTATATCGTTGCTGATTTCGAAATGGCAGTCAAACCTGACGTCAGATTCGTCTATCCATGCCAAGGACCTTGCCTGGCCGGGGGCGCCTATGTCTGAAAGGATTCGGCAAAGGATTCGGCTTTGTATGGAATGTTCTTGATAATACTATTCCTCGCTGGTTGGTGTTTTTCAAGTCGCCTCATGCGAACTGCTAGGTACACTGACTTGAGAATCTACCTGCGCTACACATGTACCCATCCCTGCCCAAAAACACAAACAGCGTGGCAGAGACAGAACTGAAAGGTAAAATCATACTCGAGAGAGGATAGTCAATAAATGAGCTAGGGTACAAGTGGCAACGCCGATATGGGCAGCGAGCGGACAGTTGTACAAGTTTCCTGTGTTCATTCTTTGGCCTAGGTCGTGAGTGGATGGCCGGTCAAAGAGAAGGAGTGGCAGATACCTCCGCAGCGAAAACAGAAGCGGGTCCTTTCCCTGTCCTCCCATGAATGAATAGATACGACTGAAATGCTGACTCTACAGAGACACCGTTTACCAGTCTCATGTATCAGCGCTACACAACCTTACTTTCACACCTACGGGGTGTGGGCTACGAGGTAGGGGTTGTGATGATTTCATTGAAGTGATTGATTCCCCATTGCTATGAATCGCTTTGCATAAAAACCACCATGCGACTAGCCCATGCAACTTCAGACAAGAAAGCGGGGGTATGGTATGAGGCGCATCAGAGAAAATGATAAAAAACGAAAAAACAAAAAACAAGGGAGGGGACTTGAGACATTCACAGGGATCCTGGATATAGCAAGGCAAAAGCAGGTATGGAGCCGTAAGGATAATAACAGATGGGTAAAATGGAGGCAGAAGGCTGCAGGCCGCCCTTGAAAGAACTGAAAATAGGGTATGCAAATGGAACGAGGAGACAATCATTGGTATGTCTGGGCTTGATGAGTCGTTTCTCCGGGGAAAGCCAGTCCATTGCTTGAAGAAATGCAAGACGTGTGGAAGATGTACATGGGTTTGCGCTTTTCCTGTACGCCCCGTTATGCTGTGCTCCTTTTCAGGGAAACAAAACAGGGAGAAAAGGGAGGGGGCAAAGGCAAAGGTGATCAGGTGTAAAGGGAAGAAGAAAACAAATCAGAAGGTAAAAGTAACAATGGACTGCTCCGAAAAGAGAATCCCCCGGGGGTAAGATGCTTTCCACTTTCCGCGCCTACCTATTGTTGCCCATGACCATGATGATGCAATGCCATACGACAACGAAAACATATCCAGCTGCGGGCTCCGGTAAGAAGTCATCCAATCAAATCGAGTCTAGTCCCAGTCCCCGAAACGCCCAAGGTGCTATGCATCCGATGATAAAAAAAGAAAAAAGAGAAAGAAAAAAAGTACAAGTGAAACCGGTGTTCACAAAGAGCCGCCGTGTGAGTCAGATAAAAGGACCATGAGAAAATGGAGAGAAAAAAAAAAAGAGAAGAACGCCGAATGAGATCACACGTAGATCCGGGAGAGGGAGGGAAGAGGATCACCGTAATAATGGTAGTGTTATGGGGGTAGGAATAGGGGGGTGTGGGGAGTGTCGCAAAAAGCCCAGGTGATTAGGTACCAGGAAAGGTGAAATAAAGGAGGACGATCATCCAGCCGAAATGAAGATCACATCGTATCAGGGTGAGATTGGCGTCGCACACAGCCGAGGGCTGACCCCGTGTTTTGGTGGACGGTCCTGGAAAGAGAAGGTTGCCAAGACTCAGGTGGCGGACCACTTGACGAACCCCAAGTATGCGATGATGTCACGGAACATCCATTGCCCCCTTGTAAATAAGCACTCGCGCTGGGACCGTCCTCACTGGTTCCAACGGTCGGTCCCGCGTCAAAAAGGCGGTGGAAGTCGGTGACGGATGTTTGTGGCGTGGATGATCTTGAGAATAGTAGGTGGATGCGTGGCGATGCGGATATTGTGTGGGTGGCCAACTCGAACCAGTCGGGCAGCCGAGCGTCATAAGAGAGGTATGAAGAGGTGGAGTGGCGACAACCGTGGGGGAGCAGTTGTACCATTGGTACAATACTGCCATCCGTTAAGAGGGCAACCGGTATTGCGTCAGGGAGGGTCCTTGTACTTTGTCATCCCGTGGAGGCGCAGACGCCAGACTGGGATGCCGATCACAGTTCTGGTGACGCGAAACGGGTCATCCACGAGCATGAAATCAGGCGCGTAAGATCCGGGGGAAAACGATTGTCGTGAAGGGGCTGGGGGCTGGGTGGGAAAAGAATCAAATAATCAACGACAAGAGAGAGCGCAACGGATGGCGTATGGCGGGCTCCCAGAAACACTCCCTAGGTCAGAGAAAATCAAGTCTTCATCTCCCGAGTCGCAGTGGTGTTGTGACCTCTCCCGTTCTTCCTGCGACACCTCCGAGTTTCTGTCGTCAGGGCGGAGTTATTTTTGGGCCTTTCGTGCCTTTGTACTCCGGGTCATTTCAGTCTTGGTCATGTTGCGGGTGAGACCACCAATGTAGTCTTGTAGAATCTTGTTCTCGTTTTCCAGCTTATCGTGGTCGGACTTGACCGCATCGATGCGCTCGGCGAGAGCCTGAAGGGATGATTGGAGGGCCTTGGCTTGTCTATCATGGTCCAAAAAAGTCAGTTCAAATCTGTACAACATGGCCATCGGGAGGGGGCACTCACTCCTGAAGCGTCTGGCGGGCCTCCTTGCCCAATCGCTCTAAGTCAGCAGAATTGCGGCGCGGACTCATAGCGCGGGCGTCGTCGGGAGGAAATTCTTCCTCTTCAATTTCAATTTCGGGGTGATCTCGGGGCACCAATATAGAAGCAGAGGGTTTGCGGCTCGCCATGCGCGGGCGTTCGGAGCGGCCCCGGCGTTCAGTTTCGGCGTCGGATATGGATGACGATGAGGACAGGGATGACATATGCATGCGGCCGGCGTCGTTGGGATGCGGCAGAGTAGGCACAGGTGAGGCTTCATTCATCTCTATGTCAGAGGCCATAGGGGGGTTGCTCGCAACAGACACAGTCGAACAGGATGGAGTTGGCGAGGTCCAGCGTGGCGACTTCTATGGAATTCCGAGGTACGGGTGCGGCAGTCAACAGATCGAGGCGGCGAGAGAGTGAATGTTAAAGGGGCAAGGACGCAAGAGAAGCAGAGTCCTTTTGGGCGGGTCGAAACGAACGGTGAACGACCACGGTCTACCCCTAGCGATGTACCCCAGATGAGAAATCTGTGTTACGCTTGAGGTAGCTACCGGGGTCGGTGGGGGGATCGGAACGAGGGTGAATGGGCGTAGAAATCGGACCACGAGCTCAGTGAAGGGCGGGTGGTTGGGCGCGCCAGAGTTTCGGGAGGACACAAGTCGATATGGAAACCGTTCTCAGCGCGTGCAGGAAAACGTTGACCGGGGGGGGGGATGTGGGTTGGTGGTGGTGACTGTTGGGGGGGTTGTTCGGTGGAGTTGATTGCAACGTTTTCGGTGTATCGGGACTTTCAAGGTTGAGGTGCGAGGAGGTGGTGAGAAGCGGCGGAGAGGGACAATTCCAGGGTCGCTGAGCGAGGCGAGAGTCGAGAGGAAAAGCAGGTGAGGAGATCGGGGACGGCGATGTGGGCGTTGGGTTGGGGAAAGGAAGAAGGGAAAAAAGAGAGAGCAGCAGTCGACAGGAGCACACAGCAGAGTGGAGGACTGACTTTCCTGACTTTTACTACGTTTCCTGAGTTTACGTTTACCATACGGTAATGCGGTGACGGATACTTGCCAGTGACTTCGAGGGTGGTACGGCGGCCGCGTGGTCGGGCGGTACCCCCAGGGTCTCTTGGGTGATCAAAGCACAGGGCCGTACACCACTGGCGGACGAAAGTACCAAAGTCCACTCAGCCCACTACTGGCTGCCCTTCCTGCTGGCCCTGCTGGGTCCTGCTGGGTACTGCCTGCTAGTACTGCCGATACTGCTGATACTGCTGGGCCCTGGGAGTGATTGGCACGCCCATGACTATCTTCGCACCTTTTCAGTAGGTGGAGGGGAGGTCCCCTGGGGTGATCGTCCCCCCCCCTCTCCAAAATGAACCCGTGAGGCGCGTGGCAGCCACACAGTTTAGTTTGAGACGGTTATGAATGCGATGGAGCCTGATGATTACGGAGTATATGAGGAAAGATTATAGTATTAGTTAATTACTATGAGGATCCGGTCGCGTCCTTAAGTCGATTTCCGCCTCTCGGATGGGGGCCCTCATGATTACCTTTGTCCCATTTAGGGTTACGGAGTCGTTCTCAGTCAGTCCTTCGTAATCCGTCGATAGTTTCGGGGGGGGGGGGGGGGGGCGGGCGCAGAGAGCCAGCAGAAGCCAGCAACCCAGCAGTATCCGCAGAACCAGCAGTTGAAAGGACACTAGGGCATCCGCTAAGGCCGGTAGAAAGACACTAGGCCGACTAGCTAACTAGGAGAAGAACCTACGGGTTCCATGGAAGCGACACCGAAAGAGGGTCGAACCGGTGCAGGGTGGAGAGGCCCACCCACGGGTCTGCCTATGAGCGACCAGGAACCGACCTCATCAACGAATGGGGTTAGCCCGAGTTTTTAGTAACAACAGGACCGAATGGGTTAGCTGTGAGAGTTTCGTTAGTCCACTGACGGAGGAATTATGTCGTGGGAAGCGATGAAGTACACCGCTTCCTCCAGCCTCCACCACCATCCTCCGCCATTAGTAGTTGGCGGGTTGACAGGAAAATCCACCGTCCACTGCCAGGTTCGGAGGATGCAGGATCCTGTACGGAGGACCTGAGGACTGCGCTCTTCCGCAGTACCTCGCTCATACTCCCCTGAATACCTCTCGACCCCAGTCGGGAATGACTGATCGCACGCTCCACCGCCAGAGTGGCAGAAATCGGGTAGCGTAAGTTGTACCGAACTTGATAGGATGCCCACGTATTTCTCCACCCCCTTACCCGGCCTGCCAGGTCTGTTCCGGTGGTGAGGGCAAACCTACTCGAATATCCGGACCCTTCAGGCGCCACAGAGACAATCTATTGACCTCTCTCTCCCGCTCTCAGCCGGAAGAGCCGCGTATCTCAGCCGCCCCACGTCTCGCCTCCGACACGCTGAATCTGGGGATTCCTGCCGACCGTATGAAAAGTACGGATACTGATGCTGAGAGATGGACTCCCCACCAATGGACCGATCTACAGGACGCATGATCCCATCATCGCTCATTATTCAGACATTCCACTTCCTTTTCCAACCCCCCGGGAACGGGGAGCTGGGAAACTGGGGACAAGAAATCGTACTTTGGCCTGAAACGCAACTGAGGCACCATCATTGGTGCTGGAGGTATGGGGAAACCGCCTCTGACTTCTGACGGAGCACCGGGATGCCCTCCACCTCTCAGCGCTCAGGGACCCACGAAGGGAGGAGGGGGGGGCGCGATGCAATGTCGATCGAGCCGCAACGAGTGGGCATGACGCCATTTGGATGGCTCCGATCCCTTTCGGGAGTTTATACGGACGGAGGTCTCCGTACACTTTCCCCCCCCTGGTACATATCGGTATCGCTGTATCGCTGTACCGCTCAACCGCTGAACCGCTGAACCGCTGAACCGCGCCACACACGGGAGGATGCGAGGGAACAGTGCTTCGCTTCACCGATGACATCGCTGCCGCCGATATGGTGGCAAAATTAGATACTCATGATCCGTCGATGTCGTGAGCGTCGGGCAAGGGATATGCAGGATCAGCCGCCGACGATTTTTCCTCGCCTTCGCCCTCGGACAAAGATAGACATCGGGGGGTCCAACCTTTTTTGTTCCCTTACTCACTTTGTTTGGGGGTTGCGATCTGCTTCCTGCCTCATCGGGGACCAATTTCGACGGACGATCATTGCGCCCCGTGGACCCAAGGAACATGGAACCTATTTACGGGAACCCATTCTGCCCCTCGGCGATGATGCGCTCCCTCTACAGACCTCTCCGTACGGTCGATGCCGTCGCAGGATGGCCGTCCTAATCCTGACTTGAGTCGATGTCGGAGATAGTGATCCCGGGGCAGGGACTAGCGAGGGACTACTCCAGCAGGCGGCGATCCTCTGCCTCACTGTACCCTCCCGGAGCTGTAAGGAATAGTCCGTAATCCGCTTGGTGATCTGCTGCACCATGCTGGCTGAAGGCGCTCCTGCCGCCTGATGGAATCCTATGCCGTGTCCAGTGACTCGGCGGAGTCATAAGTCCAGGACCACCAATGCCCGACCGGTAGAGAAATGCGCAGCCGCTTGGGCAGAGGTCAGGACGATCCATTCCCGTGGGTTCACCCGGGGGGCCATGCTCAAGTCGGATTATGATTATCATTTGACGGATCGGTGGCCGACTAAAAGGAGGCGAAACCAGACAGGGTCACCGTAGGGTGCCGATCCCCAGGATTTTCCCATCAATCCACCGTGCTCGGTTGAAAAAATGTCGAGTCAACGGCTGATGGTAGTCCCCCACCCTGGAGGGGACTGCGATGAGGCTTGGTGCAGGCGATAGAGTGGTTGGAAGAGTAAGGAAGAACGACGAACATGCTCGAGCAAATCAAATCGGCAATAGTGTATGCAGCACGGAGCATGTGCATCCGTGAATCGAGTACAGAGTCTCTACTCCGTATAGTCCATCTTCCCCATCCGGAGATGTGTTTATAGCATCGTGGGCCTCTGGTGGGCAACTGGTCACGGGGCCTGTAGGCGGTTCAGGATGGTCCTCAACCATCCGCCCTTTTCTCCTGTACCATTCATTGTTTCTCCCAGGTACCGGGCCCGACCAGCGTCCACACCCACGGGTCCCCATCGCCGGCAGTGGCTTGTCGGTGGCTGCAGCGAGTCGAATCAGAAGCGTCAACGCCACTCCATCTCCGGGGAGCGCGTTCCGTCGCACGAGGAAAACGCCAGCGCAGCCCTGAGATATCCCAGCCGGCATTCGTGAATGAGCGCATGGCACGGCAGCTCGGCCCTGAGCCTTAGCATTCGGCCGATCGGCCGATCGGCCGTGGAATGTGATTTTTCTTCTTCCCCTGTGCTTCATGGTTTGTTGACGGCTATCCTTACTCGTCGGAGCGGATCGTGACAAGTGGGACGCCAATGTGACCGATCGGAAAATTCCCACTCCACCCAGCGACCCGAGTTGGGGCCATTCGCAAAGGTGGGTGTGGGGGCGAGCATACTGTAGGTGGAAAGGTGTACTGAATGCGCGATAAACGCAGCCCGGGTCGAGCAGTTCTCTGCTCGGCCCTGCTGATGTGCTGTTTTCTGCTGTCTTTTCATCCTCGTTAACTCCTGCCCAGACACTGTCTATCCACTTTGTCCAGCGGGCCCCTTCCCCCCCCTCCTCTTGACTGCCGCAGCGCACGCCCTGAAGAGCCAGTGGCAGTCGTCCCTGGATCTCCGCAGGCGCCCCCTCCCCCCCCCCCCCCTCCTCCCCTTCGAGTCAGATGGTGTAGAAAGAACGCTTAGGCCCGACATTCCATCGAAGGGGCGCGTGTGACTGCGTTGGGTTATGGTGGTTCCACCAGGGGAGCCTTGTCGATGCGCTGCTCACGGCCCGCAACAGAGCTTCGTGTTTGGGAGGTGCAATATGTGAGTATACAGTACTTTGGTCTTTGATTCATTACTAGTGAGGCCGCTAGTCGTTAGACTGAGTACGTGCTTCGGGGCGATTGAAACAAACATCGTGAGGCGCTTGCTTCATGACGATGAGACCCTCGTTACGCGCCAACCACTGTCACTGCTCACTGCTCGGCCCCCATCGAGTCGCCGGAGTGCCACATACGGTAACTACATACGGAGTACTGTGAGATAGGCCAGTTCTGCCCCTCTGGTCCCTTTGGTCCCTCTGATCCAGTATCCTCCTCCCCTTCCGCGCGAGAGGTTTCCATTCTCGTCTCTCTATCCCGCTGGGCCACCCTGCTGATCTGCATCTGGCCCAGTGCCAATTACATCGCTTCCCAAGTCCCCCCACTCAGTACAACTCACTCCATGTCCTTCGTCCGGGACGAGGGAGGGGGGAGGGCACAGAAGGAGGGGGGGCACAAGGGCCGTAAAAGACACGCTAAGCCCTGATGGCGCGGCGATGAGGGAGTGGCGGTGGGTTTATTTCTCGTTTTCGCCGCGCCTCACTGGCCGGTGTGTTCGCGCTGCCGCGGGATATTTCTTTTCTTTCCAAGCCAATTAGAGGCCAAGAAATTGGCCTGCTCATGCAATGCCCTCTTGGCGGAGTGGGACGATATTGCGGCTTGGCATATCCTCGCTGGACGTGCGAGATTTCTTCGTCCGTTCGTTCTTCCTTTCGCCCCTGTATGTTCTGAAAGTGGGTTTTCTACTCTTCACGAGAAGAGCTAGGGAAACAAAGAATCTGCGCTTGCGCATCGGCGTATGCGGTATTTTTTTTTTTTTTTTTAATCTGGAGTATAGTATAGTATAGTATTTTCCGTACGGATAGTAATCAGTAATTTATCGCGGGATGGTTGCAAGGTGGAGGTTGCAAAGTGGAGGTTGTAGCTGCAGGTCCCCCGAGATCAACATCCACACCAGAACGGCCGCTTGCGGGTGAAAACGGCGATCGGGTATGCGCCCTCTGGAGGGTGTTATGTCGCTACTCTCCATCGTCAAGGGATTCCCTTGGGTCATATGGTAGTCAGCCAAGCTCTCAAATGTCTTATACTGTGGTGGATCCCGATTTAGGTCAAAATGACAAAATCCCAGCAGAGACAGTAAAATCCACTGCGAACTCACAACCAACCCCGGCTGAAATCACCATCGTACCACAATGCATAGCGACCCAGTCGTCGCCCGTCGGCGCTTCAAGATTCAAATCAATCTAGTTCGGTAGTTCGGTAGTTCGGTCCAACCATCCCCAACGCAACCGAGCACCCCGACCCCGTCCGTCAAGCTCAGATACATCCCAGACCCGACCGGATCAAAGAGGCTCAAGGGGTCACACAGAACGCTCGGACGAGCCAGGATCAGTATCCCGCGCAGATCCATCGATGGAGCAATCCTGTTTTCAAATCTGGTTTCTTGTTTTGGGGAGGAGCCTGTCCCATAGCTTCTGTGGAGCTGGGTTGCGCGGAATGTGGGAGCTTGACTCCGCTGTGGTCGATCGATTGAAGGTCTTGTACGCCGTACTAGGGCGGATGGAGGTAAGACTGAATCCGGAGAGCCGGAGTCGGGCTCCGTGCACGGACTAGTTGGGAGTTAAAAGAAGATAGAAGATAGAAGATGGCAGAGAGACATCAGGTAAGCGGAAGAAGAGTCTGGTGCTTGATTGTGCATCGGCTTGGCTGGGTATCTGGGCGCGCTGGAAGAAGATTGAAGGTGACGGTCGTTCATGCTACTGTAGGAGAAGATGCGTACGTACTACGGTAAGAAAAAATATATCTCGTCCCATCTCACCCTACGGCGATATTAGCGCTGCATGGCTTGCTGTCAATGGGAAAGATAGGGTCGAACCGGAACCCGCCTGATCGTGATTGCATGGAATGTCCATAGAATGAGAATCTGTAGAGTACAGGAACCTGAAAGCGCCCAGGACACACAATGAGAATAATGATATGCATCGCCAAAAAACACACCAACCTTGGAGCCACCGTATTCATGAGAGGGCGTCACTGGTCTGCCACTGCAACAAAGCTCTTAACACAGCGACACCGCCAGCCTGCGTCTCAACCGTACGCCCCCGGCCACGGTCATTGAAGTCCCGCCACACACCGTCAGTTGTGGCATCGGCGTCAAACCCGTCGTTGCGGTAATCCACGGCACCGGGAGGAAGCGTGCTACTATTTACAATCTCACTCGACACCGAGAGCTGCGGGAAGGGCAGTCCCCACCACTGCCCGAACTTGCCGTCTTCGTCGCGAGTCACCAGCGCAGCCCGCGCGTTATGCTCAACCCAGGGCCCGTAAGCACGGCACCGCAGTAGATGCCGGTTGAAGACTTGGGCCCAGTCCTCGTCGGCAGCAGGCTGCCGCTTCTCGTTCGCCAGGAACCTTTCCTCTTGCGGCCGCAGTGGCCGACAGAACTCCGCGAGGTGGTGGAAGAATATGCTCTTGAAGGTCTGCCCGTCCTGCGAGCAGCTTGCGCGCGAATCACATGTGTCTTCCAGCACACCACCGCGTCCTAGCCCTGCCCATTTCAGAGATGTCGTCTGCGGCCACCCGGTGGCGCGCAGCACCTTGTAGACCAGCTCGTGGCCATCACGCAGGTAGTCCTGGTCACCGGTGGCGAGCCAGAGCCCCCTCAGCCCGCTGAGAACAACACCTTGGTTGTAAGTATACACCATCGTGTTGAGGACGTCGCATTTGCGCGAGCCCGGGTTCGACGAGCCGCGCCAGCCGCTGATGTGGAAGCCATCGGCGTAGAGGCCACCAGTGCTAGTCATGTTGGACTTTTTGAGCCATGCATAGGCGTCTATGGCAGCATTGAGATGGATAGGATTATGCGGGTGCGGCCGTTTGGCCCTGTTGCCGGGCGAGTTGGCGACGAAGGGCGCGTCGATGGGGTCCCCGGGGAAATAGAGATACATGCTAATGCTGGCGGAGATGTAGAGCTCGTTCGTGATGGCATTCTTGTACGGGGTCAAGGAAGGATTCCAAATCATCCCACCGTTACAGAGGGTCTTGTCCCACCCGGCTGAAGCGAGCTCATAAAAGACCCGTGCTCGGTGTGCCGCCGCGTCACAGAATTGCGTGCCATACCATGCTTGTGAGGACGTATTGTTTGAAGAGGAGTTGGAGGTGGGATAGTGCAGGGTCGAGTGCAGGTCTTGGAATTTGATGTTCTCCAGCCAATCTAACACGACCCAGAGCATGTCGTCGTAGGCTTGGTTCCGTAGGCTGAAAGCATTCTCACCGAAGTAGAACGTACTGGTTTGACTGAAGAAGTAATTGACAGTGTTCTCGAATGAAGAGAAGGAGAGGTCATGCGATTGCTCGGCTTCAACAACGACAAATGTCCTGGATGAGAAGGCCGATAGTGTCGCCGCGACGTGCGTCCCCAGCACGGCCGCCGTCCAATCGATGCTGGATGGCCACGTGCCCAACCAAAGCACGAAATACTCGTCCTGCATGACATTCAATGCGTCGAGCAGGTCCTGCAATGTCTCAGCAGGAGGTGTCCAGCCCAAGGGCTCTGTCCCATTGCTATCTTCCAGCTCGGTCTCGGTTGCAAGGTCTTCCGGGGGGGAAGAGGAAGTTTCAGATCCGATACCCGTCTCTGCAAGGGGTTTCTGAGGCCCATACGCCAGCGCATTGGCCACGGCCGCAAAGGAGAGGAAAAATAGTGTCAGAATCATATAGAGAGTAGACCATGACAGCCCGGCCGGGGCGTGTGACGACGAGCGAGCCATCCTGTCTGCTCTGTCTGCAGGGAGGGAAATCTGGCCTGCCACAGCTCAGCGCGGTCCCCTCCTCTATAAAAATGTGCGAACACCACGACCTGCGTAAGGAATGACTATGGGCGCGGTCAGTCTCAGATGCGGGGAAATGGGGAGGAAGGGTTGCGCCCCGGGGCGGCCCTCGCAGGGCTTAGTCACCTTGGAGGGGCCCACTCCCAGCCGCTGGGAAGGGAAGATTGGATCTCCCCGCCATAAGGTTCGTTCCACGGGCCCGAGAAAGCACCGGAGAGGCCGGGAGAGACTGCGGGCTGGTGAAAAAGGGCTCACGGGACTTCACGAGCCGCGGTGTGGTGGCCATCAGGCGCCACATGGTCGTCGCGTGATGCCCGCTGCAAGGGATTTGTCCAAGACAAGAGCCGTTTGACCACGTTACGCTCGAACTGAACTGGCCCTGATGCGTTTGCTTTCCTGGTCAGGTCGCAGCAGACGCAAGATTGATAGTACCAACCAAGCCCTTGCTACTATGAGAGGGATCAAGTAGAAGAAATCAATGGTGAAGCCATGAATCACATCCACAGGAGAAGACGAATGTGCAGCTGGGGGGCCGGGCCGTAAAAAGCGGATGTCCCCGGAGGAGGAAGGCCAGGATAGAAGCCATGAAGGACCATGGATGAGGCCATTGAGGAGAGCCCCAAGCGTGTGCACGCGGGGCTGGTCTTCGTATTGACGTAAAGAGTAAGTTCTCAACACGATGTACATGGCTTGCATGGAAGATCACCGTCTCCAGGAGGATGGCATGGCGAGGAGTTGCCAGGCTAAACTAGTAACCATTGTACACATATCCAGCCAGAGTTCTGCACTGCTCGGAGTTGTTCGAGGCAGTGCCGGCCAATCCACCACATATTGCTTGAAGAGATCCGAAGAAGTCAGCAAACATGAAGATGATGAAGTGTAGATGCAATCCATTAGATGACTTCTCTTACTTGTCTTACTTGTCTTTGCCGATCACCGTAATCGCGAAGTCAATAAGTCATCTACATCAGCACCGGTGAACGCGGCCGCTGCGTTTAAAGCAAGTGAGTGGTCAGCTATTTTGTGAGGAATGGAAAAAATAGCAGCATGAGAGGCTCAATTTGATCTAAGCCTTACCCATGATCAAGGTAGCTAGCTAATTGTATCTATAACAGGCGTACCGAGTATGGCTATGGATCCGCAGCGAGTTGGGCTATCCAACCCGCCAATTGTCTGTCACGGAGGAACGCGCAAAGAGCCCAAGAACAGAGTTAAGAAGACTATCCCCGTGGCAAGAGAGGGACGTCAGCCAAAGCCAGTGGGAATAAACGCTGGGAATCTTGCACAAACATGAGAATTGCTTGTTTAGGCCTCTGATATGGCGAAATGAGTGGTTAAGGACCTCTTTGTTTATGAACGGTCGCACAAAAGTTCGGATATCTGGGGTAAGAACTAGACAGGAGGTGAAGGAATGACTCGGAGTCACCTCGTCGTGGATACAATGGAATACAACTCTTCACCCCCATTGTCCAGAACTCCATCCCGTTGAGAGCCTTGACTGGCAAGGCTGCTAGGGGCATATCAATGAGATGCCGAGCATGGACTACATAAAATGGTTGGTAAATCAGAGCATCTCTGGACCAAAGAAGTGCAGTACAGTTCGGGTAGTAGTAATAAGAGACACAGGAATATTAGAAAAGAAACACCGCGGGGGCAGCCACAGACCTCCCCCCAGATGATTTGGGATTACGCCCTTCTAGCCCCTCGACCGGCAACCAATGAACCAGACCCAGCCCAGAGAAAGACTGACAACAAATACAAAGCTCTCCCCGGGATACTATTTCGACCGGGAACAACTGCCATAAGAGGAGCGCAAGGCAAGTACATGACGAAAAAATCTAACTAAAATTCACTCCTTTCCCATTGAGTAATTTGTCGATCGACAGCCCGCGATTAAAGAATCATTAAGACACGCATGATATCATCCCTCTACCGTCTGCCCATGTAAGAGCGGTAGAAATCATCGGCAGCATTGCCGCCACCCATACCAGGGTTGGCATAGCCGTATCCAAGGCGCGAGGAGATTGACTGACCGGCCTTTTGGGCGGCAGCAACCTTGGCCTGTAGCTCGGAGGTGCCTTGGTCGATAACCTGCAGCTGAGACAGGTGCGAGTTGAGGATGCGGACGATTTGAGAGATCTGTTGCAAGCGTGAGCAGTAGGAACAATGAGTATAGCAGAATGTGACCTACCGGCTCGTCTGCCCGGTTTGTCTTGCTGATGGTTGCAGAGGCGCCGTTGACTTCCTCGATCATGCTGGTGAGATCCTTGCCCATCTCGTCCAGCCGCTCTGAGAGCTTCTCGGCCAGTTTGTATCTATTGAAAGAATTTAGTTAGTCCAGGCATGAAAGAGTCAACATGGAATTTACCACTCACGTTTTCTCACGTTCCTGGTCAGGCCCCTGCTCGCCATGGGTCCCCTGCTTAGATACCATCTCATCGACTTCCCGTTCGTACCGATCGAGCCACGAGCTCAGCTCTTCTTGTTGACCCTCCACCGATGCCAACTGGCGCTCAACCTCCTGGGTAGCACGCTCGGCGTCGACTGTATTACCATACAGCTTCTGAACCTTGTTACCATTCTCCACCAGCATACGATCCCATTCAGCAACCTTCTCAGCCTGCTCGCGGAAGTCCTTCTGGTACTTGGTTAGATCCGTTGCCCACCGAGTGATGATCTCATCCATGGTCTTATTCTTCAGGCGGGACTGAGCTGGGGGAGCAGGGCCAGTGGTTGACTGGCCAAGCGCAGAGGCACCAGTGCCGGCTGCGGCACCAGCGGTTGCACCCATAGCCGGTGCAGTTGCGGTGGAAGTGGTAGCAGCAGGTTGAGTGGACGGTGTAGCACTAGCCGGCTGGGAGAACAGGCTGCCTGCTGCAGCAGGTGTGGTGGTAGGCGTGGCAGTAGTGGCCGCAGTCCCCGGAGTAGCTGCCGCGGTAGATTTGGCACCACCCAAGTTAGGGAACAATGAGCTTCCACCGGGCGCGGGCGCTGCCGTGGACGACGGAGCGGCGGAGGATGTGGCGCCCCCGAGGGAGGGGAAGAGGGACTTTTGAGGAGCAGCAGTGGACGTAGTGGGAGTTCCTAAGGAAGGCTGGGATGCGACTGTGGTTGCGGAGGACGCAGAAGAAGGCCCACCGAGGGAGAATGTAGGCTTAGTAGCTGCGTCGCCGCCGACAGAAGGCGCCTTGAAGAGGGAGGATGCTTGCGCACCGCCTGCAGCGGGAGCAGCAGCTCCAGCACCGAATAGTGGCTTGGAAGCTGGGGCTGCGGTTGCGCTCGGGGTGCTGGACTCGGCCGGCTTATTGGCAGTGCTAAAAAGGCCACCTGCCGGGGCGGCAGGCGTTGTTGAGCCCCCCCGAACAGAGAACCTGAGGCCGCGGGAGTAGCACCGGTCCCGAAAAAGCCGCCGGAGGCCTGTGGTTGCGAGGTGGTTGGTGTAGTAGAAGAGGGAGCAGCGGTAGACGACGAAGTATTGGAAGAGCCGGCATTCTGTCCTCCAAAGAGGGAAGGTGGCTTTGATGCTGGCGGGAGACCAGCGGGTGTGGTTGAGGTGTTACCAAACAGAGAACCGGCGGCCTGGCCGGGAGTAGCTGACGATGGGGTAGCTGATGAGGCGCCGCTGCCGAAAAGAGTGCCTTGGGGCTTTGGGGTCTGGACGTTGGCGCCAAACGTCAAGCCGCCGCCGCTGCCGCTCTGGCTGCCAGATGTGTTTTGAGACTGGGCACCAAAGGAGAAGCCAGAGCCTCCTCCGGAAGTCGTGGTAGAAGCGCCACCAGCACTACCAAAGAGAGAAGGGCTCTGTCTGCCAGAAGCAGCTGTGCCGAACAGCGAAGGAGAAGCGCTTCCACTGGTGGAAGAAGCTCCTACATTTCCGAAAAGACCACCACCACCACCACCACCACCACCAGTGTTCGAGCTACTCTGGTTGTTGGAACCGAAGGCGTTGCCCGACGTGCCGAAAAGACTGCCGCTGGAGGCCCCGCTAGAAGCTGGGGCGCCGAAGGAGAACGCCATGGTGATGCGTTGTCGCAAACAAACGAATCGGCAGAATTGGGAGAAAAAGCAGCTGAAACGGCTGTCAACCAATGCAAGGTGGGGGGAAACCTGCAAAGGAGGTCACAGGTCCAAGGAAGGCGATTCAATCTCTCGCTTGAGCGTCAATTGAACCCAGCGTGCGAGAGGTGAGGGTGAGTTTAAGGTAGGAGGAGAGCACGGCAATAATTAATCGGCAGGAGTTTGAACAAGTTGGTTACGCGCTTGTCGATGCCTTATTTCCCAGGCACACTAAAGGCACCCGCCTCTATTATCTGCCTGAGGCCTGCGCGTTCTGGACTCGAGTCGATCGCAGGTTACCAACGTCGTCACTCGCGCTACACACTACGTGCATGTCATTTTTCCGTTTTCCCACTCATTCCTCCCTTCCTCTCATGTCCCAGCTTTTAACACCACCCCGCAAACATGTCGGAGGCGTTGCCCGATCCCTCTACCCTTCTTCAACCCCCCAGCAAGACCACTGAGATGGAGGACCCTGGAGCTGAGGACAATGGTATGTTCTCCAAGATTTCCTACGTCACTTTCCTTGGAGGGAGGCTAATTCGTGATCTTACTTCAGCAGCTTCAGACAGCGACGAGGACCACTTTTCAGATGCCAGCGAAGGCCATGCAAATTTACAACCAAAAAGCCCACAATCCGGTCGCGCGTCCCCTGTCCCACGAACTCGAGTAGAGCGGGTCGACGACAGCCTTCAACACGGCGAAGTGCCTGGCACAGAGGCCTATGAGAAACGAGGACAGGATGCGGTTCCCGACGAAATTGAAGTGATCCCAGAAGGTTCACACCGCAGGGATCCTCCCCCGGCGGGGTCGCAGGACCGACCCTCGACCCCAGGCGGCTCGCCAATACCGCGGACAATAGTCGAAAAAGTAGACCCGGAGTCGCCTAGCCATGGCGAGATCCCTGGCACAGAGGCATATGAAAAGCGCGAAGCAGATGCCGTGCCTGATATTGTGACGAGGGCCTCCGACTCGGACAGCTCTCTGCCGCCACCAGCTGCGGATCGTGAATCCCCAGACTCCAATGCCTCAAATCAACCCGTTCCTGAGACACGAATTTCTCGAGTGGACACTTTACCCGCTGAAGATGAGCTGCCATCACGGCCACGTGCTCATCAAAGATCCCCAAGTGATGCAATGCCTGATTCGGTGGAATCTCTAAACGCCGACCCTCCCACCCCACCAGATCATGCAGTCGAAGACGACACTATTGAAGGGGGAGATGACGATGAGGGCTTCGGAGACGACTTTGATGAGTTTGTTGAGGAGCAGGGTGATATGGGTGATGATGACTTCGGAGACTTCGACGACGGCTTCCAAGAGCCTGAGGTTGTTGAGGACGCCGCTACAGCTGGCACGACCTCCCCTCAGCAACCTCAAGCACCTATCTCAGTTGTAAGTGCAAGTATCCTGATGAACTACAGCTCAACATAATTACTAACGCCAAACCCTCATCAGCCCCCTCTTACCAACTTCGACGACTTCAAATCCACCTCTGAGCTCCTCACTGCCCTCCAAAGCACCCTAGACAACCTCCTCCCCAGCTCCCAAGAACTGGACTCTCTCCCACCCGTCGAACCCATTCCTGACTCCTCGGCCATATTCAGCACGGAGCGCAGTCTCTCTCTATGGTCCCAGCTCGTGGCGCCACCGCCCCTTCAACCACAAAACTGGGTCAAGTCTCGCATCCGCCGCCTCTTCCTTGTCTCCCTCGGCGTTCCCGTCGACCTAGACGAGATCCTCCCAGCATCCAAACAAAAGAAGCTCATCCTCCCCTCCATCGACCTGGACAACTCAGGCCCTAACACCCTATCCCACAACCAACTCCGCAAAGAGGGCGACGCTCAAAGCGAGACAACCACGACAGGGCAGGCCCCTACACGCTCAAAACCCACCCGTCGTGGCGCCGCTCCGCCGCCGCAATTAGACCTCTCATCCGTGCGCCGGCTGTGCGCGACCACCGATGCCGCGCTCAGCGGCCTAACGGACACAGAGCTGACGCAGCACGTCTCGGAGTTGGAGCAGGTCACCCTGCGCGCCAGTGCAGTGTTGGAGTACTGGCTGAAGCGCCGGGACGGCTTGGTCGGCGAGAAGGAGGCGTTCGAGGGGGTCATTGAGAATCTTGTCAGTCATGTCCGGCGAGTCAGGAAGTAACTGTTTCCCTTCCCCTGACGAGCGACATGATCTGAATATCTCATATACCTATATCTCTGTATAATTTAATGTCGAAGGTGGAGAGTTACTCCGCTGAATGAGCATCATCTTTGTTTGGAACGTTGGGTTCCTGTTGGACTAGATGACGAATATAGAAATCTTTATACTCAGCATGGACCTTCTAGCTGCTCAAAATCTACTAGTGTGGCACATGTCTTATTTCCATCACATATATCCGATAATCTGGAAGTCGACAATGGAGGCAGCAAGAAGAATATTTCAACCCCCAAACAATGCACATATCACAAAAGATCTGGTCCATGCAATCCACACCCACGATCCAAACGCCAGTCAGATGTAAATGTAGGGAAGAAAATATGTTCACAGCCGAGCAGTAAACTGAGCAATTACAGCACCACGCAGTTTTCTGTAGAAAAGCCAGAATCAAATCGCCAAAAACCATGAAACAAACATCGAAACAAACAGAACGCCCGCAAAATACGTACCAGCCGTGACACATCTGCTTCTAGTTCATGATAATGGGGGGTATCTTTCTTTTGTGATGCACGCGAGGAAAGCCAAAGGCGAACAGTAACCAAAGTCCAAAAAGACAGCGCAAATTGCATGATTGGGGTCGTGCCATCGTTTCGTAGGGGGCGAATGGTTGAGATGAGAAGAAAGGTGAATGAAAACATCAAGCCCCAGGCAGGGCTAGAGAGGATCACTCGTCAATTTCAATGACCATTGCCTCCCGCACATGAACGACTGAAGAGGGCTCTTGTTTGGTCCGAGGTAACTCCTCCGCTCCATCGGCCATGATATCCGCTGTGCGTTTCTTAGACGGAGGTGGGTTGGAGAACCTGCTTCTGGAGGGGCTAGAGGACGCATCGTCGCTAGTAATCTTGGCTTCCCACGTCCCGTCGGCCCGGATCTGAATTGCCCGGGTGCACTCCAGTTTCCCATGCATCATGAGCTTATCGCGAACTTCAACGAAGAAATGGTCCACGATCAAGGACTGCGGGCGAGCATCTGCATTGCAAATTGGGCAGCACCAGTTGTCGTTCATCGGGCCGGGGCCTGATTCAGACTTCCGAGTATTGATGAAGGTATCAAGGTCGAAGCATTCGATGTGAGTGCAGTTGGTGGAGCGGGCGGGGATATTGAATATTTGCGCCATGAAGGGGTCGATGAGGCCGACAGTTAGGCTGTCGGTGATGATGGCCAGCTCGTCATCGTCAGTCGTTGGATTCAGCCGGTCCTTGATATTGGCGCGAGTCTCGCTCGGCGAGGCGTGGCGTGTCTTGGCGAGCACTTGCTCCAGCTGGGAGACCTCCATGATTTCGATGCCAAACGCATAATGGAAATTTTTACATTCATCGGGGCCCAGAAGCAGATGGATGGTAAGCTTGTTCTCACCCTCGTGGAGATATTTGGTGATGTCCAGGGGTAGGTCCTTTCCGTTGTGGACTTTGCGACGCACGTACAACTCGGTACCGTTGACAAAAACGTAGAACACGCTGGGCCAGGTGGTGTTTGCGGTTGGCCACACTCTTTGCGCGCTTTCCTTTTGCGAAGATGGCAGTGCAATGGCGCGCAGGCGGTAGGTCCGACAACCTGGTTCGTACATGCGGGCCGGGCGTTGACCTTGTCCTCGGTCTACATACTGAGGGAAACATTGGCGGTCGCGGGTGGATACCAGGAAGTCCCACGTGTATTTGAAGGTATCCAGGTCGATGACGGTTGGGTTTAGCAAGAAACCGTCGAGATATTGGTACAGCTCGGTTTGCATCATTTCCCCTCCGAGCCCCCGATGCAGCAATAGCTTGACCGGGTCACGAAGGTCAGCCTGGTGCAGGCCGATTCGCATTGGGTTCGGTTGCAGGACCTGTGGTGCTCTATGGCCAGCGGGGGGAAGTAGAGGCACCGAGCACGAAGGAGATGGGCTGTTCTGAGTTTGAGGAACCTGAACAGCTGGGAGAGAGGCGGACTGTGCCGACAGAACTTGCTGCTCCCTTGACTGACTACGCTGACTTTGTACCAATCCTTGACTCGCACGGTTCTCCGCAGGGGACCGTGTGAGAGAAGGCCAGGGAGGGAGAGGGTTTTGTTGCTGTTGCTGGTGGTCCTGCCGCTGAGACACCTGACTGGGCCTGCCTAGAGCAGAGTGTGGAGGCGACGATGACGAGGAGTTGACTCGAGTCGGAACTGGATAACCCAATGGAGCAGTCTGGTTCTGGGGAACCATGAGTACAGGCCTCATCCAAGCTTGTTGCCCTTGTTCTTGTGCTTGGTGAACAGATTGCAGCTGCACTGGCTGAACTGGCTGGCCTTGTCCCTGCAGCATGTGCGCCTGTGCAACTTGATCCATTTGCCACGCTCGGGTCGGGACTTGACCATTTAACTGCGCAATCTGTTCTGAAGGATACTGGTAATGAGTTAGCTGCCCTTGAGCAGGAGTCATTAGCGGTCTATCCCGAGGGCCGCTGGACATAGTTGGGGAGAAAGTTGGAGACTGAAGATGCGGCGAGTTAGAGGCAGAATGACGGTTCCCATTCGCTGGTGGCGCAAAACTCGCGGTAGATGGCTGAGGTCGCGGAGGGCCTGCAGTCTGCATGAATATCATCGGAATCGTTCGATATTGCTCAATCAGTGCCGCGAGGGCAGATTGGTCTAGACCGGGCCCAGTAGTGAGAAGCCAGTCATTCTGAAATATGCGCCGCAGACTCTCGAGATGTTCATCCTTGTACAAATGTCGACAAATGGACGAAAAGATCACGCTCAGTAGGACCGGTGATTTCACGTCATACTCCTGCTTCAGCTCCGCTACCAGCGGCGGATAGCCACGACTACGGAGTTGCCGATGCATATTAGTTTGCAGGGACGAAACGCGAGTGGCAAGACACGCAAGGCAGCGTGAAAACTCTTCGATGATCGCTTGATACCACGGAGTGCGAATGTAGTCTTCCACGCTGCGTGGGAAAAAGCAGAATGCCGTCAACATTACCGGCGGGAGGTTCGCATTGGGTTCCAGTAGCTCCTCGAGCCTCTCTAAGCCAATTTGAGACAGTGGCTGGCGAAGCGGTGGAATTCTCGATAGAACCCGGTGGTAACCCCTGGACAGTTCGCAAAAGATCTGATGGAGCACCAAAAAGAAAAGATCTTGATGGTCACAGGCCTCCGTCAGGAGCATGGCCCTGGGTAGAGCCAAATGCCGCGAACATAGCCTCGCTTGGTTCATCAGGGCTTCCGATCTGTGTTTCCATTGGATCCAATCTTGTGAGGTTGGCCGATTGAAATCTTGGGACCCAGGAGGAGTTGGAATCACTTGCTGAGGCGGCGGCTCCGGTGCGTGGCTCTCCGGTGCATCTGCGGGTGATGTTGATGGCCCCACGGGGCTCTGGCTCGTCTGACTCGGGACTTGTAGAGATGGACTCTGCACCGACTGGGCGTGGATGCCGCCTGTGGTGAACTGTAGAGACCGCGGGCCTGGACCTGCGCTACGGTGCCCGCTCGAGGCCGAGATCGGTGTCTCTGTGTTTCCTGATGGGCTCCCCGTCGGTGCCTGGGTACTCATGGAGGAAGGTGACGGTGGATTTAAGGGTTGACGGAGGGTTGCAGTTCCATCGCTTCTCAGATGGGCTGTCACCGCTCCCATCGCCGTCGGCCTGTCAGGCGCTGGTGGAGCGGCCACCGCGGCGACGGAGAGCTCATTCGTCGAGGTTGTGGGACGGGGCGAGACAATGGGGCTGGGATGAGAGCCTGCCTTTGGGACTGACGGGGGACAAGCAGTCTGTGGAGGACCGGGTTCGCTGTCGACCGGAGGATCCAGAGACGCGGGTTGTAGATTTACACCCGGTGTGACAGGCGACAGTAAGGCCAGCTCTGCAGGAGGACAATCGGAGCCATTGGGATTGACGCGATTCGGGGCATCTAGCGAAATCCGCGAATCCGTGCCCGTCACCGGGTCTGGAGGGGCCATGGCTACAGGCCTCGCATCGCGCGGAGGGCACAAGCTCGGCGTGGGCACTGTGGGGGACAATGCGGGCGCAGCCATCCAGTTCCTCCGCACGCCGCCCAGAAACAAACTTGCAGTGGAGTTGGACTCCTCAACCTGATCAGCAGGGCGCGGTCGCTGAAACCTGGAGGTCATGGCGGAGATTCATCGTCTGGATCCGGGGCGAAGTGATTTGTTTTTAAGGGACGTTAGCTGCGTCGTTTGCTCGTTTGTTCGTTTGCTCGTTTGCTCTGCTCTCCGCGAACAAAGACAAAGATCTACCTGCGCCACGTGCCCCGTCGGTTTCGCTGGACTGTTGAGCGCTGGCCAGCCCGAGCAGGTTCGATTTGGCTGTGAGTTGTAGTCAGCTTGAGTCAAAGGGAAGAGAACGACAAAGCCCCAGTCCAGGCAGAGAAAGATCGCTAGGCGCGAAATGGGCGAAAATGGGACAAGCCGCATCGTGCAGCCGCACGTACTTGGTACTTTCTCGGACGCTCGCTGGTAGGGCTGGAGGAAGTATAGAATACCTGATGCCACGGGAGCCTTTTGATGCCGGGATGTACTGTCCGTCGGTGCTGGTATCTACAAGGACTCATCCAGATACTTGGATCGGCGCTTGCACAAAACTAGAAGTATGATGATGGTTCCGTGGTTAAACTTTGACGATGCCCTCGAAACTACCGAGTCCAGCGGAGTATGGAGGCTCCACTCTGGCGGAACTAGAACCACTCGGAGATAAATGAAGAGGGAGGGCCAGGCAAAAGCCGGAAGGAGTCGATAGACCGAGATGCTAGTTGATCACACACTATGAATCCATAGTGTACTCCGTAGCGCGTCGACTGCAGCTGCAAGCGTGGCCGCATTCCGGTGGACGGTGGACGCATGACGCATCCATCGGTCTGGAAGCAAACTGCTTCACTAATTTCCACCCTAATTCCTCCTAAACTTTCCTCCCCTCGATTTGAAGTCCCCCGTCGGTCTGCCGTGCAAGCCACGCAGCCGCTCGCCTTTGCAATTCGGCCCCCTACAAGGGAACACGCAGGGTCGACCGTGGATCGCCCGCGTCCAGAACACTCGGGAACCCTTGACGGCCGTACACGTCACTCAGGCCGTGTGCTTTTGCGTCGCTATTTTGTTCCTTCACTGGCCCACGCCTTTTCGCTTGCCCCTCTCCCTGTGACAATATTGGCCTCTGGTGGGTTGTAGTGGAACCACACCACACAACGTCTCGACTTTCTCAACTGGACTCAACTGAATTCGAGTTCCCAACACTGAACACACCTTCGCTCATTCCACTTCAAATTCCTGAATCAGCATCAGGATCCGTCCCAGTGGGTTGGTAGATCTCGCCACGCCCTGGAGATCCCCCCAACGGTTGTTTCATCGCAAACCCGCGCTTGGAGAGCGAAGCTTCGGTCCACTTGAGGTTAGTGTTCTCTCCCGAACCCCGCGAGCTAATGACCAAAAGCCCTGATGTCGCCTTGTTCGCGCTAGATTCCTGACCTGCTGCATTCTCTCCCCTTTCCCCGAATTCACATAGCTCAACCATCGCAAGATTCCCGACCGGTCGTGGACCGCGTGTTTGTCTTCTCTCCCTCCCGAAAGGGCTGCCGGCTCCCATGTCCTACGCTTGACTTGCCAATCCCGAACCACTCGCCCGGCCTCGGTTCCCACGTCTTCCCATCGGAGGGATCGAACTTTGCCATAGAACTCGGACGAAATGGCTGCCACTGCGCAGGCCTCGCCTGCGCCGCCCCAGAATGTCCAGCGTGGCAATTATCTCTGGGTTCTTCGTAAGTGCTGCCCGGTTGCGACCATGGCGCGCGCACTCGCGCATCCCTCGCGCAGTCGCTCGTTCTGAACGAATACGCCTAACCAAACACAGATGAACACGCCCCGCGCGGAGAAGATGAGTTGCGAATGAAGCGCGGCGACGTGATTTTGCTGGAGGAGATGGATGAAGAATTTCAAGATGGATGGTGGCTGGGTGAACACCCCGGAACCGGCCAGAAGGGCCTTTTCCCAGCAGGTATGCGCCTCCGATGCGACACACATGGGCTTTTAGAAGAAGCCACTAACGTCTGATGTAGGCTTTACGAGAAAAGCGCATGCCCACGAGATCCCGACTAGCCATCGGCTTCCCAGCTCACTGGGGAAGCTCCAGACCGACCCCGCACCCCAGGGGGTGATCGCGTCCGAAAATACCGAGTCGCCCGCGCAGATGGAACCCTCGACTCCGATCGAGTCATCTTTTACCTCCGTCGGGAGTGAGCAGACAACCCCGCAGGCATCGCAACATGCCAGTACCTCTGAGATGGTGGATTCTCCAATGCAGCAGCAACAACGATCCGCATCGTCTCCGCTACCGCGCCCGAACCTGGCGGCCAATATCCAGGATGCTTTCCGCAGGTCCATTGACAACCACGCGAATGGCGAGGACAGCCCTGTGATGAATGAGACCTTGAGCGTCATCGATGAGCATATTACGGACATGAACACTCCTCGCCATAGCGTGTCCACCCAAGAGGCACGGACAATCAACGATTCCGGAAGCGAATACAGCAGTCATCTGAGCCATCGCATTTCGTACATCAATGGTCACGAAACGGACGAAGAAGAAAACACGCATCTGACAGTCGATGAAGTGCGGCGGTGGAATCACACCGAGACGGCCAAGCACCTACGGGACCTCGGAGTCGACCCCAAACACTGTGATATTTTCGAACAGGAGGAAATCACTGGTGACCTTCTTCTTGAAATGAGCCAAGACACCATTTTCATGAAAGAGTTTGACCTTGGGGTCATGGGCAAGCGGCTAAAGACTTGGCACAAAATCAAGGCCTTTCAGGAGGAAGTGAAGGGCATCAAGCCGCAACCGCAACCGCAACTGCAACCCGCAAGAGGCTCCTTCTCCAGCTATGCGGGCCCTGAAGAGCGATCACTGTCGCGTGCAGGCCATACTGGTCCCTTTCTCCCGCGCATCCCATCTGTATCGGAAAGGACCGGTTCGGGATATCCGCCTCGGATCTCTGCCGTTCCTGGCCAGCACCCAAGGCTGACCAGCAACAACAGCTCCCCTATGACACCCAACGCCCCTTCGTTTGGCCATGATTCGCCAAGGAGAATCTCCGCAGCTTCAATCCGTGAGTTCAATCATGGACGGCGACACTCTTCCATCGATGCCACTACTCGCGGTATGCCCGATTTATCTATGAACGGTAGTCATCAGAAAAAGCCGTCCTTTGACCGGGCATGGACTCTCAACAGTAATTCTCAAGCACTGCCAACTCGTCCGGGCACGTCAATAGGGACTACTTCAGCTTATCGCGGAGCACAAGCCACCGAATCAGAACCGAATACCCCCGAGCAGTGGGATGATCTCGACCGGGGCTACTTCTCCGGAACCGAGGTGGATTCGCGCCGTACTCGACGCGTTCTGCAAAAGCGAACGTCCACCGGTGGGAGTATCAGCCATTCTCGACAGTCGAGCTACGCGGATGATCCTTATCGAGCCAGTACTGCAGGCAAGCGTCAGTCTCGTATTGCTAGTGTCGACTCCATGCGCGACGCAGTCACACATGTCTCTCCCGCTGCCCAGGCCTACCATGGGACACCGCCCAAGAGTCGGTTCAGGAGCATGAGTACGCGTGTTTCGAACCGAAGCGGCAACGAATCGCAGTCTTCCAACCCGGAAGCGAAGTCGGGTTTCTTCTCAAGCTTCGGGCCTCTGATTAGAAGCAAAGGCGACGCCAAAGTTGACACCAAGGGCGAGGCAGATGGTAAGGCGGATGGCAAGGCATCTGGTACCGTTCGCTCCTCAGCCTTACACTTCGGGCTGCCGAAGATGGGTGGTGCCGGGCCCAAGATCCGACGAGCGGTTGGCCTGCGCGCTATCTCCGATGTTGTTGGCAAGGGAAGTAGTGACAATTCCGCACCTGCCTCACCTCATGACTACGACCCCATGTCTGCCCGTACCGGGTCCACCACCCCATCTGCGACATCCAAAAGCTCGGAACGCCACAGCACTGATGGGTCTGGCAAGGCCACTGATGGTGCTGGATTTATAGTCCGGCCGCGGACGGTCAAGTCGAAGAAAGACACCAGCGCCTATACTCGTGGCCTGGAGAAGAAATCTCCAAGAGAGCAGATAGATGGCTGCGAGTACAGTGGCTGGATGAAGAAGAGATCGTCCAATTTGATGACCACATGGAAGCCCCGGCTGTTTGTCCTGCGTGGTCGCCGGCTGTCCTACTATTACTCTGAAGATGACACCGAGGAGCGAGGCCTCATTGACATCACCGCTCATCGAGTGCTCCGAGCAGACAACGACCCCATCATCGCGCTGCACGCGACCGTCACCGGCGCCACCGCGCTGCCTGCCAATGCCAATACTACCGAGAATGGAGGTGGCATGAAGCTAACTACGCCAGCCGCAATCGCCTCACTCACCAACAAGAACGGCAACGGACCGTTCTTCTTCAAGCTAGTGCCCCCGAAGATGAATAACTCACGCACCGTGCAATTCACCAAGCCGACAACACACTTCTTCCAAGTTGACAGCGTCCAAGAGGGCCGTTTGTGGATGGCCGCACTCATGAAAGCAACTATCGAGCGCGACTTGGAGACGTTGGTGACCACCAACAAGCAAAAGACCATCAGTCTCAAACAGGCTCGGATGATGAACCAGCGCCCACCCGCCCTGATGACTCTCCCATCTGGCCTCGAGCAGCCAGTTCAGCTGATCGAGGAAGACGAGGAAGACAACGGCCTCAGGATTGATGGCCTGAACATAGCCAAATCGCCCTCCTCGGACGGCAACTCCTTCGTCGATGCGAGGAATGAGTTGCGGGAGATCGAGCCCGAGAGCACTGGCCGTCCGCAGTCAAATCCTCTTGGAGATATCGACTTGGGAAATTCATCCCTCCTCCCGGATCCGTTGGCCAAGACTGATTCGAAATAACCTTGCTTTCCACATTCCCACAATCTTGCTATAATGTTGGCGAAGACTATCTAGAGATCTATCTGCCTGGTGATATCTGCTGTTGCCGTTTACTCATTGCTTTTCGTGAAGCCCTTTCCCCCGTTTTCCTGCTTTCCATTCTTTACTTTATTTTTTTTTGGCTATCTTTTTGGCACTACACCCCCAACACCCCCTTCCCCTTACCCTTCTGGCGTTTGATGTGATATACCCCCTCGCTCTCCGACTCGACTTCTGTTCCATTCCTTTCTGGCCACGGCCAATTTTTGTTTCAATGACGTGGATATGAAGGGTTTATGCGGGCAGTTTTGTCTGTATGATGATCTAGGTAATGGTTATATCTTTGGTTTATGTGGACGATGCTGTGACGATGCTATGGGTTCGTAGCTCGATCTAGGACGATCTTCTCCTATGTACGCATATTCGTGGGCTTGTAGACAATCCTAATTCCATGGCTTTCTGAGACTTTGTTAAGGTTGTGGCGCAGTTTGCGCGTCGTCTTCGTGTAAGGTGCCCTACCCACTGCTTTCATTTCAAAAGAGGGTAATTTTATTACCTGATCATGATTGTTATATAAACATTTTGATCTGCTCTCTAAGCATCACCTGATCCTTGGCTGACCAATCTGTTCCACTCACTTGGTGAAATAGTCAATTATGATCCATGTCTAAGCGCTCACTAACCACTTGGTTAGCTGATTGGGCGCTCACCTTGATAAGACATAATGGATATGGTGCGATGATGTTTAAATATCGTGCGCTAGCCAGTGTTCTTTCTCTATATCGAGAGCTGCTAGAAAATAGACCGCTCAGACAAAGGGAAAGTACACATCGCAATATTCCAACAAGTGAAATAATTTTGACAGTTACAGAATCATGGCCGATCCATACACATCTTCCCATCGGAAGTATGATCCGGTCCCAAGCATTAAAATGATCGTCCGCACCTCGCACTACTCTTCACCTCGTTCGCCTCGTATTAGTCTTCACCTTATCTTTAACTTGTTTTTACCTTGACTTTACCTCGTCTTCACCTTGTCTTCACTTTGACTTTACCTTGTGTTCACCTCATATTAGTCTTCACCTTATATCAGACTTTACTTCTTCATCTATCTAGCTACTCTATTTATTTATTCACTTCCCTTGGCTTTCTTTACATCTATTCTTTCATGCGTACCCTAGGATGGAACGTATGCTCCAAGATCCAAGAGAGCCTAATGATAATGTTCGCATCTATGATAACGCTGGAACTATACTAGCTTGCAAGCAATACTCACCCAGAGGCTATATATATATATAGGAACCAAACCAAACTGATCAGTAACGTACAATAAAGCATTGCAAGTCAGCTCAGGTCAAAGATATATGACTTACGAGATGCTATATCGCTACTGTAGCATGATTTTTATCATCCCCAGCCAGCAAAGATGGTCATTATTTCCTCTCCTCCAAGATGGGTCACTAGGCCGGATGCTTCGTGAAGACCGCCAAACCCTCGTCAGCCCGGGCAATTATATTGTTCGTGATCATGAAGGTGAGTATATTATATCTCAAGATTCCCTAGTTTTTAATAGACTTTAGACCAGACCCCGATCACTGTCCAGCTCACCACCAAGAAAGCACCACGTCGTGTCACCACCAAGGACCAGAGCTCTGGGTCTCTTGGACAAAGTGAAAGAGACTTATTAGTAGGCGACCTCTGGAATTGCGAGGCGCATATTATATCTCTAATAATTTTTTTTAGCAACACTATTCCGAAGAACCATTCGTGCAAGAGACACCATATGTGCAATCTCTAAAGGCAGCGCTATGGTCACAAAAAGCGACAAGCCATATCGGGGCCTGACGGCCTCCCACATATTTCCTACAAGCCAGCTTGAAGAGTGGAACCGACACAATTACAGACTCTACATTACCGATCCCTCTCCTGCAACCGAGATTGGACAAAGCGGCCTTTACTCCCCCCAAAATGGGCTTCTTCTTAGTACCACTGTCCATGAAGATTTCGATGCTTTCTTGGTAGGGGTGGATCCGGATGTAAGGCTTCTTATGCGTCTTTGTTTCTATCTTCAATTGAGACTAATATCTTATTGATTTAGGCCGATTACAAGATAATCATTTTTGGAGGAGACCCGACAGGACTTGGAGGGGCACGCCTCAAAGACTCTGCCAGAAATGGTACTAATCCAAACAATCGCGTCAGTGCAGAGCTTCTGCGTTGGCACCTGCGGATGTGTGTGTACAGCAACATGAAAGCCAATGCTGACCCTGGGCCAGAGTGGGAAGAAGATCTCGGCAGTGACGATATGGGCCAAATTCTCGAGCAGCCAGATGCCGGCGAGAGAATGGAGGTAGAGCTATTCACGCGTCTCGGGCCAAGGGTGGCTTAAATGCATTCGGGATATACGGGGTGGGATTCGCAAGATCGTGGTCCGATATCATTCGTGCAACAAATTTCTATCTGCTTACGAAATAATATTATCTAATTCGAAAGATCATTTGCCCATTACTTTGACGCCGGACTCCAGCCGCAGATTCTGCAAGGAGGAGCAGTGTTGTCTTTATCCAACCCATACCAAATCATTCGGCGTCACATGATACAGATTCAAACAGAAGGATAGAACAGACAGAACCACCGAACGCTACAAATCAACAGGACTATCTTTGAATTCAGGTCCCATCCGAATGTTTGCTTTACTATCCACAATGAAGTCCTTAAATGTTCGGAGAGGGACCAAGTCGGTCGCCTGGCCTGATCCACTGCCTTGCCAGGTACCACGGACCATGTGGGCTGGTTATCTCGCGCCGCGGAGGTGGCTTCGGCTGTTTGCCTATCACCCTTAATTCTCAACTCACCCTTGTTCCTACCTACCTACCGTCTCTCCCTTCGTCCTTATATTCAATATGCTGTATATTATTATTTGATAAGGATTTCTAATATCCTTGATCCACGACGCTCATGTCCCTCCGCGCCCTACTCGGCCGCGTTTTTGCGCTCCTTCTCCCGCTCACACTCGCGGCCTCCGTCTACCTATACCTCTACCCGGTTTTCAATGGCTGTGGCTTCCCACTGTCTCGAGTCTCGTCCAAAAGTCCCCAAAGCTCCTCGGTCCTCGATAAGATACAGCATAATGTGGCCGTCAACACCTTCCTCCAACACCTCCGCACCCCGGACGTCGCGTCGGACACCCAACCGGCCATCTTTCGGCTGCTAGTTCTTGCAGACCCCCAGCTTGAGGGCGATACCTCCCTGCCATTGCCTGATTGGAAGCTTGTTCCCCGTCTGCGCACGCATTGGCGTGCCGTCCAGGGAGCTGTGGCCGAAGCCTCGACGGCTACGCCGCTCCCGCAGGCGCTTCTGGATCCGAACGTCCTGGGGAATATCACAATGGGGGTGAGGTCATTCGTTAGCGAGGATATACCACGGTCCCTATGGGCAACGCTGAAACAGTTAGATTTGGTGGGCAACGACTACTATCTCGCCCACATCTACCGGACCCTGTTCTGGTGGACTCGGCCGACGCATACGACGGTGCTGGGGGACCTTCTGGGGAGCCAATGGATTGATGATGCAGAGTTCTCGTCGCGCAGCGAGCGATATTGGACGCGAGTGTTCCGCGGTGGAGAGCGCGTGGACGATCATATTACCTGGACAGGTGGTGTTCTTGGCAACCAAGGAAATACCAAGCAGCAATTGGAGCCCCTGGGCCCAGACGCCGACCCAGCATGGCCGAGACGCATAATCAACGTCGCCGGCAATCATGACATTGGATACGCAGGCGATGTGAGCGAGGCGCGAATGCACCGCTTCGAGCGCGAGTTTGGTCGCGCCGATTGGGATATCCGCTTCCAGCATCCCCCGGTTTCGCGCGGGGGCAATGCATCTAATCAGTCGGTTATCACGCCGACATTGCATCTCATTAACCTAAACACCCTCATATTCGACACGCCTGCTTTGTCTCCGGACCTTCAGACCCGCAGCTACTCCTACCTGAACGACCTGATTAGCAAGCGCCTCTACCCAGTTGAGGACCGGTCAACGTTCACCCTGCTTCTTACACACCTTCCAATGCACAAAGAAGATGGTGTCTGCACTGACGGGCCCTATTTCACTTTCCATGAAGACGACGACAACAGCGGACCGGACGGTGTTCCGCGCTGGAAGGCTGGTGGCCTGAAAGAGCAGAACCACCTCAGCGATCATGTCAGTGCAACTGGAATCCTGCAGGGCATTTTCGGATTGAATGGCGATGAAAATGCACCGTACGGTGGCTATGGCCGAAAGGGGCTTATCCTCACCGGCCACGACCATACCGGCTGCGACATTATCCACTATATCAACCATACCGCCAAAGATCAAGGCGAGGGCGAGCAAGGAACCGACGACTCTTCTCAGGGCTGGAAGTGGGCCTCCAAACGCTATAATAAGTACAGGCCAGGAACCACCGATACCCCCTCCATCCGCGAGGTAACCCTCCGCTCGATGATGGGCGAGTTTGGTGGTAATGCCGGCCTTCTCTCAGCTTGGTTCGATACCAGTCTTGGCGAGTGGAATTATGAGATGACACTATGCCCGGCTGGTGTGCAGCATATCTGGTGGGCAGTGCATGTGCTTGTCTTGGTGACGTTGATTGTTGGACTTCTTTGGTTCATTGCTGGGTTGCTGGGGGCTGGTGAATCCAGCACAGCACAGACGGCGTGCTTGGATCCGCCAACGTTGAAGGGACAGGAGTGTGTCGATAAGTCCCCAAGGGGACGGACGCCTCGGAAGGCCCGTGGCCATGATGATTTGAAGAAATAAGGGGTAGATGGTGTGCGTTTGGACGACATGTATATTCGCTTTTCTTGTACCATATACCTACGTATAAGCCAGATGATTTTAGAAATTCACATCGCGCATATAGATGAGCAGCAAATCTTATTCGTCAAATCATATGAGTACTTCAAGCCCGCTATGGATATGTCAGATAGAGGCAAAGCAGCTCCAGTATAGGAAGAGTCTGCTGTGACCGCTACCAGTTCTACGTAGAATACGACTACATCAGCCCATGACAACAGCTCTCGCGGTAGGTCATCGGATATCATGGATCCGCCTAGAGCCCTAGAAGAAAGTACACGAGTGTACCGCGAGGCCGATAAAGGGGAGCTCTATGCAAACCCGCCTCACATTCGCAGTTCCTCCACATACAAAGCACCGGAAATTGTCATGAAAAGGTAGTATTTTTCAGTATACTTCCGAGAGTCGCCAGTGTTTAAAGAGAAGAAACACGAATGGGAGAAAAACCGGCTCGAAATAACACAGGTGGAATTCGTCATGTCAGATGGACCTTCCCCCACTTCTCCCATTGCCTCTTTTCTCCACAATATGCCATAAATGCACCCCGTTTTCCCAGTCCCAAGGAGTCAGGTTTTGGTATCGTTGAATTTTTGTTCGTTTTATTCGGTTTTCAAACTCTTTACATGACGACACCAGAGTTGGAGGCAATACGGGGCCAAAGCTCAGCAGCCTCCTTACCGACAGGGCCGGTGATGGCGGATCCCTTCATCTCACCCTTGGCGTTGACAATCTGTAGAATGATGATTAGTACACGGCAGCGGAGAATCAAGATGACTGGTCGCGTAGAGAAGTATGAAGAAGGCACGATCCTAGTCGATTCTGATGAACCAGCTCGAATCATGTCCCAACACACCATCTATACTCTCCAGTGAAAAAGGATCATCCACTTACAACACCAGCATTGTCCTCGAAGTACAGGTAGATACCGTCAGCCCGGCGCCAGGGCTTGCTCTGGCGGACGACAACGGCGGGCATGACCTTCTTGCGGAGCTCGGGCTTTCCCTTCTTGACGGTGGCCATGACCATGTCTCCGACACCAGCAGCAGGGAGACGGTTCAGGCGGGCACCGATACCGCAGACGGCAATGATGTACAGGTTGCGAGCACCGGAGTTGTCGCAGCAGTTCATCACGGCGCCGCTGTTCGAAAGAAACGAGACCGTTAGTTTTCTGTTGCGTTGCTTGTTTCGTAGTATCCCAATGCCTAGCGACCCCGTCCAATGATTTCGATATTTTCCCGCCTATGCCAATTCGTCGTGGTCTGTTCGATATTCCATGGCGAGTTTTGCGATTGCTGTAGAGCTGGCGAGCATCGTTTCGACCGTGACGAATGGCTATGGGCGGGTTGTCGAAGCTTCACTGGACGAGGGCACGGCGTGGGAAAATATCAAGGTTAAGACGGAACGTACACAGGCAGACCGAGGGTCATCTTCAGCTTGTTGCCGGCGGCACCGCCACGACTGTTGAACAATACAGGTCAGCGATTCCATTCGTTCACTCTGTTGCATTGCACCCGTGTCGTCCATCCTCCCAGGTCGAGATATTCGATGTTGAAGATGTTGCACATTCGGTCGTCGAGATCCTCCACGAAAACTCTCCCCGGGTGGTTTCTTGGTCCTTCGGGTCGAATGCAGGGCAGTCAGACTTACCCTCTCTTAGACATGATGGCTGAGTATCGGGGTTGTCGGGATAGGCGAAAAGGGTTGGCGACAGAAGGTCAGGTCGGGAGTCGAAGAAACGTCCACGGTGCTTTCTCGCCTCGCTTAGTGCGTCGGTGGGCGAGGAAAATCTTGGCCCCGCCCCGATTGGTCGGCTGGGGTTGCCCTAGCGCTAGTCCCCTTTGGGGCCTTCGAACCCGTGTATTATGTCATCGAGATGTGAGCTCTAAAGTCACGTGATATAAACTAGATCTATGCGCCGTCTCTCGATGACGGGGGACAGGATTGTTGCCCCTGTGGACCACTCGCGAAGATGAACATCTCAAGACGTTTTTCAGCCAATGTCATGTAAAATGAAGCCACTCGCCCATTGTGAGTGGTGAGAGTTTGAAACCTGGTGGTCTTACAAGTCCATTCAGCATGACTATAAGAGAAGATCCCAATGACATGGAGTGATTAGAATCAAAGCTTTCTTTCATTTGCTTGTCCAAATAAAATCGTAAAATAGAAAATAAATTAGAAAAACAGAACAGACGCGATCGAAGGCACTCAACCGATTCCTTCCCAGCCATTTAGAACGACGTACTCCGGGATCACATCGGATTTGAGCCTCAAGATCTGTCTGGTTACGTTCGATCAAAGAGACGATGAAACATCGACTCTCGACTTATGGAACAACCGTTTTCGCCGTTTCTCCACGAAGAGAGACACGAAGCCTCCGTGATTGAGCAAGATGCGTGCATGCCGACAAACCGATAACACCGTACTGCCCATTGTCCGTTGCGCCTAGATCCGATATTGTTGTCTTGTATCACAGCCAGTTTATTCCTCCTTCGTTGTCAGTTCTTCAACAGACGCTGCAGGTGCTCCCTGGGCCTCCTCGGAATCGCCAGCCGGCGTGAATTGCGCAGAGCCCTCTACTGCGGGTGCTGAAGACTCCTTCGAAAGCGATTGGGCCCCGGAGGGAGACAGGTGTGCTTTAGATATTTCCTCAGCGGCAGGGAATGCCTCAGGTTTCTTCTCATCCTGAGTTTCGGCTGCACCAGACTGCTCAGTCTCTGTGGCTGGTGCACTGGCGTCTTCCATTGTGGTATCTTCATCGCGCGTAGGAGATGGTTGCTGAGACACGGCTGCAGACATACCCTTATCTTCTCCCTCTAGTACCATGCGGTCCGAATCAGCCACTGGGGTATCCTGGTCATTGGCAGTGGCTGCCGTGTCGGGATCAGTTCTTGGGGCATCTGCCATCTTTGAGTCAAAGGCAATATCCATTTCGTTGTCGGCAATTGAGGATGCTTCGAGGGGAGTAGCCATGCCGCTGTCGAGGCCAGAGTCTGCAGGATCAAGATTTCTGTAGTTGGCTTGGTTTCGGCGACGAAGAGCACCGGGTTGACGACGGACACCATTGGCTGCATTCTCCTCCTCATCCTCGCTCTCACTAAGCTCCCCAGGTTTCTCTACGTACTGATCGAAGCGGCGCTGGGTGAATCGCTTGTCCTTGTTCTCATCTTCATCCAGGTCATCGAGAATATCATCGGCTTCGTCATCCATGCCATCCAGGAGGGAATTGCGCGGTACATCAGTCATCTGAACCGACGGCGCAAAGGCCGTGCGTTTGAGATTTTCAACGACCTGGTTGCGAATCTTGTCCAGGTAATCCTTTGTGTTGGCATTGTCCATGTTCGAGGGACGGACGTCAAGCTCATAATCGGGAGCGAAATACTAGTAACCCGTGTCAGTGGATTAGCCCACATAAGAAGGTATCAAGAGGAGTCTTACCTCATAGTAGTCGTTGTAGGGTAGCTCAGATTCCAAGTTATCTCCGACAAGGATACCAGTTTCGAAGGCCCAGGTACGTGCAACGTTGCGCATGGTGTAACCACCACCACCGAGGATCAAAGTCGGCAGGTCGAAACTCTTAATGAAGTTGACGCAGTTGGCATGTCCGCGCATACTGAGGTTAAAGCAACCGAGACGATCACCAGACAAACTGTCACCCCCACACTGAAGGACCACAGCCTCTGGGCGGTACCATTCCATGACGCTCTTGATCACAGGCTCGAAAATGCTCTTGTAGGAGGCGTCGTTGATACCATCGCGGAGAGGGAAATTGACGGCATAGTATTTGCCCGAGCCGACACCAATATCACGGAGTTCACCGGTACCGGGGAAATATTCGCCATACTTGTGGAACGAGACTGTCATGACGCGATCTGTGGTGTAGAACGCTTCTTCAACACCATCACCATGGTGAACATCGATATCAACGTAGAGGACGCGCTGCTTGAATCGAAGCAACTCGAGGATGCCGAGAACAATGTCTAATGAAAAGGTTAGCGAGGAAGCACATCTCCATGAAAATATGATCCCATCTTACCGTTTACGTAGCAGAAACCACTAGCTTCGCTCTTTTTCGCATGGTGAAGACCACCAGCCCAGTTGACAGCGACGTCGCACTTGCCGCGGTTCAACCGCGCAGCGCCTTCCATGCTGCCACCAGCACTGATACCGCAGAATTCGAACAGACCATCAAAAACCGGGCAGTCGTCACCTACATTGTATCGGCTTTGCTCCTTCGAGAACTGATCCATGTTGTCTGGCGTCACTTTTGACAAGAAGTCGATGTATTCATCGGTGTGGAACTGGGTCATTTCGTACTTCGAAGCCGGCTTCGCACGCTGTTTGGTTTGCGCATTAGAATGGGCGCTTTTCTGTGGCTCATAGCGGGATATAGGAAGTCTTACGTAGATCTCCATCTTCTTGTACAGGCCGTAATTCATGACCAAGCTGTGGGTCATGCGTATGCGATGAGGCTTCATGGGGTGTCCGGAGACATAGGCGTAGTTGCCCACATCAGAGTCGTAGAAGTAGGCCACCTTCTTGTTGTTGGCACCGACGCCATTGGAAAGGGGTTCCGCGGCCATTTTGCGCGTTGAAAGGCGAGAGATTGGCCAAAAGTGCCAGCAGGGTTTGGGAAGATCTCAATCAAGAAGAGGGTGGAGGAAAGGAAGTATGCGGGTTAGGGGAGACAATGGCGACTAGGTACCCTCGGAGCACGGAAGGGCACGCACACTAGAGCACCAGAGACCACCGTGACGGTTCACGTAATGTTTCAAACACAACAGCAGGCCAGATTTGACATGCTCACGGCGCTTTGGACAGAGAACGGGAGAGGGTTGAGAGAATCGATCGCCGCGTGGGAAGGAGCCATGGCCGGCAGAAATTCAGACCGCCTTCGTCAGTCAAGCTCCGGGAACTGACTGTTTCATCAACCAAACAACACGCCAACGCTTCCCTGCTTCCTTGATCGGTTGTTTAAGCATCGATACATTTATCTGTGGCTTTGCTCCTGATTCTTGTTTCAGACTGATCCGTGACGAAATTCCGATTCGTTTGAGCCACTACGACCTTGCTGGAGCTTCCGACTGGGAAGCTATCAATCTCTCTTATCCCTCCGTCCTGGCAACTCGATTAGTTGCTTCCAGCCATCATGGACCGCATCAATAGAATGCTGCAGGCCGCCCAAGGCATTGGAATGGGGGGTGGTGCTCCTGGTGGTGTAAGTCATAAGGGTGGCGGCCTCGGTGTCGCCATGTGTCCCTCTCTCTATTCGAGCTTCTGCGCTTATTTATAAGCTGCCTTTCGAGCATCATATTACCTATGGCACGTATGACTAACGGCGTCTCGACATAGGACACTCCGAACCTGATCGATAACTCCGAAACCGTCCATATTTCGTCCCTTGCTCTGTTGAAGATGTTGCGACACGGCCGTGCTGGTGTGCCGATGGAAGTCATGGGCCTGATGCTTGGAGAGTTTGTCGATGAGTATACAGTTCGGGTAGTGGATGTTTTCGCTATGCCCCAGAGTGGTACAGGTGTCAGTGTCGAGGCTGTGGACCCCGTGTTCCAGACCAAGATGATGGAGATGCTCCGACAAACTGGACGGTAAGCTACCACATATGCTGTATGGGTGCCGAAGAGCTGCGCTGATATATAGCGTTTTCTTGCTCAAATAGGCCAGAGACCGTCGTTGGCTGGTATCACTCCCACCCTGGTTTCGGCTGCTGGCTTTCCTCCGTCGATATCAACACCCAACAATCGTTTGAGCAGCTCACTCCCCGTGCCGTTGCTGTTGTCGTGGATCCAATTCAGTCGGTGAAGGGCAAGGTAGTAATTGATGCTTTCCGTCTCATCCAGCCCCAAACTGTCGTCATGGGCCAGGAGCCCCGTCAAACAACATCCAACTTGGGTCACCTGAACAAGCCCTCGATCCAGGCCCTCATCCACGGTCTGAACCGCCACTACTACAGCATCGCCATTAACTACCGGAAGACGGGTCTGGAGGAGAACATGTTGATGAACTTGCACAAGCACGTGTGGACCGAGGCTCTGCAGATGAACGACTTCCATGAGGAGGGCCAGCACAACGTGGACCAGATGAAGCAGCTTGTTATCCTTGCTGAAGGCTATGAGAAACGAGTGAAGGAAGAGACCGAATTGAGCAAAGAGCAGCTGAAGACGAGATATGTGGGCAAGGTTGACCCTAAAAAACGTATGTCTACCCGAAACTCCGTTGTGATGCTGCAAACATTAACTATCCCCAACCCACAGATATCGAAGACGTGAGCCAGCAACTGATCGAGGACAACATCGTTGCTGTCTCGAGGCAGATGATCGACAAGGAGGCATCTGTGGCTCGGCAGGCGCCAGGCAAGGATGGTGCCAACGGTGCATCTATGGACGTGGATGAGGAACTTTAGAGGGTTAGAAGGCGCATGAAACCTACAGAAACGCTCTGATCATGAAATACTGTGTTCTTCGCGATATCATACGGCATATCACTACCTCTTGGTACTAGATACTAGGCAAAATCGAGTTCTCGTCCTGCCTGGCGCTGCATTGGATGGGCTCTTCCGACCCAAGATATAAAAATCAAGCCTAGGTACCTCTACACTATTTAGGTGCAGCCTACAGGGCAAGTATTGCATTCTGAGGATTGAATAGCTAAATCAAGTCTATAACGCCGCGCAATGTAATATATATCATAATCATCTCACGTCTTGAACATCAACGCAGTCTAGGATGCCACGGTCTCAATTTCCAGACTCACATTTTGCAGTGAGTCAGTCAACACATCAATGTCTGGGTTGCGGGCACGCAAACCATCAATGGCAGCGTCTGCTGGATCCTCTCCCGGATCATCATAATCATCTTCATCGTCTACCCAACCCCTTTCTGGGCCCCATAGCACTTTTTTCTGAGCGTCCCGAGTCTCCTGCAAAAGCCGACTCATTAAAGACCCGTTCTTGTGCACTGAGGGATAGGCATCGAATTCGACCTGAACCAGGCCCGGCAGCCGCTCCAAGACCTGCCGCATGAGCCTCCCCGCAAACTCGGTATAGTATTCCTTGGAGATGCGGAAGCCCTCGAAAATCGGCTGTGAGGGATCACATTCTATAAACACCTTTAGTGTGCGTGTGAGAGTCATGTCGTGCAGACCCAAGCCTTGATTCACCGTCCATGTTCGCGGTGGCGCCGTCCAGCTATTCCCAAGAATCAACTCGATTGTGGTGACCGACGAGCGGTGGCGACGGGGGAGTTGGCGGACGGTCGGCATGCGCGCGAAGTCCTGCACTGGGAAGAGCCGAAAAATTTGAGTCGAATAGAAATAATAACTGGCCTCATCGTGAATGCGGTGCGAGACCAGAAACAACGCTATGCGGTGCGACGTCGGGGAGAAGGCTTTGCTTTTCTTCGCGGATGCCCCCACGGTCCCATTCTTTTTCAGGGCGCTCTTCCGCGACGGGGTGAAGAGGGCGAAATGGTAGATGCGCTCACGAATCTCAGATGGTAGATCGAGGAGACGGAAGGGTTTTGACGGAAGCCGTACGGGCGCTGGTTCTTCAAGGAGATCATCCTCGAAGAACTCGGCCCTTTGTGATTTTTTGAGGCGCATGGTGGAAGGGAAGGTTCCAAGGTTGAACGGCGAGGGGCAAGATCTATGAGCAGGTACGCGGCACGGGACTAAGGTTGGAATTTGACACGGAATTCATAGTTTTCGTATTCTTAGCATAGATTGAGGGCCGGAATGGATTGCAACTCCGCCGCTGATCTTGCACGCCTGGAGAGTAAACTCGAACGCCGAACAAGACAGATGAGATTTGAAAAATCACCAAAAGAATGTGATCCACATACGGGGCTGCAGCATCAGAGGAGGCCTTCGCTGCGGCTCTTGGAGTGGTTCAGAAGAAAACTTCTTTAGTCTCCCCAGCTAATACAACCCGGCATGCATGAGGAGTGCTTGAAGGGTCAAATTAATGTCTGGGTACAACTTTCATATTGATGAAGAAGAAAAGAAAAAGAAAAAAGGGAGATCTGACGCGGCGACAGATAAAGAAACTGCGCAACAGGGCTGTCTGGACCGCCCGATCCACCGCGCGCCGACTTTTCTGCAGGAATCTCGTCCCGAAGCCGAGGACGTGATTCCAAGCGCTGAGTGCAAGGCATGAGTGCACTGTTTCTTGCCTATCTTTAATCATATTTCTCTCCCGTCATGCTGAGCCGTGCCGTTCTGCCTCTTGCGAGGCGCAACGCCCTCGCCTCTACCGTCCGGGTGTCCGCCCTGTCCGCTCAGCGACCCCGGTGGTATGCCAAGGGCAAGGACAGTATCCCCTATAAGCTCCCTGAGTCGATGCAGGCGAAGGATCTCAAGGGAACGAAGCCCAAGGCTGCCGAGAAGGCCTCACAAAACCAGGATGCTGCCGAGCAGCCCGAGGTTGATACACAGACGAAGCCCGAGGCCGAAGTGTCCGAGTCTTCCAGCGCTGTAAGCTATCTATCAGGCACCAGTCACCCGTTTCCTGTCTCAAGGTGGAAACAAAAATGAAAACAAACCAATCTAACAGTATGACTTTATAGCCTGAAGCGGAGCAGACTCCCAACAAGCCCCTACCCGACCTGACCCAGGGTATTCCCTCGACGTTGGCTGCAGAGCTGGAAGGCCGCACGAGGAAGGGACCGCTGAACATCACCGAGGATCACACCCAAACAGAGGATTACAGCGAGGATGGCATTGGCCGTGGGGGCGGTGATATCCCTAAGGGCGGATACGAGACCTCTCTCGACCGCCGCAAGGCCCGCATGGCTAACATCATGTACGCATTGATGTTGGCTGCCGGTGTTGCTGGCATGGGTTACCTGGGCCGCAACTGGGAGACTGAAGAGGAAGAGAGTGCTCACACAGACACCCCCTCCGGCTGGAGCCCCGGTCTTTGGTGGAGCCGTATCAAGGCTCGTATGGGCGACCTCACCAGCTACTACAAGGATCCGGCTTTCCCGAAGCTGCTTCCCGACGAGGACCCTACCATGCGCCAGCCCTATACTCTGGTTCTTTCCCTAGAGGACTTGCTTGTCCACAGCGAGTGGAGCCGCGAGCACGGATGGCGTGTTGCGAAGCGCCCTGGCGTCGACTACTTCCTCCGCTATCTCAACCAGTACTACGAGCTTGTTCTGTTCACCAGTGTGCCAAGTATGATGGCCGACCAGGTTCTCCGGAAACTGGACCCTTATCGTATCATCCGCTGGCCCCTCTTCCGTGAGGCTACCCGCTACAAAGATGGAGAATATATCAAGGTATGGTCACCCCCCAAATAACTTTCTCAATTGCATTCATCTGACCCATATCACTAGGATCTTTCCTATCTGAACCGCGACTTGTCCAAGGTGATTTTGATCGACACCAAGGAGGAGCACGCCCGCCTGCAGCCCGAAAACGCCATCGTTTTGGACAAGTGGACTGGTGACCCCAAGGACAAGACCCTGGTTGCGCTTATCCCCTTCCTGGAGTACCTTGCTGGCATGGGCGTGGAGGATGTTCGCCCTGTGCTGAAGTCGTTCGAGGGGACCTCGATCCCCGTGGAGTTCACTAAGCGTGAGAAGGCCATGCGTGAGCGCTTCGAGAATGAGCTCGCCGCAGAGAAGAAGAAGAAGCCTTCCATCGGCATGGGCAGCCTGGCCTCTGCTCTCGGCTTGAAGTCGCAGACTATGAGTGGCGAGCAGTCGCCTTCGGAGGGCCTCGCCCAGGGCAAGATGCTCTGGGATCAGATCCGCGAGCGCGGCCAGAAGAACTATGAGATGATCGACCGTGAGATCCGCGAGAACGGCGAGAAGTGGCTTGCTGAGATGGCGGCCGAGGAGGAGAAAGCTCGCCAAGAGCAGATGCAGAGCATGAAGGGCTCTTTCACGGGTATGTTTGGTGGCGGTTCCAAGCAATAAGCGGCTCCTGCTGGGATTCAGCGGCAGACTCCTCCTGGATCTTGCTTCTTATTATTCACTCCCAACTCATCATCTTTGGGGTTTGGTTTTTGTCATTTGCGGGCAAGGGGCAGGTCATTAGATGGTTTCTTGGGTTCGTTCTGAGCATTCATTCACCTTCGGAACGACTGTAAAATAGCGTTTGGTGTCCGATTCTTTTGTTTCTCGTGATTCTCCATGTACAAAATTTGGACAGATGCTTTAATATGAAAAAAACTGAGACTGATAGACTGAAATTATCTTTATCTGCACGGTCCAACTTCGCGTTGGATCCTCTGGGTATATACAGTGGCGTTCCATTAGTTTGAAACCCTCCCATTTGATTATATAATTTTCTGCCACCCTTTCTGCCACACTAAAACCTCGCATTCCATGACTAGTTAATAACTAGTATACCATCCACTATTATCAAGCACCTGCTTCACCCGGTTAGGCATCGTTATAGCTAAATTGTCTAATATAGAAAGATCTATCTCTGACCAAGCCTCTTGCGCAGCAGCGATTAAAAACGCTAAGGTTTCTTCGTTATCAGGCATAAGTTTGATCTCCGGATACATATCATAGATTTTGGCCTTAAGAAGCGCCCAAAGGTTCTCAATCGGGTTAAGATCTAGCGAATAGGGTGGCCAGGCCATAATTTCGAACGTTTATTCTTCAAGTCACTCCCTTACGACGCGTACAGTATACACAGGGGCGTTATCTTGTTGAAAAATAGCACCCTCGATACTATTTATTAATATTAGAAGTATACGTTGGTATAATTCGAGGATAACCTACCGATTTACACCTCCCCGAGGTAAATCTAGGTCTCCGAAGAGTGATATAAGCCCGGATCGTCGACTAGATCTAGAGAAAGCAGCCTAAAACATCTATTTAATACCCTTATATACGGATACTAGGTCGATATCTTGCGCAGCGATTTGCTCGGACGGTCGGGTAAAGGTATACTCGCGACGAGCCCTTTTACCTCTCTCAATCGTCGATTCGTCGGTCTAAAAGATCTTCCTCTACTGATCTGTTATATAGCCTTACACTCGTTCGGCCTATTCGAGACGTAATCGGGCGTAGGTTTCGGTAAGCTCCGGTCGCTGAAGTACGAGCCATTTTCGTCGATTCTCCTCACGAAGGAGTCTCTAAATCGATGTACGTTTAACCTTATTATCGACTGCTGCAAGGAGGTCGTCGTATTTAACTCGTAGGTTCTCGTCGATAGCGTTAAGAAGCTTAGTTTTATCCTCTTCGTTAAGCTTCTTCGGTTGGCCAGACCGAGGAAGTGTCTCTTAGGTAGGCCCTCTTAGGCTAGATCTAGCCACCGCCGTCTTCATCGTGCTAATTGGAATGTGAGGATAGCGCTCGTGGATCTTTTTGTATGTCCAGCCAATTGATTTTAGCTCAACAATCTTGATACGCTCGTAGGGGGCGAGCTGGTAGCCAGATCGTCGTGCGGCAACGGTTGGGTGCCTATTCGGCGCATCGTATTGCTGCCCTGTGCGAAGAGGAGGCATTATTAGCGTGTGAATAGCTTCAAAATAACAAAAGAGACGCGTTATACTTAGCGTGTCGCAGCGTGGTCAGGGGCGGTTAGCCGAATGTAGTGGGCGGTAGGCTAAGGCGGTCAAATCGGAGGGTTTCAAACTAATGGAACGCCACTGTACATTGCAAAAATGGTAATCTAACATACACGCCTGCTTGCCCCCAAAACAGAACCTATGAACAGGCCAGAAAAGAAATCTAACTTATAGTGGATTTAAGTCCCCTTCTCAAGACAGATTGACATCCTGGAACACGGAGACATCCCAGATACCTGTCATGTCGAAGGGGAAGCCATCCATCGTTCCGAACGTATTCGAAATGGACATCATGTCATCCACAATATCATTATTGGTTTGAGTCTCGGGCAATGAGATCGCGGCTGGGTTGACCAACCCATTGTCAGCTATCGCTGCAGTAAGCGTCTGGTCCATAGCGGCACTAGTACCAGGTAGACGGTGCATGATTCGTTCGCAGTGGTCCAGGCACATGTCAGCCACATCCCAGTCTTCTTCCTCACGAACACGACGTAGCACATTACGCAGGGTCTCAACGTTGGCCAGGCAGGACCGCGCCACTTCACTGTCGTTTGTTTCGAAAGCGCAGCGCACAAGGAGCGTGGCCGTAGACGTCAGATGGAACGCGCTATCTACGGAAATTGTCAGAATGTTATGTTATGCCAGGAATGGGGTGAAGAACACATGTGAGACCTACATGGTAACCAGAATTCCTTGAAGTTATCTTTCCGCAGGGAGGTAATGAACCGCACGATCTCTTCTGCTGATCTGCGGCATTCGGTCTGAAAGTAGCGACGAGCCTCGGGATTGTCGGTCTCTGCGTTGTTGACCTCCTATAGCGTATATGTGAGTAAATTGCCAGCAAGATATTTGTTAGTATAGAAAGAGCTTACATTCAATTCCACTCGACTGACAAGCATTTTGACCGCCAAGAAAGCAAGCTGCAAGCTGCTAGACGCAGATAACTGCTCGCCACGGCCGTTTATTGGTGTTCTCAACCAGTCGGGAAGCGAGTCCTCCCAAAGATCCAGATCCGTCCGAATCTGCCTCAGCTTCTTGGAGCTTTCGCGTGCGGGCTTTGCCTGCAAGCCATAGACCAAAGGTAACAGTTCGCCCAGGATTTCGGTTAATTTGCACAAAGAAATATGGCAGTGCGCTGCCCTCACACGCTCAGTGGTGCGAAGGCTCGCCGGAACTAAGCCGTCAACAGTAGGCAGCGGTACGTCGTATTGGGATTTGGCGATCTGTGGCGGTACACCGTGACCAAAGCTTCCCCTGTGGAACGTATTAGAGAATCATCATTGGCGGCAAATGGTTGCGCAGCGTGACCTACCAGCGATCATGAATTACGACACCCCACCAAAGACGAATACGCTGATCTTTTTCTTGCTGCGAGAGCTTCCAATGACTCGGATCGCGGTTCAAACCAAGACAGTTGGCCAAAGACAACATGCGTCCGCAGCTGATGGCGTTTCCAGTCATCGAGAAGATAGGTCTTCCCGTCAAATCAATCAGTGCGGCACTAATTGTGGACAGACCAGGTGCCGAGAACTCTTCGTGCAGAGCAGCCACTGTCATGTTTACCGCGTATCGAACGTCGGGTTTTGGATGGCACGAGAGTTTCTGTGTATGGTTCCAGTACACGAGGGACATCGAGTATACTTGGCACAGAAGCGCAGCCGGCGGATCTTCTACACCATCGGTAATATAAGACTCCCAGAACTGTTCGCCATCGAAGATCGGGAACGCGACGTTGAAACGATCGATGAAGCTAATAACAATCGCAATTAGCGCCCGAAAAAAATATCAAAGCATATGTCTTTGCCCTTACAGCCTGACAAGGTCATGTTTGAATGGTCCTAGGATCTGTTCCAGGACTTCCTTCTGATTCTCACCAGGTGGAACGCCGCGGCGCATACCCTTCCTCCGCCGCGAGATGGTGGTATAGAGCACAGGCTTCCGTGGATCGCTGGAGTAGATATTGTATGGATGACTGTTCGCGTCTTCGGACAGGCTGGACCGCTCAGGGGGCATATATTGCTCAATGACCTGCGCATCCTCTGCAACCATGGGCCCGACAATGAGAACTGACTCATTGTGCGGGTCGTCCATATCTTTCCGCCGTGCATCACTTCCCCGGCGTCCCGAGGACGAAATTGTCGTCCCCTGCGGACTAGGTCCATTGGTTGACTGACGGGAGGTGGGCAGTCCATCAGGGCTGCGCTTGCGCTTCTTGCCCGACACCGGCTCAACCGGCTGCGCTCCCGACCACGGTTTGGTCTCCGTTGTGCTCAACACCGAGGAGTCCGGGTTCGGCTCCTCCTGGTAGTGACAATCAGCCCCCTGCACGCGACATAGGAGGCAAGATTGGCCCGGGATATCGACGGTGCATCGAGACTTGCGCTTGCGACAGAGGTCGCAAGCGCGGACCTTGTGTGAGCGGTAGGGTCGCGAGCCGGCGCTGAACCCGGGCGACGGCAGCTTCGAATTGGAATTGACTTGAAGGGTTGCGGGCGACATGATTCGCAAACCCGAAAACGAGGTGCCGAACAGCAGGGGGGATGGGGAAACGATCTCGAGAAAAGTTCCCGGGGGTTTCGGAGTCGGCCGATCTCGGTCGGGTACAGTGAGGGGTACGACGCGGCCGAATGCGACGGGCGCCAGGGGGGAGGTTAATCGCAACCGTGGGTTAGGGCGAATTATACTTCATGTTGCGCTCTGCATCTTGCTCATCCTCACGCGACCGGTGACATTTGACTGCGAGATTGTCGGCGATCATAGACCCGACAGAGAGAAAAAAGAGACTAAACTGGATGAGGGGGGACGCTGAGTCAGCCCCACGTGCCGCAGCTATTTATAACTTATCGGCAATCGACGCGACGGGCGTCATGAAGGAGGTTGGGAAGCACAGCCACTCTCTCCAAGGGCATCTCCAACTCGGATGCCAGCGCCAATTCCGCATGTCGGGAACCGCTGGTGATCATGGAGGAGGAGGCCCCGATCCCTCGAGAGACTGGCGCCTTTGATCGGCTGCCTCCAAGTGTAATCGAGCAGTAAGTGGGTTCTCTTGGTGGAAGGTGGCATTTCCCAAGGCCATGTGGCATTCAGGGCTCCTAACCCAACCGGCGTAGCATTCTTTACGCCGCCGACGCCAATATCTTTGCATCTCTGGCTTTGCTAAATCGACAGTGGAGGCGGATATCAGAGTCTCCCTCCTTGTACGCCTACCATTTATCGCAATGCCCGTCCTTTACGTGGACGAGAGGGGCAAACCCCGCGCCTGCCGAAACCGACAGCCTGCCAGACCTCAAGCGTCAATTCCTGGAAGAAATCAGGCGGAATGCTTTTGATGTCTTTCTGCGGCCCCACTGTACTCTGGTTCGATTGATTTCAAGCTCAATGAGCTCGTCCACTGCCTTTCCCCACGGCGAAGTGTTTCGTTTCTCGTTTTCAGCAAATGGTCAAATGGTTCTTTGTATCAGCTCGTCCCGAATTGTCGTGCTCGATCTGACCATAGAACGAGTAACTGTAAAGTACGAATTGAAAACCCGCCGCCGACCCTTAGGTGCTACCATTCAGGATGATGGCTCCCTTCTGGCCGTCGTATCCTCCACACACCGGGTCAATATCTACCGACTCTCTGATGATGAGGCCAAGCATTTCCAAACGATCACACTTAATGATGCCCCAAGAGACTTGATATTCTCACCCACGGGAAGTGTCCTGGCTTTGTCCTTCGAGGGCTGTATTGAGGTCCATGCTGTGGGAGACGAGGTTCTGTCCACGGAACGCCGAGCAGCGCGTTGCCCCCGCGTCGATGCTCTTTCTTTCTCTCTTGATGGGACCATGTTGCTTGGATCGCCGCTTGATGATGGACAAGGTGGTATCGTCACCATCACAGCTCCCTTTTACACCGACATTGGGATCGACGTATCGCCACAGGAACTACAAATGCGCATGTGGACCACACAAATTCTCTTTCCCGAAACAGCCCCTGGATTTACTCATGCTTGCTTGATAAACGGTCATGAGGAAGCAGACGATAGCTGGGTCATAGGATATGACAGTGCTCTCGGGGCTTTTCGAGCAATCAAAGTCGACAACATTAATGCCGGTGGGGTATACTTTGCCAGCCCATTCTTGGCAGATGAATTGCGGGAGACGTTGCCGATCATGCTTCCATCTACGGATAATGCTGGGGAGCTTCTTGCCCTAGGATTTCAAAACTCCGAAATATGGATATATGGAGTGCCAGGACGTCTTGATGTTACTCCGCCAGCCGCCGGGGCAGAAGAACCCAATGACGCTCACCTTTGTGGTAATCACCACAGCGAGGGACAGTTAGTGCCTCATGACAACCGAGCCCAACTCGAGAAAATTATTGAACAATCCCAAAAGGCTCTGGTCCGTGGCCGGCGAATAACTGATATGCCTGGAATCACATCCGCTCGTTGGGTACGATGTACCAATCCAGGAAAGCCAAGACGTCGGCTTGTTGCTGTGGCGCCTGGTGGCGTGCGTCCACAAATACTCGGCGAAGAAGATATCCCCGTGGATGGTGGGAGGATACTCATCCTGGACTTTGAGAGATCGACTACAAATGGCAACGAGACCGAGCTTGATATTGAAGTAGGAGAGATCGTGCCAATGATGCTCATGGAACCGGACTCTTCGCTAGACACCGAAGTAGAGTTGGAAAGGCGGCGGACTCGTTTGCATCGTGGGGATACCGACCCGACGACACTAACGTCTCTCGTTCAACGACCCTCACGGACGCCTATTCGAGAATCTCGCCGAACTGCAAGTCAGAACGCGATCTCACATCTGCGCCCCAATAGCTTAGCCATTGCGACGTCTCCAGACGAGCCAAATCGTGGCGAGGTTGTCGACGTCCCGTATGACAATACACAGCCCCGTTCTCGCGACACACTTCACCGAGCTGCTACAGCGGCGGCGTCCACGCGAGGCCGTTATGATCCGCGATATCGCAATACTCAAGGTCGTCGAATCCCGCATGAGAGTGACGCGGATAACTGGGTGCCACCGCCTCCACCTTACACCCGCGAGCCTGACCAACCTTTGCCGGAGGATTTGCGGAGATCTCTTCTTCCAAGCGGGCCTACAGTTCGCCAAACCCGCGTCGATGATCCTGTTCAGCCAGTCCTGCGAGCACAGACCACTCGTGTGGCAAGACAGGAATTTTCGGATCGTCCACGGCCGCAATCTGCGCTTCTCCAAAGACTCGGGTCGATTACTAGCGCTAGAGTTTCCGGAAGAGGTAGAAGAGATTCCTCCCCTGTCGCTCGAGAAGCTCCTGGTCTGGAGCGAGCCCCTTCAGATGTACCCCATGTCCCTCAGTTCCCGCAACAACTTCTTGTCAACAACGACGATATGGCGCAGAGCAATCGTTTGCCAGCTCGCCCAGATTCCGCAAACGCAGCCATACCAATCCCTCCAGTCGCTACCAGCAACCTCCCCTCTCTCCAACCACTCCCCACCCTAGCCTTCCACCCAGTTGAACGCCTAACCCAACAAGAACAAGCCACCCTAGGAGCAACCCTGCTCGGCGAATCCTATCTTTCCTACTCCGTCTCTTCCCCCAATCTCCTCCATATCCCACAACCCTACGGCAACGCCTTGGATCTCACCGAAGATGATGACGAGGCGCAGATCCCTGCAAGACAGCGATCTTTCCGCCGGCGGGTATCAACAGAACCAAATAGCTTGCCGCCGCCTGCGAATGAGGAGTGGCGGAGGCGCATTGAGGATTGGAACGAACATACTATTCGGGAGCGAAAGCGGAAACGACGAAATAAGTGCATTGTCATGTAGTGTTGTCTTTGCATGAGTCTGATCTACGGACCGTGATACCCTCGTTAGAAGTTAGATATTATATGACCCGGACGAATGCAAATCAATCAAAATTGCCAATTTCGTCTCCGACCTTGTCGTAGTTGCGGTTTTACTCAGGCGGTATACGTCGCACAGCCTACTGAGCCCGGCTCTTGGATCTGTAGATATACGGGAGGAGAGGATATCAGGAGGAGATCGTAGGTTGATTGGAGTCATCTGAATTCATAAATATCAAGTACCAGGGTGCACTCTCTACAAACAAGCTGAAGAACTAGCAGGGCCAATAGCAAATAGATCGAAGGTCAAGTAATAAGCAGCAAGGGGTGAAGATGTGGGATCGAGGATACTATGGGTCATAAGAAAGAAGGATTCATCGTCGCAATTTGGGCTGGGATGCAGTTTAACCACCGCCACCACCACCGCATCCACCACCACCGCCGCCTCCACCTCCACACCCACCTCCTCCACCTCCCCCACATCCTCCTCCTCCGCCTCCACAAGCAGCCCCGGTACCGCCGGCGCAGCCAACACCACCAGCACCACCGCAAGAGCCAGCTGCCACACCACCGCCGCATGTCCCAGAGCAACAGTTACCAACGCCACCGGCACTGACGTTCATGCAACTCGGGTTGCACGCATAGGAGTCAGAGCTGATGCCTGGGTCACACATGTATGGCCCGTAGAAGGGCACCACCATCGGGTAGCCCCAGACATAGGGGGCGTAGTAGTATGGCGCGTAACCGCCATCCTCGCTCCTCCTCGCATCGGAGCGGCTACGACCACGCTTCTCGGCGCGCCGGACAGCTTTCTCGTAGTTCTGGTGCAGACGAATGCGCTGGAGCTGGCCGATGCGGGGATCTTCGGCGGCCCGAGTGGCGGGTCGCACGGCGTTGTGTGCGGAGATGTGTGGGTTCTTGTCCGGGTCGGAGGAAATATCTGCGCGGTCGTGGAGAGTGTCGGCATTGTCACGGGCACGGGACGCGGAGCCGACGCTGAAAATGCGGTCGTAGAGGTCCGGTGCGCGCGTGGCCTCGCAGTACCAGCATGTGCACTCGCTGTAGATGCCACCGTCCGTGGCGCGGCGGTACATTTTGCTGGTCCACTCGAAGGCCTCGGAGAGCTTGTTCTCGTCGATCTTGTCGTCGTGGTCAATGAAGATACGCATTGCTCGCACTGTGTGCCGCGTGCTGCACTTGTAGTATTGTCTGGGCTGAAGCTGGTGTGTGTGCCAGGCCAGATCGACGTCCAGCGTGGGGACAGCCATGTTCCGCGGGTTGGAAAACATGATCTCGAAGAAGACCTGGTACTTCTTGATCAGCCGGTCGGCGGTATCCATGACCGTGGGCGAGTGCAGCCAGTCGATGTTATCCATCTTCTGGACGAACGTTCCCTGGCGAATCACTGCTCCGACAAGGTCGAGGGCGAAAGGGCTGAAGTTCTCCCAGTAGTGCGACATCATGCGCCGGAAGTGGACTTTCTCGCCGGGTCGGACGCCGCCCCGGAAGAAGCCGGCGTGCGCGACTGTCAGTACCTTTCGGTCGCGCAGCTTGACCTCGAGCTCTTTGCGGAGGTCGTCGATGTTCTTGCACCAGTCCACTCGAGGGTCGGTGAATGCGAGTAGGTCCTTTCCCACTGCCTCCATCAGCCGGCTCGGGAACATCATATATCGGTGGAGTACCTGGTTTCTCGTCTTGGGCAGTCCTTCAGGGACGCCGTTGATATTGTAGATGGATCCTGGCATGGGTCGATTGTTCTGAAGCAGTCTGATGAGATCACTCCGGAACTTGGCCACTCTCAGGCGGCCATGGTCGATGGGATACTTGCAATGCTTGCAGGTCATCTCGAAGGACCGGTCCGAGAAACCAGTGCTGTTTTTGAAGGCTTCCTTGACCGACTCCCCGATGGCCCCTTCCGTCCAGAGGATAGTGTTGACTTTTGCACAGCGCGGGCATTCAAGATCCTTGCCGGGTGCATCATGTAGATTGTCCCATTTCAACTGAAGCTGCTGCTCAAACAGCTTTTGAGTTTCCTCGGATACGGTGTACTCCAAGGTGCGATCGTTGATGCAGGCATTCACGGCAGCAAACGGGAATCCAGTCCTCCAGGTGCTCATCCTGCCCGACCGGATGCAATCTTCGAGAAAGTCTCTCGGGTTAAGCATATGAGAATGCCAGACCATCAAAATATCTGGAGCTCCTTGATCAGCGTGGGCACCTAAACAGTAAGATTCCGATTCGGACTCACCAAGAGGGGGCATATTATCTACGCTCCACAAAATCAGAGTTTCGCAATCAACGATATCCTCATAGTTCTGCATCTCCAAATCCAGCATGGTGGCATGCGGTCGTGACATGGGGAGGCAAGTCGACCACCATTTTTGATAGCGGTCGACAGCGCGAGCCGTGTACACGGCCCACCGCTTCTCTCGAATACGGGCGCGAGCCTCATTCAGTGAGTCGGGGTATTTGTCGGCCTCGGAGTCGAAGAGGCCAAAGAGACCATCATTATTCGAAATCAAGTCCCGCAGATCAGCGAGCACAGCCAGAAACTTGAGATGCGCGACAACCTGGTCACGGGTGACCGTGCGAGTAGTCGCACTGATGGCCACCTCATTGAGGTTTAGCTGGGGTAGTTGAAGTAGAACTTCCGGCTGGTTGTATGAGGGCGGCCGCTCGGTGGCCTGCGCAGTGGCCTTATCAGGAGCCGCCTCGGCACCATTTGTGCCGTTGATGGCTGCTACCTTGGACTTGTCGTCCGTGATCCCAGCCATGGTAACAGTTCACCGAAGGTCAGTGTATCAATTACACTATCGTAGATAGTGGATTGTCGGTAGGCATGGACTTTGGAAGCAAGCGTGACAGAGCTAGCAGATCCGGGAGGGGTCCTGGGGAGATTTATAATTACGGGCTGACGTCCGATGAGGGACTCGCCGATATGACCCCAACCGCCCCCTCAAACCCTGGCTCCGCGAGATCAGCAGGGTTTCCGTACCATTGGACTTGGGGAATTGATGCTGCATGCTCGCAACGCCCTGGGGCAGTGGAGCTAATAGCCAATGACAATTTGCAAGGTCACTTCAGGCAGTGCAGCAGCAGCAAGAGACCGACGCTAGAAGCCCACTAGAAAATCCGCCTGGCTAAGCCTTGCTGAACAATCAGTTCAAGCTTCGCGATAGCGAATGACCTGGTGGGGAAAACCGGCGGGTCAATGAGGGGCCCCACGGATGACCACGGCCAACCACGGATTCACGCGCGACCAGACGCGTCCACTGGAGGCGAGGGTGGGATGCCGGATCGAAATCAAGGACAGACATATTGGGGTAGATAATCTGACAGGGTTAAATGGAGTGAATGGACCGAGTGGACTGATGAACACGAAGAGGCCCGCGGCAGTCGGGCGCAAAGTGCCCGGTTGTTTGGCGGCAGCACTGCCTCGGGCGGCTCAGCGGCCCTCGTTGGGTGGGATGATTGGGCGGTCGGCCTGAATGACCTCATAGGCGGGCAAGGCTCACTAACGGAGTATAGGGCAAAGCAATGAGGGGGACTCAAACTCATGCAGGATATGCTTCGGACAGCAGGAGACCAGACCACTGGAATTAGATACGAACAGCAACGCAATATGCAGACTTTCTGACGAATCAAGCAGATAAGACGGTTTGCTATCCATGCCCATCTGTTCACAGAGGTTCTCTAGTTAATGCTGTTCCTGTGAGCAGGTGGACCAGACAACTCACTCCCTCCCTCTCCGCCTGGTCCCTCTGCTGCTCTCAGAATGGCCCATAATCTGTAACAATGCGGACGAGTCCAATTGCCCGTACAATTTCGGCACAAGCTATTGAGGATAGGGGCGCGGTAGTGGTTATCCTGCGTGAGACATTCAATCCGGTGGTGGACCTGGGTCTCCGATCTGCCCTAGAAGCTGACCTAGATGGCGTGGTTGAGCAAGCGCGGAAGTCGCCGACGCTCGCAACACCCTAGAGGACCGTCTGTCGCAACTGTTCTTGCCTGGTTCCTCCAGCTACCCAGGGCAAAGACGAAAATACTCTCCAGGGTGACTTGTATCGCCTGCTGTGGTAGGACGCTGTTCTACGACGAGCGTGCTCAACAGTACCCTGCTCCTGCTCCTGCTCCGCCTAATTTGCCTTTCCTTTATCCTGGTTCTACTGGTCCTAGTACATATTTCCTAGGTCCTCCTTCTGAGCTCGGTCTTGGGTCTGACCTAATGCAGGACTGAAACAGCCATATCAACAACCGATGCCTCTGTCTGCCATTTGTCGCTCCCGTCAAGCCACGGTGATTCCGGATGCTGACACGCTGATTCTTCGAGAGGATGAGCCGATCCGCCTTCGTAACTAGGGTTAGTGACTTCTTGCCAGATACAGCAAACACGATGGGTCGATCTCGGGGGGTGGATCATTAGGGCAAGGGTATCATATGCCTGATTTGATCTTTTTCAGTAACACCTGGGATGGGAGGCCTGCTGGAACAACGGAGATCCATTGGGATAGTGTCCTCACCCGCTAGAGCGTCCAGATCATGCGCAGCTCCATACTGGGCAAGATGGTGAGACGCAGCTTGTAGGTTGCAACCTTGATTCCACCATTGATCGAATGATCCTTTCTTGCCCTCTGACTTGATTCAATTGATATAGCATGCCCCGGCGAACGCGACGAGAACCAGTACATACTAGAATAGTCTCAAAGACCGGCCAGTGTCAGACACTATTAGAAGCGAAATCTCTGGATACTGTTGGTTGGCTGTATGCCAGATTTGCAACCGTCACTCTTCTATCGAGACCCACAGGGACAGTCACGTCATTTCGTAGAAGACAACTGCTAAGCGAGGAAGAGGTCTCAAATTTTCAAGGACGAATAGATCTGCCGCTCGTCAACCACAGCCACTCACCTTCCATTTTGTGGATCACCGGTGCTGTAGTGAGCACAGTCTTGTCCTTCGTACTTGGTACTTGCAGCACTATAGCAATGACTGTAATCACTGAACATGCGGATCCCAACTGGTATCTAGATGATGACAAATGGAAATTTCCGATAAGTTAGTTAGAATTTAGCTTCCCTATCAAGGTAATCAACCGTACCCTCAAATCTGGTTCACCGGGGAGGTCGGGGGCAAGTCCGGTCGTTTGGATGCCTGTATTTGCCTGAACGCTACATCCGCGTCTCGTCCGGCCTAAGTCACCTGATAATCCCCGCGCTGAGTCATTCTCACCAGCGCAACTTTGAGGGTCTGCAACCCACGGCGTGTGCGGAGAAAGAAAGGATCAACGTGGGTTTGGAAAAAGTGTCTACGCCTTAGGATCGTTGCCGGAACAACCTCCCTGTGTGTTCCACATCTCACTGCACAGACAATCCTTCGGTTAGCCGCTCGGAACCTTGATCCCGGTTGCATCAACGTCATCAGCCTGGCGTCTTTTAGGCGGTCGAGCGGAATCGGGGCGTCTCAGGCCCAGGCCCCGAATCCTACTGCAAAAATTGATAATGAGTCAGCTGCCACAAGTCCCGTAATGGCCGGGGTCAATCATACATCTGCCTCTATGGCCGCTGCCGATGGCATGCACGGTCGCAAGCGCAATATCAGCATGGCGGGGATGGACAGTTCCCCGGGGAGTATTGAGGACGCGGAGGATAACGAGCGCGATGACAAGAGACGACAGCCGGTGAAGCGCGCCTGCAATGAATGTCGACAGCAGAAGGTGCGTGTGGTCATCCTGGTTCATGCGACACAGCTTGGTGGCGCTTGCTCGGCCCAAGTTCTGCAACTGATCTATGTTGCTAACTCAAATGGTTTCGTATAGCTTCGATGCGACGTCATTCAAGACCCCTGGTCCGATTGCTCCAGATGCCGCCGCCTGAAACTCGACTGCAAGATCGAGTCTAACTTCAAGCGGGTGGGGAAGCGCAGTCGCAACGCCGAGATGGAACGAGAGATCATCGAGCTGCGGAAGCAAATTGCCACGGCACATTCTAGCCCAGCTATTCACCCACAACAACAACTATCAGTAGGGCAAATCACACCCAAACAGGAAATGAATCAGGTCAGCCCCACTGGTGTCTACCAGACGCCTTCGGCCATGTCGTCAGCAGATCAGTACATGGGCTCCCAGGAAGCGGTCGCGTCGCTACTTGATTTGCGTTCTGGGTTCGATGGCACCAACTACATGCGGAACGGCAACTCTAAGCTCAAGCGGATTGAAGATGTCATGGTGGTTCCGGAGAAAGTCACAGAATTGTTCAATCTGTAGGTTTCAATACCCTAAATCGCTTCACTTTGGAGCGGAGCAGGGTTGTCAAGACTAATACGCAACAGGTTTTTCACCTACTATCATCCATTTCTTCCATTCCTCAATCGAACACAGGCTCCAAGCGATTACTATACCGCCTCGCCTTTGCTTTTCTGGACGATCATCAGCGTCGGTGCTCGACGGTACCAAAGTGATTCCGGTCTGTTGACTTCTCTTGCGGGACCTGTCACGCGCCTTGTATGGAGTACATTGGCAGATATTCCCCAAAGCTACCACGTTGTGAAAGCCCTCTGTCTGCTCTGCTCGTGGCCATTTCCAACAAGCAGTACTTCCACAGACCCGACATTTATGCTTTGTGGCATGATGGTTCAGGTTGCCATGCAGCTTGGTCTTCATCGCCCGTCGCATACTCAGGATTTTAGCAAATTCCGTGTCGAGCTTATTGAGGAGGAGCTAAGGGATAAAGTGCAAACCTGGGCTATTTGCAATATTGTTGCGCAGCGGTATGATATACCTATGGACCTCCCACGTTCAAGAGCACCATCTAATTCTTCTTTCCACCTAGCGTATCAACTGGTTATGGCCAGCCCCCTTCCACGCTCTACGACTGGACATTGTCGAGTGATTCACTGGATCCCAACTTTAAATTGCCTGCAGACATCAGGCCTAGGTTGGAGATTGAAAAGTTTTGCGACAAGATTACCAAAGCTCTTTACAGCAATCGACGAGATCCTGTTGGACTAACCACCGACCAAGAACGGAATACAATGATCTCGTTTCTTTCACGAGACTTTGTCGAGCTCGAGGAACAGTTAAAGGTCCTCAATGATTGTAAGATCACCCCTCTCTATTGCTTCTGTGTTATACTAATGGTGGACTTAGCCATAACCAATCTATACCTCCGTGCCTCTAATCTCCACTTGCATCTTTCTGCATTCTTTGATGAACCTTCTACGAAAGACTACCGTGAGCGTCTTCTGTCATTATACGTCGCAACCACATCATTCCTCGAGGTTGCCATGAACCTGGAGACGGAAGTTGGTCCGGTTCTCTCCTATACCCCTTACTACATTTACCAGATGATGGTCGCAGCTGGTTGTACTCTTCTCAAGCTGAGTAAGAGCTTCTTCTCCTCACACATGGATATGGAGTATACAAAGAATCTGTTCAATCGAACCATCTGGGCCATTCGTGGCGTGTCAGTATCTAGCAACGACCTACCTGAACGTCTCGCCGAAGTGCTTGCCCAGATGTGGCGGCTTGGGGGTGCAACCCAGCGGTCAGCGGCAAACACCACCGATGTTGATGATTCTTTGAGACTGAAGGTTCGCTGCCGTATGAGCATGTCTCTGCTCTTCGACTCGGTATGGCGATGGCGGGAAGACACACGGACCAAGGGTCGGAATATTGAAGGTCAGATCCATCTCATTCTGCTCATGAGAGTGTTCATCCTAACTTCTTTCTCTAGCATACCTCAAGAACCCGACCAACCCGGACTCTGCTGCCGATTCGTCTGCCGCCTCCTCTATAGGCCTACCCCGCACTCAGTCATCTACGCCTGGGATTTCTGGTGGCGACCCAAGTCTTGCGCCCGCGCCAATGCTCACGCAGCCTAGTCTTGGGATCCAAGCGCCAGGAAGCGGTTTCAGTGGACTCCCAAGTGGGTTCATGGAACCGAACTACGAGGTCTTCGACCCCCTGAACTGGCTGCTAGACGGCCTGGTAGACTTGCCGTCCTCGTATTCGACGATGGGCGGCATGGAGTCCCAAGGCATTACATGAACGCATATGCCACCCGTTAGTTCTACACCTTTTGTTTTCTTGGCGTTGCTGCTAGTTCTCTGCGGGCGCATGGTGGACGTTCCTGTTTGTATCATTATACCACACGCATGCAATTGCTGATACCTTTTCTGGGAGTCATTTATCTCTGTTCTTTACCTTTTTGGGCCTGATTGCACGTTGGTCATATGCTTCATTTCTTCTTGACGAACCCTTTGTACGACAATGTTTATCTGATGTGTGAGGGGTCCGTATTCAATGTATGAGCCATTTTCTTTCTTTTTCGATGTCTGCTCCAAAGACGAGCCGCTTGCAATATGGCCAGGCATCCACTCTCCTGCACGCAAGATCACATTTTTTACTTTAGAGACGCTCGTATTGATTACTATATGTTCACACCAGTGCATTTGCACTGGCCTATATGTAAAGGCATTAAGTGATCGTCGATTGTGTGCTCCTCTCGTGCCTCGATGCAATAGGCCCAGTTCTTTGATAGTAACTATGTATCCCTTCTCCTGCCGCCGGCTCCCCCCCCTTCCTGCCTGTAAGATATACATGCCGGGCCGAACCGAGTCCTGCAAGCAATCTTCGGGGTCGATGCCGTCGGGGGTTCTGGAGTTTAAATGTCAAATGAATACGCACACGATTAAGAAAACCAAGCGTACGTCAGACCAGGGAATGGAGGATCTATAACAGGGATGGGAGCCAGAAGTAGCGGCGCCGAGCAACCCTACCAGTCTCGCCCTCAATACACCCCGTCCTGGACCTCATTCGAGGCATCTTCCATGTACATCCCATCGCCCAAAGACGTCCACAGCCGTATTAGTTTAAGACCGAACAATTCATCCACCCTTCAAAATCGGTCTCTCCCTCTTCGAGTTCCGGAAACGCCTCCACAGCTGGAAGAAACCATTGCCGCAGCTCTATATAACAGCGCTCTCCATGCTTCTCCCGGTGCTCCTCTGGCGTCATTGCCTCGCCCAGCCGTTGGACAGCCGCCTCATCCATCACCAAGCACGCGCGGTACTTGTTCCATGCATCTTGCTTATCTTGGGCTTCTACCCAGCCTTCAAAATATCCCCGCACTACGTCCAACGAAGCCCCGTCCAGCGTGGCTAGCTCCTCGATCACGGTTAGCTGGTGGCGCGCCCAGAGCTGATCGTTGGGCGTAGGATCCGGGTTTTCCAAGCCGTACTCGTGGAGATCTTCGTAGACTCCCGCCTTGATCCAGGAAGTCAGGATTTCGATTGCTTTGTGGAATGTGGGGTCGGAGCGGTAGGTTGTGCGGTAGACGACCCAGCCCCAGGTCTCTTCGCGCATGTCCTGGAGCATGCGACGGGAGGTGCGGTTGAAGTCGATGGACCTTATGGTCGCTTCGTCGAGTTGAGGCGGTCCAAACATGATGTTCGCTTCCGTCAGGTAATCTTGTGCAAACCAGAGCTGATTGAAGAGCTGAAAAACACGCCGAGTGCGGTGGCCTCACCCGAGCCATGGATGGACCAGGTAGGTAATTTAAGTTATATTTGACCAGCCACCATTGATCCTGAACCGATAACGATTACCAACAGCTGCTTCAAATTTCACATGTCATGCCAGGCTATTTTCACAAAGGGAGAGGGTGGCCAGCAATTGCAAAAACCACCTCGGGCCTCATCCGTGGGACATTCTACCAAAGGCTTAGGCCGATATATTCCGTCCATGACCGAAGCGATCTTATCTCAGCTATACAAGATGGAATTTCCTAACGGTGGTAAGCCTAGATGGCGGCTTTTACCTGCGAGGTGAGCAAAGCAAACCGCTTATTGTTTCTATATGACAGAATGCACGGTAGGCTGCTTCGATTTTGCCTACTCTATCGTCGCACGTAGCGGGAGCTTTGCCATGGTTGGCTCGAGACTCTCTCAAAACGAGGATTATCTGAAAGCCGTCAAGGCCCACATACTGGGAATGATCGTGACCACTCGGGTCCAATTCCTGGTTCCCGATTGCCTGAAGCGGTACGAATCTTCATCCTTACCATATAACTGCGACTGACAGTGTCCGGGCCAAATAGGTATATTGGTGGCTTCATCAGCCGATTGGCCACTTTATGCACTCGATGGGATATGCATGCCTCGCGGAAAATTCTCCTAAAGCACTTTGATGCACGGGCGGCCGAATATCGCCATGAGATGGCTGGTGACAACGGTATCGACGATCAGCGACCCAATCCTCGACAGACGGAGAAGCCGGTAAGCATTGCTTTTCGTTCGCCTTACAATGCCAACAAAGTCGTTAAAAAGTCTCACGCCGAGCTGTCCCAGGTCGAGATCTTCCGCTGGCTATACGAAAATTCGGTCTTCCGCCAGAAATGGAGCTACCCCGAGGTCATTGGCGAGATGTTGCTTTTGCAGTTCGCGTTCATCTACACGACCACCTATGTACGCACCGATCATAAGATGGGGGAGGGACGTGCAATTAACATGAGACTCTAACGCTCACCTATATAGGGACTATACGGAGCCTTGTCCGAGCTTGCGCAGTGCCCAGAGTACATTCGGCCATTGCGCGAGGAAGTCGAGACGACTCTTGCCCATCAAGAAGCCACCACCGCGAGCTGCGATCAAATGATCTTGCTGGATAGTTTCCTGAAGGAGTGCCAGCGACTGCATCCTCCTGCAGCCGGTATGTCCATCTAGCCGGCACCTCCGGGCTTGCTTAGAGTAAAAGCGCACTAAATCATCCTGCAGTTTCTGCTCACCGGGTCTGTGTCACTCACTGCCTTGGAGCGTTCGAATGGTTCGTCTCGTTACCTTTCGTGTACACCGCTAGGGTTCCGAGTATGACTTCCAGAAGCCCGACGGCACTGGCTAATAAAGGGCACCTTAGGTATAACTTTCAAGCCCGGAACCCACGTCGGCATCCCCAGCAGCTGCATCCAGCGGTCAAGCACAGTTTAAACAGACCCCGAAACCTTCGACGGCTTCCGATTCGCAAAGCGCGCTGCGGCCGGAGCAAGCAACACCAGACTCGTGGACTTGAGCCCGGAGTATATCATTTTTGGGATGGGCGTGTATGTTTGTTTGACTTGTTTTGCAAATTCATTGAAATCTGAGTCTTGCGGCGGTCCTTGCTTTGCTTTTCTGCGACCTTTTCGATTCCAACCGCCCGAGCCCCCACCGGCTGACAGTTCTGTTCATATTTGCACTGCAGTCCCGGCCGCTGGATGGCGAGCGCGCCGATGAAGCTGGTGTTGGCGCATCTGCTGCAGCACTTTGATATCTTGCCTGGTTCGGCGCAGGAAGGCGGGCGAGGGTCGGTGAATGGGGCGCTGTCGTTTGAGGAGTTTTACGTGCCCAATTTTGGAATAAAGATTCGCTTGCGGCGTTGGCAGCGGGAGGAATGAGATGCCTGGCTTGAATCGGGGCGGACTATAAGTTCAAACCAAACGTAGTGCTCTATTCTAGCTGGGGCTTGTGGAGTGTCTCATGTCGCAAGACTGCATAGATGTCGGAGGGGAGCTGATAGCGATAAGGGCCTGAGGTAGCTCCACATCGACATCATCGCTCATCTCTTCACCTTGACCATCTCTTGAATCTGGCCAACTCCTGGCGATGGTTGCTCCCCAGATGGCTTCAGATCGCAGTCGCCCTCTTCTTATCCCCAATAAACGTCCTTTGCTCCCTCCAACCACACACAGCAACACCAACCACAAGCCAGTGTACAAAGTGCTCAACCCCAGCGCCGTCGCGGCAACTGTGTGCATGAAAGCACCCTGCGAAAACAGCGAAGACGATATTAGCCAAGATGACAGGACAAAGGCCACGCGCATTGAATTCTCTTTCGCTGCTGCTCCACAGCCTTTCCTCGATCCGCCTACCTGGGAAGCCATGCTGAAACGAGCTCGGGCTACGGCCGCGTCGGCCGGGGAGGGGGCTTCTAGTAGTGCCCGTCGGAGGGACGACGATGAGAACGTGGGGTCATCTGAAACGCCAGATCAGCAGCGACTAAGGCGAGAGAGGGAGGCTGAGTATGGGTCGATGGCGATCCGGGGCAGGTCAAGTGTTAGCGGGCGAGGGAAGCACGCGAAGGCGAGCGGGAGGGGATACTGGGGGGGACGGTATTGATTCTACATTTTTCTGGATGGCGCATTGGCGATGACTTGAGCCCTAGCGAGCACTGGTTGTTCCCCTGCGGGTTATCTGTCTACATCATTTTACATTTACGACCCTTATCGACGATTTATACACTGTATATACCGCGCAGCACGCATCTTCCAATACGAGGAGCCATTTCCAATTCGTTTCGGGCTACAGGCAAAGTGTATATCCACCGCGACGCAGAAAGACTCATCTTATGGTACATCTTGACATCATGGCCACCAAAACAGATGGCCGAGCGGTAACATGGCGCAGGTTGAGCATGAGCATAAGCATAAGTCATCGAGTCATCATCGTGCTTCGTATCGTATCGTTTCGTAGATCTCGTATCAGCAAAAGAAAAAGGAAGGGGACAGAAAAAACCAAACGCAAACAAGAACCGAGAGAAAACCAGTCGCAAGTGCAACAAAATCAAGGCAAAATGCGACCTCCAGATGCGTCGTAAATCTCATCATGTGAAACATACCCACTGAGCAGGGTGGGCATGGACCATAATAGCATAAGCAAAGGCGATCTCACCGCACGACGCCATTGGTCGTGCTGGACGCCACGTACACAGGGCCCCCGATACTTTGCTTGAGGGTTTCCCGGCGCGCAGCTCGTTTTCGCTCGTCACGCCGCTGACGAACTCGTCGGAGACGAACCCGCACATTGCGCAGCGACATTGATCGCCAACGGAGACCCCAGCGAGACAGGAGGCGGTAGCGATTCTGATACAGAGGCGATCCGGTGCGCAGAATGCCACCGTGATCGACGAGACTGCCGCGGCTGGGGTGGTAGTGTGCAGGGGAAGAGAGTCCGTGGAACAGGCACGTCATTTCGGGGCTTCGGCGGTTCAGAGCAGGCGGTCCTTCAAAGATGAGCCGTTGTTGCGGAAGGCCCAGCGAGTTACTGACGAAGCCTGGATCTGCGGGAGTGCGGCTGCCGGAGTTCTCTTTTTGGGGGAGCCGGAGACGTCGTCCCAGAATCCGCGTGGGCGCCAGAAGGGGTGTAAGCGGCTGTCCATTTCGATTCCTGCTTTACGGTTCTTCGCTGATGGCAGCAAGATGGACTGGGTAATAGCATTGAAGGAATCAGACCGAGAGCGTGCGGCCCATGGGCGACGAACCGAGTGCCATCGACCAACTAGGCCTCCATTGCCCTGTGTGGTAGCGTCGGCGGTCCCGTCTTGGATAGGAATCGGTGGGAGGGGTTTGGAGACCGGCGGCTTAGGTGGTGGACGAGGGTTCTTTAATGGAGACTCCACGAACCTCTGCGCAGGACGGGTAGGGCTGTCGGGGGTTTGGGGGTGGGTTTCACGACCTGGAAACCCGTTCTGGAACGCTTGGAGCACGCGTTGGTCTGGCGGTACCCGTTGATCAACCACAAGCAGGGACCGATTGTTGTGCGCGAATAGACTGACAGCAGTAGCTTCTCGGATTTCGATCGGCCCCGGAGACGACGATGGGATTGACCATTGTGTATATGGCAATGATGGGGGTCGCAGGGTTGCCATATCATCCGTTGAACTGACCATGATTCCCGGCAGGGTTGGAGGGTCCAGAAAACTCTTTCCATTACCATTGGGACCGAGAATATTGTAGCGGGGCGGCGAGACGGGCTGCATGTTACCCTGTTGCATCTCCAGATCCATGGCTAAAGTATGACTCCGCAGACTCTCCGAGGTGAGAGATGTGGCGCGAGAAGTGTTGCGACTTGTTGGCGCAGAGAGCGAAGAGCTCCGCGGCGGGATAGCAGGTCGACCAACCAGACGGCCCCTCGAGTCCTGGTCTCGGGATCGTGCAGACACGGAATCCGACATGGTCCGCTTCCTTGGTCGCGGGACGTTCACAGAGCCATTCGAAGAGACTGGTGGGGGGCCTCGGCTCGACTGCTGGGAGCCAGGTTTGGACGAAGCATAACTGTTGGGTCCAGATGTGAGGGATGAGCGTCTCTCCGGTATCACCACTACGGGAATGATATCCGCTGAAATCCGAGGCGCGCTGGCGGTAGTCTTGGTTGAGAAGGAAATATCGGATGAAACGCTTCGACGGTCCTGTTCTGAGATGCGAGCGGCCTTGTGGACAAGACGGCGCTGTGAGTCAAGGTTGGAGGCCGTGGACATACGCTCAGATCTGGTGATGGGAGAGCTTGCAGAACGGAGCGAACTTCTCTTCTCGGTATGTCGCAAGAAGCGTTGGGCTCGCTTTGGAGAATCGATGATCATCGCCTCGACAGTAGATGTGGAAGAGACTCCCGACAACCGACGCGACTCCGGTGCTTCCATCTGTGAAGGTCTATCGTCGGATGGCCAACCAATATCCTCACGAAACCGTTCCATCGACGGACTCTCGGTCACCTTTTGTGTATTCTGGACTCGATCCCGCAGATTCTTTTCCCGCATCAAAGACTCATCCAGATGGATCACGTCCAGCGCGTCCTCATCTGGGGGGGTTTGTGGTTTGATGAATTCCGGGTCTTCGAAGGCTTCTGTTTCCCCGCCAGTGGTGTCGGAGATCCGTCGGTCTGGTTGGACGCCCACTCTCCGTCGAACGACTCAAACCCAGTTTCATATTCTGTCTCGCTATGCGGCTGGGAGGCTGAGGGCGGGGTGTCTTTGGTATATGTCAGTTTCGCGCGCACGCCATTCGGCGCATTCTGTCTGGTAGTCGAACGGGCTCTGTTCTTGGCTCTCTGCGACGCGGTCTGGGATGAGGATCGGACGGGCGTTTCCATGTCGCCATCGGACGAGATGCTCTCGCAGGCAGTCTGGAATGAGTCGGCTCGCGATGACGACGACAGATGCACGTGATGGAGGGCTGGTCTCGTGAGTGAGGTCGTGCGAGGTGGTGTCACGTCGGGTGTTGGGGGTTTGGAGGGCCGACGCGGCGTCAACATGCCGGTGGTCTGGTTGTCAGGGCGCGACGAGTTGGTCTTCCGCGGCGTCGGTTCGTCCATGCTATCTTCCTGGTTCGCGCCGGGCGGAGTCAACGGAGGAGCTGGCGCCGCGGTGACTGTGCCCTTTGGATCTGGGGAGGTCGGTTGGGCCCTGTTGATATGGGGGACCACAACGCCCCGCCGCGGGAGCGCCTTGCGGGACCTGAGGAGCGGTCGCTCTGGTGCATCCGCCGATGCGCCCATCACGTCCACGGGCATCTTGACGGACCCAGAACACACACAAATCAGGCCACCGCGATTTTGGAGGAATGCGACTGTTGGGGGACTGGTTCCAGGTGTCTGGAGTGTAGAATGGCAAGATTGTTCAGAGAATTTGGGGCGACGGTCGCAAGGATCGCATCGCGGGAGGGTCCACACCGAGACTCGTCTGGATAGATAAGAATGGCGAGTGGATGGATCTATGTGTGGGGGGGGAGGGTTTCTCTGTACGATGCAAGGGAGCCGATCGCCCGGTCGAGATGTAGTTCCGAGTCCACAGCCGATCAGCGTTGCAGCCGGTGCATAAACGGAGTGCGGCAGGGATGAGGCGGTCGTTCTGGACAGGCGAACCCGACAGGTGGTTGGATGTGGTGGCTGGGAGGTATCGACAGGCAACTAGGCCGGTCGATAGGTATCGGCAGGCGGGGCTTGTCTAGTGATCAAAACTCGGGGATCGGGGGTCGAGAGGGAAGTATAGAGGAAGTATAGGCGCAGGGGAATGGAGAAAAAGACGGAAGGTAGGAAGGAAGAAAGAAGCTCCGAATGAAACGGGCGGAGGGGCCAACGTTTCAACGTGGATGAATGCACGTTAGTGAGGGAAGAGGACTAATTTCTTTATCCTTCCGTCCAGCACGTCGAGGACCAGTAGTGTGCGCCCCATGGCCCCTGCACCTCGCCTTGGATTCCCCAATCGCAGCGTGCCAACTGTGCGGACGCTATCGGACTAACTATAGATTTATCGTTCGTTCTTGCATGGCAGGTCTCATTCCGAAGGAGCTGCAAGTGCTCAGCAGGAATCTGGTGTGCCTAGATAACGTTCCTCCCCGTCCCTACGACCCTACGACTCCTCCAGGCTGGGCCATGTGGGGGTTTTCGGATGGAAAGGCGTTCCTGGATCGAACTCTCTTTTCTCTTAATTCCTGGCAGCGCCCCGAAGAATGCCAGATCGGGTATGTGGGCGGGAGGTGTTTCAGGGCTGGATCTTTTTATGTCCGCGCCTTGCATCAAGCATCTTGGGTCCTTGAATGGTTCGGTCCTTGAATGCAGGTCTCTCTCCACATGCGCCGCCTCACACATTCCCATCATGCGTGGGGCTTTTGATGCGCCCAGATCTACTTCGTCTCGGGCCTGACGGGCCGGAGCCGCACGCGGAATAGGGGCCTCGCCCACCATCGTGAGGCAACCTGTCTACAAAGCAGGGCTAGAGCGCCAGAGCGAGAGATAACACATCCGGCTGAAGTTTGGGTGATGTGGCGAGGATGACGATATTCACTCCACCGGTGTGGTTGGCCAAGGTGAACAGCTTGATACCAACTTGATACCACGGTCATTCTGGTTTTGCGATGGGTCTGTGTGACCCAAGAAGGGACATCGTATGCTACCAGGTAAGGGCCGCCTGCGATCACTAGAAAAGGCGATTGGGCCAGAGGCTACGAGAGGCGAGGGGACAAGTGCTGGGGAGGCCGCGGGGAGGCCAAGAACGCTCAGGTCGGTCCTCGCAGGCGACCACAAGCGGCGGCACCCTCCAGCCAAGGAGAGGAGAAGGTTGGAGAGGAGACGAAGACGTCGGTCATATATCATATAGCACCTCACACAAAACAGGGAAGGGTCTCGTAACCCTCGAGCCGGGATCCTAGCACGACATGATCCCTAACCACTCTGATTATGATGATGATGATGATGATGATGAAGATGAAGATGAAGATGAAGATGAAGATGACAATAATGATAATGATAATAATAATTTCGCTCAGGGGGATCAATCATCTGAACTAAACCCTCTGAATAATTTTAATATAACCGTCTAACCGTTGGCGGGTGGATCGTCAGTGGCGGTCATGACGACAGTAGGCCAATGTGATCCGAGTGAGTGAGTTCAAACAAAGGTGGATTGGACAGAAGCCAAGGAAGAGGGAAATGGCTAGCTAGATAGGTCAGCTGGCAACTGGGAATGAGCTGGAAGTAACTGGAGAGACTGAAAGATTCGTTCAGGTCGGGCAGGCAGGAATTGGACCCTCAAGAACGATGACATCGCCCGGAAGATCGGACGTCATTGGCTTTTTTTCTCTTCCCCCGTTTCCCCCTCCTCGGCCACCTGCGAAACGGGGGCATTCTGACCTCATCTCAGCTCCGTAGCTTTTCCCCATCTTCTTCTCAACCCCCTTTTCCCTTCTTGCTCCGCCATCTTCTCTTTCTCCATCTCCCTTGATCGAGCCCGATCCCTGTCCCTCGATTCTCTCCCTCCACTGACTGCCTAACCAACCCACGTCGTCAGGCCTGGTTACCTTCCCTTTTCCCCTCCTCCTCCTCCTCCTCCTCCTCCTCCTCCTCCCTCTGACGGCATCGGCTCACGAACTCACCACTTTCCTTCCTCTACCCCTTCCAACCGCCCAGAATGAGCACAATACAGAACATCAAGAACTTTATCCGGCACGGGAAACAAGCTCGCCTCGTGACTCCCCACTCTGAGCCCACCACCGACGTGTCCCCCGTCCACGCCGAGCAGCAGCCACAACCTCCACGCCAATTCTCTCCCGCCCTCGAGGCCTTTGATACAGGTGACACGCGGACCAATGGTGGAAACGGTCCCACCGCCCAGCAGAAAACCGACGACGAGGTGAGGCGCGAGCGCTCCGTGGAAATCGAACGGCTCGTCAAAGAGGAGAACACCTCTCGTTCCAAGATGCCCAAGTACCCTGGTCTCGACCGGTGGATCCTTGTGGAGAAGATGGGCGATGGCGCTTTCAGCAACGTCTACCGCGCCAGAGATACGACTGCAGAGCATGGAGAGGTGGCGATCAAGGTCGTGCGCAAGTTCGAAATGAACAGCAATCAGGTAGGGTGACTGAAGGGTCTTACTTTTCCTATTCTCTTGGTGCTACTCTAGTCGGTTCCTTTCTGGCTCTGGTGCCTGCATGGCTCGAGTGACGCTCTCCATGCTGAAAAAAAATAACCTTGCCAATACCTGTTTTCCTGTAGTCCAACCACCTCCATCCCACCGTCAAGAAGGTCCCACGGGGTGCGGAGGTGCGCAACATGACTCCTATACCACGCCACACCTCCATCGGCAGTGGTGACTCGCGTGCTACTGCCGTCCCTGTCTCTCTTTTCTTGCATGCCATTGCTGTTCCGTTCTTGTTGGAGATTGTGGCTGATTTCTGTCTTCCCACAGCGAGCGAATATCCTGAAGGAAGTCCAAATTATGCGCAATCTTGACCACCCCAACATCGTCAAGTTGATTGACTTTTCTGAATCCCGGCAATACTACTACATCATTCTCGAGCTCTGCCCTGGTGGCGAGCTGTTCCACCAGATCGTGCGATTGACATACTTTAGCGAAGACTTGAGCCGACACGTGATTGTACAAGTTGCGAAGGCCATTGAATACTTGCATGAGACATCTGGCGTTGTTCATCGGTGCGCGACCATCATATTCCTTTTCGGGAGGAAGTATTTACTAACAAAGCAACATAGTGATATCAAACCCGAAAACCTGCTGTTTTACCCGACCGCCTTCGTCCCGAGCAAACACCCGAAGCCAAGGCAGCCAGGCGATGAAGACAAGGAGGATGAGGGGGAATTCATTCCCGGCATCGGCGCTGGTGGGATCGGCACGATCAAGATTGCAGACTTCGGCCTGTCTAAGGTGATTTGGGACAGCCAAACCATGACCCCGTGCGGAACAGTCGGCTATACTGCGCCCGAGATTGTGAAAGACGAGCGGTACTCGAAGAGTGTAGATATGTGGGCTATGGGTTGTGTACTCTACACTCTGCTGTGTGGTTTCCCTCCGTTCTACGACGAGAGTATCCAGGTGCTTACGGAGAAGGTGGCCCGTGGCCAGTACACTTTCCTCTCACCCTGGTGGGATGACATTTCCAAGTCGGCTCAGGATCTGATCTCGCATCTCCTGACTGTTGACCCGGAGAAACGGTACTCCATCAAGGAGTTTCTCGCACACCCCTGGATCCGGCAGACTGACGAAGAAACCACCCCGGCTGCCGACGCTCCACCCCTGGCCACACCATTAGGCCCGGCCCGCCAAGATGGCCCGCTGCATCTCAACCCAGTCGGCGCCGACCAAGCCCCATACCAACCCGCCAGTTCCCGTTTCCAGGATGCGCCATCTGCGGCGTCAGATCGCCGGATGGACTTCCGCTCTCCAGGAGCGTTCAACCTGCGTGAGGTTTTCGATGTCGGCTACGCAGTTCACCGACAAGAGGAGGAAGGCAAGCGCCGTCGGAACCGTCAGCAGAACGCCCGAAGTGGCCACCCGTTAGCTGGCTTCCAGTCTGCACTTGGCTCCCTGAACGAAGACTACGATGACGAATCTGAATACCGGCCCCACGGTGAAGCAACCACAGATCAGCCTCCCCTCAAGGTTGCCAAGTCCAACACCCAGGCAGGCGACGTCGCTGGAATGGAAGCAAAGCTTCGCTCCACGAACCTTGGTGCCCAAAGTAGCGCGGCCCAAGCCCGGCAGGCCCACCGTCAACCAAAACAGCAGGGCTACGGACAGCACGACGCGGCAGTTGCCGCAGCAGCCAAGAATGCCATCGGTCGCAAGGCGCATCAGCCATTCGAGCTGAGCCTGGAGGGTGCGACGCTGCTCGAGAAGCGCGGGCGTCGCAATCAAGGACAGCCAGTGGCATAAACACGTATAGAGACGCGCAAACGACCAAGAGTCTCGGTGTTTCTGCTTCTCTGGGCATACATTTCCATTTTATGTGCTTTAACGAGCGATATATTGCATGGATTTCACGCTTTCCCCCCTTCTCATCCCTTCACCTCTCCACCACATTTCTCCTACCGAGTTATACCCTACCCTGCCGTGACTCATGACCGACGTCTCTCACTTTTATCCGCTATCATCTGTCTTCATCTCCATTCTGCTTTCTATGCACGTTATCGGATTAACCTGGCGAAGAAGAGCATACGTACTCCAGGGATCTTGATGGGGATGAGTGCGACTAGCCATTGATTTCATTTACTTTGTACCCATTTCTTCATTGCTTGTGGTTAGTGCGTTGCGGAGCTGCTGGCTTGGTCTAGGAGTTCGTCTTGTTTTCAATGGGATTATGTGTCGGGGTACTTTTATCTACGTCTTGTCTTGTCTTTCCATTTTGATCTTTCTATTTCTTTCTGTGACATTATGAAAACTCTCCAATGGCATTTCTGGCTAGTCCCAATGTGGGCTAAAGGTAAACTGGGCTTTTGTGAACTTCTTGTCCTTTATAAGTTGCTTTGGGTATCCTATCCTGTATTATGGCCTTTCGTAAATGGACTGGTAGAGGCTTGTTCTCTGTTTTAGATCGCATTCTGATTCAATATTCCATATTCACGGAATCCTTGATCTATGCAGGCATCATTTGTAGGGCATCATTTGTAGGGATCGTTTGATGGTAAGCTCTTGAGGTGGGTGGTATGATCTGCGCCTGGGGCCTCATCCTACTCTCATATAGTTTTAAGCATTTGTGGAGAGAGAGAGAAAGCGAGCAACCAGTGCTCGTGTCCTAATCCAAGGTTAATGCCCCTGAGGAATCCACCACAAATACCGTCGTCTCCCGGTTTTCAGAATAGCATACCTACATGATATTACTGGGGCTCTTGGAATCCTCGACATCGGGAGCGATGGTACATGGATAGTCTGGGAAGCAAATGCTTACTCCCCAGAGACGTTCACCTCGGATACATTAGAACGCGCCGGAATTAACGAGGACGGCAGAATATTCAGACTGTGCTAAAGAATAGGAGAAGAGAGAAGAGGAGTAAGAGTGAAAATTGTAGGGGTCATATTGAAAGATCATGATGGAATCTAGCATGCGAATATGTCCATATTGGAGGACATGCGCGTCGCTCCATGAATTGGAGATAAATAACTGGTCATGTACTGCAGTCCGGTCGCCCGGCTGTCTCCGTTTATACATTTATAGAGTCTGCTTACCCCGAGTTTCGATGGGCAAGAAGGCCATCGCGACGAACGCAGCAAGGATCAGGGCACCGGAAGCGTAGATCGGTGCGTCTGGGCTAGAACCGCCCGCATAGATAGCGACTAGAGGGGCACAGAGACCAGCGATACGGTTCAGACAGCTGCAGATACCGGTCCCGGTACCGCGAACTGGAGCCGGGAACACTTCGGGAGTGTAGGCGTACAGAACACCATACATGATGTTCTGGAAGAAAGCCTCCAGACAAGTGCAGGCCAGCTGAACATTGGAGTTGGTGGACGCGGTGAAGCAAAACAGCAACACACCGGTGATAAGAGTGGCGATAGCCATGGTGCCTTTGCGGCCTATGTACTTGATCTCCACGGTGTAGCAGGCCAGGATGGAGCCTGGGACACCGACGATCGACGTGATGGCGTAGTTGCGGTAGGTGATGTAGTTTGAGTTGGTGGTACCGCCAGACTTGGAGAGATACTGCGGCAGGAAAGCATTGAAGAGCGGGTAGCCCATACCGATGGTGGCCCAGCAGAACCAGAGCAAGACGGTACTGAAGCCCAAGCGCTTTGTGGCGAAGAGAGGACCAATACGTTCCATCGAGAACTTGGAGAAAAATCGTGTCACAATCTGACCGTAGGTGAGCTTCTCCACCTCCTTGGTTTCGGCATAACCACCGATCTCGTTGAGGATCTCGTTGGTCAGCCAAGTCTGGGTCTTGTTCTTGTACGCAATGCCGTGGACCGACGCAACAGCCTCCTCCTGACGGCCGCGAGATAGCAGGTACTTGGGTGATTCGTACAAGTGGAAGAAGAAGAACCGCGCAACGAACATGCAGAAAGTGATGGCACCCAGGGTGAGAACCAGATAGCGCCAGCCCCAATTTTGAGCCTTGGTGCAGCCCTCTATGGTCGAACAACTGAAGGTGGGAATATAGGCCCAGGCGAACAGACTACCAATCAATTGACCAATGGGCCACCAAACACTCAGCATCGTCAACATGTTGCCGGAGGCGAAAGGCAGGAACTCGAGAAAGAGAGCGCCATCGACAGGCAGGTTGCCACCAACACCGAGACCAAGGCAGGAGTACAAAGCACAAACACTGGACCACTTGTTAGCGTGAGATCAAACGAGCACTCATCAATTAAGAACGTACCCAATCCAGGTGGGACCACCGCCGGAAGCTAGACCAAACGTCCCAGCAAGGAACAGTGTGGTGTTGAATGCCCAGCGACGACCGATGATGTCAGATGCGATACCCCAGAAGGAGGCACCGATGCACAGGCCCAAGAACAGCGCACAAGTTGTAAATCGAACATGCGACTCGGAGATACCGAACTCGTAGGACAACGGTGTCAAAGTTAGGGCAACACCCTGGGAGATGATTAGCTGCTAGTAACCACGTGACCTGGAAGTATATCCGTCGTTGAGTCTCACCTGAAGCCAGAGGCTGGGAAAAACAATGTTAGTCCGGTTCAAGGCCGGTGGAACTTCGTAGATGGACTGGCACTTACTTGTCTGCCGTCCAGCCGAAGCCACACAGGAAGAACAGCTCCCACTGGTACCGGCCCATGCCGATATCCTGAATGGCGCGGTTGATCACCTTTGCTTTGCCTGCACGATCCCAAAAATTAGACCAAGCACACACAAAGCACAAACCCTTTTCATGCCAGGGGAATATGGGCCTGTGTGGATGCTTTGGGCGGAATTGAGGACACATGAGTCGGGAAAAGGGCACATACGGTCATACGCCGAGTCATGGCCCGATGTAGCGAGATCAGCCTCGACCTCAGCACGGAGAGCTTCAATGGTCAGATGGCTGGATTTGCCCAGCGACCCAAGCGAACCGTTCTCCGAAGAGGGGGCACGATCCAACAACTTGTCGGCCTTCTCATCTGGGTTTGTGGGGGCATGGGCCGGAGCATCCGCCAGCGGGATCACGACTCCTGGGAAGTTCTGGCGGTCCTTCTTGAACGGGTTGAATTTGGCGAGTCCCATCGTAACCGCTTATGGGCCAGGCGCGTTGGAAAACAAGCGTGCTTCGTGGGCGAGGTTGCTGGGGACAAGGACTGCTGCTAGCTGCGGGAACGTCCTGGCAAGTTTCGATTGAAATGCGGGGGATCGTAATCAGTCCGTCGGGGCAAGGCTACGAATTGGCGCAATGGAGCAGGAGATGCAATCGGGTCCTATATCGTGAAGGGGGTGGGCAGATTCGCGCTGGGAGAGTCCGAAGATGCCGCGATGGTAGTTCAATCATACGCGACACGTTGTGGCAACTAACGAGGGTTGGGCTGGGTATTGTCGCCGCAATTGTCGCGTTGCTACTTTAGAGCAGTCGGGTGCGCGGAATAGTCTTGATGCTGTGTGGTCACTGTATTTGGGACCAATCCTTTTTTTTGTCTGTTGTTCTGGAATTTCCACAAAGTCGAAGGAGGGAGAGATCAGCCGCGAACAGGCTTCGATTAGGATATGACCAGGAAACAGAATGTTCCTAGGGAAGTGGGAGGGTGAGGAAAGCTATGTGAAGCTAAACCCCGGACCTCGATGGAGAGTGGGAAGGTAGATACTGTAGATAGGAAGCGGAGGGGGGAGGGAGAAGAGTGAACTGGGACGGACGGAAGAAGGAACGAAGAAGAGAAAAGCGGAGGGGATAGATGAAGTACTATATGGCAACCACGGTATCACAGAGTGCAGCATCGCTCTCTTTGCCTATCCTTTTCTCGAAATTACGGGTTGACCGTTCGGTGGTACAAAATGCGGCAAGGCCAAGCCGCGGGCCCGCTGGGAGGGCGTTTGGTGCTAAGTTACTTCGGGGATGGGCCCTGTCCGTCTCTCCACCCAGGGTTTCGTGGAATCGGCGCGATCCGTATTGCCCATACCGCCTAGAACTGGGTCAATCCCGGGGACGCTGGGGTTGGCTAGACCCGAGGCCGTTCAGCCGGCAAGAGAAATCAGGTAATTCGGTTGTTCTCGGCGGGTCTGCCCCGACCAGAGAAAAGCAAGAAAGGGTATGATTTCCATTATAGGATGCATTTGCCTGCGCGAGGTCCCTGGGCATGGGCTTAGCCCAGACGGAGCGATGGAGCCGGTCCGCTTTTAGTCTTCGCAACACGGTCCGCCCTGGTCAGCCGGTTCCGCCTCAACCAGATTGTATCGCGGGATGCACGCCACTGCCGCCACGAAATCTCATGAGCAATGCAGTTGATACATTTCCACGGTTCGTACCATCCTGAGATTCGACCGGAGCCGAAGAAACGCCCGGGGTTTTGCAGGATGACCGTGAAATGAGCGCGGACGGGAAAATGGATAAACGAAGAATAACGGGGCAAACCAGGCAAACCGAGCCAAACACGCAAAACAGGCCGCAAGCAACGCTGCTCTCTGCCGTAGCACCGACGTCATCTCCGCCCTCGTGCCTTGCTGCCATTTCCTCTTCGTTTTCTCCTCCGATTCTCCACAATTGATCATTATGGCTTGCTGTTTTCTCCTCGTGCATGATGATCCCATGCGCCTGGCTCTCATGACACCTAATTGACCCCTCTAGGCCGACAGGAAGTCTGTCAGTTTGACGTGCAAGTCAACCCCCAAGTCGTCTCCGTCTTGGCGGAGGCGCGAATCTTGCCGCTTCCGGGCATCGTAGGAGTCCATGGATGGACGCCGTATTTTTTGTGCTGTCACCGCCAGTGAGAGCCCTGGAAGTGGTGGTAATCGGGCCTTCTGTTGGCTCATAAATTACCGCTTCGAAGAAGGGCCACCCTGTATCGACGGCGCGGGCCCACGCAGCCCGCACGACTGCTTGTCGCAACTCTTCCAAGTGCCTTGCTCTACTCCGTAGGGCGGACTCATTTTTTTCCGGCAGCAACAACCCGGCCCTTACCGTGTCCGCGTGGGGCGAGAGAAAAGAGCGTGTCTCCCGGCAACTGAAATGCGAGCACCTGCAGGATGGCGCCTATATGGCATACAACTGTACCGTCAAAGAGAGACAGATTAGATCATGGCGCAAAAGAAACAGGATTTCAAGGAATCCTCACTCCACTGAGGGATATAGAGATCGTGAGACGCCTAAGATCCTATTCGCTGCGGGTTTAAGCCTGACAGTCTTGGCAAGCCGCGGGCAGCCTGTGGCGTTCAGGGACCCGATCAGTCTTCTCTGTGCCCCACTCGGTTGTCGTGTGAGAGAAATAAGTCACAGCAGTTCCTATGGCAGGAAATCCCTTAGGCCGTGCATGCACTCAGTGTTAACGTATCACGATTAACTACACATGGAAGTTGTCTGCACCATTTTCCATGCCTTTCTCTCCAGGTTACCTCCAGGAGAAGGGGAGTCAAACAAAAAGAATGCACCATATTCGGGAAAGATTGCCACGGCACTAACCCCAACAGTGAGAGGCGAGGACCCTGCGGGTATCCACGGGCTACGCAGTTCAATATGGGTTGAGATCCGGGGTGGATATGCAACTGCACAATGCCTGTGTGCACTAGTCAAAGAGTTATTTCTTTGTGGTACGGGATAATATGAGAGGACTCGCGTAAACAGACGTATTCGTATTCCCTTGAGGGGCGAACGGGTTCTTACCACGGTCGCTGCTCGGAACATGTACAGAGGAAAGGATAGTCTGATCCTGATGAATGAAAAGGAAGACAATTCAATCCAGACCTCAATCCTGTCCCGGATTGTACGAACAAGTATGGATCATTGCCGAAAGCCTGCATATCCTTCCAGCTCGGCCTCCATATAGAGTAATCTTACGAGCCTGTCGATACCCCGGCCCGAAACTTGAAGTGCATAGTCAACGGTTGTAAATTAACTGCCGCATCCGCTCCGCATCAATCTCTGCCCTTGCCCAGCATGAGATCTGGTATCCAGCAGCAGCGCCCCCCCCCCCCCCCCGGCCGCCAATCCAGCGACTATCAACTAAGAAGCTGCCCCCGGGCTCCTCTCCCCGCCCCGGCCTCAGTGCGGAAACCATATACTCAAATTGGTAATCCAGTCCCGGCAATTGGTATGACAACCCATTCGCTTGAATTTATCTTTTTTCTTTTGAATCAAAGATAAATAGAGAATCAGGCCATATCGATACGATGAGACAACAAAAGTACATGATAAGTTTCCCGCGGGAAGCGAAATTGCATGTTCAGTATCTTTAACCTCTATGGCTATCAACCCGGGGATTTATATGCCATATGGGGACGCAAGGGCGGAAGCACACGGGCCGGTTCCGTATTTTCTGGGGTAAGCTCGGCGCTGAAATACATATACTTGACGTGGGTATGTACGAGATGCATAGAAGATGAGCTATGCCGGTTAAATTGCGGTCAACACGCGTTTATGAGTGCCGGGAGGCTATCTAGCGGGGTGTTGACAATGCAGATTATCTTGTGCTTCGCCACTATATACAGGATTGGGCGTATATTGACATGGCCAGCCCAGAGGTGAATCAGTCACATGCAGGAAAAAGCTGACTAAATGTATCAACAACTCTCAGATCTCATCGGTACGCTTGAGGAGCCATTCCAGGTGGCGGTAAGACACACGAGGCTGGTATTGCGGCTGCATGTGTCCCGACATATACGTCTCCACCCACATGAGACCACGCTCGTAGTGCTGGATGCCCATAATACCCTGGGCACCATCCAGCGACGAAGCACCATTCTCCGCAAAGATGTCCGCGTATTGGAGATCGGGGATCTTGATGTCGATAGGAGTCTCGGGCCGTTTCTGGAAACCAAGGTGGCCGTTCCAGGTCATGTTCTGGATGGCCAGCAGTGTGCCGTTGGTAATGATGACCATGTCGTAGTCACCGTTGCCGATGAGCACGCGGTTGGTCGCCTCGATAACCTGGGGCAGGACGTGCTCGATGGGGTTCGCGGAGATATCACCCTCTTGCTCGGGACCAGAGCTGCCGCCAACGAAGACGGGATTGTTGGAGCATTCGGACCAGGTCACGTTAGGTGCATGCAGGGCCTTCTTGACGTCCGGCCGATCAAAGTACACCGCTGAGCCAGGGGACTCGTAAACGAGCGAGGTCGGAAAAGCCAGCACATCCCACTGCAATGGACACATCTGGTTGACCTCGTACAGGTCGAAACACGGGTTGATGTCGAAGACGGTCTCGTACACCAAATCGAACACATCGCACTCCTCCATGCTGGTCCAGTTGAAGAACAGTGGAGGCTGCTCCTTTGGCGGCGGGAAGGTCAGATACGTGTCGATGAACTCTTCATATCCGCACGACTGGTGGAGGTGCTCCAGCTCCGCCATGAAGGTCTCGTTGAAGTTGAACAAATTCGCGTTCTTCTTTATGAATGGCACGACAGGGATCTCCTCCTGCACATAATCGAACTGGCCAATGCAGGGATCATATGCCAATGCACCCTGCAAATCGAAGTACTTCTTGTCCTTCTCGTCGAGCATAGCGGCCGAGATATACGGGACATAGCGGCCAGCGTAGCTCTCACCCGTCACATAGATCTTGAAGTTTTTGATACCGAACGTCTGCTGGAAGTTCTTGAAGAACTTGATGAAATCCTGGGCAGTCTCCTCCTGGGAGGTAGCAGTGGGCGTGCCAATAGAGTAGCCCGTTCCAACCGGCTGGTCAACCCTGCGTGGCCAGTCAATACATCATTCCTCAAGGACCGGCATAAGTTTTCCCCCATTCAGCAAGTACATACCACAGCATGTTTGTCAGGTTCACCCAGGAATATGGATTCTCCACGGGCGCATACGTACCCGGCTGCCAGAGGAAGCGACCAGTCTCCTGAAGAAAGCTTTCCATGGAACTGCAGCCAGGTCCGCCGTTCAGCCAGATGGTGACTTCGTCAACGGGCTCGCCAATGGTAGGCTGGAAGATGTAGAACAACGCCCGCGACTCGTTGTGTGCGTCAATGGGAATCAGGCCCGAGTACATCTCACCAATGTCAAAGGGGACATCGGGGAGGTTATTGACCAGGTACGCTAGGATTGATTCGTCAGTCCGGCAACTTTATTACCGACCAGTTGGAGGCTTTACTAACGCTTGGTTTTGTGGCTCAAAAAACGAAAATCATTTTTGGACCGTACCGGCTTCGCATGGGCATTTTCGACAACCCGCTTAGCTCTCTCCAAAGGGTCACGGGCGAGTTGCCCAAAGCGTCCATGCGAAGACGCTGCAACGGCTTCAATGCCCACCGAAAGGGCCAGCAGAGCCGGGGTCAGGACTGATGTAAACAACATCCTGTAAGGGCTAGGGTATGGAGGAGCCCAAGTTCGAATGAAAAGAAAGATGCCCCCTACACACTGATCCTTTCAAGTATGAACTGGAGCGATTGAGCCTGTTTAATAGGCACGGGACACCATGTAACTCAGCAGGCATCCTGCATTCCCTCGGGAACTATGATTGGATTTCTCCAGGCCAGCATGACCTGCCGTTGGCCCACTGGATTGCTTATCCATCTGGCCGGGCAATGCTTCTTCAGCGCCTCCACATGCACCCCTTTTAGTGTCATTGAGCCACTGATATTAGCCTGATGCATTATGCAGGCGGGGTAGTCCTCCCGGAACGGCAAGTCGCTAAGGTATCCTCGGCTGCTTCGCCATCGATCGGCACTCTCTTTCCTTGTGGATCTGTTTGCGCTCAACAAGACTGCTGCCCCATTAATTTTTGCGGCTTTGCTCCAAAAAGGAAGAGCAACGAACGATTGTTGTCGAGGCCATGGCTCGTTGACTCACGGAACGCACCGACGCGGAACCGTAAGTAGGGCTTGCCGGGCTAGCGTCGGATTCCGGGGAAGGGCCTATCTCTCCTTCCGCCGATGATGAAGCTCATTCAGGGGAAAAAGTGGGCACACCTTTCGATTGGCTTGGGTTATCTCTGTCCCCTCTTCCGTAGAAACATGAGCGTCTACTGTGCGGACTAGGGTCCCCCGCTCTGATAAACCGCGCATCGCGGTGGCGGGAAGCAAGGACTACACCGTACATTGCGAAGCAACTCGCATGGTGTTATTTCAGCATGCAGTAATAAAAACTCGGTCAGCGCAGCATTTGTCCCAGGCGAGGTAGCCTGTGCAAGCTAGGCTGCTGGATCAGATGATTTCTCCGATTCCAGCCCCTCTCAATCATACGCGCGGAGGCAATGCTTGGCGTGCGGAGAGCAGTGTGGCCCATGAGTTGGGAGCTGCGATGGTACCTGACTCGAGACTCCACGACATGATTCTAGCGTTTTGACGAGAGCCGATTGCTTCCGGGAACAATACTAAGCTTTTTTGTCTTTCCGTCGGGGGCCGTCAGTCTGTCAAGGACCTGCATGGAGCTGGCTTGGTGGCAGAGCCTCGGCCTGAGCTGAGAGTATGCCGATCGACAGTGCGACTGGCCAATTGCGAGCGGTAAGAGCCTGCTACGAACGGGCTGGGCGGCATCTGCCGACGTGATTCAATACAACTCCCTCCACTGATAAGAACGAAGGCCGACGCGAATCCTGTTTGGGTTCATGTCCGCAATGTTTCTCTTGGATTAATAAGCAAGCCTAACCATTCTTGAAGGCCCTCCACAGGCCCAACAGCTGGACTCGGGAGGATACTTCGGTCTTCATCCACAAAGAGTACTTTGAGGCCATGAAATAACGATCGAATTGAAACAACGTTTCTAGTAACAAACAGGAAAAGCGGGCAGCCAGAAACGGCCACGAACTGGCCTCACTTCAACCATCCCATGTTATGGGACCTTCGCCCAAATTTCACCCTCTTCAGTACGATAGCATTCTCCAATTTCAATTTTGAGCAAGTAGTGACACTCATAACCCCTGCCTGCTTATTATGCGTGAGGCCAAAAGAAAAGACGAAATAAAAAAGAACTGGACTCGCGGGGAATCGAACCCCGGACCACTCCCATGCTAAGGGAGTATTATACCACTAAACCACAAGCCCAGGTGTATGGAAGATGGCGAGAGATAATATTACACAAGCGAGAACTGCCTTGATGTAAAATCATGCAAGAATGCCAAGATCTGCATTAGCACAAATTTAGTCAACCATCACATGTATCGCGAAACCACGGGCTCAGGTGCAGGCTAGATGATCGGAAATGATGCTTCTCAATCTGTGATCATTTTGGTGTAATCTTGATGGGAGTTGGTCCAGCAAACTAACTTCAGGAGCCAATGAGGCAACTCGGAGAGATATAACAATTCACGAAAAGATGGTCTAATCACTAGCTCCCATACACTTTCAGTGCTCAATCGACCGTGATATTGGGTGAGACAATCCAACGTCATTTTAGTCTCGTCTTATCAGTTTAATCAAGTCAGTATAGCTAGCAACACAGCTATGGCAGCCAATGATGGCGGCTATAAGATCGCATTTTACATGTTCCAGTTGGTGGGTTCCATTGATGCCTACCTAGGTACAGGATGAAGGGCTTATTGCAAAGGACGGTGGGGTGAAGGTATGCTCAGGGACATGGAAATATATTTATCGGGATACCCGCCGATGATTCGGAGAGATTTGCGGTGTGATGATGTGATTTGCTCATTCCTCCGAAGCTTTGCATTGCATGATGCACTCGGGCGGCCAACCGTATACAACCGAAACCCCTCTTTCACTACAGGTATTTTCATCGAGACGTGATCATTGCAACGAAGTAGATGTCCATTAAACCTACGCCTCCGGTTGCGGTGGGATGGTACAATGCCAAGCAGCGCGGCAGTAGAGACAACTTACCCGCTCTACCAGGCCCCACCTACCAGTAGCCCCCGGCTCTCGTTGTCGAAAAATTTGCCCTGTTCTGAAAAGGGCATAGAAAGCCCCTCTGAAAACATTCGAGGCCAATAGGGTTTATTCCGCACGATGCACCACTACCTTTGGGTACCCGGGGCCTGGATGACTCCGACTTTTCGATTGCTAATGTCGACCCCCTCTCCCTCCGCAGGTTCTGTTCCAAACCATTAAAACTCCCCCAGGTCCACTTCGCTCCCCGACCCAAAAGACAACAAAGGGACGTTTGACGCTTATAAAGCCAGACCTCTCCGGCTTTGCGGCATATTCCACGTAGGATGTCTACCGAGGCCCGGCCCACTAGCAGCAGCACATCAGACGCAGCTGGTGATCATGACCATGGCCTCCTTTTCAACCATCACGCCAGCGAGAGTATCGTAGCGACGGCTATCGAGACTCAAACTTTCACCACGGACTGCGAGAAGACTGCCCAACTGGAAACAGAGAAGAGCACGACAAAAGTGGCCGATTTCGAGAAGCAGGCACAGACAAACTCGGCCAACCATACCTCAGAACAGCAGCCAGTTACCGTTGCCGATCGTCATGATCTCTACCGAACGGCATCTACCATTGCCCCGTCGCATAGGTCTGTCCGTAGAGATCCTCTGACTCAAGTGACCACAGACGCCGAAGGCAACATTTACCCCGAAGGCGGTCTTGACGCATGGCTGGTGGTGTTGGGCAGCTTCCTCGGTCTCTTTGGATCGCTAGGACTTGTCAACACCATTGGCACTTTTCAGGCATATATCGAGAGCCACCAGCTGAAAGATTACAGCTCCGGTAGCATTGGGTGGATCTTTGGCATGTACGCCTTCCTGACCTTCTTCTGCGGTGTGCAGATCGGCCCTATTTTCGATGCCCGTGGCCCCCGCCTCCTGGTCTTTGCTGGTTCAGTGTGTGAGATGGCCATGATCATTCTTCTTGGATTCTGTACCAAATACTGGCATTTCATGCTAGTCATCGGTGTTCTCGGTGGAGTTGGGGCCTCTCTCATCTTCACCCCGGCTGTCTCGGCGATTGGCCACTACTTCTACGCGAGACGAGGCCTCGCGACAGGAATCGCAGCTACGGGTGGCTCAATTGGAGGCATTGCATTCCCCCTCATTCTTGAAGCCTTGTTCCCTAAAATCGGATGGGGTTGGGCTACTCGCGTGGTGGCATTGATTTGTTTGATTGCCTTGGGGGTTGCAAATCTCCTGATCAGATCTCGATTGCCGCAAAAGCCGTTCTCGAAGGAGAATGTCCTGCCTGATTTCCGCATCTTCCGCGACATCAGATTCACATTGACGACCGCAAGTGTGTTCTTCATTGAGTGGGGTCTCTTCATTCCCATCAGTTACATCTCCTCGTACGCCCTTGACCACGGCTTTTCAACCAATTTCTCCTACCAGATTCTGGCCATCCTGAACGTAGGTTCGTTCTTCGGCAGATCGCTCCCGGGATTCTTCGCAGATTTCCTGGGCCGGTTCAACACTCTGATCGCTACCGTGGCTCTGTGCGTGCTGTGCAATGCGTGCCTTTGGCTTCCTGCCGGCGATAGCCTGGCCTTATTAGTCATCTATGCTCTCCTCTTTGGTTTCTCTAGCGGTAGCAATATCAGCTTGACGCCTGTCTGCGTCGGACAGCTGTGTAAGACTGAGAACTATGGTCGCTATTACGCAACTGCCTACACCATTGTGAGCTTTGGGTGAGTCTACCCAGTCCCTTGTCTTGGGCTATGCTTTGTGGTGTCACGTATACCTTTGACTGACTAACCACTATCTCCTCACCTCCAGTACTCTTACCGGTATACCCATTGCTGGCGAAATCCTGACTCGCTGTAATGGACAATACTGGGGTCTCATTGCTTTTACTACCGTCTGCTACGCCTTTGGTCTAGCCTGTTGCACAGCTGTCAAGGTTGTCGAAGTCGGCTGGCGTCGCCCCTTGGCTATCTACTAGATTCTCACTCTAGTTCGTGACGAACGGCTGACGAAACCTCGACGACACAATCCGCCGGCACGACTTCATTACCCATGACTCAAAAAGTGATTAGACAACGGAAAAGTTTTGTCTCCAGTTTTTCATGACGACCTTCTCAGATTGGGTCTCAGCGTCTCTTATTATTTCTCCCGGTATTTTCAAGTGCATCGCGATGACGACGATACGAACGTGCATTTGCATAGATCTTAGCTGGTTTTCGAATTTGATACACCGCTGCTACTAATGTTCATAATTATTTCGAGATATAATTGACTCTTTTCATCCCCGTTTCAAAAGCGGCCTCTCCAGTTGTTGATGGTTAACGGTAGCATACTATCACCGACAAGATGAAGTGCACTGTACGGCCCTGACTTGACAAAGGGTGGAATTCCGACAGCAGGTCAAGTCAGGGCGAACACAACTCCGGCCGAGAGATACTGGAAAGGGCTAGCTCGCCAACAAACAAAGGAGCCCTTTTCGGAAGAGTCCGCTTGGAAATATTTGAACCTAACTTTAACAGCTACATGAACTACGTTTAGTATTGCGAGGATCACATCCGGCCACAAAAACCATCGCATAAGATCTCCGATAGGACCCTCCACCTCATCGTGATCTCTGTGACCACACAGTCACGATGATGGTAGCTTGGATCATCCAGCCGTGGATTAAACTCTCCGATGATTTCCAATAGGGCGGCCCAAACTTAGCCAGCACCACGGGCCCCAAACATAGGGCTAGACAACCGCCAATCTCAATCATGCAATCTCTACAAGTTCCGACTCCCAAAGGGTGCTTTGATGACATCGAAAACTCATCACTATGAGAAGCAATCTCCCGTGCGCTACATATTACGAGGTCTTTTCTCGGGTCCAGACTACACCTTCTTCTGCTGTCCAGTGTCACGCTTCGACACTGCATCGATTTTGCTGTCCTGTCTTTGCTCTGTTTCTTTTTCCGTGTTCGACAAAAGTTCCCACCTGGCTTCGATATCTGTCGAGTTTGTTCGATCAGCATTTTTCAACACCATACGAGAGCTTTCAATTTGAACGACACCCGTTCCCGTGAATCCTTTTCTTAGATCAGCGTGCACCGATCTAGCCGGTTTCGATCATGTATGCCGAGAAATGCTTGGCCTTGCTGGCTATTTCTTGCATCTTTCTCACCAGCTTTCCGGTTCGGGCCGATGATATTGCTATCGCCAAAGCCGATGACTACGTGGAGCTGGAAGAGCGCGGCAACCCTGATTTGATGGGCCCTGTGCTCATAGCTCGTGATCCTAATGTCGGTGACACCCCCGGCGGAGGAAGCCCGTGCCAAAGCGGCGGAGGAGGCACCTCGGGGTCCCCAGGCGCACCCAGTGGAGGCGCAGCTGGTGGCAATCTTGGCTCAGGCAGCAATGGTGGTGGTAGCCCGGGAGGGGCTGCAAGTCCTGGAGGAGGCCCCAGTCCCGGTGGAGGAGGCAGTCCTGGCGGTGGAACTGGCGGTGGTCCATCCGGTGGCGTTTCTCCTGGCCCGGGAGGTGGTAGTCCTGGCGCCGGGACTGGTATCGGCCCCGGTGGTGGCGGCCCGGGTGGAGCTCCCCCAGGCCCTGGAGGAGCAAGCCCAGGGGGAGCAAGTCCAGGGGGAACAAGCCCGGGGGGAGCAAGCCCAGGAGAAGCAAGCCCGGGAGGAGCAAGCCCGGGGGGAGCAAGCCCGGGGGGAGCAAGCCCAGGGGGAGCAAGCCCAGGAGGAGCAAGCCCAGGAGGAGCAAGTCCGGGGGGAGGGAGCCCTGGAGGAGGAACTGGTACCAGCCCTGGAGGTTCATCATCGGGTGCTCCCGTAACACTGCCTCCGGTAATTGTGACTCCTCAACCCACGACAACCGGCCTCTGTGGAGTGGCTAGCGCTCTCTGTGCTGCCTGCCCCCAGAGCGTGAGCACGACGACGACCACCGTCACGGCCACAGTGACGGTAACCAGCGCTCCCAGCCCTTCTTCTAGCGGAGGTGGAGGCGTACCTGGAGCCGGAATACCCACATCCAGCAGTGCCCCCAGTCACAGCAGTGGTGGGGTCAGCGAAAGTCCAACCACGGTCGGTATTTCCTCGTCGGCCAGACCATCCTCGATCAGACCATCTTCGAGCCCAGCCGCTCTGAGCTCCAGTGCCAGTGCCAGCTCCAGCGCTCGACCTGGCGGCATCAGCGAACCAACTCCACGCAGCGAACCAATTCCGCGCAGCTCGACACCACTAGGTCTCGGATTCAGCAGCACCACACCCCTCAGCGCAGGTGGCAGCACCTTACATACCCTGCCGACGTCGACAGAAGCTCCCGGCGCGACAGCCAGCTCTGCGGGTGCCAGTGGTCGTGTCTCCACGACCCCACGGGCATCCATTCCTCCCGGTATAGTCCGACGTTTCGGGATACTAGGGAATATGACCGCGATATTTACTAACACGACCAGTCCCTTCTCGAATGCGACGACGAGTACACGTAATCTGACGAGCATTCATACGGGAACAACAACTGGAACGACCACCACAGAGCCTGGACCAGTCTTCCCGCGATTCCCGCGCATCAGACATCGGTACTAAGTAATCACAGTCTGGTACCCCAATTGCTGGCGATCAGCTCGAATATGTCTTGGTGTTTGTGGTAACTTAGAAGTTTGAATTTGGCTGTCTTTTAATGATATTCGCTGGGAACTTCAACAAATAGATAATAAAGTTGCTTGTTTTTGTTTTTGTTCTTGTTCTATCTCGCCCCAAGACTACGGTTGGACCTTCTATAGCCGCCAAGGTTGATCCTAGGATCTCATGGCAGTTAAGCTTATCTTCGGGTTGGGCAATGGGCGTGTCGAAAGGTGGCTCCATTCCGGGGGCATATGGCGTGATCATATCTAGATCTGGCCCGATGACAACGTTCAAAAAATACTAACTATTCACAGGAACATCAAGTTAGATGAGAATTGTTGAAACAGAAAACCAGCGCCTAACATCCAAGCGGCTGCTAGTCGATGGGCATGTGCGGCGCACGTTCGGCCTGCGTCGCCAATGAGCACATAACATGTTGCGCGACGCGTATTTTACATCGTGCTCGGATCATGTCAAATAGTCAAGCCTTGGAAACATGATAGGACAAACGATCGCCAAGTCAGGCTCACCGACCCCTTGAGTATTGTTACTCGTGTCATCTAATACTTTACTTTACCTCTTTGGATTTAGTGCTCTCCTAAGAGTTGACACCTCTCCCAGTCCCACTCACCGAATAGGGCATAAGCACAACAATCAAACTTAATAATGTCAGCCTCTCTAAGTTCATGCTCCCCATAGTAGCAAACAATTGGTGGGAATTAGCTTACTTGAGGCTGGGCGCTATTTTCAGGCCCCCAATCGCCCGACCGGGCCAGCTCGCCGGGCAGAGCACTGTGAGCTCAGCCTCATCGAAGCCAACAGATTAAGAGAGTTGTGTTCCCCCGTCACATTCACTTCTATTTTATCAGAGCCAAGTTTATCTTTCACGAGCCTTGTCTGTGCCTTCCGAAGCTGGTATATCTGTTGGAATGTCACGGGAAATTGATCGATGGCCAACTCCGGCCAAGGTCCGACCAATGAAAGTGATCGTGGCCAGCCCTAGCCGGTGAGAAAGCAGAAATAGTGCGACTCGTATGGGAACCTGCACCATGCTAATCAAAATTGATGCATCTAGTTCAGGGACCCTGAGCATGTACACAGCAATGAAGGTACTGGGCTTCAGGTCGTATCATTTCTATGAGTGTGTCGTCGAGAAAGGATTGCCGCATATCAATCTCTTCAACGAGGCAGCCACGGCGCAGTACAATCGGCTCTCTGGGATTAAGCGATATACAAGGGCTGATTTTGACAAGTGGCTGCATGAGTATGACGTGTGTCGATATCTCCTTTCCAAGTTCCGCCGTGTTCGAATGGCAATCTAACGATTTGAACATGTCCAGTGTCTAGTTGAGATCCCCAGCTACATGGGGAAAAATGTATTTGAGGCATACGCGAACGAGCCTGAGGTGAAGTTTATTCTCACGGAGCGACAACCGGAGAAGTGGGCAAGATCCGTGAACAACTCGGCTGGTGGTGTGGTCAAAATGGCAACCAGCTTCCCAATTTCTGTGCTGAAGTACTTTGATGCCACGCTCTTCGCATTCATGAAAACAAACGTGCTCATGTACAACGCGTTTTCGAGCGGCACGAATATTGGCGACCCAGACAATGAGGAAGAGCTATGCAAATATTACAATGACTAGTATGTGCTCCGAATCCAGATGACAGCATAACAAAGAAAATCATATTAACGGTCTCTCCCAGTATCAAAATGGCTAAAGAAACAATTCCAGCGGAACGCCTACACATCATCAAGCTTGAAAATGGTGTGGATTGGGAGGATATCTGCCCTTTCTTGGGGGTGCCAATCCCCGACGAAGAATATCCCACTCCCAATGACCCGGAGAACTTCAAGGCCTTAGTGAATGGCTTCTTGAAACCGAGGCTCCTGTCGGCGACTATGAAGCTGAGTGCTGTGGCTTTGCCAGCTTTGGGAATTCTTGGCTGGGCATCTATCAAGTTCGGACCTCCACTCCTGGCTACACTGAGGGGAGTCTAAGGGCTCTCAAAGCCGATATCCAATATCTCTGTACGCATAAGTGAGTACGTGACGGCGTAAATCCTTTTACCCAAGAGAGCCACCGAGGCGAGGGTCTGGCTTTGATTTCTGATTTACTTGGAAGGGCTGATTCGATGTACATCCCCTAACTGCTTCGGTTTCTTATCCCCGGCTATTTCTACCAAGTTTCCGTACTTTAATGAATTCTTCGTGGCTGTAAATTCATCGACTGAAGGCGGGACGGTGAGAATCATACCTAGATGCGAATCCGAAGATGCCTGGAAATGCTGACACAACACCTTGGTAAGCGGTGATGATCGAAAAGGGACTCGAGCCATATTCTGAGCTCTAGCGCGAATGACCTCTTTCAGCGCTAGGAGATTGGTGTTAATCTGCCCTCCTGCTTCTCCTTTGGTGTCTGAGTCGGTCTCAGCCCGTTCTTTGCATCGTAGTATCAACAACACCCGACTAGAAACGAACACAAGTTTCCCGAGTGTATAGCTGGGCTACTGTAGTTATCATTTACTGTGGAAGGTACTGTAAGTTTACAAGTGGGGCGTATGCCAAGTCTTTAAAGTGGTCCCCTCCAGAGTTGCGGATAACCAAATTAGGAAAGTTTGGCCGCAACTCTGGAGACAGCTTTTTTTACTCTTCAGCCGAGCTAATTCCGGAGATTATATAGCTGGGATCGAGAGTTGGATCGGTGGGTCTCATAGAGTTGACTAGTCTATATTAGGCCTAGCGGGATTCAACTCTCGAAGTGAGCGACCGAAGATAGTTTAGCGTCGTACAATGACTCAGCGATTACCCAGTTATTTTAGCTGAAAGTTTGAGGAAGCAGCTCGGCTGGAGAGTAAAAAAAGGTGTTCCCAGAGTTCCAGCGATCCCTTCCTAATCAGGCTAGACCTGAACTCTGGGAACACCTGTTTGAAAACCTTGGCATACGACGCGTTCGTAAACTTACCTTCTTCCACACCACTCATCATAACTAGTTAGTTATTCGACTAAGGATTATTTTATCCTCTTAAACCTACTTAAACACTGTATAGGTGTCTGCTGGACGTCGGATAGACGCCTAGTAGATATCGATAGATATCTGGGTAATTGCTAACTTATTATACGACGCTATACTATCTTCGGTCGCTGACCTCGAGAGTTAAATCCCGCTAGGCCTAATCCGGACTAATTAACTCTGGAAACACCTTTATTTACTCTCGGAACCAGCTATATCCTCATTTGAGTGGACTAACCAGTAAACAGGCCAGCGTGGGGCGCCGAGGGAGCGCCAACCCACAGCAAGACAGCCAGATACAAGGATCCAAAGCTGGCAATCCGAGCCAGGGATTAGCACGGAGTAGTTATGGCAACTGAAATCGCCTTAAAACGTTCATCAAGATTTAAGAAAGTCCTTGCATTCTAGTATCGAAACGAGCAATGATCAAATCACCCGTTTGGAAACAACTTGAGACGAAGACGCCACTACAGCGAGAGTAGAAGATCGGAAACACAAGAGGAAAAAACAACCTCGAAGCCTTGGTCATGCTCTCTGTCCAAAACGTTGTGAGTTTGGCCAGAAAGTCAGAAGCAACTAGATACAATACAAAGATAGAAATATCGAAGGAAAAAACAGATAAGGCTCCGAGGATAGACTGTAAGCGAGAGAATAGATGGCAAACATGACAATGGAAATGAATCCCTAGGAGGGGGGCCAGTGAAAAAAAAGCGTAGCCATACCCCCTCTTGTTTGCAAACTCCCCCTTCAGTCACCCACTTGACTGCCGAACAGACCCAGGTTCCTGTCAATAAACATGCGCCAGACACCACCTGATAAAGATGAAAGGAATGCAATGATTGATGATGGAGTAGAATAGAGAAGAAGATTGTAGATGGGAAGGATCTTCCACAAAATGACAATGGAGGAAGGCTGGTGACAATGAAGCAGGCGGGTATGAGCCGATAAGAAGGATGTGAGAACAGTAGAAATAAATGAGGATTCTCTTGTTTCACCACGAAGCAATGGGAATGATAAAAGAAGCACTCGAAGACTCATATAGACAGGGTATCAACGGGCCACATCGAAACCATCTAGCAAATCTGCAGGGCGGAAAATAAAACGTTCAGGGTATGCTTGTGAGCTCAGGTACTGTTGGATCGAAGCAATGCCTGTTGTAAAAGAGGGAAACGATTAGCCGGGTATGATCCGGAATGCGACCTTTTCGGAACATACATGCTAACGTACCCGATCATCGATCATCTCTTCGTCTTGGTCTTCAGGCTCAGCGATACTGCCGCGGGAAATGGGGCCAGAGGTAGTGATTGCTCGAGTCTCCATGCCAGGTCGTGGCGGCGAAGGCAACAATTGTTGTTTTTGTGATCGCTGCTGCTGCTGGTGGTGGTTCTGGTTGTCAGGCACGGAGGAGTGGATCGGATGCATTTCCCCACTGCTTGAAATTCGAGACTCCTTGCTCTTCTCCAGCAGCGAGCCACCAAGCGTGGCGCACTTGAGGATGGTCTGCATCATCTGGTTCTGCTTGAGCGGCTTGGAAAGGTACTCGTCCATCTGAGCCTGGATACACTTCTCGCGGTCACCCAACATGGCGTGCGCAGTGAGCGCAATGATCGGAGTTCGCTGGAGACCACTTTCCCGTTCATACTCTCGGATCTTGCCAGTGGCCTCGAAACCACCCATAACAGGCATCTGAACATCCATCAGAATAACATCATAACGACGCTTCTTGACAGCCTCCACAGCCTCCAAGCCGTTGCCGACAACAAAGACATTGTGGTTGTGCCTCTGGAGTATCTTCATCGCAAGTTGCTGGTTGACATCGTTGTCCTCCGCCAGAAGGATGTCGAATGAGCGGGAATTGTCGGTGGTGATCGGAGTCGACCGACCCTCCAGTGCGGGAAGCATGCCGTTGCCCATATCAATAGGCTGGCAAGGCGTTGTCATATAGGAGCTAATCCCAAGATCCAAGGCGGACTTCAAGCTGACGCAGACTAACGGGCAGACCAGAACAATTGGTATATACTTGAACTCATCAAATGTCCGCAAGATGCGAGCCGTGTCAACCGAGTCCACAATGATGACATCGTATGCATGACCGGATTCCTTTCCAGAGGGATCTTGGATCTCAGGGGGCGGAACGTGCTCTACGTTCCGAACAACCAAAGGCTCCAACTCGATCTGCTTGAGCATCTTCATGACATTGGTGGCTTGGGCACCGTTCTGACCTTTGTCGATGAACAACACCCGGTGGTTCCTGTACGGCAAGAGCTGAGAAGCGATGACATTCAGGGACTGGTCGGCAAGCTTCACCACGCAGGTAAAGTGGAAGGTACTGCCATGTCCGTACTCAGAGGTGACCCAGACATCGCCACCCATTAGATTCACCAGCCGTTTGGAGATCGAAAGGCCGAGACCAGTACCACCGAACCTGCGGGTGGTTGAGCCATCGGCCTGTTGGAAGGTGTCGAAAATCAAGTCCAGCTTATCCTCCTCGATACCAATACCGGTGTCGGAGACGGAGAATTCAAAGGCGTACTCGTTGGTGGTACATTGCTCCCGGTCCGATTTCCGGATTGTGAGCTTGACCTCGCCATGCTCTGTGAACTTAATGGCATTGCCGACCAAGTTAAGGATAATCTGGCGGAGACGGAATGGGTCGCCAATCACATAGTCTGGCACCGTGTTGTCCACTTGGTAAGTCAGGCTCAGGAATTTCTCGTTCGCCTTCACGGCTAGCGTTTTGAGCGCATTGAACACAGTGCCTCGTACGGTGAATGGAATACTCTCAATCACCATCCGGTTTGCTTCAATCTTCGAGATGTCGAGTATATCGTCAATGATTGTGAGCAGACTGTTTGCGAGATTGTGCACCACGTTGAGCATCTCACGAGTATAAGGCTTCAAATCATCCGTGTCCAACGTGAGCTGGGTCATACCGATGATACCGTTCATCGGAGTTCTGATCTCGTGGGACATGTTGGCAAGGAATTCGGATTTGGTACGATTGGCGAGCTCAGCAGCCTCCCTAGCGGCAGTGTTTCGCTGAATACTGTCACGCAGGTTGGAAACCATTTTGTTGATCTTGCGCTTCAGTTCGTCCATTTCTCCGGAAGCGTTGACGGTAATGAGCTTGGTGAAATCACCATCCGTCGCGGCATCGGTAATCTCGCCAAAGGCACGCACTTGGGATGTAAGGTTCTCGGCCATAGTGTTGACGTCCTCGGTGATTTCTTTCCAAGTTCCTGCGATCCCCTCCACGTTGGCTTGGCCACCCATTTTCCCGTCAACACCCACATCGCGAGCGACCTTCTTCAGTTCGGTGGCGAACTTGGCTAGTCGACCCACCATGTGATTGATGGTCACCTTCAGGGTCAGAATCTCTCCCTGGGCATGTACCTCAATCTTCTTGCTAAGATCACCCTTGGCAATAGCTTGCGTCACGTCCGAGATACTTCGCACTTGGGATGTCAGATTTTGCGCCATGGTGTTTACGTTGTCGGTGAGATCTTTCCATTTCCCTTCCACGTTGTCCACCTTGGCTTGACCTCCTAGGGTACCATCTGTACCGACCTCACGCGCGACCTTGCTGACCTCGAAGGCAAAGGTGTTGAGACGGTCCACCATGCCGTTGATGGTACTCTTGAGGTCAAGTATCTCACCCTGCACGTTGGCGGTGACCTTCTTGGTCAGGTCACCCTTGGCGACGGCCGTAGTGACGTCCGCAATCTCACGCACCTGAGTAGTCAGGTTGTTGGCCATGCGGTTGACATTTTCTGTGAGGTCTTTCCATGTGCCCTCCACATCATTCACGGTGGCTTGGCCACCCAGCACACCATCGGTACCGACCTCCTTGGCGATCTTTGTGACTTCCTGAGCGAACTGTCGTAGTTGATCCACCATGGAGTTGATAATATTCTTCAACTCCGCAATTTCTCCTCGACAGTTGGCTTGCACCTTCTGCGTCAAGTCACCCTTGGCGACGGCCTTGGTGACCGTAGCGATATCACGCACTTGCGTGGTCAGATTGTTGGCCATGGCGTTGACATTAACCGTGAGTTCGTTCCACATTCCCTGAACGCCTTCGATCTGAGCTTGACCCCCGAGGACACCTTCGGTACCGACATCACGCGCGACTCGGGTGACCTCTGTTGCAAAGGTCCGAAGCTGATCCACCATGGTGTTGATAGTCTGTTGCAACTCCAAGATTTCACCCTGAGCACGGCTCTCAATCTTCTGACTGAGATCACCGTGGGCGACCGCAGTGGTGACAGCGGCGATTTCTCGCACCTGATCCGTCAGGTTCTTGGCCATAATGTTGACGTTTTCCGTGAGTTCCTTCCAGATACCATGGACACCAGTGATTTGAGCTTGACCTCCCAGTATACCCTCCGTTCCGACCTCACGGGCGACTCGAGACACTTCGCTACCAAAGACTTGCAGTTGGTCCATCATGGTGTTGATCGTGCGCTTGAACGTTGCAATTTCCGGGTCCATCTCCAGCGGGTGAATCTGAACCTTCATGGAGAGATCACCATTGGCGACCTGGGTGATGATGCCGCCGATTTCTCGCAAGGCTTTTTGGAAAGCCTCGTTGGCCTGCTGGTGTTTGCGAAGCTCACGCTCCAGCAGGACAACATCCTCATTTTCGACCTTGGTCAGGGCACGGCGGGTGTGCTCTTCCTGCTTTTGCAACTCATCGCGAACTTGAGCGATGATATCCTTTTGGAAGCTGATTTCCTCGGCCTGTTTTTGCACATGGTTGCGGAGGATGCTGATGTCTTCTTCGCGCACGACGCGGGTTGCCCCGGTCTCATCCTCCTCGTCGGTTTCGTCATCGTCAAGGTCTCCTGCCGGGGCGGGTTGTTGGGGTCGTTCTTCGGGGCCCGATGACGTCCGCTGTCGCCGATCGGGTTGATTCAGTTTTTGCTGCTGTGTGAGGCAATAAGAAGAGTCAGAACCTTGACCGGACGACAAGCGATCGAGCCCAAAGGTCCACAAAAAATCAGGGTTCTTCTCGGTGGATCCGAAAGCAGACTGGGTGGTCTGCTGGGGATTGTCGGGGAATTGGTGATGACTGACAGCTTGGAATTCCAGGTGGTGCACGCGGCGCACCAAGGCCTCCAACTCGGCTTCGAAGGCGGCCTTTGCCGGGCTAGGCTCTCCGGGAAGTTTGGACGATTTCGCACCGTTGGTCGAGGGGAATTCGAAATCAAAGGGAGGGGAAGCAGAGCCAGTGGTGGGCTCGTCTCTGGCGAGAGACTGCAGCACGGCCGTCGCAGCCACGAGCGTCTCGTCCGCACCACCCATTGTGCCCTAGCATCCCGTTAGTCGATCTGCCAGGTCGTGATACAAGTCCCTCATTCCAGTCCATGTTCACCGTTTGTCCCAGCAGTGAAAATATCCAGGTAAGATCTCGAGGTGCTCATGACTCAGGACGGAGCAACCCAGAGATAGGGAGTTCGGGACGGTCGACTGCCGCAGCGGAGACAGAACGAGCATAACTTACGGGGACGAGTTCCTGGCACGACAGATCAAACAAGGTGCAGCTAGAGCGACATGGAGTGATTCCACAGGGGTTCCGGGAGGAAGGCGATGGTCAACCAGGGACGTCCCGAATGACTCGGGAAATCGGGGATGATGAGAGGGAACGTTTAGGGAGTCGGGTTGAAGGGGGGGGGGTTGTTCGGGTGGGTGGGTAGGTGGAACAGGAAACCGTCCGGTAAGGCGGTTATGTAAGCGACGCGTTTTTTTGCGGGGGAAAGCCCAAGAAAAGCAGGGAAAAAAGGCTGAGAGGGAATTTGCAGATAAGGCAAATCAGGACAGGTCAGGGGGGAGGTGGAAAGCGGAGGGAGGAGATCGAAGTTGAAGGAGAGACGAGGGGGGAAGATTGCGAAAGGGGCGGTCATGCCGATGCTGCTTTATTTTTTGGGGCAAGGTTGGTCTTTGTCTGATGCTGTCTTGTCTACTCCGTACCGTAGCCGACTCTGCCCACTCTCCTACACTCTGCACACTCTGCACACTCTTCACACTCTGCTACGCTGCCCACGTTTGCCGTAGAAAAAAGCCGAATAACTGAGCCTCGCTTGCCGGACCCTACGCGGTGTACGGAGTAAGGTGGATGACTAGGGCCTCGCAACGCACGGACAGACCACTACGATAGAGTTCGCCCGCAGAACCAGGGTGTGCAGTTCTGACCGTTCTGACTGTGATCTAACGGCTCAACACATGACTACGTACAGTCAGTAGCTACACAGGTGTATGCAGTCCAAAAGTACGGAGAAAGTAAATGTGATATCGAGGCGCTGAGCCGTTTCATCTCGCTCTCCCTGCTATCGGGCTGCAAAACGTGCAGATCACCGTCGAAACTACTGGGCCTAGGGGCGATCGCACGCCCGACTCTCTCTAAATGGCTTCGCGGTTTGAGTTGCCAACTGGTTCCACCCCGGCTTCCAGTAGGCATCAGTCTAGTTTCATCCTGCGATCGCTGCAGGGCCGTGATTGTGTCAGGATTGTGCTTGGCAACCCTGGGACTCCCGACGTTGGGAAAGAGCGACAGAGCGAGATAGGAGACCATGCGAAGCGCGAAGAGCGGTCCGCCAAGTGGGGAATATCCAGTTGCGAACCTTAGCCCCGGCCAGTGGTGGACTCAGGAGGTTTGGTTGTCTCGGGGAGGTTCTGCCCGTCCCACAGTTTGTTTCCATTTCGGTAACGAGGAAAAAAATTCGGTGGCTCAGGCGTTCCGTAGTCCCATCGTCTCTTCGTTGCTCATCGCGTTCGGGTGGTTGGATCCGCAAGGCTCCATCGTTACTGAATGTGGGAATGTAGGGATTTGCCGGGGGAAAGGGTTCGACAGTACCTGAGATCCCCATGGCGGTTGGTGGTGCTGCGAGACGGAGAGTCGGAGATAACTGTTCGCCGGTCACAGGAAGCCGGATCGGTGTATCTGATCGTTGATCTCCTCTCCGGGGACATTGAACTCCGTCGTTGATCACATACCAGAGTCATGGTGCAGTTCTGCAGTAAGGACGTGACAACGCATCGCTGTGGCGAACGGGCGAGAATCAAACACAGGAGGGTGCAGGGTACACTGGCCGCAGCAAATGATTCGGAGATCAAAGCATCCGTCAATTGGCCACATTCTAGTCGTGCCAAAACCATGTATGCAGCAAAGGAGGGAGAATTAGGCGACGATAAGGTTGGGCCAAACGACTCCGTCAATCTGTCAAGAGACCTATACAGAGTAGACATCCCCATCTCCCTATTTATGTGTGCTGAAAGAGTCGTCCACAGCAGACCAGTAGTGTGGCCTCAGGGGAGACGGGTCACGAGTCCAGTGTACAGTATATGATATAGGGGCAATTTAATACTGTCAAGTAGTACGCCTACAGGAGAGGGTTGGCTGACGAAGGCTGTCAATACACTCCGCAACCGAGTATACTCGCAACTCGATCCCTCCAAAGGCACTCAGAAGTAAGTCGAGGCGACTGCCCGCCGGCGATGGCGGGGTGAAACGGCAGAAGTGGTCGCTCCGCCCCGCCGGAACCGATACTGCGAAAAGAGTCATCGTGAATTTTGGCCAGCACCGCTCGACCGACCCCCGCACGCTCCAAACCGCTTCCGCCAAAATTTCCCGCAGGAAACGGCTGCAGAAATGGCGTCCGACCTGACGAACCCGCTCCTGGACGCCCTGTCCGCGTCCGAGGCGCCTATTCTTTCTAACGAAGCCTTCCCCTCCCACCCCTCATCGAGCGTTAAAAGTGCGCTGGACCGTTTGGGTTCCCGGCAGATGGTTGAATATGAAACCTTGGAGAAAGAAGTCATTGTGCTCACCTCCGAGGGTGAGGAGATTGCCACCAATGGCAGTCACGAGGCCAAGGTCTTTGCGGCTGTCGTCGCCGCCATCGACGGCCTGAAGATTAGCGACTTGCCCGGGCTAGTGGGGAAGGACAACGCCAAGGTTGGCCAGGGCAATGCCTTCAAGCGCGGCTGGATCAAGAAGGACAATGATAAGCTGCGGGCGGCCACGGAGTCGATTGTCGATGAGACCCGTGAGCACCTGCTCACCGTGCAAAAGACCAGAGCCCTGGGTGATGCGAAGGTCCTGGCAGACCTCAAGCGGAGGAAATTGATCGCTCTCTCCAAGGAGATCGCCTACAAGATTTCCAAGGGCCCCAAGTTTGCCCGGGAGTTTGTGAAGGAGGAAACCGACCTCACCCCGGAGATGATCGCCGACGGCTCGTGGAAGACCACCCCTCTGAAGCCCTACAACTTCAACGCCAAGGGTGCTCCGACAACGGCCGGTGCTTTGCACCCGCTCAATAAGGTGCGCCAGGAGTTCCGCAATATCTTCTTCGAGATGGGCTTTGAGGAGATGCCGACCAACCGCTACGTCGAGACTGGCTTCTGGAACTTCGACGCCCTCTTTGTCCCCCAGCAACACCCCGCCCGCGACCTCCAAGATACTTTCTACATTGCCGACCCTCTCAAGGCCGACCCCCCGCATGAGGATCCCCTCAGCGATCCGCACCGCCTCAAGGCCACCCAGCCCGCCTCGCAAGCAACCAAGGACAAGCCAGTGGACTACCAAAAGTATTGGGATAACGTGCACGAGGTTCACGAGCACGGCAAGTTCGGCTCGATCGGTTACCGCTACCCCTGGAACGCAGACGAGTCGCTGCGTCTCGTGCTGCGCACGCATACCACCTCCATCTCGGCGTACGTGCTGCACAAGCTCGCCGCCAACCCGCGGCCGGCCCGCTTCTTCAGTATTGACCGTGTCTTCCGAAACGAGGCCGTCGATGCCACCCACTTGGCAGAGTTCCACCAGATTGAGGGCGTCATTGCCGATTTCGGTCTCACCCTGGGTGGCCTGATTGGCTTCATGGAGGTCTTCTTCGCTAAGATGGGCATTCACCAGCTCCGCTTCAAGCCTGCGTACAACCCTTACACCGAGCCTAGTATGGAGATCTTCGGCTACCACGAGGGTCTGGGCAAGTGGGTGGAGATCGGTAACAGTGGTATGTTCCGGCCGGAGATGCTAGAGTCCATGGGTATTCCCAAGAACATGAGAGTCTACGGATGGGGATTGAGTCTGGAGCGACCGACCATGATCAAGTAAGTTTCCAGTCTCATGAAAGATGTGTTCTGGCTTATCCATATCACTAACATCTCGATCCCTTCAGGTACGGCGTGAGCAACATCCGGGAGCTTCTTGGCCACAAAGTAGACCTGAACTTCATCGAGACCAACCCGGCTGTGCGTCTGGAAAAGGAATAAAACAAAATAAACTCAGGAGCTAGCAAGGCATTGGTGGCTTGGTTGTCTATAGACTAAATTCCAGTTTTTTCGTCGTGTCTTGTCCGTGGAGGCCTTGGGACTATGAGTGCCATGGAGTCTACTTGAAATTGAAATCACGAGTTCATGTGGAAGACAACGTATTGTATGTCAATGATGGATGAGGACAAATGAATCGAAATCTTAAACGGAACTTGAAAAGAAAAAAAAAACCAAGCCAAGCGATACCATATCTAAGTCTTCCAATGAGACCATTCAAACCGGACAAGAAACGTCTGCCCGATTCCAGGTTCGAGGCCATGCATATTATAGGGCCGGGTAGAGAGTTAAAGCAGTGCCTTTCGCAACAAGAACTTTGTGATAGCGGAGAGAAAGGTATGATCCTGACCGGTATTGTCATCATAGCCGAAAATTGTAAAATGGGACTCCAGAACAGTGATCGATTATCTAAAAAGCGATGTTAGGCACGAAAATGTGGTTGGGCAGTGTCGAGTGTGGGAAACAGAACTATTAGGGTACGAGGGAATGAGATAAGTAGAGATACACGCTTCTAATAGCTGAACTCATTTTTTCATTGAATATACATATGGCTCGGTCAAGTCATGCAACTCAACTTCACACAGTTGAGAAGGTCTACAGAAGAATTGTCCCACCCGTATCTGTGCCCCAGTGCATGAAACTCTGCAACGGTGGCTCTTCAGAAGGCGGGTTTTGGATGTATAATGTTCGGCTGGATGTGCTATTTCTACCTCCTCGCTCATGGAGAGCAGACATCAGAATCACAGACCGGGTTAACGATCTGGTTTCCGAGTCTACTAGGGTGAGGAAGCCTTGATATGCCGGTTGGTGTGACAAGGAAAATAGAGGGAGACAGTAGGTGGGGAGCGGGGGAAGGGAGTAATATCGTTTGTTTTCTGTTTGAATTCATGTTTCGGACTTTCCTTTTCGTGATAGCTGGCGGGAGGCTGCGAGAAGAAAAATATGAAAGAGTATCTCTCCCCGAGTATCTATCGGAAGGGGCCGTGAAGAAGTTTGAACAGGCGGTAATCAGAGAGAAAACCTGACCCATGAAGTCGTCGATTCCATTTTTCATTTCGATAGATAGGACAGTAGGAAAACAGGGCTCCTCCCTAAGGGAAAAAAATCAAACCGAAGGAGACATGTTAGTACTCCTCCACCCTTTATTCTCGTAACCAATCCTCAAACTGGACCAATCAAGCCACAGTTCGTCTTTTGCGAACAATTAGCACCCATCGCGATGCCCACTGGGACCAAAGGTGGCACTTACATCATATCAACCCGTCAACACCCCCCAATGCAAACCACATCTCAGCAGCAGATTTAGCGCTGGCGGGAGGCGGTCCACACGTTCTTGAGGTAGCCGTCACGCTGGGTCAGGCGGTTGAGGGAGTCGTCGCTCTCGCCGCGGGCACGGATGAAGCCGCACATGGCGTAGGTCTGGTTCTCGCCGGTGTAGCGGCCGTTCTCATCAACCTTGCCGATGGAGATCTGAACCGAGGCGTGGTCGTTGGCCTTGATGATGCGGTTGGTGGCGCTGCACTTGCGGGGCACGTAGCTGTTGAGAGAGTGTTCTGTTAGCGCTTTCTCTTCTTCCAGTGTTCAATATCGAAATTGCTCCCGCCCAAATCTATTGGCGACCTGATCATGTTTCCTCGCATAGAATCGCACGATAGCCGCCGGCGTGTGGCTCCCCGGTTCATTTCGAACAGCCGCCGGAAGCTCCCTCTCTTTGCGCTGCGAAAATCGACACGAATTCGTGGGTGCGGGCAACCAGATACAGGACACCGAAAAGATTGTAGCGGAAGCGGAATTGAGGTTGAAAACACATACAGATCGACGATCTCTCCCTTCTCGTTCTCCATTTTGGCTGATTGGGTGTAGAGGTTTTGACGGGCGACGGTGAGGTTGGAGGTGGTGGGTTTTTTGGCGGCCCATAAAATTAAAGACTCAAATGGTTTGTGTGGGTCATGTGACTATTTGTCGAGGGCTGACGTGGCCGGAAGGCGGTAGGCTGTGGTTATACATAAATACCCAATCTATGGCCGTGGCAATATTTATGCTCCGCGCAATTTCCAAATCAGGTCCTTGTATTCTTCTCCTCACCGATTGGGAGGCTGGTAAAGTAGTTAATCTTCAAGAGGCGAAACACTGTACAGTCTAAAGATTACTTCGCTTTTCTCGTCCCTCTCGGAGAACATCCTTCTTCAAGGCTACTGTTACCTCCCTCACACTCCCCTTCGTAAAGCGCACAAGCACAACATACTCCGACTCGCCTCGTCTGCTAGATCCCTCCAGCTCAGGACCTGGTTCGTCTAAGGCCAGGACTGTACGTCCGTCTTCAGTCACTTTCATCATTTTGGGCGAGATGCACTTATTTGTCCAAGGGGGCGTGCCCGAGTGCAGAAACTCGACGAGCCCTGCCCGACGTTTTTCCATCTCCTCCGCCGAAATGTCCGACCGAGGCTTCTTGTCAAGAAAGCCGGACACTATGTGAAGCAGGAGAAACTGTGGGGGGAAGAGAATAATCTCTCCGCTCTGTGCGCGACGAAGCCATTCCGAGGCTGGGAGGAATTGCGCTTCTGTGACCTCGATACCACCATCGCTAGTTGGGACCTGGATTTCTTCGCGCTCTCCTTCCGCCGGTAGCTCGTCGAGTAGTTTCTTATCGAGATTCACGGGCAATGGCATAAAGTAGATATACATCTGGGTTGTATAGCGCTTGGGGACATTATTCGGAGTAACCCAGCGGCTGAACGGGATTAATTGGTCTTCCAGATATTAGCCAGGTCATAGGCAACCGGTTGAGGACAATTACAAACCTGTGTCAGGCTCAGCGTTCGCATGTTGCTGCTTCAGCCACTCATCGAAGGTTACCTTATTCTGATGAATGAGCTTTCGACCCTGTTCTCTAGTGGCTTCATCAATGGCGAGCAGCTTGCCTGAGCTTCCGTCCTTCGCAAAGAGAATCCCGCTCTCCTCAAAAAGCTCGCGAATTGCTGCCCGTCGGTAATGGGGGGCATCATCATGCCTCGAAAGGTCTTCCGGAGGCGGACATGCGCCATCTTGGCTGGACAAATTCCCACCCGGAAACACGTGGGCAGATGCGAAAGAGCTGGATGTCTGGACCCGATGGAGGAGCAGGATCTCGTTCTTTGGGGAGACTAGAATCACACTGTTGCATCATTAGAAACAACTTCCGTTGTACGCTTTATCCGAGAGCTGCGAATGTTCCGTATGAAATAGAAGACGGAAGACTCCGCGTAAGCGTGCTGCCCGCCGGGATACTCACCTAGAACTAGGCCGAGGAATCGCAGGCTGTTTCTTGCCCTCGCCATCTCCTTTTGTACGCGGCATTCTCTGATTTTGAGGTGAATATGGTGGATTTGAGCTTTCTGAATAACCTCTTGCAAAACCTCGTCGGCTTGCGAACCGTGACAGGTAGGCCTGGGAAATGCGAAATGATAATCGAGGTTCTCCAGTCCTCAGTGGCTGTGTCAAAGTAGGGGCGAACCAGCGGCAGCAGATACATTCAAAGGATATGACAGACATCTCCCGATACCGTACCGCTTCACGCCGGAGGTGTTTATAGGGGAAGGGCGATTGACCCGAGGAGCCTAGGCTAATCCCTGTACCCCGCGTCCGGCTTGGCCATATCGGCGCTAGCCGACATGCCACGCCATGTGCTTCGGCTTCGGTTTCTTCTGCTACACGAATTACAAGTTTATGCAAGTAGGTAAGTGGTCAGAACACATATGCTCATTGAATAGAAAGCGTAACTCCTCGAATCTAACTCCAGTCCTATCATATCCCCCATTTTTATTTTCACCGTGTCATCGTGCGGAAAATCCCATTTAGGTAATATTCACAGCGGGAAAACCCATCCATCATTCAAAAAGCTTGGATCTTACGAGTAAAGCTTCTTGTCATAGCTGTGCAGACCGTGGACATTACCCTCGACCTGGGCACTGGCGCTGCGCATCTCAAAGCGGACAGTGCCATTATTAACACCGGCGTGCAGCTCATCGAGGGACTTGATACCCATGTCCTGCAGGGAGTGCTGGACACCGGCAATAAGGTAAGGGATGAACTTGGTGACGGAACCACGGTCCAGGACGGATCCAGCGACACCCTGGGCGACCAGGACGCGGTCCTTCTCGGAGAAGTAGCGAGCGGTACCAGCGTTGCTGGCCTTGCCATTCTTGCCGCCGCCGCCGGCCTTCTTGTCCTCCATGGCAGCGATACTACCCATGCCACGGTAGGCCTTGACGAGCTGACCCTCGTTGCTAACGAAGTACTCTCCAGGAGATTCAGTGGTACCGGCAAGAAGACCACCCATCATGACGGTGCTGGCACCCAGGGCCAGACCCTTGACGATGTGGCCAACATTCTGGACGCCACCATCAGCAATGCAAGGAACGCCGAAGCGAGCAGCGAAAGAAGAGACGCTGCGGACGGCAGCAGCCTGGGGGCGGCCGACGGCCATAACCTCCTGGGTGATACAAGCACTACCGGAGCCCATGCCAATTCTCAGGCCATCGGCACCGGCGGCGATCAGAGAAGCAGCCTGCTCCCGGGTAACGACGTTACCGGCAATAACATCGATATCGGGCAGCTCTTTCTTGATATACTTGATCATCTCAATCTGGAAAATGCTGTTACCCTGGCTGGAGTCCAGGATGACAATATCCAGACCGGCCTCAACAAGCAGCTTGAGGCGGTGCTTATCCTCCTCGCGAGTACCAATAGAGGCGGCGCAGATCAGCTGCTTGGAGTCGGGAAGCTTGGAGGCCAGCGGGTAGTGGAGGTTCTTCATCAGATCGGAGCGGGAAAGCAGAGAAACAAGGTTGCCAGAGTTGTCGACGATGGGCAGCTTGCCCTTCTTGGACTGGCGGAGAACTTCATTGGCCTCGGCAAGGGTGGTACCAGCGGGGGCAGTGACCAGGTCAGTGGCCATGATGGCGGTAACAGGCTCATCAAGATTCTTGTGGAACTGGATGTCACGAGAAGTAACCATACCAACCAGCTTGGAGCGAAGGGTTCCATTCTCTGTCACAAAGTCCACGTTAGCATTCAGGCCAAATAAAGCATTGTGAGTAGGCAAAATAATTATTTCCAGACAAGATCAGATAAAAAAGGTTCTCTACAGTGCAACTCTCGTTGCTCCCAGTGGAACGAAAGTTATAATAAAGGTGTGTTCATCATGCAAAGGTGGGGCAATGTTGGGCAAGGAGGAAATCTTTTCATCAACTTACCAGTGACGGGGAAACCACCGAAACCCCACTGGGCCTTCAGCTCCTTAGCCTCACCAACGGTGGCCGTGGGAGAGAGAACAACGGGGTCCAGGATGAAGCCATTCTCGTATCTCTTGACCTTGCGGACCATCTCCGCCTGGTCCTCCGGAGCGCAGTTGTGGTGGATGACACCCAGACCACCGAGCAGGGCCATGTGGATAGCCATGTTGTGCTCGGTGACAGTGTCCATGGGAGAAGATAGAAGGGGAGCCTTCAGAGAGATACGCTTGGTAACAGGGGTGTCCAGAGAGACATCGGAGGCGGGGAAGCCTGTTGATCGGGATCGTTAACAGATAGGCCTCGCCAGCTCCCCGAATGTGGCCGGCTTACCGATATAACCGGGCAGAACCAGGAAATCGTTATAGGTCAGAGCTCCGTGCTTATCGGAGTCCAGGAGAGTGTCAACATCGAGGCCATCCTGGGTGGTGTAGGTCGCCACGACCTCAAGGGCCTTAGTGTAATCCTCAATCTCGGCCTTCATGGCGGCACCGGGCGCGGCCTCCTTGTGAGTGATGGGCATAATGAAAAGAATGGGACTCTAAAACCAGAGATTGATGGGGTATCCAAGAAAAAAGAAAAGATTAATCAACAGAAGATAAACAATCTGCTGATGGAGAGAGTCCAGCTTTCCCAAAGAAAAGAAAGAAGAAGAGAAAGTTTCGAGCGAGGAGATCCTTCGTTTTCTTTTTTTCGGCGCACGTCCGCCCCTTCCCAATATTGGACTAGCGCGCAAGCTTTTTTCACCCCACACGACAGCCATTGGTTGGTTACCGAGTTTGCTTCGAGCGGTGAGTCGTAGCGGCTTAGAAATGATGACGGGGACAAGGTAGATGTGATAAAGAATAATCCATCTGCCTAAGAATATGGGAAGTGATACTGAGACCTATTGTATAGGGTGTAGGCTTAATGATGGCATCTAGATACTGTTAGTTAATCATGACAGTGCCTGCGCGTGGCTTACAGTTCAAGCGAATAACCATGATACCCTTTTGCCCAGGCACATAATTCGGGCATCCATAGGCTCATAGATCTAGGTTTGAAACTACCGCAGATCGGCTTCCTGAATTTTTGATCGAAAGGTAAAGATGCTAACATGTATGGCGGTGCAACAATCTAACAATAGGTTTTTGGGTGGGATCTCAGGATAATTTTATAGCACGAATGACGACAACATGATATATGTATAATGCCCCTACGAAATGCTGACGGGATCACTGATCATGATTTCATTTCTTTTTAAGATTTTGTCCGAATGAAAGAATTATTTCCCCTCTTCTTACTCAGAGATCATCCTAACCTGAACAAAGCTCGTGTCACTACCGTCACAAGATGTCATCTTCAATGGGCGAGCACGGCGCCTTCAAAACGGCAGCAGTAGCACAAAGTCAATCCAAACCAGGGTAAGAACCCCGAAACTGTTATGCCACTGGCACAATGCTCAAATAGATTTACCCAGGTTGGAGAGCAAATTGGCATTTCCCAGTGAATCAAGCAAATTGGAGGGCGAGGGGAGTTTTGTTGAATACGTGGGCTCGGGTAAACTCAAAGGCAAGAACGTGCTCATCACCGGGGGCGAGTATGGTATCCCAAAAATCACATTGAGGGTGTTCAATCATTAACGCACAGTTAGTTCTGGAATTGGTCGTGCGGTAGCCATTCTGATGGCGAGAGAGGGTGCCAATATCAGCATTGTCTATCTACCAAAGGAGCAAGAAGACGGCGAGACCACGAAGACGAGGGTTGAGAATGAGGGTATGCATTGTCTGCTTATCCCGGGAGATTTGAGAGACCGGAACTTCTGCCGTGAGGCAGTAGAGAAACATGTTGCAAAGTATGAGCAAGGTATTTATCGATATAACCGATGTGCTAACTCTCGCTCTCATATAGATTCGGCAATATCAATGTACTTGTCAACAATGCGTCGAAGCAATACATGTGCAAGGACTTTGTGGATATTGACCTGAGGAAGACAGAGGATATCTTCAATTCCAACATCATCCAGATGATCGCCATGGCGAAGTTCGCCCTCCCCCACATGCATAAAGGCGATTCGTATGTCATATCCTTTTCAGCATCGCAACAAGACAACGCTCATGCATTGCCCGCAGTATCATCAACACTTCGTCTGTTGTGACGTTTAAGGGATCAGGTACCATGATTGATTATGCTGCGACTAAAGGCGCCATTATCGGCTTCACCAGATCTTTAGGAGCCCACTTGATCCCCAAAGGCATTCGAGTCAATGCCGTGGCGTAAGCAATTCCGGGTTGTGGTGCTTTACCATGAAATTACCAGGCTAATGCTGTAAATACGCAGGCCCGGCGCTATCTACACTCCGATCCAAGTCGACACTCGAGAAGCTAAACAGATGGAGGGTTGGGGCTCGAAAATAGGCCTCGGTCGACCCGGTGAGCCCAGCGAGGTTGCAACCAGCTTCGTTTTCCTAGCCAGTGCGGATGCTTCTCTATATTGTAAGTATATACCTCGGATAAAGGTTGCGATATCTTCTCCACGTTTTGTGCGGCATATGGTTAATCCAATTCGTGGTGGACAGATGGACAGGTTATGCATTGCTACCCGCTAGGTGACTAGAAGCTCAAGGTGATGTTTGGAGGGTACTCAAAAGTAGCAATAGTAGCAGTGTGTTGAATCAGATTTTGATCAGATTGTGTTTACATTAGGTACTTGCCCCCAGGGATAGCTTGATCGCAATCGAATAGTATCTTGCTATCAGTACAGGAGCCATGGTTTTGCCCCTTTCAGTGCCTTATCCCATCCGTCATCATTCTTCCAGATTGCGATGCTTTCCACTTCGTCTTTGCCCAGTTTGAGTCCGTTGTACAGGTGCTTTTTTCTATCTTAGTAAAATATGCCTTGGTGAGGGACCCGACGGAAATTCCACTTACCGGGAACAGTCCCTCTCCTGGCCGCGGACCGCACACTTTGCCGTCCGGGGACTCCCAAATAATATCTTGGACCACGTTTGAATAGTCGATGCGCAAGATATACACGAGTGGCTCCTCGCTGAAGAAGAATTTCAATGTATTTGGCACCTGACTTGACATCGATAGATGAATAAATCCTGAGCTTTCGTCCAATTCGCTGACTGGTAGGCGATCGGGCAGTGGCTCACGGACTGCCGCCGTGGAGGGGACAATCTTGTAAAGAAAATGGGGCTGGGAGTCGAGCGTGGCCATGGTGAAGATGCGATGATTTGAGAAATATTAAGGTCGGGATGAAAGGAAGAGGGTTGCTTCGGATAGGTTTTTATGGTTGGGTCCATGTCATTATTCTCGCGTTATTCCGGTAGGTTGGCGGGGTTAGTGGTTCGACCGGCAACATTTAAATCACGCACTACGCAGGAGCCGTGGCCGTTAAGAGTAGCACATGGGGCTGTGGGAAGATATTTTGAAGATCTAGTAGCTTTGTACGTGGTATTCTCCAAATTATTGAGGGCCAAGCGGTTCACGAGGACTTCTATTTGTCTCATAGCTGGGTAAGATGCTGATCTATCTTGCGAATAATCCTTCATAACATGGAATAAATCGCTGCCGGTAGTATAGATATAAAAAATAGGCAAGGAAATTCCGCGTAGACATTGCTTGTCACAAAAGAAGGGAATTTAACTTAATCTAAAATGAACTACAAGAGAGAAAATATTTAGTCAGTCAAGCAGACCTCGATTGACCGAACGATGGAGGGTGGAAGGAAGGGGAAAGGTGGACTACGAGGGTAGGCGAATGCTATGGTCGCACGGGACTACGGAACCCTCTTAAATTTGCCAAATCGATCTCAAGTACGCTTGCCAAGACTGCACGCATCCTGCCCTATCTGACACGTCCGACACAGAAAAGCAGGAAAGGGTCAGATGGTGGCTATAAAGCCGCACCAAGTTGCTATTACAGGCCGTTGCCTGCCGCATCAATTGGACCAGGTCGCTTGTTGCTACGACACGTGAGAAGTGGCTGAGGGTCGACGGCGATCACCTGATCGACGCTAGACCACCTTGGGAGATTTGTTTTGGGACTGTCCCATTTGGGCTTGGGGAATCCCGGTCGCACCTGCCCAGTTCCCCCCCCACCGTCAACAAGAATTCCATCATCGGAGGGTCTCACGAGCCTCTCAAGTTCCCGTCATCCTTGGTTTTGTCCAGTCCGCTGAATTTTCGACTCCATTTCTCAACCCGGGACATCTCAACCCTTCGCCGCCGCGTGAGCTCACATTCCGCGGATTCACCATCAACAAGAACATCAACAGGCCTCAAGAGCCTGGATTGGACAAAACAACGCCCCCGCTTCTGCTTCGGGAGCAGGGATGCGGTCAGACGAGAACGATAACTTCTCATCGCTTTTCGCATTCCTGTCGCAACGGTAATAGTGATGTCGAGTCATTTCCCATCACTCAAGCGGGCCCAGACGGACCTTCCGGCGCAGTCAACTAGTCCGCTGCGACACGGCTCAACCGCGTCAACAAACTCCTCTGCTTACTCCATAGCCTCAAGCTCGTTTGCCCCCAGTCGAACAAGCACAGTTTCCTCAAATGCGTCGATCCCGGGCACCCAAGCCCATCGTCGAGGAAAAAGTGAAGTGAGCCCTGGGACAATGGACCCCAACGGACAGGGAAGTTGGTCAAATGCCGGAACAACATATGAGAGCATCCGCCGGTCCCTGAGACCCCTTCAACAAGCGCCGAACGTCACTGCATCTGCCACCAAGCCGAGCGCGTACCGACACTCTCGCAGCCAGACTATCGACGAGCAACAACTCACCAAGGAGTACCGGCCCATTACCCCAGAGTCGTATCATGTCCACTTCAAAGAAAACGAGTCGCCTCGTAATAGAGCAGCTGCGTTCGAACCGCAAACGCCTCCGCGGGGAGCTACACCTCAACATTGGTCACCCACACCCGCTCCAGGGTCATCGCGCGCCTCATCGCCCCAGAAAAGCCTGTCAAATAGCCCACATCCACCACAACTCACCACCGCCTTATCTGCGCCGGAACTTGAGACGTTCCAAAAGTCATCAACGCGTCATCTCAGAACTCTATCCAAGATTGCGCAGTCTGAGAGCGATGATTTTCAATTCAGCGCGGCAACACAATCTGTGGTTGGAATGCAAGGGCGGCGACGCTTGAAGCGCGCGGACTCAGTCGCTGGTGCACGACCTGGCGCGGTGTCCCCGGAGAAGCCCAAGGCGTCATCGTGGGCTGCTGGAAACTGGATGGATCAACAGCGGCAATTCCTGCAGGCTTACGAGTATTTGTGCCATATTGGAGAGGCCAAAGAGTGGATTGAAAGTGTAATCCAAAAGGAAATTCCGCCAATTGTTGGGCTAGAGGAAGCTCTGCGAGATGGAGTGACCCTAGCCGAGGTTGTGCAGGCAATGTACCCAGATCGGGTTCTGCGCATCTTCCGACATGCCAGGCTGCAGTATCGCCACTCTGACAACATCGCCTTGTTCTTCCGATTCCTTGACGATGTGGAGCTCCCTGAATTGTTCCGATTTGAGCTCATCGACCTTTACGAAAAAAAGAATATTCCGAAGGTCATCCACTGCATCCACGCTCTGTCCTGGCTGCTTTTCAAGAATGGCATGCTGGATTTCCGTATGGGCAACTTGGTTGGCCAGCTGGAGTTCGAGCATCATGAGCTTGAAAAGACCCAGAAGGGATTGGACAAGGCCGGTGTCAGCATGCCTAGCTTTGCGGGTATGGCTGCGAATTTTGGCGCAGAGCCCGAGCCTGAGCCCGAGCCTGTCGAGTCCGAGGAGGAGCGAATCGACCGTGAGCTGCACGAAAATGAACAACCAATTGTGGATTTCCAAGGTCAGATCAGGGGTGCTATGCTGCGGTTAAAGCTTGGCAGCATGATGAATGACCTTTGGGATTTCGAGCCTTTGTTGATCGACTTACAATCACGCCTGCGTGGGGACTGGGCCCGACAGATTAGTCAGTACCGACTGAGCATGCGTCAATTTTCCATCCAGCTTCAAGCCATAAGCCGCGGATTTATCGTGCGCCACCGCCAAAAAGGGGAGAAGCGATGGCGGAAGGCTCAAGAAACCGATGTCCTTCAACTACAGAGCCTCATTCGTGCCTGCAAAGTGCGAGCAGAAGCCAGCCTTTTGCAAACACGCGCTCGGCGGGAGGAATCTGGTATCAAGGAGTTTCAAGCCGCCATCCGAGGTGCGCTGAAACGCAAGAATGTCTCCGAACAATATGAACAGACACGTTACGCCGAAAATGATGTTACGACTCTTCAAGCACTAATCCGGGGTGCTTTGCAGCGAAAACAGTTGAGTGTACAGTCTCGGGAAGCCGAGCAAGCCAGCAGCCCGGTGAAATCACTGCAGGCAGTGATTAGAGGAAGTCTCGCCCGTCAGCACTTGTCCCAAGTCAAGACATCTCTTCAACATGAAACCGCCGCCATCACCTTCATTCAATCCACCGCTCGTGCCTTGGCATCCATGAGACGTCATGTGCAGCTATTGCATGCTCTATCTAAGAACGAACGTGGATGTACCGCATTGCAAGCATTTGTACGAGGTGCTGCTGTGCGTAAGAACAACTCAGCTCTCCGTTCCGAGCTTGCCCAGCATGAATCAGTTGTCATTACCCTGCAAGGTATCCTTCGAGGCAAGGCCACGAGAAAGCTCCTGGAGATCCAGGAGGCCTCATTGAAGAAGGAAGAATCTGTCATCTTGGACTTGCAGTCCAAGGTCAGAGGTGTTCTTCAACGCAGGCTCCGGGCGGCAGAACGACAAGACCTCAAAAAGGAGGAAAATCTGATCGTGGACCTTCAATCCCTTGCTCGCTCTGCAATTTTGCGCATTGAAGTTGGTGGGATGCTTGCTCGCCTTGAGGATAGTGAAGATGATGTCGTCCAGCTCCAAGCATTGTCGAGGGCTATGCTTGTGCGGATGCAAGTCGGCCAAATGTTGGCTGTCCTGGAAGACGAGGGAGATTTCATCATCGATCTCCAGGCCCGCATCAGAGGTTGTATCGTCCGCAACCGCTTTGAGGAGAGACGCCGTCACTATAACGAAAACATGGAGAAGGTCATCAAGGCTCAAAGCGTCATCAGAGGCCGTATCCAAGGCCAGGCATATAAGAGCTTGACGAGCGGGAAAAACCCACCTGTCGGCACTGTTAAGGGCTTTGTCCATCTTCTCAATGATAGCGATTTTGATTTCGACGAGGAGATTGAATTCGAACGATTGCGAAAGTTGGTTGTTCAACAAGTGCGTCAAAACGAGCTTGCAGAGCAGTACATCAGTCAGCTCGATATCAAAATTGCCTTGCTCGTTAAGAACAAGATTACCCTGGACGAAGTTGTCAAGCATCAAAAGCACTTTGGTGGCCATATTGGGAACCTACTGTCCAATACCGATATCTCCTCCAAGGACCCCTACGATCTCAAGGCTTTGAACAAGACCTCAAGGAAGAAGCTGGACCAGTACCAAGTGTTTTTCTTCCTCCTACAAACCCAATCACAATACCTTGCCCGGCTGTTCCGTCGCCTACGTGAGCTCAATACCTCGGACAAGGAGTATGAGAGGATCAGACACTTGATGATGGGTCTCTTTGGATACTCACAGAAGAGACGTGAAGAGTATTACCTTGTCAGGCTTCTTGCTCGTTCCGTTAAGGAGGATATCGAAAACTTCACCTCGCTCCCTGAATACCTGCGCTCCCACGCGTTCTGGAACAGGCTCTTCGGCTCCTACGCGAAATCGCCCCGGGACCGCAAATTCATGCGCGATGTTCTTGGCACCGTGGTGAAACAATCCGTTATCGAAAATCCCGAGCTTGACCTTGAGAGCGATCCCATCCAGATTTACCGTTCTTCCATCAACAACGAGGAACTTCGTACAGGTCAACGCAGCCGTCGACGACCAGACCTTCCCCGAGAAGAAGCCATCAGAGATCCTGAGACTCGAGAGACGTTCATACAGCACTTGCAAGATCTGCGTGACATTGCGGATCAATTCTTTGCTGCTTTCGAGGATTTCTTGTACCGCATGCCATTCGGTATCAGATACCTCGCCCAGCAGATGTATGAGAACCTGCTTGGCCGATTTCCAAACGAGGATCCCGGATTTGTGCTTCAAACGGTTGGCCACTGGGTGTGGAAGAATTATTTCCAGCCCGCTCTTCTCGAGCCAGAGAAGTACGGTGTTGTGGATCGCGGTCTTACCCAAGAACAAAAGAGAAACCTTGGCGAGATCGCGAAGGTTGTGACCCAAGTCGCTTCCGGCAGACTTTTTGGCGCTGAAAATGTCTACCTCCAACCTCTTAATTCCTATGTCGGCGAGTCAATACAGAGGCTCGGCCAGATCTGGGGCCAAAGTAAGTTCTTCTTGTCCCTTTGCTATCTTTGCCTTCCACAAGCTAACTTATAGCAGTGATCTCGGTTCAGGATGCCGAAGCCTACTTTGACATCGACGAGTTTAACGATCTTTACGCCAAGGCTAAACCAACTCTGTACATCAAGATGTCCGACATTTTTTCGATTCACCAACTTGTGGCTTCCGAAATCGACTTCATGTGTCCACACCCCGATGACATCCTGAAACAGCTTGTGCGCGATCTTGGCAACGTGAAAAGCAATGAGAACGAGTTGATGAGTGTCAGCTCCACGGAGATAAACCTAACACTCAACCCGAAGCTGGCGCAAACTGAAGGTATGTTGTACCCTTAGAGAGATTCGCTATTGGACAATCTAGCTAACAAACGTATCACTCAGACCCAGAAGCGGAAGTCAAGGCCCTGTTTATGGAGACCAAGCGATGCATCCTCTACATCATTCGAGTTCAGACCGGTGCCAACTTGATGGATATCATGCTCAAGCCTCCGAGCCTCGAAGATGAACAACGGTGGGAGACTTTGGTCCGAGAGGAACTGAATACGAATAGCCCTCGTCGCGGTGCCTACTCCGAGGCTAGTACCTTGATTGACATCGGATCCATTGGCTACACAGAACTGAAGGGCATTGCGCTGGAGAATATTCTTCGCCTCGAGCAGGCTGGCAAGATTAGTCGGCATAACCACTATCAAGATCTCTTGAACGCCATTGCAAGTGACATCCGCACCAAGCATCGCCGCCGAATTCAGCGAGAGCGAGAGCTGGAGGGGGCGCGGATGACCTCTGGCCGTCTCAATGATCAAGCCATCTACTTAGATCAACAGCTCAAGACCTACAACGACTATATTGAGCAGGCGATGATCACGCTGCAGAACAAGAAGGGCAAGAAGCGATTCCTTATGCCCTTTACTAAGCAGTGGGATCACCAGCGAGAGCTCCAGAAGTCGGGCAAGATCTTCAAGTTTGGTTCATACAAGTACTCCGCTCGCACCTTGGCCGACCGAGGTGTGCTTGTCGGCTGGAAGGGTTACAGCGAGCGCCAGTACGACCGGGTGGACCTGACCATCTCCAGTAATGAAGTAGGAGTTTTCACCATTGATGGCAGCAGCGGCAACATGATGGTTCCTGGTGCCAATGCCCAAGTACCACTCGACGACCTACTACAAGCCCAATTCAACAACACGCAATTCATGGACTTCTTCGACGGGCAGATGCGGGTCAACGTTAACCTTTTCCTACACTTGATCATGAAGAAGTTTTACAACGAATGAACCTCATGTGGATGGATGTGACGAGGGATGATGATTTGAGCGGAGCTTTCTTAGTGATATTCTTACTTTTCTGGTTTTTTATTGTTTAGATACCTAGGGTATTTTTTTCTGGATTTCAATAGCGATAGCGCCTCGGGCTATACGAGCATTCGAATGATATGTACACAATGACACAACATCACGATTCATCAAAGCCCCCTGGAATCATCTGTTTATCTCCCTGTTCCGTAAATAAACTTGGTTAGCCGTGGAGTATACTGAGCGTCGGCCGGGATCAGGGGTTGGCCACGTGACTGTGTGGCGCATGGAACTGGAATCGGCCAGCTGGAAACCGGCCGCCTCCCCCTCCGACCATCTGTTCTTACACCCCATTCCCGGCGGGCCTGGATAATTCCGTTCTCCTTGGGCATCAATCGCTTGACCAGCTTATCTGATCTTGCTTGGCAACTGTCCTTTCTTCTTTTTCGCCCGATTCAGTCTGACAACAGCCGCCCCTCGCCATGGATTTCTCAAACATCCAAGACAAGGTCAGCAACCTGACGTTGTATGACCTCAAGGCTGGTGTCCGCAAAGTGCAAAATGGTATGTCCCAACATCTTGGATCTGATTTTGCTGCGATCAAAAACAACAGAGCTTTGTCTCGCAATTCCGGGACACCGGGCTGACCGCTCCGTCATAGCCGTCATGAACTATACCGAAATGGAGGCCAAGGTTCGTATACCAGCCAGACTTCTCGCGCGCAACGACCCCACGAGCTGCGAGGACCTACATCGATACGATTCCGCGATAAGTCATGGGACAGCCTAGCTTACTTGAGGACTAGGTCCGGGAAGCGACAAACAATGAACCCTGGGGTGCCTCGACTACGTTGATGCAGGAGATAGCCAATGGAACACATAGCTAGTCAGTGGTGTCGTCAAACTTTGAGCCAAGATTGGTGGATTATATGCTTATACATCACTGCAGCCAATTACTCAATGAGATCATGCCATTGATTTACAAGCGGTTCACCGACAAGAGCGCCGAGGAGTGGAGACAGATCTACAAGGTGCGCCGCATCATGGCACGAACATTATCCATTAGCTGTGCTGACCTTCTTGCTTTCCTCCGACATACAGAGTCTTCAACTCCTCGAATTTCTCGTCAAGAATGGATCGGAGCGGGTGGTCGACGATGCACGATCTCACATGTCGCTGTTGCGGATGCTGCGGCAATTCCACTTCATTGACCTGAACGGAAAGGACCAGGGTATCAATGTGCGTAACCGGTCCTCAGAACTGGTGAAGTTGCTGGGTGATGTCGATCAAATCCGCTCTGAGCGCAAGAAGGCTCGCACCAACCGGAACAAGTTTGGTGGTTTCGAAGGTGGCATGAATGTCGGTGGCGGCATGTCTGGCTCCAGCCAGTACGGTGGCTTCGGAAGCGACAGCATGGGATACGGTGGATATAGTGGTGGTGTGTATGGCGATGGCGGAGGCTTCGGCGGTGCCCCGAGTGATTTCCAGGACTCCAGCCGCGACACAAGCCGTCGGGGCAACCGATTTGAAGAGTATGACGAGTACGACGAGGGCGAACCCAGCGCCCCACGACGTGAGCCTGCTGCGGCTTCCAGGGCCAAACCAGAACCGAAGAAGCCAGAGCCCGCACCTGTGGCAGACCTCTTCGATTTCGGTGATGACGAGCCTGCTGCCGCCACTGCGGCATCCTCCACCGCTGCTGGCAAGCAGCCTAGCAGCACCTTGAACATGCTGGACTCGACCGCAGATGACGATGATTTCGACGATTTCCAGTCTGCCACTCCGGCGACTCAACCCTCAGCGCCTGCTTCGTCCAACTTCTCCATCCAGCCCCCCGCCTCCACCCACAGCACGACTTCGAGCACCCAATTCGTTGCGCCTGTACCTGTTTCTGGCTCCCAGGGCGCTAATATTAACGGCTTGGTTGGCTTCACATCGGCCACGCCCACCCCGCCAACCAGCTCGATTGCCTCCCCGGTGTCGCAGACCGCGTACCTCCAGCAGCAGCAGCCTATGGCTTCGAAGCCGTCTGGCTACCAGGCTGCCACACCAAACTACTTCACCTCCGTCCCAATCGGCGCTACGCAGTCACTCTCTTCTCACGCCGCCAAGCCCTCCATCTCTTCTCCCGCTGCCTCCACCGCAAGCAAACCCGCCTCCAGCACAGCAAGCAAGTCCTCTGGTGATGCGTTCGGCTCCCTCTGGTCCACTGCTAGCGCTAGCGCTGGTATCTCCAAGTCCAACGCCAACGCAAACAAGGGCCCCAACCTTGCCAGTATGGCCAAGGAAAAGGCCAGTGCCGGTATCTGGGGTGCCCCGGCTGCGTCGGCTTCGCCTGCCCAGTCTCATCCCCAGCAGAAGCAGGGAGGTGGCTCCGCATTCGATGATTTGCTTGGTTGATCTAGTTTCTTTTCGCCAATTGCCGGTAGTCATTCAAATGCGCCCCGTATTTGTCCACCACTGAGTACCAGACCGCCTGGTGGCCCGGGACAGGAATCAGGCAGGACTCAGCATTCTATTCCATTCATCTCATAATTTCAGACACCATTTGATTCTTTCGACCCGTTTTGTTATTGTTGCAAAATCACCTTTCTTTCTTTTTCGTTGTTGGATTCATGGGCTTGTCACGCTTTAGCAGAGCAGTTCTGAAAATGTCCTTTTGTTTCTTTTCTCCCCTTTAATCTCACGAGATCTCATCGCAGTAAAAGGAGCCCTCGTGCGGTTAGCGGTCTGTTTATATATCCCCTTTTGATGCCAAGAAAACAGACTTTACCTTCTCTTACACATGAAACGATTGGCTTGATTGATGAATACTGCAAGTTGCTATCGATGAAAGGAGGAGCATCTCCCTACATATGGAATGCAAGATGAAGACAACGCCTACGCACAGACGGTTGGCATGATATGAGCTTGGATGGCACAATTTCGAATATTTATGAAGCCTACATGCACGATATCTTAGGAAGGAAATAATTGAAATGGGTCAAATAGGCATTACGCTGATGCTAATTGATGCTAGGACAACGCCTGCGCTGAAGGAAGCTAGATACAAGTGCGAAAAGGGGAGGTGAGGTCAAAGGGGGTGAGAATAGGTTGATCGTAGGTATAAGAGAACACAGAACAAGGGGATATGAACAACAAATGCGTATGTCGGAGAGAAGCCAAAGAAAGAGATTCTTTCTTCTAAATCCTCTTGTCGCTATTGTTATGTTTCGGATTATCAAGGCATGTAGAAGCATGCGCTGCATTTGTGGAGTGTGTGGGTGCAATATTAGGGGAGATGGAGGGCTCGTGGAGGGGTGGAGAATGTGGGGGAAACCGACTGATTGAGGTGATGGTTGTGGGTTGAGAAGGCGACTTATTGGAATTGGGACCAGCTTCATCTTGTAGATGATGGCATGTTGGTTGGCCAGCAGGCACTAAGCGTGACTATGGCTCTCCCCGTATCTGATTGGTGGCCATTGCCAGCCCAGACGGCATATCGAATGTCCATCAGCGGGAACGGCGCATGGCGGTGGAAAGGTGTGAAGTGCGTGTGCGACTTCTTCCATCGGGTCGACCCTTGAGATGTCGATAAGAGGGTAGTAGGAGGAAGCGCGCCAATGGACTTTGACATTTCAAAGAAATGGAGTTGGCACTAACAAACGCCGCACGGAGGGAGAGCCAGGCGCTGCCGACTTAGGACCATTGTTGAGTGAAGCTGCTTATGCATCTTGCCAGGGTCGTCAAGTCTTTGTCATCAGGCTGGACCGGTTGCCAGCGTCTCCGGTAGTCTTTCCATTTCCTGACGTGGAGTGAGATTCACCTGTACCTTCGACGGCGATAGACACGGGCGTGTCGCCATTCGGGCCCTTGTGATTTTGCTGGGTAGGGGTTGAAGCATGTTCATCGTCGGTCATCTCCATGCTGGCTGATACGCTGTTCTCTGTGACATCTGGATTGGGCTCCTCGCTCAATGAGGTGAGCCCACCTTCAATGTCTCGGATGAGCCGAACAAATTCCTCTGGGACCAGACCGTTTTCTCCTGTCTTCGGATCCTCGGCGACTAACCAGCCTTGGCCGTGTCGGTATGAAACATAGATCACTTGGCCCTCCGTGAGAGGGAGCTCGTTTTCGTGCTCACGCACGAAGTCGAAGAGTGCGACGGCCTTTCCATGCATTTCCTCGTCCGGGCAGCCAACAGCAAACTGATAATCGTTCGAGTAGCGGTCTCCGCGCGTGTAGTCATCCTCTGACTCGAAGCCAGTTTCCTGCGCGTAGCCTTGCTGGCCGGCATATGCTACCGAGTATCGACCTTCATTTGCCGGGTATGTAATGTATTCCCCACCAGGACCATCCTCCATTTCACCACCGCCGTTGACATAGTAGGTCTCACTGCCGTCAGGGTTCAGGCCGACAAATGTACCGCGCTCGACATTTCCAGCTACCAGCATGCCGTTCTCGTCTACCATGCCGTTCAAATCATTTCCAGTGCTCTTCTTGCGCTGGCGCGACGAGGTCACCACCGGACTGTGCAGGTCTTCATCTTCACTGTATGGGGGCCCATCACCAAATGACATGGCCGGCAATTGCTGATGGCCTTGGCTGGTCTCGGCGCTCCAACCACCAGTGGTCCACGGGGCCTTCGCAGTGTCCCAAGATGTTGGTGGATCGGACAAGCGGCGGTACTCGCTGGCTGGGGTCGACACGCCCGAGGCGTGCGGTGGAGGGGGCCCATAGTGCAACGGATGAATCGACGGGTAGGCAAAATCTCGTACTAGGGTGTACGTGAGGCTGGAATGGAAGATGGGAAACACATGGGAGCCAGGCCGTGACCGGTTCTGGGAAGCGAAGGAGATATTCGAGTATGTGGAGAGCCGATCCTTTGCGCTCGGAGATGGCTTAACTGTGCTGTCCGTCAAAATAGGCGGGAGAACTTGCAGGTTGTTCCCCGAGAGGATATTTGGCGATGCCGGGGAGGTCATTCTGGGCAGGCCGGGATAATCTCAAGCGTGGGGGTGTTTTGACGATAGGAAAAAGGGCGCTCGGGGCTCAGCAAGGGGTGTTCATCGGTCGCGTTCACTGGAATCTATTTTTGCATTGCGATATGGTGGCGCCGACGAGATCCCACTTGCGATTGAATGCCACGGGCACTTCAAATCAATCAGACGACAGGCCGACAGGTCTCGTGCACAAATCACGGCAGAGATGCCAAACTGCTTCCCAATCACAATTCAAAACGGGCCAGACAAAACGGGCCGAGTCGTTCGTATCACTCAGCGCTAATCGAGGTGGACGAGGATCCCTCCGACGGGAAGGGATCGGGAATCGGCAAAAGCGAGGAGGGGAAGGGTAGTGCGTATGGGAGGGCCGACCCTTTGGGGAGGGGGAGAACGCCGAATCGTGCACGGATGCAGGGAAATGTAAAGAACGGACCCCAGGAGAGAATGAACGGGGATTCGAGAGAGTGACGGAAGGGTTCGTCAAGCGCGGAGGGAGTGTATCAAGCCCAGGATGCGCTGGGGACGGAACGTCGTTGTTCCAGGCGTTGTCCCGCAGGCCGAAGGCAAATGCTAAATATAGCAGAAACTGCACGGCCAGTGTCAGATATAAATGCGAACCGGCCTCAGCGCTTATGCGGAGAATAGTGAAAGTGAGGTTGTCGGGGGAGGGGAGGTGGTGAATCACCGGGCTGGTCGCATTTGCAGGATATGGACCAGGGGCTTCGGACCCTTTTGTCCTGGAAGGAGATGGAGGGCCGAAGATGGGGCATTGGGGATGATTGGGGCATACCTTGGTTTCTAGTGGTCCCTCAGGGTAAATGATCAGCGCGGGCAGGTCGTGGAAGGGTTCTCGGCAGGAACAGCAAGGGGTATGCCGAGACACAACCAACACACCAACAGGTGAGATTGAAGCAGAGCAGAGCAGAGCAAAGAAAGCAGATCCTCTCGCGACGCTTGGAGAGGCCTCCTGTGTGAATTGAAGCTTCGCGGGGCTTAGGTCAGCGTCACGTGCTAGCGCGTTTCAGATCGCGGGCTTAGCCGTTTTGGGCGTTGGTGGCGGCCGTACTTTGATTACATTTTCGGAGCAGCACGAAGACCATGTTCTCGATTGGGAAAAGAATACGGACACTGGGAGTTTTTGCTGTTTATGTTTATGGATATCCAATGATGTATGTTCTAGTGTGTGTGGTTATCGTTCAAATCTATGTGGCATGTATTTCCATGGACCCCAACTCATCCTTCATCCCCCTCTGTATGCCCTCTTCTGCCGTCCTGCACTCATAGTTCCGGTCGATCGACACCCACCCACGGTGACGGTCTTCTCAGTCGTCTTCCAAGCGGTCACGGTAACCACCTGAACCTCCACCGTCGATGTAATCGTCAATGTGGATGTTGATTTGGGGTGGGATAGTGGAGACGGAAGCGCAGTTGTCTCTGCTGCTGCCGGGGCATCGTCGAGATCGGCAAACTCCGACGGGATGGCAGCACTGTTGAGATCCTGGCCGACGGCATACCCGTCCTCATCCTCTATCTCCTTCTGGGACACGGACGTGCCCACCACATCCACGTCCATACACGTCGTGTAGATCTCTTGCTTCCCCTGTGGGTATGTTGGATCGACACCCGGGGCAGTGGGCCAGTCCCACACCCAGTAGAGCGTATACAACTTCCCAGATGGGGCGGTCGATGGCAGCCGGATATCCTGTTGGCACCACATATCCGCGCCCATCAGTTGGTTGGCCTGGTGCGGATACTCCTCCTGACGCGATTCCGAGATGTTGCCGCTGTTGATCTGGTAGCAACGGCCGTCATCGAAGTTCTGCTGGGACAGCAGCACGCCTCGCCCATCGCCCCCGGTGCCATTGCTGTTCCAGACACCGTGGACGTCCAAAAGCTTTTCGCCGGTTTTGGGTTGTGTGGTTCCATACACGTAGATCGTTCCTCGGTTCTTTGGTTTCCCAGGCTGATTCCAGGGCAGTGTAACATGTCCGTTCTCTTGGTAGCGGAGTGCAACCGCAGCGCCAGCGCTGGCTTGCAAACGGGGGCTTCCATCCGTCTGGTTTGGGGTCTGTTGGGTGCTCTTGCACAGCTTGTCGGTGGGCAAGATCAGCGTCACATTTGCCCGACTGCTGGGTGGAAGTAAGTAGGTCATTGTGGTATCGCTGAATCCGGAGGTGCTGCGAAGGTAGTTTCCTCGCGCATACCCCGGAGTGCCCACGAAAGTCCCATTTGGGGCGATGACAGTGAGCTGCTCAACCCAGGAATGGGCACTGGAGGATGCGACGAATGCGAAGAGTGCCTGGAGCGTTCTTCGCCGCATGGTTTTTCGAGCCTCCACGTCTTGTTTGGTGGAAAGATGATGATCACTGGCTCGCGGTGCAATTCCGTAGATGATGTTCTTTGATGAAAAGCGTGTGGTTGAGGAGGACACGGCCACTATCTCCGGCATGCAAAGCAATTTATGTATATTCAGCAAAGGAGGGGGGGGGGGGGGGGGGTGAGATGCTGCTTTGGGTAGAGTGAAGGGCCTGATGCCTATTTTAGAGAGAAGATGGAATGAAAAAGACACAAGGAACAGAAAGGAAACTCTAGCTATTCACACCAAACCTGCCCATAACTAGACAACAAGGCAGTGATCAAAAGGATTGTTTCAAGGCACTCTCATCCCAAGGCACCAGACCACTCGAGAAGAAAAACACAATGAAGACAAAGAAGGTCCGACATGACCAGGGAACGTGTGTTGCACATATAGGAGGGACGGGCACTGAGAGAGCCACCGTCGCGTATAACTGGAGAGGCAAACAAAGCAGGCTCAACCCTGAAGCGGGACTCGACGTCAGAGTTGAAACGATCCATACCCGGCGGCAGGCTGTCATGCGAGCCTAAAGTCCTTCACTGCCGGAGGGCGGCAGCCTAATGAAGAATGGTTGGATGAGATGGTTGCGAAGGCGACGGGAGGCTGCTTTCGATGGGGGTGGGACGGAGATATTTTTATGTCCTGAGACACGATCCCGCAACCTCCTGGCGCTTGGAGAGTGTATGGCTGTAGCTGCAGCTTTGGAGATCACCCGTGGTCGGGAGAGGTCTGCAAGTGTTGCATCTCTGCAGGGAATTGAGCGCAGCGGCTACTGCCATTGGCCGAGCGAAGGAGGCTCCCTTAGCGCCTGGCCCTCTCAGGGCGGGATTCTGCAACGGCTCATGTTCGGCGTCTCACGGCAATGAGGCCCAGGGATGTCAACCAGTAGCAGACCTTATCGTCCAGGCTTCAAGTTTGGGGGAGGGGGTTGGCATCGAGCCTCATCCGGCCTGCGCGGTGCCTTGACATGCACGTTTCTGCAGCCCTCTCCTCTTCTCTTCAGCCGCCTTCCTCGGGATCTAACTGGATCTACCATCAGAGTTCATTAGTGTTTGTCCTGTTCTGCTTTAGCATGCTGAGAGAGACCCACTGTTTTTCTGCCGTTAGAATTCCTCAGAATTAATTTGCATAGGATGTCCGTGATGTAGTGTGCCCGGCTTGGTATCTAATAGCCTGCGCCCTTTGATAAGGAAGGACTAGGTAAAGGATAGAGGATGACGCGGAAGCGTGGTTGAACTTATTGGTAAAGTAAGCAGTGTACAGATAGCGAACTAATAAAAGGAGGTGGTAAAATCAATCGCGTAGGCGGGAAGTACCACAGTGCACATCCTCATGCACGGCCACGCTTCTTTGCTCGTAGTTTCACTGGCCCGGGCTCGTCTGTTCGAGAAGATTGATTCTTTGACATGATTTCTCTAGACAATACGATGTTGTATCCGCCCCCATCCCACCACAGCCGACAGCCGATACGAAGTTACACCGCGACCGGGTTTTAAAGAACTACGTCCCATTGTGGATAAAATCCGCGGGGCGGAGACGAGACGAAGAATGATTTGACCTTGAGTTATCTGATTTTGATCTGATGTCTCCGACAGCTCCACTGAGTGGGTTTTCCATCTGGACTGTCCAACGAGCCGAGAGAACCGACTGTTCGGCCTGCGGAATGGGTCTTCAGTCTTCCGTCTTCTTGTGGAGTTTCCCTTTCAGAGGGAGGGTTTGGGAAATACAGTAGAGTGGGATCTCGCTGAGGTGGACCGCGCTGACGTGGACCCGGAAGCGATGCCCGCGCATTGAATTCAGGCAAAGCCCTGGAAGCCCAAGTGGAGCCTGTGCTGATCGACTGCAGGATTCGAAGTCACACCCACAGTAGTTCTTGCATTTCTGCAATATTCTTCTGCAGGAGCAGACCGATATCTTGCAGATGCGACGAAAGCGATACAGAAGAACCCGAATCCCCGGCAAAGTAAATTTCGGGGAACACCGGCTGAATGATTGTTAGGCCGCCACGTCTGGGGCCGATTGGGGTCGGTTGAGCAGGGGCCTGCGCCACCGGCGGGCCGGCAATCGAAGTTCGAAGTCCAAGTACAAGCGGGCCAGCCAAAAGTCGCGAGGTTGCGAAAAAAAAAAAAAGGGGACGCGAGCGTCGCTACCGCCTCAACGTTTCTCTTCTATACCAAATCGTCTCCGCAAAGAAAATCCAATGTAACTGCTAGTGAAAGTGACAGCCGAGAAAAGAAGGGGCGGCAAGGGGTTTACGAAATAATTCAGCCCAATTCCAACATCTCTCCCGTAGTGTGCATGGTACCATGTCTAGTTCGTCCAGCTTGTCATCCCCCGGTGTTGCGTTGGCTCGGGAATCTTTCTTGCTCGTCGAGTAAACATCCTAGAAAACAGCACTCTCCTTATCTTCTCTATTTCTTTCCTCTTCCCGGGTTTTCTGAGGAATCCTACGTTTCTCCCCACTGGATTGTTGTTGGCGTTGGCGTGTCTTGGCAGACCCGTCGTCGGCGATACTTAATTCCATCGGCGTGGGCCCGATGCTCTGAGTATTTTGCAGCCTTCAGGGGGTCCCCGTACTCTTCCTCCGTTGTACCGCGACACCGCTCCAATTGCCTGGACGGTTTGTTCTTGGTTCTTTCTTGTTTCCTGCTGTTCTGTTGGTATGCACTGTCGCACCCCCTATGACCCCCCTTGGGTCGCTCGCTGACCAAGGAAATACAGTTCCCACAGGAACTCCCCGTCCCTGAAGAACCCGTCGGCCTCGTGAGCCACATGCGGCCCTCGATTTAGGACTCAATTCCCTTTCGAGATCTCCTACCTTCCGTCAATTTTGGTCGAAACGAAGAGCACCACGGCGGTGATACTCGCAGGCTTTGGTCCCTGCGGACCGTCTTAATTCCCCAACGCCTTCAACAGACGTCTACACCGCTCCCTCCTCCACGCCCCGTCACAATGGCGACCTCATTAATCTCCAAGAGATTGCGCTCCACAGAAGCTGATCGGGACACAGAGCCAAGTTGGATTCGCCGTCAGGTCACTTCTGTCCTCGAATGCATCTCTCGCCGTGCCTGTGTGCACCCCATCCACACCATCGTAGTGATTGCGCTGCTCGCCAGCACCACCTACGTCGGCCTGCTCGAAGGTAGCCTGCTGGACGTTGCGCGCAATCCTCGCGATGTTGCAGGCCAAGTGGATATCCATACTCTACTCCAGGGCAGCCGGAATCTACGCCTCGGCGAGTCAACCTCGTGGAAGTGGCAGGCGGAGGATTCCTGGGTGGACTCGACGGTAAGCATTTCGACGACGTTCGCGAAAAAGAACCCCCGACTCTAACAAGTCTCCCACAGATTGACGAGCCCGCCGTGCATCATCTGGCTCTGGCGACCTTCATCTTCCCCGATTCCACCTCTAAGTCGGCCTCGACTGCCCCAGCGGCCGACGATGTCCCGGTCCCTGCCAATGTCTCCGCTCACTTGGTTCCGCATACTCCGAACTTGTTCTCGCCTTTCTCCCATGACTCCGCTCTCGCGTACGCGGTGCCTTTTGACCAGGTCCCTGAATTCTTGAGGGCCGTGCAAGAGATTCCTGACCTGTCTGCGGAGGAGGACGAAGAAGAGTCGAAGAAATGGATCATGAAGGCCGCTCGTGGTGCCGTTGGCTCCCGTACGGCTCTCAAGCTGTGGCTGGCGGATGCCTGGAGTTCCTTGGTGGATCTTATCAAGCATGCCGAGACCATTGACATTGTCATCATGGCCCTGGGTTACATTTCGATGCACCTGAGCTTCGTTTCCCTCTTCTTCTCCATGCGCCGCCTGGGTTCGAACTTCTGGTTGGCTGCTACGGTGCTCTTCTCGGGATCTTTTGCTTTCCTGTTTGGTCTCTTGACGACCACGAAGCTTGGTGTGCCGATCAATCTTGTTCTGCTCTCCGAGGGTCTTCCCTTCCTGGTTGTGACCATTGGCTTCGAGAAACCTATCATGTTCACCCGCGCTGTTCTCAACGCTTCCGTGGACAACCGCCGCCCCCGCCCCGGTGCCGCTGCCCGTCCCCTGACTTCGAGCCCTCCTGGTTCAATTCAGGACTCGATTTCGACGGCTATCAAGGCGCAGGGCTTTGAGATCGTCCAGCACTACTGCATTGAGATAGGCCTGTTGGCTATGGGTGCTGCCTCTGGTGTCCAGGGTGGCCTTCAGCAGTTCTGCTTCCTCGCGGCCTGGATCTTGTTCTTCGATTGTGTCCTTCTCTTCACCTTCTATACCACGATTCTTTGCATCAAGCTTGAGATCACTCGCATCAAGCGTCATGTTGCCCTGCGCAAGGCTCTGGAAGAGGACGGCATTACCCACAGTGTTGCCGAGAGTGTCGCCTCGAACAATGACTGGCCCGCCGCTGGTTCGGACAGCAGCGAAGCTGACACCAGCATCTTTGGACGCAAGATCAAGTCCAGCAGTGTGCGCCGTTTTAAGATCCTCATGGTTGGTGGCCTCATCCTGATCAATGTCGTGAACTTGTCCGCCATTCCCTTCCGGAATACCGGTAATGGCGCCCTGATTGCCCGCTGGTCCAATGTGATGGCTCCTACTCCCATTGATCCCTTCAAGGTGGCAGAGAATGGTCTGGATGCTGTCTACGTGGCCGCCAAAAGCCAGAAGCAGGAGACCATGGTGACGATTATTCCGCCCGTCAAGTACAAGCTGGAGTACCCTTCTATTCATTACGCAGCAAATGAGGACACCGGCTCATTCGACATTGAATATTCGGATCAATTCCTGGATGCGGTTGGTGGCAAGGTCCTCGAGAGCTTGCTCAAGAGCGTGGAGGACCCTTTCATCAGCAAGTGGATTATTGCTGCTCTGACTCTGAGCATCATTCTCAATGGTTATCTCTTCAATGCTGCCCGCTGGAGTATTAAGGAGCCCGAGCCCGTTCCCACTGCTCCTAAGGAGCCCGTTGCGCCAAAGGTCTACCCCAAGTTCGAGCCCAACGAGGAAGAGTCCAGCCGGACCCCCGAGCAATGCGAGCTTATGCTCAAGGAAAAGCGCGCTCCCTTCTTGAAGGATGAGGAGTTGATTGCTCTGTCTCTGAAAGGCAAGCTTCCTGGTTATGCTCTGGAGAAGACCATGGAGAACGAGGACTTGATGAGCCGTGTGGATGCCTTCACTCGTGCCGTTAAGATCCGTCGCGCCGTGGTCGCTCGGACCCCCGCCACCTCTGCCACCACCAACTCGCTGGAGGCCTCCAAGCTTCCTTTCAAGGACTACAACTACGGTCTGGTCCACGGCGCTTGCTGTGAGAATGTCATTGGTTACTTACCCCTCCCTCTTGGTGTTGCTGGCCCGTTGAACATTGATGGTCAGAGCTATTTCATCCCCATGGCTACTACTGAAGGTGTCTTGGTTGCCAGTACCAGCCGAGGCTCCAAGGCTATCAACGCCGGCGGTGGTGCGGTCACAGTCCTGACTGGCGATGGTATGACCCGTGGTCCTTGTGTTACTTTCCCCACCCTGGCGCGGGCTGCCGCTGCCAAGGTCTGGATCGACTCGGAAGAGGGCAAGAGTATTATCACTGCTGCCTTCAACTCTACTAGTCGTTTTGCTCGTCTTCAGAGCCTGAAGACTGCGCTTGCGGGTACCTATCTCTACATTCGCTTCAAGACTACCACTGGTGACGCCATGGGTATGAACATGATTTCCAAGGGCTGCGAGAAGGCTCTGGATGTCATGCACAAAGAGTGTGGCTTCGATGATATGTCTATCATTTCGCTCTCGGGTAACTTCTGTACCGACAAGAAGTCTGCCGCCATCAACTGGACCGATGGCCGTGGCAAGTCGGTTGTTGCTGAGGCTATCATTCCCGGTGACGTTGTCAAGAGTGTCCTCAAGAGCGATGTCGACGCTCTGGTGGAGCTGAACGTCAGTAAGAACCTAATCGGTTCCGCCATGGCAGGCAGCTTGGGAGGTTTCAACGCTCACGCTTCCAACATCGTTTCTGCCATCTTCCTCGCCACTGGTCAGGACCCCGCCCAGAACGTCGAGAGCAGCAGCTGTATCACGACTATGAGAAAGTAAGTTTCACTGGCGTGAATTTATGCCCTTTTGACTGGCAATGCTAATAGTCTGAAACAGCCGCAATGGTGATCTCCAGATCGCTGTCTCGATGCCCTCTATCGAGGTGGGCACCATTGGCGGTGGTACCATTCTTGAAGCGCAATCGGCCATGCTGGACATGCTCGGTGTCCGTGGCGCCCACCCCACCACACCCGGTGAGAATGCCCGCCAGCTGTCCCGCATCATTGCGGCCTCCGTCCTGGCTGGTGAGCTCAGCCTGTGCGCCGCACTTGCCGCCGGCCACCTTGTCAAGGCCCACATGGCCCACAACCGCAGCGCGGCGCCTACCCGGTCGTCGACCCCCGTATCCGCTGCCGTGGGTGCCGCCCGTGGCCTGTCCATGACTTCCAAATAAGAAGATACCGCGACCACTTCAATCTGGTCCGCGACAATGAGTCTCTGTATACCGTCTCGCGACCCATGACATCCTCTTGATACCATCTTGATGCAGACTGTTTGGCGAGCATGTCGTCTTGCCTTCTTAATATTCTTGGCCCTGCATCTCAATCCTACTCCCTCACCACTGGCCCTTTTGGACCTACTATATGAGGAGAGACTGGGATCATACCTATGATGGTACTCTGCCAGCGGATCAATCGATCCTTGGCTCCTTCTGACGAAGGGGGTCACTCTAAAGCCGTAACCAGCGGATACGAGCTACGTTCTTGTTCTACTTTCTGTACTTCAGTGTTTCCCGGATAGATATGTCGGCCGCCCATGGCCTATGAAACTTGTTTTTGAGTTTGAAAACCAGCACCTTATTTAATTCATTGCGCTGTAACGACCAATTCTTCAAACAAATTCATAGAAAACATAGAAAACATTCCTACAAAGCACTATTGATAGTGAACCGAAAGTCTTCGGCTGTGTCTCATTGTTAGTCTAGACCTCAGAAGTCTCCGAGAACGGGCTCAGGATCCTTACGCTTTGCTAGTCTCAGCTTGGACATCTCGCGAGGGCCTGCTTCTCCCTCCTCCAGTCCGTTACATTTCTTGCCCTCCTCGGCAGCACGCCATTTCCAGAGAGGGGTGAATTTATCAGGGACTCGCTCCAGTTGATTTTTGACATACTGCAGTTTGTGGTCAGCTTTGTATGCTTGTTGCACTATTGTGATACAAGCACCAACCTTGCCAAGAATGGGAAGAAATCCGAACCCATGGCCACTATCACGATCGAATTAGATAGAACTCCTACGGTGCGTATAGAGTACTTACGAGCCGCCAGTGCAAAGGAACAGCGAGTCGGAGTATCCTGGGACATAATCGATCACAAACTGTGGCGGGTTGGGTTAGTATGCCTTTATTGTCCATTTATGCTGGTCTGCAGAGAGGATACTTACTTCGTTATCGATGCTGTCCGTGTACCAACACAACTTCGATGCATGTTAGCAGAATATTGCGTACCGCAGATGCACTAAGGTATGATTGGACCAACTCGGCTGTCAGTGTACCCGATTTCAGTCAACTCAAGGAACAATCCACCAATAACCCGCTTCATGAGTTGGAGACCGTATAGAGGCAGGGTGTTGATAGGTTCAGGGCTGCATTGTCGAGACACGCCTGAAAAGAGCCATGGCTCTGGTTAGCCTTTGATTGGCGCGCTCTGTATTTGGTGCTCAGTCGGGCAAGCTATATGTTGTCTTGCATTGGATGATCTTGAAGCTTGATAAACTGTTGGGGGAGAAGAGTCAGTTCAAGTTCCTGGAGGCCGACAGGCTTGTGAAAACTCTGCGAGCACGGAATCCAAACTTCAGCCTTCCTTCTCTTACTTGATTCACAGACATATTTTGCATATTTTGCTCGTGCTCGAGTTTACATCCCGGCTTTAATAGATTTACAAAATTTAACGACTGTGTAGGCTCTTCTATGCCTAACTCAACCTTATTTCCGAGCCCCGTATGGATGATACATCCAGCCACTTCCTTGACATCCCTAACATCATTTAAATGCTGCTAACAGTATCTTAGACCCCCGTTGATATTGACGACACTTGCACAGATGAACATACCATTCGTGGCCTTCAGTTAAGCTGGCGGCCGGGGAACGCTATTAATGGTCAGGGCACTATCACCACGGTATTTCTTCGTCCGGCTTGATGAAAAAGAACCCCATGCATTAACTTTGGAGCCAGATGACTGCTGCCGTACATCATTTACAAGTGTACCGTATCAGGTCAAAGATATTGTGAGAGCCAACTTTATCCTGGTATGTATCAGGCGACCCGATTAGAACTAATTTTACTGGACCGCATGCTCAAGTTCCCTCATTGGTGGATGTCCAAAGTCTCCTTGCTGAGTTAGATCAATGGCAGCAGCAAGCACCACGAAAACAAGATTCGTAATCTTTCCCCCAAAAAAACCCTGATAGGGTGCAAGCAAACCATTTCCAGGCCGTCCTTCACCTGATTCGACCAAGGCTTCCAGAACACTGTAGATCCTGATCTAATACAAGTATGCGTCGAAGTTGCAGCTGATGCAAGTGAGATGATTGGCTCGATTCGGGTTCTCAGGTAAGAGAAATTTTACTAATTGTTTGCCAGAGTGGCAAGGTACTGAGTCTCAACCCTTTAGCGTGCTATACTCCGGAGTATGTGCGGAGGACTCTTCCAATTTTGCAGACCAGCCTTGCCTCCGATTCCCTTGCATTCTAGTGTGATGTAGCATCCCAGAAATCGTATTTCTTTCCGAGTCTCTTCTCACCTAAAGGGATCCAAGAAGTCCTACCAGAAGAGTTGTTATGAAATATTTAGAGAAACGGAGTTGGGCCCAGGAAAAGTTTTCCAGACGAAGTAGAAACAATGCTGGGAGACTGTTAGTATTTATTCCGCCAATGTATTTCCAAACAATTGCGCTCTATACTTGTCAGAATAGGAATTCGCTCGTCTCTACTACAGTACTGAACACTTGCCTTAAGGGGTCAAATGATCAGATTAGCATTTGCAAACTGGCCGCTCTCGCCCGCCGTACTTATTGCACTGACTCTAACCCAGAGTTGCCTCTGCCTTGTCCCTGATAGGCTAAGCGCCAACAAGTCATCAACCAATTAACCAACTAGTCACTTAATTGGTCCCGTCAACATTACATGAAATTAATGATTACCACACGATACGCAGGCGGTACCCGGCGAGCCACACCACGCACTAAACACGCTCCAGCCGGCGTTCAACTTGCTTAGTCTGGGGTCTAGACTGTCGTCTCCTGAACGGCGCCCTTAGGGTTTCCCCTTAGTCCCGTCAGTCTCCTGAAAGTGCAATCTCTGGTGGAAAATAGAAATCATCCATCCGTAGAACTATTGGGATGAAACTACCTATATTTTAGGCCATCTACTCGCAGGAGTTCTGCAGCCTGTAGGAGGGGTCCCTGGGCCCTCAGATGTGATCTCAGCCGCTGTGTGGCTTGTGTCCCTTGAACCTTCGCGAGGGAGTCTAGTACCGATACTGTTACTGTACCGAGGACCACACCTGGGATCTTTTTTTCCCTCCCCCTTTGTGACAAGTCAAGCAAAGAATGCGAAACGGCACGAGAGGGCGGAAAGTGTATAGATCCATCGACGTGTGTTCCCGTGTTTTCGGACCACCTTAAATTGGTACCAGTTCTGGGGATGTGATATCATGTTATATGAATGAATCCCGTGGTTCGGTAGTAGTGGTCAGCGGTTCCTGCAGCGAACTAAGTGTTATTTGCGGTATGGACCTGCCGTGCTTACAGCGGACTGTAAGGAACTGGACGTACCGGCGGGTCCCAGCCGTAAGGGAACTAAGGGAACTCCGGAGTCACGAAGAACCTGGCACACTTTGCACCTCCTCCCTTTTGCCCTTGGCTCCTTGTTTTCTTCTTTTCCGGTCCAGTCCTTCACTCCTTTGGACCAGGACACTCTCGACGGGGTCGAGACTTTGTTCATCCTTCTTTGATCCTCCTTTCCCCGTCCGGTCGAATCCTCCCCCCACCCCCCCCCCTTCCCGGCGGCTCCTCAGGTTTCAGATCGCTGTGTGGAGGAGATACTGTGGACCGAGACGTGTGCGGTGACGACGGTAGAGGCATCCGACAGCCGTCTCCAACCTCCTTTCAACCCCAATCATCGCCTTATTACCCCGGCCGGAGGAGCCAACCTTTGTTCCCTACGCCTGATATGAATGGCCATTCGGGAGCCATGTCGCCTGTCTCCGTTGATGGCAGCGACTGGTCCGGCCTAAATCAATATCAAAAGTCGGACGCCGCCTTTTCGCCGACCATCTCCTCGCGAGGCAATCTAGCCACCCCCCAACCTCTGGCGTCCCCAGCGCGCCCTTGAGTCCTAACAGCATTGGACCACCACATCTGGGCAGCGGCAATCCCTCCCCACCCAGCTCAGTAGCTGCACGATCCAGTGTTGGAACTCTGGGTGATGGCCAGCGCGATGGTGGCCGACGGGGCCGACAGATGGAGGAGATCCTGCACCAACACTATGTGACCTTAAGACGATTTCTCGATGCCTCGATGCGCGAGGACCGGTTAAACGGCCGATCGAACAAAGCCCGCGATAAGCTGCTGCGACTCTCGCCCACCCAGTTCCATGAACTCAGCACCGACGTCTACGATGAGCTAGTGCGTCGCCAGCAAGCGATGCCTCCGCCGGGCCGACCTCCCCGTCCTGACGTTCCTCCCTTCCTCCCTCCGCGCAAAGACTTCCACGAGAAGCGAAACCATGCTCGCCAGAAGCTCGCCTCGCTCCAACATCAGCGTTTCCGCGACCTAGCGACCGATGTGTTCTGCGAGTTGGAGCGTCGATTTCCGCACTTCACCGGCCGCGGGCGGCCACCACCTCCCGGTGCCAGACGATCACAGTCTCGTGGCCCTCCTAGTCGCATGGGCCGGGGTTATCCATCAGGTGGTCCTCCTAGTAGCCCTAGCCCATTCCCTCCGCGCCAAGGTTCTTTAGGAGGCCCACCGGCAGGGATGAATGGAGACGGTCCTTTCCCTCGGTCTTTTCAAAGTAACACCATGGTTCCCAACAAGAGCACGATGGTGGAGGATAGTGACGATATGGGAGGAGACGATGACGATGATGCTCGGAGCGATGCGTTTGCCCTGGATGCTGTTTTGAGCAGACGGGGTACTACAACGACTCTGGGTGACAGTGAAAGAAAATTGCTCCTGGAGAGCCAGACGCAAGTTTCAGCGCTGCAGGACAAGGTCGAAAAGCTGGAGGAACAGCTTCGCATGAAGGATGAGGAGCTATCCCGGTCATCAGATGCAGACCAATCTGCAATCAGCCATAGCGAACGCCAGGAGTGGGATGATCTGCGACAGGATCTGGAGAGCAAGGTCTCCAAGGCAGAGGATCTGAACAGTTCGCTCCAGCTTGAGCTCGACCGAGTTCGGGCTGACCATGACAGTATGGAACGTGATCTTCGCAGCCAGCTCGATGAAGCCGGTCAGGGTGCACGAGATGTAGCCTTGGAGGCTCGATACACTGACTTGGAGAGCAAGCACCAGAACCTCCAAGTGGAGCTGCAACACCAACAGGAGGTCACAGCGGAGGTGCGACGTGAAGCATCTGAATTCCTTATGGAAATGAAGACCCTCACGGCCCAGAGCCATTCCAATTGGGAACGTGAAGAGCAATTATCCAACGACGTTCACAGGCTCGAAGCGGAGCTCAATGATTGGAAGCACCGTTATGCCAAAGCGAAGTCTCAGCTGCGCCACCTGCGCACGTCCTCTGGCGGAATTGCTGATCACCGGCCTGATGCAAGGATCATTGCTAAGGAGCATGAGCTGGTACAGGCTGACGGTGTCGTGAAGGACATTCATGTCACCAAGTTCCAGATGTCAATTGACGAGCTTCTCCGCATTGCCCGTTTCGAGGACTCCCAGCAAGTATCGCACCAAATCAAGTTTGTCATTGTGGCTGTTCGCCATATGATTCAGGATGTGGACCAGGCTCCCCCGCCGGTCGATGGCTCGGCTGCTCTGCGCATGAAGGCCAAGGATCGCGTCTCTGCTACTGCCAACAACATGATTACCGCCGCTCGCAACTTCGCCAGCTCCGGCGGCCTTTCACCAGTTTCCTTGCTGGATGCGGCTGCTTCACATCTTTGCACTGCTGTCGTGGAGTTGATACGCGCCGTGAAGATCCACGCCTCGCCCGCGGATGAACTGGACGAGGACGACGTGGACATGTCGCACGAGAAGTTCCCGGACTACTTCAGCCCCACGGGCGGCCAAAGGCCGCTCAGCAACCACTCTGAATATAGCGTGTTGAGTCCTCCAGATCAGGCGCACCCTGCGATGCAGAATGGCCTAACTAATGGCAATGGATATGGCTACGGGGCCCCTCAGGAGGACCACGAGCTTCAGGAGCTGAAGGTATGCCCGGTCAAGGAATATTATTCGGCTGAATAAGTGCTAATTTGTCCCCCTTTGTAGCTATATGTTGAGGATCAGACTGATAGCATGGTCCAATCCATCCAGGCTCTGGTAGCCAGCATTCGTGCCGAGTACGACATGCAGACCGTCCAGACCTATGTATCCGCCATCGGAAACATCGTTGCCAATGTGGTCTCCTCTACGGAAAACATGATTCACGACCGTAACGGCGATGTTGCCCTGCGTGAACGATCCGAGCCCGTCATTCAGATGCTCGATCAATGCCGTGGCCGGCTGCTGAACATCGCCGCCGAGGGCCATAATGCTACCAGCCCCGAGCAACTGCGCGAGGTCACCAATCAGCTACCTCCTATTGCATTCGAGACTGCTCGCCATGCCAAGGATCTTGTGCACCGCCTGGAGTCTTTAGCAAACGCAGACGAGGACGACTTCCGGTGATGACCCAAACTCACACCTTCCGGATCTGCAGTTATCACAAACGTCGTAGATGACACTGCCTATGCATCTTTGATTTGCGATTCTTTTTACTCCCCTTCGTATTTTTACCCTATTCCTTTTTTTCGTCTCTTGCTTTTGAGCGACTATCATATGTGGCAACAAGCCGACAATGCCGAAATGATGTCCTGATACGTGTGGCATAGTCACCAACCTGGATATGCAGTGGTTATGTGACCGTCTGTTTCTTAGCCTATTTCAGGGAGATAGTACTGCGGTCTTGTGATCATGATCTACCCTCATAGATATCTCGGTTGTTTTTCACTTGGCAGCATGTCCAAAGCCTGATCCGAGGAGCTCTTTTCCGGGGATGCGGTCTTTTTATATCTACAAAATACATAAGATGTACATCATGAGAATTTCGAGGGTCAACCTTCTTTTATACTCGCCATCGATGGGGTGCTCGTCCGGTTCGATCAGACCTCGCAGTCTCAAAGCGCAGAAAGGCCAGCTCGGCACCAACGACACCGTGGGTCTCGGCAGCAACAGTCTCCAGATCATACGAGTCATATTAATGGATAACAAGAATTTATAGAGAAGTACTATTTAGGTTCGCTCTAATCTAGGAGGAAAGCAGGTTGGCCATCTCGGTGCCATGTTTGCTTTAACTAGATAGATATTCGGATTCGGACTGAGCCTGTTGATAGGTCACATCAAGGTGCTGATCTTACACTTTAACAGAGTCAGCCCCGCAGAGACGGTAAAGTAACTACACCATACAATCCTTTGTTCATATACTTGAGAGGTGCCCTGCCCTCTAAGGCAGGGATTTTCTGATTCGCTCATAGCAGCCTGACGGGGGTTCGGCGCTGGTTTGGGCAGCACGATGTGGGCAACATAGAACGGCGCGAATGTCGCTCCAAGAAAGGGCTGATGTTCATACTATGTCCGAATGCAGACAAACACTGCTGACGGTGGCGGCAGAGAACGGGCATGCGGAGGTTGTCATGCTACTGCTTGATGTGGAGGGCGTCGATCCAAACTACAAACGCTTTTTGGGTTGGATGCCACTGTAAAAGGCAGCACAGCACGGACACGAGGCAGTTGTCAAATTGCTGCTTGGCGCGGAAGGTGTCAACCCTGAAATCAAGGATTATTTGGGACGGACGCCATTAGCTTACGCGGGAGAGTCCGGACACAAGACGGTGGTCGAGTTACTTCTCAAAGAAGATGCTAGCCTAGACTCCGAGGACAACATGGGACGAACGCCGCTATCCTGCGCAGCACAAAACGGTCATCATGAGGTGGTCAAACTATTGCTTGGCATTGAGAGTGTTAACATAGGCCCTGATGATTCGTGGCTGACGCCATTGATGTCCAAGTCGCTAGCATGGGCGGCCAAAAACGGACATCCTGAGGTGGTCAAGCTGCTCCTCGCCTCGGAGCGTACGGACCCTAACTCTAACAACGGTGGCGGACGGACAGCAATTGCTTGGGCTGTGGGAGATGGCCATGAGGCTGCCGTCAAACTCCTCCTCGCCACACCGGGTGTGGACCCGAACATCAAGGATACCTGCGGACTGTCGCCGATTCCGTTTGCCGCTGAAAAAAGGACATGAGGCCGTCGTTAGACTCTTGCTAGCAGCACCGGGCCTTATCCTAAACCGCAAGGACAATTACGGGATGACTCCATTAGCGTTGGCGGCCAAAAGGGGACAAGAGGTGGTTGTCCAGCTGCTGCTCGCTCAAAAACACGTCGACAAACACTCCGAAGATGCTTTGGGAATGTCTCCGCTGTCATGAGCAGCCAAAGTTGGCCATGAGAGGGTCGTTAAACTCCTGCTCGACACAGAGGGAGTCGTTACAGACCGCAAGATTCCAATGGACAAACCCCGCTATCATACGCAGAACTGAACTGTCAGGCCGGACTGGTCAAGCTGCTGCTCGGTCAAGAGCATATCGACAAATGCTCCGCGGGCAATGAACGAAAAACGCCTCATTCATTGGTAGGGAATGTACGGCGGCGTTTGGCAACGGGTCCCAGAAAAGGAGAGGAGGCGGTAGTGACGCTTCAGGAATAAGAAATGTTTTGCTTCAAGCCTTTACTCAGCACCCCGTGGGTGGAAAAATAGTGACAATGTCATCTGTAAACAACAAATCCCCCTCAAAATTGGTCATTCAGGCCATTATTGCGTTCCTCCTTCAACCTCTCTTCATTCAATGATATCCACCATGCGTGAGACGGGTCTTGAGTCGACTTAGAGCCTCCTTGCTCTTGATTGTCTGCCAATTCATTCCATGGTTTCGGACTGAGAATGTAATGTACGTTCTTCACATTCTCGTCCCGCCAGATAGCATCGTGAACGCCCTTCCACCGCAAGGTTTTGAGTGCATTGTAAATATACGGAAGGGCAACCCATCGGCCGTAAAATACATCTCCAAGCAGGGACTGATCGGCGAAATCGTAGCTCGATGTTGTAGCAGAACCGAGCTGCGTACTGATCTTCTCATAGGTTCCTTGAGATGGATTCACCACCTGGAGACCTCCATTCGGGATCCCCAGGCCCGCAGTGGCCGAGGCACCGGCTGTTTGCGCGATGTCAGGGGTGTTATGCTGGCTAGTATAGGCACAGTTGGCCGGGATCCTGTCGTGCCAAAGCGTCAGACTATCACTTTCCCTAAACTTTATTTGGGTGCTTTGTCAACAGGGAGGTGGTTAGCCGTACCAGTCTTTGGGGTAATGAGGTTTCTGAAGCGGGTTGCAGACACAGGCATGGCTGGCGGCGAACACTCGGTTTCCCGTGCCAGCCAATTCCGGTGCATCCAACTCGAGATCCATCAATTCATCCATATTCTGGAGTGCTACCATGTCACTGTCGAGCTGCACGACACGATCATACTCGGTAAGCGAAAATGGGGTGAGCTTGCTCCAACAGTCGTAGAAGCGCACATCGTTAGTGTAGTCCTTTGAAACTGATGGCAGGAGGTAAGGGACATGTCGTTTCAAAATTCCCCGTGAATCCAGGGCCTGATGACCCTCGGCAGGAAATGAATCCGTGTAGAGAGCGACGAGCGGATACTTGGAGCCCACTTTCTTGAGAGAGTATTCAAGGGTCAAAAGGCCCGACAGATACTCAGTGTTTGTTATGAGTGTAGTCCAAACTGGAAGTTGTTATCCAATTGAACCCAAATCCTCTAGAGAATCTGAAGAAATTCATACCTTTGGAACCACCCAGTGGCTGAGTGTTGTGGCCCATGATTCTGATGGTCGTGATAGAGTTCTGTCGCTTTGTGAGTGTCACATCGATGGGCCACCGACTTAAATATGACCGGTCGTAAATCACGAGGATCACTAGTAGTACCTACCCTGACTAACCGACTGGCGTAAAAATCGCGGGCAATGTTGCTCGGACTCTCTGTGAACCAAGGGGGGCAAACAGCGTGGCCTCCAGAAATCACCCTCCCATCGGATATCGGTTCGTTCGGAAGGCGGTAGAACGCGATCGTGCCCGAGCGGGTCTAGCCGCGCCGATGACCGTGATTTTCCATCTCTTGTGAAATAAGGATGTGAAATAAGTGTATGATTTACATCCAATCAAGGAGTGCGATATATTAGGGTTTATTACATAGACGATCTGAAAATGAAATCGCACCAAGGATCTACCATTGAGAACTGTAACGCAACGTATCGCCAAAAGTAAGGGGAAATTCTCCACTCTTACAGCCAATTAGTATTTGGCAATCGCAGGTACCGGATTGAATGGTATTTCTTAGGTAAAACCCGTTATAATGAAGTAACGCTAACTACGCACATTGGATCGGCGCTTACTTGCATAAGATCGCGGCATCGCTTTGCCCATTATACATAGAAGGGGTCTCGAGTACCTGGGTCACTCTACGTACCATAGTTCCTCTGCCGGGTGAGGCTTTCCTTTCTTAGCCACCGAGGCTTTTATGAGGGCACCCAGAGTCAGGCTCACGAAGTAAATTTCAGTCAGGGCTACAGTATGAAAATGAACCCCCTTACGCCAGACTTGTCATAGTGCGGGGGCATTTACATTACAGTAAGACTTGCACCGTCACAGCCGACCTATCTAGCTGTATGTAACGTAATATCTCAGAAGACACCTATATGCCTTCATAGCTGCCAGTTGGCCTGTTAAGTGACTAAGGTGCCTTTCGAGTCCCAATACTGGTGGCCAATCATGGATTCGCCAAGAATCTCGTGTGAAAAGTAATTTTCAACGCTGCGGTTGCTCACAAGTCTACATAGCCCGCATTTCGGCTGGCCGGCATTTTCAACTTAATCTAGCCGTGCGACAAATCACTGCGCGACTCTAAACGTATTGGATCCCATTGGTGGTGGGCGCAAAGACAGCGGGTAATTAAGGATGGCCCATGGTCACTCCGAGCAAGGATCCGAACAGCAAACCCCACGGCAAGAGACCGGCCGTCCGAGCGAACAGCACAATCATGCCGTCAGATAGGCTTATGATGGGGATGGTGCGACTATCTAAGAGGGAAAGCTCTTCTTCTCGGGACCGTCTTCGCCGGTTTCTACGTTAGATCGCAGGCGTAAACGGGCTTCCTTCTCGTCTTTGACGGATGATCTATCATTGATTTATGGTTTCCAAGAAGATCTTCGTTATGAACCAAATAGACGGATCTGTTATTTATTGTATACAAGAAAATCACCCAGTAAAGAGCAGTGTCGAGTTGTCACAAAAGTGCATGCATTGGAACCCCTGCTCCTGGGACTGGAATAGACGCATGATCTTACTCAGGCCGTCGCTCTCCTTGGACCGTACACTTTTGCGTATGGCAACCTAGGACCAGAAAACATTCTCCATGATCATATCAGGCTCAAGGTAAACGGATTTGACTATACAGCGGAATTTGAAACGCCGTTCATTGCTTAAAGCCATGGGGAAATGAGTTGATGGAGACTGATCCGGAATATGCTGTGGCCGATTGCGATTATATTCTGTAATAATAGTTCTTTCAAGCCATATGTATTGTTCAAATATATGATCCAATGGTTGTGTCTGTCGAACCACCACGATGGAGAACATGCAGAAAGCGAAGCTGAAACTGGATGCAAGCTACTGAGATCTAGCTGCCGAGAAGCACGAAGAGGGGAAAAAGGAAAAGAGAGTGAGCATGAGCCATCTAGGTAAGTAGGTGATAAAAACCAGAACACATGATATGGCACATGATATCCGACCATCAGTGTCAAACAACATCCTTTGACACGCTTTCTGCTTCAGAAGATATAACCTACGGTCACACTGCTTATATCAGTTCTCCTTTCTCCCCTCATCTACTCAGCCCTCTTGAATCTCTTCTTTTGTCAAATATCCTCCTTCTCCTCTCCCCCAAAAGAAGGATTCGCTTTCATCATCCACGACCATCTACTAGTAACAATCATGAATCCGCGTTTCCAGCACGAGGCTCTGTCGCGTCCGCCTCGCTATGACGAGAAAAAAGAAGAACAGAATCGACGATGCTACTGCCCAGACTGCTGCCAATTCACAGCCCCGAATCATACCTGTTGCCCAGTCTGCAGACTCTGTGTTAACTCTTTCTCTCCCGGCTATGGCTGTGGCGACTATTGTGGAAAGTTCCCCTGCTATGGCTGTTGTGACGAGAAGTCAAATCCACCTGCTGAAAACCCCCCAGTGATCAGTCAAGGTAGACTACCAGTCCTTCAGGTATGACCGTAACACCACTTGTGTCCACTAGAGCCACTAAGAAGCTTCTAAACTAGGTTGTTTTCCCGACTTAAGAAGGGTCATGAAACAACTCCTCGATTTCATACTCCCAGACCGATTTCGTCGTCCAAGACCGAACGCTTGAAAGCGATTCCGACCGTACACCTTACAAAATCATACCCAAAGCTGTTGGAGGCCGAAACAACTTCATCGATTCATTTTACGATGCAATTTCACCGGAGATCAAGCTCTTGCAGATCCTGGGTCTCGTCGGGCCATTCGATGCTCGTTCGAAGACGCACATGGCGGCGAGACGAAAGTGGTATATGCCCATTCGTCAACCAGAAGCATGGTTTGCAGGGCAAATACTCTGGTTGACGAGTTAAATGGCGATGACTTTGTTCAGATATGCCAAAGATCACGACGATACGAGTGCCTTAATCCTCGGTGTATCGGACTACTCGCCGCCTATCCTGAGCTGTGACCCTTTGGGTTTGGTCGTTTCCAGAAGCTGTGGCTGTCTTAGTCTTGGTGGACGTCTATCTCGGTCTTTTGGGCGTCGAGCTCTTCTCCTTTAGCTGCTGTTTCTTTGGGTATAACTTTCCCATTGTCATCCGTGTAGGCCCCGTTGACAAAGGGTCGCAGCTCAGGATGGGCGGCGAGTAGTCCGACACACCGAGCATTAAGGTACAACCTTTCAAGCCAGCGAGGTGTCGCAGCTTTTGCTGTACCCGGTTTCCATGAAGGTACGGATTTTTTGCGGGCCGGCCTTTGCGGCAGAAATGGCAGGCAGCATCGCGGAGATGTTCAAAGACGGGCGTCCAAGCTTGAAGTTGGGTTTTAGCAACAGATCAATCTTACCAAACCGTCCGTTTCAACCAGCGCAACGGCTCGTCTTGAAGGGTCATTGATCTTCTCCCCGTAAGGACTGTTCGTCATCCCCTCGGTGGTGGAGGAGAGTCGCAGAAGCAGTGGGCTTGTAAGGACGGCTGTATAGATCGAAACAGCGAGAATTAATAAATCGACAACCCCAAGGTGCTATTTTGACAAACAATCAACACCAAACAAACCCGCTGCTCCCCACTCGCCCTTATTTAGTGTAGCGCTGTATGTAAAACACCCTCCCCTTCTACATACTGTAAGCCCGAAGAAGCGGTGAGCTCCCTCGGAGATTAGAGCTGAATGATTAGAGCCTGTCTTTCGTAGGAGAATATAGCACTTAAGAGGATCTCTCGAAGCTCAGCAAGAGGGCTCAGGGGCTTCGGCATCGCGGCAGGGTCATCCGTATCAGCGATAGCGAGGTCAACAGCGACGGCAAAGCCGAGGGCAACACTGAGAGAGGCAGATCGCTGGTAAATATCGTGGTATCCAGGTGGATATGATGCATTATTTGCAGCCAGAGCAGCGAGATTGATTTCTTTAATCGAACAGCCTCTGTTTCCTATTTAACTAGCTTCGTGTGGATTATTACAGCAAGCGGGCAAAACAAGCTGGCAGCTTAGTTTTACGGTGTATTAACTAGTCTAGTATGGAATGCGAGGTTTTAGTATAGCAGAAAGGGTGGCAGAAAGTTATATAATCAAAGGGGGGATTTCAAAATTATCGAACGCCACTGTGCAGCGCTGAATTTTCAGGGGAGATCAGGGATCAAAGCAGTTATCAAAGTAGCGGGCGTCTAGCCGAACCTTGAGGTGGTCAGGGAAGTAAAAAAGGGAAACCGACAGCTGGCGGATTCGAACCGCCGCCCCCGAAGGGATTTGATATCCAAGGAACAAATTAGAGATTGTCCATTCGAGTCAAACGTCTTAGACCACTCGACCAAACTGCCTATTTAAAGGATCTTAGGTCTATTTAGATTCAAGTATGCTTATGTAGAGGAAAATATGAATAGAAGAAAAATTCAAGGTAGATTCGACAGTCAATGTTAGCTTTACTCGAATTAGCTGGCGGTTCTACACTTAAAGGTGGTTGAATAAGAAACGAAGAGGGAAGTAAAAAATAGGTAAACCGATAGCTAGCGGATTCGACGCCGCCCCCGAAGGGATTTAATATCTAAGGAACAAGTTAAAGATTGTCCATTCGAGTCAAACGTCTTAGACCACTCGACCAAACTGCCTATTTAAAGGTTCTTAGGTTTATTTAGATTTAAGTACTTATATAGAGGAAAATATAAATAGAATAAAATTCAAGGTAGAATCGACAGTCAACGTTAGCTTTACTCGAATTAGCTGGCGGTTCTACATTTAAAGGTGGTTGAATAAGAAACGAAGAGGGAAGTTAAATAAAAAAAAAAAAGAAAAAAGGTAAACCGACAGCTGGCGGATTCGAACCGCCGCCCCCGAAGGGATTTGATATCCAAGGAACAAGTTAAAGATTGTCCATTCGAGTCAAACGTCTTAGACCACTCGACCAAACTGCCTATTGGATGCTGAATAAGGCAACTTTTGATCTCATACCCTAAGAGAGACCCTCTGGACAGGGTCTTGCATCGACACCGTACAAGCCGACCCCGGGCTACAATGTAGATATATTTTGTTTTGAAAGAAAAAAAGCATCCATCCAGTGAGTCCTCTACTAAATTTCTATCTCCAATACTTTGAACTACAATACATTATGTCGGCACAATGACTGAAACTTATCTCATAAAGTGGGCGTACACCATGCAAATGAAGATACTATCAGTATGCATTATCTTGTTTACAGCATACATCCAATTGATGTTTTAGTAACTCGGACTTCCACCATATGCATCTATCAATAGGATTTAACATCCAGATGTTCTGCAGGGATCCTTCGTGGGACCAGTAGGTATTGTCTATTTAAATCTCCACGACTTCGGGTGTTCCCATGAAAAGAATATATGCAGATATCATGCACATCTCATTCATGCCTCTATATGTGCTTACAAAGCGTATTTGCAGCAATCACGCTATAATTATGAGCGCGCAGAGTCAGGAAGGATATCCCGTAGCCATATAGCCATCATTGCCACTATCGTCTTAGAGCAGTTATGCGAGGTAACTTTCGGGACAAAGAAACGTAATGTGTGCCTGCGGCGGTTGATACCTATCCTTGTCTTGCCGTGCTGCTTCCACCTATCCCGCTGTATATATTGCTGGCGGTAGCTCAACATCAACTCCAATGCCAAGAAAGATAAAGTACATTGGTCGGGAATTGGTAGCCACTTTCTGGTCGGTTTGATGAACAATCTCTGCTCAAACACACGGCCATCTCCGCTGCTGCCCTGGGTCCAAATGAAGCTCTTTATAGTCGGAATTACTATCTCGCATAACAGCTGGGTCGACTCCGAGGCAGCTGAGAATGAGAGTGGATAATCTTAGACTGCCAATTATCATTCCGTACGCGTGAAGTTAACCCGGAGAAATCGAGGGGGCGATGCGCAAAGTATAATGTTTTCCGAGAGACTCCCCAACCAGGATGTTGTAGAATCGATGGAAATGGGTCAAATAAAATTAAGCTTAACATAAAGCTTCTAAGGTCCAGCTTACAATATATACTACCAGACGGGCCCATTATGTTTTGGAGATTGTTCTTTGAGTATTAGTTTGTCTGCTTTAGCATAGTGAGAATACGCATGGAGAATCCTGATGCATTGCGTCGTTGGTGGGTGCTTTGTAGAAGAAAGAAAACCCACCGAGTTCACTCAGATAGGTATGTCTCTGGTACAAGTTTGATTCAGGGAGCCCATGAAGAGGAAAGATCATCACATGCCCCCCAAGCCCGAGCTATCGGTCATATATCCTATACGTGATCTCGTTTTTATGGTGAATCAGATTCCATGGAAGAGCTGGTTGGTGGTCCCAATCGTGGTGGGAAAACCTCAGACAAGAGTCCACAAACGAGTTTTCGATGGCGTTGCATTGATATACCATGCCCATTTATTTCGCAAGCGATGCGTCCAACCACCCTTTTTCTAATTTGATGCGTACTTTGGCTTTTATTGGCTAACATCACTCTACATACTTTCAAAGTTCGGATTATTTTACCGACTTAGAGTCGATGTTCCATCCACGGTCGCTATGTGGCTTTCGGGCCTTTTCAGCGACGGTCATCAACCTTGGAAATATCGGTTAGTAATTGATTTATGATCGGACAAAAACTCCGCTACATTCCCCATAAAGGTTACATTATGGCCCATGTTGAGTGCTTTGCACAAGAGCAGAACAGGGACTTGGACTACCAGAAGTATCTCGATCTGCCGTTAGAGTTGTACCTTGGATGAGCGATTGAAACATGGTTGGAAGTAAGCAGTTCTGGCTAGAAAATCGGGACTCTTCACCCTGAAATCGCAATGATCAAGTGATGGGAATCCTACTTCTCTACTATTCCGGAATGGATGCTATTTTAATACCCCAGTAACCAGCGTCAAGGGTAACAAAGCGCAGTGTCCATCCCCGCCGGACACGGAAGGGCGTTCCCGGGATTATATAATCACGAAGCTCTGGGAGCTTTTCTGCGGCGAGCTTCAATTTTTCCCCCTATAGCTTCTGTTATCCGCAACTTCCATCGTCTGTACTTTTACTATGTAAGTCTTTCTCTTCCATGTGGCTGACGGAGGGCATTGAGGACCTGTCCTTGGATAGCCGCGTTGCCCTGACCGAAAGCGCCTTCTGCCGAAGGCCATGTCCTTCCTGGAGAACTCCCAACAGCGCCTCATGTGTTAAGGTGTCGAGGCATCTACTTCTACAGCACACATGGTCTTTCTGGCGCACCGCAGCAGCTAACCCGCATGCAGCCCGGCAAACGAGTTGTCCCGCTCCGTCCTCTGCCCCTCACCATGTTTTGCCGCCTCAGGTCAACCCCACCCTCCCTCTTCTCTTCTTCTTGTTCTTTCCACCCCATTGCCTATCGATCATTCGCATCATCCGCAGCCATGTCCAACACCAAGGCTTTCTTCGACATCCAGTACGCCCCTGTGGGCAGCAGCACCCGTAAGTCTTTCCCTCCCGTTGACAGTACATGCCCGTTTTCAACTGCGAGGAGGGGTGGAGGGGTAAAACTCATTGACCCTCCACATCCTCTTTTCCCCCCTCCAGCCTTTCATTGAGGCTTCCCATCCAATCTCATCCACCTGAAACTGTCCATCCCTGTGATGTCGCTTGCCATTGACTTTGACGCTGACTTCCTCCACAGCCAAGACTGGCCGCATCAACTTCAACCTCTACGAGGCTGATGTCCCCAAGACCGCCAAGAACTTCCGTGAGCTCTGCAAGCTCCCCGAGGGTCAGGGCTACAAGGGTTCCGGCTTCCACCGCATCATCCCCCAGTTCATGCTCCAGGGTGGTGACTTCACCCGCCACAACGTGAGTTTTAAGCTTACCTCATCTCTCCCTCGCCGGGAATGACCTCTCTCTCCCCCTTGTGGGCGTGTCTCTAATGCCTGTTGTTTCCATTCGGAATAGGGCACCGGTGGTCGCTCCATCTACGGCGAGAAGTTCCCCGATGAGAACTTCAAGTACAAGCACACCCGCCCCGGTCTGCTGTCCATGGCCAACGCTGGTCCCAACACGTAAGTCTCTTTCCTCCGGCTCAGGTTGATCCCAATGGAGCCTCCTGGATCCTTACTGACCTGCCTTTCTTTCTCCGGTTCAGCAACGGCTCCCAGTTCTTCATCACCACCGTTGTCACCTCGTGGCTCGATGGCAAGCACGTCGTCTTCGGCGAGGTTGCCGACGAGGCTTCCATGCAGGTCGTGAAGGAGATTGAGGCCCTCGGCTCCTCCTCCGGCTCCGTCCGCTCCGCTGTCAAGCCCACCATTGTCGACTGCGGTGAGCTGTAAACTGCTTGATCTTAATAATCAAGTTGGGTTCGGCGGTACAGTCTCTCTTTGAGCGTGGGGTTTTCCTCTGCTAAAATAGTGGGGGCGGGTGGATTGGCTTTTCTTGGTGGCTTTCCCTTTTTCGCGTGGTGTAATCTAGACAGCCTACCTCTACCAAGCTCGCCATGCATGCTCCCTGAGGGACCCCAAATTTGTTCTTCTAATGTATTTTCGGCGTAGACCATATAATCGTGTAAAGTACTGTACAGCTGTGTCGCAACGTCGGAAGGAGGGGGAAGTGAGAATCTGCGCGGGAAAAAGTGGGGGTGGCTGGGGGACTACTTCCTACTTGCTTGTTCCCCTCCATTTCCGCCTGTGTACGTAGCTGCACCCCTCGTGCATCGCGTCGCAGATGCTCCCAATTACTTGCAGCAGGAGGAGATCCGGCTTTTGGCAATTGGAAAAAAAAGTCAAACAATATCATTCCTGCCGAGAATTTTCCATTTGACGGGGCTCGGGGTACCTGGTTCGCCAGTAGTGCCGCCGTAGCGCCTACGAAATGAAGAAACCCGACTTTGAAGGCACCAGTGAAGACAATCCTGAAGTCGCCAGTAGCTCGGAGCTTGTCCAGCAATCTATGCTCTGCGAGAACGCTCGGTGTGTTTGAATGGTTGCTCGCGACATATATACCGGATAATGTCTGGCAATTCTTGGCGTTCTCCTTCCGTTCTAGTGATCATGTCAAAGTTAGCATCAACATCCCTGGCTCGCTCTGTACTATACAACTCGAGCGTGCGGCCTCGCTGCCCGCGGTACAGGTCATATCTGTGGAATAACGTGGCCAGCACGACGGCCATTTCACGTCGCGCAAGATTCATCCTAATCGTGTTTATCTTTGGGTCAGCTTAAAAGAGCATACCAGGGGAGAAGGAAATCTATACTTACCAAACACAGGCTCGAGTGCCCCTCGAGAAGGCTAAAAAGGCACGGGCCAGCTGGGGATTGTCAATCCATCGTTGCGGACGGAACTCATACGGATCATCGTATACATCCGGGTTCAAATGCAGGCACAGAGGACTCATGCTGACAAGAAAGCCGGCAGGTACGACGTACTCGCGGCCGGACACATGCTTATCACGGTACACGACAGGCTGGTCAGCAGCGAGACACAACTGGCGATTCATGACTCCTGGGTGCAGGCGGATAACTTCCTGCAAGACGGCATTGAAGTAGGGCAACCCGTCAACCTGCGCAAAAGGTGGGATGGAGTCCTCATCCGGGATGGCTGCCGCGAGCTCAGCCTTGAGTCGTTCAAGGGCGGGGAGGATTCGCCAGAATCTCGTACACAGCCGCGATGAGGGTAAATGCGGTGGTGCCCTCGCCAGCAAATATGACGAGCTGTGCCTCACTTGCCAAACAAGCATCAGTCTTGTCAGCGGCAGGCAAGTTGCTACTGAGAATACCCTCAAGATTGTACTCTTGATTCTTTCTGGATTTGGGTCACTTCTGATCTCGCGAACTCGCTCAACCCACCATTTCGTTGGAGGTTAGCTTGACCTGCAGCGTACCAGGGATAAGATGACACACATACCGATTTCGTGTCCACGAGCTCTGCCAGGTTGGGCATCATAGCCTTGACAAGCCAACCGGGAGACTTCTGCATCAGAAGGGCAAACCACGGGAAGAAAATAATGATACGAGTCAGCCCAAAGAACATGTCGGTGGCGTCGAAGGAGGGTTTTCCGAAGTAGGTGCGCTCCATGAACTCGAAACTGTCACCAAAGGCATACCTGGTAATGACATCGCTGGTGCATGAAGCCACACTTCGTAGTAAGCCTCATACCAGTGCGTCAAGGCTGAAAGATAGATCAATTCACAGCTCCCTCCATCAAAGTAAGGTCAACTGGGTCCTCTCTTACCAGCTAACTTGGGCCCCGGAATGTTCGCCAGTGGCGACAGATACACGGCGATGGCACTGAGTGCACAGACCAGTACTTGAATCTATAGCGGATACATACATTGATAAATACCTACACAGATCGCCTGAGTGATGATCAGGGCAACAACTAAAACAGATATCTTCCATGCGACGTCTCGTAGGTCAAGGTCGGCCAGCCTGGCGCTCAATTTTGGGAAAGTCTCCCCAGTTCTGGCAGGATCTCTGGTGAAGTCGACATGATTGCCTCAGGAGATTAGTGGCAGCAGCGAAAGAGGAAAAATCAATACATCAAGATTCTACTATCCCTCTGCACAGTCATTCGGTGCTAGCAATATACACACATGTTTGATGATTTTGATTACCCTCCCGATCTGTGTGAGCAATGTAAGACGGATTTCAGACTCTAACTCGGTCCCCTTTCCTTTGGTAGAAGCTCCATCAAGAAGTCGAAGGCTGTGTACTGTACTCTCTCTGGCTAACATTGATGACCAACACTACAGAGCATCTCACCTATAGCTGAACGGCAGGCGGTTGTCTCAACGAATCGCAGATGGAGAGATGTAAGCAAACCGCCCAGTATGCAAGAGAAAGAGAACCCAGTCATCTTGCAGCATATAAGAGCAATAATGGTTACATACACTTCGTATAAGGCCCATAGTTGCTTTAGCTCAGGACTAAGCATCCCTTCAGCCTGTCTCTATTCGCGGAACGTGACCCGATCGAATTATGTGACTACTTCACGGCCTCCTCGGCCCCTCCCAGGGGCAATGCATGATTATGATGCACATGCGCGCCCGATCACAGTGGGACTGGAAGTAACGCGTCTGTCTTATCTTAGCTTCAATACGCTACCCTCGGGTGCCCACCGAGGGTAGGCCAGGGTCCAGTAGACCCCCACTATGCGAAGGCCAATATCTGCTTTTCGTTTCCTGCCAATCCACGCCATCGCCCGCCGCCTCTCGGCCCCTCCGAATTGACCCGGATAGTTCTTTGTTTGCGGCATCACTAACTTGGAACATAGATGTTGTATTTGTAATCTAAAAGGAACCCTCAAGATATGTAGATTGGTAATCAATGATCGTGTTTCACTCCGATATGGAAACATATGAACCAGCCGATTCTGGCTATTCTTGTTGTGCGTACACATCCGGCTACATTAGTTCGTGTTGACCCGACGCGGACCCCCGAATTGACTTCTGCTCTCCTGAATTTTTACACGTCTTTATCGTATATCAAGGCTTCGACTGTTGCTTTCGTGACCGGCGCTAACCGCGGTTTGGGCCTTGGGCTCGTGAAGGGCTTCGTCGCAAAGCCGGACTACGTGGGTTCCTCTTTCTCAATTGCGACTTCACTCAGCACGAGCTAGTGGCTGACCCGAGGCACCACCAATAGATTGTCGTTGCTGCGGTCCGTGATCCCGCGCATGCAACTGCCCAGGAACTCGCCAAGCTATCTACAGGCGAAGGTAGCCGTGTTATCGTGGTCAAGTATGATGCCAGCGTCGAGCAGTCTGCCTTCGACGCCGTCAAGGAGGCTACCGACCATGGTGTCGATCACCTCGACTACGTCGTCGCCAATGCCGGCATCGCCAAGGTGTATCCCTTTGTCAAGGATGTCAAGCGGGCTGATATCCTCGAGCACATCGAGGTGAACGTGTTGAGCGTTGTGTCACTCTACCAGGCCACGCGTGATCTGCTTCAGAAGTCGGCAATGAAGCCGGTTTTCGCCATCATGGGATCTGGAGCCGGAGCTTTGGGGTAAGGATACCCGCATCACAAGATCTATGCATCGATACTAAATCTCTTCCTAGACGCCAGCCACCCATTCCTAGTGCCTCATATGGCGCCTCCAAATCAATTCTCCCCTGGTATGGTGTTCGGATCAACGCCGAAGATGAGTGGCTTAACACTTTCGTCCTGGATCCTGGCTGGGTTCAGACCGACATGGGGAACTCTGCCGCGAAGGGCTGGGGGATTGAATCGGCACCGGATACCATTGAGAAGTCCACCGGTGGTATGGTGAGCGTGATCACCGAGGGAACCAAGGAGCAGTACGGTGGCAAGGTCGTTCTATACACTGGCGAGGTTCAGGAATGGTAAACTACTAAGATCATATTTTATGGTTGGGATAGAGGAACACCTTGATAGTGAATACAAAGCTGGCTTTTTGCGCACGGGGAAAATTTCTTGTCTGCTAGAAAAGCCACATCCGATAACTCGAATTGGCCGAACTTCTGAACTTGTAAGAGAAACACTGGGCGGTAGAAAGATAAGAAAAGAAGAGAAATCAAGAATTCTCCGGTCCTAGAGGATCTCCCGTGGCCTTCTGTTAGAGTGGAGAAACATGCAAGCCTCCATTATGACATTGGCAGCGATTATTGCCTCTTCGGTGTTATTTACCCCTCAAGTGAAGGCTGGGTTTAGCATTATGTCAAAAGTACGTTGAATGAGTTCCAGTCGGTCAATACCGCTCGGGGCTGTGTTGTTGTTGCAAGTTAGGTAGCAATTGGCAGGTATCGGGATGCACGATTGATTACCACTTGGAGGCTTATTGAGATCGGTCCTCGATCTAGATTTTCTGGTATCCAGAGTACATATAGTATGAGCACTTGAAGTTGCCAGTCCTCATCCTATTTCTCGTGGTCGTTTGGAGGATTCATCACGCTTGGGACCTTTGGACAGAAAATTGGTGTATTAGGGATCTTCAAGTCGCTAAATTCATGGTCTTGGACGTATACGATCGCGAGATCGTCGCGATCACTCGCTCCGGACTTGAAATAGATCATACTTTCCTATCATCATCGCTTTTCTAAAGAATTTAAGGCAAGTAAGCTACAGCCTTAGAACCGCAGACTTGAGAATAGGAAACCGGTACATAAGGGATATGAATTCGGCATCTATTCTAGTGTAATTCTCGGCCCATGTTGTAATCTCCTCGGAATCATTGTCGTTATGCCCGAGCAAGGAGCCGAAATAGCGCAATAATTCATCTGCCTCACCCCGAAAGAATATGCATGCTTTAGTGAACGCCCTGATCAATGTCAGTGACCATCGCTAGGTCATAGTTCCCTCGCTGGCCCTATAGAAAGACTGGTACCTGTAGTATACGGAGAAAGGCATCATGAAAGATGGCGGAGCAACCTTTGCTAGATCTGATAGCTTCTTGGTACTATGATATCTGATTCTTGTAGCCATATGATTGGCTATATAATGAAATGCCGCATTCCTACACCGAAAGCTTTTTCGTTGCCAAAGTCAGGCAGATCTGCAAGCATTAGCACGGCAAGGTACAATGTGTAGGGATCCAAACGACCTACGATTACACAACTCCGCATGTACAGCAACTGACACAACATGCAGCTAGATTGTTACAACGTTGTCCATTGTCCGGATCGGGACCTTGAGATTGAGGTATCGTCACACAAAAATCTGTCGAATCGAGCTGATGCCGAGGAGCAATCGAGTGAGTGGGATGCAATCCTATGTCAAACGATATTATTGCCAGTAAATAGTACCTGCAGTGTCGGATATCCACCATTCATGGATCTTGGCACAGGGAAAGATAAATTAGCTCAGTTGATGGCCACCACCTGCGGTTTGGAAGCCCTGCCTCGGACCATGGGGTGCTCGTGGCTGATATTGCTGGTCGGGACTTTTGAAAGAACCAAGTGTCGTCATGACACGGTCTAATATTCGAGCATATAATGGACGGGGCTTGTAAAAGTAGATTGGAAAACGACTGACAGTCAACATGTCGACTACAACAGTGAGTATCAATATGGACCATCCATCGATTCATAGGGTATGTAGTCTTTTACTATTACACCTGCAAATGGCGTACTTGTGAATTTCCCTCAGGTCATTTTCGCCCATTCCCGGGCTGCCACTCTCCGCACTCATTGCCTCATTCAGAATATGCCTCAGCCTGTTGTACTAGGCAAAATCATGTTTCCTCTTCCTTTGGGCCTTCCCCGTGAGTTGAATGACATAAGATGGGTCCTTGGCTTTCTTAAGCAGTTCGAACCTATCTCTGTAGGTGAGTTTAGCAGAAAAAATGATCTTTGGAAGTTTTGGAAACTCCATTAGGTTGCATCCAATGTCCCTAAATCTTTTCAAAACATCATACAAGGCCGCCTCACGGTTGGAATTTTGGCATCAACGGCGCGAAAGTATGCCGTACTGTGTTTGCAGATTTTGCATGTCAAATGGGGCTGTAAAAGCCTAGGAGGATCATGGATTGTCCAGCGCGCACGATATGTTCTCTTATGGCCACACCGTTTGTTCGGACATTGCACGAGGACCTCTTCGGCACAGTCTCTCAAATCTGATCCTGAACGGAGTAGTACGGCAATATGAGATGTTTCCTTCCTGGCTCTAGCAGAAATTGCCAACGCTCGTGTTCTTAGACGTGTATATTTCTGCCGAGGGTTGATAGGGGTGAGAGCTGAATTTTGTCCTTCGCAATCCAGCCGACCACAATTGGATCCTTCATGGACCACAATGACATAAGCTTCTAGCATGTCCTTTTGGAAACGCGGGAAAGCATCATCAAGAACAGGCTTTTTGCATGTGAAACACTTCCTTTGAATCACTTGCTCGGCAGGTCCTGGGATTGTGCAACTTTGCATCAGACCACCTCCTGTCTGCGCTATTTCCTTGACATATTGTAATGCCACATCAACTGCAAGAGCAATGATAGGAGGTGTACCTGGATCAAAGGACTTATCATGTTCTCTCCAGTTCAAAAGCTGAAAGCCAATACAAGCATATCTCGATTCGATATTGGCTCCCCATTAAGTCTCAGGCCAGCTTGGGCTTGGATCCAGTCAACAAACTGTTGTGGAAGTGCTTCCCAAGTGGTGCATTCTCGTGTCATATTCCAGGGGGCTTCCAAATCGCTGAAATCTTGTTGGAACTCTTCATCAAGGAAATCTTGGTGAACTTTCTCAAAAGACGAAATGGTTTCCTTTAATCTTTTGGCTCTGTCTCTCTCAAGGCATTCCTGTATGTCTGTTAGTAGTTGCTGATTAAGGAAAAAACCTTCGGTTATATCACCAATTTATCCTGCGGAACTTCTTCCCTTTCGAACTTCATCATCGGTTTTAGAGACACTGTCAAACCTTGAAGTAACACTTTTTATCTCTTCTGATTCCTCCTTTCTGCGAACTCGGCGTTGGTACGTTTCTGGAAAAGCTGCTTCAAAAGCCTTCAAGGCTAGCTGATCATTCTTGTCACGAAGATTCTCTTGTTTGCGAGTAAGTCGATTGACCTGAAGAGAAGGGAGGCAAGGAAAGCAGTTGACGGTAAAATCTTTTCCATCACCGACTAGCCGTCTAGCCACTGTCAAAGCTAGATCTTGGGCCTCTCCGTAGATTTTCCGGGCTTCAAGACCAAGTTTAGCTAGGCCGCTTCTGACAAAGAACTCTGGGTGTCGGACATGGAGAATGAACCTCTTTAGAGATCGGTGGCTTTCATCAAGTTCAAGATAAAGCCTCACAGGCTTGAAAACCCCCCAGAGAAGATATCGAACCAGTCGGGGACCTAATTCTCTCTTCATCTCCTTCCAGACAGTGTTGCCCCAGCAAATTTCAACGATTGCAGCCATGTTTCCTCGAATTTCACGTACAAAATCGCGATGGGGCTGATAGAACTCATCGGTATAAAACTCGATCATGTCCTCAGTTCGCCCCGTCCGGCATACCTGGTCGAAGATTAACGCATTTTGCGATGAAAAGCCACTATTGTGTAGTAACTCCATCGTTGGGCTTGAAGGATCATCGGTAATTCGATCCTCGGGGTTTGCGACGTAATAGGTTGGATTCATGAGGTGGCATGCGAGCGAAGACTCTATAGAGCCACTTGGGGGTAAAAGATCATGAGAGGGTCTTTCTACCCCTTGCTTGCTCCATGTAGCTGTCTCTCGCTCGACAAACTTCGCAAAAGCCGAGTCCAGATTCCAACTAATCCGTGGGCCTACTTTTTGTCAGCTGACTCATGGTTAAGAAGACGAAGAAGCCAGAAATGACGTACGATGCTCCCATCTCTTGTCGAGTGCTTCGATGAGAGCCAGATATTGCGTTATCTCAGACAGGTCAATCTCGTTGTGAAAATTCTTGGGATCTTCAAGCCAGAGGTCCCCGAAAAGGTGGAACTGAAAAGCCACAGACTGTATGTCGCCAGAGTTCATTGTGAAGTGAGATTGGGGAGCAAAAGTAAATGTCGTGACAGAAGGAATCTGATGAAGATCCTTGATGCGAATAGAAGACGTTGAAGTGAAGGGGAAAGTGTGAGCAGGAACGTCCTTCCTTCAAAAGAAGGCGCAGTCGAGAGTGTCAATAAGAAGGAAGGGTGTGAGACAAATATCTCTGAGCCAGCACAGATGGCCAGGGGAGCGGGTGCGGTCCGGTCGAAGGAGCAGAGAGGGAAAGATAACGAGCGATGGTTCATTGAACTGTCAAGGCCGAGATGATCTGCCAGACAAGAAGATATACAGCGGGATGACTGAGACCAGATAAACAGGACAAGGAAGTGCGCAGTTTGCCAGTCAACCCGGCAGGCTAAGTGAAGCTTTCCCTGCTCTCACGGAAGTAATTAAGAGTTGTAGGTAGTATCATTAAATTGTTTAAGTGGTACAATTAGCAGTAGATTCCATATCCACCAGGACTAGAGAGCCTCAATATGAACACTAAAGGTAGCCATACAGTTAACTCCTAAAGCAATAAAGGGAAATAAAGACCAAAAAGACGACTGCTGGGCAGCCTCCGAACAGACTATTGACCGATTACAAGAGATCCGAGTCAATCCGCGTTAGACCATTCCGGCACAACACCCATTTGTGATGATCTCCCAAGTCTACAATCACTTTAAGATACCTTTCTCGGCTGAATAAAGTTTGGTACTGTGTAATTAAATTATCTATCACCTATGCTTGGGGGTGCCTGCCCCGGGCAAAGGGTTTTAGCGCCAAAGTTACCCGTGGAAAGGGGGCCGTTTCTGGCGTCAAAAGTGGTTATTTTCGGCGCCGATTTCACAGGTTCTCGGATCCTACATGTAAACACACGTACAATCTCGACTAGGTGTTAAGCTCATGGCGGGAGCAAGTTGGTGCACATTTTAATGCTACCCGAAAGACGTTAGATTAAGCATCAAATGGGTTAGCTAAATCCATCCTAATTTATTAGAAGCTTTAGAAACAAGCTTTCCAGTGAGGTCGTGCTCAAATGCAATAATCAATAATCAAAGAGACAACGATTGCTCTCTACAGCTACCCAAACTCCCATATTGTTTCCCTCTCTATACCCGTCTATGAAAATTATCAATTGTCGATCTGAGTGTAACGTAATAGATAATCTTGTCTGGTGACATATGATATCTTCTACACAGAGCAGTCGTCGGGCTCGTCATAGTCATTTCCGTTCTCCTCGCTAGGTATTTGGTTAATGATATCATTGGTCTGGGGTCCTGTGTATGTTCTAACATAGTGTCAGTACTTGCTGCTGCCCTGATCATTGGAAAGCTGTCTTACCCTCTTGCTGCCACCCACCACCAGACCAAAGCAAATATGGCGATAAAGGCAGCAACGCAGATTGCATAGTTCCTAGCCCAAAGGATATTAGTATATTGTAGTTTGCATGGTCGTCAGGAGGGCTCTTACATGTTGGCGGCGGTCACAGGCAGTTGGGATGGGAAGAAGAGGATGGTACTGATAAACAACACCCAGATTACAGCAATGTAGTTGATAGGAGTGCCCCATCTTCCTAGAGTAAACGGCCCCTCAACAAACTTGACTTTGTTCTTGTATATCTGATGTGCCAGAATGACAGACACATAGGACAAGTCGAGTGCTGGGGCCGTGACACTGAATATGGCCGTTGCCGTCTCGGTGGAGCCAATCGCAATGACGTTTAAACAGATGCTGAAGAATACCACGAACCAGACCGCGTTGACGGGAGTGTGAGTATAGGGGTTGACCTTTGAAAGAAATCCAGAAAATGGAAGTGCGTTGTCTCGGGCGAAGGCATATGCCATTCGAGTGTCTGCTAACATAGCTGAGCAGCCCGTGAAAAATTGGACCAGGATAGCGAAGGCCCACATCACAGTGCCACCACGCCTTCCACCAGCATTCAAGAATATTTGAGCGGCGGGTAGGCCCGTCGGAGAGCTCAAAATTCCCTCAAAATCAGTCAAGCAAAAGCACAAGCAGACAGTGAGAAGCCACCCAAAGGCTCCAGATACCAGCACTGCAGTCCTGATAGCGACAGGGCCACGCACAGCGGCATCGTGCGTTTCCTCTGACATGCTGTAGAGAAAGTCAAATTAGAATCATGTGAAGCTCACATACGAGGCTATACGTACTGTGTCGTCCCATCGTAATCGGTCATGGTCCACGCAACGGACAAGAAACCCAAGAAGAAAGAGAATACTTTGGAGCCCCACCCGGAGCCGTCCGTAAAGTGGGTAAAGACCCACGAGGCCGGCTGCTTGTCTGGGGTGAGGTATAGAAGTGCAACACAGATGCAGATCGTAGCGGAGACTAGTTGAGATCAGAACTTGGAAGGAGATGTGTGGGCTGGACTCATACTGTTGATTGGGGCAAACCATAGAATCAGTCGATGCAAGGTTTTTGTGCTCAAGGAACAGAGGATGCCGAGAATGACCAGCATTCCAATAGATACCAGCACGGTCTGCATTGCCGTTCTAGCATAGCATTAGCATATACATTCGATCGATGACTGGGAGTCCCATACGGTGTGTATGAGTATTCGCCATTGACGAGATCCGAGTTCATACTGACGCATGCCAGCAGCATCTGACTGACGGTATAGGCCACACTCGACACCCCCGCCGTCTGTCCCAGCAGATTGCACCAACCCTGAATCCACGAAAAGATGGGGACTTGGTCAGGAGGCACCACGTGCTTTGTGACAAAGTACATGCCACCTGCGGTTGGATATGCAGAGACCAGCTCTGCTACAGAGCTCCCGATGCACATGGCCATGCAAGAGCCGATCAACCAGCACCATACGGCGGTTGCTGGGCCTCCCGCTGCTAGCGGCGACCCAAATGTCGCTGGCACCGAGCCGAGGACACCGAGGATGGAGATAGCATACGACACGGTGGACCATTTCGAGAATTCTCGTCGCAACTCCTGGATACCGGGGAAATAAGGTTAGACGGCAATACCCGCAGATTCCGGAGCTAGGCGGGCATGTCCACCGTACCTGTTTATAGCCAATTCGGGCGAGCAGACGCTCATCATCATCCTGGATCGTAGCCATCGGCGGTGGTACCAGAGGAAGCGGGTTTCCAATCGAATTCGTGGAATTCCCCTTGGTTTTCCGATCTGGGTCTAGGGGGTTGACTGTCAGAACCATCATACGGAATGAAGAGGGGAGGGAAGAGATAAGGTTGGGAGAAGAAAAAGCAAACATCAAACATCAGAGCGCCCTGTTAAAAGGGACAGAGGCAACTTACCGTGCAGGGGAGTACGCTAGAGACTATTCTACGGGAGGTATAATTTTGATGTCCGATGGTGACGCCAGATGGAGGGGCTAAGCTCCGATCCAGGAGCGTCGAAAAAGAGACGGTGAGAATGAACCAAGCCTAAAACCTCCAGACGGGGCTACCGGCGATTTGGCAAAATTGGAGGGCAATCCGATAAGCGCGAATCAATTGATTCGAGGGTATGCACGTCCAGAGATTAGGGCCAGCCAACCCAGCCATGCAGCCATCCAGTGAGTCTAGCGATAGGGGGTTCGTGAACGGATGACAGGGGCAGAAGCATCGAGAGGGTTAGGCATGTGTGACGGCCACTGGATAATTATTGGAAGCGCACAATGCTATCCGACCGAGATGGATGGTCGGAGGAAGTTTCCGACTTCTTCACTAGCCTGCCTCAGCACGGAGGCGGAATGGATGCATTGGGGCATATTAATATTGAATGTTTATCCCGTGTAGGCGGAATAGCGGTGGAGGCAATGGCGACGGAGTATCTAACAGGACGAAGTCGCCCGCTCCTCGGGGATCTTTCTTGGCTTCGTAATATTAAGCTGGGGGGAACGAGGGAAGACTGAATGAACATGGATCTAAAATTCGGTTGTTCGTTTTGTTCTTTGTTTGTGCTTGAGACTTGGAGTCAAGTTGGTTCAGTGGGTTCAGTCACGGTTCCACACGTGAAGAGCTTCGGAGCCACGTAAATCCGCGGGAGGTAAAGGTGGTCAATCCGGTATATCGTCAACACCGCGGGGTGCAGCTTCGTCTGTCATGCTCTACTGATCTCCTCCACCTCCGATTCCCTCCACGGTATGATCTACCATGGCTGACCAGATGTATCACGCAATGGGCCAGGGCGCCGGTAACGACCCTTCGAACCCTCAAGCCCAACACCTCCCTCCTCAACCATACCCAGCCGCTGGCTATCCTCCGGGTGCAGCTCCTCCCCAGCCGGGAGCTGGCTATGGCAATCCGTCGCCGAATCAGTGGCCTGCATACGGTTCCCCCCAGCAGCCATACGCGACTCAGAGCCCAGATGCCGCGTACAATACCGCGCAACAGGCACCAATGGGTGCCACCGGAGATCCCAGTATGGCTGGTCTGGCCTCTCAGATGAGTGGCCTGGGGATTGCGGCAGATGCTGGAGCTAGGACGCATCGAAAGAAGCATCGTCATGCTCACCATGACATCGGAGCTGGCACGACTGCCCCGGCGCAAGGCTTCAACAACGCGATGCCGCCCGCGGGTGGTGTGCAATCGACCCCTCAATTCCTCAACACAGGCCTGAACCAAAGCCCGCAGCTCGTGGCGCCTGCTGGTGTTCCTCAGCCTGGACTGTCCGCTCCAGGAATGACATCGCAGCCAGGGATCCCCACTGGTGCGGACTCTGTGGCCGCGCAAGGTCGAATTGACCCCGAGCAGATCCCCAGCATCCCCCGATCGCGCGACTTGCCCGCTCAGCATTACTTCAGCCATGTCTACCCGACGATGGACCGGCATCTGCCCCCTCCTGCCTCGATTCCGTTTGTCGCCCACGACCAAGGAAACTCCTCGCCTAAGTACGCCCGCCTGACGCTAAACAACATCCCCTCGACCTCCGACTTCCTCTCCTCCACCGGCCTTCCTCTGGGCATGGTCCTGCAGCCCCTCGCACCGTTGGACCCTGGCGAGCAACCGATCCCCGTGCTGGACTTCGGGGATGTCGGCCCCCGCGCTGCCGACGATGCCGCACGTACATCAACCCCTTCATGTCCTTCCGCGCCGGTGGCAGCAAATTTGTCTGCAATATGTGCACATTCCCAAATGACACGCCCGCCGAATACTATGCGCCTCTGGATCCAAGTGGCGCACGTGTGGACCGCATGCAGCGGCCAGAATTAATGATGGGCACGGTCGAGTTTTTGGTGCCGAAGGAATACTGGAACAAGGAGCCGGTGGGTCTGCGAACGCTCTTCTTAATTGATGTGAGCCGCGAGTCGGTACATCGTGGTTACTTGAAGGGCGTTTGTGCAGGTATTGCGGAGGCTTTATACGGCGAGGATGGGGAGGCGGATGGCTCTGAAGGTGATGAGTCCAAAGCTCGTAAGCTGCCCGCCGGCGCGAAGGTTGGCATTGTCACATACGACAAGGAGGTGCAATTCTACAATCTCACAGTAGGTGGTCCCAGTTCGCCGAATAGCGAGCCCCGAGCTAACTGGACACTCAGGCGACGTTAGGCCAGGCACAGATGATGGTAATGACCGATTTGGAAGAGCCATTCGTACCACTAAGTGAGGGCCTGTTTGTTGACCCGTACGAATCGAAGTATGTGCCAGTCAGCTATTGCTTTTTCCAAGCTACTAACCCGTGCAACACAGATCCGTGATCACATCTCTTCTAGACCGGATACCCGCCATTTTCTCCCATATCAAGATCACTGAATCAGCATTGCTTCCTACCTTGAATGCGGCTCTCTCGGCCCTGCAGCCCACGGGAGGCAAGATTGTCTGCGCGCTGGCTAGCCTGCCAACGTGGGGCCCCGGAAAGCTGACGGAACAACGAGATGACCGGAGCGTTCACGGGACAGACGCAGAGCGGAAGTTGTATACCACAGATGATCCGGCATGGAAGAAGACCGCTAGCAAGCTGGCTGAGGCGGGTGTGGGCGTTGACTTCTTCATTGCGTCTCCGGGTGGCGTCTATACGGATGTGGCGACCATTGGTATGTTTGGAACCTAAGACGTGGCGTGTTTGGAGAACCTGGAAGGCTAACTTGATGATCAGGGCATGTGGCCGCCCTCACTGGAGGCGAGACTTTCTTCTACCCCAACTATCACTCACCCCGCGACACCATCAAGGTGCGGAAGGAGCTGGCTCATGCTGTCAACCGAGAGACAGGATACCAGTGTTTGATGAAGGTGCGATGCTCGAACGGCCTTCAGGTATCGTCCTACCACGGAAACTTCGTACAACATGCCTTGGGAGCCGATCTTGAGATCGGCGCTGTGGACGCGGAGAAGGCTATCGGTGTTCTCTTCAGCTATGACGGGAAGCTCGACCCCAAGCTGGACGCGCACTTCCAGGCCGCATTACTGTATACCTCTGCGGATGGCCAGCGCCGGGTCCGGTGTATCAACGTGGTGGCCGCTGTCAATGATGGTGGCATGGAGACGATGAAGTATGTGGATCAGGATGCGATAGTGGCAATCATTGCCAAGGAGGGTCAGTCAACCGGCAACTCGCAGACACCCAGTGACTTTCTTTTCGTGCTAACCCTCTTCTGTAGCTGCCTCCAAGACACTCGATAAGAGCCTCAAGGACATTCGTGCCAACATTTCCGAGAAGACAGTTGATATATTCAGCGGGTACCGCAAGATCTTTTCCGGGTCACACCCGCCTGGCCAGCTGGTTCTGCCGGAGAACTTGAAGGAATTCTCGATGTACATGCTGAGCTTGGTGAAGTCCAGGGCGTTCAAGGGTGAGTGATCTTTCTTTCTCATTGGACGGCGACCTTCTGACTGACACTGGTTCTACAGGTGGCAACGAAGCGATAGACCGCCGTGTCCATGACATGCGCATGATCCGATCATTTGGCTGCACTGAAATGTCTCTCTACCTCTACCCCCGCATCATCCCTATCCACAACCTGCAGCCGGAAGACGGTTTCGCCAACGCGCACGGTCAGCTTCAAGTCCCGCCAGCGCTGCGGGCTAGCTTCTCTAAGATCGAAGACGGCGGTGCCTACCTCGTGGACAACGGTCAGGCCGTTCTACTCTGGCTGCATTCGCAGGTCTCGCCCAACCTCTTGGAGGACCTGTTCGGCCCCGGCCACGACTCGCTCCAGGAACTGAATCCCAACACTTCATCCCTGCCGGTGCTGGAGACGCACCTCAACGCCCAAGTGCGGAACTTGCTGCAGTACTTCTCCACGGTGCGCGGGTCCAAGGCCGTGACCATCCAGTTGGCCCGGCAAGGCCTAGATGGGGCGGAGTATGAATTTGCTCGGCTGCTGCTGGAGGACCGGAACAACGAAGCCCAAAGCTACGTGGACTGGCTGGTGCATGTCCACCGGCAGATCAACTTGGAGTTGGCCGGTCATCGCAAGAAGGAGGAATCAAGCGGCGAGAGTACATTGGCTAGTCTATCGGCTATGCGATCACCAATGTGGTAGAGGAAGGGAGGGGAGCGGGTGGAGAGGAGCAGTCACCACGGCCTTGCCCCGAAGATCTATCTATCTCGGCACCTCCATTGTTCGGCCCAGCCAGGCACTCCCTGTCCTTCCCTGGTCTATCCAGCCAATTTCATGGCCTCCCGTTCCGGGCTACCGGACTGCAGGAACAACGATCCCTGCCCACGAAAAAGGAACGGGCGATTAAGGCGGGCCGAAGCAGGAAGGTGACTGCAGTGGCTGTGTGATGGTGGAGTGGAGCCCCCACCAGCCAGGCACCGGGGGTGCCACAAAATGGCGCGAGACTCGGAAAGTTCTCTCTGGACACAGTAGTATACCAAGTAGTTTTTGTCATGACATAGTTTACTATTACTACGCACTTTACAGCACCCTTGCATCCGCACATTGTTGCATTATTGCATCGTCATCTCGAACCCTCTGCGGCCCACCCAGGATGTCTGAGGTGATGAACACAGCCTTGTCCGCCAAGCCTACCGAGACCTCGTTCAACTTGGCAGTGACATAAGAAATCAGCAGGTGCGCAAGATGGGGGGCATCTCCCAAGCCTTCCCAAGGCCTTCTAGGCCCTCTCGACAAGGCCGTCAAATTGGCGAGTTGGGGTTAGCAGGCTAGCGGGCGCTCTAGGACCGCAGGTACCAGGCAGAGCCCGATCGCCCCCTGCGGCCAGCCCGAAGACACGGTCTAGAATCATCACAAGCATTTCTGGAAGTGCGGAAGGGTGGGCAAAGTGGGCAAAAGTGGGAAGAAAGATGCAAAGAGGGGTGCGATCGCCCCGCCGGTTGTTGGGCCCTGTTGCGGCCCCGGACCAGCCCAGTTCTTCGGTGAAAGCAACAGTCCCTTCTTCCCGGAGTACCTACTAAACCGCGAACTGCCTAGTTTGGCCCACTCCTGCCATTAAGGTGTCCCACCGGCCGTGGGACGGACACACGCTAGGGCTAGAGCGATCGGCCATAGGGCAGCATATGCCAGTGGAATGGGCGCGATGGGCCTTTCGCGCAACGGGTCTCGCCATCGCAGGAGGGAAGAAAGCAGTCGAAACGGATGACCTCGTATACCAAAACACGGCGTCCCTCGGGTTTGGGCACTGTGGTTCAGGGTCTTCAGCTCAGCTTCAGCATGGGCCACACAACAAACCATAGCAAATCGAATCGCAGAACCATAATCAAACTCACATTAATAAGGTGAAATCAACCAGGGACACACTCCCTGTCATTTGACCAAACCCAGATAAATCGCCACCACAGCAAGCCCTTCCCGATTGGATCGACAGGTACCCAACGGGCCCTGCGACGTCAGAGGCACTGCACTAGCACCGAGGTGGGGGGCGATTGGTGGATAGCGATGCAGAAACAGAAAATTTCGTCGGGTGGTCGGGTGGATTGGCCACAGCCAGCGATATCCAGGAACAAGACGAGGTCGGGCCTCTCGGCCAGACAGCCACGGCGGCGGTGGGGCTTGACGTGTCGCGCCCATCTCATAGGCCGGCTGGATGGCGCCAATGTGGAACACGTCAAACGATCCATGCAGGTCCAGGGTGCACCGGTCAGATTGGGAACGGCAAGGGCAAGGGTAAGGGCAATGGCAAATGGCAATGGCAATGGCAATGCTGGCAAGCGCACCAGAATGCTGCTCACACTGGTAGTTTCTCCAGGCCCGATGGACTCATCTCGTGGGTTCGGTTGAGCCTGAACGGCGTGATTCTATATTGGGAGTATTGGAGTCTTTGTTCAATGGTTCGCATGGTCCCCGAGCGAGTCAAAAGACGTGTCCGTGCCGCCATGCTGCCGAGGCCAGATGCCCTGGGCAAGACTTGCCCTCGCGAGTCGGGAGAAGGTTCTTTCGCCGCTTCTATCGTTGGGGAGAACCGCGGGTGGGCTCGGAAGGGATGACGTGTGGAGATGGTGGCTATTGCCACGCATCCTCTAGGGCTGCGCGGGGTGGTCCGGCTCGTGCAGGATGCTGGCGGGAACTCTCACGCACTGCCAGCTGTTCGCCTCACGCACCAGTCCACACGGGACGTACCGACTCGCGAACTATGCGCAGAACGTGACTCACCAGATGCGCTGGACCTCACAGCTTCCCCGAGACCAACCAGACCACCAGACCACCAGACACATCCATTCTGGATTCTCATCACACCGCAAAATCAACGGGCTGTTCATGATGCTGTTCATGATGCTGTTCATGATGCCCCTGGCCACGCTGGCCACAGACCGTCGAATATACCCCCTGGTCGCACGGTATACCTCCATTGGGCCCTGGAGTGCCTCGTACGGAGTACAGTAGGCACTCGACTACCAGCGTCCAGAACCATCCATTGAAACCAGACTCCCTTCCCAAAATGCGACGTCCGGCAAAGCGCGCCATCGCGGCCTTTCCTCCCCATTCTGATTCGCCTCCAGCAGGCCCCACTCTCATTTTCATCTTTTTCACCTTTTTTAATATTTTGCACCTTGTTCACCGAGGCTCCACGGTCCCTTGGAACGATCCATGGATGGCGGTTGCATTACTGGCCCGCACACGTTTTTTTCTGATCGGTACCTATCCGGGGCGACGCGATGGGAGACCCTCTGCAAAGGGTATAAAGAGGGCGTGCTCATTCCCTCGCAACATCCTTCTCTTCTTCACACCAGTCTCTCTTTCTTTTGAAGACATTCGCTTTCTTTACCCTTCGGGCCCTTCCTTTCATTTCGAGATCGATTCTCGATTGCATTCCTTATAGATCTTTTGATCCAACTCTTACCTTCATTACCACTCCCCACGATTCCAAATCTATACCCTAGATTTCCCACCGTCTTTTATTCAAAATGATGTTCACCAAGACCTTCGTTGCTGCTGCCTTCGCCGCTCTGGCCTCGGCCCTGCCCTCGGGCATGGTGGTCCGCCAGAGCGCCGCTCCTAACGGCGCTGTCCAGATCGTCAACAACCTGGCCCAGCCTGTCTACGCCTGGTCCGTCACCGACGTCGTGGGTCCCATGCAGATCCTGCCTGCCAACGGCGGCATCTACACCGAGGCCTGGCAGACCAACCCCAACGGCGGCGGTGTCTCCATCAAGCTGGCCACCGACCCCAGCCAGGCCGACGTCCTGCAGTTTGAGTACACCCAGACCCCCGACACCATCTTCTGGGATCTCTCCTGCATCAACATGGGTGCCAACTCCCAGTTCACCCAGTTCGGCTTCGCCGTCGTCCCCACGGACCAGACCGGCAACTGCCCCTCGGCCATCTGCAAGGCTGGCGACACCGCTTGCTCTGCCGCCTATCTCCAGCCCACCGACGACCATGCCACCCACGGCTGCCCCCTCAACACCGGGCTGGGCCTGACTATCGGCCAGTAAATGGTTGCACTGCCCCTCGTTCGTTTCTGGTTTCCGCAACGCAGCCATTCCCTCATGCCGGTTGACCCGAGCACTCCTTTCAAGGGTCTTCTTCTTTCCCTCTTTTCGTTTCACCTGAAACCCTAACCGGGCTGGTGACCCTCTTTGTTTAAGCTTTTCTCTTCGTTCCACCCAAGTCAGTGGCCCCTTTTGGTGGTTGATGTCGATTCCATGTATATGGGTTCTGCGTTTCACCCCACCCCCACAACATGTTCGGTTGATTCGACATGCCTGTCTTCCACCCCCTGTGCGCGGTTGATTCCCGCCGCCGGGGCAGGACGTCGTCTACGAGCTATGATGAGAACCTTTTGTGATGCCTTTTGAATACCCCACGAAACTGGAATATGGGAGATCACGAACTCCTGGGAGTTAACACACGGGGCATGTTATGAGATAGACTTGTATAGAGATTGAATGACCACATTCATGATTGACTTTTCACAATACTTATTGAATGACCACATTCATGATTGACTTTACACAATACTTCCTTTTTTTTCCCCCCCATCCTCGTACATACCTTGTGTTAACCAACCTCTTACTTCCACACACCACCGAGAGCACAAGACTTCAGACAAACTCTAACCGCCTCCAAATGGAGAAAAAAAAAAACAGAGGCTCTCAAACACAGCACAGGCCGAGATGCCACTCCCCGAGATCCCATTCGCCTTCAAGAAGTGTTTGTGGAACCGCGCGCGAAACCAAAAAAAAAAAAAAAAAAAAAAAAAAAAAAAAAAAAAAAAAAAAAACTGACCTCAATGCACTCACACGATCGCTTCTAGACCAAGTGATGGACAGGCACCCCCCCGCCAGGGCACCCCCGATTCGATCGCTGCAAGCCCAGGGCCCTCCTGCAACTCCGATTCGCAGACACCCCACCCACTCGAAGGACAAGGCGGGCGCCCCCGTTCGTGCGCGCTGCGATTCGAGGGTGCCCGCCGATCGCCCGCCAGTCGGATGGCGAGCCTGGTGCCTCGCCGTTGCAGGGCTTCAGGGCGGGCGACGTGGCGCCCCACCCCACTGGGCGAGGGTCAGAGGGTCCGAGGGGTCCGTCTACGAGCAAATGGTCGGAGATCCAGCGTCGGGTTTCAGGGCAGGGGCCTTGGGTCTTGTGCGGGCTCCCTCTCGTGTTCGACGCGTTCTCCGCTGGCTCGCTGCTGGCTGGCCGAGGGGCGACGGTGCCTGGTGCAGGAGACGTATGAGAATTATGAGTATCTGCTCCAGGGGACGTCGCAAGGAGGACTGCTGCACTCTCATTGCACCCTCTCTGCCCCGCTGCCACAAGGCAAGCACCGGGAAAATGAACAGGCACTGGCCTTGACTGGCCATTCAGAGACGTTGGTGGACCTTGTTCCTGGTGAGAAAGTGCGGTTCCGTTCTCCTGGACAGTTCCGAATGTTTGGGTTTGTGGCTGTGAAGGAATGCATTTTTGTTGCAATTGTTCGGTTCCGATTGTGTTGGACGATTGGCCGAACCGCTCGTTCCGCCAGACGTCTTCACTGGCTCCGCCAATCACACTACAATTCGCCATTGTGATCCAAGGACACAACGCCTCGGAGCGTTGGGTCAACCGCAAAGGACGGTGCTGGTCGAAAGAAAATTCGGAAGCGCGAAGGACGGATCTGTTGGCGCTAAAACGCCTCTAATTTCCTGCTGGCGCCAAGCTGCCGCGAGCCGAATCTTGGGGCCACGAGATAGTTCGAAAATACTAATACGCTTCTAGGGAAACTCTATTCATTCTATTCGGACTCGATTTTTGGGGGGCGCCGGTGGGCGATACTCGTTGCCGGTTTGGATGTGTTCTTGGCCTTGGCAGGCTGGGCATGGCCGGTGTGGGTGAGTCGGTCGAAGGGAGGTATACGATGCTACTGGCGACGACTCGATGAATCGACGGGGACGAGTGGGAGCATCTCCATCCCCAAGGTTGAAGTCAGTCGGCGCTCATTGGGCCTCGGTTGCCATCCGTCAGGCGGGCTTCGTGGCCCATTCAGAAAATCCGCCCGGATGATCGCGCAGCGGCTCGTTGCGGCTGCCTACTACAGGGCAATTGTTCCCGGCGGCCTCCGGTGCCGACAGGGATGAAGAGTATCCCTCAGGTCTTGTCGATGCTCCAGGCGTCGAATCAGCTTTGTCTGGGCCTTGTTCACGGGAAGAGGAAGAAGAAGAAGACGAACAAGACGAAGAGAAGAAGTCTAACTGAGACGAATCAGGCTTTCAAGAAAGAAACTACGGGGGGCAGGGGGTATCTGTAATAAAGGGAAGGTGATAGAGACAAGGCATTAACTCGACCGTCTCGACTGGCTCCAGTCACGCCACCGTTCCATGAAGCGATGCGGCCGCATGGCTTTGAGAAATGCGTACGCAACTAGGCGATAGATGATCGTGCATATGCCCAGAGCCATCACATTCAGGGGCCCATCTTTGTCCAGGTTATACAGCGCGAGCACCTGCTCACCCGTATTAATGGGACAGCTCCCATCCGCGAGCTGCTGCGACGGCGAGCAACTAAATGTTTGCCCATGCATGGAGTAAGGCGCTAGGTTGGCAATAGAATACTTGATCGGCGAGAGGTGATTGAGGCCCTGCAAGACGTCGTTGACGTTCAGACTCATCACGCCGCCGAGGATGGTGGAGATAGAGAGGAGGACGGAGGTGATATTGACGGCGAAGCCAACGTGCGAGAAGAGCGTGCAGAACATGATGCCTACCGACTCGCCGCAGCTGATGATGCAGAAACAGTTAAAGGCGCTGATCAGGAACATCTTTACGCTGCGTTTCAGATTGTCGGCGAAGGCGGCCAGCACGCCGAAGACGAGCGCTGAGGCCACCTCGAAGGGGAGCTCGATGGTCGTGTAGGACAGGATAAATGTCTCAGCAGAGTAGCAGTTGTCGGCTTCCTCGCGGTAGAAAACGTCTCTCTCGTTGGGGTAAACGGCGATGTTTTGGAGCATCCCTAGATAGACAATCAGCATTCGAAGCCATGATTGAAGAAAATCATATAGAGAGACATGACAAGACTCACCAACAAAATACAATGCGGCAAACTCTTGGATAAAGCCCATGCGAGACTGCACAGCAGCATAGTCATTCTTCAGCGGCGCAAAAAACAGCGCCATAATTATGGCGATGCCGACTACCTGCATTGACCGGGCCATCACCAGTGGTGGCTGGCGCCAGAAGTTGAGGAAGGATCGATGCAGCACAAGCGGGAATGTGACACGCAACGGCAGCATCTGCCGTCGCAAACTTCCCAGCTCCGCTGGAGTCGCAATTTGCGACGACGTCCGCCCCAGTTGCGGTGTGGCGACGGTCCAGCGGGAAATCAGCTGCTGGACGCGCTGGCGAGTGATGGTCTCGCGGTCTGCTTGTTGCAGATCGACCGTGATGAGATCCAATACAAAGTCCGCTGGGTTCGTGGTTTTCGGACACTCGTGGCCCAAGCTGGCGAAGTGCGCGAGCATCTGCTGCCCTAGTCCGGCGTATACGGCATGGCCGCCACGAGCCAGAAGCAGAACCTGTGAGAAGTGGCTGAACAGATCTGAGCGCGACTGGTGGATGGTCATGATCAGGGTGCGGCCCTCAGCAGCGAGGCCCTGCAACACTTCAATGATTGACATCGCTGTGAAGGCGTCCAGGCCCGAGGTAGGCTCATCTAGCAATAGCACTCTTGGGTCCGTGAGAATCTGGATAGCGATGGTGACTCGGCGTTTCTCGCCTCCGCTGATCCCCTTGATCAGCTCACTGCCGATGAGATTGTCGGCGCACTCCTTGAGGCCCATCTTGGACAGGATTTCTTCGGCGCGCTGGTTCTTTTCTTCGCGCGTCATCCACGTAGGCAGTCGTAGGCCTGCGGCGAACCGCAGGCTCTCGCGCACCGTCAACGAAGGCATGAGGGCATCATCGTCCTGGGTCACAAACGACGTAACTGAGCGGATCACATTGTCGGATGGCACGGCCCCATTATACAGCATTTGACCGTTGACGTGATACTGTGTGCCGGCAGAATCATGCAGCCTTCGAGCCATCGAGTGGAGCAGCGATGTCTTGCCGCTTCCAGATGGACCCATGATGATATTTAACTCTCCGGGCTGGAACTCAGCGGTAATTGGACGCAAAATCTGAAGCATCTGCTTGCGTTGCCACGGCATCCGTCGCTTTCGGATCGCAAGCGCATACTTGTCCAACGAGATAGCGACTCGCCGGGCCTCCTCGGCAGGACGAACCACGATCTTAGCCTTGCCAGCTGAAGGGTCGCCTTCCGACTTTCGGCCCTGGGCAATGTCAATCGCGAAGCGATTGTACTGCAGCAACAGACCTGCAAACAGATAATGGCCAAGGGTAAACGCAACGAGTATCACCATCGGTCGCCAGATCCAATTGGATGGCATGCCGAGGCTGTCCATAATGTATCGCCCCGTATATTCCCTGCATGCTGGATCATGTGGGTCATCAGAATATGGACAGTCGTAGAACTGCCCAAGCCCTGAGCCGCCAGGGCCGATGAATTCGTTTGCGCACAGTGCCCCAAATGTGTAAAAGGTGTAAGCGCACCACTTGAGCCACCGGACATACACGGGGATCTGCTGAGACTGCACAAAGTATCCACACGCAAACGACTGCAGGGTGAAGCACATGTTGCCGACCAGACTTGCGCCAGGGAAACTTCTCGCTACGCCGATGGACACCGCTGCAAACGTTACCGCGATATAGTGCGTGAGCAGCGTCACAGAGAAGAAGATGAAAAACTGCTCAACTTCAAGCCGATAGCCCACCATAAAGTAGAAGATGCTAGAGAACAGTAGTGGCACCGGCAGATCTTCCAGGGGAAACCGGGCGACTCGCCTGCTCAGCAGGAACGCCGGTACACCGACTACGCCTTCGTTGCGTTCTCGGTCGAAGAGACGGATGTCGATTGTCAATCGGTAAGTCTCGAACAGCAGGATTAGGTACCCATTCAGACTGGTGGCCGTGTACAGGCTACCCTGGCGTGAACGAATGCCCGTCAGGCTCTCGTCGAGCTGTAGGAAGATCCAGCCGTTGATTACAGCCATACTAATAGCTTCGAGGAGACTGCCGGCAACTCCCATTGGGTCTCGGATGGTCGTTATGAAAGTACGTGATGTGAGAACACGGAACTGGCGGCGAAACGAGACTTTCTTCATGGCACCTGTATCCGCGTCGGTCAACGGTGGTGTCACTGGTGGTTTCTTCTCGCCATCGCCAGAAACGTCAACCATTGCTTCTGGCCCTGGCCGAGATCCCCATGCTTGCTGGAGGTGATGAACGCGGGCGTGTGATGCTGCCTCCAGTTCCTCGGTTCGAGTATCGATGGCAGCCAAGTCAATGAGAAATTCGGCGGGGTTAACGAACGGAGGCAGAGAGTGACCGCATTGTTCAAAGTGCGCCAGGCACTCACTCACAGGCCCGCTATATAACGCAGACCCGCGAGCCAGAAGAATTACATTATCAAAAAGTCTCCATATCTCGGAGCGAGGGGCGTGGATCGACACGATCACGGTGCGACCATCTTGCGCAAGTCGCTTCAACGTCCGGATGATCTGGAAAGCGCTGGTGGCATCGAGGCCCGTCGTAGGCTCATCACAAAACAGCACCGAGGGGTTTGATAGCAACTGCACACCAATGCTCGTGCGGCGCTTCTCACCACCACTGCAGCCTTTATGCGCGGTTGTGCCAATGCGAGTATTAGCACACTCCTTCAGTCCAAGTTCAAGGATGACCTGCTCCACGATGGCATGGCGCTCTTCCTGAGTGGTCGGCGGTGGCAGTCGGAGGTCCGCCGAGTATTGCAGGGTCTCGCGAACGGTCAAAGTTGGAATGAGGACATCCTCTTGCATGACATAGGCGCTGCGGACGCTGTTGATATCGCTGTTTCCGTTGAACGTCGTCTTTCCTGAGACTGTCGCCCGCGAAATGGACATTCGACCAGCCATCAGATTCAGGAGAGATGTCTTTCCCGATCCACTACTGCCAATGATAGCTGTTAAGCTACCACTTGGCATAGCCGCGTCAACTCCGCCCAGTATCTTTTTCGAGGTGCCTTGGGGTTTCCGCCCTCGCAGGTGACGCCAGAGGTGGGATGGTGATGTTTGCCATGCTGATGAAGCGATATTGATATTAAGAGACAGATTGCTCACACCAACATCCACCGGATTGACCGCGCGTAGTGATAGGTTGTACACCGCATCCTGAAGGACAGCGTCGGACGGGGCATCCTTTTGAATAGCGATGTCGGTGCTTGTCTTGTCCTTCTCCATCGTGAAAACTAAGGATCAGCTTCAGGTAGCTTTCAACACCGTGCCTCCTAATATTGCAACGTTATTTCCAAGTTTCAAGCGACCAGATCTCGGAGGTTTTTCGACCGAGCGGGCCGCGTTCAAATGATGTCAAGTGACCGCAGAGTAAGGTATCCCGCGCGGGGTTACCAGATTAACTCAGGTCCCCTCAGACTGCAATCATGGATGAAAGAGACATCCGGTGCGGTGATGGCTTTCACAAGCTGACCAAAAATTCCACGGGAGACTGAAGCGACCCAGCTCCCTTTTAGGCGCCCCTCGTCCCCGGCCTATAAATCTCCCCGTCACCCGTCGGCATCCTGATTGGCCTGGCTCGCTTGAAACCCGGCCGCCTCAACACGTGGCGTTGCTTAGATGCTTCTAAGCGAGTCAAATTGGCCAATCAGGGCTTGCGATCGGAATGGCCGATGTCGACTTCATGCTCAAGATGATGAGGGTTTCGGCATTTGAGCAACGAGAAAGAGCAGAGAAATTATATTACAAGTGATAGTTACAACAGTCCTCCTGCTGTAGAACAAGACAAAAATAAGTGAGATCGCAGATGGATAAGGAAACGGATATTTCCTAATTAGGTTGCTGTAGACTTTTCAGACTAGCGTCGATCTTGTCGGACAAAGAAATTAAGAAACCAACCATGCCATGGATTTGATTCGACATCTAAGACACATGTCCAAGACCCTATTGCTATGCTCTTGCAATTTGCTGATTCGAGCAGGGTCCATGATCGAGTTCTCGGAGACATAACTATTCTACACTATATCAATCTACTCCAATGAATATGCGAGAGACAAAGCCGAAAGTATTCCACAGAGAGAGCTGCGTTTCGAGTGCAGATCGAAATAGAGGGATTCGGAAAGGGTTGGAGAATAGATAAATTTCGTGATTGAGATTATCGATGCAGTATATCTATCACAGCGGACCTGATACCTTAAAAATACCACTAATCTAGTAGCCCGCACGAGCATCACCCTGCACTGCCTCTCCGTTGGCAGTCTTCAGTTCATTCAGCATACCCGCCCGGATCACACCAACATCTGTATTGACGGAAATCATGTCAAAGCCTTGCTGCGCACGGGCGCGGGCATCATGCCCGTCAGTGCCTAGAAGTAATAATTTTAGCTTTGCCAACCTTCCAAATATATCATGAGCGAAACAGGTCGGACATACAGAAAATAGCCGCCTTCTTGCCGGCCTTGTGGGCAGCGCCCAGAATACGCTGAATAGCAGCCTCGTGCTCATCGCCACCACGAGTAACGCCCATCTGCCTGGCAAGATCGAAGGGGCCAATGAACAGCACATCGATGCCGTCCACGGCGGCAATCTTCTCCACATTCTCGACACCGGGCCGCGACTCTATTTGCACACACACAGTCACGCTGGAATTCACCTGCTCATCGTAGTCGGGTCCGGGGTTCACTCCGGGGAGCGAGTGAGGCGCAAACATAGGGCCGTAACCGCGGGTACCTTGGGGCGGATACCGGGTGTACTTGACAATATTGGCTGCATCAACCTGCGGGCGAAAGGATCATTATCAGAGCTGCACACCCCCATAAGAGGATGGGCCAAGCTGCCAATAGGCTGATACATACTTCGGAGTGGCACATAGGAGTCATAATACCGTGAGCACCCGCATCGAGGGCGCGCTTGATCATCCATTCCTCTCCCCAAGGGACGCGGATAATGGGGCTCGCAGACTCGTGGCCAATGGCATTATTGAGCTTCGAGCCATTGATCAGTTCATTGAAACAATAGATATTCGGGTCACCGCCATCCACAAACCTCATAATAGTGGTTATCAGAGATCAATCCGTGTTCCGCATCAACCAGGACCCAGCTAAACCTTGCCGAGGTTCCGGAGGCGCCGTGGAGGATAGTTTTAGCAAGACCAGCGCTCGGAAGGCTGCACATGAATGAAATTAGCGACAATGACCCGTATTAGACCGCTTGTCGGGCGATGACACGTAGGAATTGCGTCAACGGACTTCGGTCCGAGTTAAGATCGAACATACGTGAGCCAGAAGCCGAAGGCGGGCGTCGAGCCTTGTAGACTTGAGCGGATGGCGGTAGAGAAGGGCATTGTGTGTCAGGAGACTATTTCTATAATCAATACAGAGAAATATGAAGGAAGCTAAGATGCTGAGCGCAGAATGACACAAAGAGGGGGCCGTCCTCAAACGTGGGGTGACAGCTCGGCATAACGCTGGCCGACCTCGGTGGACTCCAGACGGCCCCGCGGTCCACGCGTGGGATGACCCTCTTCGTGGCGGGACCACCTCGGGGTAACTCCGCGCTGGGCCCGAGCCGCGTATCTAACTGAAGAACACTAGAGGCGAGCGGGGGGTCTGGCTTTATGGATGGGCATCAAAAAAGAGTATTGTCCCCGTTCACTCACTACGTACAAATATTCTTTAGAGATCTTCTGGTTGCAGTGGTACCGTTCAAATTCGGGGGCCTTGGCCAAGGCAGGGTAGCTAGTCGGGATGCGGAGGAGGTTCACACCTCTATTCATGTTCCACCAGTAACTTCAATTGTGGAACGATAGAAAGATATTCTCATGTTGGAAAACTCCCCAGCGTGAGCGATCTGGTCAAAGTCCTGGATGGTGATATATGAAGCGTAGGAGTGCTCTTGGAGTAAGTCTTGCCGTCATGAGATGGTTGGTGCAAGTGCATAGCAATAAATTAGTAGAAGTAGAGATGGAAAAAACCCTGCAGCAAGATATGATTCGCTTCAAGCCACGCCAACTCCGTCAAATCCATCCAACCTAACACCGATATCCAACCATAAGCCCACCAATACTGGGCGGTGTCCCATCTTCCCAAGAACGCAGCATATCCTCCCTTCGATCAAAGAAGACGATTGCACACTCGCACTGAAAGATCTGAATTCCGATGGCCCGCGGAAAAGCCGCCTTGATCTGCGCAAGGTCTTCCGGAGCCAAGGCCGCCTGCACATCGATCTGACGCGGTATGGGGTCATCCACCATCTTCGCGAACCTCGTTCCGTGCTCGGCTGGTGTCTCGAAGAAGGGCTGTGTATGCACTGCGCGGCCGCCGATATGAGCGAAGGGGCCGCTGTCGCCTTTTCGGGGGAACACGAGCCAGACTTGGTGGCCGGTGCCTTTCCGGGTGAGTGCGAAGACTTCGGGCTCGGAGCGCAAGGCTGGGTGGAATGTGCGGAGCATGTCTTCGTTTTGGCCCGTGACTCTTTGCTCAACGGAGGCCCGGCGGTGGGCGAAGACGGGCGGGCCCCAGATCTCGGAGGTGGTTTCTGGTCAGGATGGTGAGGAATGTGTCCTTTGGAAGCAGCAGGTGGGTTTGTGACTACTTACTGTCAATCCGCCGCATTTGCCGGCCCCCGTTCACGACCGGGGGCTGGATTGCTGGTCGCCTCTAAGAGGCGCGATCTTGGTTGGGAAGCCCAAGGTCCGAGGGCGTGGGGAAGAGTAGACAGATGCCATGATTGAGACAATCGGTGGGATCGGGGGAGGAAGGGCAAAATGAGGCACTTGGTGCTGAAAGGTTGAGGCAGCCGGTCGTCTAGGTGGGACACTTTGATCGACCTTTGGGCGACTTCGAAAGACTGGGCCACATCCTAATCAGTTACATGGATGATCTGTCATTTTAAATGGTGTTAACAAAGAATCCGTGGGTTGTGCCCGCGTCCTTGTCCGGTAATTCGTCATTGCCATGGAGAGGTATGTAATGAAAGAAAACTTGGATCAAACTGTTATTTTCGATCCCGGAGGAACATAGATATCGTTCTCGCTCCCCTGATGACCTCGGTAACTTTTCTAGCTCAAACGAAAAGCATTTATGATATGCGACGGATGCGCTCATGAAGTGAAGGGAAAGTTCGTCTATCCGCTGTTTCAAAAGAGTTTTAAGGTTGTCTCCCTGTGATGTTCATGATCGACACTGACAAATGGATGCACCACGTAGACATGAGAAGCTTTCCGGTGGTCAAGGGGTCTCTATTTAGCATTAATCCAAGTCAGAAAAGCCAAACTCTGTGTTCCTGGATAGTTATTGGGCCTTTCGACGAAAACCATGATTTTCAAGTCCGCACTTGGAACGGCGTCGACACCCACCAACTAGATCTCTAGGGAATGTGAAAGGTGACATTCAGTATTTGTCACACAGATCTTATGTAGCTATTTGATCGGGCATTGAACCTCGCCCTATTAGGTACAGCGAAGTCAATCATGAAAGCAAGGTGACTGCCCTAACCTTGAAGGCCGAGCTCAAACCTAAACCCAACGACATTATGACTTCGATCCAAGCCTCAAGACGTCAAAAACTTTTTGTATGGACCATCCTATATACACAGATATTGACAGCTTCCAATTGCAGCAATACATACAGAGCAGAATCAAAGGATATTTACAACATAGATCCATAAAAGGCATATGCAAGAAACCCCGCCCGATCAAAACATCCATCAAGGGAGAGCAAAATGCCCCTGTCGTCATGAAGAGGAGGTAGCCGACGCTCTCTCGCAAAAATACCGGCCCTCGCCCCCGAACTCGAACACCACAGCTTTTTTTGGGGTTTGCTTTTGACTTTCTGCATATCCACTTCGCAAAAGCGGGAGAAATGTACAGAACGATGCACAGCGCCCTTCCGAAGATGAGGAGAGGAAACACGATCAGACACGTCCAGGCCACGGTCCAGCTTGACCGCTTGACCGTTGGACGAGTCCCGTATATGTGCGCCTCTCGCACCATGCACCCCCTCCACATTCCCCCCCGCCCCTTACTGCGGACACACACGCATTGTAAGTCGCCAGCCATCAGAACAGCAAATAAGAAAAGAAAACTCAAAACTCAAAACTTAGGGCAACCAGGCCTCCCATGCCCCCGCCTTTCCCAATGCATATGCATGGTTCACATAGAACAGAAACAAGACAGATCACATAAGCAGAGTAGAACGCAACGCAACGAAACGCCACATAACATAGTACAGCCGGAAGGAATGATCGCCATGCTGAGGGCCAGAAATTCACATACCTTCACCGGAAAACAGGGAATTTCTTGTCCAGATACAGCGGGGTACGACCCGTCTGCGTGACAACTGTGAACAGGTAGAAAGAAAACGTAACCAAGAAATCGTGCGTAGAGGGTATCAACATGAGGGCGTAAAAGTAAGATAGGTAGGGAAAGATCAGCGGTAAAGGGTAGCAAACGGGAACTAGGTGATCAGGAAATCCATGTTCATATCACGGATGATTTTCTCCCAGTCCCAGCTGTCCTCCATTTTGGTGTCCATAATCTCCCATACACGGGTCACTACCTTGAAGGCAGGCTCGATGTTGCGGAGGTTAGAATAGGCCTTGAGGGACTCAAAGCCGCGCTGGATGCGCTCGCGCTGCTGCGGGAGAAAGGCCGAGCATCCTAGCAGGAAGAGCGGCATCAGGACGATGCTGTAGGCACCAGCATCTTGGGGTAGCTGATCCAGATAGCCAAGGCCGTCGTCGACGACTTGCGCAATCTTATCGCTCGGGCGCGAAGGCCGGATCGTGCGGTACAGATATACCCATGTGGACTGGCGGTACAGCTGCGCCAGGAACCAGTTCGGTGAGTCTTCCTCGTGCGAGGTCTTCCACGTTCGGATCGCCGTGTCGATTTGAACCGCTTCGCTCAGAGTCTGGTAGTCGACGGCAGGCTCGTAGCCCTCGTTGAACCGCTGACGGATCCGGTCCCGCAGCTGGGTGATCTCGGAGATGTAGTTGAACAACCCATCGAACACCCCGAGGAAATTGCCGGCCTGGGCGCCGGGGACGAAGTCGGGGAGACGCAGGCCGCCTTGCATCAGTGAGGGCCGGCGGTCCAGGGAGGTGAGCGCGTTCGAGATATCGTGGTACTGGAAGAACTCGACGATGAACTGGCGGAATTTCTCGTTGCGCGGTTGCTGCGAGACGAGCAGATATCGGGCGGCATCCATATGTGGGCGATACTCGCCATTGGTCTCGCCTTCACAGATGGTGTTCAGACTGAGTGCAATGGTTGAGGCGATGATCGGGTCCTCGACCAGTAGTTGCTGGTCCTGATCCGCGCCCGCGCCCGCGCTCTGGGACGAGGACGCCGTGATATTGTCCTTGAGGTCCTGGATCGCGCGGTGGAAGTGGAAGTATTTGCGCTCCTTCAGTTTGGGCTCTGGGTCCAGACCGGACAGGTGCGACCCCGACAAGCACATGAGAGAATGCATCAGCCCCCGGTGTTGCGTGGCCATTGGCAGGAGGATCTCCTTAAAGGGATTCGAGTCATCGTTGATAAGGGTCAAGACCCGACTGAAGCCGTACACAAAGTGATCAAGGAAGCGGCGGTCGATGTCGGTCTCGATGCCATCAATAAGAAGGGGAAGGTTTCGAGGCACGGTGGTCAGGGACTGTGTGCGGACGGCTAGGAGGAGGGGGACGTCAGTACGAGATGTTTGCGCCGGCACGTCGAAATTGAGATCGCGGCACGACATACCATCGGCTATCTTCTGGCGGCCGCTCTTCCAAATTTCTTTCGGGGGGTATCCCTCGCAGACGACGGCATTCTTCTGGCAGTTGAGACACCTGCGACATCCCCAATCCTGTCAGATCGAAGCGGCGGGGAAGGGGGAGAGGGGGAGAGGGAGAGGGAGGGGGAGGGGGAGGACCAGGGGACCGCTTACGCAGGCTTGGTTTCGTCGCACTTCTTCTTCCGGCGACGGCAGGTTATACAGCCGGTCTTGGACCGGCCCTTGGTGACCTTAACCTGGCCGCCAGGCGCAGGGAGCGGGTGTTTGCGTGGGCGCCCACGTTTCCGTGGAACAGCCGCGGGCGCTCCCGGTTCATATTGCTCCTCCGCCCCCACATCCGACGGCTTGATGCTCTGGAGATCCTCGTCCAACTCCTCCACCTTGGGCAGGCTGTCCATGTCGTGTTGCGCGCGATCGAGCGTGAAGACGGAATCGAGGGCACCCGACGGGTGGTAGCCGTTGGCGTGCGCATCCCGATCCGGGGAGTGATCGGAACGGTCGCCCGTCCAGTCGTGGGAGTCGGTGGACGTATCATCGGGACTGGCGCCGGTGCTGGTGCTGGAGGTGCTGGCTCGGAGCGCGGTGGTGACCGAGCGGAGAGTGGGGATGTCCGAGGGGCTGTCGCAGCGCTCGTCCTGCAGGCCCGACCCGTTCACATCGGGGTGCGCAAAATACGGCGAATTCTGCATAGACAACATTGGACATGGGCGGTCCGGGCGAAAGCGGGATGGCACCAGGTGTGAACCAGATGCGCTGGCTGTAGCGTGGGTGAGGACGGGAGGGGAGGAGTAGAAGAGGGCCAAGAATATAAATGGGGTGGGGACGACAGTGGTCCTAAGTTATGCGAGGAATAGGAATCGACTGCAGGCGTAGCGTCGGACTCTGTTAGTGGCAGGCCGCTCGGGAGATCGTGGAGGGGAGACAATCACGAAAGAGGAGTAAGAGGGGGCCAAAGAGTAAACAGAACGAAAACGAGGGAGGGAGAGGGAGGCAGAGGCCGGACGAAGTACGTCAGAAGTAGACGGAGAGACGAGGAGACTAGGAGAGGAAAAAGAGTGGGGAGGTTCCGAGATGAAGGATATTTATTAAAAGAGCGCCGCATTTGCGCAACAGAATTAAATGCGTAATGGAAAGCCTGAGGTCATACGAATCGGGGGCCCTCGAACCTCGTTATAAGGGTTTAAACTTTGCATGCGGGGGAGGCTGCCAAGCATTTTGGATCTGACGCCCTGATTTGTAGTGATGAAGCGAGGGAAAAAATGGGGAGGAAAACAATAATCCCAAAAAGCAATGCTCAGCATCAACGTGGACCTTTTACGGAGTGGTAAGTTCCTTTTGGGTGACTGAAGGGGCGCTGTTCGTTGGTGTTTGCTGTCCCTTCATTTTCTCTTCGGTTTTCCCATTGACAAATGGCCATAGCGGTTGACTGCGAAGTCCCGCCAGGTGGACATGGCACCGTGTCTGGACGCATCGGCCCATGTCCTCCTCAGACAGAACTCCATCGGGAAGGATGTGCTTCCATTCAGGGAAGGGGTCCAGGCAGTATGACGAAGCGAGTCATGCAGCCATAGCAGAACGCGGCTCGGACAGGCGGCAAACTGCTAGAATTCGCGGGGATGGATACCGTACACAAGATACCGGAATACACGATACACGAGTATGCGGCACAAGGCGTGGGCCATGGGATCTGTCCGATTCTACTCTCCGAAGCCAAACTTACAGGCGGTCACCAGGAAGCATAGCTCAACTAGGGCAGGCCGACAGCCAGGATCCCCAACCTGAGCCCATTCCCGAACAGCTGCTATATCATGCCTGAATCAGAATGGACTTGTCTAACTCTCGATTTGCATCTTCATCTCACTTGCAGGGGGCAAATCGGACAGCCGAAAACAACGCAGTCCCCCCACACTATGACCCGGTCGGGTAAGTACAGTAGGTGGTACGGTCACTAGGCTGGAATTGGGGCTGGGGGCAGCGCTAGGATCGACTGAGGCTAGGATAGCCCGAAACGGGGTCTCGCTCTTGTATCTCCTTTTTTGGCTGGGGAAAGCGCGGCAGGTTCCACGTAGAGTATCAAACCCGCGCGAACAACCCCCATCGCACCTGCCAGCCTATAGCAGGCATGGCATTCGGCCCCTTCTGACTCTCCGCCTCGCCCAGGTTTGGTCCAGTGGTTTACCGGGACGGGACGAGGCCAATCTCGGCCCTTCTCAGCCCTGGCAGAGAATGGCAGCGGTCTCCAGCCTCCACGGGTCTAAGCGCAATCCCGCCTTGATGGCAGCCCGACATTGAAATGCTGTTACGCAATTTCTCTCCTTTGTACAACGTCCACAATCTGGGGTAAGTGGGCCGGATCGTCTCGAGCGACCAAGCACAGACATCCGCTGCAGGGAATCGACAAGGTTCGGAGGGGACGTATTCCTGCGGGCTCCACCTCTTGGGGACACGCAGTTGCGTTCTTCCCCGTCTGGCCACTTGTCCCAGATCAGCAGGCTGTCACTCGACCCGCATAAGAAGCGACTGGCTTCAGGCAGCTTCAGCCGTCACGGTTCCGTCTCCGACAGCTCAGGTCGAGTGCTTGGGCCGTGGCGAGACGAGTCCGGAGGGTGCCGGGGTGCTCGTGACCAAAGGGATGGAATGTGGCAGGGCGTTTAGACCGAGTCCACCGGAAGGGCCTTGCCGGATGTCGTGAGGAGGATTGTGAGGAGGATTGTGAGGACAGATACTCCGTACCTGTTGGGGCCAGAAGGTCCTCCATTTGCTGCTGCTTCACCCCAGGATCTGCCGCACGACCAACAGGGAAAACCCCTCGTCATGTCGGGAGTAAAGCGCCCTGGAGGTCACTAGGTACTCGACGTCGCGACTGTCCCGTCTCGCATCCTGACCCTACCTTCAGTGACAAGGTTTCTCGCCTCTCGTATGGCTAGGGACGGGGGCCCTCACACCTAAGCCTTTTGAGCCAATTGGGCTCTGGACGCATCAGCTGAGGCCGGGTGGCCAAGAGTGGAAACCCGGGAAAATTCCAGCAGCGATCCCTGCTAGTTGCCTTCTCGTCGCTTGTTGGGTCTAGGTACTGGGGATTCAAGCTCGGAGCCCTCATCGATGGTCTGAAGCGGAAATTATCGCAAGCTCTTGGTCACGGGGGTGGATGTCCGTCAAACGGCCTGTGGTTGGTCCGCCTCTGGTGCCAGCCTAGCGAGGACTAGCTGGCCGGTCAAGCAACTTAATGCAATCCAATGGAGTCGGACCCATCCAAGTCAACATTCGAGAAGAACAATTTTCAGTTCCGAGAAGATCGTCGTGATCTGACACTAAGCAGAGACGGAGTACGCGGGACGAGGATCAGAAGAATACGGCCTAGGCCCAAGCCAGTTGTCGGGCGTGCCTGTCGCAGGGGTACAACCATGGCCCTCGCGTCAAACAGCATGAAATACGCCCGGGGTAGACCACGCCGCGTTGCATTCGGCGGACTCCGTATAGAGTATCTCCACCATGCCCGTACGTAATATGTTTGAATGCCCGCACACCCGGCTCAGGATGGAATCAATGGCACCTGGCGGGCCCCTGGCGGGTCCCAATTAAAGGTTCTTCCCGCACCATCCCGTTTGGAGTGGAGATGAACCACCGGTTAATGCCGACGCACTAAGGATACCATCGCGAGTCTCTGGGTGGAGGTGGTTACTGCAGGTCGGTAATTGACCGCATATCGTGGTTGTCTGGCGCGCGCGTTCCTGGGAGGCGTGATGTGGGCATCAAAGTTTTCAAGAGGCGTTGGGAAAAAAGCATCCGGAAAGAGACGGGGCAACGAACCTGACCGTCCTAACTACGTCGAGACGGAGGAGGACATGCTCCATTCTGCCTCCGCTTTTACATATGTAACACTAAAGTACGGAGTCCGTCCAAACTGACTACGTAACTTGACTACTGAAGTATATGCTTAGCTTCCATCGTTAGCAGCCAACCAGCCCAGCCCAGCATGTTGTGCCTGACCGTGCGGGGTTCATCGAACTCGAAGATCCACATGACCTCGTGTCTGAGAAGAGCAGGTGTGCCGGGACTCCCTCCCTTCGCTCTTCTCCATTGGACTGCATGGGCCTCCCCTTGCCCCCTCTATACCTCTCAATTGGACTACCGACAGATCGTGGGTCCCCCTCTCCCCCAATCACCCCCTTCTCTCGCGTTCCACGGACAAGTTGGTGGCTGGCCTCAAGTGGTCCAGAACAGCCCCCTGGCTGATCCCATCTCTCTAGTCGGGCGCAACGCGGGAACGAGGAGGCTTGACACACCAACTGTGTCGAGCAGCATGAACCAGGGCCAGGGTCAGTGCCCGACCCACCGGGCTCCGCCGAAACGACGAAGCACCATGCCCGGAGGTTCCTACACGCTTGCAAGGGTGAAGTATAAACTTAGCATCAAGCCGGAACGTACGCATAAGCATGATCCAGCCAGCGACGCATAGCTCACGGCTCGCACATTACACTCAAGCGAACGAAGGAAATGAAATCCAAACCATGAGACCGAACTATCGACGCGGACGAAAGGGCTCAAAGCGCGGAAGGCACTGAACAACCTACCATAGGAATGAAAATCAACACTAACTCACCAGCAAAGCTGTCAGCTCTCGCATGGACCACGAGAGCTTTTCTGCCCTACCGTGCGGTCCCGTTGTCGCATTGTCGTTCGGTCTCATCAATGCAAATCCACGGCACCACCGTGGGCCAGTAAGAGCACAGGACACACAGTGGAGGCCAACTCTGCGCATCACCTCATGGGGAAATCAAAAAGCGGACACTCGCTAGACACTCACTGGACACCTGGGTGCGCCAAGAGCCCAGCGATCATTGCGATCTATCCTACAGTGTACATCGCTCGTTAGATATTGCTCTGGTCGTCCAAGATCGCGACACCCTGGTTCCACCCACACTCAATCTCCCCCCACCTGGCATGACGGCGATAGTCGGCACTTCTTCGGCCATCGTGAACTGGTCCCGCAAATCCGCACCGCCCACGCCGCGGCCCCTAAGAAGGGCAAAAAGCCGACACACGCCGGTGATGTCGCGCGACAATGGGCTGTGACCCCGCTCGGGCGCTCGGCGGCCGTCTCCGGTTTCCGGCGCTGTTGACGATAGGGCAGGGCCGTTCGTTCGCGCCTGGAGGTCAGCTCGGTGGCAGAGTTGGGCTAGTGGCATCCCAGCCCGGAATTGTTCTTCTGGGGGCGCATGGCCGGCGTGGAAGGGCGTGGTAGGGCCGACCGGCGTCAGACTGGTCATCGGTCATTGGTCATCTGCCGGCTGGATGCTGTTGCTGTGGTGGGAAGGTTCGAATGGGAAGATTCGCGGGCTGAAGTTTGTCTGGAAATTATCATGAACTCCACTGAGAGTGGGCTAGATACACTGCCCAACTCATTTCAAAATCTCAACATTCGATGCAGACGTGCATCTACTTACTGTACTCTGCCCACTGCCAGTGGTGGGATGCGATAGAAGTTGCCCCTTTGTTCCCTGATCTGTCTTCAGCCAGATTTGCATCTCGTATTCGACAATGAAATATACCCACTAGCATAATGCGAACCGCCTCTCGCAAGAATCGCGAGACTGACCACTAGCCCCGTGGAACCGATCCCTTAGAGCACAGGTCATTGCATGAAGCCTGTGGGCAGCGTCCGAATCCTCCACTAGAGCTCGACTCCGGCCTCTTCCATGACAGGTTACAGCGACGGGGGTGTATGGCTACAGTATCAATACCAATGATTGATTCATTTCTTCTCCAGGCAACTGACACTTCGGGTTGAGCAGGGACTCTCCGATGTCAGGATGCCAGGGGATCTCCATGTGTGCCACCATGCCCACCACTGAATTAAACGGTACTGTAGAACGCCACCGTCTCCGTGGCCAACTAGCCCCATTCCGACAGTCCGGCACCCGTTGCTTTTGCAGGGAGGCAAATCGCGTATTTGGGTGGCGTGGAAGAAGGCCCTCCGCTTCACCGGGTCTATTGGCGATCTATACCGCGGAGTATGACTATAACCGTGATCAACAGATCGAGGATTCATGGAGGGGCACATGGGCGGCATTTTCTTCAGCTTGGCCCGGCTGGAACCGAAGAGGATGTGCTGATGACGAGCGGTTCGAGAAGAGGATTGTGGACTAGTTTGACTTTCCTCGCAGGAAAAAGCAAAAAGAAATGGCACGACCATCTCCTCGGAATTGCTGCAGGTTCATCGGCCGTCAGGGGACCAATCGCCTGATTATGTCCGCGTTTTGCGATTCACCACCGCGATTCGCTGGGGCATCGCAGCACCCCGGCTGGGTGGACTGACTACTGAATACTGACTACTGACTAACAGAGGAGATCCAAGGGGAGGGGAATGGGCGGAAGAGCCAGTTCTCAACTACTCCTACGTCTATGAATGAAAAGCCGTTTGCTCGAGAACAATGGAATTCGGGATGACCTGCATCACGGCTAGAAGCACAAGGTCAACCTGTCGAGGGGGCAGTCGCTTAGACTAACGAACTAACGATTGTGTGGCTTACAAGGGTCTCCTGAACAGCTTCAAGCTTAACGCACGCGCGCAGATCTCACATCCAACAAAGCCATGAGAACCAAACCCATATCTCGTCGTCGGTTGGCGTGCATAACATTATTGGTCCCCGTCACTAACGAAATCAAAATCCCCAATGCAAAGAAAAGAGCAATGACAGCAATTCAGAACGTATATCGCTCTTTCGGCTTCCCTTTATTCAACATTCATTGGCCGCATCGTGGTTGGTCTGGTCCGATCATACACATCCCGCCACTGTCGACTCCAGTACGGAAGGTCTGCGGTAACACACAATGTGGGCAGCAAGGATGCCGCTCCGAGATCAATATCCTCCTGCTTGCGGGCCTCTCGGATCCAGCGGATATTGCAGGGTTGAGGACGGGAACAAGGTTGATAATGTGCGGGCTGGTTCTTTAGGACGGCGATCGGTGATCGGTCAGTGAACGAAGGAATAACCAAGGCATGGCAGAGAAAAAGGGGTCGAACAGGCCGGGCTGTTCTCTGCTTTCTTGATATTCGTGCAGAAAAGAGGTGATATTAAAGATCCTCCATTCCCTCCTGTGTCGATGACCAGGGAAAGATGTTACGACCGGCTCAGGCGTCTGCTTGGTTCCCCAGCCCTCAAAGGTCAAGAGGAGCCCGATCCAGAGCGCGAGTTCAATGCCAGCTTCTGCTGATGTACGGAGCAGAACCCAACGTCCAGGACTAACCAACCCAAGATCCCCCCATCATTGGGCCTGCTGCCCGCAACAAGGCAAAAGGTCGACATAGCCAACCCGCTCGTCGATAACACCGTCTCTGGCAGGAACGCATCAAGAGAGAACGGGCCGAATGATTCGTGACGGAGCCGACCATAGAGTACCGGGAGAATAGATTCGCAGAAACTTAGCGTCAGCCGCTAAGGCCCATGCGAATCCCAGGATCGCACTGTCATTTCAAATATCACAGAATCCAAGATTCAAGTTCAAGTGTGAGCGAGTCAGCACCAAGACAGGGAGAAAGAGACAGGCTTGCAGTTGATATGCGGTCCTGAATGGGCGACACGAGCAAAGTGCTCATTTGGCTATAAGCGGCGTGAATTCGCCTACCTAGCAGTCGACCAGGAGTACGTACTCCGTACTTTCTATTACCACTCAGGTCAAGGTCAGACCGACATTTCATCTACAACATCTACAATTTACAGTCATGAAACTGGATACATATAGAAAGCCAGTCTATTGCCTAGACTAGACGGAACCCGAAGCCCAGAACTGTATCCCATCCGTGTAGAACCGATCCAATCCCAATGCATCATAATATGTATGAAAAGGCCCGGTAACCCATGAGCCGTGACCCGATCACACACGTCAGGTAAACGATTAAAATGACAGGAAATAAATAAATAAAAAAAAGCAGATGGCCCCTTGACCGATGCAGAAGATGCTAAGAATGACCAACATGACAAACATGACACACAAAAACCAAAGCGTAGTGGATATCAAATGAATAGAACGCCCTGCTCCGTAAAAGTATAGACTGGAAGTCGCATGGGCGAGCGATCAATCAAAGCGAGAAAAGACATTTGGGAAGAGTCGAGAACGATCAGGCAACGGCCGGTGGAGGGGGTGAAGACGTGTATAGCTCCTCTTTTGGTGGCATATCTTTTGGATATAAATCGGGCTGCCTGATGTGTGCGGGAGTGTTGAGGCCGAAGTGGCCAGATTGAAGAGAGTTCGAGGCAGTTCAAATGAACACACGGTCCAGCTGGCGCAGTGCTCTCATGTCCTCTCCTCCAAACCCAATCTTTTCGTTGGGAATATCTCGGGGTCCTTGACTAGTGGGAGGCGCTCGAGCACCAGGGGGGCTTCCAGGTCCAGGGGCAGGAGCACCAGCCGAAGTGATCGGTGCGAGCGAGGCTCCACTCATTAAGGAACCAATCCCAGGCACAGTACCTGGTTCCGGCTTCGGGGACGCGCCAATGTGTCCGAGTTGTTGCACTGCACTAGGAGCAGTCTGCTTCAGCATATGAGGGCTGTGCATAGCTCCGTTAGCCTGCGAAGCTGCTCCAACCGGGACTCTGGGTGAGGCCAGGCGAGGATCTGCCGCGGCGGGTCCGTACATCCCTGGGCTCCTCTGCTCTGGCGGTGGCTGGTGCAGGGACCGAGGCGATCGTGTGGGATAGACCGGTGGTCCCGCTGGAGGGGGACCCGCAGGTGGCATTGCTGACTCGGGATGAGCGGGCCTGTCGTAAGGACCTGGAATTCCATGAGGTGGGGGTGGCAGAGCGTGCGCTGGTTGCTGGAGGTGAGGGGGCTGCTGGTGTTGTGGTGGCCCGTACGGGGAAGCCCCATTAGAAACTGGTGGTAAATAGGCAGTACCAGGATATGGCACAGCGACTGTTGGTGGAGTCGCCAGTGGTGTGAGAGGCCAAGGGTGATGGAGTTGAGTATACGACTGGTTGTGGGTGGGGTTGGTGCGTGGGAACGCGCCGATGGGATGAGGAGTAATGGGATAGGCCGCAGCGCCCGCCATGGGCCCCCGAGTAACCACTGGGAGATTTTGCTGGTCATTGACGGTCGACTCGGGGTACAGGCCTTTCTGGGGCCGGACATGTCGCAGCGCAGGGTCGGTGGTGGGTTGTTGCAGGTTGTTCGCCGCGGGGTGAGAGCGAGAGAAGTAGCTGATCAGGTGAAGGTGCTGGCCCGTGGAAGTGGTGATACTGAAGGACTGCTTCATCAGGCCATCCGGCTTATACCGATACCCATCAGGGCCCTCGTCGGTTCCGTCCCCTCGCTCCTCATCGCTGCCCCTGCTCTCGGGCGTCTTTCCGGCCCGCGACACTGAACTCTGCGGCACACTGCCACCACCGCGCTTGCCCTCCATCTCGCGATAAGTCAGAAAGCTGCCGGAAACCCGACTGGCACTCCATGATTTGCCATCGGTCCAGCGTCGCATGCCCGCTTCCCGCTCATCCCACACGAATACTGAGCCCGATCGAATTGATTGTCGCTCCTTCTCTGATAGCCGACGCTGGACTCGAGGCAACAGACCCATGCGACAAGCCTCGAAGAGAATGATAGCATCCGCCGGGGTGCGGACGTGTCCGTAGTAGGTCTCCATCCCAACTCGCAGGTCCAACGATGACCCGAATGGCTAAGCAGCTTTGACGCCCCAGGGGTTCTGGCAAGAGACTCTTTAAATAATATGGAGCAAGTCGACGACGTCGGTCCTGGGTTTTGATCGACGGTCTCCAGTGACTCAAGTGATGTGATTATGCTGGAGATTGATCGATGCTGAGAGATCCGAGGTGGTGAGATAAGATCTGCAGCGGACGGTTAATCTTAAATTAGATTCTCCCGGGATGATAAATAGCAAGCTGAGTGTGGTGACACGGTGCCGTGAAGATAGGAGGGGGGGGGAAGAGAACGGGGAAGCATAAAATGTAAAATGAAATAAGGTGGAGAGAGCAAAGCATATAAGAGGGACCAGGATTGCCAGTGAAGATCGTAAGTAGGTATGGGGTAGGCTGAGTAGTGTATGCGAAGTGGGTAAAGGCCGAGCCTTTTTACGTCACCCAACAGGGTAAGACCCGCGTAATTTTTATATTAATCTTTTTCTTTTTTTGCTTTTCCGTTTTGGAAATTGATTTGATTTGGGGGAAAAGCTGAGCGCCTGCAGAGATTTGTGGTGGGGCGATAGTGGGTTGGAGGAGTGGGTGTAAAGAATGCGACAGGAACACCAAAGAAAAGGCTCATCCAGGAGGGGACGGACTCACTCTTGGACTCTTTGAACTCTTGGGACCCACAAGGTTGGTAGGATGTGGGTTCAGGCCCTCGCCCGGTGTCTCAGCGGATCCGATAGATACGAAGATCGAAAGCCGTTACAGAGTAGGTGAGAAGGGAAAGCGAAAAGCGAGAGAGAAGAGGTGGTGGGGGGGGGGGAAAGGGAAAGTCTCCTTTGAAACAGTCTCGCGCGGGATTTGGGGTGCTCGGAACCTAATAAAGGTGTCGCAGGACCATGAAGAATCATTGAAAGAAGGTTAAATAAGGGAACCGAGCAGTCAAAGGGACCGAGCCAAGATCGAACGGAAGTTGCTAAACGCCGAGATTCCAAGAATGGGCGACCGAATGAGAAACCGATTCCAGGGCCAGGGAACAAAAAAAGGATTATTTAATCAAATTGAATTATCTTCCCTGGGGATTTGGACGAAAAAGGAAATTCTAAAAGGAAATAGTTTACGGTAATACAATAAATAGCCTCTTGGAAAAACAGGGTTGAGTGGGGGCAGACAACTAAGGTTGGTCGATGGAGCGAATGACGATCGAAGATGTGATAGGGAATTGCACAGGGAACAGGAAAAGGAAGAAGAAAGTCCGAACAAAGCAGACAGGACATGATTTGAAATCCACGGGCGATTGTCATCGCATGACTGTCATTATTCATTGAAACCTTGGATCCCAATGAGTCAAAATGGTTGGCGGCTGTTGGGATGTGGCTGTGGCGATGGTGGCCGTAGCACTGAAGGGGGTGGCCTAGGGCCGATATCCTGATATCCTAAAATGCTAAAATTCTAAATCCGATCCTTCGGGTAAAACATTTCTCAGTCAGCACTCAGTCATCAAGCGGGTACGGAGTACGGAGTACGGAGTAGATAAAGCTCGAAGCTAAAAAACTATGTACCCCATAAACGACGGCTGGGTCATATTGTGTTGCCTGCGCAAGCATGCAAAACCGTGAACTGTAAATTTAGCCTAGCACCCGGAATCATGTCAAGGTTCGGATCGAATGACATACCAGCGAGGGGACAGGTCGTAGGCACGGCTACTGAGCTACATTGGGTACCTTCCCTAGGGAGCAGCCCCCTGATTAGTTCGGGGGGCCGTGGTCCTCCTGAAAACAGAGTCTTGGAAGTCTTGGAAGTCTTGGATCATTCCGTTTAGATGCGGATAAGCCGGTCTTGTTTGTCCTGGCCGAGGCAGCAGTCAGAAAGGGTCGCCAACCATGCCAACCTAGAACCAGTCTTGGAAGCTCTTGGGGGGCCTTGGCTAAGCTTACGGTGGCTTGACCAAGGACGAGGTGGGGCTCGGACGGGGGGGGGAGGGGAAGGGGACGGAAAGGTAAAAGGGCAGGGAAAAGCGCTGTAGGTTATTGGTGAGACTTGGCTTACCCCTTCGCAAGGCATCCCCATTCCTGCCATGATGTGCAAAGGGCCTGAAAATGACTCTCCCAAAGAAAATCAAATTTAAATTTGAGACGCCCAAACGCGAGAATGTGACTGGCCAGGCCCGGATGGAGCACCGAGGTGTACGACCCCGTAAGATGATCTGTGTCAGACGTATTGTCATAGTGGCGCTCTGATCGCATGGAATTAAATAAAAAAAGGTGGTTAGTGCGCGCTCTCTGAAGCTTAAGCTTAATCCGACACGAGGACACCGGCGCTGAACTTTATGCTCGCTTAGAGCGACCGCATCCACCCTGGTCCATTTTCAGCTGGCCGATTGATTGCGCGCTGATGCTTGGCATCTGGACTAGGCCGCGAGAGGCAACACTTGAGTTCTTGTAGATTGGATTAATTAGAATGTAATCAAGGTCAATTAGGACTTTGCGCGGTCATTTTTTTATGATCATAATTTTGATCAGCCTTGTGCGTATCCCTCCGGTGGAATCGTGCCTGACCATTTGATTCTTCCCAGTTTGTATTGTTCTTACCACACGGGCTTCCGACTTCGTAATTTTAACCTCTTTCTTGACCATGGTTCTCCAGCGACTCCGGTTTTTGATCGCGAGGAGGCGCACTTATCTACGGTCGGGGATAACACCTATCAATCACGATCGCCTAGCTCCTTACAGAAAAAGAAATAATAATAATGGGCCACCCATCAAAAGAAAATCCCCGGGCAACTGTTGAACCCACTTGGCTATCGGGATTTAGCACCAACGCAACCACGGAATCAATCCATCTCCACCTTCCAAAAAACGTTATCCCAGGATTCATAATTACTAATAAGAGGAGCGAACCCTACGGCCGAATTCCGTCCTCCATGCCGTCCTCCTCCGAAAGAAGCGAACTGAGCGGCTCGGTCGGCATCAGCCTCCCCAAAGCATCTTGATGGTTCTAGCCAGGAAGCCACCTCGGAAATAACTTTTTTTTATTCTAGTGTCGTGTGTATATCGCGGGATCGGGAAGAACAAGCCACAGTCGCCATTTTGCACTCGTGACTCGTACTCGTATCAACTAGTGACGCGGCCAAGGTTTAGATTTGAACTGTCGCTGACCGCAAAGCTTGACAAGAAGTACTTACCCTCCCCGAGAAAAAGGAAGGACCAAGAAAGGCATTTCCAAAAATAAACATCAAAATTAATGGTTGCGTTGGTTTGAGGTTGGGGGGCGTTGCGAAAAATAATAATTACGGTACATCGCATGCGTCCATATGTACGAATCGTACATGGGGAGCATTTGAATTAGGCCTCCCCTGCCCTGGGTGTATCCATGTCTGCGATTTGTTTACGTGGGATGCACGGCCGAAAGGCAAGATGCCACGTAATGTAAATGGGATCTTCGTGCTTGGTGCAATGTACACGACTCGGGGTTTGTTTCTCCGCATACAAAGCCGAAAGGATCATCAATCCTTAGCCCAGGAGGCCTAGAAAGAGGACTAGGGTGCGACTAAAGGGGGCTGCGGCTTTTGAAATGTAACTGATGGCCCCCCTTCCATCTCCATTCGTCCTTTCTGAGAGGGTAGTGTAATGTACTCGTGGACAGGATTCGTAACCGCCGAGATTCTTGGACCAAGCGATAAGGTTAAGAGATGGACAATTTTCCCGCTGCCAATGCTGCGGGCGCTATGGACCACCTTGCAGGTGGCTCAACCCCAATACGATATGCGGGTGCCGCCGAGCTTGTCAAAGGGAAAAAGGCAAGACCTGAGCGACCAATCGAGGAACCACTTAGCCGAAGCGCCCGGTACACTTACAGTACGCCAAAGGGCACTAGGCTGTCACAAAGGTCAAAAACCTTTGACAGTGTTTCTGAAGGCTCATGGGGCTCGTTGATTCAAGGATGAGCTTGCGCACGGGCCGGCCCCGCAGGGCCAGGTAAAGCGTATCGCCAACCAAGTCCGGTCGCACAAGGCAACACTATAATAGGGTTCAGAGGCTGGTTGATTTGGCAGCTGATGAGAGTTTGGCTGGCTGGTTGAGCTTCTAACAAGGTCGATGTATTCTAGGCAGAGGATATCTGTTGTTAAACCGGGGTGAGGGTGTTTTGTATACCCATGTGTTGGTCGGTTGGACAGGCAAAGAAAGGTAAATCACGAGCCATCACCACTCTACTTAAACTTCGGGTTGGGCCATGGCCTGCATCAGATGTCTCACATGGCGCGCCGACTAGTGGGACCTGATATCACTCTGCTGATCTGAACTTCCATCGACCTGGTGGTAGATGGTACAGTGTCGCACTAGTTCCTGTGTTTGAGCCAAAGAAAACTCGACCACGTAAAGGTCAAATAAGACCATCAGGACACAGGGTACATGCAAACAAGGCTACTGTATATGTGGGCTAAACCGTCATATTGTCGACATTATGTGCATCCGCAACCAAATTGACACAGAACTAAAGCAGGATGTAATATACTAGTGTCCTATACGGCCATGAATTTGTGTTTCGACTGCAAATGAAGGGCCACTACTGAATAAGGCTGTGCCAGGGTCCCAGACCGATCGTACTGCGCCTGCGCCGCAGCCAGATCCTAGCGCGAAGTAGAAACAACCAATGTTACCCCCCGCCCCCCGGTCTAAAACCTCCCAGAACCAGAAATAAACAATCATACATAGACCCGGGTAGGTAAATGAATCATATTCCTTGTTTTGAGCTCCAACGCAATCAATAAGCATAACGCCTCAAGTCACCACATGTTGCTCCCTTACATGATGTACCATGTGCGAGATCTGTCGAGTTGCTCTGTGCGTCAGCCGCGGCTCCCGACCACTTTCATTTTTACCCTGATGAAAGGGAAGGGTAAACCTAACCCACTTGTCGACAGGACTCCCGTCCCACTCTGGCTCGTTTCCGCATTCGAATCAAACCAATAAGTTAGTAATTTAGTCTTGGTAATCTGGGGGGTTTCACCGGGGAGCCGATTTTCCCGAAACATTTTTGACTGGTCCGGGGCCCGCGCGAGGCTAGCTAGCCTCGTCCAAGGCTATTGAAGGTCGTGCTGGACACTCTGTTCTTTTGTTCATACTTCTGTTCGACATAACTTCGGGGCCGGAGTGCCGTCAGGTATACCCGATCATCCGAGCCTGGCTCCCTTTCATCTGCGGAGTGGAGCCAGGCTCAACAACCGGGCTCCACGCTCGCTAAGCATATCACTCGTTCCGCTGATAGCGTAGGCCCTTGCGGGCCAAGCCGACGCAATGTTTGCCGACCGTGGTTCGTAAGCATTGCAAATGCTTTCGAGCGTGGTGGGGAACGGGATTGGCTCTCTTGCTCGCTGCCGCTTTTTTTCCTTTGCGCTTTCTCATTTCCACTCCAGCTGACGATCAAGGGCATTGCGGTGGAGGCTCCACATGGGCCCGGCATTGTCCTACCTTATGTCCGAAAACACGGGGGCCGGTGCGTAAATGCAGCCGATAGGGTATTTTGAGTCATCTGCGTTACGCGCCGGGTAGTCCGGCTTCGTCTTTAACATACAGTTTACCCAATAATACTACTGCATAGACTACTGTACGTACGGAGTGCATCCAGAAACAGACACCATGAATAATGGGCCTACGGCGTACGTAGACCATAGATCCTAGGAAATGATTGCTATGATTTCCGTCATTATCCTCGTCATCTCCGGCCTAATTTATCGTTTACCGAGGCGTGCACAATCACCGTACCAGGGTACGGAGTACACAAGGTTCGATCATTTCGGGTCTCGCTGCACCCTGATCAATAATCTCCGACTCGGTGTGATCGTCTTAGCGTGGTCAGCCTGACTCTGGAAACTCTGTAGCAGTCAACAACTGAGGATGAAGGTTCGGCCAAGCTCTGTCTGCCGTGTGGGCGGATCATTGGCTTTTCTCAAGGTTAATACCACATTAACCCAATAATCTTTACGGCTGAATCCATGCACTTATTACAGAGTTTACTACTACAGTCCGTTCTCATCGCCCCCTTCTACCTCCTTCGGGGCCGATGACGTGCCCTTGCATGGGTCTAGCACACCCTACAGGTACTGTACTGGTTTTTACCCACGGATCAACTCTACTGTACATGACTTTGGGTATAGTTGCGACCGCGTACTGTAATGTCACGCTCGTTGCAACCCTCGAAGTTGAGCAAAATCAGAATTAAAGGTTGCCAAGCGCTGGCTCTGTGAAACGTCGCACGAGCTTATCTCCACCAACACAATTAAGGTCTCCGTGATTGTCTCTGGGATGAATGGGGAGTGCACTAGCGTGGGCTTGAGTCGGAAATTGCTACGAGGTTTTAATAATTGCCTCGCAAGCTTCCCACGCCACTATTCGGGATTTTTATCCGACGATTGCCGCAATCAAAATCCACAATGATCGCACGAAGACTGCTCCGTAGTTACCGTTATCCGTGCAAAACCAACGCCAACCGCAAGATCAGCCAGGCTGTTTCATTATTTCCCACCAATAGCCGTTCCGGCTAGATTATGGATAAAGGATTGTGGATTGTGGATTATGGATTGTGGATTGTGGATTATGGATTATGGGATTATGGGATTATGGATTATGGATTATGGGATTATGGATTATGGGATTATGGATTATGGATTGGATTATGGATTGGATTATGGATTGGATTATGGGTTTCGGCCACTCCAGTCATCAGCTGTTAGACATTGGCTGTTCTGCTAGTGCCTTGAGACTAACGTAAACCCACCCTTCAGAGCCAAGACCTACTCTGCGATCTATGAATGGTGGTCCTTGCCAAGACGATCGGACTTCAGCGGTGGCATCCTTCCTCTCTGGGCAGGCCCCCTAGCTTGGGGGTAAGCGGTGCTCGGGACGGCGGCAACTGTCATCGGCAAGCCTTAAAGCCAGTTTCGCCTCGATAGCCATGGTAGCTAGGGGTCCATGCCCAGACCCAAAGTAAGGTAGCCTCGCGAGTTAAAATGTCCACGGCGGCGACCCCATTGTTGGTCCCAAAGCGGCTCGATGACCCGACCAGTCTTTCCTGTTCGGGAAGACATGAATCAAGCACAGGTCCATGTGGCGCACGGTATTTTTGGTTTTACAGTATGCGCTCAGGGAGGTTGCCCAGCCGAGGACGGGAGCCCTGAATTGGGTGGTGGAAATTGATTTACAATCAATACCTATCAGTCATCATGCTTTATTACCACATGCAGTAATAATAACGTTATGGCCGGTATTATACGAATACGGGGTAATTGGTATTAGAGTCGGGCCAGAGACCTGATGGGTCACGTACTCACCTCTCTTTCGAGACTAGTTAACAATAAGCATGGAAGTATACGAATCATAACGATAGAGCATCATCAGGTCGCCAAGTTCACTAACTCGGTGGCTAGGATCGCCATCATTTTTTATCCTTTTCTTGCGCCCTTTTTGCTACGGGATGATACGTCAGGCAGGGATGGTCCCCAGTCAGCGCATGACTCGTCCCCCCGGCGGACACTGCCCGAACATCTTCTTGCTTATGCTTAACCCCGGTAAGGTTGGGTCCCCTTAGTCCGCCGATCCTAGCCTGCTGATTGGCATAGGCTCGGCGACTCGCTCTCGTAAAGTCTATTAGATTAAGAACTTCCCAGTTTCCAAGCCTGGGCGCAGACACCCCCCCCCCTTCCCCATCCCCTCCTCCTCCTCCTTCTTCTTCATGGCATTCCGACCCTGTGAGGCTGTGGACTTATCTGATGATGTGTGATGTACTCCGTACTCATGCCTAAGAACATGCTAACTAGGTGTCGCCAGTTTGTTTTGGGTTTATTTTGCCCTCCTAATATGAGCCCTCCGTGTAGCATGCTCCTGCTGGACGACGCACATAATTGCTCACGTATACAAAATTTAAAATCAAACATGCATTAATTGAGCCACAAAACCAATAAACCCACTTGTAACCGGCCAAGCTCTACTCACCGAGCACTTCAATGCCCAGAAAAACCCAGTCCTCGGCACCCTTAAGCGAGCTCCGCAAACCCGAATTAGAGTATTTCCCAGAATCCAGAGGAAGAAGAGAAACAAAACGAAGGCCCGGAGACCCACGCACCACGTTTTCTGCTGACGGAAGCCTCCTCCGCCTTTCGGCTCTCATCTGCCCCTTTGGGATGGGAAACCTATTTGTGTCTTGCTCGCCTAGTGCTGCGCGTTGCGGTCGCTAGAAGCATCAATGCATGACTCCCTCACCCCCGTCCTTTTGCGTTTGGCTGTGGGCGCCCACAATCACGCTAGAGTGCTTGGCTTTGCTTGGACCGGTGCGAGAGCCGGCTGAGCGGAACTCAATTACGCTGACGGGGGTAGATGTTGATGTGCGGTGTATACTATACACGAGTATGGGGTGTGCTGTAGCTCTATGCTACATACTGTACTGTAGTAAAAGTGTAAATATGCCGTTCGGGGTTTGCTTTACATAAAGGAAATCGAAGGCTATAGCAAGGGATCTTTGGGTCCGAAAATGCACGCTTGCACGCACAGAGTAACTCAAATGTCGAGGCTCGCTGCTGCTGCAAGGCTGAATCCCCCCTTCCATTCCTTCCATTCCTTCTGGCCCCCTGCGGCGTTGGTTAATTGCGTCGTATCCGCAGTATGGAATGAACGGCCTAATACAGAGTACTACTTCAGGTGTTCATTTTGGCCCCAATATATTATATGTATACAGTACATATGTACATAAACTCCGTACTGCGCACTACAGTAATAGGTAATAGTCTCCGACCCCATTTTATCTTCCAGCGATTCATTTAACTCTGTTTGGCTCCCGGGCAAGCTTCCGCCCTCTTCCGGCAGCTGCGCCGCCAACAGCGCCCCCTCCCCGGGTTGTGCTAAATCCGAAGTGCGAGGGGCGGAGGTGACCCGGGCATTTCATGAGGCTGATTCTGGTCCAAGAAGCGGACGTGAGCTGGGGCGCCGTCTCGGTTCTCGGTGTGAGAGGAGCGCGGGTGGCGGTGTTCGACGAGACGTATCAGCTTTTCCATCGACGAACGATGGGTTATTTAGTTTTAATTTTAGTATTGCTGGCCTGAAGATTGGGGTGTAGGCTCGTTATGCTGACAGGTTTCCGAATATATCCAGTTGTCATTAATAGTACAGGGTCTCAGAGGTGGATGTGTGATGCTGCGGTTCCGGTCTATCGTACATTTCAGAAACCATACTGTCCGCCGCGCCTTTTCAGCAATCAGCCCGACCAAAATACCGCGGGAATGACACAACATCCCGAACGCTGGAAACGCCAGACAAGTAACCCAGGAATCGGTCAAAGCCAAGCCCAAACCCTCCATGCGGAGCGGAGCCCCAGCGTCGGAGGTCGGCGTACCATTGCAAATGCCCGAGATCCTCGTCTGGTGAGAGATGTGGGTAGGATGGCTCGTTTGAAGCCGGTGCATCGGTCTCAGTGGTCATGCGGGGTTTGATCAGGCCATGGTCACGCATGTTCTGAATGATATTGGGCAAGCGGTGTTCACGCAAGGAGCCGCCGGCGACTTCGCTGACCTCGGGAAGAAGCAGATCGAAGCAGGCAACTGTCTCACTCGAAGTGCTGCCCTCGCCGACCTGCGAAGGAGCCATGTAGAACGGTTTGACGGCCTTAGGGTAGTCCGTGACAAACACCGGGTTGCCCTGGTGTAATACCTCGACAATGTACTTTTCGTGCTCAGTCTGTAAACCACCGTTCCATGTGGGGGGTGCTCAAACGAGGCACCATTCTCTGCGACCGCTCGCTGAAGCATCTCCACCGCCTGAGTATATGTAATGCGATGCCATCGGGGTCCATCCATCAGCGCTGTCCACCTATCCAGCAGAGCCGACTTCGGCTCCTCAGTGCTGCTTTCTTGTCCGGACTCTGCAGTCCGCTTAGCTGATAATATTTCCTTGCCAACAGGAGTATTATACAGTCGACGGGTCAGGTCACGAAGAAGGTCTTCGACCAGGTTCGTGAGGGAGTCCAGATTGTACATGAAGTTGGCCTCGGCCTCGAGCATATAAAACTCGCTGAGATGACGAGGTGTATCGCTCTTCTCTGCCCTAAAAACGGGCGTCAACGTCCAAACGTTACCAAGCTCAGCAGCGTAGGCCTCGAGGTGTAATTGCGATGACACGGTAAGGTACTTGGGCGCCCGGAAGAAATGGTCGGCCTCGGTGGTCGACAGCGCCGTGGCACCCCGCGGAAGCAAAGTGAACGTTTCGCCCGCTCCTTCGCAATCTGATGATGTGATTATCGGGGGCTGGACTTGCGTGAAGCCACCCTCGGGGCGGGAGTGAAAGACGTTGCCCAGCTGGAACAGGCATTCGGACCGGAAGCGCGCGAGCAGGGACTGGAAGGGAGTTCGAATGCGGAGATGAGGGATCTGGCGTAGGAAGTCGGGACTATGGTATTTCTTTTGTATCGGAAATGTCTGCAGTCAAGATGCGGCGGTCAGAACTACTCATTCTCCTTTGTGATGCTTGCGAAATACTAACCTCCGGGTCCGCCGTGCCTACCACAGTCACCTTGGTTGTCTGAAGCTCATGAGTCTGCTCCTTTCCAGGTGGGCAAGCTTTCCAAATGCCGGATATTTCTACTGCAGTGCCTGTCGACAGACTATAAGGAAAAGCGACCGTGTTAGATCTTTGCGCGGACAAATCAAGATTGGAGTTAAGAGCACCGAGGTGGACATACTCAGCTGCCTGGGCAGGCTTCAGGATCGCCTGCAATGGCTCAGCAGTAGAGCCGTCCGAAATCTCTGCAAAAGCAAAGCGCTTCTGCTTCCGAACCGACCGGATGAACCCATTGACCTTGACCTCTTTGTCTTCTAAGCTGCATGGTCCATCCGCTTTGCTAGCCTGGAGGATCTGCGCGCATCGCAGAGTAACGGATCGAGGATAGGGTGTAGAGCTAGGACCGAATCTGGCGACAGACGTGGCGAAGGTCCGCCGCCATGTGTGCATGGCTGGATCGAGAGCGTTGCGTTGGGAGACTGAATTGATGGTCGGAGATCAACCTGCGACCTTGCGGACTGGAAAAATGTCTGGGCAGCTCGGCCGGTCCAATCAGCAACTCCGCAATCGGTCAACCACTGTGATAAAACAGCGTGGACTAGGTACGCATCTTCCAGATCGAACGATATCGACATGAACCTGGTACCTAAGACTTAACAATACCTATTGAGTTGCTGGAATTATGGGTCGCCAACTTGCTGTTAACCGAAGCCCCCACGAAGCCCCCATCTACAGTACCTTGTTCTGAGGGAGAGATTATTGACGGCTCTACGAAATATATATCGGTGTTCCCCGGAGCACAAACAAGTTGATTTGAGATTGACTAAATCTGGCAGATTATCGCTTATAAAGATAGTATTTCTGAACACAAAAAGATCTGTGAGAAAGACAGACAGGGGGTGTGGTAAAAGGAGCGACTGTGGTGCGTCAAGCCCGAAAAACACAATGGACCTCGAGCCCATCCATCTTACTCCCGACAGTGCCTGGCATACACTTTTCTCTCTTCTTCAATCATTTCGATCGCATCATAGAGGCTGCCGTTCGAAGCCGCAGCATAAACTGCCATCCGAGATCGCCCGCCGTCGTCAGCAGTTCCATAGCCCATATCCATAAGGGAGGAGACACATCTGTCGATGTCAGACTCTTTAGCCTTGACGCTAGCATCAGGCGGACCAGACGCTGCAGGTTGAGGTGCCTCTTCCACAGGGAAACTCCCGGGAATGCTGTGATAGGATGAGCGTCTGGAACGGCGGCGTTCTCTTCTGTCCAATCGCGCCCAAGTGTCTGTCTCGGTGGAATCGCGGGGACCACGTCGAAGCGAGTGGCGCTCCGTAGCATGTCTCCTCAATGGATTAACATTGGAGGGACCGTCCGAAGACGTTGGGTTGGGCATTCCCAAGGGCTCCCCTTCTCGGCGTGTGAATGTCATTGTACTTGAGCGATGAAGACCGGGGCCTCCAGAGCCACGTTGTTTCTGTCGGCCGGCGAAAATCATGGACGATGTCTCGTCCCCGGGACCAGCGGGGTAATACGAGGAAGCTGACTGAAATTCAGGTAGCAAATCTGGACCAGTTGCCATTTGACTGGTCGTCGCGTCGGATTCAGTACCAATCGCACGGCCTTGTTGTTGGTTGGCGAAGAGCTGGGCTTCTAACTGGGAGACGGGCGGGAAACGACTCATCTCCAGCTCTGGATTCAGCGTGGGGAAATGATTGTGCACTTCGTCCGACTTGTGTTGAGAAGTAGGGTTATCGGTGGATAAATCAATCAGCGGAGGCGATTGAAGCCGAACCGGAATCTCTTTGGGCTTCCCCTTCGTGTCCTTGAGATCTAACGAAGACAGATCTCGTTCCTGGAATGTCACTGATTTTCTGCGACCAGCACGACGGGCACGGGCTGACTGGTCAACGGAAACTCCAGAGTCTTTTTGCTCCAGAGCAGATGCTCCGGAGCCCTTGGATTCAGAAGGAAGCTCCTGGCGTGTGTAAGTCTCATATAGAGTACTCGGTTCGGCATGGCTAGGGCGCTCTGATGGGCACACAGACTCAATGAGGGCATCATCAGTGAACTCAAGATTGATCGCATGTCCATCAATGTGCACACCTTGCAAAGCATGTATTGCTGCTATAGCCGGATGAATTGAAGGGAAATCTATGTAGCCAAAGCCGGCATGTCTGCCAGTGTTGGAGTCTTGGGGAAGGTGTGCAGAGACAATGAACCCCTTCGAAGCAAAGACATCTTGGATCATTCTTTCAGTGACTTTGTACCCAACATTTCCGATGAACAGGGCTTTCTTTTCAAGGACCTCTGATTGACTGTCCGGAATATTTGAGGTTTCTTTTGGAGGAGGCATTGGAGGCGCGCCATGGAGGTTGTGAGGACCGACTGGGTTAAACCAACGGTTCATAGGAAGCCATGATTGACTTGGATACATACCTGTGCCGGGTGGACGTGGAGGCGGTGGTCGATGGTGCCGGGTAGGGCGCACAGGATCCCATGGTGCTTGCCAGGGAGGATATTGGGGAGGGAAAGGGGGGCCTTGGTGCCTAGGCATAGGCGGAACAGGAGGAGCGGGCCGCGGAGGGAAGGGAGGAAAGTAATGAGGACCCGGTGAATAAAGGTGGCTACCTTGTTCTTCTCTCAGCGTATCCCCCCTGACCTTTTGGCATCAGGAGGCGTAGTATATGCGCCGACCTCAGGATTCGGCGCCGAAGACGGACCGGAATCAGCAGCCTCTTTCTCTTGCATTTCTGAATCTCCGGGATGGATATCAGCGTCCCGAGACGTGGGGTCTGGTGACACGGGACCATTGGAGGTAGAACCTGTAAATGGACTAGGTGTCGGATGTGGTCTCTCAGATGTGGTAGTCGAGCCATTTAGTCCAAAACGCCCAAACTCATTCTCAAAGGCTGAGAATAATGTTCGGCCTGCCTCATTAAACTCCGACGCCATCATTCGTAAACCGTCGGCAGCATTCTCAGCGACAGGTCGCCCAGCATTGATGGCGTCTTCTGCCAGTTGTCTTCCATTATCCGGCAGATTATTGAAAGCAATCCGCATGTGTGCTTCAATTGTGGCCAGCAGACTCTGCAGCGAGGTTCGTACGTTCTCTGGAACGGTTCTCTGAGCATTTCGCAGTTGGTCTTGCAGCTCTGGGAGCCTACTGCTCAGTTCAGACTGTACGGAGTTGGCTCCATTGACCAGGTGATAAAGGAATGTGGCCGCAATGACCTCCAAGGGGTGAGGTGTTCTCTGTGAGCCAGTGTTCGGGAATGGGGGTACGGATGCAGATGATGGTTCTGGCTGTGCAGCCCTATCCCCAATGTTATCCGCAGAGTTGAGGACATTGGCCAACTCAGCCTCAAACACTGCCATAAAAGGCTGGTCGCCATCTCTCGGAGGCGAGGTAGTAATGGTGTCATTTGAATCTGGTTCCTCTTTATGCTCACGTTCATCATTTGCGGGATCTGCCGGAGCAGCAATATCAATTACCACTTGCTGCGATCGTACACTATCGTTATTCTTTTTCTCGAATTGTCTCCACAACTCAGTAACCGAGTTTGATCGACGGATATCGAATATATGCATCGGAGCCAGCTCATCCTGGGATGGCTGGAAGTTGTCAAGCCTTGTTTCGATCGCTACTTGCTCGTCTAGGCGCTGAGAAAGTTCGAGAGAAGATCCAACCTACACAGAAGTGTTAGCCACTTTATAGATAGACTACAACCTCCCTAGGTGTGTCTTACCGTGATTTGATCACCGTCATCATCATCCAGATAAGTGAGCCTTGCCCGAGGGTGATTAGAGGCGATGTCATCGTAGTCGGCGGCTGATATCTGCACGACTCCACGAGAACTTGATGGTCGGCCTGAAAGATCCTCGTGGCTTTGGGATGGAGACCTGTGAAGGTCTTTGATTTGGAAAGGTTTCAACATCGAGGAAGAGAACGCTGTGAACCCTTGAGGTCAGGCGAGTGGGGCGTTGCACGGTTGAACTAGATTCAAAAAAGTGTGAGATCGGGATGCCTCCGCAGCGATCTTAGGATCCACGATATATGAAAGACACAACGCCAGTTATCAAAAGATGTATATGGCTGTTGCCTGCGACATCTGGGATTCCTCTTTGGGATGGGGTTTGAAAGCAAGGATAACCGGATGATCTCACTGTGAACTCTCCAGGCAACAACGGATAAGATAGAGCTCTCCCCGCCCGGATCACCTGATAGCTCCCGCTGAGTCAGGACTATTTTTGCAGATCGCCTTCGCGATTGTTGATCGCCGCGAAGGGAGGAGGATACCTGCTGCCTCATTTAAACGATCGCTGACGTCGGCCACCTGATTACCCTCTATGTCGGGACGACTGTTCCTCAGACCTTCCTTCGATACAGACCAGCCCTCTACTACTTCCGCGCGGTGATGCCAATGGCCGGACCACTGGATCTCGCATCCTACGCACGAAATTCTTGAAGCCTAGGCAATCGCACACCTAGCATATTCACAATTGAACATAATTCGAAGATTGAGGGCGCGTCCATGGCGGCCGGGAAAGCGTCATCGCGGCTTCAGAGTCCGGGTGATCGCAATGTGAAGAACGTCGTACTAGGAGACCTCCTATTCAAGCCATGGTACCAGTCAATTTACCCGGAGGATCTGGTCGCCAATAATGCCGAATACCTCTATGTCTGCCGTTGGTGCTTTCGATACTCCTGCGACAAAGTTGCATTTGCGGAGCACGTGCGGGCCTGCGTGCATCGGACAACGCCCCCCGGCACCAAAGTGTACGACCACGGCGGGTACGCTGTATGGGAGGTTGATGGCGAGGATCACAAGCTCTTTGGCCAGAACCTATCCCTTTTCGCCAAACTTTTCCTTGACCACAAAACAGTATTTTTCGACGTCGCGACCTTCCTTTACTATATCCTCACCTTTACCGAACCGGAGAACCCCGAAAACTACCATGTTCTAGGCTTCTTCTCGAAAGAAAAGCTCTCGTGGGACTCGAACAATCTTGCATGCATCTGTGTCTTCCCGCCATACCAGCACAGACAACTTGGAAAACTCTTGATGGGAGTGAGCTATAAGCTCAGCGGTTGGGAGTATCCCGGGGGATACATAGGTGGACCGGAGAAACCACTGAGCGACCTGGGCCAGAAAAGCTACAATCGTTTCTGGGCCGAGCGAATTGCGAGACACTTGCTATGTGGCAAGCGAGAGGACAAAAAGTCTGAAGTAGAACAACAAAAGCCTCCAAAAAGCTCTCCTTCGAAGGCATCCCGCAAAAAGCCCCAGCGAGAATACATGACCGTTGAAGAGATTGGCCGGGCTACTGGAATGTTGACGGAAGATGTAATCACGGCCGTCAAAAGCATGGGCGTTGTTCGACCTGACACAACCCCGAAGAAGCGCAAATTGAGTCGTCTGATGGGGGATGATGAACCGAAGGAAAGCCCGAAGATAGTCATCCACAAGGCCGATATTTTGGAATGGGCGCAATCCCACCACCTGTCCTTGGAAGATCCTGTTAAAGCCGACGGATTTGTGGCAGGATTCCCTTCTGTGGCCGTTTCTGAGGGTAGCGAGAGCGCCGGCTCGGAGGAGAACTGAGCGTGTCTCAGTTTGCCATAGAAGGATTATGTATAGCACGTTTTCCTTATTGATTTATGACCCTAATGATAAGCATTCTATCTGAAGTCTGAAATTAGATTACCTTTATGCTCCAAGATCAATCACCAAAGCAATGGCAAGCGCCCAAGGCCAGGCTAATTATTCGAAAGAAGAGCCGAGACCATGAGCCGTCTAGAAATAGGCCTCTCTACTATATAATCTGGTGCTTGGTTATTTGCAACGCTCGTGCAATTAATGTGTGCATTTTTTGAGAAGATTGGACCTTTTAAAGCATCAAAAGCATTCAGTCCCAAGTTCATCTAATTCTTTACATGAAATCGCCGGGCATCATCAATCAAAGGCGCATTACTCTTCCATACCACCAGGGCCACCCGCACCCGACTTGCTCATCTGTCGAGCCTTCAGCAGCTCGTCGCAGAGAAGAAGGTTAGAGGCGATACCAGTGCTGGAGGCCACGCAGTTTCGCAGGACACGGTATGAGTCGAACACACCCGCCTGGATCGGATCCATCGGGAGACCAGTGTTCAGGTCCAGGCCGACAGTGACGCCATCCTTACCTTCATCCTGCATCGCGGCCAGGGAGTCCTGGACGTCGTGGCCAGAGTTGGCGGCGAGGGTCTTAGGAATTACCAAGAGCGCATCCGCGAAGGCCTCCACACCCCACTTGGCCTTGCCCTTGACCGTCTTGGTGAAGCTGTCCGACTTCAAGTGTTGGGCACAAGCGACCTGGAACGCACCGGCTCCAGGGATCACGCAGCCGTCGACGATAGTGTTGTAGACCGAGCGGAGACCATCACGGACGGCATCCTTGACCTGAGCGATAGTGTGCGCGTTGGGACCCTTGATGAGGATGGTCACAGACTTGGCGTCCTTGACCTCCTCGACGAAGGTGTACTTCTCTTCGCCAAGCTGGTGCTCATAGACCAGACCGGCCCAGCCGAGAACATCGGGCGTCATCTCCTCAACACTGTTCTGGGCGACACCGCCGCAAACCAGCTGCAGACGCTCCATATTTCTCCGCTTAGCTCTCCGCAGAGCCATGATGCCGTTCTTGACGAGGATATCCAGGCTGAGGGGATCAATACCCTTCTGGTTGATCACGACGAATCCCTTCTTGGGATCATTACCGCAAACTTGCTTCTTAAGGTCCACAATCTTCTGCAGCTTCGCGTCAACGAACTTGCGCTCACTTTCCACCAACTTGTCTCTCTGCTCGGCGCTAGAGTAGTAGAAGCCAGAGTTGATCTCGGACTTCTCATACTCCAAACTGACATTCAGTGTCAAGATGAAAGCATTCTCCACACGCTTCGGCATATCGGGGTGGCGGGCACCGTGGTCCAAAGCCAGACCACGGATCAGCTGGGTATCGGATGATGTGCGGTGCTGCATGGTCATGATCTCAATCATGTGCAGGTCGGGCTTCTCGTTGGCTCGGTGGATGGCAAGGACGGCATCGACAATGTCGGGAGTGAGTTTTTCAGCGAGAGCATTGTTCAACTTAGTGGAAAGAGACGTGCGAGCGACAGAAAGAAGGAGTTCTCGGTCAATGGACCGCTCCAGCTTGAAGTTGTCGAGAAACTGCAAGTATAGTGTCAGACTAGCCACCTTGAATTGATTCCGGTTTCCCCAAATACCTTCAGGGCCTCAGTCTTGGCAATCTCATAACCATCGGTAATCACACGAGGGTGAAGACCTTCCGAAATGTGGCGATCCGCCTGCTTTAGAAGCTCTCCCACCAAGAGAACGACCGACGTTGTACCATCACCAGTAATGTCGTCCTGGGCCGTTGCCGCACGAGCAATCATAACCTTTCGATATTATCAGCGAGGACCAAGAGTTGGCAAAGCAAGACCTGTCTTACGGCCGTAGGGTTTTGAATTTGCTGCCAAAATGTTAGCACGGGCTCTGTATGTTGAGAACGTTTGGACTTCACTACTCACCATTTCCCGCAACAAAACATTTCCATCCTTGGTCAGTTTGATCTGTTATAGTACCGCTGCATTAGATAACCAGCTTCGCAGTATTTCCATAGGTAAAGGGGCTTGTTGCGTACTCCACCGGCACCATCCACCAGCCTAAGGCTCTGTTAGCTCTATCACGATCATCCGTGCGGGTACATCGCAACTCACATCTTCAGGGTTCCCGAAGGACCCAAATTCGACTTGAGGACATCCTGAAGACCCTCTCCGGCACTGATGTTAACCTTCAGGGCCTCTCCACGCCGCTAGATGAAATGTTAGTGCGGGCCACGGAGGGGTCATACGGGGGTAGCATTCCATACCCGGGACTCTGCCTTGGGGTTAAGCAGCTGAGTTGCAGACATATCTGCTATGAAAATGAATGACCGGGAGCTCAGCCCAAGAAAAAATCGTAATGGGATGGGGAGGTGAGCTAGCAGCAAGCAGCACACAGGAGTTTGGATGCCCTCGGTGGATTGCAAAGGCGGTGAGCCGATTTTGGGCAAAAAGCCCACATTCACGGATTCGCACTAGCGGCGAAAAAAAAGAGCTCTCGATTTCTTCGACTTTGCCCGTCTCCCGCCCTTTTGAACGTCCGCCATCAGCAACCCGCCGGTCCGTTCCTTGAGTCGTTTCTGGGCTCCCGCTGTTACAATTATCTTTTGGCCATTTCTGCGACTTGATTTGGTCCCCAGATCAGCGCCATGGCCGATTATCTCCTCTTCGAGAGCCCTATGGGCTACTCGCTTTTCAAGGTGTCCCTCCAGGGTGACGCTGTGGGCAACCGCCTGAAAGAAGTCCAGGCCGGTGTTAACGACCTTGCTAAGTTTGGCAAAATGATTGACCTTGCCAGTTTCCTGCCCTTCGAGTATGTCTTACGCGCCCAGGAGTGATTTTTTTCTCTTGTCATAGGAGTCCTCGCTAATTCTCCTCAGAAACAACAAGCAGGCTCTCGGTGAGATCAACGACGTTTCGGAAGGTGTCGCATCTGAGGCTCTTGTTTCATTCCTTGATCTGAACCTCCCCAAGCCCAGTAAAAAGAAGAAGGTTGTCCTCGGTCTTTGCGACAAGGGTCTCGCCGGCAGCATCAAGTCCGCTTTCTCCTTCGTGGATTGCGAGACTGGCGACACTAGTGAGGTCGTTCAGGATCTCCTTCGTGGTATCCGCCTGCACTTCACCAAGCTGCTGAGCCAGCTTCGCGAGGGTGACCTGGACACCGCTCAGCTGGGTCTTGGTCATGCTTACTCCCGTGCCAAGGTCAAGTTCTCTGTCCAGCGTGACGACAACCACATCATCCAGGCCATTGCTATCCTGGACCAGCTTGACAAGGCCATTAATACCTTCTCCATGCGTGTTCGCGAATGGTACTCGTGGCACTTCCCCGAGCTGGTCAAGATTGCCTCCGACAACCAGCGCTATGCCCAGATTGCCCTCTTTGTGAAGGACAAGAAGAGCCTGAACGACGACAGCCTGCACGACCTGGCTGCCCTTGTGGAGGACGACAAGGGTGTTGCCCAGAGCATCATTGATGCCTCCAAGCACAGTATGGGCCAGGAGATCTCTGAAGCCGACATGGAGAACGTCATTGCTTTCGCCGAGCGCGTTGTTAGCCTCGCCAAGTACCGCAAGTCCCTTTACCAGTACCTGGTGGCCAAGATGAGTGTCGTTGCTCCCAACCTTGCCGCGCTGATCGGTGAGGTCGTTGGCGCTCGCCTGATCTCCCACGCTGGCAGCTTGACCAACCTGTCCAAGTACCCCGCCTCCACTGTCCAGATTCTCGGTGCTGAGAAGGCTCTGTTCCGTGCCTTGAAGACTAAGGGCAACACCCCTAAGTATGGTCTTCTCTACCATTCTTCCTTCATTGGCCGTGCTGGTCCCAAGAACAAGGGCCGCATCTCCCGCTTCCTGGCCAACAAGTGCTCCATCGCTTCTCGTATCGATAACTTCTCTGAGACCCCCACCACCAAGTTTGGTGAGGCTCTGAAGCAGCAGGTTGAGGAGCGCCTGGAGTTCTACTCCACCGGCGCTGCCCCCACTAAGAACGAGGTCGCCATGGTACGTTGAAATTTATGGACACTACCAAACTACGATAGACCATTGCTAACACAGTATTTTCAGAAATCCGCCATGGACGCCGTGCTGGCTAGTATTGACGTCAACGTTGATGAGAGCGACGCCGAGATGGAGGATGCTGATGCCGCCGAGACCAAGAAGGAGAAGAAGGACAAGAAAGAGAAGAAGGAGAAGAAGGAGAAGAGCGACAAGAGCGACAAGAAGAAGAAGCGCAAGTCTGACGTCGGTGAGGGCGAGTCCGAGAAGAAGAAGAAGCGCAAGCACGACACCGATGCTGAGCCTTCGAAGAAGAAGCAAAAGGCGTAAAAGCCCTTATTTATGGTACTGGGAGTCTTCGTCATGGCGTTGGGTTCATCTTTTCTTTTCATGTTTCTCAATCTTATTCACGACTCGATGGGCTCGGGGATTTGTAAATTATTTGATTTAGGCCCTTTGGTGGCAATAAATTTTTGCTCTATCCCGTATTACTGTGCTTTTCGTGCAACCCCCTGCCAATAGATGGTATATATCCCCTGGCTTGGGTGTTCGTAGCCGAAGCCTTGCGTTAGGTAGTACTTCCGGTCGGTCTCGATTTAAATTCTAGTGAATCCCGGAGTCGTTCCATTGCTGGTTATAAAGGCTTGCTGGGCTCACCGAGGCCCTGTGGCCTACGAAATTGGTGATTCAAGACATAGTTATGGAGATGAGCTCTTCGTCAGTATCCATCCATGCCATTGAACTCTGTGATCAAGATAGATGGTTGGTCTCTAACGGCGGAGTCTCGGCGCATACTGTGACCGTGGGTCGTCCAAATATACCTAGCTGGAAAGATATCGTTCTTTCAAATCGATTTTGTAATTAGGGAGCCAAACCAACCAGAGAAGAGCAGAGCGTTGCACTCGTAGCCAACCAAGCTTGACATGTAAAGCGTTACGTGGAATCCGCAGTTCTGCACTATTTTGAGATTATCTCGTATTCGCGGGGGATCTGTCAATTTCTCGATTTTGCTCAACCTGAGCCTAAATCGATAATTCTAGTCCTGTACGAACTGAAAATGCACGGTCTAGCTTGGTTAGAACTCAATAATGAGATCGAGCTAACGGAAAAACAAGAATGAACAATCGCACACCGCCAAGTCATATTCACTGGAGCTAATCCGAAAGAGAGGGGTAGGTAGTAGATGCAGATAATCTAAAAAAAACAAGAAATCAAAAGATAAACTAAATGCACGCAGGTGCTTCTGCATGGCCGTGGAAAGTGTATTGGGGGGAGGGGGGTTAGACGTCCAGTATGAAGTCGCTAAATGGCCCCGCGAAACTCAACTCCCACCCGGACGTCCAGTGACCTGCCCCTCACTCTGATCTCCGCATCTGCCGACGGGGCTCCTATGAATGCCCCCGGTCCTTGCTGAATGGTGAACGGGGCCGGCCCTCCACGATATTTCTAAATGCGATCTCTAGGGCTGATCGGCTTTGGCGCCCCGACAAGTTCTTTCGCCCTTGAACCCGCGATGACGCTGACGGATCCCCCCAAATATTTATCGCCTAAGCGCAAACGAGAGCCCTCCGAATCAGACTACTACAGCCCATCTGCATCACCGACATCAACAGTCTCTATCGCCAGTCTGCAGGAGGCCCGCATTCGCGAGGAGGCGGAGCCCGGGAGACATAGCCCTCGAGCAGCGGTGGCGGGACGGTTTAGAGAATTGGCAATTCGTGGAGACCGTTTCCCGGACCCAAGAGCCTCAAATCGCGACTTCCAGCAACCTCCTACCCTACAGGCAGAGCAGGCAACATGTGCCTCCGACAGTCACGACCGGAGCCCCAACCATATGCCTGAGCCATTGTCAGATTATAGCAGCGACCAGCATGACGTCCAAGGCCACCATGTGGCGTTTGAGTCGGCACCACAACGTACACCTACACCTACACCGGACAATGCATTGGTCACGCCCGCTTCCACGCCCTCAAAAAGGAGGTCAACTCCATCTCCACGCAAGAAAAGCGACATCGCATCACCTTCTAAGGGTCGCAAGCAGCGATTATCCCCTCCGCCTACAGCTGTGCTGCTAGATAATCCGTTCACATGGCATGATCATGAAATCACGGGACACAACCCGACTGATCCAACCGACGATGGCTACGGAATCAACGGCGTCGGTTTCAAGCCAACCGCAGCCATTGCTTGGGCACGTTCCCAGAAACGACAGCGCCAGGTCGCCGAATGGAAGTCCCGCGAAGCACGAGAGGCACGAGAGAAGCGACGAGAAAGAAGGAATGAAGGCTCTAGCCTGGACCGACTTCACAGCATACACAAAGGCGCCATTCAGAAACGAGTCAAGTTCGATGTTCAAGACAGACAATGAACGACTGCTTTCTCCAACTAGTTAGTATTTATCTGGCATTTTCTGGGAGCAATTGGGCGTAATGGAGCAAGATCGGGGGATTTACTTGAATGATCATAAGAACATTTGCGTGCTATGATATACAGATATGATTGATGACATGATGCCAGCCACCCTAACATAGAATTGGAATATACAGCTTGGATTATATATCGTACAAACACCGTGACTCCGACTTACGAGAGAGCAACACTACCAGAATTTGTAGTTGGAGAGGTTTGTCCAACTCTTTTTCCGCGTCTCTTCCTCTGCCCGCCTGGCTGCCTCCTCAGCAGCCTTCTCCTTGTCCCGTTGCTTCTTTTCCTTCAATTCCTTCATGAGCTCAACAGCTTCCTTCATTCCATGCAATTCTTGAATCCGGCGTCGTCGACAGAATTCGTACGCCCCCAGAGAGGTGACTGCGAATATTCCGACTGCCCAGTTGCCGGCGGACCATAATGAGCGCATCCCTAGGTATACAGTTCAGCTGCTGAACAGATTTCATAATGCTGGAACATGCGGACATACCTCCAAATACAGCGCGTACACCACCAATACCAAATCCAGCGCCAATTCCGGTCAGTAGCGATTCTCGTGCGCATGGCGCCTTGTAGAATGATGAGATTTCGGACAGGGATACTGAGCCGACAACGTCAGAGTATGAGACATCTTTCGGGTCCTTGCCCCGGGGCTTGTAGGACGCATTGGCGAGCGCGTTCACAGGTTCTTCGGGGTTGCCAAAGGCATCCCATAACTTCCCGACTTGTGATTGAGGGAAGTCATGCTTCGGCTTCTTTGGGTCGGTATTTGGGATGCTGACCGGGAGGTGGCTGCCAGGCTCCTGCGAGGAGCCGGATTCTCGAGGATTCTCTGCCATGATCGTAAAGCCGAGCGGCTCTCTTTAATCGATCAGCAACTTAGCGGCCAAAATGTTGATACCCGCGATAGTGGCGGGCGATGAGATGTTCCGGCATATCCTGATGTAGATAGTTATTCCGAATGCGGGCTGACTAACCCTACGCGTGCCCGGGCAGGCACGCGGACGCGTCGAGAAGCGATTGAGATCGACTGGATTAGAGCCGATTGCAGGTCATTTGCTGGACCCTCCGACAGGCATTGGTCCCGAGCATCTCACCTCATCTACGTCGTCCCTCGTTTTCTTCACTGCCTTTGTGAAATCTATCATCGCACGAATTCATGTTCTGAATACTTCCCCCGCCCTGTCACCAAGACTAATCTGAAAAGCCCGACTGGGCGCCAGTGTCGCAATGCCTTCGCGAAAACCCAGCAAGTTTGGGAACAAATTCCGCTCCAATGCGGCGTCCTCAAACCCTCGACGAACAAAGACAGTCGAATTCGGATCCCTGCGCTCCACCGAAGCAACTTCCCAAGATGAGAAATTCGAGGCCATTCGGCTGGCCAACACGATCGATGAGACCCTTGGCTTTCCGCGCTTCGAGTCCGGCGAGACCAGGGCCGGCTGGCTGATCAACATGCACAGTACCACGCTAGAAGATTCAAATGTACCTGGAGGCCGTGCTGGTGTCGACTATTATTTTCTCCAGGACGACGGAGGCAGTTTCAAGGCGACGGTGGAATACGATCCCTACTTCCTCATTGCGGTCAAGAAGGGCCATGAGATGGAAGTGGAGGAGTGGTGCCGGAGAGCTTTTGAAGGGTTGATCAAGAGTTTCAAGCGGCTAGACAAGGAAGACCTGAGTCTCCCAAACCACCTGCTTGGACACCGGAGGACCTTCATCAAATTAAACTTTGCCAATGTGCCCAATCTGCTTGAGGTCCGCCAGACCCTTCTTCCTCTGGCAGAGAAGAACAGGAAAAATGCAAATGTGATGGATGCATACGTCGAGATGACCAGGTCTGTCTTGTCCTGTATCTCGGTGTTGACTTGCGATTGCGCTGACTGAACTACTCCCAAAGTGCCACAACTGGCTTTGACCTTTTTGACGACGAACTAATTAATGAGCAACGACCTAATGGCAACATGCAAGCGAGTGATTTTATTGTTGATATTCGAGAATACGACGTTCCGTACCATGTCCGAGTCTCGATTGACAAGGGTGTGTGATCCTGCCTTGCGCTGTGCGCAAACCCAGCTGACCCCGGCCCTATAGATATTCGGATTGGGAAGTGGTACAATGTGGAGGCGAAGCATGGCGCGATAACTTTGACTTGCCTTGAAGAACGACTCCAGCGTGCCGATCCCGTTGTCCTGGCCTTTGATATCGAGACAACGAAACTACCCCTCAAATTCCCCGATGCGGTGATTGATCAGATTATGATGATTTCGTACATGATCGATGGTCAAGGCTTCCTTATCACCAACCGAGAAATTGTCTCCGAGGATATCAACGATTTCGAGTACACCCCAAAGCCGGAGTACAATGGACCTTTCGTGATTTTCAATGAACCAAATGAGAGAGCAGTCCTGGAGCGCTTTTTCGAACACATCAAGATCGCCAAGCCGACAGTTATCGCTACATACAACGGTGACTTTTTCGATTGGCCGTTCGTAGAAACGAGGGCAAGCATTCAGGGAATTGACATGTACATGGAGATTGGCTTCAGGAAGAACAGCGAGGACATCTACCAAAGCGATAATTGTGTTCACATGGACTGCTTTGCATGGGTCAATCGTGACAGTTACCTTCCCCAAGGAAGTCGTGGTCTGAAAGCTGTGACAGTCGCCAAGCTTGGCTATGATCCCGATGAGCTTGACCCTGAACTGATGACGCCTTATGCGAGCGAACGACCCCAGACGCTGGCCGAATACTCCGTTTCCGATGCTGTCGCGACATATTACTTGTACATGAAATATGTGCATCCTTTCATTTTCTCTTTGTGCACCATTATTCCGCTTAGCGCTGATGATACGCTGCGCAAGGGAACTGGAACGCTATGCGAGATGCTGCTCATGGTCGAGGCCTATAAGCACGAGATTGTTTTGCCCAACAAGCACAAGGACCCCCGGAGGCCTTCTACGAAGGTCATTTGCTCGAGTCTGAAACCTATGTTGGCGGTCATGTCGAAAGTATCGAAGCTGGTGTCTTCCGCAGCGATATCCCCACCGGATTTAATGTTGACCCTGCTGCGATCGACGAGCTGCTCCGGGACCTAGACCATGCTCTCAAGTTCAGCATTGAAGTTGAAGAGAAGAAATCTATGGACGACATTGCGAACTTCGATGAAGTTAAGGGTCAGATCGCAGAGAAGCTGCTTGAGCTGAAGAACAATCCGAGCCGAAACGAGGTTCCTTTGATCTATCACTTGGATGTTGCTTCTATGTATCCCAACATCATGATCACCAATCGTCTACAACCCGATTCCATGATTGATGAATCTGACTGTGCCGCTTGCGATTTTAACCGGCCCGGAAAGACTTGTGACAGACGTATGCCGTGGGCTTGGCGTGGCGAGTTCTTGCCTGCAAAGCGCGATGAGTATAACATGATTCGGCGAGCCACTGGAAATGAACGGTTCCCAAGCCGAACAAAAAATGGTTTGCTGCGTTCATTTGGTGATCTCAGCATCGAAGAGCAGGCTGGAGTTGTGAAGAAGCGCCTGCAAGATTATAGCAAAAAGATTTACCACAAGATCCATGACAGCAAGACCGTGGTACGAGAGGCAATCATTTGTCAAAGAGAGAACCCGTTTTATGTCGATACAGTACGAAGCTTCCGTGATCGACGCTACGACTTCAAGGGCAAGCAGAAGGTCTGGAAAAACAAGACCGATTCGCTGCAATCATCCGGAGCTTCTGCAGCTGAGATTGACGAGGCAAAGAAGATGATTATCCTTTATGATTCGCTGCAGCTTGCGCACAAGGTCATTCTGAACAGTTTCTACGGTTATGTCATGCGAAAGGGTTCCCGATGGTATTCCATGGAAATGGCTGGTGTCACTTGTCTGACTGGTGCCCACATCATTCAAATGGCGCGAGAGCTTGTCGAACGCCTTGGCCGGCCGCTGGAACTGGACACCGATGGTATTTGGTGCATGCTGCCGGGCTCTTTCCCCGAGAACTTTTCCTTCACTTTGAAGAACGGGAAGAAGTTGGGTATTTCGTACCCTTGTGTCATGCTCAACCACCTTGTCCATGCCAGATACACGAATCACCAGTATCAGGCACTGGTCGAGCCATCCACTTACAAGTACGAGACTTACAGCGAGAACTCCATTTTCTTCGAAGTCGATGGACCTTACCGAGCAATGATTTTGCCAACATCAAAGGAGGAAGACAAGAACCTGAAGAAGCGATATGCCGTCTTTAACCACGATGGGTCGTTGGCTGAGCTCAAGGGGTTCGAGGTCAAGCGAAGAGGAGAGCTGAAGTTGATCAAGATCTTCCAGACTCAAATTTTCAAATTTTTCCTGGAAGGCACCAACCTTGCCGAAACCTATGCCGCAGTGGCTCGGGTTGCCGACCGATGGCTGGATGTGCTCTATGAACGTGGAGCCACGTTAGCCGATGAAGAACTGATCGACCTTATTTCGGAGAATCGCAGCATGTCAAAGACCCTGGAAGAGTATGGAAACCAAAAGTCTACGTCCATCACTACAGCCAAGCGCCTAGCAGAATTTCTGGGAGAGCAAATGGTCAAGGACAAGGGCTTGAACTGCAAGTACATTATCTCCTCGAGGCCAAGAAATACCCCCGTCACAGAGAGAGCCATTCCAGTCACTATCTTTTCCGCGGAGGAGAATGTCAAGCGCTTCTTCCTGCGCAAATGGCTCAAGGATGACCCAGGGGACATGGACCCCCGGACGGTCATTGACTGGAGCTACTACCTAGAGCGTCTGGGGTCTGTGGTTCAGAAGCTCATCACCATTCCGGCTGCGCTTCAAAAGCTGCGAAACCCGGTGCCTCGTGTCGCTCATCCGGATTGGTTACAGCGGCGAATAAATCAAAAGGATGACAAGTTCAAGCAGAAAAAAATGACTGACCTGTTCGAAAAGTCGGAGAAAGCCCCACTCTCTACGATATCTGCCAACATTCTGGATCATCGTGTTCAACATTCTGGCGATATGGACGAAGTCATTGCGCATTCAACGCAAAAGCTCAAGTCTTCTCCCGATGGGAAGGTAGCTCAGAAACGAAAGCATCCTGAGGGAGTCACCAAATCATCTCTTGATCCCTTTGCCACTCTTCCAGCTGCCATGCCGTCCATTACAGACGACTACGAAGGTTTCCTCAAATACCAGAAACAGAAGTGGAAGATCCAGAAGCAAGCTCGTGTTCGTCGTCGCCAACTGTTTGGCGAGCGAACTAATGTTGCATCTGATCCTTTGAGCAATTTCTTCCGCAACCAAGCCCAGATGCTGTATATCAGTACTTGGCAGGTCCTCCAACTACGCGAGACAGGGCGCGCTGGCATTGTGCGAGCATTTGTGCTCATTGACCAAAAGATACACGCTTTCAATGTCAAGGTCCCGCGGCAATTCTTTGTGAACTTGAAGCGTGATTCCTTGCCCGACATTGAAGTGCCGGATTGTGAAGTCGAAAAGGTGCACCACACCCTGCCCAATGGACACCCATCGGTTCACCTTTTCAAGCTGTCCTTGTCAGAGGACAAGTTCCTCGAGGAAGCAGATAAGATGGATGCTCTGTTCCAGCACTCTAGTATCGAAGGCGTCTACGAGCGGGACATTACCCCCAGTATCCGAGCAGTCCTGAAGTTGGGAAGTCACTGTACCTTTGATGAAGAGCAGCGCGGTGTTCTCGGCGACGGTTTGGAGAAAGGATTCGATCTGTCCACGCTTCTCCATACTACTTCAGACCAGCCCTATTTGATGGACTCTCCCCTGGCGTACCATTACCTGTACCATGTCGCGTCTGGAGAGAGACAGGTCTTTGCCCTCTTCTCGACAACCCAAAAAGAGGCGCATATTGTCATCCTCAACCGCACGAGAGATGTTCAGGGTTTGCCGAATGTCGACAAGATCTATGCGGAGTTACTTTCTCGGAAACTGCAGGATACTGCAAGTGACGCATCGCAAAATGCTTTCGAATACCAAGATAAGATCCATTTCAAGACTACCCAGGTGATGACTCGTCGAAAAGCTCACCTGGAAGTTGGCGATTTGGTTCGAAAACTCCGTAGTGATGAGACCCAACCCGCTGTTTTGGTCATCCAGTCTCAACAGAAGGATCGACTGTGTCACGACATTCCTATTCTGAAAGAGTACCCAACCCTGGCTGTGAAGCCCGAAGCTTCGGATATGGATCTCCCACCCCTTGGTTGGCAAGCGTTCATTGCTAGGCGCCTTGTGACACACTACCTGTACTTGGCCGCATGGGTCCAGCACTTGACTCTGCTTGCTCGGTACGGAGATGTTCCGCTTTGCAACTTGGAGACCGATGATCCGAGGTATCTCATCGACGTCGCGTATGCTCGGCGTCTCCAGCAGAGTAATGTTGTCCTCTGGTGGTCTAACGGACCCCGGCCAGACCATGCTGGATATGAAAAGGATGACATCGTTGGCCCACTGGAGAAGGTCAATATGCCGTCAGTCAATACGCCAAATGCATATTCAACAGTGTGCATCGAGTTAGATATTCGCAATCTAGCTATTAACACCATTCTCACTTCTTCGATTGTCAATGAGATGGAAGGGAACGATGCACTGTTAGCACCCTCTGGCAATGGAGCGGATGACACAGGCGTTCTGTACTCCGAGAAGGCGTTTGCATCTGCGGGTGCCGTGGTACTGCGCGAAATGGTGAAGAACTGGTGGACGGAGGCTTGCGCGGGCAATAGCATGGCCGATATCATGGTCCAGCACTTGATTCGGTGGGTGGAGAGCCCGGTATCCTGCCTCTACGACCGATCCCTGCACAACTATGTTCGATTGCTCTCACGCAAGTCGTTCCAGCGATTGATGGCTGAGTTCCGACGAGTCGGCTCCAATGTTATCTTCGCCAGTCCAACCCGTCTCTTACTTCAGACAACCAAGACCGAGGTGGGCAATGCCTACGCCTACAGCCAATACGTTCTGAAGTCGATCCGAGGGAATCCCTCTTTCCATTTCATCGATCTCGAGATCAAAGAGTATTGGGACTATCTCGTCTGGTATGACGAGTACAATTACGGCGGCAGAGGCTGCCGGGAGGTCGTGGAGGCCGAGAAGCAAGAGCTGGAGACAGTGATGCATTGGCAACTTAGTCGATTCTTGCCGACACCCATGCAGACCATCTTCCATGATTGGGTTGTCGAGTACATCGAGCTAATGCACTCCGCAAAGCACCCCGATCTCCAGGAGAATGAAATTTCATCCACGCCTCGTCTGACCCAGATTCCGATTGGAAAGCCCAACGATGTCGACGACGAAGGCCTGACTGCTATTCTTGCTGAGCGATTCTCGAAGCCTCTGAAGAAACAAATCTCAGGACTCATTCGCCGCCAGCGCGATGAACTGCTCCACCCTGAGCTGGCCTCCGACTATGCCTTCCCCGTTCTTCCCGGTGTTCTGGTGGACCCTAAGGGAGACAAGCGTAATCCAGCCCTGGAGCTCGTCAAGCTTCTCATGCAAGTTCTGAGTCTCTCCAAGACCACAACACTCGAATCTCGACTGCTGCGCCGCGAGCTCCTGGCCCTCTTCGAGGTCCGTGAATTCAGCAAAGAGGGTCGCTTTGAAAACCCTAGCGCGAGTCTGAAACTGCCGGAGCTTACCTGCAACGCCTGCTGTCTCATCCGCGACCTAGACCTGTGCCGCGATGAAGACGTCCTGCCCGAACCGGGCACGGACAACAGCAAGGGTCCCAAACCCTGGCGCTGCCCTTTCTGCCAGACGGAATATGATCGACTGGCACAGGAAGAAATCCTCATTGGCCAGGTGCATGGACTTGTGGTCGAATGGCAGACGCAGGACCTCAAGTGCTCCAAGTGCAGCACCCTCAAAGTGAGTGAATTCATGGAGCACTGCTCCTGCAGCGGCAAATGGACTTCGACGGTCGATCTGAAGGAGACCGAGAAGAAATTGCGCGTGTTCCAGAGTGTCGCCAAGTTCCACAGTCTGCAACTGCTGGAGACTGTGGTGGAGGGCGTCCTGGCCCAACTGTAGGGGTAGCGGGGGTTGAGTTGTTGTGTGACCTATTTTTTCATGTCTGTTTTTCCCTACTGTATATGCTTGGTTATGTGTTTCATGTTCGAGGCGTGCTGGGAGTTCCGAGGGGTTTGCATGGCCAGCGGTGCTGGGCGTGCTGGGCTAACTTGTAAATAAATACTCGAGCCGTTGGTGATCGTCGATCCCCGCGAGCCATTAATCTGATCCGTTTTCCAATCCTCCCTGCTCCTCCTCCTCCCTCTTCCAGTAGCCTTTTCCTCGACTCAAAAAAATCCCCATTCGAGCATTCGGCACCCAAGATCTCCGACCGCAGGACGGGGAGTGTACAACCGGACCATTGGGCTTGTCGGTTGATTATCCTTGCAAAATAGCCTTAGCGGGGCTTGACCCGCCGCACCAACCGTGGCACCTCGCGCGACATGAGGCTGACTCTCCACGACTCCGCAGATCCATACTACTAACTCCCCCGCCGTCTCTACCGCCTCGCCTCGTATTTATCCCTCATCGTGATCGCAACTGCTATCGGACCGCCCTTTGTTGTCCCGTCCGCGCCCCTCCACTCCCCGTCCGGATCGCGCACCACAGACCCTCCCACCTCGCATTCCAATGGCGCAACCCCAGAGACCTCAGGTCCAGCCGTGCCGCTACAAGACGGGCAAAACACTCGGGGCGGGCTCTTACTCGGTCGTCAAGGAGTGCGTACACATCGACACCGGTCGATACTATGCGGCGAAGGTGATCAACAAGCGCCTGATGGCGGGGCGCGAACACATGGTGGGACGACCTCCATTTCTTCAGTGGCACAGCGCACAAGGCTGACGGTCCCTTGCGGGGAACTGGATAGGTTCGAAACGAGATCGCTGTACTGAAGCGAGTGTCCATGGGCCACCAGAATATCCTCACGCTGGTGGACTACTTCGAGACCATGAATAACTGTGCGTGGCACAAGGCCTGGAGAGCGATCCTGGTTGTATCCCACCAGCCCTACTGACACGATGGAATTTAGTGTATCTGGTTACGGACCTTGCTCTTGGCGGAGAGCTGTTCGACCGGATCTGCCGTAAGGGCAGTTATTACGAGTCCGATGCGGCAGACCTCATCCGCGCTGTCCTCTCGGCCGTGGCCTATCTCCATGATCACGGCATTGTGCACCGCGACTTGAAGCCCGAGAACTTGCTGTTCCGCACCCCGGAGGATAACGCGGACCTTTTGATTGCCGACTTTGGGTTATCCCGGATCATGGACGAGGAGCAGTTCCACGTGTTGACGACCACATGCGGTACACCGGGCTACATGGCCCCGGAGATCTTCAAGAAGAGCGGCCACGGCAAGCCAGTGTAAATTTCAGGCCCTGTTTTCCACGCGCTTGTCTCTCAAACTAACCAAAGTCGCTAGCGATATCTGGGCTATCGGCGTGATCACCTACTTCCTCCTGTGCGGCTATACCCCCTTCGACCGGGACTCCAACCTGGAGGAAATGCAGGCCATTCTGGCCGCGGACTACTCCTTCACGCCTCTTGAGTATTGGCGCGGTGTTTCCCATGAAGCCCGCAACTTCATCAACCGGTGTCTGACAATCGACCCACAAAAGCGGATGATCGCCCATGAGGCCCTGCAGCACATCTGGGTCAACCCGCCCTATGACCCGGCCAAGATGGGCTCAGGGGAGGACCTGCTTCCGACGGTCAAGAAAAACTTCAACGCGCGGCGCACCCTGCACCGCGCGATCGATACCGTGCGCGCTATTAACAAGCTGCGCGAGGGTGGCGGGTTCATGATGGATGGGGTAATGAGTATTGATCCCAAGCCAGAGCGGGTGAATGGCAATGAGGTTGTTGACGAAAGTCGTCACGGTACGCCGAATCCGAGCAATAGGGGTGGTAGCCCCATGCAGATTGATAGCCGGGGAAATGCCCGTGGGCAGACTGAGGAGCAGATCCGGGAGCAGGAGCGGAGGGTGAAGGACATGGTGGCTGGGTTATGGAGCCGTGGTCATGGGAAATGAGAGAGAAAGAGAGAGAAAGAGAGAGAGAGGCGACATTTTGCGTGAGCGTCTTCTTTTCTATATGTTAGCCTGCTTTGGACAGTCCATCCATCCTCTTCACAATTGTTTACAGCATTGTTTATCGAGGGCTTTTGACATATTATCACCCCAATGCAATGACTGATGAGTCAATTCTTAAGTGAGGACTCCCGGCGGAAGTCTTGATTCTCGATGTATAATTTGCTGTATAAGTCTAACAGAGACCAGCCCGTTATAAGGCACCATTAATGTATTTCCCGAGGATAGCCCCCTATTAATCCCAACCTAGTAAGGACAAAAACAACGAGGTTCATTACAGTCATAAGTCCGCGTTTCTGGGAACACAGAGATGTAGGTAGCAAAAACTTGCAGGTCTAGGCCTCAGGCTGAGCCCAGGATCTCCGGCCCATCATCGAGCGAGAGCACCCAGTTCCGCCACTCCTGCCACTCCTCATAGCTTGCGCTCGCCTTGAGACCCTGGTACCGAACCGTGCGGAAATCAGAGACCTGATCCCAGGGCTTTGAGGCGCCTGAGTTTCCGCCTGTCCGCAGCAGTCGCCGAGCGACGCTGCCCGCGCCGCCGTCCCAGCCTGCCTTGCGCATCAGGCTCTCCACAGTCTCCTCTTTGTCCCATCCTTGCTCCACGGCGACATCGGGCAGGTACGTGGCACCGTACCGGCGGCCGCGGTGGATGAAGGAAATGCGCAGGCCGTGAGTGCCGAGAACCCAGTCCATGGCGTTAGTGCACGGTTCAAATGATCCTAGAAGAGTCAAGGAGCATGAGAGGGAAGGGAGGAGAGACTGGGGGATTGGAGAAAAGCGGGTGTCGTCAAAAGCCCTACACCCCAAAACATGGATTAGTCTTCACTCGTGATTGAAAAGCTATCGCGGGTTGGCGGGGTGCCATCGCAGAAGGGAAGAGGAGAGGACCACGTACGAGGTCAAAGCGTAAGACTTTAGCCCCGCTGCGAGGTCTTGTGCCTCGAATGTGCCTATGCACCCGCGCAAAGTCTTGTGCCCATTGCGAGAAACTGTGTTCCAAGTCACGAAGAGCGGATACCGCTGCTTGGTGGATGTGATTCTTGAGCCCACTCCTTCTGACTGGGTGCTCGGAGTTGTCATTGCGGTAGAACTGGACAAAAGCGAGTTCGATGAAGTGTTGGATGTAGCAGAGGGCGTTGTAGCTGCACTGGACGAATCCGACGATACCTGACTTTGCAGCCGGCTCACGTTAGGTAGTTTCAGACCCTGAGGCCGACTACTTGTCTGGGGCGACTGTTTGGTGTCACGGTCGGCCTCATGCTCATTTACAGACTGGAATGAGACTGGCTCAACATCAACTTCATCGTCATCCTCTCTGTCGAAGGCCGAGCCGTCCACGTTGTGACCTCGGAGGCTCGAGAGCTTCTTAGATTGCTCGTACTGTTCCCAGAGGACTTCTACGGCAGCCAGAGATGGGGGCTCGCGGTCCTCAAACGAGGCGGAAAGACTTTCGAAACAATAGTAGCACTGGGCGGTATTTGCCATGTCTGTACGACCTTAGCCCGTGGCGAGTGTGTTCCCCGCAAGACTGGGGGAGTCGAGAGGATGTCTGCACTGCTGCACCTATTCAGATCCCTGGAACGTCCACGAGTCTGGTGACGATGACCTCCACAAGGGCCCGGCGCAACGATAAGATAGAAACGGCTTATCGTGAAGGTGGGGCTGGGTGGCTGGAAGCTGCCCGGATTTTGGAACAGACTCGAGGCAGAACCGAGGTGATCTGGATGGAGGAGCAGAGAACAGCAGCACAGAGGGAATCAAAGGAAGCCAGGGAAACGAACGCTGCAGAGAAGCCAAACGGAGAGAAGACGGAGACGTTGAGGAGGGGGGCCCTCGATAAGGCACACGTGATGGGGACCTTACTATCGGCCGATCCACAGAACTACCGATCAGGTATCCTACACGTACCTTGGGAAAGAACGATACTTGCGAGGGGAAAGAGAAGAAAAAAGTACCTTATGGGTACAGTGGAGGGAAAAGATAGTGAGTCCAACCGTGCATGGTTGTTTTTCGATTACAAGAGTAGGTTGATGGTGTACAAAACAACTATCTCTTGGCGAAATGGATTTATTGCGATATCTAGACAACCAGAGGTGCTAGGATCTCGAGACCTAGTTCAAATTTAATATAAGTCTAGGCGCTATGGTTTGATGCCGCCAGATGATAAATCGACTTTCCCGCACTTCTAGTCTCTTTGCGCCGCCACACTAGCCGTTCTTAGAAACACCAACCCTGCGCAGCAACAATCTCTCCTCGGCGTGGAAGTTATGGTCAAACAAGACAAGGTCCCCGGGCACAACGATGCTATATACGACACCGTGCCAAAAGAAGACCAGCTATTGTACGTCGAGTTCCTCGAGATTGCCCCGACGCCTATCGTCGCGTAAGATCCCTTCCTTGATATGCAGCTTAATGATGACATTTTGACATCCTGAAGCGACCGTGTCTTCTTCGTCTACCTACACGGCTATCTCCCTGAATCTAAAAAGAAGGAGCTAGCACTTCTTGATGAGGGCCTCGTCGATGCGACCCTCTCTGTGAGTAGCTCTGCAGTCTACCCCAATGGTAGCTACGAGGACGCAGAGTCCGTTATAATGCCGTTTAAGACTACGCCATTCAACGATTTAGCCCACCTCATTATTCGCGATGCCCGTGGAACTCAGGTTGACTACATACCTAGTAGCGGCCGCAGCGATATATTACTAGATTTCCATATTCCTACAATGTTTTTGAAGAGCGGTATGTGGACTTTCAAGGTCGATGCGAGACTCGGAGATAAAGACAATACGTGCCTATTTGCTATATCGTTGACACAATGGTTAGACGGGTGGCTTCGATAGGAAGGATATTTGGAATAATCTGCAGCCTCAATGTTCTTAGCGCGTGAATAAGCTGAAGAATAGTGCGCATTTCTAGATCCTGTTTTCAGGGAACTGGGCTGGTCACCGGAAGACGCAGATCCCCACATAGCACCTGTATACTAAAGAAGCTCGATCGGGAATAAGACTATTGATTGATTGATTGATTGATTGATGGTGATGTACAATGGTACACAGCAAAATCAAAGGCCTACACGCCAAATTCATGTTGAACTTTTTGTCTCTCTTGAAAACCATGCCCTCCCGCTGTTGAAGAAGCGGAGAGGTTGAAAAAGTTGCTCGTTTCGCATGCTCGTAATAAAAAAAAACACAAACGGATATTACCGAATCCCAGATGTCCCTAAGGTTGAAAAAGCAGACCTGTATATAAAAACCCCATGTAACGCACCGTGCGGTATTCACATCTCCCGACCCTTCGTAGATGATGTTGAACTCGCGAGATCCCAAGTTGATTAGGGATCTCTCTTTGTAACTTTCATATCCGGACTTTTACCACTCCCTTCCGCGTAGTCAAACGACTAACTTAAACGGGCAGGGGGAAAGTGCTGGCCCAACCAGAAATCTCCTTGCGGAGAGCCAGGATTTCAGGGACGCTCTCGGAGGCAACCTTGGCCTTGAAGTCCTTGAGCTTGTTAGCCTCCTTGGGCAGCTCGCTCTGGACCTTCTTGCACAGGTTGATGGACTGGTCAATATAGCCAGCGATGCGCTTGAAGTCATCCTCACCCATGCCACGGGAGGTCATAGCGGGGGCACCAATACGGATACCGCAAGGGGTCAAGGCAGACTTGTCACCGGGGATAGAGTTCTTGTTGCAAGCAATGTTGATCTGCTCCAGAACAGCCTCGACACGGGCACCGTCCAGGCTCTTGGGGCGCAGGTCCACAAGAACCATGTGGCTGTCAGTGCCGTCAGAAACGAGCTTGTAGCCAAGGGCCTTGAACTCGTTCTCAAGAGCCTTGGCGTTCTTGATGACCAGCTCCTGGTACTGCTTGAACTCGGGAGTAGCAGCCTGCTTAAGGGCAACAGCCAGGGCGGTGATGGTGTGGTTGTGGGGGCCACCCTGGTGGCCGGGGAAGACAGAGAAGTTGATGGGATTCTCAAGGTCGTACAGAATCTCCTTTCCGGTCTTGTCGGTGCTGCGGACGCCCTTGCGGAAGAAGATCATGGCACCACGGGGGCCACGGAGAGACTTGTGGGTGGTGGTGGTCACAACATCGGCGTACTCGAAGGGCGAGGGGATAACACCAGCGGCAATGAGACCCGAGATGTGAGCCATGTCGACAACCAGGTAGGCACCGACCTTGTCAGCGATCTGGCGCATGCGCTTGTAATCAATCAGACGGCAGTAGGCGGAGGTACCGGCGACCAGGATCTTAGGGCGGTACATCTCGGCGTTGGCCTCGAGGGTGTCATAGTCGATGATACCGGTCTCCAGGTTGACACGGTAGGGGAAAGTCTCGAAGTAGGTAGAGACAGCGGAGATCCTAACAGTATGATTAGAATTATGACCTTTATGGAACGACTGTCACCGGGCGTGACTCACTTCTTGGCGGGGGTCTGGTAGCCGTGGGACAAGTGGCCGCCGTGGGGGAGATCAAGACCCATCAGACGGTCATGGGGACGCATGAGAGCCTGGTAGACCTGCAGGTTGGCAGGGCTGCCGCTAAGGCATTGCACGTTGACACCCCACTTGGCAGGGTCCAGGTTGAAAGCCTTGAGAGCACGCTGCTGGCAGGTAATCTCAATGGCATCGATGTGCTGGTTGCCACCGTAGTAGCGGGCACCGGGGTAACCCTCAGAGTACTTGTTGCACATAGGCGAGCCAAGAGCATCAAAGACAGCACGCGAGGTGAAGTTCTCCGAGGCAATCAGGACGACCGACTCACGCTGACGCTGAATCTCGTTCGCCTGCAACATAAGAAGGCAGGGGTCAGTAAAGTCCAGTCCAGCTGCTTTCCAAACGGGATTGATCAGATTCATCAAGACAAGTAGACCGTTACATACCATAATCTGGGCGACCTCGGGGTCAGACTCCTTGAGGGAGCTGTGCATTTGCTGTTTTGCGGGATGAGTCAACGATGTGATCTTGATTTTAAAGGGAGCTAGATGGAGCACTCACCTCCTTGTGGGCCTCAGACAGAGCGTAGGACGACATTGTGATAGATGTGGATCTCCTGGGGAGAAATAATTGGGAAGAAAGGAAGAATATGGGAGGATATAAAGGATTGTTAGGATGGCGAGGGAAGAAAAAAAAGGTTGGTGGGGGGAGGGGGCGGGACCGCCTTGGTGCCTCAGGCCACGAGATGTTGACGATATCGGAGACTTTTCGCCGGATTGAGTTTGAGGGTCCTGGACAAGCAAGCAAATGCACTTATTTCATCTCGTAATGGTTGCTAGATGGCTCTTTTTACGTCCCTGTTTATATTGTGGCCCCGATTCTTTTTCTTGTGGTTCCGAAGCACGATTGTGCTTGCTGCAAAAGACACCGTTGAAAAAATGGATCTATTGTAAAGATGAGTGCTAAAATTTATATTGGGTATTCCTTTCCTGAACGCCAACGACAAAAGAGACAAAAGAGAACATCTGCACCTAGCATGCCGGATATGTGTTTAGGCCCGTTCGGTGTTTCTTTCCAAAGCTTCAGGGAGCTGTCACCTCAACGCGGCCCTCCTGAGGCTTCCTTGCACGGCTTCCAAAGTCTGAAAGAACGGAGCGCAAGCGAGCCACACGGTCCTCAAGCTCCGAAATTTCTTTCTGCTGCTCCTCAATGGACCGGTGTGTATCTGGGAGCCCCTCCACCACAGCACGCGCTTTCTGTATCCGAATCTTGACTGAGCTGGTCGCGGTGGGGAGATCTTTGACGTCGAGCGGTGGCAGGCCATTTGAATCGTGGGCTGGGACCTCCGGTATAGCTTGTGCAGCTTGAGTGTTGGTGGTATTGCCTCCGGGGATGCTTGAAGACGCCTGCTGGTGTTGTGCCTGCGCGTCCACCGAGTGCTCTGGAGCTACTGTAGTATTTCCAGGTGCGCCGTTCTGTCCACTCGACGTAGGTTTGGGGGAGAGCAAGCGAAGAAGAATACCGTGCAATGGTGGGATGATCTCAAAGGTCTGGGGTGGAGGGAAGGGGACTGTTTCCGGTGACTCGGGCGCGTCTTTCAACGGACTCTCGGGCACGGCCGAGGATTTGGGCAGCGGCGTGGCTGCTGTCGGGGATCTGGAAGCCATTGCAGATCCAAGCAGATTGGGTCCCGAGGGAAGATGGGTGAATGAACGATTAGAAGCCGGCTAGGATAAGCGTTTAGGGAAGAGTCGGAACGCAGGGTGACGTCGGGGCCAGAGAACCAAAAGCGTCACCGGGAATGCCCCTCCTTCACCGGCCAGCTAATTTCGCCCTCTTGGACTTCTCTCTTGTCCACTCTTTCTTTCCTCGCATTATTGTTTTGTATGTAAGCAACAGACCCCGATTCGAATCACTATCCTTTTTGGATTCAGCCATTGATCTGTGTTTCAGCTGTGATTACGACACATACAACCCCCACCATGGCTGCGGTCGACCACAAAGTCGCTTTGAGTATGATCCGCTTGCCCCCGATGTCCCCAGATTCACCCCGGACTAATGCGACCTTGCAGTTGTCATCGATGGCTGGGGTATTGCTGGCCCCCAGTCGCCGCCCCAGGGCGATGCCATTGCTGCTGCCGAGACCCCGTACATGTCCGGTTTCGCCGAAGCCAACTCGAAGACTGCCCAGGGCTTCACTGAGCTCGATGCATCGTCGCTGGCTGTCGGCCTGCCCGAGGGCCTCATGGGCAACAGTGAGGTTGGCCACTTGAATATTGGCGCCGGCCGTGTTGTCTGGCAGGACAGCGTTCGCATCGACCAGACCCTCAAGAATGGCGAGCTGAAGAAGGTGGACAACATTGTTAAGGCCTTCACCCGTGCCAAGGAGGGCAATGGCCGTCTGCACCTTTGCGGTCTCGTCTCTGACGGTGGTGTTCACTCCAACATCACCCACCTGTTCGGCCTGCTCGAGGTCGCCAAGGAGATGCAGATCCCCCAGGTCTTCATCCACTTCTACGGTGACGGCCGCGACACCGACCCCAAGAGTGCTGGAATTTATATGGAGCAGCTCCTGAACAAGACCAAGGAGCTCGGCGTTGGTGAGATTGCCACCGTTGTCGGCCGCTACTACATCATGGACCGTGACAAGCGCTGGGAGCGTGTCCAGGTTGGCCTGAAGGGTATGGTCACTGGCGAGGGCGAGGACAGCTCGGACCCGCTCCAGACCATCAAGGAGCGCTACGAGAAGAACGAGACCGACGAATTCTTCCAGCCGATCATCGTCGGCGGCAAGGAGCGACGTGTGCAGGGTGCGTTTTTTGATTCAAAAAGAAAGCACCCATCTCGATGCTGACGCTAACTTGGCAACAGATAATGATACCCTCTTCTTCTTCAACTACCGTTCGGACCGTGTTCGCGAGATTACCCAGCTTCTGGGTGACTACGACCGCTCTCCTCTTCCAGACTTCCCTTACCCCAAGAACATCTCCCTCACCACCATGACCCAGTACAAGACCGACTACACCTTCCCCGTCGCTTTCCCTCCTCAGCACATGGGCAACGTCCTTGCGGAATGGCTCGCCAAGAAGAGTCTCCAGCAGTGCCACGTTGCTGAGACTGAGAAGTACGCCCACGTTACTTTCTTCTTCAACGGCGGCATCGAGAAACAATTCCCCGGCGAGGTTCGTGATATGATCCCCTCGCCCAAGGTTGCTACCTACGATCTCGACCCCAAGATGAGCGCTGCGGCCGTCGGCACCAAGATGTCGGAGCGTATTGCCGAGAAGAAGTTCGACTTCGTCATGAACAACTTCGCCCCACCCGACATGGTTGGCCACACTGGTGTGTACGAGGCTGCCATCGAGGGTGTTACTGCCACCGACAAGGCTATCGGTGAGATTTACGAGGCTTGCAAGGCGAACAACTACATTCTCATGATTACTGCCGATCACGGGTGAGATTGCTTGATACGGGACCCTCGGTCCAGTCTAGGTCCCCATTGCTAATGAATCCTTACAGTAACGCCGAGGAGATGCTCAACGAGAAGGGTACCCCGAAGACCTCTCACACCACCAACTTTGTTCCCTTCGTTATGGCCAACGCTCCCGAGGGCTGGAGCCTGGCTAAGAAGGGTGGTGTCCTGGGCGATGTCGCGCCCACCATCCTCGCTGCCATGGGCATCGAGCAGCCCGCCGAGATGACCGGCAAGAGCCTGCTCATTAAGTCATAGATAGATCTTCTCCTCTTCTTTTACATAAGAGATTTTGATTACGAAAATGAATCAATAAATGGATACTTGGAATGTCGATATCTTGGTGTGGCAGAGAATAGAGGCGCCGCGTTTCGGGGTTAGCCAGCACTCAAAAAATTGATCCTAGGCACCGGATTCTTTTAGGCTGGTTTACTCTGTGACCACCTGGTATTTTTGTTCGTTAAAACTTCAACGGGTATATCTCTGGCAAATTCAGCCTATCGTTATCATCCACCGTGAAGGGGCTCGTCCACATGTAGATCATACACTTCAGCAGATGTCGGTGTTTCCCCTCCATATCAATGCCCACCCCCTGTACATTCCCTTGGTATGCGCCGGTATTCTCATAAAAAAGTATCAGGACCACGTGAGCCATATTCGTGCGCAACAAAACGAATTGGCGGCTCATCCATCGCATGCAGCCGATATGATCCGTTTGTTGATCCCAAACTGAAGAACCCTTCCTTCATTCCATCTGGTGAACATTCAAGCTTAGGCGGAGGCCTGCGCCGCTTGTTGCTGGACCTGACTTTGGAATTGCACGATCTAGGCGTAGGAGAATTAGCATATACTAATGGTGGGGGAGCGCGAGGGGATTCTTGATACCTCTGTGCGCTTTTTCTCACTGGTTTCCTGCTTGTCCTCAATTTCCTTCTCAATGCGCTTGCTATTAAGGCGAGTCAGCAAAGGTAAGCTGTGGACCATGACCGAGACACCCACATCTCCTTCTCAATGAACTCCAATCGACCGCTGACAGCCATGACTGCTTCCGTCTTCTCTTGCTTCAACAGCACAGGTCCGACAAGCTTGTAGATGTTGGAATCGTCACCCAACTGGGCAAATTCGCTTTGCACGCCCTGGTTCTCCTGCTGCTGCGACTCCAGCTTTTGGCGTGCATCGATCAGACTCTCAAGCTCTGGGAGGGCCGGAACAATTAGTTATCGTCATGCACGAGAGAAAATGCTTTGTAGAGGGGGCATACCAGTCTGGAGCTGCTGGAACTCATCCGAAAGTGCCTGAAGCTGTTTCTGGGCGTCCATGGTGTAGGTTGGCGGGGAGGTGGGAGGAGGGAAAACCGATCGCCTGCTGCCCGCCCGTCAACACCGACCTTCTCCCCTTCCCCCTCCAATTCCATCATCCACACCCCCCTCTGCAAAGACCGCCGCTTTCCTCGTTTCTCTACCCTCCGACCTGCCATTTGCCTCCGATTAGCTGCTTCCTTTCGTTTGAGCCGCTGCCTAGAACCCTCAAGACCCCAGCATCCGCCCTCCTCTCCCCGCTTCACCACTCCGCAGTTCACTTGCCACTCCACCGAGACGGGACGAACCAGGCAGAACAACTACGGCCAGCATGAGTAACACGGACTTTTTGGGGCGCGCGATTGACACCGTCAAGAAGGCGATCGAGAATGACAACGAGGGCGAATACGAGAAGGCTTATCAGCTCTACTACTCCGCGTTGGAGTTGTTCATGCTGGCGCTCAAATGGGAGAAAAACCCCCGGTCCAAGGAGATGATTCGTGCCAAAACTGGCGAGTACATGGACCGCGCAGAGAAGCTGAAGAACCACTTGGCTTCAGCAGATAAAAAGAAACCCAGCGCGGTGGGCGCGAATGGAAAGGTCGCGCAAGGAAGTGGGAAAGGAGGGTATGATTTGCTCCTCACCCCCCTTAAGGCCTGCGTTTGGTGGCTCTATGGATAAGACACTGTCTATTCGTGGCACCAGCAAAAGTGCTCTATCCAAATTTTCTGCGCTGACTACGTACTGAAAACAGAAGCCAAGACGAAGACAACGGCGAAGATGCGGAAGCCAAAAAGCTCCGGTCGGCTCTTCAGGGAGCTATCCTGTCTGACAAGCCGAATGTCAAGTGGGAGGATGTTGCTGGTTTGGAGGGTGCAAAGGAAGCTCTGAAAGAGGCGGTCATTCTTCCCATCAAGTTTCCGCACCTGTTTACTGGCAAGCGGCAACCTTGGAAGGGCATTCTGCTCTACGGTCCTCCCGGTACTGGAAAGTCCTATCTTGCCAAGGCCGTTGCAACCGAGGCGAACAGCACCTTTTTTAGCGTCAGCAGTAGTGACCTGGTGTCTAAGTGGATGGGTGAGAGTGAAAGGTGAAACCCGCCCTGAGTTACCCGTCAGTAAGCATGCAGCTAACGGTCCCTCATAGACTGGTGAAGCAACTCTTCAACATGGCCCGTGAGAACAAGCCGGCGATCATTTTCATTGATGAAGTTGATGCTCTGTGTGGGCCGCGTGGAGAAGGCGAATCCGAGGCGTCACGACGTATCAAAACGGAATTGCTCGTTCAAATGGACGGTGTGGGAAAGGATTCCAAGGGCGTTTTGATTCTGGGCGCGACCAACATTCCCTGGCAGCTGGATGCTGCCATTAGGCGACGATTCCAACGAAGAGTTCACATCAGTCTGCCTGATATCAACGCACGGATGAAGATGTTCATGCTGGCCGTGGGCTCGACACCATGTCAATTGACTCAGGCGGATTACCGGTCACTGGCCGAGATGAGTGATGGCTACTCTGGTAGCGATATCAGCATTGCCGTGCAAGATGCACTGATGCAGCCAATTCGCAAGATCCAAACAGCGACACATTATAAGAAGGTGAGTTCTCTCTGCGCTGAAATTTTTAGTGTTCTAGCTCACCCTAGCTTTCATCATAGGTTACCGTTGATGGTGCCGAGAAGTTTACCCCTTGCTCACCAGGCGATGCCGGCGCAACTGAAATGACTTGGCTCAGTATTGAAGCAGAGCAGCTCCTGGAACCCCCACTTGTTCTGAAGGACTTTATCAAGGCGGTTCGGAATTCGAGGCCTACTGTCAGCCAGGAAGATCTTCAAAGGAACTCAGAGTGGACCCAGGAGTTTGGCAGTGAAGGAGCCTGATCTACGTCTACCCTCGAATATGTTTCTCGCATCTCATCTCGATAACCCGGGCTGGTTTCCTACCCGACCCCACTATCCATGTCTATGAGTATGAAAGCTCCCACGTTTGATCTGCATTCTTGTTGGGTTATGAGGAACGAGGGCATGCCATGGAATAGACCATGGCTTGGGCTCGGTGATTCGTTTTGCATGGTTCTATGTCTTTGCATGAGTCAACGCCATTGCTGCTCGTGGCCCGGAGGGTGTCTGAAGTATTTGGTGTTCAGAAGCGTTTTGTTTTGTTTTGTTCTGTTCTGGTCTGATTTGGTTTCTCTATCCAAGTATCTTTTGGCAAGGGCGAGGCGTTGTTTGAGCAAATATCCATGTGTTTATCTTGGCGGGGCTTCGTCATAAGAAGGGCAAGCCGTGGCGCTGACATGTTAACTCCACACTCTATATTGTCGACGTAAACTCAGTTTCCCACCACCCAAACCTGATTATCGTTGTAAACATGCTGCGCGAAGGAGGCCCTTTCGATCTACACCTGTTCATTGAGATAGACGATTGCTTCTTGCGAATCAATTTCTCATTTCCGTTACGTAACATTCGAATGATTCAGTCCACGCCGGAGTGACCATGCTCAAACTCAACCAATGACAGGTTTCCACTTGCGCAAAACCCAGTTCCCAAACGCCTCCAACAAAGGGCAATGAACTAACTCGGGGAAACACAAAAAAAAATGTTCATACTAAACAGACAGGTCGGGGAATCTCTCGTGGCAGAAGGGTGGATAGAAGACGCTAGAAAATGAGACAAAGACAACGGACCCGGAAAACAACATGTAAAAGCAGTGACCGTATAACATATGCAAGCTACTGGCCAAACAGACCTTTGTTCGAGCTTTCGCGACGCTTCAGCATCTCGCTCTTGGCTCGTTTCAAGCCCTCGCCGAGCTTTTTGGTCAGTCTCCATTCCTGGCCCATCCGCTGCATACGGACGGTAGCCAACACAAGGGAAATGGCTGATTTGAACTTGCGGCGTGGAGTTCGCATGGGATTGCGGTCGCGGGCTTGAACACCCATCTCGGTGATCATGCGGAGGTCGGCTTCGTTGCTGTGGGTGGTTAAGTTGGGTTAGTCACAGGGCTATTATACGTAGATTGGAAAGGATATGCGTTACTAACCATGCAACGCGGACTCGTTCGCCAAGCTCCATCAGGCCCTTACTCCAGGCCAAGTCACGACGGAACTTCTCCTCTCGCTGCAGACGGGCACGAAGCCACATTATTTCTTTGCCTAGCCCGCGCATCTCCTTCTCATGTTGACCCTTGCTGGAAGTCTTCGAGTTGGTCACTTTCTTGAGGGCTTCCTCGTACCGTTGTTGAAGTGCATCCAACTCCTTAGTTGCCGCCTCGGCTTTGCGAATGCAGAACGCTCGCTCTTCACGGATCCGACGGACCTGGTTCTTGAGCTCGTTCAATCGCGAGTCTCGTTCGGAGACCTTGAGCGCCAAGGCCTCGGCTTCAAGAGTTGACGACTTGAGAAGCTCGTGGAGATCCTTTTGGTCCTCCTCTTTCATCGCCGCACGTTCCAAATCACGATTCTTGGCCTTGATCTCCTTGAGGGATCGGTGGGCATCTGCAAGTTGCTTTCGCAAACTTCGCAACTCCTCATGAAGCTTGTTGGAAGGCGAGTTCTGTGGAGAGCGCGAATCGAACTTGTTCATCATAGCATCGTGGAGATCTCTCTCCAGATCAGAGACGCGTGACTTCAGTGTGCGTGTAGAAGCCTTCTGCTCGGCTTCGCGCTGCAGAAGAATTTTCTCACGCCTGCGAGCCTCGTCGAGACTATGCCGAATCAGAGACAGGTCCCCATGGGTAGCCGACTGCTCATTTTCCATGGCGGGTTGTTGCTGCAGGAGGAGCTCTAGCTCTTGAATGCGTCGTTCAAGCCGCTGAACCTTGGTCCTGGCGGTTGTCAATTCACGATCCCGGTTGCCAGAGCCCGCATGGAGCTTGTCCTGGAGACGATCGATCTCAGCTGAAAGGCGGCCCTCTTCTGCCGTGGCACGCTCGATCTCAGATCCGAGCTGCTGTTCAAGAGTAGCTTTGGCTTCCAACAAGGAGGTCCTGTCGTCTCGCAAGCGCTGCAATTCATTCTCTTGTCGAACAGCGGTCCGCCGAAGCTCGAGCTTTTCGCGGTCAAAACGGGTGGTGTCTTCCGCATTTTGAGGACGACCAAGCTGCGCTTGGAGCTCGTCGCGTTCGGCTTCAACCTCGCCTATCGAAGTTCGCAAGTCATGCAGCTCGACATGAGCATTGGCAAGCTGGTCACGGAGGGTTTGTCTGTCGGCAATTGCTTTCTGCAATTGGGATTCCACGTCAGACGAGCCCTTCAGCATCCGACCTTTGGCGTATTCTTGCTCTTCCGCTAAACTCGATTGCAAGACAACAACCTCGTCCTCCAGAGCCTGCACTTTTTCCTTGAGTGATTGCTCCTCGCGCCGAGACACGCGCAGCTCTTCCCTCACCGTAAGGAGGTCGTTACGCTGCTCATCCAGAATGTGTCTCTTTTGAGAAAGCTCGTCGCCAAGCTCTTTGATCTGGCGACTCAGCACCGCTTCTTCTTGTAGATGGCGCTGCTTCTCGCTATCGATAGCTTCCTGTAGCTTGAACTCCTTCCCAGAAAGAGTATGCTCTGTCTCTTGAAGTCTCTCGATTGTTCGCTTGAGGCCTGCTGCTTGTTCTTCGGCACGCTCTTTTTGAGACTGCAAGGAACGCTTGGTGCTTTCCCACCTATCCTGCTCGAGGGCGAAGTGACCCTCCTTGTCCTCGATTTCGCGCTGGAGAGCATCAATTTCATCCTGAAGACGGTCCACCTCCGCCTTGTGTTGCCAGCGAAGGTTCTGGTTGTCTTGAGCACGATTTGTGGCTTCTTCAACCGCCTGCTGGAGTTCGCGTATCCTAGACTGCGCTCGGGTCAACTCGTTCTGCAAGCCGCCAGACTCATCAGTCAGTGCGTGGTGCCGGGTCTGAAGAAGCTCTTTCTCTTCATTCCTGCGTTGAATATTATCGAGGGCCTCTTGCAGTCGAGCGGACATTTTTTGGAGTTCAGCCTGGACCAAGTCCCGTTCGTGTCTGGCTGATTCAAGGTCTTCGCCCAATTTTCCGCTATTGTTCCTGAGGTCTTGTTGAGCGGTCTGATAACGCTCCTCGAGACGACTCACGGACTCCGTTTTGCTCTCGATTTCAGCTTTGAGGGTGTCGTTCTCTTGTCGTAAATCTTGCACTTCCTCCTCAAGCTTATCGACTTTATCCTCCAGTTGTCGACTGAGTCCCCTTGTTGTAAAGGACTTGTCCGCCATCTCGTCCTGAAGCTCCCGGAGGTCTTCTTCAGTACGGCCCTTCTCATCGATGGCCTTCTTTGCGGCATCATCCGCTTCTTGGGCTTCTGACTTGGCCTGCTCCAGACGGTCCTGCAGCTCTTGAATATGCTCCTTCGCACGGTCGAGTTCGCCTTGAAGCTCTGCTCCCGCATCGTTCTCTTTGCCATTCTCTCGAAGTTCCTCCAGTTCTTCGTCGCGTTCTTCGATAATACGGTCTCTCTCCCGTACCGCAGCCTCAAGATCTTCTACATCATCTCGGAGCTTCTCGATTTCTTGAGATTGATCATCTTTGGTCAACCTCAATTCTTCGCGAATCTTTCTGAGTTCGTTATCTTTTGATTCGACCTCCTCGCGCATCAGGTCCATTTCACGCTGTACTTCCTCATCGGTTTGTTTCCTCCGGGCTCTATCTCTCCACTCCATGAGTTGTTGTTGATACTCCTCCAAATCGCGTTCTGCTTGCAGCAGACTCTTCTTGTACCGGACAATGTCGCGTTGCATTGTCAATCTCAGAACTTTGAGCTCGGTATTCTCCTTGAGAGCTGCGCTGTTGTATTCGGGTCCTGCTTTCTCGAGTTGTTCCTCCAGGTAGTGGATCTTGAGCTTCAGATTCCAGTTGTCTTTGTCAAGCCTGTCAATGATCTGTGGAGGTTAGTACACATTCAGAGCACATCCAAAGAGCAGTTGACATACTCGCTCCTGCTCCTTCAGGGTCATATTTTGCCCGTCGCCCAGAATCCCTCGCACGTCGCGTCCCAAAAGAGACGGAAGTGGTGTACTCTGGACACTGCTACTCGCAGCTTGTGGAAGAGGCGTGGGATCATCTGTTGTCGCATCTTCCTCATAAATGTCGGACATGTCCATGGGTGGTAAACCGGGGGTATGGGCGGCGCCTCGATTGCCTTCGCGCAGGTAGGCCGGGGTTTTCGGGTCATCTGCCCCTCGATTCATGGACGCATTTCTCAAGAGGTTGTTTTTCGTCGCACTCCGCATTAGCGGCGTGAATTCGCCCCTAGCAGCTCCAGCCGACGGGAGTTGTCTTAATGCGCTTCTCGTAGACTTCGTCGCCGCATTGGCGCGCGGGGTGCCCAAATTGGAGGCCGAAACGCGTTTTCGCCCCTCTCCAAATCCTTTGATCACATCGTTGTCCTTGGATGGAGTAGCGAACGAGTTTTCTACCGAGTCGAGTGCTGAAAGGTGTGTTCGGCCCACGCTGCGAAAGCCATTGGTAAGATAAGTCGCGTTCCCGTCGATCTCGGTGCGTGGCGTGTCGATGTAGGGAAATGTCATTGTGCCAGAACCGCGTAATGCGTACTTAGAACCATTCAACACGCGACCATCACCGTCAATATTGGACAAATTGGTGGGAAACAGCTGATCTGGACGTGTTGTGTCGAGCGGCGACGACGAGAGAGTCGCAGACTGTTGATGTCTAGCCCTATTGGGACTAGCGCACGAGTCACGGGTGGGTCGCGTCTTTGCCGCTTTTTTTCGATTATGCGGAATGCCATGAGGTCATGCTTGCTGCCGCGCAGTGAAAGCACCTCAGAACAATGGCGACCGAAGAAGACATCGCGTGGTTTCAGTCGACCTTTCGTCCGATCCCGAAGCCGGAGCTTCCTGACGACTCGGTCGAGTATTTCATTTATCATTTGCCCTCCCCCGCCCCCGCCGTTATCGATGAAGCCGCCGAGACTCGAGCCCGATTGCTGGAAGTGCAACGCACTGCCGCCGAATTGACCAAAGAGCTTCTCAAAGACTATATCTGGCAGCGCGAAAGCTTTCGACTGGAGATAAACAAAGATAATGGTACTGAATGTCCTATTGAACCCTGTTCTTTGTAATTCCCCACGGCCGGCGCTAATTGCGGAAGTAGGCATCACCTCACTTCACGGACGTACCAACTACGGAGACTCTATCGAGGATGAGTGGGTGATTGTGTACCTACTTCGCGAGTTGACGAAACGGCACAAGGATATTTGGGTCAGGGTTGTGGATAGTGATGGCGAATTCTTGCTCGTCGAGGCCGCCGGTACTCTTCCCGCTTGGCTAGAGCCCGAAGTTGCAGATAACAGGGTGAGTTATTTGATATACATCCTAATGGAACCAAGAGTCATCTTAATTGACTCGATATCAATCAGGTCTGGATCCACCAAGGAGAACTTCGGATCATCAAGCCAAAGCAAGACAAAGGAAGAAAAGTTACTGAGAAACTTACCCTCACCGAAGCACGAAAGATCATTCAAGAGGAGCCAGATCGCTTCATGAAATCTACAATAATTCAAGAGGAGGCATTCTACCGGCTACGCAACTACCCCAAACAGATCACCGAAAATCTTCACTCCGCGATCCTGACAATCCCCCGCAAGGTCGCCTTCCTCCTACATCAAAAGCCAGCATACATATCCCCAGCGGTGGAGGCATTTTACATCCGAGATCCGATTGCCTTACAGCCCCTTCGGACAAAGGATGCTTCAGACCTGACCTTCAAACCTGATGATTTGGTCACCGTGAGCGTTCGATTTACTCGAGTTGGATACGCCCAGTTGAAGAGTCAAGAGTTTCCTGTTCCAAGCAGCTGGGCATCAAGGTTGCCGCCCATGGAAGATCAAACAGCATACACGCGCGCTGAAGCAGGAATGAAACTAGCCTGTGGCTTTGAGATGCTGCTCTATGATCCTCACCACCAAGACAAAGCCTCCGTCCGAGAAATGAAGCTTCTTCTAGAGGATATTGAGACGGGGGATGAGAAGCTCCCCACAGACGAGGAAATTGAAAAAACCTGGGATAAGCGAGAGGATGACGAGAAATGGATGGACATCAACTTTGAAGATCTGGACAGGGAACTTAAAGGGAAGAGTAAAGGCAACGAGAAGACTGGCGGCGATTTTGGTGATGCAAGCGCACAGGAAAATCTGCAGCGGATTGTTGCCCGTTTTGAAGAGTTCTTGAACGACAACTCGGCGGGCTTCGAAGGAGCAGACTTTATCGACGACTTCGAATCAGACTCGGATGTGGACGACGACGAGGATGAGGAGCTCAGCAGTGATGGGGAAGACAAAGATGCTTCTTTTGATGAAGAGGAATTCGCCCGGATGATGAAAGAAATGATGGGCATGCCATCTGGGTCTGGCCAGGGCCCGTCTCTTGCCACACCCCTGCGTAACCGAATCCAGGAGCTGAACGACCTTGAAGAAGAAGACGACACGGAGCAGATCAAAGAGTTATCTCGACAGATGGAAGCTGAACTCAAAGGAACCGGTGTCCTTGACCTGAACCGAAACCAGCAGAAATTGACCTCTGGCGTGACTTCACCCAAAGGCAAGACAGCAGAGTCCTCAAATGCTGACCCTGAAGTGGATGATGAGGACGAAAATGTCAACATAAACCTCGCAAAGAATCTACTCGAGGCTCTTCAGGGCCAGGCTGGCACTGCTGGCCCAGCTGGAAACATGCTGTCCATGATGAACCTCCGGATGCCGAAAGATGACCGCCATTGAATGGCACACTACTCACGAAACCGCACCATTAAGTCCGAGGATTGTTTAGTGCTGGCCAACCTCGTCAAATGTTCTCCGGTACTACATCAAAGCCCACTTTTTGATGACGGAAGATGACCGATTAACGATCTGTGAGTTAAGGCACTTGCACTACTACAATCAGTTTGGCTTGTACGACATCGGCATCGCTTCAGGGCCATCGAGGACCAGCAGGACTCGTGCATTTTCCTGTGACATGGGGACCATCCCGAGACTTTTTCCCAACTCGCGCTTCAGCCATATTGCACCTAGCTAGCCATCCATGTTGTTAGCTGGGCGGCACACAAGCTTCCATGACCAAATGAGGTCACTCAACCTGATCTGACCATCTAGCTACTTCCATCTCCCTATGCTGTATTTTATCACCAAATTGGATGCTAGACTGAGCTCCCTCACTGAAACAAAGTCGGGATCGACAGGGGAATCTACCAATATCATAGTAGGTAGTTGTTACCGCTGTTCATGATTTTAATGGCAGACTACGTACATCTTAAGATGTCACCGCATAACTCTTCCAAGCCAATAATATCTGTAGTTGATGCCAAATATCTGTGCTTGCAGCTCTCTCAGAATAGGATACAGTGCTGGAGAGAAGGGGGCTTTGGTAAAGCAACATCTGGACTCCTCGCATGCAAGCTGCATCGGCCTCTCTCGCCCCGGCCAGGTTGTCGCCCTGCCAGAATCTTCAACTCGGAGCTACTCGCCGTGTACCTTCTCTATGGCACCGACATCTCCGATTTCACGACATGCAACGCTGAAGGTGGCCCGGGCTAGACGGGATAAGAGGCTGCCAAAGGCGCGTCAGTGGCTACCTCCGTAAGGGGCGCCACTGGTACCGACATTCATGCAGATGCTCTGCTTGGCACATGAAGCAAGTCCGATGCGCTCGGAAGGCTTCGAGTAACTACTCCAGCACGGGCTGGACTCGTACGACGGGGGAGATTCAGAAGCGACCGCAAATTATCTAGGACTAAGCGCGGGCTCTTCGATGAGCAGCTCAGCCTACCTTCCACCTCGTTTTTATCCAGGAGGACGCAGTCATCCATACTGTGGACTGCTAGAGACCACTTCCTGAATCATTTTGGATTTCCAGGCTGCTATTCCAACGACCGCGTCTAATCATGCTGCATGGCGCTGAACAGATTGTGAACGGTGACGATAATAACCGCACCACTCTGAATACATCACCGCTAGGGCTGGGGCGACTTTCACGTCGTTGCTCCGAAGCAGCCCGAAGGCTTTCGATGCCATGGTTGTCATCGGGAAATATACCTATATGCTCAGTGGGTGGATATAGCTCTACGATCATTTGAGGAAAGTCACGCGGGGCACAATCGTTATCGTTATAGTTCCATAAAATTGGCTTCTTCGGCGTCGACGCTTGCTTCTCCGCCCTTGTTACGAGCTTATCTGCAATCTTTGACGCCCGACGATCATTGCAGACAATCCCCACTTCGGACTGCGGGACGGGAGGCTCCAGAAACAGTCGAATATTTCGCAGATCAAGGGTCAGCCAGACATGGGCCTCTTTCGGGCTACCTCGAACCGGCGGATACATAGGCCCCCCCCCCCCCCCCCCCCAAAATAGTGGTTCCCCAGCAATAGGCCCCCCCGAATGCCGGCCTCATCCGCTATAACCACCCCCCGGCAGACCGAGCCTGTACCTCGGGTCACAGGCATGTCCGCCCCGCCGGCGATCATCGCTGCTCTCTGCGAAAGGTGCCAGTGCAGCGCTCCTCGGCACCCCGATCTACTGAATGATTTTCGCACCGCGGGACGGCATGTGGGAGCGTCCATTAGGCAAATTTTTTGCCCCGAGATGACCAACTGTGTACGGGTCCACCGAGGGACTGTATCACTCTCTGTATCCGCTTTACGATCGTCTGGTCTTGGACCGGGTCGGTAGTGAGATGGAGGACTTTACCGAGTTCCGGCGGAGCGTGCTGAATCTGGGAGTGCGGGCAGACGGTTGAAAAGGCCATCGGAACCAAGGACTCATCCAAATCAGTGGCCGCAATATCACCACACCCGGTCTACGAGGAACAGTCCTCGGGGAGAGTCGTGCGGAGCCCATTATCCGCTCCCGAGGCCTGTATTGCAGGAGTTCTGAGGAGTTCTGTCTCCGTCTCTACTGTCGATGGCAGTCTTACCTCCAAACATTGACGGTTGACATGGGATTTGACATGGGATCCACGGGCTATCCATCCGGCCCACAAGAGCAGGTCAGTCGTCGAAGTGGCCTTGAAGCGGATTCGCCGGGCTCCACCGCAGCCACGAGCCACGATAATCGGAGGACCACGTGAAAATTTTAGTCCTGACTGGCTGCGAGCAGCTCCCGCGCGCAGCCTATATTGGACGCTTGGCAGACCGATGGAGGCGCTGCGATGAACAGGAGCGTTCTTGCCGGATGCAAGTGGTGCAGCGTGCTGTGCAGCCGAGGCAGTTCGCGAAAAAACCGAGGATGTTGCCAGTGTCTACTGCGTACTCTGCGTGGACTACGGAGTGCTATAGTTGGATGTACCTTTGTCGACTTCAGGGACCTCGGAGCTCCCCCGTCAAGCCCGGCGATGTGAAGTAACGACCTTCCCAATCGAACACAGACCGCGATCGGAGATGATCACTGTTCGAGCGACGGAGTCCCCAGACGTGACATCCTGGGGCCTGCACAGTGGAAACTATTATTAATATCGACAGGCCCGGCCCTCTCGCGACCCATCGCGAATCCCAGAACCGTTCAGCCGTCGTGTGCCTTTCTGCAGCCCCGTCGCGAGTGGGTAACCTAAGCGCAACTCAGGCAAGTCAAAAAGGAAAAATGGCCAGCCCAGTCCAGGCAACCAACCGAGATCCGCGTAGCCGGGCCCTAAGGCGCGTGCGATCCGCACTTCTGCACGGCGGACCCATGGATGTGGCGTGCCACTGATGTCCCGGGCCTTTGGTCAGCAATCGGGCCTGGGCGTATTTTGTTTTGGCGAAATCCCTCAGGTTTGTTTCCCTTGCGGTAGAGGTCTTGGTGGGGGGGGTGGGCGAGGTGGGCGGAGCTTCTGGAGGAGTCGGTGAACGCGACTTCGGCCCTGGGAGGCTGCAAGTAGAGACGAGCTGGGTTTTCGCCGGACGGGAAAAGCGCTTTTCCACTTGGGTAGTGGGGGTTTGGGGGAGAGAAACCGTATTTACATTCTTTTGATTGTTCGGATTGTTCTCCTTGTGGAGTACGGAGGCTCGAGGGACTCCACGATTACGCGAAGGAGGGGGAGGCGACTGGGATCGGGAATGAATAGCGTGCCCGCCGAACTGTATAGGTCGGTGGAAATAGGGGAGTCTCGGGATGTGCCAATAACCACGAGATGGCATTACCCGCTTAATCTAAATCAGGAAGCATGATTCATGATCTCATCGTGAGATGGCCCTCGCCGCTAATGAGGCCGGTCTCCCTATCACATCCCGTGTCAACTCGATCTGCAGAGCGGAGGCGGAGGTGTCGACAAACGAGGATGGGGGCGGGCGAAAGCAGAAAGTAGCCGACCGTGATTCAATGGCTGTTAACTCCGGGCCGATTCGACGGGTCGCTGGGCTGAGACCCGACCAAACTCGACGCGCGACCAGACCAGCCCAGACCAGACTAATAGATCTATGCAAAGTGATGACGTTGAGCGAAGCCCGACCGGATGGCTCAACGGCTATGAATCCAGCCCTTGCTGCAGCCCTCGGGAGGAGACGCAGGCAATACGAGGCTCCCCCGAGTTCTCTGAGCTCGTTCCCAAGTATGGGCAGGGCGACCACGGAGGACTCGAACCAGGTTAGGTTCCATGCCGCGTAACGCTGGTCAGTCCGGAGGGCCCGGGTCCAGCGACCAAGACTCAGGGGAGGACGGAGGAGACGAAGATGGGGGAACCGGGGAAAACGAGAGAGACCTCCTAGAATTAGGCCGTGATGTGGCTTCTGGAAGTAAATGGGGCCTCTAAAGGAGTCTCGTTCGCTCCGATCGTCCGTGAGTGGACGGGTTCAGCGCGATGACGCCGCAGGATTCCGTTCCTAGACCTGGTCCGGAGGAGAACCATCACATGTCGCATATGATTCCGTGATTGTTTCTTTATCTACTCCGTGCGGAGTACACGGATCCAGCCATTGGTGGAATCGAGGCCTGTCTCTGGCTTTGGGAAGTATACTGTAGATAGCACCCGACAGTGGACCCCCCAGCATGAGCATGATGGTCTGAAGTCTGAATTATGAGGATGATGACGATGGTGGTTCTTCTCGACGGGGCTTATCAACGGCTTTCGATGCGAGGCTGCCGAGTGAGGAAGGATTAACCCCTTGCCAACCCGTTGACTCCCTGTTGAAACCCCCATTGCGGTGTGATGGTGGGTAGCGCCCCAAACGGAACCAGGGGGAATTCAATCCGGCCAACGATATTATTCCGGAATGAACAATGAAGCAAGCTAGCAAACACCAATCTGGCCCTGTCGTCCCGGCAGAAAGGAACAGGAAAAAGCAATATAGATGCCAGCCACTTTCCCCCTGGCCCACAGGTGCAGGTGATAGATCATCCCCGCGCCCTAGCCGGAATATTCAGTCCCAGTCCAGTCGGAAGTCGTAGGAGATAGAATGTAGGAGGTCCGAGAGAACCAGGATGTAAAATGAGGGACTTCCTAGGAGTGGATAGGGAGTTGAGTTGATCCCTATCAACTCCTCCCCCCTAAGAACGAGTCCCCTCTGAAACAAAGCCGTACTCCGTAATTAGGGCAGCACGATCATCGTCCTGATAGCCCCCAAGAGCCCCAATCGCCCCAATCGCCCCAATCGCCCGATAGTTGCAGTGATCCTCATTTTAGCGGTGTCGGAAAACAGGGCGGTCTCTCGGCACATTCTCGCCCACTGGCGTTCCCCCCTGTTTGCGTTCGCGGGCCCACCCCACCGACGAGGTCCCTCGGCCCAGGACGGACTAGTTCACGGAACCGACGTTGGGCCACGAGACGATTCGTCTGCTGTCGGGCCGACGAGCTGGAACTTGGAGTAGTTCACATGCTCTAGTGGCCCTAGGGGGAGAGGGAGAGGGAGCCCCGGCCAGAAGTAAGGGGAGGGCCAGAAAATGTGAGATACAGCGCCATTCCCAGCCCTGGGGACTGGAGGACTTGGGCCTCACAGGTGATTGATTGCTTTACCGGTTTGCTGACAGACGGGACCAAAGTACCTGACGGACAGACCTGGAGAGCATTCGGATGTCGCGAGATCGCCCTGCATGCGTCCGGCCTAGGCAGGCGAGGCCGCACCCAGCGCCAGTGCAAGTAACCAGACGGTGGGAACTGGGAGTAAATCGGAGAAGCCCCAGTGGGCATGACGGAGTGGGGTCCAGGTTGCTTCCATCGGGCTTCCATTCGTTCTCCAACCGTTCCATTCGTCTCAGAAGGGGAGCCGGTCGCGCGCCAGCGACAGCCGCTTGGGACTGCCGATCCACTCGTCGACCGGGTCAAATGGAACTTTGGGCCGTGGCAAAAGCCCCTTCCATTCTATCCCTACGGCCTTGTCGTGGACATCCTTTTACGTCCATTATTCCATTATATGGTCCCTGGTCTCCCTCATCTCCCGCACATTCATATTCCTCGTCTCCCTCACCTTTCTCACCTCCCTCGCTTTCCTCCGCCCTCCCTGCTCTTCCTCCCCCGCAACCTGGTCGGTGGATCCACATACCAGTCCCTGCCAATCCCACTATGCTCCGCAGCAATGGCCTAAACGATTTGGAGTTCGCTGCGTGATCTGGTCCCGACCATGGATTTTATCGTATGTCAGCCCCGCGGTCACCGGCGCGAGAGGTCCGCCCAGACAGTACAGAACACTGACAAGATCGTCTGCCACAGCTCTCCCTGACGCACTTCTGCGAAGTGCATGGCCCCACCTCCATCATCTGCTCGCAGGTCATTCCCTTCGCCTGCACACAATGTCATCCCGATGCGGATGCCTCGCCCGACACCTCCCACTCCCCGCGTGAACCTCGATCACCCCGATCACCCCGATCGCCCCGATCGCCCCGATCGCCTGGCACCACTCCCGAGGCCTCAGAGTCCCGGTCTCCCAAGATCGAAGATCATCCCTACTTCCTCCGCCCCCAACAAGCGGCAGGATCCCCCGAAGAGCGCTCCCGAGTGGGCGGCACGGATGGCGACACATGCGCCAGCTGTAGCTTATCGCTCCCCGAAGGCGTGAGCAAGCAGCTGCCCTCAGGCGCGCCCGGCAGTCGCGATGCGAAGGGTAGCAATGGCAGCCCGGTCCTGCGATCGCGCGAGGTCGTGTACTCCTGCGGCAACAGCCACTCCGACATGGACGATGATCCCCAAGACGCGCACACCCACGCCTCGCCACCCGAGTCCCTGCGCTCCGTCTCCATCGCATCCGATGCATCATGCCACGCGCACATCCTGACCTACCTCTCCCTCCGCGGCCCCCCGAACCCGGCTGACTACGCTCTCCTCCGCCGCTCCTCCATCCGCACCCTGAGCTGCGAGCTCCTCCCCCGCGGCCTGTCCGCCGGTCCGATCTGTTTCGGCGACTCCGTGGCCGGCTACACGATCGCCTACATCTTTCGCCTCCCGGACCCGATGGCGCGCGGCAAGCGGCGCAGTTACGCCTTGGTGGCACTCGCGGGCAAGGATGCCGGAAGAGCATTCCGAGCCTGCCCTGTCATCTGGCGCGCATTCGGGCGCATTGCGTCCGGCATTGTGAGCGCCGCCGAGCGCTTCCAGGAAGAAGAAAAGAAGAAGCGCGAGGAGCAGAACAGTGCGACCACTCAGCCCGGCGGCCGGCAGTACACCCCCGTGTCATCATTCCTCACAGGCCGCGCCATGGATTTGGCCGGCCAGCCGCGCCGCCTGGGCCAAATTCGGGCGCGCAACCTGGCGGAGATCGTGGGCAATGAATACATATTTGCCGAGCTCCACGCGCATTTTGTCGCGTTGCTGCAGCAGTTGGGGACGATGTTCGGCGGGGTGCCTATCTCCGAGGACCGCTTCGTTTGCAGCACCATGGGTGACGAGGTGTCCGCGGCGGCCACAGAGCCAGTCCTCGTGTCCCAAGGCACCGAGCGCTCCAAGAAGCGCCAGTCAGTCTCCCAGTATGACAGCAATAACCTCGACATGTCCAAGCTCGAGATTGCCTCTGGCCCCAAGCCGATCCCCATTACCACCACCACTCGCCGCTCAGTCGTGGCCTAACTGAACTCTTTCGAGCTGTTACATCCTCTATCCGTTTGATGAGATACCCGCCGGCACTGCTTTCCAGCCAGGCACCCTTGACCTTGGTCATCCTTCACGACCACGGCTATTTTCCTTCCCACCCCCCCCCCCCCCCGGTGCTTGCCTTCCAAGCGATAGCATCATCCCTGTGGTCTTATTTTTTTTCTTTCATTTTTTTTTGCATTTAGCCTCTGGGCCTGTTTCTGTTACTGCTTCCCTTTCTCACCGGCCCCCCCATTATGACTAATTACTTTTTATTCCCTTTTTCTTTTTTTTTCTCCCCCCTGTTATGTGCTTGCGATGGGTTTGGGCATAGAATACGGCGTCTCACGAACACGGATCGGAGTTAGCTTCTTATCTTGGTTTCTTCTTTTTCTTTGATCTCTCTTCTCTTGGATGGCCTGGTTTCCCGTGGGCTCCTCGTCTTTCAGCGATCGCTTGTTTCTTTTTCCTATTTCGGTTGGCTCATTTTGAGGACTCGGATCCATGATTGGGAACTTGATGATGATCACGATGAGACATTCAAGAGAACATGTATTCTATGTATTATTTGGACACGAACTATGATAGCCCTTTCAGGCTGATCTTTCTCGAACTCTGCTCTTTCTATTATAGATGATCTAGTCTCTTTCAGATAAAGTGGCCTAGGCCTTCCCTCACTAGGGTAGAGATATCACCATACGCGCTCAGCGTATGAGCCTAGAGGCAAAGCTTCCTCCTTTGATTTATGACGAGTCTGGCCCCCGTTGTTGTTGCAACACCCCGGCGGCTAGAAGATCCGGTAAGATGAGAAGTCACGAGTGGACCACACCATCGACGAGACTCGACGGTTGCAGTTTCTTTTCAGGTTTCAGTACCTCTGTTTCTTCTAGATGGCTAGAACTTCATTGATTCTTACTAAAGGCAAGTGCTAGATCAAGACCATCAACATCAGTACTCATATAAACATGCTCAATCTGAACACTCACAAATACGCTGAACTATCTTTGAAATACCAAAAAAATTTACACCCCACACACGCACGCTGTCGAAGTCACATCCGGCATTATTATGCGAGATTATCCAAGTCGCTGGTGTCATCAAAGGCATCTTCCTCAACAACCATAGTTGAGCATGTCAGAGGAAATATTCCTCGTAGCATAACCAACGCAAGTTCCTTTTCTCGAGCCGCTCGTTCAAGGATTCCCCACATCAGGAAAACAGATTCCATACCCGGATCGAGCATCGAGGGATCTGTTTCAAGGTACTCATAATGAAACCCTTAGTATATTGACTGTGGAGACCAGCGGTGTGGTTCTTGCATGATGCCCTGTATACTGTAGGCTACTCGTCGGCGCAACTATGGGTAAGCTGTAGTCATGCCCCTCATTTCACAGTTTCCTTTTTCATACCTCTATTCTCACGTACAGGTTGCTATTTTCGGCCATTCTTGAAATATACCACTCGGATCACACTCGAGACGATCACAGACTAAAACCGATTTCTTCTTGATCCACCACGTCTTCTACCCACAGTCTTGCCGGTTTTCCAGGAAGAGCCTCCAATGAAGGTCTCAAAACACTTTGGAGGAAAGTAAGGGCTTCTTCAGATAGAAGTTGGATCAAGTGAGCTTAATTGACACCTTGTACCTGTAGCCACCTATGAAACCCATAATAACGCCATTCTTGCAGTTCAACCCGGGCATACTTCGGGATCATGGGATGGCCGGAGAAACTACCCCATTGAAGTTCTTCCGAGCACACCCGGGCCACAATCAAAAATCCCACCAAAAAGCATCACCTCCAAGGACAAAGCCAGACCCGCATCTCACCACCCTCCCACACAACAGCCAAGATGGTCGCCTTCGACAAGTGTGAAACCCGACCGGCCCATATCGACGCCATTCTCAATGGCCTCGATCGGTACAACCCCGAGACCACCACCGTCTTCCAGGACTACGTGGCCCAGCAGTGCGAGGACCGGTCATTCGACTGCTACGCCAACCTGGCGCTGCTGAAGCTGTGAGTTGGACTGTTCTTTATTTTGCCCAACATGTCGCGAGAAATGCGTGCGGAAATTTACGGCTTGTTTTATGTGATGAACGATTTTATCTTCTTACACGTTTCCTATTACCTGACAACCCGTCGCGTATGGGGTTGTTGAGAACTTTAATCTTCCTGAAAAGCCAGCAATGCATTGCAGTGACATTGTCTCAGCTTTATTGACAAAGCCCTTCACGCTTGTTTACCATGAGATACATGGGTTGGAAGCTGTATGCTAACCCGACCATTTCTCGCTCAAATAGCTACCAGTTCAACCCCCACCTCCTCCAGCCCGACACCGTCACCAACGTCCTGGTCAAGGCCCTGACCGTGTTCCCCTCCCCCGCCTTCTCGCTCTGCCTCGCCCTGCTCCCCGCCCACACTCAGCCATTCCCTGCTACCAATGAGGCCCAGGCCGCCTCGCAGAACTCGGACTTCGTCGAGTCCGTGCAGAAGCTCTCCCGCCTCTCTACCCTCCTCGAGTCCGCCCAGTACACCCAGTTCTGGTCAACCCTCAACTCGGATGACCTGTACGCCGATCTGACCGCCGACATTGCCGGGTTCGAGGAGCTCGTGCGCATCCGCATCGCCGTGGAAGTCGGCAAGGCTTTCCGCACCATCACCGCCGAGTCCCTCGAGCAGTGGCTCGACCTGCGCAGCCGCGACGCCCTGGCCAAGTTCGTCGCTGACGTCTGCGGCTGGAAGATTGAGGGCGACGTCGTCCGCGTCCCCACTAACAAGGAGAACGAGGCCCGCAGCGAGGTGAAGAGCGAACACGTCGGCGTCGAGATGTTCGGTCGTGTCATCCGCCGCGGCTTCGAGCAGCCCGCATGAATAGCCCTTCCCTGAAATATCTTCTTTTCTCCAGTTTTTACGTTTTACCACATTCTTCATTCTCCGTCCCTTTTCTCTCCGTGTGCGAGGGAAGCACCAAAAAAAAAAGAGACATGAGTTCATGAATCCCCGATCCGTGACGACGGTGATAGATTTCGCATGAAGAAAGCTCCGCGGAGATGAGTCGGGATCTGGCGCAATCCGGCGTTTCTTTTTCTCGATTGATTGACCCCCTGTTTTGTATTGGAACCCTATGTTTTGACTCTTCGAAATGAGAGCGGGTTGATGAGGGTGTGCGAGAGAGATGCCCATGTTCATACCTAGGTACCCATGCCTGCTATGCCGAGCCGCATTTCATGTTCTGGCTCGCTGCAATAGAAAACAAAAAGAATCATCATACAGTCCAAAAACAAAAGGAGGCATTCGAGCATGTCCGCGCGTAAATAATTATCATGAGATCGCAGAAACATGGATCTATAGAAACCCAATGAGATCTATTTTTATACGTCCAACCGGACGCTCAACATGTCACCCTCTCTAAACAACATCACATGGGTATATCAACTAGTCGATCCTCAATTCCCTCTATTTCGTCTCCTCCCACTGCACACCTGCCCATTCCTCGCGCCAGCCAAGCTGCCCAATCTTCTCCGGAGCACAATCCTGCCCGCAGACACCGAAAATGATAGTGCCCCACTCCATCCCCGCATCGCCCTCACCGAGCCCGACACCCTCGCGCCCATCTTCAAGCATGGTGATAGCATGGGGCACAAGCTGCACCTCAAACACCCGCTGGGCGCCACAATACTCGCACGGGGGCATGCTCCCACCGCCGGTCGTCGTCACTCGGCCAGCACTATGCTCCGGGTGCAGACGCTTGCCGATCTGATCTGTGTAAGAGGAGAGGAGCGGAACGCCACGGTACTCATACCGCAGGACTTGCTCGGGGTTGTGCGCGAGGCGTGTAGAGAACTTCATGAAGGCCTTGTCCAGCTCTGACTCAAAAGTATCCTTGAGGTCAACGTTACCGCCGCTGCCTTCTTCCTCCATGGGCTCCATGGTGACGTTTTCGGGAATTGTGGGCGTGGACGGCTGGGACATGGCTTCGTATTCGGCGTCGAGGTAGTGATTCTTGTATGGGGGCGGGAAATCCGACTGTGCGGGCCATGGCCTCTGGACACCGGCTGACTCGGGCGTTTGCTTCGTAGCCGTGCCTGAAGCGCTTGCTGTGGGGTTGGGCGAGGAAATCCGGACCTTATCGGCGAATGTTTCAGCAAGCGCATTTGTGGAGGTCGAGGAAGAAGGTTGGGATGCGGGGCCTGCTGGCGTCGCCGGCTTGGGCATCGCAAATGGATTGGCCCCCGCCACGCTGGAGCCAGGATTGACCGAGAAGGGATTGGAGTTCGCCGACACGCTACTTGTCAACGACGCCGCGCCGAACAAACTCGCCCCCAGGTCCTGCTTTGGCTTGGGCGGTGCGACGGGCTCGGGCTTCTTCTCGGGCTTCTTTTCCTCCTTCTGCGGCCGTGGCAGTGGTAGGCCGGGAAGACTGACCTTACGAGTTGCGCGGTACGCCCGGATACTGCCTGGCTTGCGGTTGCATGGCTTCCTGGGGCACCCAAAGATGTACAGGCGGCGCTCGTTATTGGGGAAGTGGTCGGGCAGGTCGCCGTGCAATTCGAGGAGAAGGAGCATCGGGCTATTGCAGACTTTGCAGTAGGCGTAGTCGCCCGGCGGCGGAGTGTTCTCATCGATCCATGACTATAGCAAGCCAAGCAAGCAGTGTCAGTGTATGTGCCCGCGCAGGGCTTGGTTGGTTTGAACATACCGGCCAGCCACCCAGATGGCTGATTGTGTCTTCAATGACCTCCTCCGCGGCGTACCCGAGGAGCACACTAGTCTCGGTGAAGTCTTCGTCGAGACTCGAGTCACTGTCGTAGGGATCCATGGCGGACAATGCAAGTACTGAGAATGGCGAGGAATGCAGAAAATGCAAGTGCCCTGCAGAAATGCAAAAAGCCCCTCCGCTCACAAAAAATGTTGCGATAAGCGATACCGCGGCCCCACACCGCCGTAATATTACCGCGTCATGGCTCTAGGCTCCCCTGCGACATCACATCGCATTCATTACCTCTCAACCCATTTGCTCATCCACCGCCGCAGATTCGCAAGCGGCTTGCAATAATGGTGCTCGCTGCACCGATATCCGGTAGCCTGTGGCTATTGTACACCATTTGGACTTTCCTTTTGCCGCTCAGTAATGCGATTCAGCAGCAACAGCAGCTGCTGCGGACCGCTATAGATGCCGCCCCAAAGCGGGTGGCTGTCATCGGTAAGCATCCAGCTGTCTTTTGAATCTGCAGCCCAATAGATCAAATCATCTGGTGTTAAAGATGCTGATTTTGTCTGCAGGAGCTGGGGCTGGAGGCTCTTTTGCTGCATACGAGCTGCGCAAGCTTGCGGATGAGGCTAGGATTCCCCTCAATGTCACGGTCTTCGAACGAGCCTCGTATATCGGCGGACGCTCAACGACCGTGAATGTATTTGACCACCCGGCATATCCAATTGAACTGGGTGCCTCGATCTTTGTCCAGGTCAATCATAACTTGGTCAATGCATCGCGCGACCTGGGCCTCACTGTTCGCACTGCAGACCACGGACGGCCCAGGGAAACCGAGGAATCTATCGGTATTTGGGATGGCACGCAGTTTGTGTTTACCATCAAAAATTCTTACAGTTGGTGGAATATTGCCCGACTTTTCTGGCGATATGGGATGGCCCCGCTGCGGACCCAAAATCTGATGAAGAGCGTCGTTGGCAAGTTCCTGCGTCTATACGAGGCGCCCGTCTTCCCGTTCCAGTCGCTGTCAGAGGCCGCAGCCGCAGTAGAACTACTCAACGTCACCTCATCCACCGGCAGTGAATTCCTCAGTGCAAACCAGATTTCCTCTCTGTTTTCGAGAGAGATTATCCAAGCAAGCACGCGGGTCAACTATGGCCAGAACTTGCCATTGATCCACGGGCTGGAGTCGATGGTCTGCATGGCTACAGATGGTGCTGTTTCCATCGAAGGCGGAAACTGGCAGATCTTTGATGGCGCCATCAAGGCCGCCAACGCCGGTGTCAAGCTGGATACTACTGTCACCGAAGTTATGCGGAATGACGATGGTACTGTGCGTATCACATCACATCCGAGTGATGAGCTAGACTCTCCGCAGTCTCTGGAGGAGACTCAATTTGACGAGGTCATCATTGCCGGGCCACTGCAGTACTCTGGCATAGCTATCTCTCCTCCATTGGAGCACATCCCGGACGAAATCCCATTTGTGAAGTTGCACGTCACCCTATTCGCTTCGGCTCATCGGCTCTCACCCAAGTATTTTGGACTCCATGGGAAGAACGATCAAGCACCAGAAACCATTCTCACTACTCTTCCCGACGGCCTCGATCTAGGCCAGAATCCAAACGGGGTCGGGCCCGCTGAGTTTTGGAGCATTAGTACACTCCAAACAGTGGAATATTCAGCTCCGAAGAATGGCAAGGAGCAGCAAGAGGTACACTATGTGTACAAGATCTTCTCACCTGAACAGCCCACGGCTGAATTCATTGCGGACATTCTTGACATTGATTACTCCAAGGGCACCGGCTCGGTTGTTACCCCGCAGGCCAACACGACTATTGGCGATCTGCCGAAGACTGAGATCAGCTGGTTCCATGAGAAGCTTTGGCACCCGTATCCACTCCTGTACCCACGAGTGACATTTGAAGAGACCGTTCTTGCTCCGGGTATCTGGTACACCAGTGGAATCGAGAGCTTCATTTCAACAATGGAGACCAGCGCACTGATGGGTCGGAATGTGGCTGCGCTCATGGTGCAGTCTTGGGAGAAAGAGCAGATCAAGAGTGGCGCTGCACCTTTGAACGCGAAAACCGAGCTCTGAGCTGATCGCCAGTCCGCATTGTTCTATAAACACTCTCGTCAAATTTCACACGTTCCGTATACCCCGTCAGTCATTTGAAGTGAAATGAATTGAACTTAATTCTCTCTATGCACATGAATCATAAACGGCATTCGATCATTCTAAACCCTGTATTAACAAAGGCTTTTCTATTATACCCTAAAACCCCACAACCCAAAAAGAACAAAAATCAAAAGCATGCAGCCAGTGAATGATGTTTTCCTTATTTACTCCATCTCAATAGTACCAGGGGGCTTGCTGGTGTAGTCGTAGGCCACACGGCACACGCCATCCACCTCGTTGACGATGCGGGTCGATACCTTGCTCAGGAACTCGTAGCTGAAGGGGTACGGGGTGGCGGTCATGAAGTCGCGGGTGGAGATGGCGCGGAGCAGAATGATGTTAGCGTAGACACGCTTGTCGCCCATAACTCCGACGGCCCGCGACGGGTCCAGGGCGGCGTAGGCTTGGCCGATATCGTCGTACAGGCCGGCTTCGCGGATCATGCCAATGAAGATGTGGTCGGCCTTGCGGGCCATCTCGACCTTCTCCTTGGTGACCTCGCCGAGGACACGGATAGCGAGACCGGGGCCTGTTGATGGTGTTAGATTTTGGCTGACGAGGAGACAGAGAGAGAGAGGTCATGGTGACGTACCAGGGAAGGGATGACGGCCAACAAGCTCGGGCGAAATGTTCAGCTGGCGGCCCAGCTCGCGAACCTCGTCCTTGAACAGCTCGCGCAGAGGCTCGATGAGCTTCAGGCCGTGGCCGGCCATGAGGCGCTCGGCGATGCCACCGACGTTGTGGTGGGTCTTAATAGTCTGGGACGGACCCTTGAATGAGATACTTTCAATGACATCTAAGAGAAGGTATTAGCTTGGGACTTCAAGATCACCTTGGCATCTGTACTCACCAGGGTAGAGAGTGCCCTGCAAGAACCACTCCACCTTGCCGTTGCTCGAAGCCTCAATCTTACGGGCCTCCTCCTCGAACACATCGATGAACTTGCCACCAATGAACTTGCGCTTCTTCTCGGGATCATGAACGCCCTTCAGGCCAGCCAGGAACTCCTCGCTAGCATCGACAACAGTGAGGTTAATGCCCAGCTGGTCCTGGAGAACCTTCTTAACCACCTTGCACTCGTCCAGGCGCATGCAGCCGTTGTCGACCAGAACAGCATGGAAACGGTCACCAATGGCTTCGGTCATCAACTTGGCAGCAACGGTGGAGTCAACACCACCACTGACGGCACCCAGAACCTGGCCCACGGGGCCGACAAGGTCGCGGATGCGCTTGATCTCCTGACCGATGAACTCAGACATGGTCCAGTTCTGAGAAGCGCCGCAGATGCCGACGGCGAAGTTCTGCAGAAGCCTGCCACCCTGGGGAGTGTCTGGATTTCTATCAGTATGGACAGTTGACATCTGCATTGGTAAATCATGAGGCAGACTCACGAGTAACTTCAGGGTGGAACTGAATGCCATAGACAGGCTCAGTCTGGTGGGCAATGGCAGCGAACTCAGAGTTCTGGGTGGTACCGATGGTGTGGAAGCCCTCGGGCAGATTGCAAAGCTTGTCACCGTGGGACATCCACACGGTCATGGCATCCTCGAGACCCTCGAACAGCTTGTCGACGTGGCCACCGAAGCGGGTAGCCTTCAAATCGGCGTGGCCGTACTCCCGAGCCGTGCCAGCAACGACGTTGTCCTCGTGCAGGCGGTGGGCGATCTCCTGCAGACCGTAGCAGATACCGAGGATGGGGACGCCGAGCTCGAAGAAGGCGGGGTCGATGTGGGGTGCGTCCTTCTCATACACAGAGTAGGGGCCACCGGACAGGATGATACCCTTGGGCTTCCAGGTCAGATCGGCCAGCTTCTGGGTGCAGGGAAGCATCTCAGAGTAGACATTGATCTCGCGGAGACGGCGGGTGATCAAGTGGGTGCTGCAAACAGGGTACACGTTAGAGCAGATCGTAATGATAAGACATTTGCCATTGAGCTTGTCTAGGATCACGAGAAAGGAGGACATACTACTGCGAGCCATTGTCGAGCACCAGAATGGTGTCGAAGCTGTTGTGGGGGATCGCCTCGGTGGAAGGCATGGTGATAATCAGGAGACAGGCACTGCTCCAGAGATCTTGAGTAAGATCAAAGAATGACTCTGTAGAAACAGTGTCCCCCCGCAAGGCAATGGGAAAGAAGATTTTCCAGATTTTCTAGAGGGGTCGCGATAAGTAAAAAAAGTCATCCCGCTGGGACTGATTGGTGACTCACCGCCCACATGACGAGGGGTAGCCTTATCGATAGCGGCAGCCCTAAGTCGTGCTCTCGACATACTTCACCGGGTTTGTGATTTATAATATTTCATGTAGCAAGCTTCAAATTATGTGAAAATTCAATTCCATAGGGCTGTAAGGTTTATATGAATTCTGAAATTGAACTAAAATTGGGTAAGGCTATATATATGTAGGCAGCATACCTAGTATGATGGTCTGGGCTTTACCTGCCTTACCATCATGGTGACCCGCTGCATGAGCCAAGGTAGCCACCTACAATTTCCCGAACAACTCAAGAAGATTAGCTTGAAATCTTTGAGCTTCAAGTTTCCCTTGAGATGCAGCCAAGGTGCACCTTGATAATGCCTCGATAATTTTATTTGCCATAGCCATTTTAGTTGCTTGGGCTTAGTAACGTGTCATCCGACTGGTACGACGAATAGAGTCCAATTCGCCAACCAAAAAAGATGGGTCGAAAAATCCAAATATTTGACCCTTCCACTTTCTCTTGAGTCATTAGGGGGTGCACCTTGACAACAGACTTGCCAACATGCTTACTTTGATTACTGAGGGTAGCACGTAAAAAATTTACCCTTAGCTCTCCCGAATCAGGCTAGCTATACAAAACCCCGAAACCACGATTAATGAAGAAAGATACGGTTAGATGCGAGTGAAAATTAAAGCCACCAAACTTCGGCTTCCAAAAATATAGGTACCGAAACTTTATGCCCAGGAATTTTATAAAATGGCCAAGAACGCCCCATCACACTAGTGACGCGTAACTCCACTCAAGGGTTGTGCAGATATGAACAGAAAGGGGGTTGCTATTCACCCAACGCTTTGCAGTCAGGGTGGTATATTAGGGAAATTGATATGGGACACGAAGAGAAGAGGAATTGGGAAAAGACATGAAGAAAAATAATACCACTGGTCATACACCAAGCCGTCCCCACACATAACACCTACACCTGTGGGCGTAGATACATAAGAAAGAAAAGAGAGATAAAACATCCTTCCATCACAGACAGGGATTTAGCCGCTGTAGTCTAGAGTGACGGCCAGGCGGACAGGACCAGCAACAAGGTTACCGCCAATGCCGCCCTTGTCGGCGAGAGCAGCGGTGTAGGCGTTGGAAACGGTGCCGCCACTGGTGATGGAGGAGCAAGTGCCATCGTCCAGGGCACTGCAGATCTTCATGCCCTGGACGGTGAGATCGGCCTCCTGGGCCTGAATGGCGGAAACATCGAAGCCAGACCAGCCATCGTTGCAGTTAGAGCCGAAATCGAACTCACCCCAAGTGGAAGCATAGCTGCCGTAGCTGTTGGTCGGAATGGAGCCCTTAGCGGCAGTCCAGCCACCCTGAGAGTCGGTATCGAAGGCGTAGTACTTGGTGGCACCGGCCGCGAGGGTGAAGCTGTGGCAGGCGTTGCCATACCAGCCGTCCATCTTGCCATCGGAGCCGATCTTGTTCCAGATCACCACCTCCCAGTCCTCGGAGTCCGAGCCCTGGAATTGCACAACATACTTGTAGCTGCTGGCCTCGGAGCTGGCAACCTCAATGATGTTGCTACCGTAAGGGCTGCCCACGTTGCCGACGTAGGTATCGCCTGAACCGGAAGAGTTGGTCGGAGTGCCGAAGCCCGAAGAAGAGTACGAGCCGCTGGCGGCAGTGGCAGTCCAGTCGGCGCTGGCGCCAGACGAAGTGGTCGAAGCAGCGGCAGTCGTGGACGAAGCGATAGTCGAGGTAGAGACCTCAGTCGAGGTTGAGGTTGAGGCTGAGGTTGAGGTTGAGGTCCAGGTTGAGGTTGAGGTTGAGGTTGAGGTCGAAGTTGAGGTCGAGGTCGAAGTTGAGGTCGAGGTCGAAGTTGAGGTCGAAGTCGACGTCGTCAATTGACTAGTCGAAGTCGAAGTAGTCGTGGGGATCGGCGTCGAGATCGACGCCAGGCTGGTTGAAGTCGACGAATCACACGGGCAGACATAGACGGTGTTGGTCGCAGTCAGCGTGATGGTGCTGCCGCTATCCTGGCGCCGGACATGGTCTTCATGACGGGCATGGTAGCCATGGCGTGCAACTGCGCTGCTGGTCAAGGCTGCCAGCAGCACCAGAGACTTAGAGAACCGCATATTGGTTTACTGGAGGATGGGCTCGGTCACGGAGCTACACCGAAAGAAAGAAACGAGAAGGTCTTGAGCGAGGAAACGCAGCAGGTCCAATCTCAAAAAGAGTGACTGGAAAAAAAATGACAAAGCGACCTCGCTGGCGACGAACTGAAAGAGTGTGATGAGGAGGAAATGGAGGGCTTGGGGGGCCCTCAGTTTTAATTAGTGGCCCTCAACTGGCACGACGGGCTATACGTACGCCAGGCGCTAATGATGGGCCGCGAGGGCACATGGCCAGCCCTAATATTATTTAGGACAATATTCTTATTCTGGGCGGGAGTTGACGTGTGCTCTCCAGCTAGAGGGACCCGGCTTTGCATGGGCATGGACAGCCATTGGTGTATCCTCCATACAAGCCTGGACGCGACCCACCCGGTGGTCGACCTAATCTCTGCTGGCTTTCTGCGGAGCCTACAACGTACGTGTACTGCCTTCAACTCTCGAGAACTCGCCCTGCCTGGTGGAGTGAGTTCGCTATTCCCCCTGTTCCCTTTGTCCCATCCCCAGTCCCATCGCCAATCCCAGGAGTAAACCTCACACCACCTCCCCATCCCCATGCCCCCCACGAGCCGCCTTTTTCCGAATCTGATACAATGGCGCGGCCCGCTCGGGCGCATACTCCGATAGGACTGGGCTGATTAGGCAGACTAGGCGATATTCGGCTGCATGGGGCCCTACAACCGCGGCCGACGCAGGTACAAGCCTTCGCCTTAATTGGCCCCAATCTCTTCTTTCTCGGGGGCCAATTTACCGGTCACTGCCGCGCCGATTCCCTGGGAGAGGGGTTGTTTATATATTGATATTGAAGGCGGTCCATATCCAGTATGCAATGGCCGCCCAAAATTTCCAAGGCGTCCAAGGCGTCTGACCTAAGGAGTTGCCATCATGAGGCTAGATTTGATAATACTAGCGTTCCTGGGCCGCATTGCCAATGAGAAATCAGGACTCATCGGACAGTTGCTCGCGGCGCTGACAATCTCGCCGTCCACGGTTCCGGTTTAATTTCCGTTGCTTCTTTCCTGCCGCGCGATGTTCCCGGCCGGCACCTAAAACCTGCAATAGTCGCAGTCTTTGCAGCAATCAGGCTGGCGAGATTATCAGGCTGACGAGATTGATCCGTGCATTTGGGGTCTCTTCCGGCTGCCATTGCCTCCTGAGTGAGTCAGCGGATCTTTTGTGTAGTGCGATAAGCTTATACTGCAACCCGTGACTGGCAGTTTCATGGGGAGTCGCCTCCTCGCTGGATTTTCCCCCATCACCATCGACTCCTCACCCGTACTTGACACGGTGATGGTCGACTGAATTTGATGACAATCACTGGCATTAGAAATGTTGATACTGATAGTCTTTCTGCCCGTTCTCGGACTACACACCCCGCAACTTGTATAAGCCAATGATTCCATTGAGAGGGAAAAATAGTGGAAATACCGCACTTTGTTTAATACAAGCCTTCACTGTCCTGGAAGTGGCAGGGTCTTACTGGGGTGGCGCCTCATCTACCTGTGGACCTGGGCCCCTGCGCCTTCCGCAGGATCTGTTTGCCATAGACTCATCTTATCGATGGCATGGTATCAAGGTCGACAGGTGTGGTGAGATGGAGGTGATCAGTAGCGTGAAAAGAAATAAGATGCGAGTAGTATAGATAAATGTTCGGGTAAACCAGGTGAAGGAGGTGGGGAAAATGAAGGAGGGCACCGGAAGAGGGGCGTCACAGATTAAAAGCGAGTGATACAAAGATTGATACAAGGTTTGCCTTATAGCTGAACTCTCACTTCATGACAGGCTTCTCCTTCTGTCAAAGCTTCTTTCTACACTTTCACCTACTGCGCGGCACGCAAGGTGTCTCGACGCTCCCCCAGAGCTCTTGACATCCGTCACTCACGCCCCAACAGCCTCAAATTGTCCTGTTCGGCCAACATGCCCTCCAAGAAACGCAGCCGGGGCAAGAGCTTTAGGAAGAAACCGAGCCAATCTGAGGGGCAGGAACTTGGAGAGACCCTCTCAGGCTCAGCGGAACAGGAGCTTGTTTTCCAGAAGACAAACGAGTGCAAGATTTCGGTTGCAATGTCTGTGAAGTGAGTGCGGAAGGATGCTACCCTGGGAAGATAAGTTGACTAACATGCAGGAATGATAGCAGAGAACGACGCCAGAAAGAGACCCCCGACATACAAAACCTCCTCTTCGAGGCGACGACGGCACACACGGCTGCCACATCTTCCAACACCCAGACATGCGCCATTCTGGGAGCGCAGGCCGCCGATCTCCAGGGCCGGGTTGCGAAGCTTGCTTCTCTCGAACTGCAGGTCGCTGAGATGAGTCACAGACTGGGAAGACTTGAGTCTCTGTACCAACAATCGGCATTCAATCCGCCGCCACCGCCCCCTTCCTATGTCATCCACTTCCCGGGTACGTATCAGGCGGGCCATTTCGATGGAATGACCCTGGAAAACACCTCAAACATAATGGAAGAAGGGAAATACCGGGATGCGGAGGAGGGGAAGGGAAAGCCTCCATTCTGAACTCTGTGTTGTTGTTTTTTTTCTTAGGAGCGCCGAATCTCTGGAGAACGAGATGTGATGCTACGAAAGTGCCACAGCACTGCGGTTCCAAAGACTCCAAGGTAATCTGAATATTGATGATGTGCATGCAGAGCTGCTCCCTATTCCCCATACCAAGAAGACCTAACCTACCACGGATATGTCCCCGTATTGTGCAGCAACCGACCCGCCTCATCATCCCGCCTCCCTTCCAAGACATCCACCAGTGGCATCACCGAGTCCGATGCCGCCCGAGCCCCATGTTCCGCAACGTTATGCGGGCTTAGATTCGACTGCGTGAATCCGGGGTCGTACGCAAAGACCTTGATTTCTGGCCCGTACTCCACGTACTGGCAAGCTGTAACCATATTAAGTGCCGCTTTGCTGGCACGGTACTGATACTGCCCGTGAACCTTGTAGAGAGGCGAAGAAGGATCTAGTCGACGACCAATGGAGCCCGCTCCACTGGAAATATTCACGATCCGGGGAGAATCACTCGACGCTCGTAGAAGCGGCGCAAATGCGCTGCCGACGAGGAGCGGCCCCGTGGCGTTGGTATTGAATGCGTCTTGCATCTGCTGACGAAGTGGAGGGCTCATGGCTGCGATGGCTGCATTGTTGACGAGAATGTCTAATTTGCCGAAGTTGCGCTCAACCGTCGCTACCGCACGCTCGATGGTGTCATCCTGGGTAACGTCCAGGTGGAGCATCTCAATGGCGCCGGCTAAATTTTGAGCCTTGAGTGCGCTTAGAGAGGCATTGCCCTTTTCAAGTGATCTTGCTCCCATCAACACATGGTATGAGCCCTTTGCCGCTAGTTGTGCCGCCAGCTCAAAGCCGATGCCGCTGGTTGCTTGAGAATGTTAGCGTGCGATCGAGAGGAATCGTCGACGAACTTACCGCCGGTAATCAAGATGATCTTCTTTGCTGCTGCCATTTTAAATGATGGATACGTTGTTGATTAATGGCTGTTTTTCTGGTGTTTTTTTTATACCAGCTACATATAAAGACCCACGGGCCGCCCTCGGCTTTAACGGAGCTGACCCACTCGAGGCCCCCCCCCCCGCAATGGAGATAGATCCTGTGTCAAAACCCGAAGGTACTCTGCATTGGTAAGCAAGGTGTTAAGCAGGAGTAGAAGTCATATTTCTAGAAACTCATAGGTAGGAGTGATGACTGAAACATTGGGTTACACGCAATGCTACTCTGCGACCCTAGAGAGCAATCATGGTCCTCACCACCCGCGACGCTCACGGAAACCCCATACCATCGAAGCCCAAGTCATATGATTCATCTCAGCCATCGACGAGACCTGTCCAGGAAAGTTGGGGTATGGCATCGGGTCTATCCCTAGGTAACTGTCTGGACCACCCATGCCGTTGAGCGATTCTGCGTTGCCGAATCCCATCGGAATGGACATGAGCAAGTTCGTCATATCAGTGTTCATAACATCGCTGGGTTGTTGCTCTGGGTTGGCATTTTGTTCTTTCTGTGTTATCTCCACTATTCTTCGCTTGAGATTCAACACGATTCGCGGTGGGTCGAACGGCTCTTGCGCGGGGTCCCCGGCATTCTTGGAAGCCTCTTCGAGGGCCTCCCAGGCCTGAAGAATGATCTTGGCGAAGGTCCTGAAGATGGAAGTGCCGACAAAGTTCGAGGTAGTAAATCGGGCCTCGTAATTGTCGCTCATAATCTCCCAGGCCTGTCTTGCCTCAGCACGGACAGGCTGTTTGATCAATTCTTGGACGATGTGGATATAGGCTGGAAGGGGGAAATACAAATGAAGAAACCAGATGTAACCTTTGGTCATGGATGAAGTCATGATCTTTGTGTCGCTTTCAAGCACTCTAAATGCATAGAGCATAGGAGTATCGCTTTGTCTCTCCGCCTGGGGTTCAGAACAATATCTTGAATAGTACTCCAGAAGACGATATTTGGAGAGGGCCGATCTCATCATCCAGATTGTCATGAAATGTAGTGGATTCTGCGGGTCGCAGTGCTTGAGATATCCTTCTTCGATAATCTTCTCCAGGGCATCAAGATCGCCATCGCCTGGAAGATCTCTGACGACAGACTTCAGAGACGGATTGGTGAAGTCTAGATGAAACGGGCTATGACGAACGAACTCCCCTATCTCGCTGCGCAAGATTACGAAAAGCACCTCGGTAACTTTCCCCTGAACAGCTGGCGGCTCCTTCATTTCAGCTCGCAGGTCAAAATCGTTCACGTTGAGAGGGGCCTTGCAATCCCAAGTTGGGGCTAGAGTCGTGGTCCTATAATCTGATAATTCGCTAATCCGAGCGTCAAAGAGCGCAAGGGACCACCAGAGTCTTCGGCGCATCTCGCACTCGAGGACGGGGTATTTCGAATTGCTCGACTCATTTTGAATGCCCATGCGTTGTGCAATACGAATAGCGACACCGAGAAGAGAAGAAAGAGAACGGGGGTCAGTACTGGGTTGCACTGAGATCTAGAGTTGTTTAGTAAAAACAAACAGGAAGGCCGAGATGACGTACTAGGTAGAGGTATAAAGCGGTCAAACAGTCGCGATCAGCAGATCGTAAGAACCCGCAGTTCAACAGAGCCTGCTGGCAGGCAAACTGATATTTCTTTAAAAGGTCAACCTTGGGCATCCCAAATATTGCTTGACAGTCATCGACAAGACTCAAAACGGCCGTGCAATAGATGCCAAACATAAGGGCTTCCAAAGTGGGACTAATGCTTGCCAAGTTACTCGCAGCTTCGATAATGCGCCCTTGCAGACTTGGAGTATGTGTGACCTTGAGCAGGTGGTTAACGTTATCGAGGTATATTTGCCAGAGTCTGAAGATATGCACTGGCTCTGGGTGCAGCGTAGAAACGTTGACAGCTGCCTGTCGGGAGCCGAAGAGAAGGTGGTCATCGTTATCAAAGACTTGATCCCAAGTTTTACCGACCATCACTTCCCGCACACCATCATCCAAATCACCATCGTTGTTAACCCCTCGGAACTGATGTCCAAAATATCAGCATATAGCTTTTATAGATTTAGAAGGGGGGAGGGGGAGTGGTATATCATACCCCGTGGCTCATGGCGTACCAGATATTTCTGGAATGAGTTAGTCTCAATCTAAATGCAAAGCAATCTTCAGGTACATGGCGTACTTAGCCTCGTACGCACTCTTCGGCTTAGAAGGGTCACTCGGAAATGGCCCATCGGTCCCTTCAGACTCTGGCTGTTCAGCGTCGGAATCTTCATTTTCCTCGTGTAGCCCCGGGATCCTAGCGACCAAGCCAGACTCTTTATGGAGCGGTTCGAACTTGATCTTGTTCTGGCGGAGCAGGTCCTCATACATCCGTAAGCGATCTAGAAGCTGGCGCTCGGGGAACCGGCGTCTTCGTGGACGCGTTTGCGCGACCGGCACACATTGCGTCTGATGTTTGACGCAATTGGCACAGGGAAACCTCCGGTCACATTTCACCTTGCGCTGCTGACAAAGGACGCAGGCGAGGATTCGCTGTGACTTTGCAGACGAGTGGCGCGGGGCCCGCGATGGGCCCGGGCTGCTGCGCTCTGGCGTCGACATGGCTCTTACACCAGAGTTGTTTGCCCCTGTAGATACAGAAAAGTAGACGAACGATATCTGCCAAGCATGGGATGTCTAGAAAAGAGTTTTCCAACGCATCATTGATGAACCTTTTGGGGCTAAGTTACTCGACTTGAAGGCTGATGTCCTCTCGGGCCTTAGTAATTCCCGAGCTCCCCCCGTCGGCCAAAGGTCGGGCCTAACTAAAGCCCGAACTATTCAACTATCACGGAATACATCTCAATTTCCCTCATTATTCTAGTGATAAGTGGACCTGGCTGTACCAGGCTTCAAATAAATTGTGACTAGTATGGATCAGATGTTGGTTGACAAGTGCATGCAACCGCATTACCAGTCGGTCTCGCTCTCACTGCCGGGGTACGCCTTCTTTCTGAGCTTCCACAGCGACTTCTCACGCCGCGCTGCGGCCTCACGATGACGCCGGCTATTGTCTTCTACTACAGTCATCCATGGCACGTTGCTTGCACGGCGAATCCTCTCACGCAGCAGCATAAGTGTCTCGTTCTGTTTGTCCTGGTCATCGACAAAGTCGTTGTCTTTCTTCCCTCGCGCAATCGTCTGCTGATAACGCCTCTCCGCAGCTCGTGCAGCGTGATATTCTTCGCTGATAACCCAGTTCGGATTATCCAGCTGACCGCGGACCAGTACGAGTTCGTGCCCTTGCTCAATAGCGTCACGCAGGTGTGACGAAGGGATGGGCGTGGAGAGCTCCAATTGACACGACTCGGCATTGACCGACCGAATCAACGCCAGGCCAAGGCAGTTGGAGGCCTTGGGATCCAGGGGAATGGATGTTCCAGACCCAATGAAAAGGTAGGGAAGATCCTCAGGGGTTCGGACGACCGCGTTGGCCAAAGACCCAGAAGCAGCGCGATCCACCCGTAGTTCACTTGAATCTATATCTCCATATTCATCGGTATCAGACTCGTTCTCTTCATCGTCCTCCACCGGTCGTTGTTCCGATGCCTGAGAGGCAGCACCCATTATTGCATTTGGAGATTCGATCGCGACAACGCCGACGATAGCTCCCTCAAGCACCTCTCGCAGCATCTCGGGGCTAATCTGGGACCCCATGACCATGATACCCAGGATGCCCTGCTTGCTGCCCGTATAATCCACAGCAATGGGCCTTGTGCGGGAGAGTGGTGCTTCTGACCAAAGCGGATTGACAAGGCCACTAGGATGGGCCAAGTGAAAGTAAGATTGTATCTGCATTGAGCGCAACTGGGCGCTCGACCGGCTGACGAAATCAGTGGGTTGAGATGGCAAGATAGTCATCGGGACCCGAGCCTCATTGGCAGCCATGTTGAGAGGCTCCACAACTTCCGCAGGACCCTTCTCACTCATGTACACGACATCGGATAGACCGAGAGACTTGATCAGCCATGTTGCCACTTCTAAGCCCTGGCCAAAAATCCACCCGGGGTAGTTGACAATCAACGGGCATTGGGGATGCCTCGCTAACAATGATCGATACTGTTCCATCAGATCCATTGTAGCCAGGGCATAATGGTCAGGGTCTTCTTTCGGAGACGTTGCTCCAATGTAATGAGCTCGCAAGATCTGGCCATCACGGACATCATCTAAGGATGGGTGGGTGAATGGAGGACCAAAGAAAGGGGCGCGTAGGTGTGCGAGGTAGACCTGCCCCATCGGTGCAAACTCGGGCTGCCCTGGGTCCAGATCAAGGAATGCAACGCCATCAGTATTCGTATATCCATTGTCTGCGTCGGGAGCAGGACTGAGGACGTGGTTCAGCAGATAGCGACAGAAAGTTGATTTGCCGGAGGCCTTTGGACCGCAGATTAGAACTCGGAGGCGGCCATGTCGTTGGGAGAGCCCTTTCATCGATGCGCTCCACTTTTTGTCGAGATGAAGGGGTCGCAGATGCCGTTTCAGAGAGTCATCCGCTGATGTATACAGCTATGGAAGAGTTAGTCTTTCCATAAGAAAAGCTAGACAGAGATATTTAGATGCTGCGTACCACTGAAAAAGTCCGCCGGGAATCTTTAAGACCACCTTTCAGGGTAATTTTATCTGCGGCGGTGTTTTCTCCGTTCCAAATTCTTTGGTATAGAGGTGAAATATCTCGCAGACGTGAAAGGCCGCTCTTGCAAGATTTGATCTCGACCTCTGCCTCACCATCCACGCCAGAGACGCATTTAATGACTGGCAATGAGTGAGTTGAGGGGGCATACACCCTATACACTCGGGACGAAGGATGTAACTTGGCCCCCATGAGGCTGACAACTCCTCTTTTGACCCATAGGTCATACTGTCCCAACAAAGCCAGGTTCTGTCGCACGGTTAGCGCTATGGAAGCTATTATCATAGTTTCTGCCATACCATTTTCTCCTTGATGCGGACACACAAGGCATCCTCGTCTCCATATAGTATGTTGTTCTTATTCAGCCGCGCCTTGGACAGAGGAAAGTTTTGAAGCTCGGCTGGAGTATCGGCCGGCGACTCATAACCATCAGCGTCGCCAATAACTGACGCGACTTCGTTCTCCGTCATCTCCTCTTCGTCCCCTTCCTGGTCTGACTCCTCATGATTTCCCACCACATCATGGGGCTGCGAGCCCAATTGATCGGATCTCGAGGCTTGCTTTTGCTGTGCGGCCCTTGTCACTGGAGGCGATGATTCCTCTTGCACCTTCGACGATCTCGTGCGGGGCCCTTTCGACTCCCCGCCATTGGCGGTGGGCTCTGCTCCTTCAATGGATCGTCGTGGTCGCTTTGAGGGCGGTTCAGTCGCGATTTCGACGTCTGCCGTAGTCTTCGACGCCGTCGTGGCTTGCGCTTGCTGCTGCCGGGCTCTGCGCGCCGCGACAGCGCTCATGGCACTGACAGGAGCTGGCGAAGGCATTAATAAGGGGCTTGCAGGTGTGGATATCAATTTCAGAGAATTACCAGCAGATTGCTGTTTATCAGCCTTGCGTTTCATCTCCTAATCTCTGGAAATGATTCCTTGAATCCGATTTTCAAGGCAGAAGGTTGATAATGCGGTGATGAAGCCGATAAGCAAAAAAAGTTGTCAAGTGGTCCGTGCACTCGCGGAGCAGAAAAAAGATCGGCTGGAACGTCCAACATTCCTCCAAACGTTGCAGGGACTCGGCGGTTAGCATTGCTGCGAGATCAATGTGCTCACAGCTCACGGCTCATTGCTTGTTGCAGACTGAATAGCACCCTTGACTTTCCTCCGCGCACGCAAGGCCGTGGAGATCTCGCAACGCCGCATCGAAGCGCAGCGCAGAGCGCCAACAGCCACCATGGCTCCTGCTTCTTCTTCCTCGAGCGATAGCAGCTCAAGCAGATCGACCTCGCCCGAGCTTGAAAACAACCCGAAGCTGACCGTGAAGGCTGCGACCAAAGCGAAGGACGAGATTGAGGACTCGTCGGACTCGGATTCAACCTCTGAGTCGGGGTCGGAGTCCGGAAGTGAATCAGGAAGCTCAAGTGATATGGACACAGGCGAGGATGCCGCCGAAGAACAAGCTTCGGTCAAGAAGTGAGTCTTTCTAACCATGATGGACTCAGTTCCGTAAGCGCATTGGCACTAACTATGTCTGTAGGGTTCACATTCCCGGCCCAAACCAGCCATACAAGCCGCCAGCCGGTTTCAAGTCCGCAAAGAAGCAAACTCCTCCGTCCTCAAACACTTCCTCTATCTTGTCCAACTTGCGCGGCAAGCAAGTCATTCATATCACCGCCCCGTCATTTCTCCCTCTGTCTAAAGTCAAGGAGATTTCTATGTCTAAAGTCCTGAAAGGGGAGCCGCTCCTCGCATACGAGGGCAAGAAATATGGAATCCCGGCGGAAACTTTGAACGAAGATGACCCTGAGGGCAAGTCTTTACTCGTGTACGACGAGACCACTCAGACATATTCCACCAAGGCCGACCACATCCCAAGCTACCATGTGCAAGAGCTGATTGGCCTACCAGAGGAGGCTGCTCAGGCCAATGCTACTGCAATTGAGATATTGCGAGATGCCGTCAAGCCGCCACGGCCTCAGCCAAAGGGTCTGAAAATGCGCTTCCGGCCTGTTGGCAGTCTTCCCAGTGCCCCAGAGAATCTTGGATCTAGCTCGGAGTCCGAATCCGAGGAGCCTTCGTTCAAGGTCCCCACGGGTGGAAAGGAGAAGGAGCGCAAGAGAAAGCATCACCACACCGAGGGAGATGCCACTCATGCAAGCAAGGAGCCCCGGAAGAAGTCGAAAAAGCACACACAAGAGAATGATGACGATGTGGAGCGGAGTCAGAAGAAGTCGAAGAAGTCTCACAAGGACCGCGAGGATAAGAAGCGGAAAAAGTCTGAGAAGGCATGATTTGGCGTTATGTGTTTATTTAGCTAAAGGATATTTTCTTTATATGATCTACAGGACAATTTCGATGTACAATTTTACCATTTGAACATGGCCAATTCGTGTTGGAAGTCGTATCACCCTCTGATTCTTAGTTAAAGTCTCAAAGAACGTGTGCCGTACACAAAGCTCAATGAAGCGAGCATTCATGATATCCTCATTAACCACTACCCGGACCAAAGTCTCATCCAGCGAGCAAGTATTCATCCGAAGCCACTGCTCAAACTATTTGGCACAACAAGCCCATTATCTCACGGCCGGTGTTTGAGGTTAGCGTGGAAATTCTCGTGCACACTGATGAGCTGGATTCTCTTTCCATCCGCATTGAGCACACCACCCTTCTCGCCCTCGTCAGATGAGCTACGTTCAGCCGCCTCCCACTCAGTGCCGGCGGCAACCTCAAGGTTCTTTCCGCGAGTCTCCTTGACGAAGAACCAACAGAAGACAGCAGCAACCACATCAAAACCCATGAAGATAAGGAAAGTGTTTGCACCGATGTTGGAAATCATGTAGGGACTCGCGAAGGAAAAGCAGAACGATGATGCCCAATGGGCTAACATGCTCACTGCCAAACCGAGGGCGCGAATGCGCGTTGGGAAGATCTCGGGCACATAGGCCCAAGGAAGGGGACCCCAAGAGCAGTTGTAGATCTAACACTGGGTTATTCGCTGGCTACCGATGATAAGAGAGTAGGAGAGGTGAAAAGAAAACTGACCATGATATCGAGGTAAATCATTGCGACTGTGGCCCTTCCAGCGGCCGTGACGCTCGTTGTGGATTGGGTGGGAATATAGTCGACAATCAGGGCAGTGATCAACATGCAAGTGGCCATCAGCGCCGAGCCACTGACCAGTGTCATGCGGCGACTGAGTCGTTCGGCCAGGAAAACGATGAAGAAGGTGCATGAGATGACCTTGACAGCACCGAACAAGCCAGTCAGCAGCATGTTGCGGTCTGTGCCGCTACCAGCAAGCAACTTGAAGTACTGTGGCGCAAAGACTGCCAGGGCACTACTGCCAGTCGCATTCTGGAAAATAAAAAGCAAAGGGCCAACGAGGAAGCGGAGACGGTTCGCAGGTTCGAGGAGCTCACGGAGGGAGAAGCCTTCCCGCTCAGCAATTTCGGCCTGAAGTCCCAATTGTGTCTCTGCAAACTCCTCACGAGTCTTCGGGGTATCGCCACCTCGGATCCAAGTAAGGGATTTCCAGGCGTCGTCCACGCGATTTTGTGTCAAGAGCCAGCGGATAGACTCTGGTAGGGTGAAGGTACCAATGAATAGTATCCCTCCAGAGATCAACTGAAGACCTACAGGGATCTGCCATTCACGCGAAGTGCCCGAGATGGTTGTGCTCTTGGCAACACCCTATTCAATGATTAGTAAATGTCACATCTCTAGTAACCGCGAAGCTGATAGAAGAAGCTTACATAGTCAATCCAGTACGCAGTGAAGACACCCCAGGTGTAGAGCCATTGGTAAAAGGAACCGCAGCGACCTCGAATTTCCTTGGGCGTCATCTCCGCTGAGTACATGGGGATCACCACACTCTGGCCGCCCATGCCGAGGCCGGCAATAATGCGGCCGACATACCAGGCTGCCAATGAGTGAGTGTTGATCACCTGGATAACCACGCCGACAACGAAGAGAGCAGTGGAGCCAATAATGGTGATCTTGCGCCCATACTTATTGGTCAATGGGTAAACAAAAAGCGCGGCGATGAAGGATCCCAGCTGTTCCAAGCCCACAGTCAGAGAGGAGACTTTCGACTGGTGCTTGCTGCTGTAGCCAAAGTCTGTCTGGAAGGATTTGTAGCTCAGGATACCGCCCGCGACACCCGAGTCATAGGCTGAAAGGAAAGACGATATACTTGGAAAATCAGTTGCTATAGAACACAAGGATAGTAGCAGTAGACCGGCGAAGCATACAAGACAATCGCCGCCAGATGGTAGGCCCGCCAAGTGCCCAGTCGGGTGTTAAGCTCAGGAACACTGAATAGCCCCATGGTGATTGGGTCGGATCCTCTGTGTTGATCTGGCGGGCTGGGGTGGATCCTTGCGTGCGGAGCAAGTGTAACTGTGGGGGCGGGAAGTCGCCAACAGAAGTCGGCGAGGACCGTTGATAACCCAATGCGCGTGAACAGGTGCGTGTGTGAGCTAAAGTTTGCACAACGGTTGAAGAATGGTTAAACCTGGAATCAGCTCGGGTATTCAATCAGTGAAGCCAAGACGACACAGGCCAAGGCCTCGTATATAAAGCTTCTTTGGGGTGCCATGGCACGGTGAGCAGGCACAAGGATTATTTTGCGTGCTTTCCCATCTTACGCTAGAGAGTGGAGAGTTGGGGGTAGTTGATGCGGTCCATGCGGGCTTGTATTGCTTGCTTGCGGAGTAAAGCACGCCTTCGCGCGAGGCGATGGTGCTATGGATCTATGATGCGCCTGAGTTGACCACTCGTGGGACCGTCCAGGAGTTTACCACTTGTAATATCATGTTTGAAAGGATTGAGAACGCGCGTCCGTGGACAAGCCCCGAATAGGCCCCCAGTGTAACATGGCTGTTTCTTTGTTGGTTAAAGCAGGGATGTCGGATGCACGGTCTATCAACTTAAGGTGGTGCCTGGCGCAGCGGAGGAATTCCATATTCAGGTATCCCGATCTGGGGTTTCGGAGAGAATACGAGTGCTTCAGTTGACCCTCATATCTTTCCATCCCCCGGGACGAGGCTTAGGAGTGGGAGAAGAAAACTGTCGACGGTCCTATTTTCTATCAACTATGACCATATCTAATTATGATAACTTATCATCAAGCTCCGCTCAGTCGATCCGTTGGGTTGAGTATTCCTTACTGCCCATCACTTCTACACCCACTCTCCGCCGGCTATAGTTGATGGCGCGCGAAAAAAGTAAACGAGACCAATCTGCGGAGTACAGTCTAGGAGAAGCAAAATAGCCTCTGTTCCGGGATCCAACTGCCGATTACATAAGGGCAATCACCTGACGCCTGGCGATGCCGCCATCACATGCAACCAACTTTGCGAGGCAGCTGATGCGCCTCACTGGCCTGGCTGGACTCTTCTGCACTCAGCTAAGCGACTGACTCATTGCATCTTTCCTGCTATCGGTGGCACTCCATTCCATCTTTGAACGCCCATGGTGCACGGGCGGGGCCGTTTGATTTGCTTATCGATCCCGCAAGCTTCCCTTATCGTCCGCTTGGGCTGTCGGACCACTTGAATGATTCAGTTGGCAGCGTCTGACCGCACCAGGACCTTCGAGTTGACATGACCCTGTCATTTGCAGATCTGCTGCTTGGTCCATCGTTATAGAAGCCCGCCTGACGTGGGCACCCCAGGCCAACACCCATCCCTGATCGCCCTATCAGCTCCGAGCTGTCACCTCCGACGCATCCTGACTCCTCCGATCGTTACTGCCCTTCTCCACACCGGTGACTTTGGCTTCTCCTGGCCTACACCTTTAGTCCCCATCAACATATATTGGACTACCATCTTCGACAATGCGGCCTTTGTTCGATGACGCCAAAAGGCGGTCGGAACGGGCGGACCGGAAGATGAGCGCAAGCATGAGGCCTTCGTCGGATCACCATTTGTTTTCAGCTCGAATGCCCGAGCGATTTAAAGATGGCGATGATTCTCAGGTTGATTACACAGCTCCGCCACAGAATATACGTTCTAGAGATGGCCACATGCACTATATGCAACAGTCCCTGTTCTCCGTTCTCGCCGCCGTTGGCTCCAGATCGGATTTCCGCGGACGGTTTGATGACTCGAGCGATAGCGACGGAGAAGTGGAAGAACCCAACACAAATACCGAGCCACGATCGAGATCTAGTCGAGACTTCTCATCGGAGCGAAGTCAAACCAGCGGGAAGACGGAGACAAAGCTACCAGATGAAACCGAAGAGCGAGGACGACGCCACCGAAGGATAAGATCAGAAAACAAACTACTGCGAGGGATACCTGGAGTGGAATCTAAAGATAAATCTGGTGAACCGCTGGCGGCTAGTGGGGCGACTCTCAAACTACCAACGAGGCGAACACGCAGCGCCACCCCCGGGCAGCGCCGATTCTCGCTCGTATGGTACAAGCTCAGAACCGCTTTGATACTGCCGCGAAGCCCGAAAATGCACCATCCAGACCTGAGACTCCGAGTGGTGACCGTCTAGAGCCATCGGCGTCTGCGCTATCCACCCGGTTGATGGAGATGTTTGGGTTCGAAAAACCAGAGAAGGTCTTGGTGGAATACGCATGTGCTCTATTGCAGAGTATGCTCCTCCAGGGTTACATGTATGTCACGGAAGGACATATCTGCTTTTATGCCTATCTCCCGAAGAAGTCCACTGTGGCGATCAAATCCGGCTTCCTATCCAAACGTGGTCGGAAGAACCCCAAATACAACCGCTACTGGTGTGTTTTGAAGGGCGACGTCTTATCATACTATGCCGATGCTTCCAACCTTTACTTTCCAAGTGGTCATGTAGATCTCCGGTATGGGATCTCCGCATCTCTTGCGGAGCCCAAAATCAAAGGCTCAGAAGTGAAGGACTTCCAAGTCACAACCGACCAGCGAACCTACTATTTTAGGGCCGATAGTGCCGCAAGTGCGAAGGAATGGGTGAAGTCTCTACAGCAGGTCATTTTCCGATCGCACAATGAAGGTGATAGCGTCAAAATATCATTTCCCATTGAGAGCGTGATCGACTTGGAGGAGAGTCCTATGGCCGAGTTTGCCGAAACCTTCAAAATCCGTGTTCTCGACAACAACGAGACTTTCGCCATTGATGAGGTAAATGTTTAGCTCCCAGTTTTTCCCGATAGAGCTCTAACCTTTGACGTAGTATTTTTTTACTTTCTTTAACAATGGCCAGGATGCTTTCAACTATCTAAGGAACCTGGTCAATTCTTCACCCGCAAAGAACTTATCGGATGGCTCGCCCGAGAAAGGCGATGAGAAAGCCAAAACAGGAGTCCTTGCTCAAGATCTGAAGAGACTGTCTGTCAATAGCGGACGTTTCTCGGTTCAGATTGATGAACAGTCCCCGCGCGGACGAAGTGCGAGTATCGGGAATGACCCCCAAGGTTCCGCCGACTCATTTGCCCAGTCAATGGACCAAGGTACAGAGTCATCCGCCGTTGTGCAGTCGATCACGGAGACGAATGAATCCGCGAGCCAAATCCTCAACCGGAGCGATGTCTTCCAATCGCCTACCATGCGATCGTTGCCGAGACGTTCTTCCGACGTGGGAGACACTGGCCGGCAACAATCGAATGACACTGCGTGTTCCGCCTCTGCACGGCTGGGCAATATGACGCGACGAGATAGTTCCGAGCTATCTAGCCCTAACAGAAACGCGGAAAACATGCGCTTTGCTCCTGGGCCCGCAGATCAAAGATTCCCACAATCTTCTAGGCATCCTCCAGGTGTACCATTGAACGATCTCGTCAAGGCGGGAGCATACCCTCTTCAGCGTGCTGCTGGATTTGCCGAATATCTGCGAAGCAGATCCAAACAGATGAGTAGCCTACTCGCAACAGAATCAATGGGCTACATCGAGAAGGTTTCTGGCATGTGGACCGGAGGCCAACAGCACTATGGTGAAACTGAAGAGGTGTTGCATGAAGACCCGACAGTTGATCCCGAGGATAAAGAAGATGGTCTCAAACACGGCGACCGGTTCCGAGCGCATTTTGGCTTGCCTCCGACGGAGCACCTCCAAGCAACATACTATGCCTACTTGACACGCGTTCTTCCTCTCTACGGCAAGATATATATCAGTGAACGGAAGATCTGTTTCCGCAGCCTGCTTCCCGGTACTCGCACTAAGATGGTTCTCCCGCTCAGAGATGTCGAGAACGTGGAGAAAGAGAAGGGGTTTCGGTTTGGCTACCACGGGCTCGTTGTGATTGTCCGCGGCCATGAGGAGCTTTTCTTCGAGTTCAACGCCGCCGATGGGCGAGATGACTGTGCTGTCACGCTACACCAGAATTTGGAGTCTGTGAAATTTCTTGTGGAATCTGGCATGCTCGCGGAGGAGGAGCGAGACCGAGTTGAGGCTGCCAAATCGGAGCACCGCATGCTTCAGGAGGCTAGGCTTGACAGCCCTGAAGAACATGACACCCATCCATCTCTTCACGAGAGCTCGTCGGATATTCATCCGTTTTTCGACGACCCGCGTGCTTCTATTATAAATTTCAAGCCAACTGAGCCTTTGAAGATCACTTGTCTTACCATCGGCTCTCGAGGCGATGTGCAGCCTTACATTGCTTTGTGCAAGGGTCTTCTTGCCGAAGGCCACAAGCCTAAAATTGCAACCCACGCTGAATTCGAGCCATGGATTCGCAGCCATGGCATTGAGTTTGCTACCGTCGATGGAGATCCTGCCGAATTGATGCGGATCTGCGTGGAGAATGGAATGTTCACATATTCCTTCCTGCGGGAAGCTTCGTCGAAGTTCAGAGGGTGGATTGATGACCTGCTTACGTCCTCCTGGGCCAGCTGTCAGGGTAGTGATGTTCTCATTGAATCCCCAAGTGCAATGGCTGGCATTCATATTGCCGAGGCTCTTCGAATTCCTTACTTCCGTGGTTTCACTATGCCATGGTCAAGGACTCGCGCTTATCCACATGCCTTCGCAGTGCCAGAAACCCGCATGGGGGGAGCGTACAACTACATCACTTACGTCATGTTCGATAATATTTTCTGGAAAGCCATCGCCGGACAGGTGAACCGCTGGCGCAATAACGAGCTGGGTCTCAAAGCCACCACTTTGGACAGGATGCAACAGAACAAAGTCCCGTTCCTTTACAACTATTCGCCTTCCGTGGTTCCTCCGCCTCTCGATTATCCAGATTGGATTCGCATTACGGGTTACTGGTTCCTGAACGAGGGTTCCGACTGGACTCCTCCCACTGAGCTATCTGCCTTCATTGAGAGGGCTCGTGCCGATGGTAAGAAAATTGTCTACATTGGCTTTGGGTCGATCGTGGTGTCAGACCCGGCTGCTTTAACCAGGACTGTTATCGAGTCCGTTCAGAAAGCGGATGTTCGGTGTATCCTCTCCAAAGGATGGTCGGACCGACTTGGTGACCCTTCCAGCCAGAAAATTGAAATTCCCCTGCCACCGGAGATTCACCAAATTCAATCGGCGCCGCACGACTGGCTTTTCTCGCAGATCGACGCAGCAGCTCATCACGGAGGAGCGGGTACCACCGGTGCGAGCCTCCGAGCTGGTGTTCCTACGATCGTCAAACCATTTTTTGGCGACCAATTCTTCTTCGGATCTCGGGTTGAAGATCTGGGGGTAGGAATCTGCATGAAGAAGCTGAATGTCAGCGTCTTCTCGCGGGCAATTTGGGAGGCCACACATAGCGAACGGATGATAGTCAAGGCCCGGAACCTGGGCGTCCAAATTCGCAACGTACGTTATACCAAAACATTAATGCGTGAAATATAGGGGCTAACAAGGGAAATCTAGGAGGACGGTGTTGCTACCGCCATCCAGTCTCTCTACAGAGACATGGAGTACGCCAAAACCCTCGCGCGTCAGCGCTCCATTGCGTCGTCTACCCCGTTCTCGCCCACCCCCGCCGCGACGGCCTCACCAGGTCACGCCGATGACGATGTCGATGATATCGAAGAGTGGACATTTGTCGGCGACGAGAGTGAAGCTGATTTCACGAAGCGAATGCGTGGCCTTGCTGCATCTGAGTCCACCAAATGGTCTCGGCCATGATTTAGTGATCCTATAATTACGGGTTTATCGATCTTTCCCTCCCTTTCTTCCTACGCCCGAATTTTCTCTTATGATGTGGTATGATTTTGCTGTTCAATGTTGTACTGGATGGGAGCCTTCATGATTTACGAATGCATGCTGCGTCTTCCATGATCTGGCGTTTGAGAATTTTATACCGCACAATGTTGTTTCTTGGCTTGTTTTGGCTTGACGTTAATTGAATACATCCTGCTTGTCTCTTTCTGTTTCTGATTTTCGTTATATCCTATAATCAGCTAGACTGTTTTCATTTCTGAGGGAGTACTTTCAGTAGGCAATGCATTGTGCCGTATTATTAAAGGATCTGTTCAGGAGATGTAGAGTGGTGTTAACTACTGTAATGCTGATATACATGCATAGGAGCGAACGAAACAGGACTGTGTAATCATCCATGCACTCGATACGGCATTCATCGCGCACAATCTAATGGGTTCTTGCCAAACGGCACATAGTGACGGCGGTGATGGGCAAGATTGATTCCACCGCAGCGTCCCATTCTGCGGCAACTTTCTCCGATAGCCCATCTGGGCGTTGGGGCTGTAACTGAGTGACTTCTTTCTGTATAAACCCATGGCGTTGATAGAAAGGGACCGCCGGCGGCGCAGCCTCGATCCAGGTGTCTATGCCTTTTTCATCTGCTTTCTGCAGGCCCCATTGCATCAGCAAGTGACCTATGCCCCGTTGGCGGTATTCTGGTAGAGTGAAAAAGCTGCCGAGCGAAGCATAGGGTCGCGTCCCGCTTGTGAGTGTCCGGTTTCTGTCTTCAGTTTCGCGAAGGACTTGAAAGCACTGGCTTGCAAAGAGTCTAGCCCCTCCTTCCGGGTGTCGCTTGGCCAGCGACTCGACAGCCGCTTCCACAGAGCTCGATTCTTCGGTCACGAAGATCCACTCCGCAGCACCGACAAATGCAAATTGTGCGCTCGCTTCAGAGCCTTCAGAACCTTCCGAGGCAACGGCCTTGATCCATGTCCTTTCTATATTAGGATCTGGGTTCTTGACGCGGTCTTGCTCTTTAGCCGCGCTGTCCGCTATGGCCTTGGCTCGATCGTCGTCGAGAACAGGGCAGTATAAACGAAAGATAGGCTGAAGAGGGGTCTCGAAGGCGTATCGTTCCGCAGCAATAATCTCGGGGAGCTCTTCCACCGCCACGTCCTTCAGTGTGAAAGGCATGCTTGCAGAAAATTGTAGATGGGAGAGTGGCAGCTACCCCCGCACTGGCGGTTTTGCACTGACGAGGCCGTCTCAGCAATGATTTGATCCCCCTGCCGCTCTAGCATGCTTACGGCATGAGTCTGAATGCTACGTTACTCGTCTCACGCGGACTCTGGTGTTAGTCACTGCGGGGGTGGAGAAGGACTTGATCCTAGTGACCATGTGGTTGATACTCGGACTGCCTGGGCAGGTCGTGTCGAGGCTAGGGCTACAGCAGGATCAGTGGAATGCCCAACAAGGCGTCGTCTTTCGCCAGTGTTTGGAGGGAAACATGCTGTGTGAGCAGATTATTTGTGACGCATGTTGAGCGGTCGGTTCAGGAGTTCGCTACAACCCGTCCTATATCAATTCCCATTCAGCGGCAATCATCTCGGCCTGATAGATATCTCAGGGTTGAATGATTAGAGCTTTTCGGTACGGACTGTAGCACGCGCGGAACAGTCCAATGAGTCGTTAAATTTTTCTTTGGTATCCGATCAATCAACTCTCCCGCCCATCAATCAGGCAAGCTATTTCTTCTCATCATCCCCCTTCCCATCGGCCCTATCTTTACGACGCTGTACCACATCCCAGTTGTACACACGCGCCGTGGCAACCTCGAGCGTCTACCAGACAGCAATTAGCAATTCTCCCGCCTTCAGATAGACATAGGCTCCGAATACGTACTGTGATCTGCTCGCGCAAGAACTCCAGGTCCTCCTCGCAGTGAGCCAGGCTCGACTCCGCCGCCGTCAACTTCTCCGCGAGCATCGTCTCCGCCTCGTCCAGCGGGTAGGCGAGCATGACATTCGCGCCGAGCCAAAGGTACACTTCTTCCATGTCGGCGGGGGAGATCGACGCGCGGGCGTAGAGGGTATCATTGAGTTCAAAGTTAGTCTCGAGGTCGGTATCGGGATTGGCCTAGAACAAAAACAAAAGATCAGAGTCTGTTCGCGTTCGCAATCGCAACCCCTAACTGGATGGCTGCACCCAAGGGAAACGAGCGTACCTGCTTGCGCAATTTCAAAAACCGAACCATCTCCAGCGTCTTCTTGATATCCGGGATCTTCTCGCGCAGTCCTTGCCCGCGGCGCTGGGTGTTCACCTCCATGAACTGGTACTTGGAAATCATCTCCTGGAAGGAGCGGAGGGTGGGCTCGACTTCATCCCGCGAGGAGACATAGTCGCTCACATTGTCGATGAACGGCGCCACGGGGATACCCCGTGGGTTGGTTTGTGCTGTCGCCAGGCTGGAGGATGGAGGGGTTAGTTAGAACGGAAGTTGGAGGGGTACTGCGGTGGGCGCGGATGGGGGAGAACGGGGGAGTGGGAAAAGTGCAAAAATGACGAGGGCATCTGAAGGGTCGAATTGACTACTCACACTTTTGATTTGGAGTCCGCCATGGCTGGGCGCTGGTGTGAAGAAGCAAAGTGGGGAGAGAGCTTGCCCGGGAGTTTCTGAGCGGCCGCTTGTTCCTCCGCCGCAGCTTCAAGCTGTCCTCCCCCGACATCCCGTCTGTAAACGCCAACGCCTCCCCCCCCGAGGATGGTCCTCCTTGCCACGACAGATCGGATTCGTGCCGCTCTCGAAGCTGTGCCTGCGTCGCAGCGGCAGGAACTCGATCTTCCTGCCCCTGCGGCGCTGGAACGGGATGGGCCGATTGCGCATGAGCAGCTCCTCCGCCTCGCGAAGCAGCTCCAGAACGACGCCACATACAACGCCAGCGCCGACGACAGTGGGTTGACTGTTCTCAACGCCCTTCTGCGTGGGACAAAGGTCTACGTCCCACCGCCACCAAAGAAGCCTGAGCCCGTGCGTGCTACGATGACACCTACCCTGTCCTAACCCTCCATCCCAGCATCAACATACTCACAATATCCAGAGCCCCGAATACCTCGCCTCAAAAGCGCGCCTTCTCGCTGAAGCCGAAAGAGTAGCCTACCAGCGACTCCTCAACCCAACGTACACGCCCAGCCCCGACCATGCCGACCCCTACGCTCCTCCGCCCGATGCGCCCGCCCTCGCCGAAGACACTCTCACCCCCAGCCTCGTCTTTAACATCTTCCTCTCAGTCGTCATAACCGGGTTCAGCGTCTACTGGGCGCTGACGAAATTCACCATGCCCTCGATTCTAGCCAGGACTTTTGCCTCGTGGACCGGGCCGCAGGGAGAGAGCCAAGAGACGAGTGGTGGGGCTTCAGACGCGGTGCGCGTGCTCATATCGTTTTTTGCGGCCTTGTCGGTTGCGGTGGCTGAGGCGTTCTTGTACGGTGCATACCTCGGGAAGGTGGAAAGGGCACGGGCGAAGGAGAGGAAGCTTCAGGAGCGGAAGACGTTTGTTGGGACGGTGGAGAGTGAGAAGGCTGTGGAGAGTGTGGAGAGTGCGGAGAGTGTAGACGCGGATCAGAAGGATGAGATTTGGGGAAAGGGCGTCAATGGTGGGGTGCGGAGGAGAGTCAGGGAGAAATGGGAGAAACGCAATGAAAAAGGATAACGAGGGATGATGGTAAGGATGAGGATGTAGACTACTTTTCGGATCTGTACAATAGATAATATACCCAGATGATACTAATAGAGATACTTTTCGTATTATATACCTAAGCTACAAATGCGCTGTCATTACTCTAACGGGTATGAATGCTGTTCAGTCATTAGTGCTCGTTGAGAAACGAGATGCAGGGAGAGAGGACATGAGGAAAGGAAAGGTCGCATATGGCGCGCTGCCAGCAAGGTCAACTTGTCCCGGACGTCGGTGACAAAGGAGATGCGAAAAAAATATAAGGACGAGGGAAAGGGGGGTGGCTCAAACCCGTCTCTCGAGGAGCAGTTTGCCGGCCGGGGTCTTGCTGTCGAAGCCGGCGTCGCGGCTGAAGACACGCTCACCACGCAGCCAGGTCTCGCGGACCATGCCGCGCAGGGTGCGGCCCTGGTAGGGAGAGCACTTATTGCGGAAGAGCATGGTGCTGGGCTCAACGACCCACTCAGCGGAGTCATCGAAGACGCAAATATCGGCGTCAAAGCCGACACGGAGGTCACCCTTGCGCGTCTGTAGGCCGACCTGGGCAGCGGTGTTGGCGCAGCAGAGGCGAACCACGTCTTGCAAGGCGTTCTTGGTGTTCTCATCGCTGGGCGAGGGGGTCAGACCCTTGCGACGGCTGAGCTCAGTCCACAGGATAGGCAGGCCCATGCCGACGGAGGAGATGCCGCCCCAAGCGGAGAAGAAGTTGCCGGTTTCTTCGTCGACCTTGTCGCCGTTGGAGATGCAGGAACCGGGAATGTGGGAGGGAAGCAGCTTCAGATTTGGTGTGCAGGGGGAGTGGTCCGAGACAACGGTCTGGATGACGCCGTTGCTGTTATGCTTCTCCAGCTCCTCCCACAGGCCGTCCTGGTTCAGCTTGGAGCGGATGGGCGGGCAGCACTTGTGGCGGGTATCGCCATCACGGACTTCCTCGGCGGCCAGGGACAGATAGTGGAAACACGTCTCGGCGGTGATCTTGATACCCTTGGCGCGGGCTTCCCGCAGGAGCGGTATACCTTCCATTGCGGACAGGTGGACGATGTGCAATTGGAGGTCAGGAGCCAGGTGGGCCATGGAGAGGATCCGCTCAATAGCGCAAGTCTCAAAGGCCGAGGGGCGGGAGGCCAGGAAGGTCGAGTAGGCCTCAAGAGGACCAGCCGGCGCCGCTGGGGCCTCAGACTTCTGGACCTCATCACCCACTGAAGCGGTGATAGGGGGGACCATCTCGGCGTGGAACATGAGTGTGGTAGGCTCATCTGCCAGTTCAGCCATCGCCTTTTGGATATCCTCTTGGCTCACAGCAGGGAACTCATCAACCTATGGGTCGGGATTAGTACGTTGGAAGAAGTGACAAAAGATGATGTTGATCACTTACGCCGCTGTCGATCAAGAAGCCCTTGAAACCGCGAACGCCCTCCTGGACCAGACCCTTGAGATCACCTGCATTGCCAGGGATGATACCGCCGTAGAAGCCAACATCAACCCAGCACTTGCCCCGGGCAGCGGTAAGCTTCTCTTTGAAGTTGGCCACAGTCGTGGTGGGCGGGATGGCATTCAAAGGCATATCAATAACGGTAGTCACACCGCCAAAGGCCGCAGCCTGAGTGCCGGTGTAGAAACCCTCCCATTCGGTGCGGCCGGGCTCGTTCAGGTGGACGTGAGCATCGACCAGACCGGGCAGGAGCACATAAGGCGAGTAATCGGTGTAGGGAGTGTCGTCGGGGAATTCTGACGCCGGGATGACGGAGTCAAACACGGCGGTAATCTTGCCAGTGGTGAGGGAGATCACAATTGTGGCAGAAGTTAGACGGCCGGAGATAACGGCGCGCGATGAGGCCACCACGGCAATCGAGGGGATGTTAGCTGTCGCCATCGTAGCTAGTCCGGTGGGGTCTTGCTCTTCTTGCACGCCTTTGATCACGATATCACAGGAAGCTCGACGAGTGGTCAATAGCGGCGGCAAAGAGGACAGACTAGAGTCGGAGTGAAGGATCCACCGAAAGCGTTAGGGTTATATAGGAATAGGCAAGAGAGTGGTGGCGGTAATCGATAAGTCCGATAGGCACAGCTGAACAGATAGAAGAAAGCTGGGATGGGATTGGGGGGAGATAAGACGAGGGGCAACCCTAAAGTATATAGCAAAGGGCTGGCTTATCTGGAGGGGAACAGGCACAAAGGGCAAGAGATAAGGACTCAGTCCGGGGGAGGGGATATAAATAACAAAGCAAAGCCTCTCGGCCCTGAAAAGTTTTACTCTGGCGAACGGGGAATTGCGGCCCACTCGCCGGTGTCGAACGAAGAGAAGCATCGAGATACCCACCCAGGGAGTCCCACCCGGTAGAAATGCCGAGGAGGTAAGAATTGCGGATGAGCCATTGACGACCCGATGTGGTTGCAATTACTCGATGATTGGCAGTGGGTGGCCAAGTACACGGCGGACAGGGCCAGTCAACGAAGACAGGTCGTGCAAATGCACGAGGGAGAACTGATGGTCACTGGGCGAATACCCTCACCTTTGCCTTATCGGGGAGATGTCTGAGCGCGGCGCCTGAGCGACTTCGCTACCTGCCGCAGGGCGGTTCCTAGGATCCGCTGGGCTGCAGTGAATATTGGGGGGTTGGCCCCCGTCCCCGAGGGTTGTCCAGACACACTGCTGAATTGTGGCTTTGAACCATGGTTCGGATGACCATAAAATTTCTGTATTGGAGGCAAAGACCCGGCCGGTGGGGTGGTGGGTGGTTGGACGATAGAGCAGGTCGGCTATCGAAGATCCAGGCCTCCAGACGACTGCGCATCGGGCACCTCCGATGCTGCCGCTGGGTTAGTACCAGAGTGTACTTCAGTGGACGGCGGAGACGGGCTTATCACTGGGCCGTCCCATCCGACTCCCTCTTTTATCGGCGCCTGTTACTCGATCAAAACTGCCCGTATTGTTCCGACCATTTCTCTTACTCGATCGAAACGCTCAGCGAGTCGCAGCCGGCCTTGCATTCTCCGACTGCGCTGTCAAAGTGCTTGGTATTGGCCTGTGACTGACTCCTTTCGGTCGCCCCTCAGGGTGGTTCGCTCTCCCTGCGGTCGGCGGCCTCCGGTCGAGGAGGAGGCTTTGGATTCCCATCGAGTAACCACCCGCCACAATGGGTTGTCTCCTCTGTTCAGATGCGATTTGGTTCCACGATGATGAATGATGATGAATGATGATGAAACACGATGGGTGCGATGGGTGCGACGAGGGTAGAGATGGTAAGTGGGAGGTTTAGTTTCTGAAGTTCTTTGCGGGGTTGAGAGAACTGCTCGTCTCGCCCTCGGGCTCTTGTGACTGCTGCCCGCCCAAAAAGCAAGGAATTTGGCCGTGATTGCGCCATCCCCGGCCAACAGTACCGCTGCACCCACGAACCCGATGCTTAGTGAGACATGCCGCAATACACCCAGAAGGAATGCCTCGATCTACTCATTTCGCCTCATACACAGGAAACCAAGTACAGTACTAACATCTAAATATTTCTCGGATTCTCGGGGAATATCTGCAATTGCAAATAGCCTCTAGCAGAAAAGAGTATTCAACATTTGTTCCTGCTATTCAATCCCTAATATGAAAGTATCCCTACTGGCAATACCAGCGAATACCACTACTATCTTCGATAGTTAGAATTATTCCGCCATCCGGAGTGGGTTGATATGATAGGACTCACGAAATGGATGATCGAATATGCAATCATATGAAACATGCAGACCCCAATCCTCAGAGACTGCCGTCACTTCCATACCACTTGCAATATACCCTGGGGAAAGCAGATCCGGCATATGAAAATACTGTTCGTGCAAATAGGCGCATCATCGCTCTGCGGGAAGTCACTGGTGCAGGGAACTTCGCCCATGCCGTCACAAGCGAGTGACCCGACAGTGTCCTTATCCCCCGTGTACACGCACGCGATAATCCTTGGCCTTGCCATCCAGGTCTTGGAACTTGATATCCGGGGGTAGCCAGGACCGGGTCGTGTCCCCGTCAGCCGAGATGGATCCTATCGAATCATCGCACCAGTTAGGGATAGTGCCCACGGTGGGAATATAGACGTCCCAGGTCCAATCGAAGCCATTCGAGACGACGATGCCGATGTACATCTCGCCCGTCGGCCTTCCGGTTCCGGTTGGGGAGACCCCGGATGAAGTCGTTGAGGTCGATGAGGTGGTTATATGGGACGCAGTGGAGATGGTTGGCATGGTACCAAGGCAGTACTTGCTGCTTCCCCCATCCTCGGCCCAATGGGCCGATGTGCAGTAAACAACGTCGCCATCGGATATGGTGCTGGTGATAGGGCCGACATTGGCATCGGTGTATAGCGGCGGCAATGTATGTCCAAGCGCAGGGCTGATAGTTGGTCATTCCGGAGGTCGAACTCATGATCGCGTAGACTCCAGAGTGCCCTTCACAGTAGCAACTATCCTGGTCCGTTTGAGAGTCATATTGATTGATGCAGGTTAGAGCAGAGGTGGTAGTGCTGGTCTTGGTGGCCTTGGTACTAGTCATGCGAGTTGAAGTAGCAGTATGGCTGGTAGTCCTCGTCGCAATACCGCTACTCGTGGTCGTGGCAAGTGTGCTCGGGGTCGTACTAGCCCCAGTCTGCGAGAATGCCGACGAGAACGCTGCCAGAATGGAGTCATCCTCCGACATGATCGATGCCGCCAACTTGTCCACCTCCCCGGTATCTATCGTGGTATGAGGGTAGACCCACTCGGTTCTATCAGTGAATGTGGGGCAGGCGGAGGCTGCTGTTCCTGTTCCACACGGTTCAGAGGTAATGATGGTGGTTGCGGTAGTACCGGTGCTGGAACATGCGTCTGCCGTCGTGCAGGAAGTAGTGAAACAGGTGATGGTTGTGGTAGATTTACCACTCAGAACAGTCGGGCTGCATGTGACCTCACAGTCTGTAACAGTCTGAGTCTTGGTGCAGGTCGAGGTTGACGTGGTTGATGTCGACGTTGTCGAGGAATGTGTTGAGGTAGGCCCTGTTGTTGGGTTGTCATCCTTATTCGGATCGTCCTCGGGATCGCTATTTGGCTTATCGGCCGGGTCAACATCTGACCCATTATCTGTGGAGCTGGTGTTCTCGGGCCCGCAGAGCCACTTGAGGATAGCAGGACATTTCAACTTGGGGTTCGAAATGGATGGCCTAATGGGATCTGGGATGATAATGCCGCCGCCGCTATGGTCATTGTCCGTAGACGGAGGCCATGACTGGAGCGCAATGCCACCTGTTCCAACGTAAATTGGGCCCGTTGTAGTTTTCATGCTAGACACGATATACTGCGTAGTGATGATTGTGGGTGTTGTCAGAGTTTTGAGGCCCGGCAGGGTAATCAACCCGTAAAGTCCAGTGGTCGACTCGTCGGATAGAGTGGTCCAATCCTGAGTGGACGTCGCCGTCGTGATGGGAACTGTAGTTCCACCGATAATCACGTCGCCACCACCTGTTTCCAGAGAGATTGTTTCTGTGCCAACTGTAATGAACCCGCCAGGCGTGAGGGTAGTGGAACCGATTTGGAAGCCCGTGGGGTCTGCTGTGATAGTGAGAGTTCCAATGGTCAATATCTCATCAGTATGAGATGGCTTTGGAGTTGGGGTGGTGGGGGTTGTGGTAGGTTTAGTCGAAATGGTGGTGGGCTTGGTCCGAGTGGTCGTGGGCTTGATGGAGGTAGTTGCGGGCTTAGTGCTTGTTGTATGTGTGGTCGTACTAGTCGCCTTTGGGGAGGTTTTGGGTGTGGTGGTAGGTATGCGGTGGGTCGTTGGGGTCGTAGTCGTCGCGCCCGTTCTACTCGACTGTGTAGTTATTGGAGAGTCGATATGAGTCGAGCTACCGTCGATGAACAGGCCACCGCTGGGCCCTAACGACAAGGGTTGTCTCTCTGTTTGCTGGGGTCTCTTTCTATCTTCTATCTTCCTATTCCATCTTCCAAGGGCCATCACTTCAACGGATCCCAAACCTTGAATTCCCACCCGCCAACCGAGGAATCCCTTTTTCCAATGCCAATCCTCTTGATAAGCCCCGTTTGTGCCCCGTCAGCCGTAAAGATATCATCCAAACTCTTGATAGGCGCCCGTGCCGCCTCAGGCTCCATGCGGTCCGCAACAAGCTGCTTCACGCTCAATCTCGCACGGACTTCTTCAATGTCCTTGATGCGGATAGTAATCAAGGCTGCAACGGTAAGCCAGATGCCCAGTCCGATCATGAGGGCCACGGAGGCCAAGAGAAAGTAGAGCGGCACGGTGGGGACCCGCGCAACGATTTTCGTGGTCCGCTGCCGACCTCCAAGAATCGGGGAGGCCTGAAGCGCCCCGGAAACAGTCGACAGCAGGATCCGACTATACTCGAGCGCGAATATGTCGGCCATGTCCTGTGTATCGTTGGCCAGGATGGCACCCAAATCTGCGGCATCGCGGAGCTTGATATCCCCGGAGTTGAGGTTGGAATCTGCCGCCACGAGAGCTGTGCTCGTGGAGCTGTTGCTGGGAGTCGTCATGAAGTCCGTAATAGAGCCGTTCACGGCAGTATATGTGACATCGTACACGGTGGTATTGCAGAAGAAAAGGTAGCCGACGCCGCCGAACTCCTGCGCGATGACCCCCAAGTCGTTATACTGGATAAGCTTGAGGCCAGCACCGGCGGATGGGTCCGTAAAGCCTCCGAACCCGATGTAGAACGGGTTGCTGATTGTGTCATCCACCGATGTGGCGTTCTGGGTGCCGGTGGCGTCCGTGAAATAATGCTTGGAGAAGTCCAGACGGGGACCGTTCACTAACCCCCACCAAGCAGTATGCTTGGCGCAGTGGAACCAGGAGCCAGCTCCCGAAGTGATGTTGTCACGGCTGACATTGCAGTCTGCCGTTGCAGACTGACATTGTGTAGAGACTGAGAAAGTGGTGGCGGTGAAGTCGTGTCCTTGATCTCTACCGTTGTTAGGGATCCCGAGGAAGGCGTGGGTAGCGTCGGTACCGTAGACTACATTCACGCTTCTGGTCGTGGAGATGTTGTTGAAGACCTCGAGTGTAGTGCTGGGGTTCAGGAAGTAGCCGCCTCTGATACTGGGGGAGAAGGAACAGGGACGATTCCACTGCTGATTGAAGGTATTGTCCTGGGTGGTGCAGTTGGAGTTTAGAGACATAGAATATGTGGCCGTATCGCTGCGAAGGGGGCCAAATTGGGTAAATTCGGTGGGATCCGTTTTGAAGTGTAACCAGGTCTCTCCTATGAAGATCAGAGCTCTATTTCAGAGCCACTATTAGTATCATTTGGTCTCTGTGGGGGGCAGGGGAATGTCTCATACCCGAAAATCAAGGTCAGGCAGGCTGTTCTCCCCAGATTGATCAACTGTGGGGGAGGTTTGGTTTGCTTCTGACTCTTGCTGAATCGAAACTTGAGCCACCGCCAGACGGTGAAATACCCGGCATTTTCAATCAGGTCCAGCATCAGGTAATAGTGGAAGGGCGATAAAAGCGCGCCCGGATTGCCATCTCTAGTTTTGGTGAGCACCGCCGAAGCTAAGGGGTATGCGGCTAACCCGGCGGCGACAGTGGTCAGGAATCCAGCAATCATACTCGACAGTGATGCAATTTTCATGAGTATTGTCGGGTTGATGTCGACATATAATGCTCCATGGTCATTTTGCAGGGTTCCAGATTGGACCAGGATCCCACTTGGCGTAATCTGCTCAACTCGGTAGTGATAGATGAGGACGAGAAGAAGAGCAACGAGGGCAGCCAGAGGAAGGGTTAATATAAGAAATCCCAAGAAGATGTTTGCATATTTCCCGGTGATCCTTCGAGGTGGTCCTAAGTTGTTCGTTGATACGGTAGCATAAACAGGAGGAGCCATCATGGGAGAGTCGTTGGATTGTGTAAGACTGGCTCAGTTTGTGGTCAGTTTTGGGCGCTGGCTCGGGCTCAGATAAAAGCTTTCCAAAATCCGCCTTGTCGGTTATTCTTGACTTGCTTGCAAAAGACATACTAGGCTTGCATGGGCTGAACGATAGCCCAAGTAACCCCATTGGCCCAGAAAATAAATTGGCTGGTGGCTGGCCGTCTAGAAACGCCCGATCTCTCTTTGCAACCAATGACATCCCACGTGTTACGAGCCTCCAGGGTCCCAAGCTTGAAGCGGCACCCGACAGCCAATCGACCCCCGGACGCTATGTATTAGCGCTATCACGTGTCGCCCCTGACAGTCCAGGCACGACCCAAAGAGTCCGGGATAAGACGCTTAGGGTCCAAACAGGGACGGGAGCCAGAAATGACCTTCGACGAACCATACCACTGTTCGCAGCGTGACCTAACCAAATGGTTCGATAAGACCGATATTAATTAGACTGTCGTCGATAAATAGCTCTAGAAGTGGTCGAATCTGTTCTGCCAAGTCAAGGAACTGAGGTTGAGTATTTGTTTTAACTATAAAGACGACCAAGTCTCTCCGACCGCTGGACGGAAATGGGAGAAACGAGGTAAATCTTCTATAATAAGAAGGATGCTCGATGAGCGAGACGTATAGCTAGATACCGAATAGGAGCCTTCTGGTTAGAGACCAATCTGGAGTAGCGTCTATAATTTAATACGATGCGATTTGTCTTCGTGCTACCTCGGCCCGTACTGTTAGCTGGACCTAATAGGAAAAAGATACTATTAACTTAAAATATACTATATGAGGCGCCTAGTGACTTACGTAGAAAATGGTGGCATTCTAGAGTCGTATAAGGACGTGCCGGAAGCAATCCGCGAAGAATTATAATATAGAAGAGTAACAGAGACTGGAGAAAGACAAGCGTAAGGGAGATCCTACTTTTGCGCAGGGTATAACGTACCCTCCTATCAACATCAACGTTCTGCACTCCCAATCTTCCGCCCCTGGAATAGAGATTTCCGCTGCCCAGAAGGCAGGTGACCCGACGATTATGGGCCTACTGGAAATTCCCGGACCTAGAGACGTAGCTGTCGAAGAGTACGGTGAACGGCAACAGTCAAATGTCACTGATGACAATCTCAAAGCTGCGTTTCGACAAGCGTGTAACGTTACGCTCGAAGATGGTCTTGATCTTAAGCAGGTCTACAAAGATCAAGACCCAGAATTCTTCATCGGCAAGGGAATAAAAAAGGACATTGCCCGTCGTTTCGTAGAGGATATTCCTGGCTTGGTCCAGAATGTAAAGAAGGCAACGCATATTTATGAATAATTCAGAACTGGTAGGAGGGCGTCCTGGCGTTGTCTCATCATTGGTTGGAATTATTTGTCACGTTACAATAGATAATGCGGTCCTAATGTTGTTGATAAACCTCTATCCTGCGTCATTAGTTGAGATCTACGGTTTCTGGACCCACACCACTCTTGAGGCTTTTGAAACGACATAAGCAAACCCAACATAATGAACGAAATTGCACCAACATCTTCATGTGCGACTATCGGGCAAAACGTGAACCAAGGTCAACGGTCAACCCCCACCACCACTACCTGAACTACCACCGGGCTCAGTGCAAACGTTGAGGATGTCAATCGAGAACTACTTCTGTTAGCTTTCTCTTTACTGACGCAATTTTCGCGACCTAGATATTCAGTATCGCAGCATAAGGCTTGACCCTTGTACGAGCTGCCGACTGGAGCCAGTCAGCGTCGCCAATAATCGAAAACGGATTACCCCCAGACACTCAGGCTTTGTTTCTCGGCCCGTACCCGAAAGCACGCTAATTCGTGTTTGACTAGAGCGCAATACAATCTATTTTCTAGAAAAGACTCCTTTATTTCCAGAACGACCCAATTACGTATAATACGGTATATGACACGAAACTCCTATACTTACCTCAGTGCCCCTCCGTAATCAATCTCATGGCACACAATACCAAGAAAATGAATTCTTTTCAAGGCTAGGCTTTATCACTAACAGCATGAGGTACCATTAATACATTTGTTATTAAGTAGGGGTCACTTCGGTGTTCGTCTCCGGGAAGGCTTTATAGCAGATTGAGAATTATCTGCAGCTATCTATGGTCCACTGTATCTCTTTAACTATGCTCTGTGGCTGTAACAGCTGCACATTGTGACTGCAATGCAGGCGAATAGATCTGCTGAGACGAGAAAGCCTCAAAAGTTCTCTTTGCCAGTCCTCATTCATCTCGCGCCATCTATCGAGACATTTTCGAAACAGAGCTCGTTCTTCTTCTGTTCCGTTGCCTGCAGCCACTCCAAAGTAATAAATTTTCTGAAAATCTTCAGGCGTATCCGCAATGATTACACTGACTGGATAGTCCTTCAGAGGTAGCTTCTCGAGTTGCTTTTTGGAGGCCAATGCTAGTCTGTCGTTCGGTACCGCCTGCATCTCAGCAGCCTCAGTGGCTTGATGTCGGGGATTAGCCTGCTCGTCTTTAAAGGCTTTCCACTCCTCCTGGGATAGGACATGGGACGTCGCAAGACCGGTAGTTTCAACAAAATCCTGGCCACCGAGGACTGGATAGAAAACGTCCCAACCCCAAGCACCACCGTCAAAGATATGTTCAGTATTGCAATCCACGAACACCATGCCCACGATATCATTCGGCCTGAGTTCAAGAAACTCGCGAGAAGTGTAGCCTCCCCACGAGTGAGCAACAACGATAAACGGAGGCTCAATACCGGCGTTCTTTAGGAGAATATCGAGCTCTGCTGCGACTGATGCTGCAGATATGCTTGGTGGTGTCTGGTCGGGACCTTCGCTCCTCCCCATCCCTGAACGATCGTAGTTCAACCATCGAGCAAATGGAAGCACAAGCTTTCGCACTGCAACCCACTCATCGATCGTGCTGCCAAGGCCCTGCATGAGAACGACGATAGGCTTTCCAGGCTTGCGATCGGGCCCCGAAACGGACAGATAAAGGTTATGGGAGCCAATGGAGACAAGTCCATCCTTGTCACCTTTGTCCCAGTCAATTTTAGAAATTGGTTGCATTGTGAACTGGATATGTATCGAGTTGAGTAAGCAATTAATTGACGTCGAGTTGTTTGATAACGGGGAAGTAAAAGATGTCCAAGCAACCGCTTTTTAACTAGTTAGTTAAGCGGCTCGCTTATTAATGCAATGGTCGCCCTTAGCCTCGGAGGCTACGATAAACTTGCTGCCTTGCTAACCACGCTTAGACGTTTGGAGCAGAGACGATAAATGAAGTTTTTAACATGACCTTGGACGCCTGGATCTATTCCTAAATAAAGCTTGCACTCCTTCAATTCGATGTAGCCATAGCTTGCATGTTGTGGTACTAGCCATTGGCGCGAGGTACAAATTCAAAAATTTGCCCGAGGGACATAGTAGAAACAGGATTGGCTGCCGGCTCTCAACCTGGGCGGGGTGAAAGATCTACCCTACCTCTTTTGATCCCTCTCTAGAATTCCAGAGAAAATTACGGTAATTTACAATGACTCATTAGACACTAAAGTCCAATACGTTCCATAACATGATACTTTTAGGCTGATGTTGTTATTAAAGTAACGTTATAAGGATTAGCGGGTTTTCGGGTACGGGCCGAGAAACAAAGCGTGAGTGTCTGTCCAAGGATACTTGATGAATAATCGGACTCTAATGCAAAAATGATTAGCGCATGGCCCCTTTCAGCCAATGGTTTGTGTGGGAGTGGAAGACTGCCTCACCGATTGGTCTATTTCTGCCACGGTTCCACTATGTTTATCCTAAAGCGGAGGTCATTAGCACCAGTTAAATTGACGCCTGCCCATATGATTCGTGTGCGCGACTAAAATCCATGTTTTATCTGATGTCGAAAATTAGACGTACGGCGAACCCACATGGAAGTGCAAATCACGAAGACATCAATCTCTGATTCGGTAGATCCGGGAATGCCCAACAATTTAGAGGGCGAACTAGCTAGTAAACAACGAATAACAACACTAGTGTGAAGGGCTAAAGCCAAAAGGCATTCAAAATCGGATTGCGACTCAAGGACGATGTGAGAAACTACAAAAACACCGCCATCGCCACCGATGGAACGCAATACCTTGATAAGTATATGACTCCCGGGGCGACTCTGCTCCATGAGATGACCCATCAGGTTTTTGATTCAGGTATGCTTCGATTTCATACGGCACTCGCGGCCTCGAGCATCGTGCTAATCCTCATATCTCGCAGAGAATGGACCGCCAAATGGGCTTGGGTACTTGTTCGTGAATATCATACAAGGGAGAACCAAGCCGAATCAGGCCACCATGAACGCAGACAGTTACCCCTATTTCGCCGTGGCCGCGTATCTACCTCAGGTTGAATGGCACTTGGGTGTCGCATGGAAAATAAGGGAGAGGGAGAAGGATATTCATACTACTGGTCATACTTAGAAGGAATGCCATCTGCTAGGTGGGCTAGTGCATATCCCAAGTTGTTGTCGTCGCGCGCAAATCATCAAGTAATCAATGAGGAAATAAATACTTGGAACAAGACATCAAAATACACATTAAAAAATCACGCATGGCCCTTTTCTCTTTCGGATCCCTTGACTCTGGCCCAAATAGTCATTGGTCGCTAACGTTCCGGTGAGAAACTGACGCTGGGTCCCTTTGGCTCCCGTACTGTCAAAGAAGATATGGACATCCTCTTCCCACGTGAGCTCCTCCTCTGTCTTTCCGAGTGCCTGAAGAAAGGGGGCTCGATAGCCCGCGTTGGCGGTCTTCATCTGCTTTCTCAACGATGGTTTCGCGAAGAGAGCTGCGCGATCCTGAAGGCTCTTCCACTCGATGCAAAAAAACAGCACCCTGTCTCCATTTGGTAACACGAGAGAGTTAGTGGAGTAGGACCTCACTGGTGCATGCGATAACCCTTCACATGAGCCTCCCGGCAAATGCGGTTCGAGGAACGGATATAACATCATTGGACGCGCGGGATTGTGAAAGGTCATGAACTCCAAGCATTTCGGGCCGGAATCCGCACCTGGGTGAATAAGCCAAAGGCAATTAGGGAGTTGAAGTATAGCGTCCGCCGAAATAGGTGATCTTAGGAGAGGCGAGAGCAACTGTTTCAGTGTCGAGGTCTCGAGCGTACACTCCGCCTGGAGAGCCTTGAACTTGTCGTCCGAGCATTGGGCTAGTGGATGTGCAGTGGGGTCAGAAACGCAGAAAGGCGGCTTCGGTGGGCAGCCAAGCTTACGGTATAGATAGATGACTTCCTGAGGGTGCTCTTGGTTCACGCAGACATAACTGTACTCTGCGATCTGCAGGCTATAGTCCGGAGGCTGAGTGTCGGGTGCTTCCAGGCCCATATCTCGTAGTAGCGCCAGGCTCTTGTACCAAGTATTGTGCAAGGAATGAGATGGATTCTCCATATCCGTTGCGGAATCCCGCAAGCTCAATGCAATCATACAAGCCATGGTAATTGTGGATGCTGTTGAAGGATGTTCACATTGCGAGCTAGAAATACTTCAATGACGTCCTGGCCTCAGCGTATTCGGCCTCAGCAGGATCAGCAGTCAGCACACAGCCTTGCCACCTCGCCAAGGTCTGATCCTATGAGCAGTAGCTAGGCAGCTGCATATTCATGATCGGGCCATACAAACCCCGAATTGGAAGATGAGAGTTATTGCGGCCGTTTGAGATAGATGATCGGGATGCTGGCTCTAGCCCCTCAGCTGCTCGGAAGGGGGCTAAAAGGCGATCGGTAGTTGCCATCAACCACGCTAATCATAACCGGATGCTATGGAAGGGTCGGCAATCCGGTTCCATTGGGATTGGATCGATCGGTCTCTTGTTATTACGACCATATCACCGCTCCACGGCACAGGGCATATGATTGCGAGGTGCCAACGCAAGTCAGGATCAAAATTTGTGATAATTAGCCTCTCAGGTGTCCGCAATTTTAGATTGAAATTGGAAATCAAGAAATCGCATTTACAATTTACCAATCACTAATGATTGTTTAAACTTGCGTAATTTCAAACTTCCCCTGCGCTAGGATCTACTTGGCCTTCCGCTTGCAGACATCTCGTCCTGTTCGAACACTTTCCGATAGAAAAACATGATCCTAACCTTCGGTCTAGAATAGATGTCCATGAGATAGCTTATTCAACAATCTCAAAATGACTGCACGGCATGGAGCTACTTTGCTTGTCAATAATTGATGATGGGCAGCTATACAATGTTGCGAAAGAAAGGAAAAGAGCATGTTGTGATGTCCAATCCGATACCATTCTAGAGCCCGTAATATCCTCAGTGCCAGAAAAGCACCAATCCATCAATTTTCATTCCGTGGAAATAGGTTGTGAAGTACTAGGCGAGCAACGGCGGGGAGATGGCTGCTGCGATAGCCATAAATCTTGCCGCGGGCGCGGTAGACTTTAGCTGCGTTTGAAAGGTAACCTTTGAAATGAAAGAAAGCGGGAAGAGGAAGTTGGAGCGATGGGGTAAGGACGAAGGAGGCTGGAATCAATGACAGACTGAAGGTGAACCGTAGAAGGCTCGACTTGAACCGGCTGTCTTGTTGCCTTGCGCGTGGACAACTGCCTAGGACAAGCTCTTTAGGAAAACACCTGTCAAGAGCTGATATTCAAGGCGATAGAAATGCATGTCATGGAAATTGACTAGAGAGACAAGGCAAACAATCGGAAATATTTGTATACTGTACACGCTCCACAATGAAGCAAAGAAAAACGCCATGGTGCAAGCCCAGCCAACCCAAAACTCTCATATTGACCCAGGGATCCAACTTCTTCCTTCATCCTCTACCAGCTTGCCTTCTTGACACCTGGAAGCTCACCTGCAAGAGCCTGCATGCGGAATTGGAACTAGAGCGGGGAAGCAGCACGTCAGCAACGAATATTCGAGAGTCACCATCGTCCCCCAGGCATTCACTTACTCGGTTGAGTCTGAAATTGCGGAACACACTACGGGCAGTTCCCGAAGCCACACAACGGTTCTTGATCTGGGTCGGGCGGGTGTAGCAGTGCATCTGCGACAGCTGGAGCTGGGCCTGGGCGCGAGTGCGCTGAGGGAGGCTAGTGTTGCGAATGACGTAGCGAAGCGCTTGTCTGTTCAAATAAAAGGTTCAGGGTTCAATGTCACTCTTCATGCTGAGAGCTTTCTTTCCCGGGCAGCAGTCTCTGTTCCGCAGAGTGCAGGTTGGCTTACCGTTCGGGCTCCATCTGGGCAAAGGCATTGCGCTTGTTGTGATCCCGGATCAGGCGGGTGTTGACAAACCCAGAGAGGTCGAGCCTCTTGGGGTGGAACATAGAAGACGCCACTTTCGACATTGTGGCACGTTCGGAAGGGGTATTGGGGATGCGATCGCGAAGTAATGGAGGTTCCTGGCGGCGAGGCGGAGTTGGCAAAAGACGAAAAGATGCGGAACCCGATCGGGTTTAGCGTGGGTCAAGATTGCCTCGTCGGCATCGGGTATCTCCTCTGGCAGAGGGTCTATCAGAACTCTAACAATCAAATGAATTGCCTTCTATCAGATCGGGGGATAACTTTATTGCATAGAAAACTATAGCTTGAATGGAAAGTGTTAATCCCGCTGAATCCCACGACTAAAAGCCATATATCAAGATCCCACTACGCCGACAGCCTACGACACCCAAAAGACATACCAATGCTTCGGAACAACCCGCTTCAATACAGGAAGATGCCTTTTGGTTATGGTAGAGAGATTTGCCAAAGTCAAAAGCCACGAGGAGACACAGGGGTCGAAGTTCAGTAGTGGTACAGCGTGTAAATTGATCCAAGTCAACCTGTAAGGTATCTTCTATATGCTTGGACAGAGGGCAAACTACCCGCGAACGTTAAACGCACAACATTGGCGAATCAAAACCGAGGCCCGGGATCGTTTCCGTTCATGTTCCCATCGCAACGACTCGATCGCTCCAGCTTCGCGCCACACGGTGACATCTCAGCAGTCCATCATGGTCGGTCAAATCTAGTGAGAGTTGCCGGCCTTAGCGTTGGGGTTGCGGGGATCGTTCTTGTGCTCGGCAGCTATAGATATTCGAGTGTCAGTCGATGCGTTCTAGACATAGGAGCGATGGTCGGGCAATCTCGGAGTATGGCAGTTGCTCGAGAGGTCCCGCACAATGCCGATTCTGATTGAATGGGACATCCAAAAAGTCACAGGGAGCACTCACTGTTGGACAGAGCGTTCTGCAGAGAGTTGACGCCGTAGAGGACAATGACACCTATAAAGGAGACTGGTCAGAAAGCGAGTTCCCGGGTGGACGTTTCGAGCGGGCGGCAAGTTTTGAGGCGGGCAATCAATTCGGATAAGGACCCATTGGGGCAGAGAGAGGTTCGAATATTCATACCGGCAGCGAAGAAGGGGGTCATGGGGCCGGCTGTTGAACTAATGCGTCAGTTACTCAAATTCGTGTGCAGCACAGCTCGGGCGTGGGAAAGCAGGTCGCGATCCTGGAATAACATACCCAGGAGGCCGGGGAACTTCTTTCCGAGGAGAGACATAGTGATAGAGTGGTGCGAATGCGAGGTTGATTCGGTGTTCGCGGGGGTCGATGGTGCAGGAGGAAGAGGAGAAGTGAGGTTTGGAGTTTGCCCGGTCCGAAGCGCCATACTGCTTTGGGAAGGGCGGCTGGCCGCTTTAGCCCGACGGTTCCGATGCACCGCCAGTGTAAACAATCTCTCCCCGCGGTCGCATCTTCGCAAACATACCCCTCTCCCCTGCGACGCATCATGAGTTCGTCTTTGGCCTCGTCCGTGACTTCGCTGCAGTCTTCTCTGCAGCTCCTCGATAACTCGATCAATACCCTGGACTCCGGTGTCAACGACTTTCCCCGCCTTTGCAAAACTCTCCAGACGACACGAGTACGTCACATTGAAACCACAATATTTCACCAAATTACTTTTCTAACCTGCTATCAATATAGCACTTTGAACTTCTCCCCGAACCAACTCTACGTGATGCACAACAATCTCTGCTAGATGAAATCACACCCAGCATTACGCACCTTCTTTCACTCTCTTCGAGCCATGTGGAAAGACTCGCGCGACGAGAACAAGGCCTAAAGGCAAAATGCGATCTCCAAGAAGGGCGACTTTCATCCAACTCGGACGGTAAATCCTCAGCGACTCTGGCTCAAGGCCAGGGCAACGCCGCACTGCGGCGTCGTCAGGCCGGACCAAGTGGTGCTCTTTCCGACAATGCAGCCTCGAGGGCGCTCGAGCTACGGCGGCTGGTGCAGAAGAAGGAGCGTCTCAAATATGCTGTGGATCGATTGGAACTTCAGAGCACCCAGCGCGAGCGTCAGCTGAGGAAGAGCATGGCGGCGCAGTGAGGGATTCGTCTCGGGAAACATAAATGGATAATGGATTTGCCTGTTCTCCTCGGGTTCAAGGGCTCTGCGAAGCCGTTTTCACGCTACAGTCGATGATCCATAACGACACTACATGACTGTTCAAGCTCTCTCCTGCCAGCCGACATTGCCCAGGTCTCCGGATGCAAACAATCAAGATGCAGTACGAGGAGGCCGACCCCATCTTATGCGTTTGAGTCACGTCCAAGTGACGGCTTGGTGCCCATACAACTCATTTCATGGGCTTGTGATATAATGACTGCATTAGTAAATGCAGCTCATTAGAGCGACGCTGCACCAGTCATCGGACCGCTGCTCAATCTAGCACCAACAACCCCAGGGCTTTCGCAGGATGCTAGCGGCTCGATATACAATATAGGGCCACATCAAGCCACAACCTCAGGAGTACGCATACCTGTCATAATTTCTCTGTTTGAAGGCAGGGGTTGCGTCTTTAGATACCTCGGACTCAAGCAGGTCGGGATTAGGTGGCTAAGAACAAAAGATACCCAGTACCTACAACGACCAATAATGAAAACCCAGGTTCGGAGTGAAGAACATATGTTACAGTTGTAGTCTGGTGTGAAGATGGTATATAGTACAAACCCTCCGATCCCATAAAGTATGCAGCCACCACAAATAAAAGTACAGATCCCAAAGCCAGATATATACGCCTCTCAATTAATGCTTAGACCAAGTTGTTTTCAACGAATCCAGATTACAGGGCATCTTCTGCCGCACCACGTTTCTTCACGGCCTGTCGAAGCTTCTTCTTATCCGCGTGCTTCTTCCAGCTCGGAATATTCTGGCCCTTCTTGCGTGCAGGGAATGCCGAACGATCGGATCCCTCGTCCACGATCCCATCGACAGCTTCGTCTTCCTTGGGGTCGAGCTCATCGAATTCGCCCTCTTCATCAACTTCGCGCGAGCCAGCCCTGGCTGCTGCTCGTCGAGCGAGACGCTCTTTTTTGCCTTCGCCGTGTTTGTCGCCCAGGTTCAGGTTCCGAGGAATACGGGTCTTAGCTCCTAGAGCCCACAAGTCACCCCAATTAGACTTGCGCGCATCACGGTAGGCCTGCCGGCTAAAGGAACGCGGGACCGTCCAACGCTCGATCTTGCCGGCCGGTGTGCAGAGGTCGAAGATGACGTGCCCGCGACGTTTGATGGGCGGGTAGATGGCACGAGGGAGGGAGAGCGAGTCGATATTTGAACTGTCGGGCTCTTCGAGGTGCTCGAAGCCTTCGAATGCGGCGTCTGTTGCTTCGGCGTTCTGGCGGATATCCCGTTCTTGACGCAGGTCCACACCTCGCTGCACAGCGAGGTAGCTGAATTTGACATCTTCGTGATTGCGGTCCTTGGCACCCATAATGCGCTGCAAGAAGTCAGGGCGGATGTACCGCTGCTCGAAATGACAATAGTCCCTGCGACCCTTGGTCGGGCCCGCCGGGTTGTGCATCGGGCAAGTAGAATGGTTTGTGCAGGGAGCGATGATCATACCGGGCTCCTTGAGAATTGTGGTGCTGTTACCAGGGGATTCGAGTGTGTTCTCATACTCTGTCGAGCCTGGGCTCGCAATATGGCGCTTGAGGAGCATTTCACGGGCGCCAGCAATCGCTTCAAACCCCTTTTGACGGCCCTTTTCGAGGAGAATAAGCACACCGCCATTAGGGTTCAGGAGCGACCACAGATTTTGAACATGCTCCTTTCGCTGATACTCCTCTTCAAAGCCAAGGAGACTGTGCGGTGCGATGACAACATCGTACTGCTTACGCTTCGGGGCAGCGCGCGAGTCCTCCAGTGTTGGCTTCTCACGCACATGAACATAGTCCGGCAAGCGGGGAAGAAAACTGGTATTGTCGAGCATCGCACTCGCACGCAGTCGCAGTGTCTCCGACCCCGTCAAGACTGTCGATCGCCCGTATGGGATGGCTGCCCCCTCAGGGTGGGCGGGAACCATGAGCTCATATTCAGCACGGACAACATCCCTCCAGGCCAGGATACCGGCACCACCGCCACTTGCGTCGAGAACGTTGGGGCCTCCCTCTTGGGAGATGAGATGATGGATCCAGTCCGTTCCCATGCGTTTCCGCACCTCGACCAAAACGCTGAGTATTGAGGCATAAATGCCAGGGTACAAGGCCGCGATGTAGGCATTGGCCTCCATCCCACCCATATGATGTTGGGACGCATGAAGGGGAATTGGCAGCTGCGGTAGCTGCGCCCGCGGGGGTGCGGTGGTCGTAGAATGGGGCAATCCTGGCCCTCCAAACAAGCGGCGAGCAGTGTCAGAGATATGCTTGTTGGAAAACTCCGAAAGAATGACCGAAATAGGTCCAGTGACCGTGTTCTTCGGTAGATGAATTGTACGGGGATCCGTCTGGAATTTGCCTTCCTGGGTTAGGGGATGAGCCCGAGGCGCAGAATCTGGAACAGCTTCGTTCTCAAACTGCTCCAGCATGATCTCGCCACCCAGCTGCTCGGCCACTTCTCGGGTCCGTCGCATTGCAATCGTCTCGATTTCTTCCGAGCTGTTCTCCATATCGTAGACAACGGGAATGTCATCCTCGGCCTTCGCGTTCTCCTCATACTCGATTTCCTCCCAACGACCCTTTCCATCCTCGCGGAACAAGCGATCAGATTCCTTCTTGTCTTCCTCGGCGGAGGCTTCTTCGACCATTTCCTGGACAATGGGCTCTCCATAGAGTCGAGTAAACAGCTGCGTCTCCTCCTCATTCAGAACGCCTTCGGGGATTGTGTCTCCAAATTGTTGTCGCACCATCTGCACCCAAATCTCCGGTGTGTACTCTTGGCCTTCGAGAGGATCGGCCAGCTCCTCCATGCCATCAACATCTTCGATAAGTTCCAATTCTTCCAATAATTTGGCCATTTCATCATCGTTTTGGTTGATGCGCTCAATCAGGGCGTTGATAGTCTCAGTGTCGTCGCTAGGCTGCGGCGATTCGGAGGGCGACGCGGTGGTGGACGAGAATCTTTGACCAGACATCCATTGCGGTAGTGGTGCTTTCAGTAGATTCTTTCTGTATACCGGGTGATGCGGAGAACTTGAAAAGGATCGTTGAGATGCATTGCTTCGATTCTGTCGCGGCGTTAATGCGCAAGATGGTCGCAAGCTAGCAGGACGAGAAACTGACGGGCGCAGCACATGCCGCGCATTTGGGCAACTGGCCGTCACTGTGGAAGGCCTGGACAGCATTTTGCTGTTCCAATCTGGCGCTCGAGTCGAGTTAAAGGAGAAGGAAAAGAAAAAGGTGCCAGTGAACCTCCGCAAAATTATTGCCAAGCCACCATCCGCCATCACAAACTGCTGCCCGTTGATTGGCCGGCCCGCACTCCGAAAGCCAAGAGGATAGCCAACGGATTCGATCCGCAAAGTTTCTGATGGGCTTGAGGGATAGCTGAATGAGTACGCAAGGCTATACATTATACCTACGCTTATGTTACGAACATGCTCGTCAAGGTTCAATCTCATCTCGATTTGCAGGGGTAATCTATAGTTTCATGGCTATGAAGAAAATTGAAGAGCTGCGGGAGGCGTCAAGTATCTAGGTAGTTGCGGTATCTCGATAAGTTTCTCCGGTAAAGGTACGATAGAGGGTATATATTTTTTAGTGTTATCAAATGCAAAATATTATTATTCGCTTTCCGGCTCCTCGTTGCCCATAAGCACTCGAAGCGCCATCACCCAGCGCATCACTTCGTGCTCTAGCGCTGTCAGCTTGGCCATGACGGCCATCAAGCTAGGGTCTTGGCTTTCAACCCGAACCTTTTCCTTAACGCGTACTTCCTCGCCATGCCAGGTGAAGACATCCCCTGCCTCATCGTGTGCAGGTTGTCGACTCCCAAATATCCGGTCTCTGAGGGAGAATCCGGTCAGGGAGATGTCCGATGCAAATGCCGTAGGCGTATGGGCAGGACTACTGCTTTCCAGAGTGCGTACGAGGAGAACTAGCGCAGAATCTGCGATAGAGAGATGAAAGGAGAGGAAAGGTGGGGGTGGAGGATCAAACATCTTTGGACGAAGCACTCATTAGCTGGGGATTCGTTGGAGTTTCGCACGATGGAAGCAAAACCTACATTGTCCGACGCACTAGTCTCCCACCAGTTGCCTCGCGTATTTCCATCTCCCTTCAGCATCTGCCGGGCCTCGCCGATGGTCTCCTGCAAGAGATGCAGCTGGCTGAAGATAAATCCCGCATTGAGAGGATCGCCTGTGTATGTGCTCACATCCACAATATCCAAACTTTGATTGACGAGATTTCGGACCGACACCAGTTGCTGCAACACCAAGTCTGGGGCATCAGGAGCTTGGGACAGAGTTAGGCGGGTGCTAGGGGTACCCCGCGAAGGAGGGAGTGAGGCTAGACGGAGCTGGATATCCTAAAAGAATAGAAACGCGCATTAGCCCTCGTCCAGGCCAATTGACGACCTCTTCCCGTCAGCTGGAAACATACCCCTTTGACCACCTTGGTGCCGACTCGGGTCACGAAGCCCTTCACACTCTCTGATCGCAATGATGATAGAACCAGAGTTGACCCCGGTTCCTGAGGGGCCAAGAGGGCTGCACACTCTTGCAGGCCTTCCTTCAAGGATACTAATGACTCCTGCAGTGATTGTAATAGCCACTCGAGCTCCCGAGCCTAAGATTGAGTGTCAGCAAATGCAAGATCCACTATGACCCTTGAAGGCGATCATTTTCTGCTGTGGCCAACCACGGAGGTTCACCCACTGCATCATACCCCAAGGGAAGGACCACCTTTTTTGACGTACCAAGGTGAAATCGGCCTGCCGGTTGAGCTGTTCTGTGGATAGTGGGGGGTACGCCCAGGTTGCCATTATGCGAATGAAGAGGGCGCCACGACGACACGACCGAGCAGAACCTGTTGGGCAGGACTCGTTTAAGGTTCGGTAAGGTTTTCCGTAAGGAGAGATCAGGCAGAAGAATTCAGGTCAATCCAGGTTGATCGAGTTGATCCACGTCACTGCGGGCTCCGCCGCGAGGAGTACAGAGAGGAGCTGCAACGTTGTTGCTGTTCGTCACTTCGTCATGGACCGTCGCGGCTAAGCCCCGTGGGGGTTAGCGCGCACTCTAAGACGGCGCTAACCGAGAACAGCTAGCCGATCAGGCGCAAGCATGACGTTATGATCCTCACGATCTATGAGTGCGCCGATGATGCCCACACCGCGCCATTATATCAGGAGAGGGGAAAGGCTGCCGGATGGGCCCGGCTCATGAAGCTGCACATTGCACTGGTCTTTTATGTCTTTTTCTCTCCAGGCCAAATCCCCCCTTTCCTTACCCTCGACCTCATCGCATCGCAGCTACCCGTTGGCACTTCGGGCACCAAGCAGAGACCGAGTCGACCCATAGGCAGCACTCCCAACCCAAACTCCTCAGCACTCAGAAGAACGAGCTTTTTTCGCTTCACAAGCAACTCCGCGAACCGACACAGGGATCAGCCACCATGCTTCTCAGCAGTAAGTGTAATCGTGCCCCAAGCTCGAGACTTCGAGAAATGGTCAAGGTCACAGTACTAATTGAGCATCTCCCGACAGGATTGTCTTTGGGCTTCCTCGGCCTGTTCTTCACGGCCGGTGCCGTCCTGTTGATTTTCCTCACACTCCTTGGCGGCGCGAACAACCACACCCCTCTGAATGAGATCTGGTTCCTCCAGGCCGACACAGGCAATATCCCTGGTGCTCCGGCAACCTCACGTTGGACGTTCTGGAACGTCTGTTCGGTGAATTCCGATGGCAAGAGTGTCTGCGGTACCTCGCACCCCGACTACCCTTTCGACCCCCCAAGTCACCGCACCTTCAACACCACCGTCAATGTGCCGCATGAGTTTATCGGGTAGGTCCAATGGCTGAAGCTGAAGTGCGCATCGCCGGAATTCGCGCTAATCACAAACTACAGGACAAACCACTACTTCCTGACGTCTCGATTCATGTTCCCCTTCATCCTCATTGGGCTTTTCTGGGCCGTGCTCTCTCTTTTCACTGGCCTGCTGGCCTTGTGCACGCGCATTGGCAGCTATTTATCTGGGTTACTCGCATGGCTCGCGCTAATCTTCCAGCTTATCACTACCTGCCTTATGACGTATGTGGAGATCCGATCCGTTGCATTTTTGCTTGATTCCAGCCAGCTAACTATATGGTAGCGCCGTTTTTGTTCAGGGTCGAAATGCCTTTAATCGCAACGGCCAGAGAGCCAGGCTGGGCTCCAAGGCTTTCGGCTTTATGTGGACCGCGAGCTTCTGTCTATTCCTCTCCTGCCTGCTGTACTGTCTCGGTGGCGCAGTCGGCCGCAAGGACAGTGGTTACAGTGGGCGCAAGGAGCGCAGCCGCGGCTTCTTCTCTTCTGCCCGCTCCAACAGCGTGAAGAGCCAAAAGAAGGAGCAGTCATCCTTCCCCGCTTAAGTGGGCTTCACGAGCTCTCTTGGCAAAGAAAATCTACCAATACCGTGCCTGACCAAATCAAGAACAGGCAAACGTTGATACCCCAGTGATTTCAACGTCCCGCTTTCCCCGTACACGAGCTCCCCAGCGTTGGTATTTGCCGTTAGAGAGCTTCCGCTTTCTAGAGAATTTCTTTCGCCCTACTTTAGCCTTGCTCATGTGTGCTTTGGATGATTCTCCATTTTTGAAATTTATCTTACACGCTCCTTTAATGTTGTCACGAACTACTCACGATCGTTATTATGCCAAAAATCCAGCCCTATTGGTGTCTGGGAACAGCATGGTTCGCGCCGCGCCTCATGAACCAGCTGTATTTCCAGCACCAAGTCATCCTGATTTTGCCCTCTGCGTGAAGCGAGGTCGACTAATTGTTGACGACTTCATGCTGCAATGGTTCTCCAACCTGGTGTTATCTGATGTCCCCACGTCCGCAGTTCTTATCTAATAGTTGTAATATAATTTCTATTTGATCTTAAGTGACGACTTCGGTGCCTTGACATGAGATGGAGCTGGGCAATAAGAAATTCCTCAAATGTTCGAAACCTGATCTAGAAACTAGAGGTACCGTTCATCGGATCATCCGTGCCTTCGTATTATTATAATTGGGCACTCGCCCGATCATGGTCCAAGCACGAACGAAAATAAAATTTTATTGGCCATTTCCAATTGAGAGTCTATATAGATTGGAGAACATGACAAAAAGGGGTTTGACTCCAAGAAGATAATGACGGGAATACAGGAAAAGCACAGCCTCTATCAATCATGCATGCATCATCACGCCATAAGGAGATCGGTTTTCGGGAGGAAAATTTAGGCGGAGCCGTTGATGGCACCGCGGACGGCGGTAGAGCCACCAACCTCGCGCACAGCAATCTGCAGACCTAGATCGGGGTTGACGTGGATCATGATCTCGACCTTGCCGCCGGCCTTAACACCCTTGACAGCGAGTTCAGCAACAGGCTTCTCGGTCTTCCAGACAATCTCACGAATGTCCTCCTCCTCCTCTTCGTCAGAGTCGAAATCGGAGTCCTCCTCATCAGCGGCCTTCTCCTCCTTGGACTTGGGCTCGGGCTTGGTGACCTTAATCTCGCGGGCACCCTCGCACACGCGGACCAGCACGTCACCACCCTCCTTGGGGGCGGTGTACTGGGCAATGCGACGGGCAGGGAGAGCGGTCTCGGCATTCAGGAGAGGCTGGAACGTGCTCTCAGTGTTGGAGATAAACTCAACACCAATGGCCTTGCTCAGGTGGGGGGTAACAGTCACCATCGGGTGAATCGACTGCTCGATGTCCTCACGGTCGAACTCCTGCACCAGCGAGGCCTGGAAAGCGGCGCCACGGGCAGACAGCTCGGACGGGTTGATGGCGGAGTTAGAGGTCGAGGGAGCCAGGATGGTGGTTTTCTCCGGGAAGATGTTGGCAGTCAGCTGGGCAATCTTGGGGGTGTGGGAGGCACCACCAGAGAAGATGACCTAGATTAGACAATCAGTCCTATATACAAGAAATTAATACATTGGGAAAAAATTTCATACCTCGTCGATGTCAAGAACATCGAGCTCAGCCTTCTTAACGACCTGCTCGATGAGGCCGGTGAACTGAGCAAAGACCTTGCCGGAGAGCAGCTCAAAGCGAGTGCGATTAACAGTGGAGCCGTAGTCAATACCGTCCACCAGGGACTCAACGCTCAGCTGAGCATTGGCGCTCAGGCTGAGAGCCTTGCGGGTACCTTCACCCTCGTGCTTCAGCTTGGCCAAACCGCGGGGATCCTCGCGGGGGTCGGTCTTGTGCTTCTTCATGAACTCCTTGGCGAAGTGGTCAATGATGACCTGGTCCAGGGAGGCACCGCCCAGCTCGTAGTCGTGAGCAGTAGCCAGGATGGTATAAATACCACCGCGGCAGGCAATGACAGCCACGTCGGAGCGGGTGCCACCAAGGTCAGCCACAACGACCAGCTTATCAGTCACAGTAGCCTCGGGACGGGCATCGTAGGCCATGACGGCAGCGACGGGTTCGGCAATGAGCTGGAGGACCTCAATGCCGGCAGCCTTGGCCGAGGCGATGAGGGCCTCGCGCTGGGCATCGGTGAAATTGGTGGGAACGGTGATGACGGCAGCGTTAACCTCCTTACCAAGATAGTCGGTGGCGGACTGCTTCAGACGACGGAGATGGCGGGTGGTGATCTCAGAAACGGTAACAGTGTTGAGGGTCTCGCTCTCAGTGTCACGGATGGTGAAAGCAACGGTCGAGTCGCTTTGCTGGGGGTGGGCGGATTGGTGGCATGGGGTCGGGTCGATCGATTTGAAGTCCTTGCCCAGGTAATCCCGGAAGTATGCGACAGTGTTGCTGGAGTTACGGATGAGCTGTGCTTTGGCCTGGGTACCGTGGTACTCCTCGCCATCGATGTAAGAAAGGATGCTGGGAATTTGACGGTCTATACGAATCACTTCAGTTAACTTGAGTTGATCAAAGGCGGGGCTCTCGAAACCATACCTCCTTCCTCGTTGGCAATAACCTCAGCCTTGCCTTCCTATATGATGTATTAGTACCATGATATTTGCTCCAAGTATATGGTTTTCGGACGTACAGGCGAAATGCGGGCAATTGAGCTGGAGGAGTTGCCAAAGGAGATACCGATAGCGAAGCGCTCCGCCTCAGCGGCAACACCGTTGGCTGCGTCACCCATTTGGAATGTTGAATAGGGTATTATGTGTCACAAGTGAAGAGGGTGGTCTCTGCGTCACAGTGTGTGCAGAAGGAAGTCGGGGGGTGACCGATGAAGAGGTATGGTTCTCGATGGAGGGGGGGACCAAATCGAAAAATTTGAAGATTTTCGGACGAAAAGTGGCTTGGACTTATCGATAGAGATGTGGCGCAGGCTGTATTCTCCCCCACCGCGATCACTAAATTTTCGCCGCTCACAGTGTATGTAGTTACTAAATAATTTCATATAATTAGGAGATCTATTTAAGAAAGCATAGTTTTTATCCCTCTCCGAGCTCTTGTCCATGCTTTGAGAGGCATATATCTATGACTGATGCACCGCCACACCCCACCGGCACGTGGTGATAAGTGGATAAGACCTGCAGACGTTTTCTTTCTTCGCCGCAAAAAGAAAAGCATTTGCTGCACACTCACTCTTCGAAGCACGAGACCCACCCAGTTCGCATTCCAATCTACACAATCCAAAGCTTCAGACACCGGAGAAGCTTTGGAAGCTTCCGACTGGCACCATGTCCGCACCCCTCATTCTCCTTCCGGGCGATGAGGTACCCAGCGATCACCTCCCATCCAACAACTCGAACCCTCTGAAGCTAGGCCCAGGCCTTCGTCTATTGTCGCAGCCATCGTCCAAGCCTGATGCCACTAGCCATGTCCTAACGGCAACCCAGGCTGGTTTAGTGACGACCGACGCCAAGCGGAACACTGTTTCAATTCTCTCTTTCCCCAACCGTCGATATATCCCCACGGTCAATGACCTTGTCATTGCACAAATCCACCATTCCAGCATCGATTACTTTCATTGTATGGTGACACCGCACACGGCACATGCTCTCCTGGGCCAACTATCTTTTGAGGGGGCTACAAAGAAAACAAGGCCGATGTTGAAGCAGGGTGAGCTAGTCTATGCGCGGGTCCTGTCTGTGGGTGTTGGGGCAGGGGCAGAGGTCGAGCTTACCTGTGTCAACCCGGCTACTGGCAAATCAGAACCGGGGGGCTTGGGTCCCCTCGTTGGTGGCATGGTGTTTGAAGTATCTACCGGTATGGCAGCTCGATTGATTCGGGCTAGCTCCTCTTCTGCCGAACAGGGTGATGTTATCGACGGACTTGCGGTTCTCTCTGAGCTTGGCAAGAAGCTTGAGAGCCTCGGTGGATTCGAAATTGCTGTTGGCCGCAACGGCAAAGTTTGGGTGGATTGCTCGAATGCTGGCGACAGTGCGATCAAAGCCACAATTGCGATTGGGCGCTGCCTGCAAACCACCGATGATAAGAGATTGAATCCGGTGGATCAGAAGAAGCTGGTGACGAGAATTCTGCGCGAGATGAAGCTGGCGTGATGATAGGGCATTTCTTTTCTACGGCTTGATTCCAGGAGTATGGGCATTGCGGCATTTCAATTCCTTGTACATATACCATTAGCATCTTGTAGTTATTACTTCTGCTCGCGTGCTACATTTATATCTAACAATGACGATTTCAGTGACGACCACCTCCTTCCATATGTACTCTAGGTTATCATGGTTCACCTGTGATATTTCATCTCAATATGTTTTGCCCACTTTCAAGTTGATTGAATCGAGGAAAAGATAGCTACGTTGGTGATCGAATTCCGACTTCAAAATTAGCGTGCTGGCTCAACAGGGCACAGGATTTGATATGCCTTTACTTGTATCGATTTGTAACCATTAGCTCATAATGGACCCAGGTAATAAGGCTCTGTTTTATGTAGACCACTACCGCAGCTGCATCTACAAAGTCGACGGACAAAGTAGGCGGTGATTAAGGCGGTGGCATAATCTGCCAGACAACTTCAATCGCGACCGTAAATTTTGGGAGCTTCATTTCCCCACGTTGACTCAGTTGACATCTCATAGCGGGACACAACTTGTCTCAGCCTCGCGAGATGGAGGTTGCCGAGAGTTCAGGTATTCATCCAAGCATCAGCGTAGACGTCCATTGCTAATTCGATCATCTGACAAGATACAGTAATCGGATTTCCGAATCCAATATCCTCCCTGGAAGGCGGAAAAAAGAAGAAAAAGAAGTCGCATAAGTCCAAATACAGGAATTCATCCCTTACAACTGCGGGCACGAACGGAATTGTGTCTTCCCCTCCCCCGGAAGAAAATGAGCCACGACCCTCGAAGCGCAAGCGTGAAAGTGAACCGGGGCACAAGAAGAAAAAGAAGAAGAAGAAGAAGCACCACGAAGCAGAGAACGATGCCAACGAGGAACCAGATGCTCAGGACACGAATCAAGTGTCTATAGACGTCGCGCAAGAGGAGCAGGAGCAAAATCACGATGTCGAGATGCAACTCGCAGCCTCTCTTTCGAAAGAGCCTCAGGACTCGGACCAGAATCGATTTGCACAGGCCCTTTCACCTGAAGATCTTTCTGGGCCGAAACATGAAGAGTCCCCAGACATGGAACCCAATGGTACGCCCAGTGGAGGTCGACTGAAGAAAAAGCGAGGACCCCGCATTGGCGGCAAAAACAAGCAGAAAGTTGGATTCTTCGTCGAGGAAGAAATCAAAGCACTGGAGGATCTTAAGATTAGATTTTGCAACGCCCGTGGACTTGAAGGGCGTGTTTTTGATGAGATGGTCCAGCATTCTGAGCGTGGCGGCGGTGAATGGCCAGTCCCAACCAGTCTCTGCACGAAGACCGATTTCTGGAATGACATCTATGCGTTGATTCCCGACAGAGACCGCCGGTCTGTATACCGGTTCATGCGTCGACACTTTCAAGATACGACACAAAAGGCACACGACTGGACTCCTGACCAGGATGAAGAGCTCATCGCGTTATATGCTCGACATGGGCCTAAGTATGCGCATATTGCCAGGATTCTCGGCCGTAGTGATGACGATGTGACACAGCGGTGGAAGAACCGCCTACAGCATCGGAATACGAAGAACTCAGGAGCATGGAGTGAGACCGAGTTACGCGCATTCGTGAAAGCTTTGGAGTCGATCTGGAACACAATCAAAAATTCAGATGAATCTCATAGGGCAGGCAAGGATATCTGGGAGATGGACCTCAAACTTATTGGATGGGGTATTGTGAGTAACGAAATGAAGAATGCCCGGACTCGTCAGCAGTGCGCAGATAAATGGCGCAAGATACGGAGAACAATGCTCATTACGCGTCAGACTGTTGATCCGAATGCTGTGTTTGATCCTGCTGCCGCTGCAAACAAGTATTCACGGTGGAACGAGCGGTCAATGAGCATGAAGAGCCAGGAATTTGTCGGAGAAGACGACGACGACGTTGACAACAATGGCGAGGATGGCAACAGTATATTTGGCAGCACGCCAGCAATGATTCCCAAGCAGGAATTCGCAACGCAGCAACATACTGTGGATCTTGCACAAGTCGCCAAAGAAGATTCGATCGTATCCTCGTCACCTGAGCCAAGGGATATTGAGGCAAATGGCGCACGCAGCGATATCAAGACAAAGAAGCGCAAGCAGGCTGAGATAGAAGAACCTGCCGCCGAGGAGGATGATGCGGAGGCTGAGACTGCGGCGCCTTCTTCGCCCGTCTCTGCAAAGTCTCACAAAGAAGACAAACAGGAGAGAAAGCGGAGGAGGAGGGAGAGGAAAGAGCGGAGGAAACTAGAGGCTGCCGCTGTCGCCGACGCGGTCGAAACCGCGACAAACGAGAGCGAGAAACCAACGAAACGCAATAAGCATAAGAAGTCGCTAGATGCCGCCGGAGTCGAACAGGATGTCTCCGTCACCACGCCCGAAAAGAAGAAAAAGAAAAAGCATCGCAAGTCCGAAGCGAATGGCACCGCGATGGAGGAACCTGAGCAGGTCGAGCTCTCCACGAAGAAGAGCAAGAAGGACAAAAAGAAGAAAAGGAATGCCATCCAGAAAGAGGCTGTAGAGATTAATGACGTGGACGAAACCGAGGCTCCCGCGGCGGCCGCTGAGCAGCACCAACCTATGTCTGACAGCCATGATGACTCGGGCGATGAGGGCAGCGACATGCTGGACATCAAGTCGGAAGGAGAAGAATCGGAGTGAGCTACTCCTACGTGAATAGTATCATCTTGAAATAGCCAGCTGTGCCTGTACCACTACGAATGCAAATGCCCATGTAGCAAAACCATCCTAAAAGGGAACCATGAATTGTCCTTGAACAAGTGTACAACCACCACAATCAATGCGTCAAGTCTACCCATCTATAGTTCATCCTTCCGGTCCTCCTCCGCCTTCTCCTCATCAACAACAGTCTCTTTTTGTGCCGCATCCTCCCCAGTCTGCACGAACCCAATCTGCTCCGAGGCAACACGCTTCGCCAGCACAGCAATCTCATCATCGTACACGGTCCACTCAGGAACCTGTCTCCTCGCCCGAGCCAACTTGGGCTCCTTGGTTTGCGGGTTATTGCAGAGATCAATGGTCCTCGCCGATGCCAGGTCTTCATCCGAGCACCACGTCTCGCACCACAGCCACTCCTGCGGCAGACTGTGAATGGGAATATGGTGCTGCATGTGGTTCGGCAGGTCCTGGTCCAGGTTACTCAAACTGTTGGGGTCCGCCGAGAGCATCTGGTACTGGCCACGCAGACGGTCGCCTGCAGCGAGGGCGCGGAAACGGTTCAGATCGACAACGTACAGCGCCGAGATATGGTACGGCTTGCCGCGCAGGAACGTGCTCCAATAGCCCTGCTTCCAGAAGCGGAAGCCCTCCATCTCCGTGCGCGAGTCGCCCATCGGGGTGAAGCCATACGGCGCGCCTTGCAAGTCATGCGTCACGAGATCATACATGTCCGTCCGAACGATCTGGTCTGCGTCAACGAAGATCACTTTCTCCAAAGACAGGGGGAACAACACGTCCAGGAATAGCATCTTGTATCCCCAAATCTCGCGCTGCTTCTCCTTCTGCGGGCGCAGCCAGTGCGGCCACTTGTACGTGACCATCTCGTAGGAGAAGCCGTATTCTTCGGCGAGGTGGGGAAGGAACGCGCGGAAAGAGGGAGACAAAAATTGCTCGATAAACCAGAACTTCACAGTGTGCTTGGTATGGCGCATCACGGACACCATCATGATGTTCAGCATGCGCTCGTACAGGTGGCCACTGGCGACGGAGAAGATGTTGATATCGGCGTGTTGCTCGCCCGACTTGGAACCAACACCAACACTGGAGAGGACACCAGAAGCGAAACTAAGGCCTTTGGAGAGGTAGTCTCGCGTCGAGCCAGGCTGATGGCCTACCTCCAGGACATCATCATTTTCGTGACCCGGTTTGCGAGAGAGACGGGGGAAGAGAGTCCGGCCTTGGAAGGACAGAAGGGTGACTTCGGTGTTTGCGTCACCAGGTTGTGGGCGATATCCGAGACCGCCAACACTGTCAAGGTTAAAGAGCTTCTCGCTGCGACCGGGCTTGAGGTTGATTTGCCACAGACCAGGCTGTGCCTTGAACTGGAAGTAACCCAGGTTGGCCATGATGATGGTGTCGGCAAAGTGAGGGTTATCCTCAGTGCCTAGAACAAGCTGCACTCCGCGGGGTGGGGAGTTGGTCGTAACATCGCGAGAGTGACCTTCGATCAGAATATGTTCTAGGGCATAGATAGCGTCGACATTGGCCCCAGCTTTGAGTGTGCTCAGCTTGATATTGTCCGGGTCGTACACCGATTCCTTGGGCGCCACAAGCCACGAGGTGGGAACATCCATGCCCAGAGTCAGCAATGCCTCGACAGGCACGCCGGTGAAGGAAGCTCCAGGGCGTGAGAGAGATCCATCCGCAGTAAACGACGGCTCTGATTCCAGAACGTAGCGATAGAAACGCTTGACAGGAAGCTCTTTGAGCTCATCTTTAGGGTTCAAGAAGATCTTCAGCTGGACACCGGCCAATTCGGAGAGAACCTTGAGAATGGGCAGCCACCTCTGGGCTGGTTCAGATGCCGGGTCAAGGACGGCTGCGACATTGATTGCCGGGTCCTCGGAGTTAGAAACCGTGATCACGGAGTGTTCAGTCTTCCATTTGTCAGAGACGTCCAATCGGAAGTCTGGCGCGGACTCGAAGATTTCTTCCGGGACATCGGAGATTGTAGAAAGGGAAACCATCGAAGAAAGTTTAGCAAGATCGAGCGGCTTGGAGAGCTTGTTATTCAAACCGAGGGACAGGGCAGCTTGCGCGACAGGTTCAATCCGCTTGGATCGTTCATAGGCGACGAGCTGGCTGATTTCTTCCACACTCAAGGGGAATTCCTTCGGTATGGGACCAACAGCCCGGCCGTTGACCACGAGGCCTTCCGCGCCAGCCTCGAATCCCAGTTTCTCTGCCAGGCGTCGGTGGACGCGTGTAAAGTCTTGACTTTCAGGCTCCGACGTTTCTGAGGCCTCAGAAGAGCCAATGGCAGCCAGAATGCCATCGATATCTTCACCCTTGGCAAGGGAATGTTGGATCGCTCGGATGCTCCCTCCAGCCTCGGGTGCACCATTGTGCACCAGGAGAAGCTCCACCTCGCCATTCTCCTTTCGGAAGTTCAAAGCATGAATGAGAAGCTTCAAACCAGCCTCTGAGTCAAAGTCACCAACGACAATGATGTGAATACCGCCCAAGACGCCGCTTTCAGGTTCAATCTGAGGAAGCTTGTCCAGAACCGCGGAACCGGGACCGAAGATGTTGGCAAGATCCACAATCCGAGCGCTCTTGGGGTCTTCGGGCATGAGAAATGTGTTGCGTCTCTCAAACGCACCAGCCAGGTAGAACTCTGGCAACACAACAGCTTCCTCGAAAATGCCCTCAACGATAGCTTGCTGGATCAGCTTGAGATCCCTACTAATTAGCATACTCAGCTCCTGCATCCAGTTACCCTCGCGAGAGACCGGGATGCCGTTAACCAGGAAATGAGGAGCTTCACCATTCAGGCTCAAGCGACGCTGGTAAGCAGCTGTACGTGTAACCGCGGCATCGTAGTGCTCGCCCTTCAGCACTTGGTCGAACGAGAGAGCTTCCTTTTCTGCGCGCGGTTTCCGTCCCTTAGTTACAGCAGTAAATGACGCCTTGTCGGGTTCTCCTGCCTTTCCTTTGGAGGCGGAATCTTCCAGGTAGTGAAGCAACGATGCGAGACCGAAATTCTTCTGGAGATAGTGGGCCACTTTCAGCTGGGAAATGGCGTCCGGAGACGATGCGGTTGGCACCAAGCCAAATCGGATAGGGATCATGCGTTTGATGAAAGTCTGGACCTGGTTGACAACCAAGAGCACATCTTCTGCGCTGGACAAATCAACCGGCATGACGACGTTGTGCAAGTCACGACGGACTTGGGGTAGTTGTCCCGGATAGGTGTTTGTGATAAGCTATAATCCGGTCAGTATAAGAATCGCAAATGCAAAAAGGCATTGAAAAAAACATACTGCTTCGAGGTCGCTTGGCCAGGATTCGTACCGCGAGTCCTTCTCGAGATTGTTCATCCAAATAATGGTCTCGCCTCCTTCAACAGTATCACGGTAGTCATACCGCTGGGAATCATCATCGGCATGGGACTCTGCGAGTGTCGGGTGTGATAGGAGCTTCACAGCCTCCTGAGCAGACAGACCCAGATCTCGGAACTTTGCAATCAGCCTTCTCTCCCGGCGGAGATGATCGAGCAGGGAGAACGCATCTATTTGTCGGGGGTCAATTTGCACGCCGTTGATCCACATCACGTTGGATCCAGCCGGGATCATTCGCGCCCGGTTGCCACGAATTTCTTGTCGTAACTCCGCAGTTGCATTATGAGCGGCGATGATGGACGAATACTTGGGAAAGTTTTGCGACAGTTTGATCAAAGTGTTCAGCGGGTCTTCGCTGTCCATCACGTAGCTTGCAGAGTTCAGGCCCAGTCTCGACGCCTCCGAAGAAGAAAGAGGGCGCAGGTCATCCGGCGCGTCTTCCTTCAATCCTTCAGAGCCAGCCGAGGTACTATCCTTCTCGCTTTCATCCCGCTGCTCCGCATCTCGGTCGTCAATGACAATGTAATCCGTCCGCTTCAACGCAAGTTCCACGCCGTATCCCGAGACAAACAAAGGCCGCGAGGTCCAGTGCTGAGGAGATCGGTAGCGCACGCGATACGAGATTTGGCCTTGCTTCGCCATGTCGCTTAAAGTCTCATGGAAGTCCTTGAACATTGGAGCCGACACATCTGCGTAAAGAACAGCGGGGGGATGCGAGACATCGCCGAGGACTCGGTCGAATGGTAGCTCTCTAGGATCTCTAGGTCCTGAAAGTCAGCCAGCCCTTTCCCAGTTGCAATGCACGGAGCTATACGCACAATTCTCCTCCAACATCCTGCTGTGCGCGCTCCATCAGGGAGGAGCAATACTGCCTCCCCTCTAGGTGAACCCAAACCGGACACGCCGCATCCTGTGCGGCCATCAACGACTGCTGCACCGAAGTATTGTAGTACTGGTAATGGGCCTGAATCCGAGGCGCCGAGGACCGAAGAGCCAACGAGAGTTTGAATGAAGAGAGGCTCTCGGGGGTGCGCAGATGCCCATCTTCGTGAACGACCTGCAAGAAGCGGTCATACAGCTCCTTCTCGGACGTAGCTTCCTCAAAGGCGCCGTCGGCAATGCGATCGAGTAATGGGAAGTAGGAAGTGGAGTTTTCTTCGGCAGCAGTTTCGCTAAGCATGATGATAAGTATCACTCTCCCAGTCATTCAAACCTAGGCAAGGAGTAGCAGGATAGCATTCACATACAGCATTTCGAGCAAGTACGGCGAGGAATCGAATGGAGCCTGGAGAGCCACGTTGACTGCCGGGCTTGCACTAACCAGACATGCTGGTAGTAGAGCCACAATGGCCGCACACCAATGCCATGAGGGGTGGGATCTCGAGGGGACCGTCATCCTGATGCTATGGATGGGGATGCTGAGAGTCGGAGGGTAAATGGTGTGTTAAGGACAGCGCCCGGAGGCTTTTCTGTCGGAGTCAGGGTCGAACGGTCTTTATACTTATTCCGAGGGCAGTTTTGTTATGGTAATGATAAACATCATGGGCCAGATGAGCCCAGCGATCTCGCAAACAGACGCGGTGATGCCATGCGGATCTGGACACTTGGATCATTCTCCTATCGCGCTTATCGCAGCTTGTACGGCGGGCGAAGCGGCAATTAGTGCAGGTCGCGCCTGCCATCGAACGGATTATTAGTGGGACGCACTTACAGGTCAGTGCTATCTACCTGGCCTCGCCGAGAAATGGCATGACTTTTTTCTAGTCAGAAAGCCTTTTGCTTATGCCAAATTCTCTTTGAAATTACTGCCTAGCTGCATTTTCGGAGTGCTGGCTATAACCATGGACCCGAAGATTCCTAGGACCACTACGAACTATGCACACTACAAGAACATAGAAGTAGATATTCTTAGTTTATTTCAAGCTCAATTGGAACCTAATTCGCCGAGGATGATGATCGTAAACACATAATGTCGTTAAAACAAGTGGTTCTGACGCCAAACTTTTGCCACCCAGGATGCATGCAATGTTCGAGTGCGCCAAAAGCTCCACGTGAGAGAAAGGATGAGAGAAGAGAGAAAATATCACAGCGACCCCATATATGCAACCTGCGAGGTCTCTTTTTTTCTTTCCAGTGTAATAGACGCCGAGGGAAATGTAATGGGAAAAGGGTTTTATGTTAAATCCGTGCTCAACAAGGGAATGGTAGGTGGTAGGGCGAGGGGTGAATCTGAATCAGCCGTCGCTTTACTGGCCGTCGGTGGTCGACACCTGGGACTGGGAATTCTTGCGACTGTACGCGTCACGGATGAGGCGCTCGCGCTTGGCCTCGGAGATGTCAAAGATGGAAGAGCTTTGGATGGAGCTGTGCTGGCTGCCAGGCCGAGCGAGGGCGGTGGTGGACTTCATCTTCCTGAGGTTGCGGAGCTTTGCGGCGGGGCCCAGGGAGCGTATTTCACGGGAGAGGCGTTCCAAGACCGACCCCTTGCTTGAGCTCTCCTTGTCCTTAGGAATGGGGAACTGGGGGAGGGGCTTCTCCATGACACCTTCCGCGTTGACATTCGTTCCGGTTCCAGAGGAGCCAAAGCTGCAGCCCGAGTCGACCTTGCGGCTCTTGCTGCGGTAGGGGCTGCCGGGTCCGTCGAGGTGAGCGGGCTCGTTGACCAAGACGCACTCATCAATCACCTCGTTGACCAAGTTCAGGTAGTTTTCCAAAGCTTCATGGACCAAAGGCCACACGCTCTGAGCCTCTTCAGGCTCGCCTTGGTGGATGATTTTGTACACCGCGTCTGTACCGCGCGTGCTGGCATTGTTGATGATCTTAAAGTACGCTTCCCGGTGCATTTTGAGAATTTGATAGGTCAACTGGGGGGGGGGAGTCGCCGCCCCAGGCGAGATGGGAGGGTAGAGGGTATTGAGCATGGCAATATGGTTGGGTTTGTTGTGCGGCTCAAGAAGGACCTCGTTAACAATCATCCAGCGACGCAGGCCGATGTAGACTTGGGTGTACAGGGCCTCAAGAGTGCGGGCCTTGCCGTTGACTGACTCGAGCCAAGCCATGACTCCGGGATACTTCAAGGCTAGCTCGGAGTGGCTCGGGTTCTTTGCATCCTCGCGCCCAATGTTCAATCGCTGCAGGGCCAAGGACATCTCTTTCTTCCAGCGGGTCTCCAAGTCCTTTGCGTAGTCCAACGCAGTCAAGCCCTGGGGAAAGTCGACTTGCTCCAGCTCCCGCGGGAAGCAACGGCGGAGGAAGGAGGTTAAGAAGCTTGGTGGGAGCGAGCAAGGCTGCGAGGGCATCCGGGAGATCTGATGGATCAACTGAGAGCGGAAGTCGGCGGCAGCATCCAGGGAGCTCTCCTGGGAAGAGGCCGAGGATCGAGTTGAGGTCGAGTTGCGCGAGCTGAAGGCGGTTTCCGGCGAGCTGCTGCCGGGCAGGTAGGACTTGGTGGGGTGGCAGTTGAGGGCATACATGTCGCGGAGGGGGATTTCATAAGAGCCTGGGTAGCGGAGGCAGTGGTCGAAGATCCATGTCAGGGAGACGCCGTCAGGGCTTCTGAGCGACTGGGGCGGCGGAGACATGATGCAAGAGAGTGGGGACGAATTGCTTTGGTGCGGAAAGGGAATGTCCAGAGTCTTAGAGAGGAGAAGAAAAGGCAAGAGGATTCGAAAGACCCCAGTCGCATAAGTATGAATGCTCGACAAGCTTCCGAGGGCTGGGACGATTTTCAAACACGCCCGAGGGAAGGGTGTGTGAAACGTCTGGCAAATGAGAGGGTGGGGAAAGAAAAGACAAAAAAAAGTGGCAGGATACGCGTGGTGAGAGGATCAAGCGGAGATCAGAGCGGATCAGATCAGATGCATGCAACACCGGCCATACTCCGTGCCGAAGTGGCAAGTCTGTGGCTAAGAAAGCCAAGGGGGGAGCAGGAGGTGGTGAGTGTCTGAGAAGTTGAAGACGGTTTTGAGGTGTCTGAAATGGTGACGCGAGGGGGCCGCGGCGTTCGATGTCGTTGGCTGGTCGGACCTCGCGGCGGCAAGATTGATCTATGCAAAAAGGCAAAAACTGAGGCCAGGAACGTTGGCGTGTTGATTTGGAGGCTTGCTCTCAAGGATCGAAGGGTCGAAATGATGGTGAGAAGAGAGGAGAATGGCCGAGTGTAAGACACGTTTCACAGCCTTCCAGGAACGAGAGGTGGTGGTTTTGTTTACGAAAAGGACGTGGAAGGAGAGCAAGGGATTGAGAGGAAAGAGAGAGAGAGAGATGGTAGAATGGCAGAACAACAGAAGAGCAGAAGAGCAGAATAGCAGAATAGCAGAAAAGCAGATGTCACCAGGGAAAGAGGGGAAAAGAGGGCCTCTAAAAGGCGACTCCATCCAGACGAGAAACGAACCGTCTCGACCGCCCATCGACCCGTCCGGTGGAACCCGTCCATTCTCGCCTTTCAACTTCTGCTGCTCCGCCCTTACCCACCGAATCCTCCACCTTCCTCCACTCACGACGATTCAGCGCTCAATTCGCTCCTTTGATTCGACTTTCCTCATCCGACTGGATCCCTCGGTGCCCGTTGTGCCTTTGACCTTCCCACCTGTGCACTCAGCCAAGGTCACCACCGGGCAACACAGCCGTTGGCCTTCCGCGATTCCGACCCACTTGGCCCCCGTGTAATCAACACTAGCTGGGCCTTGTCCTGTGTCTCGCACTGCGTCCGGGCCCGACGGGCTGGATTGCGCCGCCGTAGCGCAGGCTAGTACATCCATGTCCGGGTCCTGGGGAATTTCGCACCGTTGGAGGCCGCTCCATCTGTGGCCGCGGAAGAATCAGCCTGCAATGCACGGTACCTTTGTTTTGCCTGGCACCCTCCACCGGACTGGTCAATTCTTCCTGCGGCTGCCCCTTCCTCTCCTCTCAATGCACGGTTTCAGCGACCCGCTGTATAACTCGTGGGCGCATAATACACTACTAAGGAAGAATTGAAAGAAACAACTCGAGATGCTACGCGGCAATAAATTGAAGAGAAGAGGGACGGAGGCGAGATCGCCATCGTATCCGCAAGCGACCGCGCAAATATAGATCACTCTACGCCGCGGCGCAGTCTTTTTTAGGAGGCACTTGTCACCTGGCCTTCGCGGAGGCGAAACAGTGCCTCGATCGGGGGGGGGGACCACGCAATCTCTGCTGTGCTGCACCACCGGGGGCCTCCTCGCCCCATCCCCGACAGAAAAGAAAAGACATGGGAGCAACCAAGCCACAGCCACCACCCGAGCGATCCCCTCGATCTCCAAAAGTTCGACTCCGTGAAATTGTGATAGGTAGACTCTGGACAGAAGTCCCTCTCCATTTTGACCGAGATAACAGAACCCTCCGCATGCACCACAATAAACAACCGCAATCGGAGCCGTCGACCATGGTTCTCGCCGTCAATCCCCGCCTGCGACCCACGAACTGGCCAAATTGCCTTTCAGGCCCAAGCGGCGTACCTGCGCCGTTTCAGATTTGCGATGCTGCCGATCCATCATTTTTTTTCCCTCGAGATTCAAGGTTCACCCCAAAAAGATCACCGTTCTACTCATCCAGCCTCGATGACACCACAGCCTTGCCAGGATATGAACTGACTTTTGGCATTGTGCCTGACTAATTTCATCAAAAACATCGCGACAATGAATGACAGCCCCGTCCCTGCAGCGCCCTGCCCCAAGGAAACCGGGTCGCAGCCTCGCTGGTGGGTCGGAAAACTCGACCTTCCCAAAGCGGGCTGGATCGGACGTCCGTGGGGCCTCAGGCCTTTGTAAACCCCGGTGCACCAAAGTCCAGACACTACGATCGGCAAGCTTTCATTACTCTTTCTCCGTACTTTACATCAACTGGTCGGGTGGATACGTCATGTCAGACCCTGTCCAAGATCTCGAGGGTCCTCGTGACGCGAGCTAGACGACGATCATGGCATCAAGGTTGTTATTTCGACTTTGAGTGCCAGAACCGAATCCCAGGTTCTTGGGTTCTGGTCGAGGCCGGGCCGGAGGATTGCGCTGCGGCCCAGGGGCACAGAGGGAAACGACGGGTCGCGATAGGGCCTCCTGTTGACCCTGTTTTTCCTTCCTTGCTGTCCTTGTGAGCCGCTGCGGAGAGAAGCAGTCATGTGGCTTCGGGGTAGGGCAGGGGGTTGGGATTGGAATGGCCTTTACGGATTATCAATTGGACGTGCTCGATTTCGCGACGGTGTGGCATATTTCCTGAATTTCCTGAATTTGGGTTGTTTGACCCCGAGGGTCTTTCATGCCGAGGTGTCTAGCCCGTACACTGTACGGGCCCAATTTTCAGTCTGGCTCTGGAGGATTTCATCGGGCGGTGAAATGCACTGGAAGGAATATCCATGTGCGCTCCTGGTATCTTCGTATCTTCGTCCTTGGGCACTGTCGTGACCGAGTGTCCGGTATTATCGTGCCCTCACGATAGGCAGTCCAGCGTAGAAGCCGGTATGCAAGCATATCTAAAGCCGAAGCCCGAACAAAGCCCTCATGCTCATCAGTATCCGCGACCTGCTTCTCCCCGAACCGCAGAAATCTGGAATCCCTTCAAGGTGTTGGTCGGTGAGAGAGCACGGGCGTGCCCCTGGAAGTCCCAGCCGATCAGGAGGAACTTGGGTCCACCCAGTTAGGATGCCCATCGTGTTTGGTGAAGGGTTTGTGGGCCGGCTTTAGGGGATCAATTCCAAAGTGCGATAACCGAGTGGCCCGGAATGAGCCACATGCGGATCAGGATTCGTCGAGGTAGTTTTGCCAAACGTTCATGTACACCGGCATGGGGTAAACTTCCTTCCTATAACCGCGGCTTTGTCGATATACTGGGCATAGTGGTATGCTGTGAAGAGTTCGTCTGTATCTGGGCCTTTGCCAAAGCCTTGCTCTCATGTTCCGCGGCGACTAGCCTAGGCTCACAGGGACCAGAATGCAATTTCTGATATTGGCAAGCGATGGTGGCCATCGTGCATTTATAAGTTCCACGTCTTGACCTGCAGAAGTCAGTCGGTAGATCATGTGCAGAGACCACCAATTCTCCACCCTGATCTCTTGCGTGATACTGTCTTCTGCAGCATTCGATGCAGGCAAATGGATAATGTTCGCCATTCGACACGCGTTGCCTGGAATCAACGAAAAAAAAGAATCCGGCAGTCTCAGAGCACCGCTTATTGACGAATGCAGGTAAGGAGCTAAGCGATAATTAATTTCTAGGGCCTAATTTTCTTCATTCTAGCTCTGAGTATCGCAGCCTGCTACGCTATCGTCCGATACTTAGCTAATAGACTCTCCGTTATCAGGGATTGATACCTTGACCTGAAAATATAATAAGCTAGTCTAACACGAAGTTAGGAGATATTCTTGTCATGTCAAATGGAATACTTGTAAGAAAAACCAAAAAAAGGGAGAGAAAAAAAACATACAACAGCAATTCTGCACCATGGCCACCCGGTACTGAACCAGCCAACAGTCCGAGAGAGGTCGATGGCTTTATCCCACGGCTCTCTTCCATGCCCCTCTGTGAAGATGCCCGGGGTGTCCCTATCGCTGAATACAGGTCGCTGTGAATGTACAAGAGTAACCTGAAAGATCTCCTGCGGCTAGGTATTGAAATGCGCGTTGGCATTCGTGAGCAAGGTCGTCCTTGCCGACCGATTGAGTACAAAGTCAAAGCGTGATTCACTAGCAAATTAAGTTTTGTCTGGCGTGATTCCCCATCCTCGATAGCCGGCCGGCCTGACCTCAACGAGATCCTAAGCTAGTTCCCAAGTAAGACTGACTCGATGCATTCTTGTTCCGCTTGACGCATTCTATCTAGTCGAAAAGATCCCATGAATATTCGTCAGCCACACCGCACCTATCGGTCTCAACGTCCAGATCATTCTCATCCTCATCTCCTGGGAAGACATCGTAACACAGTCGCCGGATCTCTGCCCAAGTCATACCATGTGCCCAATCCCGAATGTCTTCAAACATAAATGGAGGGCTATCTTGTTCCTCAATGTGAGCATGGCGACCACGTTTGACAACCACCAATAATTCTTTGCTTGCTTCGCTTCCAGACAATAAGTCTCTGTCTTCCGTCATGCCGAAGTCTGCCTGGTTTGGCGTGATCAATTTCTGCTCGAAAGGTTGGCGTGTACGCGGGTTGATGACAGAGCCTGGAGAGTCAGACTGTGTAGACCGAAAAATGGTGACGGAAGCCCCGGAGTTCGCCCCATCGCGACTGGATAGGATATCACTCCAAGTGCTTGGTTGAGGCTCGCGCAAGTACGGATCTACCATGTACATATTTATGTTGGCAAAGCCGAGCATTTTCGAATTTGGTGTGATGAAGTGGAGTTCTCTCCATCCATTCCCATACTCGATCAATCCTCCAAGAGTGTCATAGGCAACTGCGCTGCTAGGCGGCCCAAGGATGGTAAGCTTATCCAGGCGCAAACCTGGAAGCAACTTGAGGACCCATACGAGCCTATAGTACACACCACCGTCGTCATCTATCGGCTGGAGCATCAATGAGCGTCCACCAACGCGCACATGACGGATCTCTGAAAGGGTGGTCAAAGGCAGCGGAGAGAGCTTGTCGAGCATAGACTCCGGAGTTTCGAAGCTGAACAGGACCAGACCAAGCCAAAGAGCCTCAGCTTCTTGCTTAACCTGGCGACAGGTACGAAGAATGGCCAGAGAATTAGGTGCAGGGTTCATCGTTTTCCTCGTAATACGGGTGATTCTCCTTTCGCCGAAGGTGAGCCTAGTCGATGCGAAGAGACACGTGTAGATTTGATTGCGTATATCGCCCGGAAGTTGCAAAAGCATGCTGCGATCTTTGGACCATATGTGTCGACTTTCCATTCTTTCTTCTGGTGTTCTGTTTCGAGTGCGCCGTGAAGGGCCAAGGGTGCTCTTCAAGCTCTGGTAGTTGAAGCACCAGAGCAGTGGATATGGAGTCCACCCTGAAGGCTTGTGCTCGATGAGATAAGAGCATGTGGCACAGCCATGATTTGGCTGGTTGCAATAGGAACACTTGTCATCCTCGTCCCGCTGTGGATTGTGTTGACGCCATTCTCTAGCATATGCAGCATGGTCTTTGCCCTTTGGTGGAACTCGACGTATCTGCTTCTTAGCAACGTCTCCTTTAGGGTTCTGATTAAGTAAATGCTTTGGATCTTTCTTGCTCTTGTTCTTGTTTTTGGTTCTGTTCGTGGATTTCTTAACCAAAGCGTCGTTGCCATGGTGGATTGGAAGAGCTCTGGCCTTGATGAGAAGCTTGTTGCAGAGGTCGATGAATTCCCGCTTATCCATGTTGACTGCGTCCCCCGCTTTCATCGCAAGCTGACCATGTAAGAATCCGACAGTTCTCGGAAGCTCCTCTTCCAGCTGGTTGAACATGAAGACCGTAGACATATACGGCGTGACGCCGACCTTGAGCCCTGTGCAGATACCATTCTGGTATTGCCAAGCCTCGATGTATTCGGCAGCTGTGGTGAAATCTGACCGTCGCATGGTGAAAAGGTCACATGTGGCTTTGTTGGCGTATTCTTCTGGATCTCCCAATTGGAGCTTGTTGATTTCTCTCCAGAGATCGTCAGCATAGGTTGGCTCTGCAGGTAAATTATTGATCAAGTCGATTATTTGATCATCGAGCTGGTCAAAAAGCCATTCCCGAACAGTCAGAGACCAAAATCTCCACCTTAACAGTATGGGTCGAGGTGATGCCGGTCGTGGTTTGGATGGATCGATCAAGTTCCCTAACATCAGGGGCTTGAGGGAGTTCTTGACTCTATATCCCCATATGGTGATGTTGGAAGTGAGGGAAAACTTTGGAACACCTGAAATGGTGACCGTTGTTGGCTCAGGCAGGTCATCAGCCTGTGTGGCTGGTGGCAGAGGGATTGTTCCGGATGATGCCATGATGAGTGAAGATCGTTGCGGGGTTTCCTTGACGAGGGGAAGATGAAGATGGTCCTACAGCCGGTTTGTAGGTGCTTGATGGAGGCTCATCCTTTGTGGGCCGCTCTGCATTGATTTCTGCGCCAACCAATCAGCTCTTGGTAAAAGGTAAACTCCAGAACCCAGGGGAAGGAAACACACATCAGAGAGAGGAGACGAATCGCATTCAGGCGATGAAGCTATCTGAATATCTAGAGTGAAACAGAGGGTCAAGCGAAGAGGTCAGGGCCGGTGGCAGTTGCTGTTACAGCGGAAAGGGACAGCTTAGGGGAAGAGATTCTATGGCCCACAGAAGCTATAATCGATGTACGGATCAACACGTGCAAAAGCTTGAAGTATAGCCGGATCCCAAGCGCCACAAAAGAGACCTCATTAATACATATTGCAGCTGAATGTGGGCTTGAGAAGCTGGCAAAGAGGAGTATGTGCTCAAGTGAGGAAAAGAAACAAATATTTCAAGGAGCGCAAAATTGAGAATGGGAGTTATCTCCAAATCCGAGGCAGTGGGATCCATAAGAAAGACGAGAAGACAAAGTGCAACGGCAAAAACGGAGAGAATACCATTGTGGACTCGGCAGTTTCAACCGCAGACAACACACCGTCTCAGATCAAGGGAGAAATCCGACCAACTGTCGAAAGAAGCAAACCAACAGGTGAAAATGGGACTCGACAGAACAGGCGACAGGGAAGTGAGAATTCGGTGAATATTCAGAACAAAGGTGATTCACCTATGCATTTGGTTGGCTGTCAGGGTTGGGGGATATAAAAGCGGTGATGTCGATGATCAAGTCCAATTCAGGAGTAGAAGTGGGAGAGGCAATGGTCCAGGCGAGCATTGCTTCCGTGTCAAGTTGAGTCTAACGTTTGTACAACATTGATTCCTTTCGGCGCACGTAAATGTACACAACTAATCTTGTTTTGAACTGAGGTCTCTCTAGTGCATCCACGCATTGATATATACCCGTGGACTCAAGTACGTCAACTATATCAATGAAATTCTCAAAATTCATTAGATATGGAAAAACGGATCCCTGCTTCCTAGAGAGGGAAAGAAAATATAGTCCCAGTTGGTCGGGATACCACGTCTACCATCTAAACCATAGCTGTAGCTAGCGTAAGCATAAACCCCATTGTATCAGCCTCTGCATTCCATGAATCCATCTTGTGAATCATGCTCGGGTCACCGTTCGCCTTTTGAGCCTCCATCAAGTCACCGAAATACGTAAGCTGCCTCCCAGGAATAGTTGTCTGTGTTTCGCTGTACTCCGCTTCCCAGCCTTGATTAGTTCGGCATTCCCACAGGGATCGGCCACCCGGCAAGGGAAGACAATGATATTCTTCCGACGTGTCGCAAGGGATACCCGTTTTGGTGGATATGACTTGTCCGATCAGGAACCAGATGCATGCGACCCTAGTGGTTGCTTTTATTAGGGCAATAAATGAATCCATCAAACAGAATCGACGTACCTGCGCCGAGACTCGGCAAATACCCAGTCGGGCCAGCCCCGGCTAGGGTGTGTTTGCTCTGGAAGACTAAATGGGCCTTGACAAAGCGCGCGGAAGCGGCCGCAGAGAGTCTGATTCTTTCCCATTAGCACAACTTTCGTCACCCGATTTGTAGGAACAGGAAAGGAAACCCACTGCGAAAGTTAGTAGCATATTGAGGTCATGCTCGCTATGATATGCCGCGTCGTCGACCACGCGCATGATAATGTAAATAATATAACATTGTACGGAGCCAAGCAAGTCATCCGGCCCGAATGATTCAGACTGGATAATTTCCATCAGCTTTAGTAGATTCATATGAGCTACAGCGCAAAGCAGGCTTACCTGTTCCATTAGTCGTCGCTGCTCGGTCCTAATAGCGTTCCAAACAAAGGCTCTCGTATCGGGCGTTCTGGAGGCGAACATCTGTGCAATACTCATGCAGTTACCAATCGGCTCGGGCAGTGTCTTCCGCACTTCAGGCCCATCTCCACGGTGCCAGTTGGGATGAATAAAGGGTGGGAAAACCGCTCTGCGGACCATCATTTGCGGGAAAGCTCGCAGGATTTGAATCAGATGAGTGGCGTGTCGCTGTGCGATGGGATCATCAATAGGTAGCCGCGTGAGAGACCTCGCATCGGCCAAGGGCGAGACCTTTGGCGGCGCAGAAAGTGCAGCAAGCAGCTCCGGCGTATCTATGCCCCAGCTTTGCAAGCCGAATGTGAAGTCGGGAGTGGCTGCCACCATCGGTGCGGTGGTCACCGTCGGTGCAGAAACTTGTGTGGTCTTGAGAACAGCGAGGCTTGGATCCATTAAAAGAAAGTCCGTGGAATTAGACTGCCCGTCCCAGATCATGTTATTTGCCAGTTGGTCGAAATTGGCCATCAGGCTGACTGCATTGCCGTCGTCTAGATTAGTGCCTACTGAGTCTGTTGGTGTTCGTGTGTCCATTGGAGCGGCCTCATCGGCGCCGTCTTGCTTGGGCAGTTGCCGCCGACCGGGCCGCTGTTCATATATACATTCGATGCCGCGTCGCAGACATCGAGTGCACGATGGATGAGAGCTGGTGCATTTTGTCTTGGCGGCACTGCAGGCGCGACACGACAGAGTTCGCATGCGAGGCCGGTCTGGTGCCTGACGGCAATATTCCAGGTGCCGGTTTCTGGACAACACTAAAAAGAGTTTAGCTGTGTCACTCCTCAGGATGCTCAGCAGCATCAGTTTGAGACCTGTCAAAAGTATCAACTGACGTTGTTTGAAGGGCTTCGAGCAGAGGGTACATGCGTACATGGCAGCTAGTTTATCGTAGTTGAACAAATAGAAGAAGAAACTACGGCCGATCGGCTAGATTAGTACCTTTAAGGCTGAGATTCCCAGAACATGATAGATATGAAGTATTAAGAAGGGAGTTGGCAGTCCAAAACGCTGACGTGAGAGGAACGAAGGTCCATTAGTAATGGCACGGCGAAACTGGCCGATATTGGTGCCGGCCAGTTTCGCCGTAAAACAACGAACAAAAGTCCAAGAATGGAATAATCCCCGAGAAAAAGCCCAAGGGAAATTAAAAGATACTCGAAAATACATAAATTTCAATGGAGAATAGATTGCTCAATCCCTCTGGTATTAGAATGTGAATATCCCGAAAACAAGTTAAAACAAATGAAATGACCCTATCCATACCGTGTAGCAAGAACAATCAGTTTCAGACACGCTCCAACCCTGCCCTGACTCTAAGTTTCACAATTTAGGTATGCCCTACAATCTAAAGGGCAGGCATTTGACTGTGGATTCGTTCACCATTGCCAACCCAAGTGACACATTTATGCTGCGATTGCTGTGCCCTTGGCACCCTTGGTGAAGAGCTTGTCTTTCTGTAAAAGGAGTGCAAGTTAGTATATAATTCATAAAATTTAGCTCGGGATTTGCAGAGCATACCCCTAGGAAAAGAGACAACACCACGCAAATGCCACCGGCAACAGCGAGCAAAATCCACACTGATCGCATAGAAACAACAATAGCATCTATCACGGCGGCCAATTGGGAGCTTGTCAAGCTAGCGCTGAGGGAGGAGCTGGTTCCAGAAATAAATTGACGGACATCGATATCGCTAGCATTTGGCAGGAGCTTGTGGATTTTCTCGATGACCAGATTTTGGTAGGAAGTGCCCATGATCGCCAAGAAAAACAGGATGCCTAAGAATTGCGCTAGAAAAGAACGTCAGCATGCGTCTTCCGTTGCAGGGCTGGAAAAATCGCCATGCGCTTACAGATACTCATCAAGCCGACGACATTGGTCAGATCGGTCATTGGAACCAATTGCTGGGATACACTGTAGCTGGCCTGGCAGTAGGAGCCGACGCCGATTCCCATCAACACAGTGTATCCGTAAATGGTAGAGTTCGAGGTATTTGCATTGATGGTGCCTGATCAAGATTCATTTCATCAGCGCTGCGCCACGCATTCAGATATTCCATGGATTTGAGAACATACTCATCAATGCTGAGCTAATTACTACCAGCGCGCCACCACCAAAGTACCAGGGCATGTAGTATCCAAACCGGACCATAAGAGCAGCGTTGATCAAACAACCAGCGACCAGCATGAAAACGTAAGGTAGAAGCCGCACGGCGGCTTCAAGGGCTTTATCAGCCTGAAAATTTGCAATTAGCATCGACGTGCACCGAGAGTGACAGGGGTGGTAACAGGGGAAAGCAAGCATACCTTTGCAAATATAAAGTACAAGGGGATGTAGTAAATAGGACCTTGGAGCACACCTGATGACAAAAACATTTGGACAGACAAATTAAGCATGAGAGGGCTCTTCAGCAAATGGCTAGGGAAGAGAACCTGTTCTTTCTTCACAAGCGGGTGGAAATACTGCGCCAGCACAAATCCGACGCAGATGACCGCCGTCATGACCCAAAGAACGATTTCCTGAGCAGAATTCCATGCATAAACGGCACCTCCGAAGTTGATGGCCATGACGAAACATGCGATGAATCCATTCAGGAAAATGATGGACACCCAGTCCACTTGCTTGTGCTTCTGAAGCAAACTCGTCGTTGGTTGTGCGTCGATGTTAGGGAGCAGGAAGAAGTAGACGGGGGCAAATAGGGCGGCGATCAGGAGGTTAATGTAGAAGGTCCAGCGCCACCCTGCAGAGCTGTCTGCGAATGCACCGCCGACCTATGTAGCAAATTAGATTGTACCGTGTATGGAGAATATCAAAGAAATCATACAATCGGCCCGAGGACAGTGCCAATGCCCCAGACGAAGCCGACGAGCCCGATATAATGCGGACCTTCGCGAGGACTAGTCGTCATAGCGAGGTATGTGATGCAACCAAGATACATGCCCGATCCCTGCTTTTGTTGGTTTTCGGAAAAATAAATGCCCTATCAATTCGGCGGAGACCTACTCCAATTCCACTAGTCATGTTAGCAATCGCAACTGAACAGGAAGAGGGACCAGACGTACGAAATCACTCGTCCGATGATCAAGGCCGTCATGTTCGGTGCCGCGCCACAGATGGCACTTCCCACCTCAAAGAGGGCAACCGTGAGGATATATGTCCATTTCAGGTTGAAGACTCCGAATGACTTGCCCCAAGGAAGAATGTTCATGGCTCCAAGTGCATAGCCAGAGCTCAACCAGGGAAGCAAATCTGCCTGGCCAAACCGACTGATCATCGCAGGGGAAATATCCGCAACCTAAAAAAGCACAAATTCCAATAAGTAAAATTAGGATAAAGGAGGATAAAATTGTGGTGGAATCTTACTGCAGTCGTATCCAATCCGAACAGGAAAACCGAGGAAAAAATCGCCAACACAGCAAGAAACCACTGCAATCGTTAGCAATTGCCGAATGCCCTGCGTGGACCAATTCTCACTTTGGCACCATGAATTGACCGGTACTTGTTTCGCTCATCCTCAACCTGCACAGTCTCTTTTGAACTGTCCGGCGTGGAGGCCCCAGACCTCAAGTGCCCATTGCAGTCATCAAAAACTTTGGTCGCGTCCAAAGACGGTCCTTTTTCGCTAGAATCGGCCATTTTGCTGGGCGATACTGAAATGTGAGATGAATGACTAGAAATATTAATAAGATGATAGAAGGTTGACAGTCTATCGTAAATACCATTCCTTAAGTATTGGGGGCGTTTTACTCCGGTTCTGCCGTCCCGGCGAATTTGGCCGACAGCTCGGCGAGCGGCGCCAATATGTCGTCGTTGACAATGGTTTGCGGGATTTGGCTATCAAGAAGAAAAAGGGAAAAAGAGGGATTCAGGGGTCCAGTTATGTTTCTTTCAAGGGATGTCTCCCGTTTGTGTTGTGAAGAACTGTATTTCATAGGAGCCAATTTGATCGGGTGCCTTGACCGTCCTGGAATTTCTACTGATGTTTTGGATCAAACTCTGGAGTACTTTCTGGAAGAGGTAGGAGATTCGAAATAATATTTGGAGCGATGAGAAGATGGATTTAACGCTATCGCAAACCCTTCTGGATGTCTTAGTAGGACTGATATATATACTAAGTGGCGGTGAACCTGAGGCACAATGATCAAGGGGTGCTATTTAAGGGCTCATTTGGCTATCTACCTAATTCCATCATCAAGCAATCCACCGTCTAGAAAATTTGACATTAATATATAAACGACCTTTCCCAATGTCCCCATATATGATTTCTCTCCCACGACTGGGCGGAACATATATATATAGTGATAGTTATATAGCCGTGAATGAGAGAACACAAGTCTATGCGACAGGGCATTTAGTAGAGTGTGAAGTATAAGATGTAAACGGTAGTGACCAAGAACATAGAAGTGACATGTAAGTGGGAAGTTAAAAAAGAGAACGAAGGGAAAGTGTCATCTTTTAGAACGAGCCTTGTATATCTATCCTCACTCATATAGCACAACGTAGGAACAATAGGGTTAATAGAGGGCAATGCAATTTGTATTGATCTATCACTAGCGACAAGCTTCAGGCGAGCCTGGTTGATATCTAAGAAATAAAAGCCTGGAGAGAACATATAGACTTGTCTGTATCGATCGTAACAGAACGAAACAACCGACAAACACGCGAAAAATCATACCAGCGAGCTATAACCCTCGGGAGGACACAGAAAGCAAGTCCAGCTTGGTAGCAATGGCTCTAGCTAACGCCTTGATGCTCATTTTGGGTGCCAAAGGCTCCTGTAACGCAATATCCAGAGTGTATTGCTTGAAAAGCCAATTGCGCAGCTCTGCTCCACTCCAATCATCCTGTCAATGCCGTAGCTTGCAATCGAGCTGCCATCATACTCAAAAATTTCCAATGACACGAGCAGCATCCCAGCGAGCATCTTCATCACATGTTGCCCGACTGCTTGTAGCATGGCTTCGGGTCCCTCTTCTATCTAATCTTTTAGGACTTGCTTTTACTAGGATGGATAGACAATGCAAGACACATTTGTTTACTGGGATTTTTCAAAAGAATCTGCATTTGGCGCCTATTACTCGGAACTTTTTGTTTCTATACGTGATACGGAAACCGTCTACAACAACTACGAGAGATTTCCACTCATTTTCCTCTTCAAACGTTGGATGTGAACATGACTTCTGTTTCTTTATTCAATTTCTTACAGTTAGTTATCAGGGCCGGAATGGGTTGAAGAATTTTCAATGTTACGAATTCTAGTATACGGTTTGAGATACTAAACTATGCAATCCATTTCTCCGTCTCTGTTTGCTCAAATGCTCGTCAGTATCAAACCTTAGGAAACTCCTTGTATCCCTGTCCAGCAACAAAGGTATCCATCCACGGTCTCTGCTTAGGATCCTGGCTAAGCTCCCAGTAGCGCTCCGCATGCGCCATGCCGCTAATAGCGCCACTGGCAAAGTCGCCATTGGCAAGGCGTTCGTCACCATAGTAGAAGCTTGGAAAGCGATTAGCTTGGCTCGGTGTTGAAAATCCCGGACATAGATGCTTACGTGTATCCTTTGCCCTGAAAAGAGAGGGTAGCATTCTCGATGACATGGCCCAAAGCAGTCTTACCAAGACCAAGGCTAACGAGCCGAGGCATAGGCATCATGTTAAGGCCGTTGGCAGTGTAAATGAACGACTTGGGTACATCGGCTGGAAGGGTCTCAAAGCCCTTGACAGCCTCTTGTGCGGCGAGGTAGGCTGACGTGAAGTTCACGGCCAGATCGTAGTTGAGCTGGCCAAGATTAAGCGATAAGGGATTCTGTGGGTGCGCCGGGAAGACATGGTACGCTGTAGGATGGGCTGGTTAGCTCTTGGCCGGCCGGAACAAACTTGACAGATTCGGCATATTTACCATTATGGATCACCACATTTGGAGACCTTCCGTACTTCTTCTTGACTTGAGCAAACCACTCAGGGATTTTCTCCGGGTTGGACAGATCGCCCTGGATGTAGAAGTAGGAGGGATCGAAAGAGGTCGAGGTTCCGCGGCTGACGAGAGCGACTTGGTATCCTTGTGCCGCAAAGAGCTTCGCAGTTGCAGTGGCAACATTAGGCCCTGCGCCAAGAATAAACAAGATTTTGTTGTTGGCCATTGTATTGGTAGTCTAAGATGCAAGTACGAGTATGAATAACGAGTAATGAGCGATATCGATCCAAAAAATCAGGGAGAATATTGTTCTATCTATGAGTAACGATGGCCTAGGCCTAAGACCAGATACCGGAGTAATTTGTATAGTTTCTTACATTCTTTCGGGGAACGGCCCGGCGGGGACATTGTCTGGTGCGGCGAAATTCGCCGCATCGGCCGGAGCCCGAATCACAGCTGTTGGTTTATATGTTTCTCCAAATGCCCCAAGGCAAGATCAGTGCACCAGGCGGGGCCGATCACCCCCTGGGTGAGAATTCTCACCCCGTTCTCACCTCTATCGCCCAGTCTGCAAAGTTCTCACCCATATCACCCACACTCACCTAACGTAAAACCGTCGCTGCTCTAGTGTAAAAGGGCATTAGAAAGAATTGGCCATGCGGATGGATACCTTTAGGGCTTAGAGACGGCTGAGCGGACGGGAAGCCCTGTTCTCCACACCCTATGGTCGTATGTGCTAGAATTAAGCTTAAGAAGATTCATCTTAGACTGATTCGACAGCTTCATGGCGGCTCCCTGGTATCATCGAATACATCTTGAATCTCCTGGCCGTTGAATGACATCTGGGTTAACAGTTTCCGCCGTCTTGAAAGAATGCTCCTGCTCCGCAGTCGTTGAGTGTTGTTGGAGTAAGGGAGACAGCTCCCGGTATGTTTAGCCGCGGCTCGTCTGATATCAAACCCTTGGCCACAACCTGATCCTGAAAACTGGAAAATCCCCCCCAAATCAAGTGCTTCCGGGCAATAGCCCCTGTAGATAACGTATGAACAAGATCGCAAGGCATAGAAATATTGTACGAAAAAGCACGAACGTTGACCAGCCGAATTGGCAGCCATACACTGCATCTCAAACACATACACCGCCCGGCAGAAAAAGAACGACGATGAGCGGCCACTCCAGCTTTCTTGCGACAGCTTGAGAAACAACGAAGCAAGAAGCACGGCGATCTCACTATGGGCAACGGACCCTTGGAGCGGCAGCTCCAGTTTGAGAAGAAGAATCAGGATCTCGTCAAGCTTCCGAAATGTGCGCCTCCCACTACTATCTCCCCCCACTGACTCTCATGGCCGATAATGCTGGAGATGAACACGCGCAGCAGGACTAACGGCTGGGGCTGCAGATGCAAAAGTCGAAAAGCGACCTATTCCTCATGCTCCAGTCGCCTCACCCTTCGCTGGCGCCTCAGTGCCCAAGGTCGTCTACATGTCGAGCGGGACGCCGTTCATGAGCGCCGTAAAGCGCGTCCAGAAATTACTTCGCCAGACCGAGAAGCGCGCTACATCCAATATCAGCCTCGAGGACACGCGCAAGACCGAGCAACAGAAGCTTGCTGAGCTTTCCAAGGTCGCCGAGAAGCGGGAAGAGGTGTTTGTCAAAGCTACCGGGCGCGCGATTGAAAAGGCACTCAACGTGGGCAAATGGTTCGAGGAGAAGGGGGCTGAATACGCAGTTCGAGTGAAGACTGGGAGTGTACTCGTTGTCGATGATGTGGTTGAGGATGAAGAAAAGAAAGAGCGAGAATCACGGAAACAACAGCGCCGGGACGGGGAACAACCGAACGGTACGCAGGATTCCCAGAAGACCTCCGAAGAGAAGGTTGAATCGCAAAATTCTCTATCAAAGAGCGCAGCAAAGAAGAACAAACGTCCAGCATCTGCGATATCTGCCGATGCCGAGCTGCCGGAGACTCGGACTCGATGGATCAAGATGGTTGAGGTTGCCGTCAGCCTCAAGTGAAGCAAACCCTTACAACGGAAAGCAAGAACACGATATGTGTAGCACAGCAGTCGTGAAGAGTTGAAAAACACCAAGCAGACGGACTGCCCCCCACGAAATCAAGGCGGGAGTGTCAGCGCGAAGCCATCATCGATATGCGCGTGCACATACTGCATCAAGCGACGGCTTCGGGGGAAAGGCTGCAGGAACGCTCACTGGAAAGTTGCGTTCGAGGGCTCGTGTCCCCTTCTTGATACCCCGATGGAACCTGGGATGTCTGAACTCCCTTCATTTGACGGCCTGATTCTCCACGAGATGGCAGGATACTGGTCACGGTGTCACCAAGCACCACGATAGCAAAAGCAAGTCTTAGTGAGAGGACGGCCCACGCTTGCACTCGTACAGCCAACCCACAAGGCGATCAATACCAATGAGTGGAAAACTCCTGCCTGACTCTACTCCAAGTAGCCGAATTATTTCACTTCCACAAGACAAGTCACTGTCGGTCCGAAATATTGAAAATTAATGAACATGAGCGTAACCATATATCCATAGCGGCAGTAAGCTGTAACACCACCGAATTCTAATACATGCAAGAAAACCCATACACAAGGCCGTACCCGTGAACATGGACAACCGAACAACAAATCTTATTCTACACGCCGTAACTCGGGCAGACATGCCCAGCTGCAGCTGACTCGCTTGAAAGGTAGCGGTCTAAGCTTCTCCCCAGAGGCACGGGGCCTCTTCATGCCGTTCTCATAGGGCATGCAGTCCCACCACTCGATCCACTGCGCGCGAGGAACGATGAACTCCCGCTGACAAATTGAGCAGTGCTGCGATCCTTCCTGTCGGACCTGTCGCGCTAGCGAGATCAGGGGGATCACGAGCGCCGGAAACTCGAGCAGTTCGAAATCGGTGAGCTGATCAATGCCATCGAGTTTGGATATCGCCCGGAGAGAGACCTCGCGCAGTGACGGCGCTCTCGACGCTGTCTCTGACGCCGCGGCTACGTTGAACGGTGGACTGTACTTGACGGGTCTGCCTTCCATGTCCAAGCGTTTCACCGGCCCTGTTGCGACGTGGATAGTAGCCCATGCATCAGCAGGAGGTGATCCTTCGTATTGGCGGAATTTCGGAGGGGGAGGGGCTTTCAGAGCTTCGACTTCGGCTTCCTCTCCATCATCTCCATTATTGGTCTCGCCAGCTTGACAATGCCACTCGATGATTTCAGACTCCTCAATCGACGGGAATGGGTTCGGGTGTGCGGTGAAGTGCTTTAGTTCACCTTGTTGAAGAAGCCATAGCAGATCCCACGGGAGCTCATCAAGCCGGTTCATGGAGACGTTGAGGACTTGCAGCGCAGTCAGCTTGCGGATTGCCTCGGGGATCCGCATGAGCTTGTTGTTTCGCACAGTGAGGACTTTGAGGTCTTTCAGCTCAAAGATCTCGCTGGTATAGAGTGTTGTGAGGGAGTTGTTAGAGAGGTAGATGCGGAGGAAGGGTTGCAGCGAGGAGTAGGCATTTTCAGATATGGGCGCCTCTCGTAAAGAGGGCAGCTTAGTTAGATGCTGCAGGGGCCGGAGTAGACCCGGAGGAAGATATTTCAGATTGAGGTTCCTGTTTTCGATACCAGTTAGAGCTCAGATACTCAAGGATTCCATTGGCAGCGGTAGGGAATGACTTACCCAAGATCAATGCTATCTTCCCCCTTCTCAAGACAATAATTGATCACTGTTCTCGCATACTTCTGTTCCTCCGATTCGGCCGGCCCTTGTAGAATGACTGGCCGAGGCTGCACCGGTGCTGACGCTGTATCAGGCATTTTGGGCAGCGACGGCGCATTAAACGCTTTACCTGGTGCTCGAGGATCAAGCACAGTCTTCAGGAGATCTTCTCCCCAGTTTGGCGCATCTTCCGAGGGCAAAGAGGACTCGGCGACAGAATCGTCGCTCCCCATCCAGACGCCGCTATCGACGTGGCGCTTCTCCCTGAAATCAGCCCTCTTCCGCTTAGGATCCACGACCTGTTCTCCCCACCAGGTTCCGCGATACCGGCGCTTGCGCCCAGCACCTGCCACGGGCGCATTGTAATTCTCCAGCCCGGATGCGGGAATATCGTCACTCGAAAATAATGCCGGATCACTGGACGGTTGGCTGGAGCGGTCGTCCAATCGCGACAACCGTCGCGATTTGCGAAAGGACGATGCGACCGAGCCCGCGGGTGAGAGGCGCGACGGCGAACGATGTCGAATCCGCCGGGGCGGAGGCAGAGGGACTTCGTTGTCCATTGCACTCATGGGTTCGCTGGGGCCAACGAGTTTCACCTGTCCCTCATGTGTGTCCCTCATATGTGTCCCACCAAGCTCACCCAGGGGTCAATTGGGGGGATGTTTGCACCGGGCGGTTGGGGAGGGGAGTCGCGACGCGTGGTGGAGCCCGCGGAGAGTACAGCGTCAACAAACGCGCGCAAACTGGGCGCTCTGGAGGGTGAAAGAGATATCAGGAATATCAGTTGGGGGTAATGGAGTTCCCCCGAGAGGAAACCGAGGGTTCAAATCAATTAATCAGTCCCATACCAGGAGATAAGATCGGATCACACGTCAGGCTGCCCGAAGTGGCGGACGCGTGGGCGCACGGCCATCCGCTCTCAGTCGACCCCGGAGACCACGGCAGCCTGCCAGATCCACTGGAATGTTCGATCGGCATGATCCGCGCTACGGTAGATCTACTTGCAACTAGATGTATAAGAACAATAACAAGGGTCAATTGATGTTCAATGGACAGCAAATCGGGTTTACTTTCAGCAATGGATTCAAATTGGTATTTGCATCCGGACTGCGCCATACCCAGACAGTAGTAGGTATGACAAGACCCTCTTGCTGTTGACTCCCGCGAAAAGCCATCCACGAAACACTATATGAACAGAAGAAGTGAAGAAAAAGGGGGTGTAGAAGAAGAAAGTAAATCAACATCAACTCGTGTCCACAGAAATCGTAAAGGGGGTATTGGAAGTGTGAAATGCGTATAAGGGCCGTTTGTCTCCTCCAAAAAGGGTTCTCCAGCTAACCAAGAGGTGTCGTAAAAGGGTAGAAGAGAAGAAAAATTATCAATCCAAAATAAAAAAGATAACCCCGGCCCTGCTGGAGATGAACGGCAGAAAGTGAAGAGAGCCGTGATGGTCGAAGCAGACACAACAATGTTGGAGAGTCGGGGCCTAAGTGCAAGGCAACCATCCGTGACTGCGAAGTCATCCTGCCTCAATGGCTCCTTCAAACGATCGCGGCTGCGATTACAGGGCCGCGCCCACAATCAGCGCGAACGATCCCGCGACCAGGGCAGCCGGCATGCCAGCACCGACCGCGACGGCACCGCCAGTCTTGGTGGCGGAGGCGGAGGCGGCAGCCTTGGTTGCAGAGGAGGTGACCAGAGGAGTGGAAGTCGCTGAGGTGGTTACCATAGTCGAGCTGGGTGTCGCGGTGACGGAGTTGACGCGGACCAAGGTCTTGGTAATAGTCGTTGTCGCAACGGAGGTGACATCGTCTGCCGCCATGACCGGGGCGGCAGCGATGCAGAGAAGAGAGAGAATGGCGCTAAGCTTCATTTTGTCGAGGGTGAGGTGTTTGTTTTGTTGGATAAAAGATGAAGTCGAGATCTCGCGCCGCGACGTGGTTTGTGGAAGAATATCCCCAAGTATCGAGGACAATCACCGAAGCCCGCTAATGAACTGAGTCACGCCGAGCTGAGAGTAGAAGTGAAAGAAGACGCGATGCAATCGCCAGTCGTAGAAGGGTCTAGTGGAGGCTTTGAGCACAAACGAGTGGGACTCAAGGGCTGAGGATAGCGAGGATAATGAATGTGGTAGAGGGAGCGTAGCTCGAGTAGATTGGGAGTGGAGGAGTGGAGGGAGTATGAACGAGTGACAGAGTACCGAAGTACCGGTGAACGGAAAAACGAGTGACTGGGGTTGAATGCAGAGTCTTCGAGGCGCCTAACAGGGAGGGAGAAGGAGGAAGTATGACAGGGCGTGGTATGCGCCCAGTCTAAATAATTCCAGGCACACACGAGACGGTGGCCAACCTGGGGAAAGGGCCGTCCACTCAAGGACCTCATTGAGCCCTGCGGCGCCGGCTAAAATTTTGCGTTTTGTATTTGGAGCTTTTTTTTTGCATTTATTGATTTTTCCATTTATTCTGCTGGCTGACTAGGGGGCCAAACGGGGCCCCTATTGGACCGATGGAACGCGGTTCCTGGGACTATCCGAAATAGGGCGGGCCCAAATTCGAACTATGGAGTCAAGGGCAATCACAACCCTAACCACGCGTGCCAAGAGCCTTACGAATACGGTCAGGGTCTGGCTGGCCCGCACAGACTCCCTCCAGTTCGGGTTCCCCGGAAAGATTGGATAGAGCCGGAGAGACCAGAGGAGCCCGTATGCGAGGGAGAGGTACTCCCGCGTCAACCGGCGCTGCACGGCATCATAGTCTCGATGTCGTATGAGGGTTGTCGCTTGGCGATTGGAGACGATCCCAGGCTTGCATGGACACGTCCCTACAGCGGTTGGGAAACCTACCGGGCAGCCACATGTGACAGCTGTTATTCTGGCCAGGCGCAATACGAGGTTCTTTCGCCACCCCTCGACGATGCCATCAGTGATGTGGCCAGAGACCCTACCTACCCAATGCGGACTAGAGAAAATGGGGTCGATGGAGTGCCAACGGTTGAACTCAAGCCATCGAGCCTAGCCCCCGCTGAAACCTTCTAGGTCTCGGGTCGGGTTTCCGTACGCGCTCGCTCTGTTTAATTAGGATGCTCTCGAAACAGCAGACATGCAGCTGCATCTCTGGAGCGGCATTGTTGGGTCTTGTTATTCTTCGTCAACAACCATCGCCTGTCTGACCCCTGGCGTCATAATGCAGGAACGAACAGCATGGATCCCTTAGGGCTAGTCGGTTACGATTCGCCCTTGAGTGGTGTAAGCAGTGCTGGCGCAAGTTCCCTGGATGAGCGGCCACCTCGTCACTGGGTAACCCTCCGGGAGCGATCGGATTGGCTGGCAGGGTGAAGTAGCCGAGATTAGCTCTGGATTTTGTCTCATTTTGCCTCGTTCGGGTGGTGCCCGACCAGTCCACAGTCCACAGTCCACAGTTCCACTTTCCGGCAGCAGAGATGCCCCTGCTAGCCACTGAACGCGAGAAGTTGCACGAGGGGGCCAGACACCCGCGGACTTGCCAGCATCCAGAACCCCGGCTTGGCGAGAATCCGCCTGGATGAATTCGAGCGACTCAGATGCCGGTGCCTGGCAAGACCCATGGGAACCCTCCGAGGTCGATCCACCGCGATTGTCCACCTCGCCTTCCTTTCATGGCTCTGAGGGGTTCGAGAACGTCTGCTCATTCGACCGGGCCCTTAGTTCTCCTTGCAGGAGTGCGAACTGAACGCGGAAATTCGGAAGGTGACGTGTCCGACCGTGTCGGTTTTTCAAGGGCGGTGGAAGGGCCAATCTGCAGTTGGGCATGTCCGGGTCGTCGGCATGAAAACATGCAAACAATGGACATTGCAAAAAGTTCAAGGGACCTTTCGCGAGCGAGTTCCGACCGTTCCTGCAGCGAGGTCCATCCAGGTGGGCGAAGTTCGCGTTCTGTCGCAAGTACGATTGCTGGCCGATTAATGTTGAATCACTTCACTCAACGCTTCTTCCTCCCCTCGCCCGATTAACACAACACATACAGTCGAGTCAACCTTCCCTTAGCCTGTTTTTCTATGCATAGAAAATTAGTCAGTGGTTACACAAAGGGAGGGGCAAGAAACGGGATGTAGCCAGACGATGGGCCGGAAAGGGCCGAGGTCCGCGGATACGGGCCCCAAATATGGCCTGAAAAATTGAAAAGTAACCAGAGTTTCTTTTTGGATTCTATTTGCACGTTAATCAGTGGACTTGGGTAGTGAACATTGTAATCGCCTGCTCCTCATCTCGCTTAATAGGTGTGAGATGATACAGTAGCTGGGGGGTACTACAGTATACGAGACTTCCTGTGCGCCATTCGCAAATACGCCAACGAAACAACCTCGTATTCTTGAATTATGTATTATCCCATCACTCTTCTGGAGGATCATCGATTTGCTTGTCTTTGCGACGACTGCTACATTTCACTACTCAGGTTTAGGAGGCTTTCACTGAGACACATCAATGGTACCAAGCCTGGCCCCCCCGGGCATTCCCATAAAGACCAAACGAACGATGTAGATGGAACAGATCTTACATCTGGCCCTCCTGCATCAAACCTATTGAAATTCTAGGGACTGCCTAGTCCCCTCAGGCCATGTTTCCCTTTCACTTTCCTCCACTATCTATGTATTGCTGTTTGGGAAAGTGTGCTTGTCCGAAAACACTTCCGGGGTGTTTGCTACAAAACACATATGCAACCTCCGACGCCGCATCAACAGCAGCATCGATGACAATGAGCCCCATCCTGCGTAGGATTGTAATGGAATAACAGGTGGTGTTGTGTCAGTCGTTGCTTAATTGGGTGGCTGAAACATAACTTCAGAAAATACAGCACATAATCCATCAAAGTCTCGTTTAGAAACCCCTTTGCTATGCATAGACGATATACTGTACATACAACAAAATTGACTGTGATTATTTTCTTGTCGCTAGTTTAAAGACCCGGCAATATGGGGCATCGACATTCTTGCAACCAACTTATCAGCTGCTGGCGATAGCCTGCCGAAGTTGATACTTCCTCTGAACTCTGTATATGATATCTTGAAAGCCAGACTTATTGTAGCTTATCAGGAGCGACCTTTTTGCTAGGGGACAAGCTCGGGTTCAATAATTCCACCGTCCTATGTGCCCACTGAAGAAAGTGGCCTTATTGCCAACCCAATAAGCATGGAAATAGAAAATGAAGGGGAACTTAACACAACGCGCAGCCGTACAACCCCTGTTTTTCCGGAGTACTGAGTCCTCGAATGAACAGTGGAAACTGGTTGTGGAAAAGGTGATAAATGGGTGCGACTCTCCTTATAACGCAAGATTTTTCATCTATGGTAGACTACGAAAGTAAGGATTGAGATTTCAGGAGCAGATCTAGCTGAGTTTGTAATACCACGCCTTCATAGACAATTTGTTGTGATCTTGATGGTAAGTTGTGCGATCATTGATAACAGTGCCGGAAATCGATGTCACCATGTACACTTGGTGAACTCCGAAGCTCAATCAGCGGGAAGTTTGATATCGAGGACTTCGATGAGCTTTTAGTATGCTTGGAGAATGAAATATGGGGACAAGATTTGGACAACTTAGAATTAACCTGGCGATTTTCTCGCCCGATCTGGCAACCTGTCACTTTCCTCCTACCCGCCCTAGCGCACGAGTGACAATCCGGGTGATTGTCCAGAATCAGTTTGCACAAACTACAATACAGCGCCCACCTGCAAACCACCATTATCATCCCGCTCAATCACTGTATATAAGGAAACCTGTCTGCCATGGATTATTTCTCTGATTGACTCTTTCTGATGCCCTGCTGTTATAATTAAACACACAATGTTAGGGAAGTGTCAAAAATTCCAATAATTGGTCAACGGAAACGGTCATCCTTCCTCGTGAAAAGAGAGAGAGAGTTCCATTATATCTATTGCATCTCCGTACGGCGACATGTCAAGAGTTGCCCGTCGCCGCTACCTAGAAGACGACATACAAAGTTATATTTGAGAAATATATTTCCGTATCCGACCTGCCCAGAGCCCTCGCACCCTTCCCTAATATCCTTCTTTCCTCCGCAGCTCGCCGGCGTAAGTGCCTAGATCTTACTTTTGTGTGAGCTTGTGAGGCTGTTTCCCTCAGCGGTATTCGGAAGTGCTAAGGGATTGGTAAGAAAACGGTGCTTCGGCGCAGCAGTCTCCATGTCCTCGTGTCCCGGACACCGGGTCGTATACACTTTCTTATTATAACGCGTGGGATAGGCTTAGTAGTATAGGGTGTATAGATTCCTTTTACTACCGTGCACTACCGTGCGAGCTAATTATAGGGCCACTTTAGGCCTCCTCCTCTTCCTAAAGTTCTCGTGGCCTAAGTGCTCATGAGTGTTATACCAATAAGCTACGGTCACAACCCATCCCGTTATTCTTCTGAAAATCGATAGAGGCTAGATGTTGTAGGTAGTTTAACCTACGGGTTTCTAGTAGAAACCATGCTATCTTACCTGCCTATTTAAGGTCGCTTAACACATTTGCTAGGTCAGAAGGATAATTGCTATCTTGCTAGATATCGTCTCGTTATCATGTAGCTCGTAGGTCATAAGAACATAGTAAATGGTCTCCAGGGCCGTCCCGTATAGATATCGGTCTATGTCGGTTTTGTCATAGAGGCCAGGAAGTTGTTGAATCCAATCCTGCCTACTTGGACCTGAGAGAGGGCTGCTGCTTCTATAGCGCTACTGAGGTTGCTATATCACTTCATGCCCTACTAGGCTGTTACGACCTCCGGAGGAAGGCGCCGTGCCTGCTGCGTTCATAGCTCTCTAACAACTTTTCCTTACTATGCTTTCTAATCTAGCCCTCTACGCGCAGAGCGGAGGGTGACTGCGGAGAAGCATTGGGGCGGGGGGACGTATTGCTTCTCTGGTGGCCCGCTAGTGGCTCGTTTTACATGTTCGTCTGCTAGTTCGTTTCCCGGGACATCGAGGTGAGCCGGGATCCGGTAGTAAGTGTTTGAGCCTCGTGGGGTATCCTGCAGGAGCGTAATAGCTTCCTGAAGGATATATTGGCCTGGACCCATCTTTGGGGAGTGTAGCGTATTGAGAGCGCCTTCGTGAAATTCGTCTGGGTTGATGGCAAAGCCCAATCCGCTTGTTCTCTCTTGCTTCTCCAGTCTGCCAATGCTATTTCCCTTTCCCGTAGAAACATCATTTTGCGCCATTCTTCTTCTACCTTTCGCATCTCTGCTTTAATCCTTCTCTTAGCGGAGGAGAGAGATTGCATGCTTCCATTAAGAGATCGAATCTCCTCTAATTTGAGATCGATGTTCCGTTCCTTCGTAAGTTGTCTCCCCATCATGGTAAACCATAAAACACTCTTTTTGTTGCCTCCGTCATGTAAAGCCTGCCGCATTACCTGGCATAAAGGAGCAGATGTATATCCGCCATGTCTCCTCTATAGCCTGTTCCCTCATAATGCGTTCTTTTTCTCCTTTACCTAAGACTATCTCTCTCCACGTATAGTCTAGTGATTTTTGGGAAGGCATCATTGGTAATCATACATTTGAAATCATTTAGGTAGTAGGCATACACGTCCAGACCAAGGTCCAAACGTCCTGTGTGCTTGGCCGACTGAAATGCTTGCCATCTACTCCGGAGCGGAGCGACATCAGATCAGGTACCAAGGTATTGATAGTGAAAAGAAGCAGGTGTACCGTCAACAGCCACTGGGGTGCTGGTGTTACCTGAACAGGCACCACTACCATGCAACCCCAAAGGCGGCTGACATATGTACATTGTAGAGCGGGAAAGGGATCAGCTCTGCACCAGTTTCCCTACAGACACATCCTTATAGCCTTGCAGCTTAGAATTCCTCCGGATCCAAGCCTGTCGAAAACGCTCAGAAATAGAATGACTATATCGTACAAAACCGTCCCCTTCGAATTGGTTATGTCGCATGCCCTCTCGGACATTCTCGCAAAGGAACCGGGAAATAACGAGGTTATTGGCGCATCGAGCGCAGAGGGGTCTGCCGAGGAAGAATCATAGGGGGGCCTCGGGCGCGGAGCCAGGCATCGTTGTGAGGACCCTCGGTACGGATAACACTGCCGATGGACATGAAAAGACTAAATACCAGATTAGCTTCAAGTATTGTATAGGAACCCAGATCCCCTAAAAAAGTCACAGGCAACTGTTGACAAAGAAGTAGAACATACCCGAAAGTCGCACCGGAGCCCAGCATGTACTTGCCCAGAGTGCGCATGACGCCGTTAGGACCAGCGCCGTACTGGAAGATCGTCACAGTTCCTTCGTTTGGTTAGTTTATATGATTCAGAGTTTGTAATATGCGTGGCTTGGTATCCCCCATACCGATAATGAAACCCATGATTCCACCGACAGCTAGAGGTTCGGTGTCGCATTAGTAGGAGCTCTTGTAGTTACTGAGGTTGAGCAAGACCATCCTGCGGCCACGTACTGGAACCCATCATAGCGCCCATTTTCACTAGACTTTGATCAGCTTATCTTCGACCTCCACATTGGGGAACACACGGCACAGCGGTTCAGGGTGGTTTCAGTAGAGAACATACTCTTGTCGAAGGTTGAGGGACCGACAGGACCCCCTGCGGGAGGACCTGCAACAACTGGCATCTTGTAGAGAAAATGGAGAAATAGATAAGATCACAAGAGTAGAACGTAATGAGCGGGAGCCCAGAACCGAACCAAGCTAAGCAATGCGCTCTGGTGATACTTCCAAGAGAAACAGGTCCATTTTGCTGGCAGCGCATCACGGTACCTCCGTCTCCGCCTTCACACGTGACTACAACGGGTGGGAACCGCACACGTGCCGGTTGTGCACGTGACCCTATCCGACTGGGGGCGTCAAGGGAGTAAGTGACCAGACGATCCTCCTCCTTGGGTGATTTCCTCCATGGCCGACCATCCCCGATCTTTGATACTACCCTCGTTAAATCGTTATTAGGGTGGCCTTGAGCCTGTGACAAGGCGGTAATCCGTCTTGTGCTTCCTCCACTGTCCTGGGACCGTGTGAGACATCGGTCGCTGCTCACGATTCGGCAAGACCGCACACACCTCCCTGGCCTGGAGCACCAACTTTCTGCCCCCGACTGCGATTAAATCTCCCTGAAGTCACAGTGCACGGGTAAGCCTGGAACCTTCCGACAAATTCAGACCATTTTAATGGCTCGAGTCCAGACCCTGGGGCCTGGGGTGCTCGATAAATTGTTTGTCTGCCGACCGAAACAGCGCTAACACAACCGTGCTGAATTAGCCCGCCGACCACCAAAAACAACAACCTCACGCGCATCGCAGATCTCCTTCTGAATCTCGACAATTATCTCCTCGCAGAATATACAACCTCTCCCTTCCTTCCACTACCAGAGAAGCCTGTTGTGAAGGCTCTCCTAGTTCGCGACTGTTGGCCACTGCTCTGCTATCGGATTGTGTCTAACATTCCCCGGCCACCTTCTCCATGACTGCTGTGGCATCTCCGCCTAGTGTGCAATCGGGGTCTCGCTTGGGATGGTATAGCACTGGCAACGGAGGACAAGGAGCCCTCTCTTCAGTGGATGCGGGAGAAGTGTCACGGATGTTCATGCCACGGAAACACGTTCAGCGCTCCAACTCCTCGTCCTCGCTGGGCTCGACTTCCTCTACCTCCTCTACCTCCACAACGACGGTGACCAACAGCGCGCAAGATACCCATACTGGCCAGACTCCCAACTCTGAAGTAAACACTTGGTCATCAAAGAAGAAGCCCATCAGAAATCCTTGGCCAAGCTCGAAGGCCGAACCTGTCGCCGGTGTAACAAATACTCGATCACAAGCAGTTCCTGCTTTCTCATCAGGACCTACGGCCTCATCGACCATGTCTGCCATGCACCAGCCTTCGAATATTGTCCCGTCACAACACATGCTCCAGTCGTCGCAACAAAATGGTATTCGGCAGACTAACGGGCAGTCTGCGGAACCACCTGCGATTTTGGCGCTTACGCCCGTGAATGGTACTTTCGAGAAGAAGCAAATTAACGTGCCATTCTACCCGGAAGTGCTGCGTATTGGTCGCCAGACCAATGCGAAGACAGTACCTACCCCTGTGAATGGGTTCTTTGATTCCAAGGTTCTCTCTCGCCAGCATGCTGAGATTTGGGCCGACAAAACTGGCAAGATTTGGATTCGTGATGTCAAATCCTCGAATGGCACCTTTGTTAATGGCAACCGTTTATCGCCTGAGAACCGCGAGTCTGAACCACACGAGCTGCGCGAGAATGATACCCTGGAACTAGGAATTGATATCGTTAGTGAGGATCAAAATACCATTGTCCACCACAAGGTTTCTGCCAAGGTTGAACATGCTGGTCTCTATGGAACGACTCCGAACATTTTGGACCTCAACTTCGGAGATTTGGATCCTGCCTCAGGCGGCGGCCTGCTGCCTTCACCTCTCAGTCAACCACTCTCTCACCTGCGTGGGCGCTCTGGTAGTAATCTGAGCAATCGCAGCGTTCAAAGCAACGCTAGCCATCAACTGAATGCCATGCACCAACAACGCCAGATGAACTATTGGAACTCCCCAATTTCCGTTGAACAGGTTGTGAAGAGACTCACTGTAAGATCTGCTTGCCCTTTCTGTAAATTCCTCGTCTTGTTTACTGATTGAATCACCAGGGCGAGTTGAAACAAGCCAAGCAACAGTCTCAGGACCTTCGTCAGACAGATGACTTTCTAACAGCCATCATGAAACCTGGCTATGCCGAGAAGGAAAAGGCCATGAAGCCTTCTCCCCTCGAGAGCAACGGTCCCCGTCAACTGAATGGCCGCCCAAAGATGCCTCGCGTCGACTCCTTCTCCAGGTTCTCTGAACCTCCCGCTCCTCCTCCCCAACAACCTCTTCCGGAGAAGCCAGATGCACCACCGCGTGGTGGTTCGGATGCGTTTTCGCCCTTGAAGCGCAGTGATACCGAGAGGCCGAAATCAGCTTCAACTAATTCTCCTGTCTCGCGTGACTCGAGCCAGATACTAGCCCTCCTTGAGTCGCTATCCACTACCAAGCGAGAGCTTGAAACCCAAGGGACTCGCATCAAAGAACTCGAAGATCTCCTTCGCCAGGAAAAGACTGCTCGCGAATCTGCGGAAGCGAAGTTGAAGCAGTTGGAGATGCACTTGACGTCGGGCGATGCGGACGTTGCGGATGCCAACGCAGAGCGTGCTCTTGATACCTCTATAGATCTTGTGTCCCAGGATAAGCAAGAGCATTATGAGTTGGGAGCCGCTGGTCAAACCAACGGATCCATCCTTCCCTCGGAGGCTACGGCTTCTGATGCCGAGAAGGCAGAGCCTTCCACCGAGGCACAACTCCAGCGTCATCTTGAATCTGTGATGGAGCAGATGGATGAAATGAGCAAGCAGATGGCTTCCTTTAAGGAACGCGCAGAGAAGACCGAAGATGACAACGTTGGGTTACGCAAGTCATTGGCGGAGATGATTGAAACTATCCGCCAAGAACGCGCTGAGAAGGCCTCGGCCGCTGTCACTGACAATAATCCGCGTATACAGACCCATGATTCGAACAAGGCCATTCTTGGACATCTGGGTTCAGTCGAGAATGGCACTGCGGAGCCAAAGATGGGCGATTCATCCGTACAGCGCTTTGACGCGGTCTCGGAGATTCAAGGAATGGATGCTACAGCCACGGCAAATACGCGATGGCAACGGCGCCATTACCTGGAAGAGGCAAGCCCCTATGCATCCATGCTTGGCGTGGTTCTTCTTGGAGTTGGCTTGATGGCCTATCTCAATGGCTGGCAAAAGGTGGACAAATGATGCCGTCTGGTTATTTCGTTTGCACTACTATTGTATGACTCAGCTTCTCGATTTGTCTCCTGCCTAAAAGTTGGCGCCTTGAGACAGGGCAGCCCAGCATGATTTTTCTCATTCCTGATGATTCTGCGTTTCTCCCTTGACGATTCAACATTTTCCTGATATTCTGGGCCTGGTGCGCTAGCCGAGGCGCTAACCGCTTGATTCTTCCTGGGGTTCGGTGTTGGGCTCAAGCCGTCATACCTACTGCATACCTGCATACTGTGACTTTTTTCTCTTGTCTTTTGTCTTGTCATGTTCTCAGCCCTCATTCGCGCCAGTCATGATTTTGGCGATGAATGTCCTGGTCCTTTTTACCTGGTGTACTCTCTTCTTTCTGCTTCTCTCGACACCCCCTGTCTTCATATCCAATATTTCCTCAGTGTAGCCCACACAGTCTCTTGCCTTCTTTATCCCTTTGTTCTGTTACTACCAGCCTTGGTTATCAACATCGGCGTCTATCTCCTTGCCTGTACATGATGGAAATTAGCAAGGATGTGTTCATGACTCAAGGTTCTCTGTCGATAACCTTTTGACCGGGGATCTTCCTTTCGTTGCAAAGCTCCCATTTTTCATGCCATGCCAGTGCAGTCTTTCTGGTTGTATTCAAAGGAATTTGTTCTTTGACGTCCGCTTCTTTGCTTCATGAATATAATGATCCATGTGGTCGGTGAGACTGCCGATTGCTTTTGAGAAAGCGTTTCACTTTTCAAGGTGGCTTCAGAACTGCTGCAGAGCATAGCATCTTTCCAAATGCAATTGTACAAGGATAGTCTGAGATCAAATGAGTAGACACAAAGTAGCCACGCAAAATTGACTGGGAGACCTGGGAGGGCTATGGGTGGTTTACCGCATCCTGCAGAGGTTCGTAATACTGGAACTGGTAAATCCATAAAAGCCCCCAGCTAGCCTCACCTAAGCGCTATTTTTAACCCAAATGATGGCGAGTTGCTCTCAAACGACCTGTGACATTTCTCCCTCGGGGGCCATTTAGACGCCAAGGCGTTTTTTGGGCTGCGGGGCAAAGGGCTGTGCTGGGCCATGAAACATCACTGCTTCACACTTTAAAAACAGGTCCTCACCAGTAACCAACCCTTGACAGGCTTAATAGCCAAAGCCTATAGACATTATCCTTACTTTGTTGTCTATGGCCTTGATATTGCAGCTGTAGGCACCGTGGTAAATAAGGCTCTAAGCCCGGTCTGTAGTTTCACCCGATGTAGCTGCTCAACAACACTGGCGCTTGAAGGTGCACGCCCATGGCCAACTGGCGGTGCATCACGCCGGTGAATATTGATGTGGGTATTATCTTGATCATTGGCCAACGTTCTTTTCCTCGCAAGGATCAACAAATGAAATTACTCTCCTTGGTAGTCCGAAACCCGCTTCCTGCATTCGACGGTCCCCTTGGCCCCCAACATGGCCGATGGGGCTGCTAATAGTAAGGCTGTGCCTGCAAGCTTGCTTTTTCACCAATTTGAGTCTTCAGTCCGGCTATCTTCCAGACATAAAACAGCTGTTGGCCTCTCGCTGTTTGATTTTTATTTCTTCTTGAGAATTGTACTTGAACCCTCACAAGCAAGCTAGCATATTCTGTCTTACACTCCAAAATGCAGATGATTTCGAGCATTGCGCGTTTTATCCAGGTAAAAATATTTTGTGAAAGCTCTCTGCATGTGGTGTTGACATCAAGCTAATCAATGATTGAGTAGATTCTTTTCAGCATTGTTGTGCTGGGTCTCTCCATCACTCTTGCAAGGCAACAGAAGTACGGCAAGGTCCCGTCTCAGACTAGCTACGCTGCTTTCACTGGAGCTCTCGGTATCATTGCTTCAGTAGTTGGTATTGTCTCCCTTCTTGTCGATAGCCTAAGGGGTGTCATTACATGGGTTCTTGATGGTGTAACCGGTATTGCTCTTTTAGCCGCCGGCGTCGTAAGTTAACCTACCGTGCATACCACTACATCATGATATGTACTTATAATAATCTAGGCTTTCTCAGTGGCCCTTAAGGGTGTTGACTGCAATAACACTTCTACTGATGGACCTACTTGGGATAACCCTCTCATCAGCGGAGGCTGCTACGAAGACAAGGACATCAAATGGTGTTCTGACAAGCACAAGGTCCATAGCCGCTGCGTGACTGCTGAGGCTGATGCTGCATTTATGTTCCTGGCATTCCTTGCTTGTATTGGTGTGCTGGTCATCTCTTTCCTTTTCCGCCGTAACTAGACAGCCGGTCCCCTGAATGCTGCTATGGGTATTCGCTCGGCACAATATTCAACTGGTGGCTTTTGGCAGCACTTGAAGCCCACCGGATGCTGAAAAGAACTAATACTGATTCGAATTATTGTTCCTTATTGTCAGGTGGGACTAGGCTATAATCACTGGTATTCTCTCGTTCTATAGCCAAAGGCGCTTTTGCGATATTGGATTCAGTTAATAACCGGCAACGCGTCGTTTTATTTTCAACGGACAACCAATTATCATTTCAAGTATCAATCTATGAAAGGAGAAAAAATTCCCAAAAAAATACAACACACATTAAACCGTCACATTCACAGCACCATCCAGTTATTCTTTGTCCAAGACCTACTGTCCGCGTTGGTTGGGGGCAGCATTGCTGTCGTAGTCCGAGCTGTGCACGCGGGGGTCCAGCTTGTTAAGCAGGTTGAAGCTGTGCGGGCCGGAGCTTCTTCTCCTGCCAGTGGACTCAGGCGCATCATAGCTGCTGCCGCCGGCTGTGGCGCCACCGAAGCCTTGTAGACCACCGCGGTTTTCAATCTCAGGATCAGCCCGGTTCTCCATTTGCTTAGCTACGTTGGACGAACGGGTGTTGTGGACCTTGGTGCCGCTGTCCATGGCGTTGCTGCCAGTGGTACCGTAGTTGGAGCCGTAGCCGCCAGTTTGGCCGGTGGATGCGACATTGGAGGTCGGGTCACCTCCGTAAGTTCCGCGGTCATCTGAAGCGGGTAAGCTGTACCGTTCTTGGATCTGGTTGGATATTATGATTTCCTTACCCAGATTGCTCTCAGCACGGGGTTCCGTCTTGCTAGCCATGTTGGAATCGTGAAGGCCAGCATTCATATTGCCGGAGCCATAGCCTCCAGTGGAGCCAAAGCCGCTGGACTCGGTACCGAGATCCCCAGTACGAGCCTTCGAGCCAAATGCATCAGAGTCCATGGTGGATGCACCATAGTCTGAGTGGCCCTTTCGGGAATCGTCTTGGGTACCGCCATAACCACCCAAGCCAGTGTCACCCTGACCCCTTTTAGAGTCGGGGTGAGCGTCGAAGCCGTAATTGGGCATTCCGGCACCGGTTGAGCCGTAGGTGTTACGAGGTTCTATTGAGGTTAGCTTATGACAGCTTCTTATTGAGGGTTTATAGTACCATCCACTCTGTTTGTCATTTTGGAAGAGTCGTGATGGGTACCTGAGCCCGAGCCGCGGGAGCCATAGCTGCTGGAACCGGTGGTGGTAGGACCGTACGTCTCGCCAGAGCTCATTGTGTTACCCATCTTGGAGTCGTAACCGCCTGAGCCATAGTTGCCAGTACCAGTGGTTGTTGAGCCATAAGCGTTGCCAGTGCCTATCTCTGTGTTAAAATATGCAATAACTGTGGATAGTATGGGTGCTCTGACCCTCCATCTTGTTACCCATCTTGGATTCGTGGCGTGCGCGAGATCCATTACCACCACTTGGACCATAGCTTTCCGAGCCTATGGCAGACGGATTGAGGTTGCTGGAACCATAGTCCTGGGTGCCTGTGTTGGAAGAACCATAGCTGTCACGGACATCTTTAGGGTATGAGTATTAGTTAAATTAGTCAAGAAAAACATTTAAACTGACCCTCCGCCCGATTTTCCATCTTAGACGAATCTTGGCCGGATTCCTTATTCTCCGAGTGAAGATGGCCGGTCATGACATCCTTGACTTTGTGCATCAGGTTCGACATGGCGAACTTTCTATGGGTTAAGGAAGTAAAGGGGAGAGGAAGAGGAAGTTGAAGCTAGAAATTGAATTATGGGCTTTGTTAATTTCAGGTCTCCGAGATTCTCTATGATGAAAACCAAGAGAAAAAACATGCCAATTGACGGATTATATGTTCAGGTCGGCCATTTTATTTCGACCCACTCATTTGCTAGTTCGCTGCTCTCGGGACTCTGTGACGACATACCATGGGGTAGAACTGCGGATAAGAACCAGTCAGACACGACTTAAGGTCCATTGTTCTCTCCATGGGTCGTCATGATGTACCGGTGGCTCGATGCAGAATGCTGATAGGCATATATCTTAAGTACTCAGTATCCGCCAAGCCGTCCATGTCATCAGTCGTCATGTTCCGGATTGGCCAGAGCACGCCACTGGGCAAGGATACCTAGTACATACCCGCGTCAAAAGGTCATTGAGCAGCTCAGAGTTCTAGACGGTCAACCAGGGTTGGCTGAGAGCTACTTCCATGGCTTCTTGGCCATGGTGCTTCCAGCTTGGTAGCCCTCACGATACGGTACGGTCGGTTAAGGCCGGTACCGTGCACCCTCCGTAAGCGAAAGATGTATGTTTTCGTTGTTTCACTGGGTCTGTCTTTGTTGCGGTTCTTCGGCCCACGTTTCTAGAACGTTATTCTGCAGCCGGCCGGCCCCGTAGATCACCTGGAACACGTCATGCGGGCCTCGAGTCATTTTACCATATACGCTAGACTGCCTTGGGAAAAGTGGATCGACCCTATCGCGGGTCAGGTCAGTATGCATCTCAAAAGTTCTAGATATTGTCAGGTGGACCTCAAGATCTGGCACTGAGTTCTTGATTAGAAGAATTGTGAGCTGTCACGTTGTGCAAAAGCCACTACAAAATGCCGACGTGGTTGCCCGAAAGCATGATGGCATGATCGACGGAGGATGCTGGCGGGAGGACTGGCTTCAGCGGTGAGCCAAACATGGTACTGGATCAAGTGGGCTGAATAGGAGCTCTATACTCCGTCCATGCTAAGGATTATTTTAGCGGCAACTCCTTGCGCTCTAGAAACCTGATAGCCCCAATCTAACTAAAACCACCCTATCTTAAACCCATAAACCACCGAAAAATGCCTCAGGCAATCAGAAATGGGGCGCCCGCCACATGACCGGGGCGCAATGCCGTCACAAGGGAGTTACGTAATCCGTTAGTTCACCTCCCCTTCTCCATCCCAAGTGACTTCACCAACTCCTTCCGCCATCACCTATATTCTCCCCCTTTGGCCTCTGCGTGTGTGGTTGTGGCCCTCGGTTCGCTCTGACCAGCGGTGCTGCTCATTGTCTTCGATGAGTGGCCGCCTGCTCACTTGCCGCCAACCGTGGGATTGGTAAACATTACGGGTGTGTCAGCGTTGTCATACAACGAGTTACCAAACATCCTCAATCGTGCCCCTCGATCGTCCATCTTTCTCCCGTCCAATTTCCTTTTCATCTATTGCGTACCTACACCTTCAGGCCTGTCTGCCCAATATGCGGCCACCACGCCTTCTGATCGTTTGCTTCTGCCTAATCTTCTTCCCCATCTTCCTCACCCTCTTTTCCGCGCTTTCTTCACCTACGGTAGCGTCCCCGAATACGCTCGCTGGTCGGACGTCCGGGTTGCACGCCCTATTTTCCTTCAACATTCCCTCCTCACTATTCCCTCCGTCGGCGATCATCAGCCTCACCGATGACAACTCGACCTTTTTCCTAGCCCGCCCTGCGGCATTTGGCCCGCTTTTACCCGGCAAAGGTCTGAGCGGTCAGCTTTGGGTAGGAAGCGGCTTTGGTGAAGGCGGCCTGGCCGCTGGGGCAGAAGGGGAGCTGGGCTGCTCTGATATTCCTGGCTGGAGCGAGGGCAGCGGTCACAAGAACCAAGACTCGGCCCCCAGGGCCAGTGAACAGAAATCCGGCACTGGTGCAGTGAGCGATATGCCCGTCTCACAGAACCGCGCCCGTCTACCAACACAAGCTGAGGCTACCCGGCAGTACGATCGAGGTGATGCCGCAGCTGCACCCTCGTTGAACGACGGCACCGACGATCACTTGCACCATCCGCTGACCGATTCCGATGTGTCAGATACTGGAGCAGCTCAGAAGTACGGAGACTACGTCCAGACTAAATCGACACACGCCGATATCCAGTCGCTACAGGAGACTGCCGAGATCCAGGGCAATGTTGTGTTACTGAGCCGTGGTGGCTGTGGCTTCCTTGAGAAGGTCAAGTGGGCCCAACGTCGTGGAGCTATTGCAGTGATTGTCGGCGATGATACCCGAGGCGGCAACTTGGTTACCATGTATGCGCGGGGTGATACTTCCAATGTCACCATTCCAGCCCTGTTCACTTCCCACACCACTGCACACCTTCTGTCGTCGCTAGTTCCTGCGCACTCCGGAGCAACCACTTTTGGCGAGGCCTTGAAAGCCTTACAGGCCAAGGTCTCTGGCCAAGCCAACGTGGATGCTCAAAACCCGGCGAAAGTTACAACTACCCTGGCGACGACAGTGCCAACTTCAACACCCTCTTCTACGGCCAAGGCGCAGCCTGCTATTGCTTCAAAGTCCGGTGGTGGATTCTTCCGTACTCTCGGGTCGCTCTTTGGCTTATGCAGCAAGCATGGAAGCTCAGGGCACCAAGAGGACAGTCGTCGCCCTCCGAGCAGCGGCAACATCGATTGGTTAACCCTGGGCTCCTGGGAGAAAACCGAGTCTCGATCGGGATCCTCCAAAGACTCTACAGATCCCAATCGTCGCAGCCGTGACAAAGTTGATGATAATTTGAACTATCAGAAACTCGAGCTGTCATCCGAGGATGATATCGGTGGTGATGATTTTGTCATCGGTGTACAGGACTGGAGAGACCCTGACTTGATGCCGCCAAGGAGCAGCACGCTCCCCACACCGAGTACCTCGGTGAGTGGTAGGGATAGTGCAAAGACGTCTGCCCCGGATACAGACATGGCATCCACATCCAATCTGCTTCGTGGTGGCAGCATCACTCCAGGAAGTGGTGAATACCAAAGCATTGACAAGTCCACTGGTAATGTTGGTGACGCTCATTCGAAGGGTTTTGAGAAGGACTCCAACACTGGAAATGCAGGGTCCGATCCCTCTGGCAAGGGCTGGTTCTCAAGCCACTTTGGCTGGAGTGATGATCTGACGCAGCCTGCCCAGCCTTCTTCTTTGGCATCTACTCACAGCGCTACATCAAACCAAAAGACGCAAGATCCAGCTCATTCATCAAGCCGCCCAGCCACCATGTTGTTAGAGCACGAAGGTCTTTGGGTCACGTTGACACCTACAAGCATGTCAACAAGCCCATTCTTCGATACTCTTCTGGTTTTGGTCATCAGTCCGTTGTTGACATTGACTGTGGTCTATGCCTTGCTGTTACTGCGATCTCGGATTCGACGTCGTCGGTGGCGCGCACCGAAGTCAGTCGTTGAGCGTCTCCCTGTCCGAACGTACCACACTATTGCTAGTACTTCCTCATCATCCAGCTCCAGCTCTGCAGGACCCTCCAGCCCGGGACCTGTCTCGCCAACTTCCCCACTTCTTGGCAATGAAAGCCGGTCGAATTATTCTCGGCCGAACCGATCGCGCTCTCAAACGATTGCTGGTATTTTCACTGATTCCTCTATGCTGCCCAAGGAAGAGAAGTCGACGAGTCCGCAGTCTGGCTCAACACTCTGGAGACGCAAGTACACTGGAAGACAAGTCGAATGTGTCGTCTGCCTGGAGGAATATGTCGATGGAGAAAGCCGGGTTATGAGCTTGCCATGTGGCCATGAATTTCATGCGGAATGCATGTGAGTACCCCGACGTTTGTTTTGTGCAATAATGTCCTGGATACTGATTTCGTATTTAGTACACCTTGGCTTACGACTCGCCGACGAACCTGCCCGATCTGTAAGGGCGACGTTGTTCGCTCGATGGCTCATTGTCAACCTGGCGATGCTCGCGAGCATTCCCCCGACCTCCAGCCACAGGAAGCATACCACCGATCTGACACATCTTCTGTACCCGTTTTGATTGCCGGCGTCGACGATGACGATACCTCGGATACTGAACAGAGCGTTGGACTTGTCTCTACCCACTCGAGCTCTGCCCCGCAATCAAGCTGGCGCAATCTCGCTTCTCTCAGCTTCTCTGCACTCAGCGGTGATACCATCTGGCACCAGGCCCGTGCGGACCGGAACAACCGCTAACAATACTATTGATTTCTTGTGTTTATTCTTTTCTGTCTACTTCACCTGTCCAGCTGTTGGTAGGGCTTTGCTTGAATTCTTTGACGCATGCTGTATTAGCGATCGTTTGATTCCCTTATGACTTGAATTTGCGGGGCGTTGAGCGGGTACATTTGGAGTGCTAGGCGGTTGCGAAGCATCTGCGAGCATTCTTGAAGCGGCTGGGATATACCGCGGGTCAATCGTTTACGAACATGTTTCTTCTTAGGTAGAAGAACATTCGAATGGATACCATTGCTGCTCTTGCTTGCCTTCAGTTCCCTACTACCAGCGCTGCTATTGGATTTCACTGTGACTACGCTATCTGCTCAGCCGGTGCAATGTAGATTTCCTTCATGGTCGTACTCCATGCCAATTTATCTGCAACATGAATGCCTAGGGCCTAGGGCAAAGTTGGCCATGGGGTGGCGGTGCTTCTTTCCTGGGCGTTCCCTTTCCTTGTGTGACCCCCCTGCTTGAGAAACAACGCCTCCTTACAGATCTCTATCCCTATTGTTCGGCGTAAACATTCCCCGCGATATCCCTGACGACCCTCTGTGCATGAGCACACCAGTCGCGAACGAGCCCAACTCGCGGGATCATGTCTCGATCCAACGGCAAAAGCCGCTCAGCCTCATGGCCAGCCTTGGCGCATGCGAGGTACCAGTACTTCGATCAACTGGCTCGGTCCAAATACACTATTTCCATCTAGCGCCGGCGCTCCTTACCTAAGAGCTGCTCCACAGCTCCAAAGAGAATCTATCCTGCGTTGTTGACCAGAACATCAATCTTGTGCTCTGATGACTCCAGAATATCCACGAGGGTCTCTATGACGGCAAGATTGTCAACGTCAAAGGCGTGCCATTGGCCGCCGTGCGACTCGACTTCCGCAAATCAATCTGGAGTGCAGGACGGCTGTCGCGAGGTCGCAATGACAATATTTCTGGGCCTCTCGAGTGAGAGCAAGACCTAAACCTGAGGAGCAGCGGTGATTAGCCAGGTGAGTGGACGGTATGGCTTGGTGAAGGTTGGAGTAGACATGCTGATTTGGGAACCGATGGAATTCCAGGGAATGAGGCAAGAAATATATACTCAGTTTTGTTGAATTAAATGTTGCTGTCCACGATTGATATCTTTTTTGCTCCTTGAGACAAGAAGATCTAAAGGCCCTTTGTACCTCATGCTTGGTCTTTTGGCTGCTCTCCTGCACCCTGTCGGGTGGTTGGAGTAGACGTTGACTTGGGGGCAATTGCGGAGTTTACTGTGGGCCGGGCCGGATCTAGCTGTTGGGGCATGCTTCATCTCCCTCGATGGCAACGGAGGAAGTTAGGGGCCGGGCTAGCCACCAGGCTCCACATGGTATCGTGCACGGCTTCTGCATACTGTAGGTATCACGCGTTACGATATCTTTCGAGTAGTTCCTTTCGGGTTCGGCATCTCATCGGCATGCCGAAGACTCGGCGGGGGAGACTCAATGCATTTTCCAGAGCCAGCCAATCAGCAAAATGGGTCTAGCACCCTCCCAGACCCACTCGTCGCGTGAATAACGAGTCCATATACTTCACATACTTCACATACTTCACATAGTGCTGCGACGCCGTCAAGACGGGCGGGGCCGTATCTTTGGAATATTTATAAGTGATAATACGCACTCACCGAACGCTCTTACTTCGTGATTTCAACGCACTCCTCCCCCCAAATTCCCCGCCATCAACTCCGGTTTCTCGCAACAAGATGGCGGAACGCAAGCGCAAGAAGCGTGAGTACATCATCCGTCTACATGAATTGTCTTTGCAAGCATTTTGTCCGACGGCTTTGTCGGGTACTCACATATAATGCATAGAGCGGAGAAACTGGGTCAGTCTCGCAAAGTTCGCCGCTGGTGAAGCTGGCGCGCTCGTGGCTGAGTGTGCCCCAGCAATGGAGCAGGAAGCTGAAATGGGCCCGCAGTCGTCGGTTGCAGCAGTTTCTCGCAGCGGTACGCAGAAATCTTGCACTTCTGTCCATGATTTAGGAATGCATCAGGTCCGTGTCAACACATAGCCATCATTGAATGTCGTCGATGAATTGTCACGACCATCTAGGCAGTGGGTTGCTTCGGTCCAACCCCAGCTGAACATGAGGCTGTGGGATCCACTAGTGATTTCCAGGGCAAAAGCCGGGTTTGTTTATGGAGATTGTGTTAACAAGAGTGTTAGCGAGAGCAAATGCTTGCTGCATTGTCTGGTGCAGATCAGGTTAGTAACAACCTCTTTGGTGTGGATGGGTCGCATGTATGGCAAAACTAACGCTTGCTACAGTCCCTCGTTCCGGTAAGTTATTGACACTGTGATACTCCAAGGGTACCTTGCATCGCGGACTTAGTTGATAGAAGCCTTCACAGCAGATCAGTCAGACGACTCTGTCTGAGATAGCGTCCCGTGAAAACCACAGACTTGCCCCAAGGCAGTCGGCACAGGATCAAGAAGCTCGCTTGGAATCCCCGCAGAACCAGCAGGGACCGACAAGTATTAAGCCAGTGCCCGTTCACCCTTCTCCTTCCCTTCCCTCCTTCACCCTCATCATCCATCCCCCCACTCCCGCCTCGTCCCCCTCCATCGTTACCGACCCTTTCTCCCTCCCCATGGCATCTTCAGATCCCTTTGGTCCAGTGTGGGCGGGGAATCAGAGCGTCATGTATCAGGGCATGCCCGAAAATCTCGTTCCTCCTGGGGCTCCAGAGCGCCCTGCACGCGCGTCTGCATTTCCAGGGTTTCAACTTCCTCACCCACCTCCCCTTTTACCTGGTTCTCAAGTCCCATCAAACATGTTCCCCGTTGGCCATGGATATTCTCACCCAGGACCTGCTTATCATTTCGCTCCTTCTCAGGGTGCACCCCCCATCTGCCCTCAGCTTCAAACTTATCATCCTTTCTATGCCCCCCAGGGTCCTCAGGGACCAGTGTACTATGCACCACCGGGTCACATTGCTCTCGGTCCCAGTTTGAGCATGCCACATGAGGCAGCGTATGGACAGGCTTCTTTCCAACAGGGCTTCAACCAATATCCGCACCCGGGTATGGCACAGATGACCCAACAGTTTCAGGGCATGAGTGTACCATCTACCGGCCGCAATTTTCGGCGTGGTGCCGGACGTAGCTCTCAGTGGCCACGTCGTAACATGAGTATGGCGGGTGAGAGCTCTGTTAGCACTTCTGAGGTGGCCAATACTCAGACCTCCACCCAATCTACCGTATCTCACGCAAGAATCGAGCCTGGGCTGAGCGTGAACGGCACCTCTGGAACCTTCACCAGTCGAGCTCACCGGCCATTGATACCAACGGTTGCTGAATTCCGGCCCGCATCAGCTGGTGAAACACAGACGAACGAAGAGCCAATTGGCAGAACCGGTGAGACACACGTCTCTCAGAGACAGCAATCGGCGATGCCTGCTTTGGGTACTGGTCAACCTTCCAAGTCTCGAATGGAATACATTACGGAGGACCTCGCTCGTGCTCCGGGGCCGAGCCTTTACGGCTCGCGCCGACTCATGCCCTCCATTCCAAACGTGGCACCCTTCGACCCGCGTGAGTCGAGTCGAACAGAATCAATGTTGCCCACCGTCGAAAGCAGCCCTGAGAGAGAAAGACGTCCTGCCCGACGCGAATGGAGTACTAACCCATTCGAAGCTCCTCTGGAAGACGCCCGCCGGAAGGAGACAGGCTCTGGAGATGTCTCCTACTGGCAGAACACTGAGCAGCAATCAGTTGTTCCGCATGAAGACCTGTTGATTGCCCCTATTAGTCCCCCCCTCCATGAGCAGTACCACGAGCACCAGGGCCGCCAGCCACGCTTTCAATACCTCGACCAGAGCATCGTGGTTGCTGGTCCTCGAGTACAGTCAGAGAACAGCTCACTGCAGACTACACCGTTTCAGCAGAGGTCATATGATCGCGGTGAAATAACCACTCCTCAGGCTGTTGACTTTCCGAACCTTGACCGCATCAGCCCCTTTACTCCGTCGGGGGTTGTTGATCCTTCCACGCCTGTGTCTATCGAGCCCGTCAGAAGACGTCTGGGGCCCATGCTCTACGTTCACTCAGATGCCAGTGACTGTAGCGAGGCAGTCCAGGTGGGTACGCTGGAATATGAGGCAAAGGTTCGCGAGATCGATGAACGTGAGACGGAACTGCTGGAGCTGGAGAGACAGGAATCCGAGAGGATTGCTGCAGAGAGACTCGAATGGGAGCGCCGCCAAGCTGCTCGATATGATTACAGCCAATTCGTTCGAGCGCCACGACAGACTGGAGAGCGACATGCTGACAAGATACGCGTGCTGGAAGAACGTGCGGTTGCCTCCGCTGATGCTGAGTACAACAGAGTCATGACCAATGCGAACGACCCCTTCTGGTTGGCTAATCCTACTCCTCAACTGCCGCATGCCCACACTCGAGCCGCCAACCCAGCGAACCAGGGACTGGTCTCTACTCTTGAAACGGCTCTTAGAAACTCGGCCAGCTACAGGGACGGCTACTCTAACTTCCAGAATGGAAACGTCAGTGGAACAGCCGAGGTCCCAGGGTGCCTCCCCCGTCACCAGCCCAGCTGGAGGAACCGCCCGCAAAATCGCATAGTTACGGCCCGGGAAGATCCCGAAGTTATGAATGACCCAGAGGCGCGGCACAACTGGCTGAGCAATGCTTGTGAGGTGCCGTACATGGGACCTACCTCCATGGGCAGAGACCCTTGGCCGCGTTCCCCCGCCTTGCAGCCACTGGCTCCCATGAGAAACCGTTCGCCCGCGAGACCCTTTATTCCATTCAACCCTCTCTCGGGGGCTCCCATGCCTTCAGCCCTAGGTTTTGTGGCTCCGACAAACGCTCATATGCAGGGTGCTTATGTTCAAACCCCTATCATTCAACTTGCAGGCGCTCCTGTCAATGCGCCTACCCAACCGGCCGCCATGAGCTGGGCAGAAAGCCGCCGTATTCGAGGTATTCCTCCTCGCGGGCCAAACAGTCTGGCGCGTCAGGCCGCGTTGACCCGCCACGGCTCTCAGAACCCCGACGGTTCTCCTTCGCCCCTGCCGCGAAGCCAGCACCTTTAGATTGTGCATTTTCATACCTCGCTGCTATGACAGCCGAATTTAAGTGAATAGCAGATCGAAATTTGATCTGTGATTATCAAATCCATTTCTGCAACATACGAACGATGAGAATACGCAATGACATACACATGAACACATGGAATGACGAGATATGGGGACGATACGAGATTATGGTGGAGATGGACGGGGATGATATTCATGTTTCATAGGTAATACTGTGTGCCGTATGGCATATGCCACGCCCAGTGTTTTTTATTCTTATCTTATTTGACCCTTGAAGAGGAGGCGGAGCGTGATGTGGAAGGGATTCTTTCCCCTCCCTCCCATGCACTGCTACCACTTCGCGGATGCCCACATGTTGCTAACTCAATATTCTTACTCACAAATTGCTGTTTCGAGCTTCCAGTAAAGTCCACTAAGGTGCATGGTAAAGTGTATGTTCCTGCTGCTTTTGCTTGGCGATAGTCACTGGTGCCACGCGACATGGATTGCCCTGATTCCCGTTCATCCAGAATGGTAATTAGAATGCACTACCATTCCAACAACAGACCTTTTACAAACAGCCGGAGGCAACCAATTTTCAAGGAACACCTTTATAGACATATTATTGCGGCACTGCTAGCTGAAGGATATGAAAGAAGAAAGTCACCCGGCGAGAACACGAAGAATGGTGGGAAAAGCATCTATGCGCCAAGCCAGCTGCAACCATTACAGCGCAGGTACATTCCCAGCTCTCTCCGTCTAGAACATCTTTCTACGCAATCAACAACCAGCGCGGAATATTGAAAGCTCAGATAGCAAGAAGGTTGGAAAGAAAAGAAAGCACGCCCACTTGGAAGAGAGGTGCTGCATCACATCGAAGGGAAAATATAAGGTAAAAGACGAAAGCATCATAGATTAAGGGGATAAGGAGCCGCGAAAAGCTCGCGAAGACACGGGTAATCAGGGAAACAACGAGGGGAAAGAAAGAAAAGCGCAGGCCCCAATAACTCGCCAAGACGCCATATAAAGTGTGCGGAATGTGTTCAGAGCCATATTACAGAGGAAAGGGCCATGAAGTAAATAGATAGAAAGATGGATGAGAAGATTTCGTACAGGGAGACAGGGGATAGAAACACAGTCTCGTTAGATCTAGCAAGACACGAGGTTGATGTGATGGTCATTCAGCGCCGCGCATGCGAGCATGGTGCGGTGCGGGTGGAAGGCCGTGCTGGCGATGGGGGAGGAGCGGTTGTGGTGGAGGAAGCTCGAGTACGGCTCAAAGGTGGAGAGATAGGTACCGTCGACGTTGAAGGTCTTGACCTCGTGGCGGTTTGTGCCCCTGTTAAGAAGGTTAGTCGCAGAATACTCTGAGTGTTGTGTGGAGGGGGCATGTACATGCTGAAGACTGGGGCGTGTTCGTGGACGCTCAAGGTGCGGAGGGTGTTTTTGGTTGCATAGATGGTAGAAAGCGCGCTGTCCATGCGGAGATCCCACAGGCGGATCTCGCCATTGCGGCTACCTGAGATGAGCTCTCGCAAACCGCCACGCTGCATGTGGACGTTGGTGATCCACTGCTTGTGTTCGCGCCAGACCTTCACCATGGAGGTGGTTGGCTTGAGGCGCTGGTCGAAAACGCGGACGGCGCCGTCACCGAAGCCAGCGACAAAAATGTTGCCAGCAACTTGGTCAGACGTCAAGGAAGTGATACAAGAGCCGGAGCGGGCGGGGATGTCCTGTGAACAAGAGCCATGGTTAAGAACGGCATTCGAAGCTCGGGATTAAGAAGGTTCATGACTTACATTAGTGCAGACTTCAGTAGCTGCGTTCCACACTCGAATCACCTTTACGTCTCCTGCAACCAGAGCTTTCCCTTGTCCCTGTTGCCAGTCAAGCACAAGGCCTGCATTCCGGTTGCTGGGAATCAGTTCGGGCAAGGCCCGGAAAGCGGTCACGATCTCAATGCTCTTCGCCGACTCGTAGTGGCGGAAAAGCTTTAGCACACCATCAGAAGATCCAGTCAACAGGAGGGCCTGATCATCCTCATTGATGTAGCGAACTTCGTTGATCTTCGATCCCACAGGGTTGCCATTGGAGAACTGGTTCAGCCGCTTATGATTCTGCCAATCCCAGATCCTGCACGAGGAAATAAAGATTAGCAATAGGAAAGTAAGTTGCATTTCTATTTCAACTTACGCAATGGTATCCCGATCATCCGCCACGGCAAGGTGATCCTCGAATTGATGGAAGCACATCTTCAGCGGTTGGCTGCTATTTGACAGCAGAGTGATCGAGTTATCCCACCGGCTTGTGCCGGCCTTACCCTTCAGAGGCTGTGTCTCCGCAATGATCTTCTCATTGCGGCTGCGTCGCCAGAGTCGCGCGTTGTAATCCGAACTGCCAGGCTCGTCGGGTTCGTTGGGTTTCATCTGGGGCTCCCGGAAATACTTTTCGATGGTAAGTAAAGGGTCATCATTATCCTGGGCGTCCACGGCGGACTCGACGGGTTTGTAAATGAAGATTGGGATTACCTCTGTTGACCAGTCTAGGAATCTGCTTTTCAATGGGATCATCGGTGCCACCTCTGGGTTCCTAGGAGCAAAGCCTCGAGACGTCGGAGTAGGAGCTTGGTTGTAAGCAGTTGCCGGGGCTACCATGTCGTTCACCTCTGGGGGACGAGTCCACTCAGGAGGAGCGCGGCCGCGTGGAGTCATAGGCATGCGACTCTTGGAGGAGGGCGAGGGAGGAGTAGAGGTTTCTGAGGATAAATCGGTCATAGAGCCACCGAAAGCGAGGTTCTTCAGGGAGGCGGCAACACTGGCGGTGCGCCTGAACCCTAATGAAAGATAGCCTTCTTGCTTGGCAGGCACTGTGGTAGATGATGGGGGTGTTGAGGGCGGTGCTAATTTCTTCGTCTCTGATTGTTCTTGAACCTGGTACCGTTGTGACATATGGCTTGTGAGATCCAGGATCTCAATTCTGATTTTGTCAGCAAGAGTCGACAGTGGTGACTCCAGAAGAGCTAGGTGGATGTAATCAACGATTATGCCGGCGTCCTGGGCAATGTCAGGGTGCGGGTCAACAGAGAGGGTCAAAACCTGTTTCCAAATAGTTCCGAATGTTGTGTTCCGAGACAACTGCGTCTGCTTTGTATCGGAGACCAGGTCACCCTTTTTGGTCTCGAGCCGGCCAGTCTGAGACGTGGCGCTCTGCAGACGGTGGATGAGGGATCGTTTCTCATCCTGCAGTTCTTCATATGCAGCCACCACAAACTTGTTCTGATGACGCTTGACAAAAGTCGAGAAGAAGATAATGAGCTCCTTTCGGACAAGCACGCTACCATCCGCTGCCATAGGCAAGACCGCCAGAGCCAAAGACTCCTCGATCTGGGCCACCTGGTCAGTCAGGTCAGGGATACCAATGAATGTAGTGACTGCATGCAGCATAGCAGCGCGAACTTCTGGAACAGGGTCGAAGTTCAATTCACAAAGTCGCGCGGGGGCTGCGCATCGAATGCCCATCCACTTAGCTTCCGGGAAGTCACACCAGAGCATGCTGAGGCAAAGGCATGACCACTGTCGCAGCAAGGGATTTTCAACGTCACCCAGATGTCTCAAGCACGAGTCAAATAATTCACCAGAAAGACACACGTTCTGGCCTTGAGGATAGCTCTTGCAAAATATGGAGACAATGAAGGCGCACATGGCGCGGTGCTCGCTGGCATTTCCCACAGGGATGGGAGAAGATGGGTTGAGAATCGAGATAAAGTAGTGGATACCATTGTCTTTGAGCAGATCGTTCTGAACCGTGTGATCCACAGCCATGATCCGAGCCCAGATGAAAACCATGACAGGCTTCAATTCTTGGGCAGCTGACTGCAGCAGCTTGACAACGTATGGGAAGATACCAATGCTCAGTGCCAGGTGGACGGCCCATGGACCCAAATCCAAAAATTTGCTGAGCAAGATCAACGCACGCAGTCGATGTGCCTGGCTGAGAAGCACCTGCAAGACAATAGGTAGCTGGTCCGGCGGGTTCTTCTCGGTGGGACCAGACGAGAGATAAACCTCAAATGCAGTGAGCTGCTCGGCGAAGAACGTGGAATGCTGATATTCGTACTGTCGGCGGCCTTCCTCTTGATCGATCAGGGCAGGCAATTGTGACAGCACCATCTCCACCGCAAGATCCCAACTCTTCCAGAGGGGGTGATGATGCGTCTCGGGGAGTTCGGGCGAGGAGATGGGATGACATTTGTAGGTGCGCATGATGCGCTCGCTAAGCAAGAAATTGCGAAACAGAGCAGCGACCATCAGATCTTGTCGGAAAAGCTTCTTGAACAGAGTGCGAGGCAAAGTGTTCCATGCGATCGTATCAGTAATCGCTGTGAAGATCCAATTAAGCTCTCCGAGCGGACTGCGACGATCTTGAAGACGCCCAGGGACTCGGAAATCATCGATAGAGATATCAGTTCGCAAGGGGTTCTGCAGAATGAAAAACCGCAGAGCAATTTCAATCGGAGTAGTCAGGCAACATGTGAAGAGATCGGCAGGTAGATCGGGATTTGTTGGGAGAGACTCGGTCTTTTGACATGCCGCAAGAAGGATGCAATCGCCATAGTTCTGCACAATGGCGTTGGGGTCGCGTTTCTTCGCCTCCGCATTCTCCTTCTCGTGCTTCTCCACAAACGTATGGAAGTTTTGAACAATGTTCCCCGCATGTGATACGTCGAAAACGAACAGACTGGGGCCAGCTAGCCAAGATTGCAGGTCGTAAAGAGGTACAGGGATATACTGGGTGTAGTTCTTGTTGAACACCCAGATTTCACCCGACTGTGTGGGCAACGGCACTCCGTGGCCATTGTAATGTAGAAGCACTCGCTCGTCCTTGGCATTCCGACGTAAAGAGATGCAGAATTTTTTGGTCTCATCGACCGATGGATCTAGGTATTGCTTGTATCGGGTGCGAAGACTCAGCGTCTCATACTGTTCTTGCAATTTCTTGCCGATCTGCTCCATGATCTTGTTCTGACCCCCGCCGGTGGTCGAGGTGGGATCCACCCAACATTCGAGCTTGGCGGTTGGGTTTGTCTTAACCACATCGGGGGGATCAACGCCGATGTTCAGACATATTGCGAGGGCTGCAGATACGGTTTTTAGCCTGTCCTTCATGCGCCAGTCCTGGCTCGGCCAGCTTCCGGCGGGATCGCGGGGAATTCCGTTCGTCTCGTGGCGTTTCTCTGTGAAATACATGTAGAAGTTCTGGAAGGAATTTGGTCTCAGCTTGGAATTGTAGCCACTCCCCAATCACCGGCACATGCTTACCGAGTGCAGAATCTTGAGATATTCGCTGGAGGTGTATTCCTCCTGCCATCCGTGCCGCATAGCAAAATCTTCTTCATCCTCACCCGGTATGTTGTCGAAAGTGACGCGACTAGGCCCATAATCACTTCTTGCTCGCTTCAGCATCGCTGGTCGACTGCTCTCCGACCTCCGAGGGGACGGTCGTCGAGGCGCCTCGTCCAGCGCTAGCACGGCATTCTCCCCACTGGAGCTCGTAGGACGAGCTGGCGGTGTCAGCGATGACGACTTTTGCTCGATCGTAGTGAATGAACGATGATGGCTGCTAAATGGGGCTGGAGATCGTTCGCGTGCGGGGATGGTTGTTTCCAGCTCAGGTTCAAACGCGACCCGGACCGATTTATTGAGGCGGCGGGGTTCGGTCGACCCGTTGGTCACCGGCTGCTGGGAGGTTTCTTCCATGTTTGCGGTGGGATCCCTCATGTTGTATAATCGGTCATCGTGTTACGCGAAAGGTGGGGGATTCGAAAGTCGCGGGGGGAGTAGGCAGCTCAAAAGCGTGAGGAACTCCAACCGTTATCTCCCCGATGGACTGGGGCTAGTGATGGATCGCGTCACCGGGACGAGGGAGGTAGTGCAGCTTGTGGGTCTGGCGAAGAGCACTTCAAAGCCCCGGCCGGACACAAAAACAAGCTGGCAGTGTCAAGAGGAGCCCAGAACAGCCGGAAGGTCTGGAACCGCAAGCGACACAACGGTGAGGCTCCGATGCTGGGCGATTTCGGGTTATCGATTCCCCGGACCCCCGTTGCTTACATCATCTTGAAGCGTCGGTCCCACTTTGAAGTCAAGTGGACAGTGAACTGTGGCCTGCCTTGCATGGTTGGGGCCGACGCTTTCAATCTACTGCCTACTCCAAGTCCATCTACTCCGTATGGTAACGTGTGTCCTCCTGAATCTGACCCGTCTCTGGATGCAGACATTCTCGTGCCCTGAATTGGGAGCACCAGAAACCCTAATTCTCGGCGACAGATCTTGGCAAGCTCCCACGGAGTTCGCAGCTTGCCGTCCAAGCTACTCCGTACTCAGTTGTGGCTGGGCCATATACCCACTCCGCCTCTAGGAGAATTGATGATGCAATGAAGGTGGTTCTATTAAGTTTCCCCCTGCCGAAGCGTTGATGCGGATGGCAATGAACACAATGTCTGAGACAACGACGCCGTGGGAGGGTAGGAAGAACCCCGTACATCCAGGGTCTCACTAGACATCCAGGAGGTATGCACGATCGGTAGGAATACTCTAGTCTAGTCCGCACGACCGGCATTGAGACTGCAGTGCAGATATCTCTCTCTTCAGACGAGTGATGTGAGTCTATGATAACTCCAGACGGTGCATACTGACATGGCCGGTATACTGTCGCACATGGTGACCGTCATCCCTAGCCAGCGTAACTAAGAAGCGGTCGGGGCGCTCAGGGACTCATGAAGCAGCGATCTTCATAGCCCCGAATTCCTGGAATAGGCAGGGAAGGACCAACAAGCACCCCCTTTTTTCAGGGATCTATCACGCCCCCGATGGACGTCAACTGCTGGCCCTGCTGTATACGTCCGCATTCTAGGGTGCCCTCCAGTACACTGTTCCGAATAGTTATGTGACCGGACGACTGGGAGAGCCGCGAGTGAAAGCGCCCAGCCATGATTCCCAGCTACAGTGTGGGAGCTGTTCGAACTCGATAGGTTTCCTGCACGTTGTGGGGAGTGGATCGCCGTGTGGAATCGGCTGTGCTGGCCAGCCATTGGGTGGCTGCTTGTTCGCACGTCGAGCACTCGGGAAGGACAACCCCGCGGCTGGTCCTGCTGGCCAGCGTAATTAACTATGGAGTAATGATAATTCTAGCACAAAGAGCCAGGAGGTAGTTCTGCGGGCGCGGGACATGGCGGGGTCTGGCGGCAGCTTGGATAGCGAACGAGACTTGTGTGATATCGGGCGCTTTCTCGGGGAGGTATAGTTTATGCTTATGCGTACTCCGGAAATGACGCTGGATCAAATGGGTGCGATCTATGCACAGTTCTGACGCGCGCAATCTCCCCGAGGACGATGCTTTGTCTAGGATAGCGGTGTAATGGCGCACGGCCAAGTCAACAAACAAAGACTGTCCGATCGCACGGCAATCCAGAGGCCCATAACGATCGAAGGCTGGGAGACTGGGAAACCGGAGCCCAAGAATGAGAGCGCATAGCCAACCAGCGCCGGTTCTGGCCGTTGGAGCCGATGCCCCTGAGTATGCAAGCCTCTCTGGCTTCCCCCATACCAAGTGGATGCTGCTACTGCTGCCGCTGCTGGTGGATGGCCACTAGGACTAGTCTGACTAGCCAACCTCCGGGAGATTGAAACCACTTTCGCTTCTCTCCTTCTTCCTTTCCAAGACGGCCTCTTCTCTTCTCCTTTCTGATCCGGTTTCCCCTCCCCTCTGTTTTCATTTTGGCCCCGTGCCCCATTTCCTATTTTCTTTTCTATGCCCTGAGGGCTGCGATCGCTGGGTGAGACGCTGTGTTCCACTCGCCCCCCCGGCCCTTTTTTTTTTTTTTCCTCGAACGCTGAGCGGCCTGTGGATGGGACTCTTTCGACGGTTCCCTGAGTGGTTCCTGGTTCCCGACTCCACACCCGTCTGAAAACACCACCGCATCTCTCCCCTGGTTCCTCCGCCCCGGTCGCACTACCATCCCCCCTCTCCGACCTCACCGACTCGCCATTCCTTTGATACCGCTGGGGGCCGGATTTCACTCTCGGGACAATCGCATCGGCGCCTGCGCAGTCCGACCAGTGGGCGCGGATTTCTCCCATTGTGCCGTTGAACGACCGATTACGATACCTTAACGATGGCCTTTTTGTTTAAATCCAAGAAAACTCAACCAGGGACCGCGCTCCCTCCGGCGGCGAGGAACGTCCATACCTCTGAGGGCGCCCCAGCATCCGGCGTGGCTCCAACCATGACCAACGGGGTCAAGGAAGGGAATGCCTTCGCGCAGCAGTCGCCCACGCCTAGCAGTAGCTACAACAACTCTCTCAATTCGGCTAACAGTCCGACCAGCCCGGAACCAATCAGAATGCGACAAAGGGCGGAATCCGAGTCGCAGGTGAGTAGAATCTCCTTCCGTCGTGGCCGATAGTGCGTTCCTGACCCTGGTTGTGCATTTTTAGGTTCAGCGACCCCAGCAGCCACCTAATGGCGTATCTCCGACGAGCCCGAATTCCTCTCTCTACCCATGGGCGCAACGTCGCCTCAACTTCTCCTCTCCTCAAACAAACCCCTTCCCGCGATATGGCGCTGCGATCAATGCCGTCGCATCAAAGGAAGGAGATATCTACATGATGGGCGGTCTGATTGATGGCTCGACTGTCAAGGGAGATTTGTGGATGATCGAGAGCAGCGGCGGCAGCCTGTCCTGTTTCCAAATTGCAACGGTTTCCGAGGGCCCAGGGCCTCGAGTGGGCCATGCCAGCTTGCTGGTGGGCAATGCGTTCATTGTGTTTGGCGGTGACACTAAAATCAATGACACCGATGCCCTGGACGACACTTTATACCTTTTGAACACATGTATGTTTGGTTTGACATTGCATTTTGCAGAGTATATCGGCCCTAACGTGAGATTTCTAGCTTCGCGTCAATGGTCTCGCGCAATTCCTCCTGGTCCTCGCCCCTCCGGGCGCTATGGCCACACCTTGAACATCCTCGGCTCGAAACTATACGTTTTTGGCGGTCAAGTGGAAGGCTTCTTTTTCAATGACTTGGTGGCGTTCGATTTGAATCAGCTCCAGAACCCCACAAACAAGTGGGAGCTACTCATCCAAAACAGCCACGAGGGTGGGCCTCCCGAGGGTCAAATCCCTCCGGCTAGAACCAACCACACCCTCGTCAGCCACAACGATAAACTATTACTGTAAGCAAAATATGCCTGGGAGCCTGAAGTGGAACACCTGAGCTGATTAGAACAGGTTCGGAGGAACAAATGGTGTGAAATGGTTCAACGATGTCTGGTCTTTCGATCCCCGCGCCAACGCCTGGACTGAATTAGACTGCGTTGGCTTCATTCCCACTCCCAGGGAGGGCCACGCTTCCGCCCTAGTCAACGACGTAATGTATGTCTTTGGTGGTCGTACTGACGAGGGAATGGATTTGGGGGATCTGTCTGCGTTCCGCATCACAACCCGCCGCTGGTATTCTTTCCAGAACATGGGTCCCGCCCCATCTCCCCGGTCAGGTCACAGCATGACAGCCTTCGGCAAGCAGATCATTGTGATGGCTGGCGAGCCGAGTTCAGCCCCGCGGGACCCGGCAGAGCTCAGCATGGCATATATTCTCGATACTGGCAAAATTAGGTACCCTAATGATTCGCAGTCGAGTGATCGTGGCCCTCTCTCCGCTGTCAGGAAAGCGAGTAGCGAGAAGCAAGGTCCTCCCTCTGGACGCACATCTCGAGAGGCTCAGAACGCGACCCCGGACCAACTGCGTCGCGGACCTACGCCCTCCCGCGAGAGCATCATTCAAATCGCGGGTGCAAAGCCTGGGGAATTTGGATCGAATCCCAATCTCGGCCCCGGATCCCGACTCCCACGAGCCTCAATTGCACAAGCGCCATCCGGTCCACCACCGCCTGGGCAAGCCCCCTCTCCTGGCCCTCGGGCTAATGGACCCCAACCAGGAACGAACCCTCGCAGCAAAACACCAACAAAGAACGATCGTGGATTTACCCCGACAGTGGATATTCGTGCCGCCAATGCCGATCGGAATGTGGAATCTCCGGTCGCAAAGGATACACCAGATGGCCCGGGCTCCTCCGGTCAACGAACCCCAACCCAACCGCAGCAAAAGATCACTGCCAAGGCAATGGAGGCTGGTGAGGCAGCCCCAATGATGACACCTGCTCGTCAACGGTCGTTGCGTCAGCACCGTCAGCGGGGCTCAATGGACAGCGCAGAGGAGTCTGTGCTCGGCCGACAAGCCCCTAGCATCGATGGCTCTATCGAATCTCGGAGCTTCCGCAACTCGAGGACCCTCGGCGATGAGCCCCGGTCACCGCGGCTGACGCCTCATCAGGAGGCCTTGATTAAGGAGTTGGAGGTTGCCAAGGCTCGAAATGCGTGGTATGCATCCGAGTTATCATTGGCAAGAAAGGGTGGCTACGTCCCGAATGCATTAAGTAGCCCTGCCATCGACGAGCGCATGAATGAATCTCTCAATGATGAGGATCGCCCTCTCGTTGAAGCATTCCTCTCCATGCGGGCTGAGTTGGCCAAGATGCAGGCGACCGTGGATCGACAGGCAGCCATCGCCTCGAAGCGGATCGCCGAAGTCGAGCATCAGCGCGATGTGGCTGTCAGCGAGGCGGCATACTCGCGAACTAGACTTGCTGCCCACGGTGGCAGCCAGCGAGGCACTCCACAGCCCGAGGGCTCTCGTGATAAAGAGGATGAGCGTCCGACTGATATGGGACGCCGCCTAGCGTTGGCTCTCGCCTCGCAATCGGAACTGAAGGCCAAGCTAGATGTGATGTCTACTGAGCTGCAGCAGGAGAAGCAAGCGAAAGAGCTGGCCGAGGACACGAACGAAGCCACCCGCAAGCGCCTTGCAGAGCTTGAGATGTCCAACAACGCACTGGAGGCGGAGAATCTGCGGGCTGAGCTGCACCGTGCTGAAGCCACCGCCAGAGAGGAGGCTTTGTTGCGTTCAGAAGCTGAGGCCGCTTTGAAGCAGCTCATCATCGACAAGGAGGAGCTTCTCAAACATGCCGAAGATTCTTCAGGACGCCTCAAGGACTTTGGCACCAACTTCGCCAGTTTGCGGGAAGCCGTCGCTGCTTCGGGTGCGAAGACCGCAATTCTCGAGAAGCAGCTGCAGGAGGAGCGAGAGCGCCGTGAAGGGTTGGAGAGAAAGCTCTTACAGCTCCGATCTGAACATGAAGAGCGAACCACCGAGTTGGAAAACACCACTCAGCGCCTACGGGACGCCGAAGAAATGGCTGAAAGCCATGCCAAGGAGGCTGAAATGCACAAGCTCGCTTTCGTCTCGGGTCTTGAGCGTGCCTCGTCTGTTGATCTGGAGGCTTCAATGAAGTCTCGTGCTGATCAACGGGTGGTAGCTCTGGAGGCTCAGATCGAACGGTCCACCACCTTGGCGAAGGCTAACCAAGCTGCTGCTGATGCGGCTGCTGACAAGCTGCGTCGCGCCGAAGAGCGGATCGCTGGCCTGGAGGCTTACCAGGAGCAAGCCAGCCGCGAGGGACTGCAGCTTCGGAGACAGCTTCAAACCGCTATGAAGGAGAGCCAGGCGGCGACTGCGGAAAGCCGGGACTTGAAGTCTCAGCTTGAAAACCACCAACGGGATGCGAATGCTTTGACCATCCAGCACGCTGCTCTGAAGGATCTCCTCGGTGAACGCGGTATCAGCACTGATAGCAGGCGATCCCCCCGCCTCGAATCGCCAGGCTCCCGCTTCGGCACTCCAGAGCAGAGCCGATTGCGAGAGCTTGAGCAACAGTTGTCGAATAGCATGAGGGCCCATGATGATCTCAAGAACTCTTTCGAAACCCGAGAGCAGGAAGCTGACCGCGCGTTCCGAGAGAAGCTGGAGCAGCTGGAGAATGATTACCAGTCGGCCGTGCACTATGTCAAGGGTACTGAGAAGATGCTGAAGCGCATGAAGGATGAGCTGGGCCGGTGCAAGATCCAGAATGCTAAGCTGCAGTCCGAGTTGGAGACCTCCCAGAAGAACGTGGAGACCGGCAGCAGTCAGTCGGACTCTCTTGCTGAATGGGAGGTTGAGCGTGCTCAGCTCCAGAAGTCCATCTCGGATCTGGAGTCAAATACCTCGTCCTCGCTCGAGAGTCTGGAGATCCAGATGAAGGAGTTGAAGGAGGAGCTTGCCGCCGCGCAAGCCGAGAAGGAGAAGGTGCAAGCTGAGCACGAGCGCTCCAAGCACGAACTGCTTGCGGCCGCCGATCGCAGCCGCAGTGAATTAGAGCAGCTCAAGAAGGAGAACGTCCACCTTGAGATCCGTGCTACGGATGCGGAGCAGAAGGTCAATATGCTCCTGGAGCAGGTTGAAACCTCCGTGGGCCACTACCGCCGCCAGTCTCAACATGTTCAGGGAACCAATGGCATCTCCCGCACTCACAGCAACGCGTCTAGCAATACTGCCGTTGGCCGGACACGCGCCGATAGTAGCGTGTCTCAAGACTCGGCTACTTTCCCCGACAATCGTGGATCCATGGCTTTAGACTCTCTCGCTAATGAGCTGGAGGCCCTCCGCACCCACTGGGAAAGTACCAACCGCAACTATCGCTTGAGCAGCCAGCTGGACCTGGAGCGGACTCCGACCAAGGAGAACAGCGATGGCCCTGCTCTGATGAGCGATAGCTTGGCGGAGTGGCGCAGGCGACTGGATGAGGAAGAACGGTCCGGAGGTACCAAAAAGCCCGAGGCTGTTTCAAACGTGTTCTGACCCCTGCGCCGGCACATCTCTTTACCATCTTACGACGATGCGCTTTGAGATATCTCGATTTACAACTCCTCTTCTGAGCGCTTTGCACATGTATTCATTTCGAGTTCCTTCGTTTTTTTCGTTTTTTTGGTACTTTGCGATGCATGATCCTTGTAGGATGGGAAGGTTCTCTTGTTTGCCATTGTTGTTTTTGTCTTGATCGCCACCTCGAGGGACAGGATTCCCTGCGTTACCTTGATCTTTTTTGCTTTCCTGGTTTAATTTCTCGATCGTTCCCTGTATCCGTTTGTTTCCTTTTTCTTATACCCCGGTTTTCCGATGTTTATTGGACCCTGGCTGTACCACTAGCACATTCTACACGAACCTGCCGTCTACTCATAGTCAGGAAAATCGCTATCGTTTCTTTCAATAAAGAGCAACTTCTACGTTTCTACTCCATCTAAATTCATGCAAACAGGTTCAAGTCGAAGCCCAAGTTCGTTTGACCAAGCTAGATCTACACATCTAAACCGACCCGCGCTGATCTGCCCGCCTTGCGACTGCAAATTTTGGGCCCGCGATGGGCATATAGAGTGATGCAGGTGTATGGTGCCACGGATATCAGGCAACCATGGCCCGCGGACCAAATATGGCACTGCATGGTAGGTGGTCAGCTCGGCCTGGAGCAGATGAGACATTGCCTATTTAGGAAACCCCCAGACAGCCCAGTAACGGGTCTGTTAGGCCATTTCTCAGAGTCATAGGCATAAAGAAGGGAAGAATAAGGAATAGAAGGTCCGGTCTATGATTATAGGTGATGGCTCGGATATAAAGACGGTAAAATCCAGGTTCCATCCACAGCAGCCATGGGGGTTATTTTGGTCAGCTGAGACGCGCCCTTTCTCTGACAATCAATCAAGGCGACGGCGGCGCCCCGCGGGAACCCCGAACCCTTTAATGGCTAGAACCAACCAGTCGTTTGCCTCGGACGCCGACACCATCACACATTCTAGATAGACATTAGCACAGCAGGCCGGCTAGGTATCAGACAGCCAAAGACCTCGTCACTGCTGAATATCATTTTGGACCCCTATACTCCCAAAATAACAAACAAGAAACAGTTGCAGCCCAACATTACTGATGGTATACTGAGTACGGGCGTTACCATACCAGCCCAAATTCGCGCAAAGTGACGGGGCGGTACCTCGGGCGTCCCACTGCTCACTCGCGCCGCCCGGTACTGCGGAGGTATTGGTAGAGGTACAGTACTCTGCAGGTCACCGTAAGCCACTTCGCTAATAAAAAACACACCTCACCGACTCCTCCAACGGCCCCCCCCCCCCTCTCCTTTCTCTTCTCTCCAACCCTCCTCCACACCCCCAGGGCGGTTATCAAGGCTTCGTCCTTGGTATTTCTACGATTTTTCTGGTCTCTCAATTGTTTTCTACCGTGAATTCTTTTCGGCCTTGTCCGATCCCTCAACTTTCACAACCTTCATCTCTCGAATCTCCGGTCGGCTGCTCTACGGTCGGCATTGGACAATCTCCGTCCCTCCACCCTCTTATCGTCTGCTTCCAGGTAAGTGCCTTCGTCTCGTCTGACGCTCGGAATTCTGGGGTCTTGCTGCCTCCTTCCTTGCTATTCATATGCACTTCCCTTGCTTCCTTTACCGGGGCAACTTGTTTCATGTTGCCTACGGGGGCAACTGCGGGTGGCCAAATGTGATAGCCCGGCCAGCCTCGCCGATGGCCTGAGGCTCAGGTCTTACACCCCCTCTTCGATTCCGAGTTGCCTTTGCAAACTACCACGCTTCAGCAGCTATCTCTTCTCTTCACCTCACATACCCCGTTTCTGTGCTATCTTCCTGGCCGACTTTTCTGACCGCGATATATCAGTTCTCTAGGCATTTGCACGGCCAGCTGCTGTGCCATCCTAATCCAACCAAGATGACTACCATGGTCAGTCTCCATCCTCTTCGCCTGTCTTCCCTGCCGGCCCCCGATATCCTTCTGTGAATATTGTCTTGGACTTTGGAATCGGGGCCCTGCTGTCGTTTTGGAGCCCTCCCCCCAAGCACGCTATCCGAGACCTGCGTTTTTTGCTGACATCATACACAGGATTTGCGTGTTGGTAACAAGTACCGTATCGGCCGCAAGATCGGAAGTGGCTCTTTTGGTGACATCTACCTTGGTATGTGAATTGATAATTCATCGGCCATATTACATGGCTGACAATGATATAGGCACCAACATCATTTCCGGCGAGGAGATCGCCATCAAGCTCGAGAGCGTCAAAGCCAAGCACCCCCAACTCGAGTATGAGGCTCGCGTCTACAAGTCTCTCGCCGGCGGTGTCGGTATCCCCTTCGTCCGCTGGTTCGGCACTGAGTGCGACTACAACGCCATGGTTATCGACCTTCTAGGCCCCAGTCTCGAGGATCTGTTCAACTTCTGCAACCGCAAGTTCTCTCTGAAGACTGTCCTTCTTCTCGCCGATCAACTCATCTCCCGCATTGAATACATTCACGCCAAGTCGTTCATTCACCGTGATATCAAGCCCGACAACTTCCTGATGGGCATTGGCAAGCGGGGCAACCAGGTCAATGTGATTGATTTTGGTCTGGCCAAGAAGTACCGCGACCCCAAGACCCACTTTCACATCCCGTACCGCGAGAACAAGAACCTCACGGGTACTGCCCGTTACGCTAGTATCAACACTCACTTGGGTGTTGAGCAGTCTCGCCGTGATGACATGGAGTCCCTGGGTTACGTGATGCTCTACTTCTGCCGTGGCTCTCTGCCCTGGCAGGGCTTGAAGGCTGCTACCAAGAAGCAGAAGTATGACCGCATCATGGAGAAGAAGATGACTACACCTACCGAGGTGCTCTGCCGTGGATTCCCCAATGAGTTCGCTATTTACCTGAACTACACCCGCTCACTCCGCTTCGATGACAAGCCTGACTACTCCTACCTACGCAAGATCTTCCGTGATCTCTTTGTCCGCGAGTCCTTCCAGTACGACTACGTCTTCGACTGGACTGTTTACAAGTACCAGAAGAATGCTGCCATGATCGTGGACGCTACCAAGAAGGACAAGGACGAAGAGGCAGTACGCCGCCAGGGTGCCGCTGCCCCCATTGGCGCCAGCGGTGCGGCCGCTAAGCCCGGTGCAATCTCTGGCCAGCGCCGCAAGGTCATCGACCGTGGAGCCCTGGACAACACCCCGGATACCAACCGTGCCGTGGGAGGGAGTGACAGGATGTGAGTACTTGAAACCTGGTTCCGAGTAGGGAACCCCTTTTTTTTTTACTCTCGCGTTTGGTGTTTTTTTTGTGACGCTGGCGTGGAGGACCCTTCAGTTCTGAATCTGACTAATCGTATAGTCTTCGACGTTAGGCTGCGTTCTGCCTCGAAGGGGGCTGCTTTAGGTTATGGACCTTCTGGTGGCCGTTCGAAGCGGGATGATGGAACAGAGGCTCAATGGTACTAATCGTGTAGCACTTGCAGCGAGACCTGGGATCGACGGATTTGATTTTATTTGATTTCTTACCCCCTCTTCTTGTCTCCTGCATGCTTCACACCCTCTTTCTCAACCGAAGACACCCGGAATCCCATTGTCACCATCGCCGTGGACACTATCATCCTACACATGACTCTCTCGGATTTCTGTTGTCTCCTTGGATCTCTCCATTCATTCTGCAATCATCTCTACCCGCCCTTCTATCCCGATTTCGAACCAATCTCGACCTCGGCCGTTTCGATCTGTCCACTGTTGTTCGTCTGCTCGCCCTTTCACCTCGCGAAGACTTGGTCTATTTGTTATGGTCAGTCTTTTGCGCCGAGCTGCCGACTACCTTTGACTACTGTTATTTCTCATTTCGGATTGTTATCCCTGCCTTCCTTGCGGGATACGACCGATCTCTCAGTCTCGAAACGCTTTGATATGGTGGCTATTCTTGGGTCTTGACCTTTTCGACCCTTTGCGACTCTGGTATCTTCTCAACTCAAATGAACCTCGCAACTGGAAAGGCAAGACTTTCAGGAGAGATGCAAATGACGGCGTCTATCTGGACATATGAACATTATGTTTCCTTGCCCTTGGTCGCTGGTACTGGACATCCTGGAAACCGCATGTTCGCATGCGTTACACCCCCCATCATTGTTCCCCCTATTCCCCATGACTGTTCAGTGTTTTTTCCCTTTGTCCCCTTTGCTTTTGGAATTTTGTTTCTTATCTGTTGCATATCGACGCCGTATGGGGACGAGGGGACGACCGGCTTTGCCGATCGGATGTTGGTGTGTGTGTGGAGACGGTTCTTCGGGGTTGGCTTTCTTCGGGTCTTTATTCGCAGGTCACGGATTCTTGCCTCGCTGCTCTTGCGTGAATTCGGCCTACGGATGGATGTCTGCCCGCTCGGAGAGGGCTACTTGCGTATGGTGATTGGCGATGGAAACTGGCTAGGGTCGCTTCCGGGGTGGTATTGCGTCGATTTGCATCGTGTTCTTATGTTACTAGCCCATTGCTCTCTTCCCAACTGCATGTTCAATTGTTCAACCTGCTTCTGCTTTTCTTGTTCTCGCTTTTACAGACGTCCCTCGAAAGGCCTGGGAAGGGCAACACTGCACCGAATCTTTGCCAAGTTTATTATCCGGCAGTTCCCGATCAGACCTTGACAGTTACTGTCGATTTCAACATCTAATATGAACTTTGCTTCTTCCTCCGTACTTTCCGATCATTCTCGTGGTCTGGTAGGTGGCCAATGAACTTAAATTTCGGTGAGATCATCGAATACATCACCCCCCGTTCTGGCCCTTTGATGTCCAGGCTGATCTCTACATCGTCAGATGGTACATGAGATAATAATAGTGCGATCGAGAGGGAATATAGTTGACTTCTGTATAAGCAAAATAGATTTGACTATGGTGGAAGAGACGTTATTTTTAGGTGAATCTGGGTTGACCCATCCGGTATCGTAAGCAAATAGTCGTTCTTAGTTCGGGGCGCCCGAGCCACACCGTGGGCAATCGGTCAGAACTCTCCGAGTTCGAAAGCACACTGGGGACCATACATTGAGAGAGCAGCCCCAACCCTGTCCTCTCTCTCCATCTGAACTTTCCGACAGACTCAGGCCTCGCCTTCTGTCCGTCGCAGTGTACCGTGATGGACTACACTAACTACGCCCCTCACCAATCCCGGCCCTACTCGACGCTATACGGGCTGCCAACCCCCGATCAACAGCCACAGGCACAATCCGACGATGCTCTCCGTGACCCGTTCGCCTTGGTACGGTCGCTCCCCATCTATAGGTATCCCCAAAGGCTATGTTTCTAACACCGACTGTAGAACGGCGCCTATGGCCAATATTTTCCAGGCTTCGACCCTGCTTTCCGCCTCGACCCCTCGTCGTCCTTGGTCCCACCGCCGCATTCGCCCCCTGACTCGTTCACCAAGCACTCGGTGTCGAGCAATGATGTGTACAATAGCACTAAGCCGGACCCGGGATCTATTGATGGCGATGATCACCATTCCGCCGACCCGACCGAGCGGTGTAGCAGCGAGGAAAAGGAATCAGCGACACCGGCGCAAAGCAAGCGCAAGGCTCAGAATCGGGCAGCGTACGTGATGTCCCATTGCCCCATGTGCTACTTACGGCTTTCCTATCCAGCCGTTGTTATGAGAGATACGTTCGCGTCCCTAAAATGGAACAAACTAACATGGGTACATTTCTAGCCAACGAGCATTCCGCGAGCGAAAAGAGCGCCATGTGAAAGATCTTGAAGACAAAGTCACCAACCTCGAACAAACATCCTCCACCCTCCAAGCCGACAATGAGCGCCTCAAGCGCGAGCTTGCCAAATACGCCACCGAGAACGAGATTCTTCGCGCAACGTCGCACTCCCTGAACGGCGCCAAAGAGCCCCCCGCGCCAATCATCACAGGGCCGATGAATTACTCCCCCACAGACTTCTACTCGAACTTAGCCCCCGAAGCTGCCGGTCCTCCGGGCCCAAGTGTCCAGGGCCAACACCGCGTCACAGTGTGCTCTATCACTGGCGAAAAGCTTCTTGATGCTGGCGCAACGTGGGACCTTATTCAGGCCCACGAGCTTTTCAAGCGCGGGCAAGTGGATATCGGCGACGTCACTGAGCGGCTTAAGGGGATGGCTCAGTGTGATGGACTGGGTCCTGCCTTCATGGAGAGCCAGGTCCTCAAGGCAATTGTGGAGAGTGTGGCGGATCGCGATGAGCTGATCTAGGATGCATTCTTCGGCGATGACCGTCTACGCCTCCGAATTGATGATACAATGCTCTTTTACCGTTTTTTTTCTTTTGCAGGTTCTTGTTATGAACCCAAATTTGGAGTAATATGGCGCCGGAGCGAGTAATAGTGGGACTACGATGTCTTGACCTGACTGTGGTCGATTAGGATCTCTACATTGGTTTATCGGGGAATAATTTAAACACTTATGGCTAGATATATGATTTCAATTGGGCTTTTGATTTTCCTCAAACAGGACTCAAAGTGAATACATGCTACTTTCCTCACTACGAATTTGAATCATAAACTTCAGGACAATATCTATACCTACGAGTAATCGATTCCATATTTACATGCCCTTCCTGCCTAGATCAACCGCGCAAGAAAATAGCAGCATATTACTACTCGTGGCTGTGATTTTGGCCTGAAATGAACCTTGTAGAATACTATCCAGGTCCTTCGGGTTTTGTTTGTATTTGCCTCCTTCCCGTTCCTCGGTGGAGAATCATTCGGGCAAATCATAATATACACAAGTCGCAAAATCATGAAGTTTTCGGCCGTAGTCGTTTGATAGCGCAGAACAGTTAATCCCAGTCGTCATCATAGTCCTCAACATTGAGCTCGTCGTCCTTGCCGCGGTCATCATCAGAGTCAGAGCGCTTCTTGAGACGAACATCACTCTCTTTCAGCGCCCCGAGATCAATGAGCAGGCGTTCTAGGTCTTCCACCTTAGTTCGGGGACCGTTCAATTCCCGTAGTGTGACGAGCTGCCTCTTGATCTCGGTGTCCTTGTAGACCAGAATGGTTGGGGTATTTCTCTCGGGGTATCCCTCAATGCACATGTCGGCACGGATCTCGCAGAACTTGATGTCGCCGAACTTCGCAGCTAATTGGCGCCAGAGCTCGGTCAACACACGCGACTCGACGTTGCCACCCTGAGAGGTCAGGTTGACGAGCACAAAGGCGCTATTCGAGGCTTCGGTCACTTCGCGGGCATAGTCTACTTTTTGAAGGGGATAGACCTGGTTGAACAGGCTGGTTTGTTGGAGGGTGGAGAGCTCGGCAACGCGTTTTTGGCTGGTAAGTTGAAGGTCAGCTTTCATTTGATTTGATTTTCCTTTTGTAATTAGTAGACTGACCGGTATTGCTGGAGGAATTCCTCGTCCTCTTCGTCCTCGAGCGCATCCAGCTCGTCCAGGTCTTTGTCCTCCAGTCGGTTCGCGTACGCCTTGCGCTCGGCCTCGATCAGGGCCTCCTGGATCAAAGGTTCGGGATCTTTCGGTTTCTCTGGGATGACTCCATGTTGGCGAAGGATATCATTCCTAGAGGAATCATTGTGTTAGCAAGCTTGTGCCTGTGAAATAGCTCCAAGCATGTGGGGACGCATGGATATATGCAACGAGCGAGGAGTAGACGTACCATTCGGTATCCTCGTTGGGATTGACTTCAACCTCCATGATGTATTGAAGCCAAAAATGATCAGCTAATCACTTCGGACTTGAGGTGTGGAAGAGTATTTATTGACACAGAGGGGAAGAAGGCAGCGCCGCAATGCATGATGCCACCTGTTTGCAGTGTTTGGTCAGGGCGCCACAAGTGGCTGCCAAACACACGGAAGGCCACCTTCAACTTAACTCCATAAACAGTGCCGTGGAGCTCGAGGTCGAGAGTCATCACCACCTCTTCTCCGGTTAATTTTCCTCGTCACCTCGCTCTCTCTGTTCTGCTTGGGGGTCAACTATGCGAATGCAGTAGCTGCCTACACCGCTCTCCCCTGCTGCTACTGTGTCCTACCTCCTCCCCCAATTGCACACCCGCCCGACAAACCTAAGGAGATCGCGAACATACTCGGCTGGCGCAATCCCAGCACCTGGGCAAAATGAGTTACATGAAGAAAGACGAAGATGCGGATCAGGTCATGATCAAGCTTGATCGGACCTCCGTGTTCCAAGATGGTAGGCCACCCGCACAGTGCCCCTGGCCATGCGCCTCACCTCCACAACCTCCCATTGCCCGGTGCTGACAAGACCAATCGTCCAGCTCGACTATTCAATTCCTCACCAATCTCGCCGCGAACATGCCGTACGCTTCTGACCAAGATCGCGGTCCTCCTGTTCACCGGAGAGCAATTCCCCACGAACGAAGCCACCACCCTCTTCTTCGGCATCTCCAAGCTGTTCCAGAACAAGGACCCGTCCTTGCGACAGATGGTGTATCTCATTTTAAAGGAGTTGGCCAACACTGCAGAAGATGTGATCATGTCGACGAGTATCATCATGAAGGACACTGCGGTCGGAAGTGACGTTCTGTACCGGGCTAATGCTATTCGAGCCCTATGCCGCATCATCGATGCCTCGACGGTCCAGGGTATCGAGCGATTGATCAAGACGGCCATTGTCGACAAGACTCCCTCGGTTTCCTCTGCTGCTTTGGTCTCTTCTTATCACCTCCTTCCTATCGCGCGCGACGTCGTTCGGAGGTGGCAGAGCGAAACCCAGGAGGCAGCCTCGTCATCGAAGCAATCCACTGGTTTCCTAGGCTTCTCGTCTGGGTCCCAAGCTCACGCCATCTCCCAGTCGAATTTCATGACTCAGTATCATGCAATTGGTCTCCTATACCAGATGCGCTCTCACGACCGCATGTCATTAGTCAAGATGGTGCAACAATACGGTGCTGCTGGTATGGTGAAGAGCCCGGCAGCTTTGGTGCTACTGGTGCGCCTCGCGGCCAAGTTGGCGGAGGAAGACCCTGGTCTCCGGAAACCCATGATGCAGATGCTGGATGGCTGGCTCCGTCACAAGCACGAAATGGTCAACTTCGAGGCTGCCAAGGCCATTTGCGACGTGCGGGATGTCACCGACGCCGAGGCCCAGCAGGCCGTTCACGTCCTCCAGCTGTTCCTGTCCTCTCCACGCGCTATCACCAAGTTCGCCGCAATTCGCATCCTTCACAACTTCGCTTCATTTAAGCCCCATGTCGTCAACGTGTGCAACCCCGACATCGAGTCGCTTATCTCTAACTCCAACCGTTCCATTGCCACATTCGCTATCACTACCCTGCTCAAGACAGGAAACGAGGCGAGCGTCGACCGCCTGATGAAGCAGATCTCTGGCTTTATGGCCGATATCACCGACGAGTTCAAGATTACCATTGTCGAGGCTATCCGCACATTGTGCCTGAAGTTCCCCAGCAAGCAGGCTGGTATGCTGACTTTCCTGAGCAGCATCCTGCGCGATGAGGGCGGTTACGAGTTCAAGCGCACTGTTGTTGAGAGCATGTTTGACCTGATCAAGTTCGTTCCCGAAAGCAAGGAGGATGCTCTCGCCCACCTCTGCGAGTTCATCGAGGATTGCGAATTCACCAAGCTCTCCGTCCGTGTTCTGCACTTGCTCGGTGTTGAGGGCCCCAAGACCTCGCACCCTACCAAGTATATCCGGTACATCTACAACCGTGTGGTTCTGGAGAACGCTATTGTCCGTGCCGCCGCTGTCACTGCGCTGGCCAAGTTTGGTGTTGGCCAGAAGGACCCCGAAGTCAAGTCTAGTGTGCAGGTTCTGCTCACCCGGTGTGTTGATGACACCGATGATGAGGTTCGGGATCGTGCTGCCCTTAACCTGCGTCTGATGAGCGCCGAAGATGAGACCGCGTCTGCATTCATCAAGAATGGTAAGATTTTTTTATCAACACGCTGCACACTCTTTTACTGACATACATAGACTCGATGTACTCTCTCTCCACCTTTGAGCACCAGCTCGTCATGTACGTCACCTCGAACGACAAGCAGACATTTGCCGCTGCATTCGATGTTTCATCTGTCCCCGTTGTCTCCCACGAGCAAGCCTTGGCCGAGGAGCGGACCAAGAAGCTCACCACGGCCACACCCACCCTCAAGGCCCCCTCCACAGGTCCTCCCAAGGGCAAGTCCAACGGTGTCGCCGAGGCTGCCACTGCTGCCGCTACCCAAAAATACGCCGAGCAGCTCATGCAGCACCCCGATATCGAGGAGTACGGTGCCTTGCTCAAGTCCTCCGTGCCTGTTGAGCTCTCCGAGAGCGAGACTGAGTACGTCGTCACTGCTGTCAAGCACATCTTCAAGGACAACATTGTCGTGCAATATGATATCAAGAACACTCTGCCCGATACCATTCTTGAGAACGTGACTGTGATCGCCACACCATCAGAGGAAGATGTGCTGGAGGACGATTTCATCATTCCCGCCCCTAGGCTTTCGCCCAATGAGCCTGGTGTTGTCTACGTGGCATTTAAGAAGCTGGGTGGCGAGCACAGCGTCCCCGTCGCCTCCTTTACCAACATTCTCAAGTTCACCAGCAAGGAGATCGACCCTACGACTGGCGATCCGGAGGATGGTGGCTATGATGACGAGTACCAGGTGGAAGACCTCGAGCTCACCGGCAGTGACTATGTCATCCCCACCTTCGCCGGCAGCTTTGACCATGTCTGGGAGCAAACCGGTGCCAACGGCGAGGAAGAGAGTGAGACCCTGCAACTAGGCAACATGAAGGGCATTGCCGGTATGTTTTGAATCCGTATACTCCAAGGACCCTATTTTACTCAAAATACTAACCTTTCCAGATGCCACTGAGCAACTCATCTCTGCCCTCTCCCTCCAGCCCCTGGAGGGCACAGATGTCGCTCTCAACAACAGCACCCACACCCTGAAGCTGTACGGTAAGACCGTGTCTGGTGGCCGTGTCGCCTCCCTAATCAAGATGGCGTACTCCAGCAAGACTGGCGTCACAACTAAGATCACTGTACGGGCAGAAGAGGAGGGTGTTGCTGCTGCGGTGATTGCATCTGTTACTTAATGTCTTGTTAAACCTATTTCCCTTTTTCTTTTTCCGCTATTTATATCAAATTGTAGTAGACATGAGGATTTACTTGGTCCCACTCACACCCACAACACTCTTCTACTGCCACCCCCTGTTGATGTTCATTAGTGCCTGCCATTTTTTAAGCTTCCAGGGCGACGTTTTTCTTATTTTGCTGGTTGTGACGAGTCCCATGATGACTGCTAAAAATTTTGGAGGACTGTGTCTGTCTGCTGTCGAGCCAGTTTGTCTTTTACTTTCTTTCTGCTGTGCTTGAGTGTCAAATAGATCGATCAATGCATGACAAGCACTATGATCATATATTCACTAGCACTGCATCTGTTCTTAGAGAATATTTCCTGGTGCACTTAGAAGAAACAAGAAGTTACATTTGTGACATCAAGCCTTAAAACATGTTTGAGTGATTGCGAATACACAGAGTATTTCTATCACGGTGTAATCTCCAATTGGTTGCTCAACTTTTCCAGCTCGGTGACACCGAGACAAACCGCAGCGCCTTGGGGGGATCTTACCGGGCAGAGTGCTGGACAGGTGGGGTGATCAAAGTCGACCAGGAAATCGCATCTAATCTGATGCGTTTCGTGCATGTTAGCCCAAATAGGTAGCAGGATATTCTTCACTGAAGTAATAAACAATCTTAATATGTTGGTTATCTCTATCAATACGAAAAGTTGTTGGATGTTAAATCACTTGAGACCTTCCCTTGGCGAAACATGTAAATGTAAGAGCAGTCTTTTTATTTGGCTGGCCAGAATTTGAACGCTATTTATATCCAGAAGCTGTAGGTGCCTGACCGTGGATCTAAGGTTGACTTAACGCTCTTCTTCCTTTTTTGTGCGCTTTTTCTGCTCTTCGACCTTAGCCTTGAGCTTATTATTAATAACAGGAGGACTCATAGCGTAAAGTAGGTGCGAAAGTTGGATGTCTGTTCAAAGTTCTGGGTTTAGGTCTCGGCGTGCGATGCGGGCCGAGTCCCACTGCCAGGGCGCCAAGCAAAAGCTGTGGAAGAAGCGTTGACGTTCCGATATTTTCAAAGTGCTCTTGAGGAATATTGCGATCAGGGTAATCACCTTGGTTGGTAGCTGGAGGCTACGGTTCTTTGACCCCATTTCTTATCTCCTCCATTCAGTTCAGACCGTCTGGCCACACTTGGGTGAAAGGCTACCAAACTTGATATAGGTTCCGGGTGCTGCCGAGAGTTGTACACGCTGACTGCGACAGGAAGAGGATCCCAATTGACCCCATATCATTATTAAGAAACCACTGATCGCTGGCTGGGGGATGATATTGGGGTCACGTCCTCTAGTGGCATGGGGATTGATGGAGATTGATATAAACTAAGGAGGCTTATCATCTCTCTACGAGCCATGGCAAGCTGTGGCAAATTATTTTGCGACTCATGTTGAAGAACATGAGCAGTTATCTGAAGGGAGAAGGCTCGAGAGGCGGGCTGGCGAGTTTCTGGCTTTGACAAAGTATGCAGCAACGCTGATAGGGGTATCTTGCTAATGAAACTAAATATTGAAATCATTCACTGGAGCAACCAACGTTCGGTCTCCGCAACCAGTGTCATCATCGATCGTGTAGATGCCCACATCCTCGATACCGAGCTTGTCAAACTCGTCATCAGAGCTCGTCTCCACATGTTTCCAGATCTCATCATCGATCCTTTTGTAAGAATCTTTGATGTCATCGAGGGAACTTTCACCAATACCCAGAGCCCAGAGGTTGCGAAGATTGTTGCTCAGCGCCTTGAGAAGCTCCTCTGAAAAGTTGAAATTCAAATCATCTCGAAAGTATCGCTGCGTCAGCTCCAGCGTCCGGAGGGGGAGCGGTTGCCTTTCGTGACGAACAGGAAGTATCATAAGATACTTCATAAAATCCAGGGGCATTTTCAAATAATCCAAGTTCGGCAAGGAGTACAGCACGTCTGATTCTTCCTCGGAGAACATTTCCCAGTTGGTGTTGTTCAAGATGAGGCCCTTAAGGCTGGTGCGAAGTTGCTCATTGGAGAAGATGTTCTTGAGGACTGGTGTATCCAACTCGGTACAGTATCTGAGTTGTAATTTGCTAATGTTAGGTGGCCAGTTGAATGTTGGCATGAGCTCAGGATTAAAATATCCTCCAACAGTCATGTACGAGAGCCTCGGTGGCCACTCTCCAGCAGAGGAATCGGTCGGGGTCATTTCCATAGTAGCAGGCAGAAAGAGACTCCGAAGCTGTTGAAGATTGCTAACAGCCTTTTTGATGCGTGGAAAGTCGATTGAGCGACCGCGGACGAGTCTCAAATCGAGGTGCCTGAGTTCTCGGCATTTTGAAATTGCCGCAAGCCCATTGACGCTAGTCAAATTGTCAGTCGGCACCTGTGATCAGATATTCTTGGAGACACTTGCGCAAGACCAGTTTGCGGAGCAACAAATTTGGTCAAGCCTTTCTTGAGCCGACCCAGTAGCCGCGCAGTCTGGCTGTTTGAACTTTGATGGACGAGACCTCCCAAATGAAGGACCTTCACCATTGTTCCCAGGTCCACTTTGCTTTTTGGAAGGCCAAGCGGTGGGCTCACGGTATTGGTGAATTGTACAAATCGGTTCCCTTCCCACAGCTGGGGAAAGCTGTACAGGTAAGAGATACCAACTGAGTACCACTGGCGAGAAACCAGGCAAAACCTGTAGAAGTGCCTCTGTCTTACTCCGAAGGGATTGAGTGTAGGGTCATAGGGAGGGTCACACGACAGCCATTCAGCGATGCAAATGAGAACCTCCGTGGGGAGATGAGGGCTATGCATAGTCTGCATGATATATGAGCCCGGGTTTGATCATATCATCTCGGGGCGGTGCTGGTGCTTTCACTTGAGGCTGGGAGGGGCAGGCAAGGCAAGACAAGAATAGGGAGGCTTCACAAGAGAAGAGAAGGAGCCGGGATATAGCACGACATGATCATTTTGGATAGGGTGTCTATCTTGACCGGCCAAGCGGGAGGAAGCGGCGAACGGCGAATCGGGGGAAAGCGCAGGCAAGTGGGGCAGGTGCGGAAGTGCGTCGGGGATGATATCACCTCCCCCGCTGGCCGCTTCCAAGCCCTCCTGCTCTCCCTCAACGCGACAGAATGAGACCTCAATCAGTGTGGCGGTCACTCAGCCTGCTTCAGAGAGTGCCGGTCCGGTGCAGCTCGGGCCGTCGAGCTATCCAGACCACCACCACCCGGATACCGAACTTTGCTTTTGCCTTTGAGTGAGTGACAGCAATGTATGCTCACGGCCAACTCCTCATGTCTCCGGTCTAACACTTTGCTCTAGCATTGATGGAGTCCTCCTCCGATCCTCAAAACCCATCCCCGGTGCTGCCGACTCCTTGGCTCTCTTGAAGGAGCAGGGTATTCCATTCATTCTCCTCACAAACGGCGGCGGTAAACACGAGATGGAACGCGTCGCCGAGATCAGTGAAAAGCTGAATGTCCCACTGGATCCATCTGTCATTATCCAGAGCCACTCGCCTTTTGCAGAGCTGGTAAAAGGTGTGGATGAGGTGGGTGCGCTCGAGCATAAGTGTGTGTTGGTGGCTGGAGGTGATGGCGATAGTTGTCGGCGCGTGGCGGAACAGTACGTTGAACATCTTCCGATACATATCCATGGCAGCCTTTTGCTCATACACACATCTAGATACGGTTTTAAGAACGTCGTGACTCCAGGAGATATTTTCATGGCCAACCCCTCCGTCTGGCCCTTCTCGAAGAACTTCACAGAATACTATAAGACATTTGCACGACCGCTTCCCAAGCCGCTGGACCCGGCCGACCCTACTAAAGGCCTCAAGATCGACGCTGTCTTCGTGTTTAATGATCCTCGCGATTGGGCCCTTGATACACAGGTGATTCTGGATATCTTGCTTTCCTCAAATGGGCACTTCGGTACTTTATCAGAAAAGAACGGCCGGGCCGACCTCCCCAATCACGGTTACCAGCAGGATGGACAACCCCATCTATATTTCTCCAATCCCGACCTGTGGTGGGCGGCTGCCTATCCCTTGCCACGTCTTGGCCAGGGCGGGTTCCGAGAGGCACTGGAAGGTGTCTGGGCCGCGACGACAGGTGGTCCCAGCAAAGGTATTGAACTGAAGAAAACCGTGATCGGCAAGCCTTACCAGCCCACCTACGAGTTTGCCGAGCGACAGCTGCTTCGGAATCGAGCCAAGGCTTTCGGTGGCGCGGCAGATCTACCTCCTTTGCAGCGGGTCTACATGATTGGAGACAACCCCGAGTCAGACATTCGGGGTGCAAACTCCTACCGCAGCGAGACTGGCAGCAGCTGGCAGTCCATTTTGGTGCGAACTGGTGTATATAGTGGTGGAGAGCCCGCCTGGACTCCACATACTATCGCGGATGATGTTCAGCAGGCGGTGCAGTGGGCGCTGAAAACGTCCAAGTGGACTGGCTAATAGATTAGACGATCTTGTAAATCGCTTCAGCAGGCACATATTGATGCAACCGGTGGAAGCATAAACACGGCGCTTGTACTGTGTTTATTTGTCTGTGAGGTTCCTTATTTTGCAGCGAGTTTATTAGCATTGTTTACTCCGTACATCATTCGTAGTTGGTTACTTTTTTGAGGCCTGACTTCTCAGGCACCAATTTTGAGATAATGCGGATCACATGATGTCCCCCTCTTAGGGTTTAGGGCAGCTTGCACGGCGGGGTGAGTCAAGACAAAGTGTCAACCGCCGAGCTTACCATTCCAGAGCATCATTGAGGTAAGAAGGCTTCACTCCAGCTTTCGGTCGCGATTTTCGTCTGATAATATTCACATCAGCATCATGGCGGACACCGAATTGCCCACCCGTCCCAAGCCCGAGGAGACACCAGCGTCCGCCGCGCCCGCGGAAGGCGATTCCAAGAACGCCAGCAAGAATGCGCTGAAGAAAGCAGCCAAGGAAAAGGCTAAGGCTGAGAAGGCTGCTGCCCGCGCAGCTCAGGAGAAGGCCCAGGCCGCCGCCGCCGAGGCCAATGACACCGCTAAGGACCTGTACGGCCCGATTCCCGAAACCGAGGAAGTCATTCCTACCACCCGATTCAGCGAGCTTTCAGAGGAATATCATGAGAAGGAGGTCACTGTTGTGGCGCGTGTTGACAATGCGCGTGTGCAGAGCGCCAAGCTGGCGTTCTTGATGCTGCGCCAGCAGGGACAGAAGGTTCAGGCCGTCATTGCTGCCGCCGAGCCCATCTCACGCCAGATGATCAAGTATACCGGTGGATTGAACGTCAACTCCATCGTGCAGATTACTGGTATCGTGAAGAAGCCCGAGATTCCTATCTCGTCCGCGACCATCAGCCATCTGGAGCTCCACATCCGCAAGGTGTACATGATCTCTGAGGCTGCGCAGATGCTGCCCATGCAGGTCAAAGATGCCGAGCGTCCTCCCCCAACAGAGGCCGAGGAGGGCCAAGTCGACGCTGAAGGTGCTCCCATTGTTACCCTCAAGACCCGTCTCGACAACCGTGTCCTCGACCTGCAGACGGAGACCAGCCAGGCCATTACGTGGATCTCCAGTGGTGTTGCTGAGTTGTTTGCCGAATACATGATCAAGAGCGGCTCTCGGTGGATTTTCACCCCCAAGCTGGTTGGAGCCGCTACTGAGGGTGGTAGCAATGTCTTCGAGGTCAAGTACTTCAAGCGCAATGCCTACCTTGCCCAGAGTCCCCAACTGTACAAGCAGATGTGCATTGCTGGTGATATGGAGAACGTCTTTGAGATCGCCCCTGTATTCCGTGCGGAGGACAGCAACACCCACCGCCACTTGACTGAGGTATGATTATCAGGCGGAGATGAAGGGAGGAAGTCCCCCGCTAACGTCACTCGCAGTTCGCCGGTCTCGATTTCGAGAAGACCTTCCACCACCACTATCATGAGGTCCTGGACTTTGCCGAGGACCTCCTGGTCTTCATCCTCACCCAGCTTAAGGAGCGCTACGCTGCTCAGATCGCTACCATCCAGAAGTCGTATCCCAAGGCTGGCGACTTCAAGCTGCCTAAGGATGGCAAGGCCCTGCGCCTAAACTATATGGACGGTGTTGCACTTCTGAAGGAGGCTGGTGTCGACATGTCCGAGCAGGAGCGCTTCGAGAATGACTTTTCCACCGCGATGGAGAAGCAGCTTGGCCATATCATCCGTGAGAAGTACGACACTGATTTCTACGTGCTGGACAAGTTCCCTATGGCGGTGCGTCCCTTCTATACCAAGGCCGATCCCAAGGACAGCCGGTTCTCCAACTCGTATGACTTCTTCATGCGTGGTGAGGAGATTATGTCGGGTGCTCAGCGTATCAACGATATCAAGGAGCTGGAGGAGTCTATGCGCACTAAGGGCCTTGACCCAACCCAGGAAGGCTTTGAGGACTACCTGAATGCTTTCCGCCAAGGCTGTCCTCCACACGCTGGTGGTGGTCTGGGTATGAACCGTATTGTGATGTTCTTCCTGGGTCTGCCTAATGTGCGTCTGGCATCGCTGTTCCCGCGTGACCCGCAGCGCCTGCGGCCATGATTGGCTCATTGTGTAGATAGAATCTTATTGAAGAAAAAGGAATACAATGATTGGGTGACTTATTTCTTCCTGTTACATCTTCAAATAAGTTTAGCCCTGTTACTGCTTCTCCAGTTGCTCCTCCAGTCCCCTAAACTCTGTGGCCACGCACATGTGGAACCCCATCACCGATGTACCTTAATTCGGAATAACTTAAAAATCAATCAACAAAAAGGAAGACAATGTATAGAATATTTCTAAACTTCTGCTTCATTCCTTGAGATATTTGTCTTTGCTCTTGTCACACTCTTATACGCTCCTTCTATCCTCTCATGCTCATTTGTCGGGCAAGAGTGAAACCCATGTTGATGCTGCAACCATCATTTTGGCCCACTATAAATTACATTTTCATTGTTGCTTGAGAACCACACCTACGTTAACACCAGGCCTATCGCGTTTCAAATCTTCTGATAGACTCCAAACCAGGAAGGACTAGGATATTGGTGATGATTGCGCCATCTGCCTCTCTCACGTCTTGAAATAGTTTTGCTCCTTCTTGGATGTCCCATTGTTTACTCTGCCAGTTGGAGGGCATATTTAAGTCGACGTCGTGATACTCACTTTAACCAACCACTGTCGGGTTCGAATGGAGAAGGGCGTAGTCACTAAATGAACTATCCTTCTGTCTCCTTTCCTTTTTTTCAGAAACCAAGGGCGTCTGTTGACATTCTGATGGCCTAAGTTTGCCCTGTTTGCAAGAAAATCTGCCATACCGGTGCCCTAATGCCCCGATCGCGAGCTTCAATTGGCTTCGAATGGGACGAAGACAACTTATTGATTAGGAGTGATCTCTCCACCACCACCACCACCACCACCACCACTCCTCCAGGTACTTTCCCACCTCCTGTTGTTATTTTCTTGATCGTCAGGTTTCAACCGATGGTCGGCAGCCATGGCCATGTTGAGGATGCAATCACCCACTTTAACCGGCGCCAGTTGCCCTCAAATGTCTACTAAACGCCTTATAAATCGATATAGATTAATCAGGTTCGTTCCAAGAATCCACTTTTGGTGCCATCTGAGGAAACACGCTGTAAATCCGTGGAGGTTTTGCGCCTGCAGCCTGGCCGTACAAACTACGCCAGAACCACCCTACCGGGCACGACCTGGCCCCTCAGAAAGCCGTTATTATAGAAATCGAACGCGAACTCGCTGGATGCAGGGTTAACTGGCTAGACTATTCCTTCGCGCACTCGCCGGCTAAGATGAGAGGTGTTTATTTCATACTTATCCTCGTTCAAGGTTGTTTTATAATAGGAAGTAGATCGGAGCCGATCTCCGGATGACTACGTGCAGCGGGTCGGGCGTTAGCTAACTAATGGATAGCCGCCCGCCTTAGCGGCGGGTCGCTGCGGGCTTGTCCCGCCGACTCCACCCGCAGCCCCAACTACAATCTACAACTGCCTCCTGCTGAAGCTATACCCACCCTCTTCCGTCCACCTTTCTGTGAAGGATGTTGATGAAACCAGGGGGTGAGGCAATTTTCCCCGTCTATTGTATATTCTGACCGGCTCAAAGTTTTCTAATGAATTTCGCGAACATTTCGCAACATTCATCCGAAAATATTTTCTCGTACAGTCAGCTCCCCAGTCTTGTAGCTCCTCAAGGTTGTATAGGGTTGTATATGCATACGTTGTCGGTAGCTTGGTGCTCAACTACCCTCCATAGGCGCTTGACACGAAATCGAAGACCAACAAAACACAACACGCACCCAACGCCCTCATCTGGATATTCGGGGTTCGATGTTAGCTGCCTAACGTCTGGTGCATTTACTTGACATAATTCTCAGATCTCTGATGTTTGTGAAGCTAGCGGGGCCAGTCCCCCGTCTTGCAGTGATTTACCAACTCCTTCCAACAGTCCCTCTTTTCTTTTTACCCTGAGAACAGAAGGCTTTGAATCTGAACTATTCAGAGATAAGGCAGATCCTCCTTCCTCACTGACCAACGAGCCTATCTACTCAAAAACATTCCCATCAAGCACGCAATTACAAACGAAATGTATCCTCTATGCCCGTCATTTTGCCAATTATTCCCATCCATCCTACGCCTCGGCCATCGAAACTTACCAGTCGGACTTTGATTACTCCAAATATGCTGATAAGCCTCTTATCGAGATCAATGATAAGCGCCTCAGGCCCAAGCTCTCCCCAACTTTTCCTCTTGCAACGCCTCCGTCCCAAGATGCCCGACAAGCGCAAAGCATCCATGTCTGCTCCATCTCCTAAACGGCTCCGTATCTCGAACGAGGATGGAAGCGATACCCTACCCTCTATGTCGTCCCACGACCGGCCTCGGAACAACCCTATCTACGGCCAGAAGAGCGCCTTCCCGGGGCTAGACGACGGCGGTGATGAGCTGTTCTACGGACCTGCAGATGACGGACTGGAGTATCTACGCATGGTCCGGTGAGTCTTTTCTTTCCCCCTCAGGCTGATGTTTATCATCTGCTAAATTTCACTGCGTGTCCCTTAGCCTCCCCTCTTGATGTTGCGAACACGGATCTGACTGTGATATGTTGAACTTCTAGGTCTGAAGCAAACTCCTTGCCCTCGCTGTTTATCGCGCCGATCGCGAGAATAGGCACTGAAAGATTGGAGGCGGATACGCAGAGTGATGCAGACGCGCCGGAGCTACACAAGTTCCCGGCTGGGTTCTTCGAGGACGAGGCTTACGTCGCGCCCGTGGAGGCCGATAAGGAGTCGGTCGCCGCCACTGATCAACGATTTCCCGACGCGCAGGTGTCATACTATAACCTCCTCCGACACCGGTTCCTCCTCCTCCGATCGACCTTGCGTTGTACGCCCCCAGCGACCGCTATCGCGGCCCTTGACGACGCTCATCCCATTAGCCTGCCAGATCGCAACACAGCTGCACGCAAGGAATGGCGGCGCTTGCTGCTCACAGTAGAGCCGCGAATGGTGCAGCTGGCGTGCATGGACTTGGATAGTATACTGAGGGTGCTGAGCATACTGGCCCGAGGATTGGGTGAAAACGTACGGGCCGGGGACGCCGATCGCATTCGACGACTTGGCGCTTGGGCCTGGGCGCTATTGGGGAAATGTCGCGAGGTCGGAGAGCTGGCTACGAATCAAGTGGGAGAGTTACGCGACCTTGGCAAACGAGCTGTGAAGATTCTGCATAGGATGCAGGAGACGGAGTCCAAGCGATCTGCGGAGGAGAGTGACGCTTCTGATTCGGAAGCAGGAGATGGAGAGGAGGCTCAGACGGAGGAGGCGGTTCCAGTTGAGACCCCGAGCAAAGAGGCCCTAGGGGCATCTGTGGATCAGGCGGACGCCGGCCTGCTCGACGACACCGATCTGTCCGCGGCGCTGGAGGCTGCGAAGTCACGTCTACAGGCCAAGCTACAGAGTAAAGCGGCTCCAGAAGTAGCCGCTGAGGTGAATCAAGTGGATGGAGATGACCTGGCGCAACAAGCACGTGCTCTGCTTGATATGATTATCACTATTGTGGGCGAGTTCTTCGGTCAGCGGGACCTGCTGGATGCACGGGAGGTCTGGGGCAGAGATGATGCTATGGATGAGACGTGAGAGAAATGAGATACCCCAATTGTACAGTCAATCTATCTTTTCATTCCAAAACCTGTCAATCGCCTCTTCCTCTGCTCCTCGTAGCTTATTGTATACTGCGGGCGGTGGGTGCCTGGCAGCTCGGGCTAAACTGCTTCGGGGTGTTGCGTCATGCGCGGGTTCCTTCAGCTTCAACTGATCTTCTTATCTTCCAACTTCCACTCCCCCATGCCACTGCCACTCAACTAGCCATGGCGCCAACCGTTGAGATTGCCATTCCATCTACTAGTCTCTCGCATACATCTCCTCCGCACACAATCTACCATATCACGATTCGCCTCCCACTCCGTTCCTTTACCGTTTCGAAGCGCTACTCGGACTTTGCTGCTTTCAACAGCAATCTGATCAGCCAGACCGATACGCAACCTCCTGTACCTCTCCCGTCGAAATCCTGGATTTCCAACACCGTCACCAACGAGCGTTTCCGTGAAGAGCGCCGTCGCGGCCTCGAGGAATACCTCCGTGCGATCAACGAGGCCCCTGATGGACGCTGGCGCACCTCGTCTGCCTGGCGAGCTTTCCTAAACCTTCCTACTGCTGCAGCAACATCTTCGAATGGAAGCTCAACTACCTCCTTTCGACTGCATGCAGCCATTACAGACCCCGGCTCAGCAGCCAACGGCTCAATTACCGACCCGACCCTCTGGCTTGACTACTACCGCGACATGAAATCCCACCTCCACGATGCACGACTGCAGCTGTCCCGCCGAGATCAGGAGACCACACCACAGAAACAGCACGAGAGCTCCGCGCAAGCAAAGAGCAGTCTCGTCCGCGCCGGATCCATGATCACCACCCTGGAAGAAGGCTTAAAGAGCCTGGGTGGCCGGGAAGCCCAGGAATCATCCAGATCATCCAGCTTGGGTGACGGCGAGCTGCGCCGCCGCAAGGACTTGCTTATCAACGCGCGTAAGGAAAGGGATGGACTGGAAGACTTGTTAAATGCCATGGCCGCAAAGAGCCGGCTCGATCGCGCCGTGGCCTCAATCCAGGATAAGGAGGCGCTACTGAGGGCGGGGAATGCGGAAGCAGCGAACGGTGGGCGCCGGACCCCCGTACGATCTGGAAGAGTTCTTGGCAAGGAGACGGAGCGCACACGCGAGCTGGACAACGAGGGCGTGCTACAGTTGCAACAACAGACGATGAAGGAGCAGGACCAGAGTGTTGAGGAGTTGATGAAAATTATTATTCGGCAGAGGGAGCTGGGAACTGCTATTCATGAGGAATTGGAGGTGCAGAATGAGCTGTTGAAGCTGACGGATGAGGATACCGATCGGTTCGTTCTAGTCTTGATCCTTTTAGTCGTGGACTATCTCTTACTGACTGCGGGCTACAGATTGAGAGCCAAGCTAGACGTTGGAAAGAAGCGGATTGGCAAGATCTCATAAACCATCGTGTTGGAGGAAGTCGTATACACCCATTTTGCTTTTGTTGAGCATGATATCAAGCGCGAGTCACTCTATGCTCCATTTCCATTCGAGCGTTTCTTTGTTACTATTTTGATTCCCAGCATGGGCGATTTTTAGAACACTTAGGCAGAAGCTGTTTCCGTCTATCTTCAAAATATACGATGCCTTGTCGTGTCATAACGTGTATCATTCTCATCTAATGATGATCCCAGCAAGAGATGCGGCAGACTTTTACGCGAAAGCTATGGAAAAGCACCTGGTTGTTAATTTGCAGAGAAGAACTGTACACCCAATCAGCAGCTGATCCAGATTAACATCGTATTCTTCTGAACTTACCTCTTTCGCTTCCTCCTCAGAGACATTCGACATTTCCGACGCAGCCCGGTCAATGAGCCCCAGCTTACTCTTCCTAATCAGCCACCACAGCTCCTTCCGATCGCCACCTAGCTCCTCCCCCAGTATCTTTCCCTTCAACGCGCGCAAGGTGTCATTGTAAAGCGCAGGCTCTTCATAGTCCACCAGCTCTTCGCGCATAGTCCCCAGCCCTTCGACAACACGCTCGTAGTTGGCATCACCGAGGCTGTGCTTGATCTGTGTCTCGATAATGCTGGCCAGCTGTTTCACAGCATCATGAATGGTGTCGAGACTATCAGCGCGCGAGAGCATCTGCTTGAATTCTGGGATAGCGTTCTCGGGGGAGATCTTCGTGCGTTTGGGTTCTTGCTTGAGGAGGGCGTCGACGTCCAGACCGGAGAGGGGTTTTTCAGTTTCGCGTTGGCGTTTGCGGCCTTTGGTTTTGGGTGGGACTAAAGGATCTCGAGTTGATATATGCTTTCGGTTTTACTAGGGTTGAGGGGGACTTACCTTTCTTGACGTTTGCTGCAGAGACCAATTTCTCCAGGGAACCGTGCGATCTCCTGACCAATTCCTTATCCGGATGAGCAAACTTGGTCAGTTGCTCCGATGGTTCAAGAATAGGATCGTTGGGATGCACAGCGCGGTACCGCACTGCGGACTCAATCCGGTGCAGAAGCGGAGAGTAAGAGTCGTCGATGGGTAATCTGAATATACTCAATCAGCCATTGGAAATGCATAGGCTTCCAGAACTCGCCGACTTACTCTTCTTCGTCCAGTTCCATGCTGTCAACGTAATCGTTCATTGCCTGGTGTAATTCATTATTTGGTAGATTGCGATGCTCAGTGACAATCTTTCCCGAGACAGTGACGACCTTGTCTAGAGGAGGAAACTGGTATGATCGCACGTCTTCGGCAAAGGGAAGGGCGACCTCGATGAGACACTCGTAGTCTTTTTCGATAGATGGTGCAAGCAATACAATCAATGGAGGCTTGGCTTCTTTGGTCACCAGCCGGGCAACAGCGTAGGAGTCTTGCTCGTAGATAGCATGGATGAATGATGACAATGCAAGCGATGCTTTGTCATTTGCTCGCTGTGGGATGATAACGTTGGTATTGGACATGTGTAGGTATCGGTCATACTACACCACCGCGAGGTTAGTTTCATCACATGTACTTCGACTTCCGGGGAGCGTACCTTGTCCATATGAATAAACCCAAGAATTTCTAGGCCCGCAAAGGTTTCCAGCGTCGTTATGTTCTCATCAGTCTGGCTGATGTGAACGGCCGTACGTCCATACTCATATCCCTTCGCAAGATCATCGCGCTCAACGTCGACTTTGCCCCCGGGCGCAGATTCATCGTCGATTTGATATGTTCGTGACATCCGAACGGTGGTCAGAGCTTCACCGTCACTTGATGGCTGACCTGCACCAGCTCCAGCTTCTTCCTGCTCGGTTCCAGTTCCGGAACGCAGGACAAAGGAGCTCGCCGACGGGGGTTTGGCGACATAGGTTCGGAAGTATCGTTCGACGGGGATTCGTAGTGCAGTTTCATACTTAGATGCATCACCGAGAGAGAGGAACCCCTTGAAAGAAGGCATGCTCTTGGTGACCTTAATGCGAGGAATTTCCAACTCTGAGACAGCTTGCTCGAGCGTGCCATAGATACCGTCGCAGCTTTCGGCAAAGTCGCGAAGTAGGGCCTCGTTCTTAGCCTGGGAATGGAATCAGAACGAGAAATATCAAAACTCGACCGATTTAGAATTACCTTGTGAGAGTCCTTGTCCTCTTCTTTCACACCAAACTCCGCGTCATCGAAATCAGCCCCACTGCACCGGGTTAGCGAGATTGAACGGGACAAATGCTCTTGAAAAGACTTGCATGATCGCTAGCTCGATGCCGTCTTCTTGGATCTTCTTTTGGATCTCCTCGAGCCCATCATTGCTCATCATTCCAGTGCCATTAGTGACCAGTACAATTTTCCGCTTGTATTTGAGCTTCTTGGTGAAGCTATTAATCATTTGAATGGCAATGACAATGGAGGAGATTGCTGAAAGCCAGTCAGCTTCTGAAAACTCAAATAAAGAAGCCAATGGTCACCCACCATCGCCCTTGTTAGTGTGGCTTGGTTTGATTGCGGCTCGCAATCGCCGAATGTCAGGCATAAGTACTCTGGGAAATTAGCCACAGAATTCATAGACAGGGCATCAAACAGCATACTGCCCAAGATCCGAGAGAACGGATATTTTTGAGAAGCTGGGGTCCTCTTGGAGGTCATTGGAGGTCTCTGGAATTCAACCCGATTAGACAGGCCCGGAAGCTGGAGCTGATTGCGTACCATCTGACCGTAATGCGACTACACCGACCGTAGCAGTTTTGCGGCCAGTTGCAACCTAGCCAACCAGTTAATGAAGGCCATAGGGAGAGTCAGGAGAGTAAAGCATGCATACCGTGGTCGTGATCCTGTCCCAGACATACTCCATAGCCCACTCCAGGTCCGTGTTGGGACGACCGTGCCGACGCTCCCCCATGGACCTTCCCACATCCACAATGTAGACAGTGGCCTCTTTTTCTGCCATGACTGAATAGTTCAGACTCCAATGAGCCAGAGTTGGGAAGAGTCAAGAGGCAGGCGTTTTACTGAGCCGCGATGTAGACAGACGCGTGATATTTCCTTTTTGGTTTAGCCCCAGACACGCGCACATGACATCACTTGACTTGCGTGGGCTTACCAGAAGTGCGTGGGCATAAGTTACTATCGCGCCGCACCTAACTGGCAATAAAGCGGCGGCGGCATTTCCACCGTGGTAATAAATACCTCCCATTAGCTTTCCCTCTCCGCAAGCTTCCGTACGTTCAATTCAAACTACACGATCCTCTCTGCAATCAAAAATCTGTATCATCTCCATCATGACTGACCCTCGTCCCTACCACATCCTGAGGTACGTCCCATCCGGCTATGGGAGACACGCAGGACTTGAAATCTGGTCCAAATCGAAACACCCTTCTAACATCCTCCTAGCTACGGCACTCTTTTGGGATCGCAGATCTTCCAGGTAAAATAATAGCCAAAGCCCAAGCCAAAGCCCATCCAGGACTCTAATTTAACCTTTCTAACCCCTGAAAAGTCCTTCGTCGGCGGTATTGTTGCTTTCCGCGCCTTGCCGCGCCCGCAGTTCGCTACCCTGCAAACCGCCATTTTCCCTGTTTATTTCTCAATGCAGACTGCCCTGCCCGTGGTGGTCGCCCTGACTGCCAGCAGAGGTGGACAAGCTCTCGGTATCTCGGGCCTGTTAGGCCCGGAGGACCGCTTTAGTACCCTGCTGCCCATGGCCACCGTCGCAATCACCGGGCTGATCAATATGTTTGTCCTTCGCCCGTTGACGGTTAACACTATGCGCGAGCGGAAGCAACAGGGTAAGTTTTTCCGTTACTCTATATGCAGTTTCATGATTCATGATTTTTGTGAACTGTATCTCCTCTGGGTGATATATATGGCCTGACTTTTGTTGCATAGAAACTCGTGATGGCAAGAAGAGCTATGATGCTCCTCCTCATTCCAAGGAGATGGTTGCCCTTAACAAGAAGTTTGGCCGGATTCATGGTTTGTCTAGCTTGGTGAACATGGTCAGCCTGATTGCGACTATTTGGTATGGTGCTGTCCTGAGCAAGAGGCTGGAGTAGGCTAAAGCATCCAGCTTAACCTTTTGGGGCGGAGAATGTTGTCTACATATTGCTTTTGTACCTATATGAATGGTTTCTCTCTGCTTTTCTCTTCGTTTATAGTTGTATTGATAGCACGTGCCAAGTCGTGTACAGCTCATACTGGGCGCTCCCTATCTTGGAATGAGCAAAGTTGACAACCTCCATTTACTACAATACTGTGGCATCTAAGTACAAATTGCGCTTACGATCTTCTTGCAACTTCATACCTAGTATATATTAGAGAGCGGAAGTTCATTTAAACAATGGAAATAAATCAACAATAATTAAACTACCGAAGGGTTTCTAACCTAACAAGATCCAAAACGGCATTACCGCGAAGATGATACAAATCGCTTCCTTCTTACGTAGCGTCATCGGGGCTTCCGGGGTATTAAACCTGAGATACAAACCTTACAGTTTCGACAGAAAGAGAAAGTTGATTACTTCTCAGTGTTATCGCCAACCTCAGGCAGATGCTCGGTACCTTGATAGAAACTCGGCAAAGGTTCCAGCTTCCGGCGCAGAACCCAGACGCGGAAGTGCCAGATGGCATTCTTCATCTGGTAGGAGGCGTGCTTTCTGGTAGACACCGAGAAGACTTGATCCAACTCCTCCAGAGTGAGGGCTAAAAAGAAAGTCAGACTAGTATAGTGTAGAGGGAGAAGACAAGAAGCACTCACCCTTGGTCTCCGGAACAAAGAGCAACACGAGGAACCAGCCAATAATACACCAGGCTGCATACCAGCCAAAGGCTCCCTGAGGCTTGAAGGCTGACAGAAGATGCGGCCAAGTGAAGGACAAGATGAAGTTGAAGCACCATGTCGTGGCGGTGGCCCACGACATCCCCACTTCGCGAACGTGAAGCGGGAACGCCTCAGCCGAATAGGTGAACGGTACAGGACCTTCACCGGGTGAGTAGAAAACCTCGAATAGATACATGCCTGTGGTGACCATCCCAACTCGCGCCTTACTAGTGGGGTTACTGGCGTCAATCCAGAAAGAAAAGCCGGCCCAGAGGAGAAATATGGCTAAGAATGGGAACGTAAAGAGCAAGAGGTTGCGACGGCCCCAAGTATCGATCGTCAGAACGGCTGGCAGGGCAAAGACCCAGTTAAGGATGCCAGTTCCCATAGATGCCAGCAAGGCCGTCGAGAGACTATATCCGGAATCCTGGAAGATGGTGGTCGAGTAGTAGGCGATGACATTGACACCACAGAATTGTTGCATGAACATGACAATCCAAGTGGCCAGAGTGGCGCGTCGATTACGGGGAACGGAGAAGAGCTCGAAGAACATGGTGAAGAAATTCTTGCCCCTGTTGATCTTGCGTTCCAACTCCACACCGACATATGCATAGTAAAGATCTCTCGCAGCCTGCAGTTCGGTAGGACGAAGGATTTTGAAGTTCGTGTAGGCTTTCTCAATCTTGTTATGCTCGATTAGCCATCTGGGCGACTCGGGGCAGAAGTAGACCTGCGAGCAGACTATCAGAGGCAGCACCACCGTGGAGCCTAGCATGAGACGCCAGCTGAGATCCCTTGAGACGTGCATGAAAGCCACACCCATGATATTACCCAGCATGATACCAAATGCAGTCCACATTTGCCACATCATGACCAGGGCACCACGAATGGGAGCTGGAGAACACTCGGCCGCATAGACAGGGACGGTGGAAGATTTGGATCCAATACCTAACCCCAGGACAAAGCGGGCAATGAACAGATTCACCCAGGAGTTGCACAGCCCTTCCCATACAGATGCAATTGCCGCAATGAAGCAGGAAATAAAGATCGTTCCGCGACGAGCGAAGTATCGATTGAGTGGTTCCGTGAGCCAGCAGCCGAGGACTGCGCAAGCCAGATATGGGGCGCCGACGACGAGGCCAGTCAGGTTGTCACTGTTCTTGATACCGAGGATCTAGGCATGATGTCAATTCCTGGCCTAATAATAACCTGTGGATACAACGTACATCCAAGTAGATGGCCTGCGCGCCGTTGTTGACAGTCTCATCCATTCCTTGGACGGCGGCCGCAAGCGAGCACATGACTAGGGAGAGAAGAGAGGGTCAACTTGATTTGATTCTGTGATGATATTCATGGACTGGGTTTCGGCTTACTTGCGAGGAAGTACAACTCCCATGGCTGGCTCCACTTATGAGTCTTCTCACGAATGAGTGACTCTCTCTCAGACTCGTTTAGCTCCGGCATCGTCGCCGCCGTTTCAGGACTCTGCGAAATGAGAGCCCCCTTTTGGAAAGTCTCCAGGTCGGCCATCAGGTTGAATCGTCGGCAGAACTCGTGGACATCTTTCATCAGCTGCTCGCGGGGGATCCCAGCCAGAGGATTATCAAAGATAGCATTTAGATGGCCGCGGTCCTTGCGACTCTCGACATCGGGGATATGAGCAGTCTCCGGCTTTTCCCTGTCAGAGCTCATTGGGCTCTCCCCTCTGTTCTCACTCGAGCCACTGGTCTCGTGGACTGGCCCTACAATCCCGCTCTCCTTCATGGTGCACTGGCGGTGGATATCAAGTCTTATGGCAGTATAGCAATCGCTTTACGCTTCAACCTGAGGAGTAATGGCAGGAAAGTCTTCAGGCTCACGCAAATGGAAGGAGACAAAGTGGGCTCCGGGGAAATCTATCCTTTTATGTGCGGAGAACCTCCAGTCCACTACTCCACCATGCCATTGAGTGGAAGCCAGTCGTTGGAGGAACGCAGACAAAACTGACATCTTACAGTCAGACCAACCCTGGTCTCGTTACGTTAAATACCTCCTTTTTACCATTCGCGGCGGTCCTTGCTGGAGGTATGAGCCGCGAATAGGAGGACCAGCCTACCAGATCGATGGATGCCGTGCCCGGCATGACTCAAAAAGGCACTTCTTCCCTGTCACGACCCAGTGGACGCCGAATGAACTGAGCGGCGATAGCATCACGTCCATTCTGTGGCTGCAGCCAATCATGCCAGCAAAAGGATGTGCTCCCCCTCCTCCTTAGTCTCAGATCTTCATCATCGGATGACGCCCCAGTGCGGAGTATGGAGTATGGGGGTGGAGACAGATTGATGGATCCCGCGGGGGTGGATCACCCACGCGAGTGGACGCGAATTAGGCCAACCCGATTGTGCATATTACATTGATCTGACGCGCAAATCGGTGGTCTCTGCCACTGAGGTGAGCGCCCGAAGCGATACCGAGCAGCGAGTGCCGCTTCCAGGAAACGATCACCACTGAGCAGAGCCTATCATGCAGTGTTGTGATATTCGATTACGTCACGGACGGGCAGCGTCGGTCGTATTCGACGAAGACGGGCATGCGGGGTTTCCCGTCAGAACATTACCTGACATCAACAGAAGAACTCTAGATTTTTGTTGTGGCCAAGTGTAATTCAGGTCCTGGCAGTTTTTCAGGTTCTTTGTTCAGAATGGCGGCGCCACTGACGGAACGGCTGACGCCCAGCAGTCCAAGCCTTACGGCAGGAGTGGAGTCTCCGTACCCTGTGAAGAGCCGCCCAAGGGAAGCTAGCCACTTGTCGGAATTCTCCGTCCAACGCCTCCCGCAAACTCCACTTTGGCTTGGCCACGGTTAATCGCACTCCCTCGTGTGCGCCGCTACCGTTGTGGTGGCCATGCGACACCAAAGCTGGATAATGTGCAGCTGTCAAACAGGTCGGACATGGTCCCAATCGTAAACCCAGTTCATGAGGGCTCTTTCCTTTGGATGAATTGTTATTTGCGTGTTATACCCAGAATGGACGTATGACAGGGCCTCTCACGGTAAGGCTGCGACAATGGGAGACTGTGTACGTATATAACTAGAATGTAGAGGTCAATGGCTACAGATGCCGAATGGGTTCGCGGGTCAGTTGTGCACTTCGTCAGGTAACTTGGCGAGCCTTCGAGGTCTTAATAATCTCTTGCATATCAAGAAAGAGTACTTCCAATGCCGGCCGGCTGTGAACATCATAGCAAATCATTAACGCTGAGACGGCTCTGCAGCTTGCTGGCAAACAGGGGCCCAGGCCAGGGCTCCTTGCAGCTCTAGCAGTCAATCGCTACATTTGATCAATGAAAGACCCACCATATTGAAGTTGAAGTAGATAGTGTTAAGGGTATTTTCATTGACTAGAGTAGGATATCGAGCTATATCAATTCCCCTAGTCCAGACGAAAGATGTAAATCAGAATTGTCCATCACTTCTCTTAGAAGCCATCGTCATGCACTTCATGATCCCTCTTTTTGTTTTCATTACGGCTAACATCTGGGGTATATATAGCAGCATCCCATTTACCAATATCAACCCTTCACGCTCCTTCCTGGACCGTGCCTTGGGTGGAGTCCAATTGGCGAGCACCGTGTATACATTTGAGCAGATTCCAGGCCTAATCAATGCTGAAGCTACCACACGACATATCATGGGAGAGATTTACGGGGTTTGCAATGCCACCATGGTGTCTGAGACAGGATCAATGGTGACAATTCATGCCGGCCCCAGACCATCGGCTGCTCCGTTGACCGTTTCTTCTGCCATGCCGCCACGGCCTCCCTCCCAGACCCCCAGATCCGTCCATCCACCTCTACCGGAGGTACCATTAGATCCGTTTCTCGACAGCCTGGTCCCAATCATGCTGTTTATAATATTGGCAGCAGTCGCTGTCCTGATGCTCAAGCAATACGACCAAGCCGGGGGACTGGCAGCCCTTGTCAATGAGATACACCACTCGCAGGTAGTTCAGAACAATATCTGGCTTGCGACGTATAATATTGCCGAACAGCTGCAGCGTGTCCACGAAGACTCTCTAAGCATCCATCAAAGCCTCCACCGCCTAGAAGAGATTGCAAGCAGATTGCAGGCGCCGTCCCGAGTTGAATCGGCCCGCGAGCAGGCTGCTTGCGAGCAACCCCACGATAATGGAGGTAGTGGCACCTCTCCGGACGGGAGCAACTCGGACATGGATCATATTCTGCACGATGTGATGAATGGCATCGACACGCTCCGCCAGTGCATTGACAGGAACACAGAGATGTGGGATGGGTTTTCTGAGCGGGTAGTAGTGTGTCATGTGGCTACCCAAGATACACAGCCGAGTGACTCCAGCGTGAATGATTCGAATGGTTCCCCGGCAGGAGGTTGTGTACAGACTGGGTGAAACGGAGGTGTAGGGTTGGAAGTCAAGACACGATGTGTTTGGGTCAAGGGATCGGCTTGGGGTTCTCGTTTTCGAATCGTCAAAAAGTGATCCATAGAGGTTTCAGAGAACCATTCCGTCAATTTTCAATTTTTTAAAGTTAACGGTAACTGAGAGTTGGCCAAGCTGGGGTATCATAAGCAGAATGATCAATAATCATGACACTGGTTACTCATTCAGGTACTTCCGGCACGCGGCTTTCAGCATCTCGATGCGTCGTTGGGTGTGAATGAAGACTTCGCGGTACATGTCCAGACTCTGCTGCACCACCTCCTGACGGGTTTTAGAGCCCGCGCAGATCTCGAGCATCCGCAGTTCCATTTCTTTCCGAAGGAAAGGCTTACTGAGGGAGATACTGTTTGGAAGACCCGCGACGACATTGTCGTACCCCTCCACAAGTGCAATGCCAAGGCGAGTCGGGATAAGCTCTTCAACCTTACTCCGACCGCTACCACGGGGATGTACCACGACGTATTCACGTTCTTTGATCTTGGCAATGTGTTCCGCCATTGTCGCATCAGTGCCAATTCCGTTGGCGTCCATGAGACCAATGAGCTCGGGCTCCGTCAGGTAGCTCGGGGCCGTAGTTTTGCCCTCATAAATATTGGCCTCGGTCGGTTCAAAGAGCTCGCCTCTCTCGAAGTTAGGAAGCTGCTGACTGCTTTCCCATTTGTCATAGACGTAAACATCAAGATAGTTCCTCTCCAGCACAATCAGGCCATTGGCGTGAAATTTTTCTTCTCCATATTGGATTTCAATATCAGTACCCTGGCCTTTTGCATCATCGGAGCAGCAAGCCAGGAACCGGCGAACCACGAATTCGTACACTTTTTTTTCGTTGCTGTTTAATTGGCTGGGTGAGACCCAGCAAACAGGATGAATGGGCGGATGGGCTTTGTCGTTGTGACGACCAGAGCGAGGGGTTCGGAATTTGCCGTCGATAAGACTAAGAAAAGGTCAGCTATGGCGGCCTGCGAGGACATGTTTCAAGAAAAGCTTACTCCTTCGCGTATTGACCCCATTGACCATCTGGAAATTGCTTTTCCACAAGTTTCTTTAGATCGATGGCCTTGTCAAATTGATCTGTTTCGGTACGGGGATAACTGATGTATCCCTTTGTATAGAGCGCCTCGGCGACCTTCATAATTGTTTGACTGTCCAGACGGAGAAAACGACTGCCCATCATTTGGAGATCCACTGTTGTTAAGGGAAGAGGTCGCCATTTGCTTTTAGGCTTCTGATTCACTTCTGTAACCTTCGCCTGCTTAGCTATAAGGCATCGTTCCAACATCATCGTGACAGCTGCGCGGTCGAAGAGATGCACACGTTTCCAGAGAAAATTGACCTTCTTGCCTTCTCGTTGAAGCATAACCTTGATGCCCCAGAAGGTCTCTGGTTTGAAGTTCTGGACTCTGAGATACCGATCGACCACGAACCCCAACGTGGGAAACTGGCATGAGCCTACGAGAAGTTAGACCGAACTCTATGGAAGGAGGACGCGAAAGACCTACCGTAGCTAATAACCTTTTCCTTCAAGACTGCTACCACGGCCTGAAGCTGGAGGGTCTGCAAACGGGTGAAGGCAGCACCAATTCGGAGATCAAGCTCAATCCGAGCGGCCACGGCATTTGCCTGGAATTCATCAAGCTCAACTGGCTCCCGAGCGGCACGGAGAACGTGACTGACATTCAAAAGAGGACTAAGTCAGGGGATGTCGTACTGTCGGCCAGGAACTGGACTCACGCTCTTTCCGTGTTGCTGAACCTGGCTCGCTTAACTTCAATTCGAGAATTGCCAGCCTTTGCTTGGTTACGCACTTCAGCGCCAATGTGCTCGCCCTCTCGATCACAATCGGTCCAGATGAACAATGCTTTGCTATACCTGGCCTGGTTCCGAATGTTCTCTGCAATGGGCAATTTGTCCTGTCGGGAGTTAGAAAGAATTGAAGAGTCATATTGCGGAATATTCCAACCTTATCCACATCTTCTTGCACCGGCGCCTCAAATAGAGCTCCTGGTGGACAGGACATCCAGCCCTTGTACTGACGATCAAAATCCAGGCCAGTGAGGTGACCGATCACGCTGGTCATGGTCACCGAGCAGTTACCCCATGGTTCACCGAAATTGAAGTCGAACTCATAGTTCTTGACATATTGATTGCCTCGGATTGCGTGCTATGCCTTTATCTCAGCCCATGCTGCCCATAGGAATATCCGGGGCCACTTACAGTCTGAAACGAGCCGCCTGACAAGTGCGTGGCGACGGCACGCGCAATGGCAGGCTTCTCTGCCACGCACAGGATCTTGCGAGCCATGGCGATCCTACCGTGCCACGATCAGACGGGGTTCCACGGCGGAGCTCAGATATTCTTCCCAACGGGGAAATTCTGAAATACTCTGGGACGCGAGGAGTGAATGCCTGAGGACCACGCGGTATTGCGCCTGAGGCATGAACGAATCGGCGCCTTACCCGATGAGGTAATACAAACATAAACCTGGAGTGGCCCCGACCGGCGCATGCTCCTAGCTCATCTTCCCTCTTTCCGTACAGCTCCGCGCTTTGTCTTGCGTCTGGAAAACATGGTCTCCCTTCCGCTTCCCCGTGTTGAGTCTCTGGCGGACTGCACGTCCTTCAAATTTACGGTTTTGCCCTATCTCGCCCAGGTGCAGTGGCTCCCCGCCAGCTTGCGCGAAGCGGGTTGGGATCTGGATAGCTTGAAGGCGGTTTACCTTGCGACCAACCCCTTGGTCTCCGCACTCACGCTGTGCACTGTCTTGGCTGGGCTTTTATTCCTGGCCGCCGAAATCAACCGCAACTATTCGCAAATCGATCGCTTCTGGAGTATCCTACCCGCCGTCTATAATGTGCACTACGCCACTTGGGCGCGTTTGGCTGGTATCCGCACCCAGACTTTGGACACCATCGCTGTGATCAGCGTGCTTTGGAGTGTAAGCGCATCTCTTTCCAATGGATGCGCCGATGATCATATTGCTAACTTGCGATGTGGAATAGCTCCGCTTGACCTTCAACTATTGGCGCAGAGGCGGCTACTCAATTGGATCTGAGGACTACCGCTGGCAGATCGTGCGATCGAAGGTGAACAATCCCTTCCTTTTCACAATCTTCGACTTCACCTTCATCGCTGCGACCCAGTCGCTCCTGCTCCTGCTTATCACGACCCCAACGTACGCCTTGGTGGTCGCCGCATACAACCAGGGTCCCGAGGTCTTCGGTTTGCCCGACCTGGCCTTCTCCCGCGCTGCGCTCTTCTTTATCATCATCGAGTACTTCGCCGATCAACAGCAGTGGAACTTCCAGACTGCGAAGCAGGAGTACCAGAACAACGCGCGCATCCCTGAGCCCTTCAAGGACCAGTACACCCCTGAGGATCTTGAGCGGGGCTTTGTGGTCAGCGGCCTCTGGTCTTGGTCGCGCCACCCCAACTTTGTCGCCGAGCAGGCTGTATGGCTGACCATGTATCTGTGGGCTGCCTACCGTACGGAGACCTATGTCTCGTGGACTGGAATTGGTCTTCTGGGCTACCTGCTCATCTTCCAGGGTAGCACCCGCCTGACCGAGACGATTAGCGCCGGAAAATACCCCGAGTACAGCGAGTATCAAGCCCGTGTGGGCAGGTTCATTCCACGCCTGTCCGTGGAAGCCAAGAAGACGAAGCCCACTGCCAAAAAGGCTGTTGCCAAGATCGAGCAGTCTGAGGCTACCGAGGCTACCGAAGCCAAGAAGAGCAACTAAGGGAAATAGGAAGTGCTATCTAAGGGAGTTAATATCACAAGGAGTATAACCAAGGGCGGGCTTGAAATTGCTCGCGTTTTTGCACATTCAACTATTTGTCGGATGATCTGATATATTGATTTATCTCAAACTGCAATTTGATTTTCATTTTTACTAACCAAGGAGAATAATCTGTTAGTCTGGAAGGTACCCACCTCTTTGAAAGTCCAGTTAGCAAGCTACCAACCCATACGTTAGGCTAAAATGGTAGGATAAACTGGCTGTATCAGGTGTTTCAAGCATCCCGACGATCATCACGATTGATCTATCCCCATATTCAGACTCGAAGAAATAGGATCCGACGCCAAAGAATAGAATATCAAAGCCACCACGCCGCAAACTTGCAGAGTCATGTTATTGACAAGTATTCTTACAACCTAACATCTACAATCGCTAAGTATATCCATTCACAATGTCCATCAGCCAACTCCAAGTCAGTCTTCTTTGTACCCCGAGAATAATAGACCGAACTGGGCCACGTTGAGAGCTCTCCAGACTTGGTGCGGCGTTGAACAGAACTGGTAAAAGGCGATTGTTGTTTTTGTCATCACTGTTCATTTTATCCATCCCCGACGCCAGAAATAGGCGTGTTTCTACTTCTACCTCTGCCAATCGCATTCGCTCCCTTTGCTGCTCATGGGTTGAGCAAATGTGAAGAGACATATAACATAGCTCTTGAAGTCGAAGCAAGGGAGACTTCTTCAGCCACCGTGAGATTCAATCCATTGTCAGCCATCGTGCCTCCAGCTGTATGAAGAGTTTCAATCTTGGTGCTTGTCATGCCGATCACGAATATTAGAGTCGTGAATACCTGGGAATAGAAACCCTTTCGGTAGGAGGGAGGGTGCCCTCTGTGTGTTCCTGGCCTCGTATGAGGATTGACTGGATTTAATCCCAGCAGTTTACCAATTTCCTGGTTCTCTCACCTTCCTCCGGTATCGCTAACGAGAAAGACTCTATAACTGCCTGAGTGGTTCGTGAGCCCTACCGCGCGGATATTGCCAAGGATGGCAGGCAAATTTCCAGGGTGTTCTGCAAAGGAGTACGGCCATCTGGAAGGGGCAAATGTCGAGTGCCAGAGGAAGATGCCCGCGTTCATTGTATTCTCTCAAACTTTTGTTGCTGTCGCTCAATCTCTTGTTTGTCCCAGCTGAAGTGTCTACCGAAGAGGTTCGGTAAAATCCGGAGATCCTGGCAAACAATCAGATTGCAATCATTACAGCTCGTAGATCAGTAAGGGGTACTAATGGCTACCTTCGCGTGCGAGCGGTATATTTCATGCCTGGACACTTGCTCTAAGACATCCAGGCCTTCGCTGGTGAGAACGAGGTAAGATATAACGACTTGACTAATGACACAGCGACTGAGCAGCTTCTTGCTGCAACTGTAAGAAGCGGCTCTGAGGCAGACACCGCATCCTCAAATCCAGCACTATCTGGCCCTCTTGCAATATCCAATCCCTAGTCTCTACAACGAACGACTACTTGACCCAGAATAGGCTTCAACAAATCAATATAATACACACCCCACACTGGTAGAGTACATGGGCCTCTAAGCGAAGGTCAAACAGAAACACATGAGATGAGTAGAAAGTTCTTCATATTGAGTTGCGACATGATGGAAGGAAGAAAGGGGTTTATGGAGTGGCGAGAACAAGAGGATTGAGAGGGGAGTAGACAAAAAGAAAAACAGGGCAAAGGTAATGCAGGTCCATCAGTACTGAAAAAAAAAAGAGAAACCAGCAGAAAACCACAGTGATATCCCTGCTTGAAACGGCCAAAAAAAAATGCAGATCCAAATTGTGTACACAAAAACAAACCCGTCACTTATGGCCATCTATGAAGGAGGGAGCGGGGTCTCGTCGCGGCCTTCCTTGCCGGACGTCTCCTCTGGGTTCGTCGTCGGCTCGGGAGGAGCAATGGTCTCTCCACCCTTGCCGTCGAAGTACTTGGCAAACTCGGCATTGTCCGGCCACTCGCGGGGGCCAAGGAGGCGAACCAGGTCATCGCGGCCGAGGACCTCTTTGGACAAGAGCTCCTCAGCGACGATACCGACCTCCTTCTTCCGTGCGGTGAGAAGGTCGTGGCACTGCTTGTAGGCCTCCTCGATGATGCGACGCACCTCAAGGTCGATGTTACGTGCGGTATCCTCGGAGAAGGGCTTTTGGAACTGCTGCCCAGAGTCGTCCTCATAATGGATGAAGCCAAGCTTCTTGGACATGCCGAACTTAGTGACCATGGCGGTGGCCATGCGAGTAACTTTGTTGAAGTCATCGCTAGCACCGCTGGTCACCGTGTCAAAGTGTAGCTCCTCGCTGACACGGCCACCCAGGGTCATAGCCATGCGGTCCATGAGCTGGTTGACGTTCATCAGGTATGTATCACCACCAGCAGGGAGGTACTGAGCATAACCTAGGGCACCCTGTCCACGGGGAATGATAGACACCTTGAGCAGCGGGTCAGCCCACCGGAAGTACCAGCCACAGATGGCGTGGCCAGCCTCGTGGTAGGCGACGGTGCGCTTCTCCTCGGGCGAGAGAACAAGTGACTTCTTCTCCAGGCCACCAATCACACGCTCAATGGCCTGCTCGAAGTGGCGCATAACGACCCTATCGGCGTTCTCACGAGCAGCTATATGACAGACGTTAGTAGAATTCGGAAATTTTCAAGGTTGATGTTTATGAACTTACCAACAAGAGCAGCCTCGTTGACACAGTTGGCAATATCAGCACCCGCGAAGCCTGGGGTCAGAGCAGCAAGTCGGCCTTCCAAGTAGTCCATGTTTTCATCGGTAACGATCTTCTTCAGGTGGACGCGGAAGATTTGCTTGCGACCATCCATGGTAGGGCGGTCGATAGTGATGTGTCGGTCGAAACGCCCAGGGCGCATGAGGGCCTTATCGAGAACATCAGGTCGGTTGGTACCGGCCAGAACGACGACCTGCTCCGAAGTATTGAAACCGTCCATCTCCGTAAGAATCTGGTTGAGAGTACTTTCACGCTCATCATTGCCACCGCCGAAGTTCGACTTCGAACGGGACTTGCCGATCGCATCAATTTCGTCAATGAAGATAATGCAGGGGGTGTTCTTCCGGGCGTTGGCAAAAAGATCGCGGACACGGGACGGACCGACACCGACAAACATCTCAACGAACTCGGAACCACTGACACTGAAGAAAGGCACACCAGATTCGCCGGCGGTAGCCTTAGCAAGCAAGGTCTTACCAGTACCGGGGGGTCCAGAGAGAATAGCACCACGGGGGATCTTCGCACCAAGCTTCTCGAACCGCTCGGGCTGCTTAAGGAAGCTAACGAATTCCATGATCTCGACCTTAGCCTCGTCCATACCCGCGACATCGGAGAACTTGATCTTGACATCGGTTTCATGGTTGAAGCGCTTAGCACGACTCTTGCCGATTCCAAAGATTCCACTTTGGCCACCAGCAGCGCCGCCGCGCCGCGAGAACCAGTAGATACCACCGATCAAAAGAAGAGTAGGTGCGAAGGACAGAAGGGCGCTACCCCAGGGGACTTCATCCACATAGGCAACCGGGATACGCTCGCCATTCGGGATACCCAATTCATATTGTGCCTGCTCCAGCTTCCTCTCGAAGCTGTCAACAGATCCAATGCTGAAGTACACATGGGTCACTGGCTGCCCGGCAGAATCGGGATAAGCCTGGTTCATAACCTCGCGGTTCAGGTCGACACGGACGCGGTGACCGTTCGCCACAGTCAACCTCTCCACAAGACCCTTGTCGAGGTAGTTCGAGCGGAATTCCTGCCAGGTGATCTCTCGGCTAGCACTTTCACCGGGGAAGAAGCTGCGGTAGACATAGTATGTAACGAATGCGGTAACGAGGAAGGAGGCGGGATCGAATCGGAACTCAAACACTCTGGGAGGTGTGAATCCCTGGTCCTGCTTCTTCTTCTGATCTTTGTTCTCCTTGTCCTTTTCGTTTGACTCATTCTCCTTGTTCTTCTGCGCGGGCTCTTCCCGCCCCTCCTTCTCCTTTTCCGTGTGCTGATTCAACTTCCCATCCTCTCCTTCTTTGTTCTTCTTATACTCCTCCACATCGTCTTTGGCTTGCTCGCTGGTATACTTGAACAACCAGCGCATCATCCGAATGTGGTCCATCAAAGACGCATTCGCGTGCTTCTCAATAAACTGCTTAACTTCGTCCGGAATCCCGTTCTTCATCAGATGCTTCCGCAACGTATCAATCGCCTCATGCTGCGATTCTGGCATGCGTGTCTTCAGATGTTTGGTGAATGCATCCAACTTTGTCTGGTCCTCCGGTCCCAGAACTGACTCCGGCTCGTCATCTTTGCGACCCTTCTCCGGCTCATTCCCCTTTGGCGGGGAGTTCCCGGAGTCGTTGGTCGGAGGCTTCGGGCCAGTAGTAGCGTATGTTCGGGCGTGATAGGATGTAATTAAAGAGGAAAGTCGCGACGGGTGCGTTCGCAGAGAGGTTGTTCCTGCGCGGCCGAGGCACTCTGTGGCTCTCCTCGAGAATCGGGCAATATTGCCTGGCCGCCGGAGGAGGGTGGCCATGGTCGAGGGAAGGAAGCCCAGAGGGCTGAAAGGGCGGAGAAACGGGGTGATCAATCGAGTTCGGGGGCGATGGACAACTCCGCGCAATCCATGGAGGGAATTGAGGTTGCGGTGGGCAGCTCTCGAGCTGCGGCCAGTTTCGGCGCCGGTTTTTCTGGGTTCCGTGGTTGCTGAGTCATCAGAACCGTGTCGAAGGGCATGGACTTAGACGGCGTTAACGATCTACTTGATCGCCGTGATGACTCAAATGAGATTTACAATATTTGGAGGGATATATGGTGGGAGGACAAAATCCCCATCTGAGTACCCATCGCTGTAAAGTGGAATTCTAGAAGCGCTGCAATGTACATGAAAGGAGAAGGGAGAAAGAGAGAGGCGATGATAATGGAGGGGAGAATTAACGACCGTTATGGCAGAGAGTTCCAAGAGAGTAGTCCTGTACACCTCTTCCTGGACGCCATATTCATAAATATTAGAAGAAACAATCCGTATGTTTTCACTCAGCTCCGCGTTCCAGTCATACGGTCATCATTACTGCGGGGGCTGACCATTGGCACCGACCCCTTCGAAGACAGGGAAATTTGTCGACACGTCCGCCCAATCCCACTCAATTGTCATTGGCATCTGCCATAGATCTTGTGGGACGAATGGTTGCTGGAAGGGCGCCATATCTGGACTGGTAGGCGCGAAGGACTGATCAGGGAATCCGACATTGGCCAGCTGGTCGGGACTCAACATGTCTGGGAAGTCTGGTTCCACACCAGACATGGCATGCACATTACTCGGTAGATCCTGGGATATACCGGTACTCGGAGGTAAGGCAGAGTCATTGCCAAAGGCGTTGGGACCATTAGGCGAAGAGACTGCAGCGGGGGGTTGATTGGAGTACATAGAGGGCGAAAAGGACGTGTTATTAGATGTTCGTGCGGCTTTGGCGAATGGGGAGGTGTCAGGATGCGGCTCATTTGTCTCGTGCTGTGTTTGTTGTGGAACAAAGCCATCCGGTGCAGTCTTTCGCTTCTTGCGTGCATGAGATTCTTTCTCGGCTTTGTCGATAACCACCTTGGCAATTCTCTCAAACTCGCCACAGAGCCCGAGCATGCGCTTGATGCTGCTATTAGACTCGTCGGAAACCAGCGTGGAGAGGAAGTTGACAACCACATTCATCAGTTTGACATCCGATCGAGCACGGGTATCGCCCGGGTTCTGAAGAATGTTGGCAAAGAGAGTGACAAGCGCAGATACTGGGTAATAAAGGATCAACCTGCGAGTGTCAAGTTAGTATCTGGAAACAAGAGACCCACAGGATGGAACTTACCACACGCATGCAAAATCGCCCTGCGGAATATACTTGATCAGGTTGATCGAAGCCCTTGCAGCCGTGACACATAGGACAGCCGACAAGAAGACTCTGGGGTTTAAAGGCCGGGCATTCAAGCCTTGGATGGCATAGTTAGATAATCGACTGGTCCAATAGCCGTGGTGTACGGACATGCGGTGGATGGTAGTCAAGCAATTATAGTAGGAGAAGTGGAGGACAACAACGTGGATAAGGAGTGGTCCGTGGGTGGCTTGAATTTCATATTCAGGTCGGAAGTCGATGGGAATGTTGTCCTTCCAGTCTTCCAGCTCCTTGTCCAGTTCACCAATGGTGTTGAGCAATTCACCGTCGGACTGTTTAGAAGCCTTGGCGGAATACAGCTTCTTGTACACTCTGCTCTCGATGGTAGCGAATTCGCAGAGTGATCTGAAGAGGTTAAATTTCCCTCTCTCATCGGCGAGCGGGACATTCCCGACATTGTCAGGTGGGTCATCACTTGGGAGCTCGACATTCATGTCATCGTCGTCCTGTACTGGTGGCCGACCAGACCGTAAACAGATACTTTAGAATAATCAGTCGAAATTCATGAAACAGATAGAGACATAGAGACAACGAACTCTTTATCGAGGCAGTAGGCGACCCAGAAGACTCGCTTTCGCTGTTCTACTTCTACCGGGTTCAAGCCGAAGCCTGAGCCTCGCTTGTGCAGCCCAATGCTGTGGGATAGACGGATAGCCGCGGCGACCAAGAAGAACGCCGGTTGCGGGTTAGGAGTGCCCTGAAGGAAGAGAGCCTAGAGAGTGTCAGAAATGCTCGCTGTCCTAGTTGAGAACAAAAGCGCTTACCATGCCAAGCAACGCCTGAACACTTAGGAGATCAGTGTTTCGCATTGTCAATTCAGTCAAGACCCCCATCGCATTTTTCAGGTACAACCACGCTTTCTTATCTTCTTCGTGGGGCACCAGGTTGCTCATCACGCGCAGGCGGTGGGAAATAGCCAATACAACATTGATACTTGCCCACCACCCCGAACCCTCGTACGGATCCCGCGAGTACTGTCGCTCCACCAGATGCATGAAGGTCGCTTCGTGGAAGAGCGGGAACATGCAATTGAAATTTTCGAAGAAGTCCTTGAACAGAGAAAGAGCCTCTTCCTTCGGGGGAAGTGGTTTGAACACACGTCGCGCAAAAATGTCGCTGAAGATCTCCGGCTTCCAGTACATCCACTTGTTGTCATCGACGTACGCCGAGGAAATCATATCCTGGAATGATGTATCACCCGTCTTCTCGTTGACCCATTGAATACCCTTGGGCGAGAAAATGGAAAAGCCCGATGAAGATCCTATGGTGTCAAGGTCAATAAGTCGAGCCCGCTCCCGATTGTATGTAGAATAGCCCTACCAATGTATCGAGTCTCGCCACAATTATTGGTCACTAGTGAACACATCATATCCGACAATGCCTCGACCTCGGTCTCGGACTCTTTTTGTGACTCTGGGGATGTCGTGGCAGTATGCGGACTGGAGTGGGAGTCCATGCGGGGTGTAGTACTGTAAGAGGTAGACGCCTGTTGCTGGGTTGCATTCGGGATGCTGAACTTGTTCGCATTTCTCGCCGCATTCAAGGCATTTGTTCGATCGGCCAGTCGTTTTTCGAGCGTCCCTAGATCCGTCTTTCCATTGTCATCTTCGGAGAGGAGACCGGACAGCCGCAGGAGCGATTCCATGCGCCCCAAGCGGTTCTCCAAGCCCTCAATGTATTTGGCCCTGCATCGTCGCAATCAGATCAGGTTCCACAGTACGCAAGAGTCCGGGGGACAACCTACCCTTTAGGAGGGTTCCGCTTCTTCTCGACCTGCGTGAAGACACACTCGGTCTTGTAGTTGATGCAGTGCGAGCACTTGGGCATCTTGCCGTCGCACTTGATCTTCTTCTTCCGGCACATATCGCAAGCCTATCGTCAAGCTTCCCGTCAGCAACATCCCACAGACGTGGCGGAAACAGGCAGTGCATACTCTCGCAATCCTCCGTCGCTTCGCATCATTGGCGTCATCTCCTGCGGCCAATGCCGAGTCGTCGGGATACATGGACCCCACAGAGAGGCCAGGCATCTGGGAGCCATTCTGCGAGTAGCCTCCAAAGAGCTGCGGCTGCTGGTTCATCATCATGTGGTTCAAGTCGAAACCCACATCGTCGTCCCCCAGACTATCCATGATGGGTTTTTTTGTAGCGCGTGGAAACTCCGCGGAAGTGGAGCAGGAGGAGGAGGGCAGTGTTAAGGAAGGACTGCGGGGCTATCATGCGTCACGGACACGTGCTTTTTCCCGGAGCTGTCCCTGAGATTGAGGACCGGAGAAAGGAGGACACGGTGGATCGTGGATGACACATCCAAGCGGGTGAGATTGAAAGGGTACGCCAGAGGCGAAAAAGGCAGGGTTGATCCGTAGATCTGGCGCAAAGACGAGTCGAACGGGTTCACGGGTTGTGAACGGATGTCCGAAAGCTCCGCTGACTCAAGGCGCGCGCTTATCGTTGAAAAAGGGAACGCTGTATACCACAGCCTTTAGGCATCTGCCTATGTATCAACGGAGAGTAAAACTTTGCAGGGAGCCTTAATAACACAAAGGATGCAATATCTGCTGCTGGCCTGGGCATCCACAGGAAGAACGGAGGTGCTTAACCCCGATCCCGAGCCAAGACAGCCCTGCGGCGCGGCAACAGGCCATCCGAGATTTCGTCCGCCGCGCGGGAGTCTTACGTTGTGTAGCCGCCTTTAAAGATGCGCCCACTCGTTTCCACCTAGAACTCGCTTGCAGAATGCCGATCAGACTCTTAATCGGAGTCCCACCTTCCTCGCCTTGATGAAATTCGTCCTAGGAGACCTCCCTATCAGAAGAATGGTGGGGTACCGAGTAGTACCACGCCATTCTCGCACGGCCTGGAAACCTAGTGCTGCGCCCACCCTCTGCGGCCGCGTGCTTTGTCTGCATCGAGCATAGATCGGCGGTTGGATGAGCAATGTGTACACCGTCCATCAGGTAGTATCGGCAGGGGTGCGGTGTACACCAGAAGTTGTCTTTCAGTTACTGGAAAAGATGGAAGTGTTGCCCTAAAAGGCTTTGCCCTGTATAACATAGTAGTATAGTACAATTCGAAGAGTGGCGATCTCCTGAGGATATATGACAGAAATGTGCATAAAAATACAGCAAGATCGAGGATATCGAGCAATTAGACAGCTCAGTATATCCTCCGACCTGGTAAATGTCAATCAAACAACGCCACGCTATGCACCCAAAATACAGCCAGCCTGGACCCTGGGGTGCCCCAGGATTCTGCATCTGGCCTTGGGAAGAGAGTATCCAGCCATAATTTGGCTTCCCGGAAATTCCGAGCCGGTGATCCCGAAAACGCGCCGATATCAGTTCAACATCTCTCACGCGTGTTTGTCGATGAATTCCTTGGCCTCGTTGATCTTGGTGGCCAGGTACGGGCTGCCGCCGCGATCGGGGTGATTGAGCAGCATGAGCTGACGGTGCTTCTGGCGCACTTTATCCTTGCTCAGCTTGCGCTCTCTATTAAAAGCATTAATTAGTATCTTTCCTGTTTGCAATTCAACGCTACATCCAGGACACAGGACACATACGGGAGCTCAAGAATCAGGGAGGCTTCACGACGGGTCATGCGCGGTTCAAATCCTCTGTCATCCTGTCAGCGACCATCATAATGGCAATCTTTCAATGTTCCAAGACCAACGAACCCCTTGTAGAAAGCCTTTCCAGCGGCGTTCACGCCGCCCTTGGAACGGCGGTAGGCGACCAGACCGGCGCGACCCTGGAGAAAAACAGTCAGCTCAGTCGCACCAGTGCCGAAGAACATCACATACCAAGAAGGCAGCCACACCGACACCAAGACCAATAGCAAGAGTCGAAGCCATTTCGTAGACAGAGAGGAAGATAGGGTGGCCAAAGTCGATGTCGAAGGAAACCGGAGATGGTGTCGGAGTGACTCGCGGGATAAAAGTCAGCGCGCGAGTCCCAATGTGGTTTAGCGCCACATCCTCCACGCCGAGCCCGAAGCATCTCTTCCAAAAAAAAAGTTTGCGACATAACAACGCAGGTCAAATCCATCCCACATCAGCAACCATGCGGTAAGCCTCTACGACCCGAGCAACCAAAATAATTCCCCTACTAATCTGCTCTTCTTTTTCTATCAGTGTGGAAACCTGTCATTTCTGTTCCCGCCCGGCCTTCCCCAGTAAGGGCATCACATTCGTTCGCAATGACGCCCGACAATTCCGTTTCTGCCGCTCCAAGTGCCACAAGAACTTCAAGATGAAGCGGCAGCCTCGCAAGCTGAAGTGGACCAAGAGCCACCGCGCCGCCCGCGGCAAGGAGATGATCGTCGACTCGTCGCTGGTCCTGTCCCAGTTCTCCAAGAAGCGCAACGTCCCCGTCAAGTACGACCGTAACCTGGTTGCTGCCACCGTTAGCGCCATGCAGCGCGTCGAAGAGATTCGCCAGCGCCGCGAGCGTGTCTTCACCAAGCGCCGTCTGGCCGGCAAGCTGGCCCGTGACCGCCGGCGCGAGGCGGACCGCAAGGTCGTCGCCGAGGGCGAGCACCTTATCCGCAAGGAGCTGCGCGAGCGGGAGGAGGGCCAACCCATGGTGGCCGAGCAGAGCAAGGTCGCCAACCGGGTGCACGGCAAGGACCTGTTCCAGAAGAAGAAGGCCAAGGTGTTGGTGGATGGTGGTGTGGAAGCGGAGGCGATGGACATGGATTAGAGACTTCTCATAATCTGGGGCTTCATTTCTTCTTTCTTTCTCTCTCTTTTCGTTTCTGCTTGGACCGCTACGACACGATTTCTGGAGTTGGGCTTGCATTATCCTTGTGTTTCTCTCGGTGTTTTTTTCTTCAAAAGCTATCGATATCACCTCACGTATAGAATATGAGGACCAGTGAAAGTGACGCTGAAAATAACCGCTTCTCAGGCTGAATATCCTGCAATAAACCCGTAGTAGTGGCGACCACGCCATTCTCAATGGGCTTTCTGCAATCTCTTGGACATGGCCATTTGCACTTAGGGCGTGTTCCTTGATGGCTATCTTGATATGACCATGGCGATTACGAAGAAGGCATACTCGAAAGCCTCTGGGTTGACGTAGTAACATAAGTGATAGTACTTTGCTACAAGTAAGACAGGCCCATGATGGTTCTGTCCCTGGATACCTACTCTACATGATATATTTCCTATACCCGATACAGCCGTGAACACGAGTCCGATTGCCGCGGCATTGACTCCCCTTCGCGAATCCACATACATCCTCTTCCGGTTCCCCTGGAGGGGGGTGTCTACTCTTCCACGTCCTCTTTACCATTACAATCCACAAATATAGCCATTCATCCCAAACGGCTATAGCAAGTCGGTCCACGAGCTTCAAAACTGGGAAAGTCCATAGTGAGTTGTGATTAAGATCTGCGTACGCGGCCAAAATCACCAGAACGCAAGGAGTTGCGATTATGATTCGCCGTCTCCCCAAGCTGCAGACCTAGGCAGGGTTTTCCTGGAAGAGACATCAATCTAAACCAATTATTTTGTACATCGGCCCGTGTTTCTTTGTTTCTCTTTCCTTCCATGAATCCACCATAATGGATCTGGAAATGTACTGGCGGGCCCCTAAACCCAGGAGCTCTAAGTTCCGGATGGCACGACGAGGCCAATCATTCGATAGAGAGGGGCTATCTACTCTTCCCGCCTGGTGCGAGTCGGTATGGCCACGCCACTCGGGCTTCAACACGTGGAGAATCCCAACATATCGTAAAGTAAAAGAGAGCGTAGAGCAGCAAGGCTAATTATATAAAATAGTCATGAAAGATTGCCTAGTCAGCGGCAGATAGTCACAGAGGGTTGCGACTCTGGTTAGTGATCAAGGAGTTGGAAATAGTACCGCGAGCGACTCAGCGAAGCCACTTCGTAGTTGGGTGACGCCCTCATGTATCCATTTCAATGGTCCCAAAACTAGGGAGCTAAGGTTCATGCCATTCATGGACAGTGATTGGATGAAAGCACACCCTACTTATTTATTTAAATAAGATCTCCCGGTTCTGAGCTTCATGAGTAGTTTGAGCTTGAGTCGGTGAAGGGACTCTGGACTGGAAAATACCTGCTAAGATCATGATTCTGTTACCAAGATGAGTCCTCGAAGAGATAACAAATGCATTCAAACAATAGTAGCCCTGCTTCGGTTCACCAAGGACATGTTGGAAGATCACTATAGTTGATGGTCATGGCGGGGGTATGATGAAGAGGGATAATATGATGTTGCTGTGGCATTGGGCAAGACCCTTGACCAGCGCGCAAGATATGACCTGCCGGCTGGCTAATGATACCGAGTTATAACGAATCCGAAACGTTCAACACCTTAGTATCACACGATCTTACCCCGGTCTCTTTAACGAACAGCCCCCCGCTAGTCAGTCCTACAGCATCGATGCCCAACCTCTCCGAAATCAGTTCTCCCCGCATTCCATGCGAACACTCGGCCAATCCATATAAGCCTACCAAGCCACCTGGAAAAGATAGATTGGGCAACCCCAATACTGAAAGTTCGAAGTACCGCCGGGGTAGAAGTAGGAGAATGACTGGGTATTGCATCTAATTCTTCATTTAGAACAGGAGTTTTCTAGTGAAAGTCAAATGGCCTTGTGTGGCCGGAGGAATGGAGACATGGCATTTCTTTGAGTCTTGTCTGGACCAGCTTGCCCCTCTATCCCGGATTGGCAGGTCCACCCTGCACCGGGGAGGAAAATGGACATCTATGGTGTCGATCGGATTGGAACAATGGCTGTGGAAATTGGCTGTTTGTAACGAGACTGTAAGTCTACCATGTTGGAGGAAGATGTGTTGTTTCGTAAGGTATATTCATGGCGCACCCCGTCCGAGGGTTTCATTAAGTACACATGGGAGAGTAGAAGGCGAGAGAGAGCGTGAGGTAGGTGAACGTCGAGACGACAAGGAAAGCGACGGAGAGGAAGAGAGCGGACGAGATAACAGATGGGAGATGAGAGATGGTTTGGATGGCGAAGAGCCAAAAAAAAAAAAACAACCAAAAAAAAACAGAGGTGTATATGTGCGAGCATGAAGACGGCGAGTGAAAGAGTCAAGGGGAAAGCCGTAGACAAAGGTTCAAGGCAACATGACGAGCAGGTTGGGTAGGGGATGGATGTTTGATGATGGTGAATATGCGCCGGCCAATCCAAGGAAGGCCATTTATAGAGGTTTCCGGAACAAGAAAAGGACAATGAACTAGCAGAAGCAGAGGCAGAACGTAACAGAAACAGGAACACAGAAAGAGAGAAAGAGAGAAAGAGACATGATACATGGGATTCCCACAGTACAACAAGGTTTCCCGAAATCTTAGACACGCAGTGGGCGAAGGAGAGAGCGAATCTACAGTTTCCCCGAAGGCACGGCCATTTTCAACGCGGAATCCACTGGCCGACCGGTCAGGTACCTTGAAATTCAATCCTTCATTATGCAGCGTGCACATAGTCAATATGTTAACAAGAAAGGGTTCCCAAAAACGCTCAAGCTCGTACATTTCGTCGTGAAAGGGTTCGTCGCTCGGCACAAGGAACGGCCGCAGCGGCGGCCCGCTGTCTGGCTCCCAGCAAATTATGCGGAGGGAGCGACGGATGATAGTTTACTCCTCCATATGGCCGAAGACCCCATCATCGTCGTCATCCGCAGGGGCTCGGCGGCTACCAAAGTCCACGTCTGCGTTGCGGCGGTGACGAGACTCCTGGGCGGTGGCCTCGCTGCTTCCGTTGCGTACGCCGCGCTCATCTGACACCTTGTACGACAGTGACGGGTTGAGCGAGGCCGAAAGGAAGGCATCGGCGTTGGAGTTGCGGCGGTAGGCCTCGTTCATGGGGCCAGGGCCGGAGGCTTCCAGTCCGGGGCTCTGGGTGCCAGGGTGGCTGCCAGAGTCGAGGTAGCGAGCGGGCAACGGAGGCACCGGAGGCACGTCCGGAGTCATCGACACCGGCCCCGTGCGGGGAGTGCCGAAGTTGCACAGCCCAATCGCCGCAGCCAAGTCGGCCTCGTCATCTTCGTGCAGGCGAGTGTCCGCGGTGGAAGGACGGGTATCGATGCTCGACTTGCGGAAGTGGGAGAAAGAGGGGGAGTGCAGCGGGGCACTGCCGGTGTACGAGCTGGAGGGGATCGACTGGTAGGAGCGGGAGAAGATGTTGCTGATGCTGGGGCGCTTGGTCCAGTTGGCCGGCATGCCAGACATCTCAAAGTCGTCATCCTCCTCGTCTTGCTCATCCATCGGAGGCGGCGTGGTCTCAGCGGAACTGATTCCACCACGCGCCACCGAGGAGGCGTCCGGGGAGGCGGAGGAGAGTTCCGACTCCGCTTCGGGAGAGTGCTCGGGGGTTTCGTCGTCCATGTTCATGTTGACCAACACAGAAGCGGCCTCCAGTAGCTGCACCTGCTGGTGCTTGGAGATGAGTAGTTTTGAGGTAATCGACCATGCTGGGTCATGCTCCCACCTAAGATACCACAAAACAAACACGTCAACCGAATGCCACCAGCGAAATCAGGGGAGGTGAGGGTGATGGAGGGGGTGAATAGAGGGAGATGACGGAAGGGAGTCTGAATGACCACGAGGGCGACCTGCACAGAGCCGACATGGCGCATGCTCCCGTTCGAGCGCGAAGAAGACGACCGAGCGGCATGGGGAATACACACATATGCTTGGACAAGCAGCTGCCATGCTTATATCCTTTCCCGCAGCGGTCGCAGCGAAGGTCCGCCGGGGCACGCTTCCCGTCAGTCTTCATGTGGGCACCTTCGCTAGCTCGGCGATTGCGGTCCTTGGAAATCGCCTTGCCGTCCGCGTCGGAATTGCTGGGGGAGGCCTTGCGAGCGACCGGGGGCTCCTGGCTGGGGCTGTTTATGCTTCGAGACAGGTAGGAACTAAATCCCGAGGCCCCTCCAACCGAAGTGGATTCCAGTCCCTTGCGGCCCCCAAGGCTCCGTCGGTGCGCGGCCACGGGGAGCGACGCAGGCTCTCCGCCCTCTATCAACGAGGCCGCGACCGCGGCGGCGGCAGCATTGGCGGCGGCGGTCGTGACGCTCTTCCGTCGCGTCACACGGTGATTGGCATTGACAGCCCCCAGCGATATGGAATGCGCGTGTGGTCGCGGGGCAGGGTTGGGGAGGGGACGCGAGAGGGACAATTCCTGTGGATGGGCGGCCACATCATCAGTACCAGAGCATACCCGCGACCGACGGTGGGCGAGGAGGGAGGCCCAGGGCCGGAGCGACAAAATTGGACAGGGCGTTGAGGCCACATACCTTGAACGAAGCCATGGCGAAGGACTTTCTGGCGACTTTTTCGAAAGCCCTGAGAGATGCGAGGCACGCTCAATTCCGGGTGGAAACTGGTGGAAGTATAGGGAGGGTGCGGGCGGCTAGTGGGTTACGAGGCGTGTCGAGAGGAGAGCGTGAGTAGAGGAGAGAAGAAGAGAACTCAGGGGAAGAGAGTGAGAGTGAGAGAGAGTAACGCAAGTGAGGAGTAGAATGGAAGGGAAGAGAGAGAAAAAAAGAGGTGGGAACCCAAAAAAAGAAGGGGAGGAGAAAGAGGAGAAGGCAGGACAGGGTAAAGAGTGTAAGCCAGCCGGTATGGTGTGGCCCACCGGGAAATCGCTCATTGCTTTGCGGGGGCCTTTTCTCTTTGAGCATGCGGGGGGGAGGAGATCTTCGTAACGCCTACGAACCGGCTATTCAAATTTCATCTAGAGCCTAATCGTTCTACTACTTGACAGCCATGGCCCCGAAGGGATTCGGATTTCTGGTATGGATGATGGTGGCCTGCTTGGACTGCTCGTCGCTGTCGGCCATTTGTGCGCAAGGCCACGCTGGATGATGCGATAACCATGGCTCCACTTCGCTTCTGGATTCCGGATCGCATGGACTGTGAACCTGCCAACGACCCCGGTGGTCTTTGGGACTGACATCAAGCTCGCCTCCCTCTCTAACTGATGTATAGGGCTGTCACCATTCATCAAAAGGGATTCGAAGCCCCCGGGAAGGGTTATGGGTCGTTGAATGGGTGGCCGTAGGGGGGCTATAGGGTGGTGGAGATGGTTCGCCTTTCCCCCCTCCCTCCTCCTCCTCCTCCTCCTCCTCCATCCCTCGGATGGCGTGCCGTGCAGTGCAGGGCAAAGTTCAGGGTCGGCCTTGAAGGACCCAGGCACCCATGAATCGGGGGGAGGTGTGCACAAGACGTCAATCTTGCCTAGGATGGTTCTCGCAGCCATGGTCGGCAGAGTCCCGAGTCCCGAGTTTGGAAGGGGGAAGACATGGCGAATCGGAGGGAACATCTGTTGCCTGACGATCACCCGTCAGGATCACACGGAGAAAAGAGGTAGAGGGACTCTAGGTCCTGGCCTATTCTCGAGAAGGTAAGTCAGTAAAGTGTGATGGAAATGATATCCTGACGATTCAAAGCCGGGGCTTCAGGTACCTTGGATGCTCGTGTCCGGCAGTACGGCCAGTCCGATCACCTGCCATCGACCGGTCTAAGACCTCGCCCCGGTGGGTCCAGTGATGTCATCAACCAACAACCGGGGAGGGCACCTGATTAGGGAGAGGTCACGGGAGTGACTCACCTCGTGACCGTCTGACCTCCCCGGAGCCTGCTGGAAGGATGGTCGTCTTCGATCGCTTCTCACCATGTGCGATGCAGACGACAGTCAAGCCACCTCAAACACCTTCCATGTGCGACACATTCTTTCTGTCCTGCTTCGGGGCTGGCTTATTCCGACGATCGGATCTCCTCCGTCGCGCCAGGCCGCGCGCTAACGCCAGCCGGGGAGGATCATTACTCCGAAAGTCGAAGCCCGGCCCCCGCCCCGGTGCTACTGTAGGTACCTTCCAGGGTCACCTCGTACCCATGTAAATCGGTAATCCGCCTAGATTACTGTAGGCCTAGCCATCCCTTCCCCCTGGAAACAAGACATCCTGGCACATTCCGACAGCCTGTTACGCATACATTCCTCGCAGAAGCATGGGTTCGTGCGGCTGAGGGGGGCTATGCAGATCATGCTTCAGCTCCCCAGCATATCATCCCCTCCGAAAAAAAAGCGAAAGGAACCAAAACAAAAAAACAATAGATACGGCCAATCCAAATTTATGCACCCCGATTGCATAGTCAATGGCTCCCTGGAAGCCTCCAGCTGAAAAATCAAAAGAGCAATTCCCCCCCCCCAGACACAATGTCTCGCACTTTCCCCCCCTCCCGCACATCCATAGCTATCCCCACTATGACGGCCCCCATCGGTGCGCCCGGCGCCATTGCCCGTGCGCCCGGTGCAAACAGTGCAAACCCATTATTTTCTAAATCCAGCTCCCACCCCGCGAAGCCGTCGCGTACATTTTATCCGATCGGCAGATTGCGCCCTCCGGTGTGATACATCACGCAGCGGTGCCGAGCCCGTGCTACCAGCGCTTCCACTTTGTTCGAGAAAAATAAGCAAAGCGAAAGACCAATCCATAGCTGACTTCCTGAAGCGGGGCACCGGTCCATACAATGCTGCATTCGCGCCTACGGCCTGCTCCCCGCCGCAATCCCACCACCGCGCCCGCGACACCCGCGACGCCCACGTCCGACCTCCGAGACCAGGACGAGGGTTCGGAGGTCGAAGAGTCCGAGGACTTCTTTGGTTCCTTTTTGGCACACCTGTTTCCCGATGATGCGCCCCAATTCCACGGGGATCCTGGCCAGCGCCTGATCTACTCGTCCCCACGCTATGGCGAGCTGGAAATCATGGTTCCGCCTTACCCAGACCAGACTGAGAAGAGATCAGAGGACACGTCGAGAGAACTCAGGAAGGGGGATGGCATCAATCGCGTGGAGGAGGGAAGAAAGCTGTTTGCACACATGCTGTGGAGCGCGGGGATGGTGATCGCGGAGGGCGTCGAAAATGCGGACCGCAAACCGACTGAGATCGACTCAGCCACCCAGACAGAGGCTCGTGGGATCTGGGCCGTTCAGGGGGAGCGTGTGATGGAGCTCGGCGCAGGTAAGTTGCTCCTGCGGTCCCCACTATGGTTCCTTGTAAAGTAAAATCAAGCCCCGCTCACCGACACTCGATCTATACAGGCGCAGCTCTGGCCTCCCTCGTCTGCGCCCTCGCCAATGCCGCCATTGTGGTAGCTACAGACCACCCCTCGTCACCCTCTCTCGCCGGCGCAATCGACTTTAACCTGACCTACAACTTCCGTCGGCGCCACGATTCACCGAACACAACCATCGTCATCCAGCCGCACGAATGGGGTTGCCTCTCCGACTCCTTCTCCCTATCCCACAAAGGTGCCTTCACCCGCATCATTGCCGCCGACTGCTACTGGATGCCCTCGCAGCATGAGAACCTCGCCCGCACCATGCAATGGTTCCTCGCCCCCGGCGGAAAGGTCTGGGTCGTGGCTGGGTTCCACACGGGACGGGCAATTGTGGCAGGTTTCTTTGAGACCGCAGAGGAGAACGGGTTTGCAATTGAGACGATCTTCGAGCGGGATTTGATGACGAGGGACGAGCATGGAGGGGAGGTTCGGCGGGAATGGGCTCCTGTGCGCGATCACGAGGGCCCGGAGAATCGGGGGCGGTGGTGTGTCGTTGCTGTTTTGAAGCGGAAAGAGTAAGTCAGGAGAGGAAGTGGCAACATGGCTGGTCATGGCATAGCATTTACAGAGGTCATTGCTCGTATATTGATAGAAGGGGATCCTAAAACGCATCGTTGATACGGGTGGGACGGGGGATCATCACTCCCCATCTATAACCTCCTCGATACCTCTCCTGTAATCCCTTACACCTCCCCAACCCGCTGGAAGCACACCGTACACACCCCCTGCCCTTCCTGCCCCCCAAACCGAAACCGCGGATACTCAACACGTCCCCAAACAACCAACCGATCCGTCCCCTCCTCGCCCACAAACCACTTAACAAGCTCCTCCTCCGTCCAATTGCAACTGGTCACAATCAAGAACCCACCTCGCCGCACCAACCGCCGCGCAATGTCTGGATACCGCTTACAGACCCGCGTCGCTTTCGCATCGTCCGCCAGCGACACAGCATCGAACGTCCCCTTGTCCAGAACGATATCAAAGCCTCCGTCCGCATACGGGAACCAGGGGAGCGCCTCGTCCGTGCTCGCGGGCGCGCTGCTCATGCCGGACTCGGAAAGCACGGCTTTCGAGCCGAGGATATCCCACTCTTCAAAGCGAATGGGCTCTGCGCTGGGAACAGGATCTACCCCAGTCGCACCAGCACCAGACTCCTCCTCATCCTCCTCCTCTTCCTCTTCCTCTTCCTCTTCTTCTTCTTCTTCCTCAGAGTCCGTCCGATACGCAGAATGCCCACGGGACCTCTGCAACTCCCGCGCCAACTCCACGCTCTGCGCCGAGTAATCCACTCCAACCATGCTCCCCGCAAAACGGCCCCTCTTCCTTAACAGCGCAAGCATACTCCCATTCCCAGTCCCCAGATCCAAAATCCGCGGCTGCCCGTCGCGCTGGCGGGTATTCCGCGGCGAGAGCGGGAACGTCTTCCGCGTGAGGAAGCGCAGGACTTTCTCCGGGGCGTTGTGCTCTGAGAACCATGATGTGCCGGGGTCATCCTCCTCATTGAGGTCGGAGTCTGCGTCGGAGTCGGCGAGGTCGGGTTCTGCGGGTGTCGTGTCGGCGTGCGAGATGTGCGCGAGGGTGCGGGCGTAGTAGGTTTCCCAGCTGTGGAAGGGGGACGCGGAATCTGGTTAGCTGATGGCTCTAGATAAATCTGTATAGAAAGAAGAATGGGGGTTTTCGGATGGAGAAAAGGCATTTGTAATGTCCGTAGTACCCTGGGGGCGTTTCAATTGCGGCAGGGGTGCGCGTATACCCCCCCCTTCGTGGAGGGGCAGGAAAACGCGGGGTTCTGGCTCAGGGGCCTTCACGGCTTCCCTGGGCGTGTATGGACTCAATCTCACTTACTAGTCCTTCGTACCCAGCTCGCTGGGCGATAGATAGGTCGGATGAGCGTCCTCGGCCATGATGTGTGGTATCTGGAGGTGCTTGTTGCGCGAGAAAATTTTGGCCGAGAGTTGTGAATGACGTTCCTTATCTGCTATCAAGCATTTCCCATACTACTGCTGCCTCTCACTCACCTCGGCCAAAGCCCCCCCACACCCACCTCCCAGGGAACAGCACTTCGGAAGAAATGTTGGCCTATTCTACTTGGAACGGTACAGAATACGAGTGTAGAAGGCATATGTAAGCTCGAAGCTGTCCATTTCTATCGTGGAACTGCGCGCAGGGGGTATTTGTCATTTCTTTCCCTCGATTCCCATCCGCCCATGTATCCGATCTGGATACCATACCGGCCCAGGATTTTATACCCGGAAGAGGAGGAGGAACCGAGGAAACAAAAAAGGCAAGAGATTGAACACAGAGAAAATTGAAGGTGTGGAAACGAAGGTCTTGCCACTTCGGGCAAGGTGATCAGAGAAAGAAATCGACACGAGTGTGCAAAAGCGAAAGTTGTGTCGGACGGTAAAATGATTACCGAGTCCAATCAATGCATGGGAAGAGAGAAAAAAAAAAAAAAAAAGGACAGAGAATCATCCTCCACAAAATAATATTACAGTTATCGGGCTCGCGGAAGATAAAATGGAGTCTTCCGCAGATATCCCACGACATGAGGTACTTTTCACACCCGTGATGCCGGAAAATGAATCGAATGTGAGAAAGAACTTAGAAAGCAATAGAGGTCGGTGTCGGATGGGAGAAGGGGATGTGGTGGACACCGTCCACCAGCCCGGTTTTTGGTGGAAGAGGGCGAAGAATAGGTCAAGATGCGAATAGAAAGGCGATGAACGACAGCAAAGCCCGCTTTGGTCATGGGAAATCATCAGTCCAGTCAGGATTGGGGTATGCGACTGGCGAAATAAAAGTGAAGGGAAAAAGGTTGGCGTGGCCGAGAAAGAAAGAAATATGGCCGGGAATGAAGTGAAAATACGATCCTCAAATCGAGGATCAGGGAGACATGCAAAATGTCAAGTCGTGGAATCGTGTCAGGCCTGGCGGAGCGGGCGCAGGCATTAGAATTACAGGAATTCGTCGATGTTCCTCATGATCAGGCGCTCGACTCCTGTAGGAGGGGAACGAGGATCGGCGGTGTCATTCGCGTATTGTTCTGGACTGGGGCCTTCTGCGATTGCACTATCGAGCCCCCGGGAGGGAAGTGGTGGTAGCGTTGGAGGCGGTGCCAGGAAGCTGGTGGTTCTTGGGGAGAAGAAACCAGCTCCAGGATCTGGGGACCGCAGGCCATCGCGCACATAAATATGAGTCTGGACAAGCGGGTCACAGCTGCTAACACTGCGTGGTATGCGCCGCGGGCGACCAGAGGCAGGCAGCACGGACTGGAACTTCTGTCGGAAAGGCAGTGGCCGTGGAGACAGACTGCGCTTGGGAGATCGGTTCCCATTATCACTCGTCTGCGGGCGCAGTGAGTTCGAGGATGGAATTGTGAGACCGCTCACGGGTGGTGCCTGCGATAGACCGCGGAGAAGGGATCGCTCTTGGGCCTCGGCGCGCTCCGCTCGAGTCACCTGCGGCTCCGAGTTCCGGCGGCCGGTCTGAACAAACCACTCCCGTGGAGCCGGTCGCGAGGAGGGAGATCCTCGCATCAGCCGAGACCGGAAGTCTGTGAGCTGGTAAATAAGGCTCATGTTCGGGCCCACCCATTGGCTGCGTTCCTTGACCATCTCATACATCGCATTGAAGTCCAAATTCCGATTCTTGTAGAGACCATACGCAATCACCAAAGACGCCGAACGGCTAGCACCCAACTGGCAGTGAATGAGGACCTTTTGGCCCTGAGATATCCGTTCGTCGACAAGCTCGCACAGCGGTAGCAAATCGTCGAGGATCTCGGAGTTGTGATCCCAACCAACGTGGATGTACTCGGGGGTAGTAGATTTAGGCGGGGGGAAGTCGGAGTTGCATTTCCAGATTCGGAAAGCTGGTATTCAAAGGCAGACTTGAAGGAGATTTCGGACATTGCCGTTTGGGGATCACCGCCAGAGAATCGCTTGGAAGCCATCGAAGCGTTGCGCCAGGTGCTCATGACGGTATCATTTCGCTCCTCCTTGGGTGTGCTAAATGGATTCTTGACTTCTTTAGCGACGTTGATCACCACGTCGAATTGCGCCGCCTCCTCTGCTGTCGGTTCCAAGTATAGGAACACACCAGAATCGTATATCCGAACAGGCCCGTTGGGATAGCCGCGGTCAGTCCCACGGGTAGACTCCCGTGAATTGAGGTGACCGTCCTCTTCCTCTAACTCCGGTATCACTCGGTGTGAGAATGAGAAGGCACCATCCGGCATGGATGCCAGCGGGGAGGCTGCATCCTCTGATGATGTGCCTGACAGACGATGAGCGCTGTGGTGCGACACTGGCTGAGGAATGTGCATACCGCCCTGCGGAGCGAATACGGGAGAAGTGATCGAGGCGAGCGAGGGTGATGATTCTGCATGCCGCAAGGACTGCCGTCCGATAGGCGTCGGAGGAACCAAGTCGGGCACATTGGGGGTGAATGATTTGTCCAAGCCGGGAGTCCGAATGGTGAGGTTTGCAGGGCGCCGCCGGGTGCTCTTGGGAGGAATCCGAATGGGGGATGGAGGGGCGGAGAGGTGGTGTTTTGATGTCGTCTCTAATATCGATGCAGTCGCAATTGGTGGTCGCGACTGTGAGGGCGGAGGCATGCGTAATGAGAGGTTCTTCAAGTTGCGTGCTCGTCCGGGCGATTCCGGACGCGCCGTACTTGGAGCTGGCAGGAGCCTAGCGCTGTCGGGAGCCATGGTGGACAGCGGGGCTACCTCCAGCGGGCGGATCGGCGGTGTAAACTTAGGATACGACAGCGACATTGCCGAAGGAGATTCGGGAGAAGAGCTGGGGGAAATGTCGCCCGTGGAGGGAGAATCGAAGGGCGAGATGGTGGTCGTCGGTGAGGATTCGGTCGAGGCCGAGGTCGTCGACGACACGCTTTCGCGGTGCAGGGAAGGAAGGAGGCGTCTGGATGAAGTCGTATGGAGCGGAATATGAGCCGGCACTTGGAGCGGGTGCATCGAGTGCTCGTGCTCTTTGTAGCGCGAAGGGAGTCCACCATAGACCGACATAAATGACGGGAACGAGTCCGGGAAGGACGGTGGACTGGTTTGTACCGGCATGATTTGGGACTTGTCGCGTCAGGCGTGGGGAAAGGCAGGCGTTCCTTTCCACCGGTGCTCGAGGGAGGGCGAGGGGAAAGGCCGTATCCACTAGACTAGAGGAGCATTCGGATCGAAGATAGGAGGTTGCTACCTGCGCAAATAGGAGGGAGAGTTGGCTCTTTGCGAAAGGGTGTCACGTCAGTCTTTTGAGGCTTGGGGATAACTTGGGGATCGAGGGCGGGCAAGCGGGCGCACGCTGCAAGGGCTGGATCTAATGATCGGCGACCATGCAAAACAGAGGGAAGCAAAAAACATCCGAGACGAGTCACTTCAGGAGGACTGGACGTGACACGATGCAGGATGGGTCGAGGGTGAATGCGATCGAGGATGGATCGGGGTCCGGTGGTTTACATACCAGATCACCAAGCCACTAGCGAGGTCGTAGAGTGAAAACCGGCCGGGGTAAATGGAGTTGATCAAGAGGTTGAAGGTGAAAGGGTCAAGGAGCGACAAAGTTAAACGGTAAGATAAAGAAACCAAGGTGTGGTCGAATGCCCCAAGGGAAGAATGGGCCGGTTGGTGGTGGTGGGCGGGGGAGAGCCCTGCGAAGAGTGGAAATAGTAGCAACAATAGGAATAGTTGGAATAGTTGGAATGGTTGGGGGGGACGGTCGTTCCTCCGGGGAATGACGGGAATGTGGAAGAGGGACAGTGGAAGGGCCCCGGATTGTAACCAGCGTCGCGAAAGGGGAGAAGCGAAGGGGGACGGGAATAAAGGATGAGGGCGAAGCGGAGTGTGAAAGCAGGAGCAAAATGGACCCTTACTGTTTTTATTTAGATTCGATGTTGCTGTTCGGGCTTCTGGTTCCAGTTCCCGGCTAGGTCTAGTTCCAGCCTCCCCACTCGCAGGTCCGTACGGAGTCTGATACACAGTTACATGTTGAGAGATCTCCGATTTCAGGCCCACTGTAATTTGGTGTGCGCCGGTGGGGGCCTGCGAGTGTTTCGGCTGCGAAGTACTCGCTACCTCTGGCGAGGCTGTGTGGCTCGCTATGGAACTCGTACTGCTACCACCAGGCGGCCGTCGTCCCCTCGACGCTCTCTCTTCCCTGCAGCTCTAATTTTAGCCGCCGGGGCGTCGTGGGTTGGTGCGTCGGCGTCAAACGCACGCAAATGAGAGGCCAATGCTAGGTGAACCCTCCCGTTCACACGCTTGACGGCCATCCGTTGGAGGGGATTTGCTACGTTGCTATGTTCCTAATTCCAACTGTCTACTCCGTATAGTGTACCCCGTAGCCGTCCCGTCTCATTCTATACCACTCCGGTTCCTCCATGCCCTCCTATGCACATGCTGCGATCCTACTACAGTATCGCTGATGGCGTGCGAGATGGGCCGGATCCACCTGGAGGTCCCACCGACAGCTGCGCCTTAGGAGGATTCCATCCTGGAGACTCTGGGTCTTCGCCTTTGCCCATGATCCCTCGCTACGGGATACCCAAGGAAACCGCTCAGCCCTAGAACAATAAACATACTCAACTAGGCCAGTGAGGCTGTGGGACAGGCTCTTTCGGGTCCAGTGGAGTCTGGAGGAGGCCGAGGGGGGAGAGTTATATACCGTACACACCTCCAGAGGCACTCTTCGTGCGACGTCCACCATGCAGCTGCGGACATACAGTAGTTACAGTAGTTGTATGTCCCCACTGTCTGTTATCTTTCTTCGTATACCATACCCATCGCAATACCGCAGAGAAAATTCCACCGTCTGACTGCGACAGTGTATTCCGTCCTGGTCCCCAGGATCAGCCCGCATACCGAGGAAGCCCGGGACGGCAGTGGCGATGCGCGATCAACGAGGCATCCTGGAACATTCCAAATTCGGTTCTATCCGACCCGTCCCTGTGCACGGTTCCCTGTTCACCGTGAACCCGCGGCAGGGATGATTCAATAGTAGCTATGCGGTGGGAGCGGTGGAAGCTTAGGGCACATTATGCCCTTTTTGCATCTGCTCTCAATCTCCTCTGGTATGGATGATGTACTCCGTACTGACTGTACTGGCTGTACTGACTGTACGGGATACACGGCCCATCGGGTGAACGGTGGGCGGGCTGATCCATGGAAAAGGCGTGGGAAGGCCCGCCGTACCGCTGAAATCGTATGGGAGCGTTTCGAGACGCGCATTGACGGATAGAAAAGACCGTGGTCCCTCTGGTAAATACCGATCGTAGACGAACCGGCATACACGAGGTTTCCTGTGGTCAGAACCACCGCAGGAATCGTCGGGGGGGCCCCAAGGGCGAACATCTGAAACCCCGGAGGCCGATGGATCTGAGAAGGCGATTCTGAAACACGCCAGACCGGCGCTAGTCGACACTAGTAGCTCTTGGCGGAGGCAAAGCGCAGCCTATCGTAGTGGACTCTCGCCTTGACCAGTGCGCCGACAGTCGATACCTACTGGTTTGGGGGATCGTCTGCGCTGAGAAGGAGGCCGGCGCGGGATGATGCTGGTGCTGTGGTGTGTTGTGCATACTCCGGTGAGGTCATGCCCGCCTATCTCCCTAATTTCCGCACCTCCTCCGATACACAATAATTTTATACTCCGTCCTCTAGTCCATAAGAGTACGGAGCAGATTCCCTGCGGAACCCCAAGAGGTCGGTGTACGGGAATGATCGGCCTTCCACGTGGGAGACATGAAACTTCGTTTTTCGTCTCTCGTGGAGTGGCGGACTTGGCAAGGCGAGTTAGCGACTCCTCTGTCAATACTCCGTGCTCGTCCTAGAGGGTGTACGGGTAGCTGGGACCAAGTGCCATTCTCGAAGCCCATGATCGACATACCTCGCCATCTAACCACGCCTCTGCTACCTTCCTGCCAGAATCTGAGCCGCCTGCTATACTGCCCGGTTTGGGTGTCCCAAATAGATTGCACAGTTCCCCGCGGATCTCTCGTGAACGCGCAACTGTTTCACGATGAACCCAGGTTTAATACTATGAGACCCCCCCATTTCCCCCTGAGCCAACGGCCCGCGCGAGCCCGCGCGAGATCCGGCTGACGGTGGTTCGTGTTTCGCCTGTGTTTCGGGCCCGTTCGCCACTCGCTCCTGCTGTTACAGCTGCCGAGCGCGGGGGTGCGGGCGCCTGTTTGAAATCAAATTGCTAGTGCCAGTGCCAACAACAGCCTGGCGGTCGGTGAATGGGTGGGTTGATGGAACGAGTCGGCCGTCCTGATGCCTGCTCAAGGGAGTAGATATGGTTCTGGACAGTGGTTTACCGGCCAACCAGCGCTGTGACAGGGACCTATACTCTTTTGTAAAGTGTTTAAGCCAATGGACCGTGAGTGTGTCACAGATATTTTCAGCTACTACAAGAAAATATCTAGCCCGCGCCCCTCGTTTGTGGCCTTCAACGCACACACCATGGCATCCTGCGCCCACTGGATTCCCATGCTTGAATACGAGACGAGGGGCTGCTCTTCGCGTCATGGCCGAGTGCTTCAGCTACGGTGCCGTGCATAGAGAGCCGCTGATAACCTAGGAGAAGGGGTCGTGTGTGAGGATGGCTGTAACCCAACCCTGCCAGGAGTATATTGTTGAACCGAATTCGACTATAGCAATAGGACAGGACGTAGGACGGAGGACCTACGTCTTCGCTTCTTGGACCGTCTGCCCCAAATGGCAATATTTACCTTTTACTCTTGGTTATATTCTAGATTATCAGATATAATATAAAAAAAGAAACCAGTAACATAATGCCGCCATCCGGTGTTAGGTTGTGGTCTTCCAATTGTCCCGGCAATGACTCTTCGAACGTTCCGCGGGATGAACTTCACGCTGGACTTTATACTCTATCCTCTAGTGATGAGACCTTTCAGACCTCCTCTCACCCAGATCGGAGCCACGTGGAAGACATATCCACCCACCAGGTAAAACAGAAATATCGGAATTGTTTAATATTCCTGACCGGGACATTCGGCTTGGTGTTGTAGTGGGAGAGCTCGGCACCGAACCTCCGGTTCCTCTAAGAGGGCGTACCATGGTTCGCTGCTTTGTTTGTTGCTGCGAGAACGGCAAAAGTGGGCAACACGATGAAGGCTGAATGGTATTGGTTTATGTCACAGAAAATTTTTTCCATCTCTAACGGCCGAAACTCCGTGGAGTCCAGCAGAAGACAGCGGCTGATCGAAAAGTGACAGCGGCCGTGTACTCCGGGCTTCAGCCAGGCGTGCGGGTCGCATCCCATTGGACCAGGTACGTTCTTCATCATAGTGCTGTGTAGTCTTCCTCACGATGGAGCACGGAAGATAGGCTTGATCACTTAGAGTTAGAAGCAGAGCATTTTCGTGATAGTATCAGACCTTAGCTTCCCGCCCAAGAGGGCCGCAATGGAGCCGGGGCCTCGCCCACATCCTAATTTCCCAGCCCCTGGGATATTGCATACATTGGACTGGAAAAAAATCCTTCTGACAGGTCAAGCCCGTTATCACACTCGTGCCGCTTGACACCCCGACACATCAATAGTGTCAACTTTGAGCCTTCTTGTTTGCAGCTGCAGCGCAATGTGTCAGATGATCCACGATGCATATCGCCCAGTAGCTTCCCCGGAAATCTTGTGAACGCAGCGGTGACCCGCGATCCCAAGCAGCCCGCAGCCCCCAGCGGGCGCAAAGACGCTTTCGCTGCCTTGCGGCCAGTGACCAGGCGAGGATTCACCAGGTTCTTTCCAGTTTGCGCCAAAGCAGATGCGGCCGGACATGGCGGCGCCCACGACTCTCGCCCGCCCAAACGCGTCGCTTCCTCACACACCCAGCTTTGAGCGTTGGGCAGGCCCCACCGCAGCCAGTCGTGACACGCCTGCGCCTGACACTCTGACCCCCGAACGCTCCTTATTGCACCGATCCCGACGATCTGTTCCAAGCTTTCACCTCCCCAGCCTCCAGAATCTCGCAGCTTCGGAGTCGTCCTCGAACCGCAATTCCACACCCGGCGCACTGCCGCCCGTCTCTTCAGCTCCCAATGCCGAGCGACCTCAGCAAGAGCCCTTCCCCCCAGTGCTTCGCCCTAATGTGAGCACCATGCCATCGAGTGTGGCATATTCCGAAACCAGGACCCTGGCGAGCGATCAAGGCCGCGCCCTGAGCGGTGCTTATCGATTGGGGTCCGACAACAAGGCCTCGGAGATGGACCAGGGCCGCCCCAAGAACGAAGATGTATTCCTGAACATCGCCAGGACGGACTCAGGTCGCCGCGATTCCCTTGGACGGTCGGATTTTAGACGGGTGAGTGCTTCCCTCCCCCCTGGGGCGCGTTGGGGGATCGTGGCCCGTTGAACATGGCACCATCACGACCCCTTCTCAGGAGACTGGCAAAGGTGACTGACAGAGGAGAGGAGTAAAACAGTCACGACTCGGATATGCCAGCCAAAGTCTCCGGTCGCCGACCACGCGTGCCGAACCAGAACAAACCCCTTCCCCCGACCAACGCTTCAGCAATGCCGACAGCCCCTTGCTTTCGCAGAATGGCTCGCCTACACTCCCCTATAGCTCTGTCTCCCACTCACCATCCGCCTCTGCCCATCCCCTTGATGAACCAGCCCGCTTCCGCTACTCCAGCTTGACGACTGGATCGCGATCAGTTTTCGGTCCCCCTCGAAGCAGACTGGGTCGGACCAGTCCAGAGACCTCTCCACGTTCGCCTGCAGTCAACGGCGAGCGACGAGCATCTATCCACGATCCGCGTCTACAGCGGCATTCCACCCTATCTACAGTTCGAAGTAGCCGGCAATCAGCCGCCTCCGAAGCAACAGAGCGCGTGCGCGGTGATACGGACAAGGGGCGCGACGGGACCGAATCCACCCTGTCGACGAACGCCCCCTCCACGGTTTGGGACGAACTGGACGACTTGAAATCACGAATTCGCAAACTGGAGCTCACCGGCAAATTACCGCCATCATCGCAAGAAGCGATATCCGGCGCAGCCCAAGAAAGGCCGCGGACGGCAGCCACCACGGTGACTGCATTGTCGACTTCGCCGAGGCACCACCGCAAAGCCAGCACGCCCTCGGCGGATGCAGAATATGCCACGCAGAACCCGGTTCACCCGCTTTTGCAGTCGGCGTTGGCAAAAGCACAAAGTGTCTTGAGCAGTGACGTGTACACGACACTCGAGGCGACGATCAAAGATGCATTGACGCTGTCCACCATGTTGGGCGTCAATACAGCTCCGTCAGGCACGGTCTCGGTCGTGAATGGAGGATACAGCTCCTCCGAAAGACAGGCCCGTCGTAAAGCGGACAGCGTGTGTCGTAGCCTAACTGAGCTTTGTCTGGCTTTGACCGACGCGCACCTGAAAAGGAATCGATCGCCTCCGAGCCATGCTTCCGGCATGCAGTCTCAGCGGGCGATCGGCGGCGAGACTGAATCCTTGCAGCCGGGGCCATCCTCGTTTCAGCGGGCTTCCAGCCTTGAACCGGAGGGTCTTGAGCGGCGCCCAAGCACAAGCAGTCGCATGTCTAGTCGCCTTGACGCGCGCAGACTCTCCTTGATCAATCCTAGCACGGCAACTACGACAGACACCAAATCACCCCAACCCTCCAGCGTGGCTCCTCCACCGAGCCGTCTCCATCGCGTATCGACCTCTCTCCGCAATCGTAGATTCCTCACCGACGATGAGAACTCAGAGGTAGCGACCCCGCTCAATCGGTCCCTTTCTAGGCCCATGACGGAGGCTGGGACACCGAGCCCAGCGCAGAGTGTATCCCCCCGCCAGCGATTCTCTCATGGCCGTTCAGTATCTCGCTCTTTCTCGGGGGCTCCTCAGCAGCAAGAGCAGGGACAAGGCATGTCTCCTCGTACCTCGCAATATCCACAGTTATCTACACCCTCTCAAACACAACCTGCTCAACCTCGAACTCCGACCTTATCTCACACAGGGATTCCATTCCGCCGCAGCCTCATGACTCCTGCTGTGTACACCCCTGCAACATCCCGTTCCAACATCCAGGCTGGATCTCACCGGTACGGTCTCACATCTAGTTTCTCCAACGCCACACCAGGCTCTACGGCCGACGAGAGCCCTCGTTCCCCCCGAATAGATGCACCTCAGACACGCATCAGCGTCCCCTCAGGCAAATCAGCTACCAGCTATACCCCCATTCAGCAAAATCGCCTCCGCACCAATAGCCTGGGTGCGCGGAGATTCGGCCTGAGACGCCGCTCCGCAGCGGCACCCGACGACACCGTCAACTTTGACGATAGCATCGACTAAGTTTCTCCAGAGCGTCTCTCGTCACACCTCGTCACGCCATTTTATTTGCTCTGCACCCTGCTGAACACGCCATGATGCATAATGCAAGCCCCTACCGACTGGAAATTTGGCTGCGCCTCCCTTGTGATATCTTTGTTTTTCACGCAGCGACCTCGCATTGATCTTGCTTACGAAGATTTCGGCTTCTGCCCGGCGTTCCTCTTTCGTGTCCTTTAGACGCTGGTGTATGCATCCCGATTGGGTCTGGAGTCCTCATCTGTCTGTCTCATTGTCAAGTCCAGTGCAACCCGGTTTCCCCCTTACAAAGAAATACTTTGCACTTCGACCCACACCTTCAACGTTGATGCATCGTGACGAATTTCCTCGTGTTTATTTCGAGACCCATGAACAGACGATCATGGGATATTTTAGGCAGAAAGGTGCCCTGTTTCGCTTTTTTCTTATTACTGTCACTATTTTTCTCCATCTGTCATTGACTTCCGAGCGGGGAGCATTTTTTGACCGGGTCTGAGTTTGGATTTTGGTCCTCCCATGTACAAAAACACCACCATCAACCAGCACAACCGGCGTCGGTGTTCGAAGATCCTTCTTGTGCTTTCCTTCTCTGTACATCTCGCTGTGCACCGTTGTTTTCTATGCTTACGCGTTGCCCGGCCACACCATTTTTCTCATATCTTTAGTGGTTCTTGATCTTGATGCCGGGCGAGGTTTTTTCACGCTTATATGCAACGAATCTGTCTTACGAATGGAATGAGACTCTCATACATCTTTCCTTGCTACTCTGTCCCCTAACTCAGCACTGATGCTCATTTCCGTAGAGTGTTTCATAGTTTGTTTGGGAAGCTGCCCACACACTTCCACGCAACCCATTAGCTAACCACAGAGCCGGGAATTGTCCTGCCTCGAGGAAATAAAAAGAGATATCCCGCCGTCACAGACACGGTTTGTCCGGTTTCATCTCTGACTGTCATCTCGCCTTTGATGACAATTCCGATCTCGTCATAATTGTGTGTTGGAGAGATGGACTCGAATCTGTTTCGATGCGGGACCATGCAGTGTCTTGCTTTTGATCGAAAGGACCATCTTGGTGGATAGTCGGGGCGCACAAACAGGGGGTTTCAATTCCATACTTTCTATCGCCGTGTGCTTTGTGCTGGTTATATTTGCTGGAATACCGAAGAAGGCCTAGCATCTAGCCAATCTGTTCGTACATCCATTGGCAGGGTGAAGAATGGCTGGGTCCATCTCGTTATGGCCATGCTTTTGGGGGCAGACCATGTCCCCCCAGCAATCCTTGCCAAGTCTAGCACGATAATCAGCAGTATGCTTGCTGGGAAACACCACTGCTTCAACGTCATCTCTTTGCAATATCTGAGGCATAGGGAAATGTTCACGCAGAGCCTGGATCTGTGGTGAATCCGACCTGGTTGTTGACGCTCACATGAGCTGTTTCACCTATTTCATACGATTTCAAAGTTTTCTTGCCACGAGCTATGGAGAGATGTAGGATTGTGGCGTCAGTTAAATTTACTATGTTTGACGTGGACCATGCCAATATCCTTCAATATTCAATAGCCTCATGGGTCCAGAGTCTTTCCGAGGTCTGCCCATAGCTCCCCTCCCTTCAAGTGGTATTAATATTGTCCAACTGCTGCGGGGCCGGCCTCAACACAAAGATATCACCGCCAGGAGGGGGCAGCAACTTCTTGACCGCCGCCTCTGCCGTAAGGTCGCCCTCCTGCGCTGCTGCATGGATATTATCTGTTGCTGCATACTGAGTAAACTGCAGCTCCGGGTACTTCCAATCCCCCGCGCCCCCGGGTCGCCGCCGGCACCAGGAAGTTCACCGCTTTGAACAGCGTCTGATCCTGTGGGCCTTTGTATTTGAACAAGTCTACTCCTAGTTTCCGTGCGATTAATGCCCAGCGCAGGTGTGCGGTGAGGTCGAAGTTGGAGTAGTGGAAACTCCGCGTACGAGCAAGTTCTTGGGGTTGGGAGCCATTGGATGTCACTTGGTTGTTGATAAAGTCCTTCGCGAGTTTCGCCTTACTGAGTGCAAGAGAATGGTTGCCGGTGAAGAGGGCAAGGGCGGTAATTTGCATGTTTGCAAAAGTACCATGATTGTTCGTTGCACTCGATTCTTCGACTCCGAATGGCGAATAGGTAAGCCATAGAAGGAATTGTTTGTTCCATTCTTGGAATGCTGCTGCGTCTGTCTTAGTCCATCCGGGGGCACCGGTGTTTAGGATAGCGACAGCGTCGATGATCTCAGTATAGTCCTGGGAGAAGTCGATGATGCCAATCGATCGGCCAGTGTTCGCGCAGGGAATTATCTGCGCATGGTCGAGGTTGGGGTTCATGGCCGTCTTCGGGTCGAGGAACCAAGTACGGATGATTTCTGCTGCATGATAGGAATATTTGGGGTTGCCGGTGTAGTACCACGCCAGGGAGAGGCTGTATGTTGAATTGAACAATTTAATAGAATTGATCTTGTCTGGGTAGTTGTCAACTTCCGGGTTGCGCACACCGTCCTTTTGAATGTAGGGGCAACCATCTGGAGTGTTGGGATTAGGCCACCAGTATGGCGCTTGGGAGGCATAGTCGTGGATCGTGCCATTGGGAGGTGCCTTGGTCTTTGAAGTAACCGTCCAGGGGCCTTGATTAAGCCAACTATCGGCCTGGGCAACGAGACGATCCAAGGAAGATTCAAGACTATGATCGCCTCTATTGAGACGCGCCTTTGCATCCACGAGGCGATAGCCGTCAATGACAACAGTGCCCGGAGCCTTCCGGGAATTGGAGTGTCCAGGATCAGGCAAGGCGGCCACAATGTTGGCCGTCAAGACTAGAAAAGATATGTATAGGACACGCATAGCGAAAAAAAAATTAGGTCATGTAGGACACGTTAAATGAGATTAGGAACCGTGTCTAATTTTCTCTAGTTATAACGGATGTCACCAGTATACTATGCCCACTTTATAGATCGAGCTCAAGCCACTTCCCCGGATTTTACCCAGTCCCAATTACGGAACAGTTGTTTTGTCAGCAGGGAAATGTTCCACCAATCAAGCACCAAATGAAGCGAGGGTTGCACAGTCTCAGGGTCGACTCCGCTGCTGTATTAGGACGGTTAGTTGGGGAGCAACTAACTAGTTAGCCATGTACTAATCCCATTTGAGCAACTACTTAACTTGGAAAAGCGCCACCGTATACTCACTGTAGATATGGGGCGGGGCGGGTTATGGGTAGGTGCCGGCCATGATGCAGCCTACCCCGGATGGAGAATGTCATTCGTGTAACTGGAATAATCCACCAATCACGCAGATTAGAAGAAGACGAGAAACTGGGGTAGGTCAGCCCCAATAAAGCTTATTTCGCCCTCTATTAATAATTACCCCAAACCCCCTTTTTCTGAACCTCTACCCCTCTAGCACGTATTGGTAATCGCTCCGCCAGGGCCCCCCCGCGACTGAATTAACCTGTGAGGCAAGTGGTCGGTCAAGATTCAAGGAAAAATTGCCATTCAAACTGAGCGTTACATTGGCCAACGGGAATTTTTATCCCGCGAATCCCACTCAGTTTTCTTGTTATAGTTATAGCAGTTACATCGTTATTCCAACATCTGTAGATAGAAGCAGGAGATTTATAAGTAGCATCAACATCATCCTCACTGCTATAAATCTTTTCTAATTCTGTTGACTGCCTCTTCATTGCATCCACAAAAGAATTACAGCACAATGCTTCTTATACCTTTCGCTCTTATGTTCTCACTGGCTTCTCCTGTTCCAGGCTACACAGTCAGTACTCTGGAGGCTCGGGCTCTCAACCCTCAATGCGCTCCTGGTGGAAATTTCGACTTTTCCACCTGGGAACTCCAGCTCCCTATTGGGAATCCGGGCAGCCCAACAACGATTTCCAGCTCAGGCCTCGAAGGCTGCTCTGGATACCAAGATCCCGGACATGATTACTTCTTCACGGAGAGTGGAGATGGTGCTTTGGTCTTGAAGGTCCCTGGTTCACCCTCTTCCTCTGGATGCGTAACAACCCCAAACACCAAATTCTGTCGGACAGAGCTTCGAGAGCAGAATCCGTCCAGCTGGGACCCAAGAGCCGCAAAAAACCGACTGAGTGCTACGGTCTCTGTGCCCAAGCCTGATAATAGCAAGCACGGCACAGTCGTTGGCCAGATCCACATGGATGCAAGCGTATCAAGCTTCCCAGTGGCAAAACTGTACTATAAATCCAACGGTGACATCTCAATCGGGGTGCATAAATCGCGTTCAGGCGGCACTGAATACTACACCTCAATTGGAAATATTCCTGTGGGCAAGACGTTCAGCTACGAAATTCGATATGAAAATAGTACCCTATCCCTCGGTATCAATGGTGGTGCTTTGAAGGAAGTGAGTTTGGGCAATTTAAACCCACCCTCGAGTTATTTTAAGGCCGGAAACTATAACCAGGGAGATACTCCGTCAGAAGTGCATTTCTTCGAAATTTCTGTGCAGCATTGACTGATCTCCTACGTGGTAGTACATGTCGCGCGTTCTATCATAACTTCACTTGCGCTTTGCTTTTCGCGACTTTTTCCTGTCACACTTCCCGAGTTCTCTATCCTGATTAGCCGGTTATCGGGTAGACCTACTATCACTATATATGTGTCGCGTGTTCTGTCACACATCTCCGACTTGTTGTGGCCTAGATGGAATGTCATCTACTATCGAGATGAGCATTCTGATGTTCCCTTAGATTTCTCACTAGCGATGCACTCCACCCACTTATCTCTCTTGCAATAGCCACAGCGCCTATCGATCGCGTGAGGCATGTGGCCTTGTGCATGAGTCTAGACCACGACATTACCTGCACTTGGGACCTAGGTCAGGACCCAAGCCAACCCACAGCGGGTGCCTATCATTTCTGCATAATTCTGTCCGACCTTTCCTCATTTAGATGGATAAAAATCATGGGTCATCCCTTGAAATTAATGTTATTTATAGCTGTATTTGTCAGGGAAAATTATGGTTTTCTATTGCCTCGCTCGAGCGAAGCGAAGCGCTCGACCTAGAAACGGTTTATGACGTATCGAAGCGCATTCAGCTTGGTCATAATTGTTGTGTCTTACAAATAAGGATCGGCTAGTGAAGGCCAGGAAAGCCCCACCCGGCGGACAAAATCCTGTGTATATAGGTACATACAACACGGGGTGGGTACATGATAAGAATTATCTATTTGTTAATTCTCGAAGCCGGTATGACCTTGCTGATTTCTATCGGGATAAGAGTATAAGGCCCGATGACAATCTACAAACACCAAAACTAGGGTATTCTAGAGTGACTTGTCAGAAAATAGGTGTCTTTCACTGGGCAAAAACTTGATTCAGATGGACGAATGTGCATTGAAGAAATGGACATGATCTTATTCTCAAGACTTCTTGCGTGGTCTTCTCTTGAGATGGGCCCTGAGTAATCTGCTTTATCCATGTATTTCCCCCAAATCCCACCTATAAAAGTAAGCGCTCAAAACAGCCCACATAGTTAGCGTAACATATTGATAACCAGATGATCAATCTTCAATTGGCTTTTTATTGCTCGATCCAAGACTATGTAGAAACAATAACCAATGCATTGATTAGCTGGATCCACTTGTCCTAGGGAATCATTACCCAGGTGCTCCCAAATTCTTCTGGCTTCTTATCACCCTTGCTAGACTGTCAGGAGACGATGATGAGACTGATGATCCACACCTTGTAGGGTGGATAGCATGATGTCCTTATCATCCTTCTTGATGGGGATAGTACATTTCTCAGTAAGGACTTAATCATGGGGGCGGCTTGTTTCCTGACTTCCTAAACCTCGAAAGGCCTATCTATAACCCATAGAGCGGTATATAGAGCATTCGAATTCTCCTCAGTCATCTATACTACTCACATTTATCTAGTTCAATTGTGTCTTACCCCTCACTTTAGGAGCATCTTTCATCATGCTGTTCAAATCCAACCTTCTCTTGCCCCTATGGCTATCGGTGGAAGTCACCAATGCCATGGTTCCTCGTGGATTTGACCCCCGACCAATCCCCCGTCGAAAAATTGTTCGAGGACCGGCATTCTCCTCTGCACAGCCTACCACTGCTCCGGGAGAAACAACAACTTGGGCAGCTAAAACTATCAAAGGTATGAAAAACCGTAAGGAAGCCAATCTATATATATGCTGACACCGTGGCTCACCTATCTCAGGATCTTGCAAGGCCCGCTCATTTACTAGTCAGCCCAAGACGACAACGGCTCCCCCAAGCTCCACCTTCTCCTCTACCTACTCCTCCATAGTGCTATAACTACCTATGCGAGTAACCGGTTGGACGGCTCGAGTGTCCACTACTGTGTCCGCAGCTACACTTCGGAATACATTTTCTTCACTCCTGCCAAGAGCCAGACCTGCCCTCAGAGCATTTCTGCGAGTGTTCTGAGCTCCCTCACGGCTTCTCCAGCTACTACCGCTAGCCCTGTCGTGGTCACCGTCGACGCTTGGCCTTATACTGCCTATGGTGCCGATGGTGCCGTGACGCTCTGTGAGACCTCAACTACCACGTATTACGCTGGCTACCCCGTCACCGAGTGTGCTGGAAGCACCTCGCTGCCGCACTCTGCCATTACTTACGCAACTACTATCAACGTCAGCCCCAACAATGTTGTGAACTACGGAAACTGGACCAACTTTCTCGGAGACCCATACTGGGACCAGGAAAACGACGCACAGCGCACCAGTGAGCTGTACACTGCATTCTCCACAGCTCTTTCATCACTTTGCCTTGACTCCTCCACGGCAACTATCTACACTGTCACGGGAACAGGTACAGATGTGGAAAAGGCCATAATCTCTACTGTGACAACTCCGACGACCATGTACGCTTGTGTCGCCATGGCCGTCACGGCTGAGAAAGTTCACTACGTCGATGGGGAGGATGACTTCGCAGCCGCAGAGCTCAAAGTCTCGGTGCTGCTGTCGCATGTCAGTCTGGACAATCTGGACAAGTGGATCAACTTGATATCGTTCGCGCTGGCCGGCAGCGCTATGCAAGCCCAAAATACCTTTACATCTGACTATTTGATCGTGGCCGGCCGCGGCCCTGGCTTTCAGGAGAAGAGCCGCTCGTACAGCACATCGGTCCCGCGGAAGTGGAGCTGGACTACTTTAGCAGCATCAACATGGGCATTCTAGAGCAGCTTCAAGTGAATGTTGAGTTTGAACCGTCCGAGTCAGCCTTTGACTGTGCGATGATGGACATGGTTGGAGACTTTCCAGCCGCTCTAATGGACTTCTTTGCGCCGGAGATTGCGGGCTCGCTGTTACCTGAGGAACTAACCTTGCAAACACTCTGTGTTCTTGCTAATGATTATCTGTAATTGAAGCGGGCGGGTCAATGTAATTTGTACCAGGCTATACTTAAAATCTTAGGACCATCTATCCTTTTGCAATGCTATCCTTTCTCAAGTGGGCTAATCCTTTACTACCCCTACAAATCAAGAGTAGCTACGGTGGAATACCAGATGATCGTCAATTCATACCATTGCTTATCCGCGGCAGATAGGAATCATCGTTTTGGGATTTGGTGTACTCAGGAAATGCCGTGGCATGTCAGGGGATTCAGATAAAATATCCATCGGGGAAGAAAGGGATAGCACGCGGAGAGAGACATGGAAGGGTCGAAGACGAGAATTAGGAGAGCAGAGAAGATAGAAGATGGAAATTTTTTTGAGGTTTCAAGGGTACTTTCGGTAGTTAAAATATCAAGGGAGACGCAGGGGAAAGAGGTAAAGGTAGAGAGCATCGCAATTACAGCATGGCGAAGGAAAAGATGGAGCTGGAGAGCGAGTATCAAGGGCAGATTTCCACTGTTCTTGTTGGCGAATTGTTGGCGAATTGTTGGCGAATTGTTGGCGAATTGTTGGCGAATTGTTGGCGAAGGGGGGTCCGAAGGAATTGGAAGGAGAATGTGAAGGAAGAGGTAGAGACAGGGGAGGGTGACGACTCGTAGGAGAAAGGGTATGCAGCGGTAGCTGAAGATCGGATGGTGGCAGAGCAAGGTTCGGACGAAAGACGAGCTGAGTTCTGGGACACAAGAAGTTGCGAGAGTAGACAGTGGTCCCAAAATCAAAGAAGTCGAGGCACAATGTCATTCTTGCAGGTTGCAGTTCAGCTCAACGCAGAATAGGTCGATTGAAAGACGCCGAACTTGGTATCTAACAAGCATGGACCTGTCCATCGCAGCAAACTTTTTGCCTCTGGGATAATCGAGGCAACGCACCAGGGGGAAGAAGTACATCGGAGAAGGGAAAGGACGCGGAGATAAAAAGATAAAAGAGGAAGGTGGGGTGGAAACATAGAATGGGATAAAAAAGAAACCCGCTTGCACACGACCGCCGCTGATCATGACCGACAGTCTGAAGTCGTAAGGTTCAAGAAAAACACAAGAAACAGTGCAAGCGGTCCTGTTCAGACTCCCTGCCAACATCCTAAGAAAGCGAACACTTTTACTCCTGGGGCAACTGGCTGCGGCGAGTCTTCTCGGCTTCGAGGTTCTCATAGAGAAGATACAGGGCCTTCTCGTTGGCCTGAGCACTGCCCATGATCGTGAACATGCGCTCACCAGTCTCGTCGTGGGGGGCCTTGGCGATAGAGATACGGGCTCCAGAGCTCCGGCGGATCTCGGTGATCTTGCTACCAGCGCGACCGATAATACAGCCAACCATGTCGGCAGGAATACTGATGTTCTGGGTCTGGATTTCCTCGCCATCCTCCGTCACTAGGGGGAAGCCACGAGCGCCAGCATCAGAGTTGGAGCGGCGGCTGTAGCCACTGTTGTCACTGAAGTCTGCCCCGTTTCCGGTGCGGTTGTACTGGCGGTTGGTGTAACCATTGCCACCAACCGAGTTGTTGTTCTGCTGAGCGGGCTGGGAACCCAGAGACGCGCGAACAGCAGGGTTGTAGAGCACAGTGCCCGTACCACGCTGCCAGTCATCGATCAGGCACTTGCCGATCTCCCAAACAGCCTTCTCGATGCCGTCGGGGGTGCCCTGCACCTCAACGATCCGCTCCGTAGACTGAGGAAGCATCTCCTTCTGAGCTACCATGCGAACACCGGACGCATCCTGAATGTGCTTGATCTTCAGACCCTGTCGGCCGATGATGGTGCCCATCTGGTTGTGGGAAATGAGGAGCCGGACAGCTGGGAAAGAGTTAGCATACAATCTGAATTGCGGCGGGCGGTGATCGGGATATGTTGGACACGAAGGCTTGTTCACACAGGCCGGACGGAACCTTGTGCGGGAGTGAGGTGGATGCACCCCGCGGAGAGATAGAGAGAGAATCGGATGACTTACGGTGGGTCCCATTGTTAGAGACAACGCCGCCCATACCCATCTGCGGAGCACCCTCCAGGAGACCCTTCGCAACGATCGCGTAGGCTTGGGCGGTGCCTTGGAGAGGACCAGTGACGGTCAGAACTCGGTCATGGACACCGGGAACGACCTTGCTCACGCCAGCCTTCACGCCAGTTTCATCGCGCAGGTCTGCAACGTTTTTGCCAGCCTTGCCGATAATGACGCCGGCCTCCTTAGACGAGACTATCGCACGCAGAGTCAGCATGGACTGCGCATACTCTTCCTCAGTCTTCGGAGTGGCGTCCATGGGCTCCTGCTCGCCGATGGTGTCGACGTAGGCATCGTTCATGGGCTCATCAGCAGCAACGGTGGTTTGGTGGACTTCAGTGGCATCCATTTTGTTGGTTGGTTGATAATACGAAAGTAAAGGGTTCGGGGTTGTAGAATAATTTTTGGGAGGGGCGTTCGTCGGAAGTCACACGGTCGCGGCGGAGTGGATAGCGGGGATATTCACTGGAGCAAATCGTGATCAGTCTCTGCGATCCAAGGTAAGAGGGAGCCAAGTCGAGGTAGCTTGTGCGATCGCAAGGGATACACTCAATCAACTCTAGAAGAAGCCCTGGGAACTCGACATGGATGGGGGTTGACCTACCGAAGAGGGTCCGACAGAAGTGGAGAAATCAACGTGGGCGAGAGGGGAAGGTGACGGGGTATGCAGAGAGGGTGAGATCGGAGAAGAGCGGGAGGAGAGAAGGAGGAAGAAGGAGGAGAAGGGGGTGAAGGGGAGAGACGAGGAAATGAGGAGGATGAGGAAGTGGAATGGCGAAAACGATGGGAGGGACGTCGTGAAAGAGTTGGAAGAGGGAATGTTGTGAGTTAAGCGGAGACGCCAGTTGACCCGCCCGCCATGCACGGCGAACTGCGAGCTTAATGTCTACGTTCAATACGAGGTCTCTACCCAGCGGACGATGAGCTACTATCATTTACTTGTTTATTGATACTACATGTCCCCGGCCTCATGGATTTACTCTCAGCTTTTTCCATACGATAAAATGAAGAATCCTCTGCGGCTCCAGCGGGAGTGAAGAGTTCTTAGTTCTTAGTCATTCTGCCAAGCATCCCGCCGTCCACGATACGCTGTGGCGTGAGCCTCGGGGATTTCAACCCTGCTAGCTCGCAGCTAGCTATTGAGAAATAGACCGATAGATCTATTGGTCTGCCACGAACACTACCTTCTGCACTTTCATCGCGTTAAACAACTCATAGGCCTCCACCGCTTGGGAAAGAGGCATAATCTTCTCAGTCATGAATCTGGTAAGATGTAGCAAGTCTTGATTAGCAAAGGCTCCTTTCACCTCTTTTTACAGGGGAAACAATGAATCACTCACCCAAGTTTGTGCTGGTTCTTCTTCAAGACCTCCAGGGCCTTGTCAGAGACCGAGCGGACGGGACAACGGCCCATCTGAACAGTCAGATTTTTGTTGTAGGCATCACTCCCATCCCAAGGAATCTGATAAATATTTCCCTATGATCAGTACCCTGTTCTCACATATTACACCAAAATGATTACTGGAAGTGAGACTCACCTCAGCATTGTGAACTCCAACACTGCTGATAGTTCCCCACGGCCGCAGCAACTCATAGGCAGTGCGTAGCGCGGGACTCAATCCCACAACCTCAATAACGGCATCCGCACCCCGACCCTCTGTCAGCTCCTTTACGCGCTTATCCAGGCCCTCGCGGTCGGTCATGAAGTTCCATGGTTCGGCTCCGAGAGACTTAGCGAGCTCCAGTCTCGAGGGAACGGAGTCAACGGCCAGAAGATGCTTGGGCTTGAACTCCAGCGCATTGATGAGCGCACAGAGACCGACAGGTCCGCAGCCGATCAGGACAACGGTCTGCTCGGCAATCTGCTCCGGGGTGGAGTTCTTAAAGGCATTGTGGGCAGCAAAATACCCCGTAGGGAAGATATCACCCATCAGCACGAGGTACTTGTCCTCGACGCCCTCAGGAGCCTTCATCACCGTGCCCTCGGCATTGGGAACACGGACCTAGACGTCCATTAATGTCTGTTTCCCGTGTCTTCATAGATGGTTGAGATTTGAATTGACGCACAAATTGGGCCTGGCCACCGTCTAGGCGCTCACAGCCGAAGAGGGTGTTCTTCTCGCAGCGCGAGGAGAACCCTTGCTTGCAGTAGAAGCACTTGCCACTACCAAAGGCTTAGTACGCCACCGGTGACTAAATAAGGGTGAAACCCAATGTCAAAATACGCACCAGGAGGTAGTGAAGGCGCTGACAACACGGTCACCTTTCTGCAATGTCGTCACGGCTGTGCCAACCTCAACAATTTCACCCATGAACTCATGACCCATGATAGGTCCCGGAGGACTCGGCTCAATACCACGGTACACATGCAAGTCACTTCAGTCGCGTGTTAATGTCATCATCTACCCTTGCCATTGAATCTATAGTTCCGGAATACTTACCTCCCACAGAGTGCCGTGTATCTCACCTTCACGACAATATCTTCGGGGGCCTGCACAGTGGGAATAGGCCGCTGCTCAACCGCCACCTTGAACGGCTCCTTAAAGACCACAGCCTGCATTGTACCAGTAGCTGACATTTTGTTTTGTTCGGTCCCTTGGGGGATATCTCAAAACTGAATCGAGGCGTGGGCCACTTGCGGAATGCGGAACTGGAGCGGACTGGAGGGGTATAGCCGGAACCCAACCGAGGCTAACGAAAAGTCAAACTTTGTAGAATGTTCGAGGTATTAAACGACCGGAGCCTAGTCGATTCTGAGTGGCCGTGGAAAAGAATACAGTCAAGGAATTCGTGGGTCCCGGCGATTGCAGTTTGTGTGGCTTGTGGGGCTGGTAAAGTACGCGCTCGCTCAAATGGGGTTCTCCACACGACAAGAAGTGCCGGTTTGGCCGGAGCAGTATAAATGAGGTAACTGGAAAGTAGCTGTGGTTAGTCTGCGAGTCGTGACGAAAGGTCTCAAACAGTGAGTTGGAAGACCTTGGAGACTCGGGTCTTAGAGAGATGGTTTGAAAGAAATGTGGAGAATATCCAAAAAGGTATGAGCCCATCGAGTGGTGGCAGACAATTAGAAGGGGCAGGCAACAGCTCATACACTATCACAATGGCTTAATTTTTTTACTTGGGCGATTTGAAGGAATCAAATGATCAATTATGCATCCTATAAACTCAAAGTCAAAGGAAATAATAGCCTGGTCAATGCTTAAATCGGAGCACGACCTCCCCCCCCCTCCTATTAACACCAACCATAGCGCCCAGAGCCCTGCCCTGCAAATAGCTCTTTCTCGGTTTAACGAAAAGATCATCACTCAAAAGATTCGAAAGAAATTCCATGGGCTCTGCCTAACGCCTGTCAGAAACACCGGGGCTGGTAAGAACTAAAGGTAAAACAGTCTGCGGTAATCAGTCTGGCGGCAAGAAAATGCTTGAGAAAGAAAGCATCGCTGTAGGATGGTATGATCGTATGAGCAGTCAAACGTCTAGATTAGGCGTGTGGGAGCTCTAGATCCCCTTAGCACACGATGCAGAGTAGTTCCTCCTCCAGGATGAACTTCCCCTCCTTGTATTTTTCGCTGCTCTCATACGCCTTGTCGTACTTCCAGCCCACGGTTTCCTTGCACTGTCGGCAGGTAATGTCACGGACAATATGGCGGCCGGTTGTCATGCTGCGCTCGACGGCTTCTGATTGGGTGATATTCACGACGGTATTGAAGAGGTACGCTTTGCCGTGCTGGCCGCGGAAGTTCTAGTAAGAGTGGGTGTTGCGTCAGTAACTGCGAGGAGAACAAGGTCGACAGAGACATGGAGATGACAGATTAAAGAAGACTCACCCGACTGATGATATCATTATAGTCAGCAAGGTGCGTCTTGCACTGCTTGCAGCCGAAAATCTTGTTGGAGGTAAGATAGACGTTGTACGAGAGACCCATGGTGGCTGATTGGGGTGTTGTTGGTGGTGATTGGGGTGAGTGGGCTTCAGGTGTGGGGATAGGGACAAGGTTTGAGGTCTATAAGGGAGAAAAAGAGAAGGGGCAGAAGAAGAGGCAGGAAATGATGTTGAGTAGGCGAGTCCAGCGCCTTAATAGTTCTTGAAGGCGAACCTCTCTGACTCCTCCCTGAGGCAGGTGTCTGCGTCTCGATCGGCGTTTGGCCTCAATAAGGAGAGCCCCGCTCTGGACCTGCCTCTTGAGAAGCAGCCCGGCTCCTTCTGGAAATCCCTCGCCTCACTCCGACCGGGGTGTTAGGTCGAGCTGGCGGAAGCTTGACGACTGACGAGTCGCTGACGATAAGGCCTCCTGCCGCACGATAAGGCGTTGGAGGAACGGTCGGGGCTGACGGATCACAGGGAAGGGGCACGGAGGAGCCAGCAGTCCCCTTGTCACGTCTGGGTATATATCTGTGCCACAGGTCCAGCAATATCGAGCGAGCAACTGAGGATGAGAGGTGCGTTGTTGAGGGAGGTCTCGGAGACTTGAATCCAGTCGGGCGCGCAGCTGCCTCAGGCGCGGCGCCCCGCACCGGATCGGGCTGGATCAGCTGCTGCCTGTTTACGACATCTTTGCGGCACGAATCCTTTCCAGCTAGCCTGGATGGCCGCCTACCCTTGATATTGAGTCAGTAAGTTGACGGGAGACAGGGAATATACAATGCTGGGCATAATGAATATCAGAGGATGTGTGTATTTTGTGTAAATTCAATATTTCCCTATACAAAGCGCCAGTAAAATGTGCTCCTGCATGCTCGATGCCCATAGTACACGATCTAGACACAACGGCACTGGCTCGGGTTCAGAAGAACCAACTGTCAAGGCCAGTGACTTACTCATAGTCCCTCAAGTACCGACCAGGCAGCTCGACATCCCACATCGGCCGCTCCACCACGGCCACTTCCAGGTTCCCGGACGGGTTCCCGTCCTCCTCCAGGTCGTCGCCTGACAAACTGCTGAGGGGGACGATCCCGAGAATATCACGGTACTTGTACGTGTGCCACCAGCGGCGTGGCGGTTGGGGCGCGGTGCCATTGGCCACCACAAGCTGCTTTTTCTGAGAATCTGCAAGCCCGTTGGCGCCGGGCGTCGATTTACCCTGAGAGCTCTTCCGAGGAGTCCCGTTTTCGATGGCGGCTCCGTCCTCGCGTCGGAGACGGGCCAGAGCTGATTCGTTGGTTGCAGCAAAGGCCTCGTCATACTCGTAAGCCTCATCGTCCTCGTAGTTGCGCGAGCGTTCTTGATCGAGGGATATCCACTCGCCCTGCGACTCGTCACAGCCCACGATCTTGCGAACCTTGGATCCAAGGTGGATGTCCATCTGTGAACGGGGAACCTTGTCACCAGCACCGCTGTTGGGCTTCTTGCGGTCCTTCTCGTCGTCCTCGAAGGGATCGCGCTTGCGCTTCGAAGCCTTGACGAGCTGTTCAGAGGCTTCGTTCTCCGCGGCCTTGAATTCTTCGGGAGAAGGGAAATCTTGCAACGTGTCGAACATCCACAGCCATGAGGATCCATACAGCCAGACGCGCTCGCGGCCCTCGAAAAGATCCCACATGCAGCCCATGGCGCGGTCCTTCACGCCCCGGAATTCGACAGGGAGGTAAGCTTTGGGATTTCGTCGAGACCAATCTGATAGCTTGCCGCTGCGAGCCTCAAATTCAATGAGCTGGTGCTCGCTTGTGACAACCATCAATCGGTCCTCTCCGGCCGAGGGGCCAGTGTGGCTGTTGCCATTGGTCAGGGCCTTCGGCGGAGAGCTCTGAGGACGGAAGGACAACAAGGTGATGCCGGCCTTCATTCGAGGAATTGGAGACTCTGAAGCTGCTGTCTGCCACTGCTGGCCCTCGAACACAACGTCCTCGTCCTCGTCCTCCTCGTCAGATGAGTCGTCATTCAATTTGGATACGCCGTTTGTCTTGGCATTGACGGTGGCGCCAGAGTTCGCCGTGGGACTCAGAACCCAGGTATCAACACACCCAGACAGATCAGCGACAGCGAGGGTCTTGCTATCGTCAGAGAACACAGCGGACCGGATTGCCCGCTCATACTCACCCAGTGTACCGTGAGAGGCCTTTTCGTGTCGTGTATGCCGCTTGACACGCTTGAGAAGTGCAAGCTGCGCTAATATTTCTGGTTTATCGGTGCCTGAAGAGACCAACTGAATTCGAGCCACATAAACGCCGCTGTTGGGGCGAATGATGCAGAGCCATTGGCTATCCGGTGAGATCGTCACGAGACGTGCGCCTTCGCTAGAAAGAGATTTGGGGACATCGATCTTCTGGATTCGGAGAGCGCCCTTCTCATCGCCCTTGCGCCGGCGAACAGTGAACAGCTTGACGTCGGATACTGTGGCGACAGCAAGGGTCTTTCCATCTGGGGACAGCATAGCAGAAGTGATGTTTTCTTCACCCTATATAGAAAGGAACGTGTCAGAAATGGTCTCACGGAAACAGAATTCGTGTGACAGTGTTCATACCTGAATCATAACCTTTGCGACGAGTCTATGCCTCTGGCCATCGATATTCTCATTCAGAGAAGCTGGGCCTCGAGAGACTCGCCAGAGACTCACCTCTCGGTCCCAGAAGCTCATCACCAAACGAGAGGAAGGCGCGGAAGTAAGTTGTGGAATCTGAGGAAGGCTGGAAAGCTTGCGGTGGTGTTCTTTCCCAAATTCCCGGAGCGGCAGGACAACGGGTGTCGCATCAGGACCTGCAAGACATTAATTAGCACTCGGCAACAACATAGACACTTCTGTCACATACCTCCAGATACAGCGATACTGATCTCTTTCGTCTCGTAAACAGCAAATGTTTTAACGTCGTGGGAATGGTATCGGCGATGCATGACCTCTGCCCAGCGGCTCTTCTTATCACCCTTCTCGACATCCTTCTTGCGGTAAACCACTGTTCTCTGATCTGCGCCACCACTGATGACAGTATCACCATTCGCGCTCACAGCCACATCAAGCACATCTGCAAGATGGCCCTGTATCCGCTGGATGAGGGAGTAGTTCTTAGCATCCCAGAAGCGGATCTCGCCCGCGGAATCTCCAGAAACAATCGTGCCATCCGGCAGGCACTTGACGGACCAAACCAGCAGCTGCTTAGGGCCATCTGTTGGTCCTTTTCCAAGTGAGATTGTTCTCAGTAGTTGTCCGTTGCGGATATCGAAGAGACGAATAGAGCTATCGGCGTAGCCCGCGACGATGGTGTTGCGGTTCTGGAAGGTAACGCTCAGAACCCGCGCTCGCTTCGTGGAAGGACGCATCAGACGAAGGAACCTGAGATCACCATCGGCAGTCGACAGGATCACAATTGATCCATCCGCACAACCGGCTGCCAGGTGCTGGCCCAGATACTCTCCCTCAGCCGGTGGAAGGAATTTTCCATTTGCGCCTCTCTTGGTAGGCTGCCACTGCGGCTGGGCAGCAAGGCACCAAATTTCACCGTAGTTTCCACTGGAGTGGCGCAGTGGACGTCCCTGTTCGAGATCCCACTCTGTGACCGCTGTGGAGTAGCCGATGCTGAACAGGCGCAGCTTGCCCGGCAGCTTGGCACCCGCAGGTCCGTCCTCATGGGGGTCTTGTGTCCAAATTAGGCCTTCAATACTTCGGTCCTTCCCTCCACGTAGCACAGTCTCCTGGAACCACACTCCGCGCATCGGGTTCCATATTTCGATATCGCCGTTCGCACGGCCGATTGCGAGTCGAAGAGTGGGCACACCTCGCCCGGCGAGATCAGCGGAAGGGGGATGCGAGAAGGCAAGCGAGTTGATAGCCTGAGGATTGTAGGACACGAATCGACAGCGGTGAATATCCATGACTGCGGTATGGGGCTTTTTCTGAAGCGGATGCGCTCTCTCGGTATGATTCGAATGTTCGGACGCAAAATGCGAGGATTGAGGCGCCGGAAATCAATTCAGATGAACTCCAATTTGGGCTGCGACGCAAGCCCTTATGCACTCATCTTGTAGCCTGAAGATTGGAATGAATGCGGTGTCGAAGCTGTCTGGCCGTTGCGCGGTCTCTTTTTTTTCTGTAGATAAATTTTAGCGGGCCGGATTATCTTAGCGGAAGGCGGTGGGTCACGTGAGAGATCCCGTCTTGGGAGCCTGTTGGATCAGGCAGGAATGAGCAATTGATAGAGGCACATACATCGATGCCATGGCTGAAATGTCTGCAATTGAATCTCGATGGTAAAAAAGGTTGGACCAAATCTTGAGACGAAATTTAACCCATTGATTTTCAGTGCATTCTTCCCCCGTGCCCAACACGACCTAGTGGTTGGATATACACGGTTACGTGTATAAAGTATGCGTACAGAGTTGGACATGGCGATGCTTGAACGAGGTACTTAACAAGACCAAGATAATTGACAATAGAACCTAGAAATGATAGACTTCAAGACATTTTGTAGCACAATCCTAGCACCTGCGTATTCAAAATAAAAAACACAGCGTTCATACACCGTGACCAAGCAGTAAATTTTAGATCTCCCTGCCGCTGGTCGTCGCCAAACCGGAATTCAAAACCTTGACAAGAAGCGGTCGGTATTCTTATTGAACATCCCATATATAGAATAGACCCAAGTCGGCGGCTGCTGATCGCAGTGCCGGACTGCGCGAGCAGCGGTGGAAATGATGGGGGAAGGGCGGCGGCATCTACCTGAGCGCAGCGTGGCGTCTCAAGTGCTCAGTTGGGTAACAATTATCCAGCTAGCGGTGGCGTCCCAAGATCGAACCATTGAGGGCTCAACGCGATTGTGGCCGGGCATCCTGCCAAAAGTAAGGAATCTGACAGCGAACAGCAAGCAATGCAAGAGCAAAAGACGGATTTCAATGTGAGTCGCGCCAGGCTCAGCTGAATGAATACCAATGAGCGCGTGGGCGCCCGCCAATCCGCAGCCTCCTAGCGACCGGCTTGAAGACTCCATATTAGGGTTGCCTTCCCTGCCTGCAGGCCCAGGCCACCGGAGGCCTGCCACGTCAGAAACAGCCCCATTCCTCCTCCGAATGATAGGCTGTGGCTGGTCCAGGGCCTCCCTAAGCTATGCAGCTCTCTGTATCAGATTCCAAGTCGTTCGGATGGTGGGGGCTCCTGATAGGGCCACATCCTGCTTGACTTGCAGACCATATCCGATCGCCGGGTTGCCCATCATACTCAGCAGGTTGTTGGGAACAAGCAACAAGCTGGATGAGGAGAACGCCGGACACTCGGTCCATGTTTAATTGGCCGGATTCTCGACAGAGCTGCAGGTAGGTGAAGACGGGATATCCCACTATCGTGGTCCACTCGACATGGCTACGTCCAAGACCAGGCCCGGCAATAAACTTCAGGTATATTGACGCGATCGGCCCAGCGAGGCCAGGAGAACGGAAGGAAACTTAGATGAGGTACGCTGTGGGGTGTGGCACTTCCCCGGTCAGCAGCGCCCACAGACTCTCTCGGGCGCACCGATTCGACAGCTCACCACCAGTCGGTGGCGGACGAAGATAAGCACTAGGATCTTCAGTGGCAGTTGTTCCGGTCAACTCTCAACTCTCAACTCCCCAGCTCGATGCGATCGTGCCTTTCCATGGCTGATACTCTGAATGGCCACTGGCGTGCGGCCCGTCGAACTCAATTCGGGCAGGAACTGTCGTATGCTGCGTGGACTTGGCTTCAGAGAGTTCAACTGCTGGATGCGTCGGGCTGAGCAGTTCGCCCTCGATCTTGTTGGATCTGACTCTCCCCGTCCCCCGCTTCGAATAAGCAGGTTCCGCCCTGACCTAATCGTTCGCAAACCAGCCCTGGACACGCTCTGGTACCAAGGAGGGAAGAGTGGGAGGCACCATTCAGATCGTCGTGTTCTCCGCAAATGCAGCGCGTCATCTCCTTATCATCGCGTGCTTTTCCGGTTCTGAGCTAGGACGTAGCAGAATTCAGACTCGATTTAGTGAACTTAGATTCCAGCCGCGATCCTGGCTACCTTTGGCTCTAGCCGGAACAAGAGAAAGTAGGAGAAGGGGGCTGATTAGGACTGCCGGATCGGCAGTCAATATAGACGCAGTGTCCGGACGCGATGGCTGAATCAAACGCGTGTGCAAGTGGTGACTGGGATTTGCGCCAAGATAGTTCAATCCTTGTTCCCAACCCCCGTATCCGGAATCCGGACTCTGGCCGAGCCGCTTATGCATGTGGTTGTCCGACGAACTGTGTGTTTAAGGCGATAGTCAGCGTTGTCTTCCGGCCTGTTCGGTCAACCATTGCGGCCTCGTATCTTTGCCGCTCAGAGTTTTTTTTGAAGTTCTGTCTTCAATTTGTCCAAACAAGCTTGCAAAGCGGCGCATACGCCAACTAAGTCGAAGGGTGGGACGCGAGGCCGGCGATGACGGCATAGCTTCGATCCCAGCCGAGGCCAACACGCCTAAGCAGAACGCTGGAGTATGGGGCGCCCCCCAAATCCAGCTTGTATCCTTGCACCTGCAGGGGGAGGCCGGTATTGTGAGGTCGTTAAGGTTTGCATGGATTTGTTTGCGGAGAGTCTTGCGAACGTGTCACCATGCCACGACCAGGTCTGCTGCTTTTACCGTACAGCCAATTTATCCCTTTTGGGACCTGCCGGGCTTCAGAGGTAATGAAGTAATCGTGGACTCCGTACTGAACAGAAAGCTCCGATGTGGAGCTTTTCTGTTCGTTACACGACGGGTATTCTCCACTATATTTTGGTCTCTAAACTTAGTTGGGATTAGCGCCGTATTTAACAGCCTTACTGCTCCGATTTGCCGGTTCGCCTTCAATCGGACAAGTCTTGCTGGGAAGCAGGGCGGAAGGCACCTAGTCACGGTAGGGATCACAATATTCCAGGTCATCCCTGCTGCGAGAAGATGAATACGAGATTAACAAGAGAGGGCTAGCTTGCATCTCAACGGAGAGGAACCTCTTGAGGAAAAGGGGTGGGGAAAAGGGGAGGTAAAAAAACACACTAAGACCATGGTTGAGCCTCCACAGACCCAGCATCACGTTACCGAACTAGGTCATATTGTCGTGACCATTGGGATTCGCGTTGCTGATTAGCACCACTTTAATTCGTTGTGGGGGCCACGCGAAGATTTTTGCTAATAGCTCCAGAACCTGATGGAGACGCTGGAAGGGCGTTGAATCTTCTAGTCGAAACCATTTGAATCAAGAAGGCCATCCCAATCGCGTCGGAGGTAGACCTGATACAGTGGTGCTACTTATTTGTTTCAGGCTCCAAGGCGTTGGAAGACACGGCGCGCGACCGGAGCTACCTAGCTAAACGTGATGCAAGCTTGGGGTAGCTTGTCCACGACCCAGGAACTTCCGCTGGCTTAAGGACCCACCGGGAAGGAAATATCTGACATTGTGGAGTTGAACCCACTACGCTGCTGCAGAAAAAAAAAAACTCACAAGAATATAGACGTCTTCGCAGAGGGGCAGCATAACAGAAAAAATCTTCACCGGTCAACCAGGTCCATTCTGTTCAGTATTTGGGAACAAAGCAAACATGTACGGAATATTGTGAAAATGTATGTTTGATGCAAGAGTTGCCAAGCGTGTGAAATATTTGGATCTGCTAGTCATTCACGCGTTCAAAGGTTCGCCGAGAAACGACTGAAACCTACTTTTTATGGAAGTACATCATTGTGCTGTCAATCTAAATGCCGAGAATATTGCAACTACGGAGTAGACATACATACAGTACGTACGCACCTTTTAGGTTCGAAGCCCATAGAACCGGCCGAAATTCCACTCGCGGCCGCGCAGGCTTTGTGCGTACAATATCCGCTGCATCCGACCATCGCCACTGTGAAGCCGCTCTGTTTTTTGCGTCAGAACCACAGTGGACCGGAAAGCTGTCAACTAGGCGGGGCGGAGGCCACAGAAGAGCTTTCCCGCCGATGCTGCCTCCGCCACCGGAGAGTGTAGCAAGTGCGAGAAAAGGTCGGAATCTCTGCCCTCCCCTTACCATGGTTACTCGATGCCGGAACGGCCCTGCTGGACAACCGCTGTTGAGGGTGTGGAGCGTTGATTATGTACTGGGGAAAGACCCAACGCTTTCCACGGTTGAGGCGTCCTGAATTGTCAGAGACCGAATGGATAGAGAGCTGGGACGTATTCGATTTCGAGGACGAAAAACGGCCCTTCTACAATACAGTTCTTTTTCCCATTTTGCTCTTGCCTTTCCTTTTCAGGTGGATTGTGACGTACAGACGTTTGTCTGCGTGTATATTCCACAGCAAGTCTCGAGAGACTGACCGCCTGTAAACGGAATGCTAAAGCTCCGAAGGACAATACTGTACTCGCGGGTACAAACGACGAAAATCAGATACTGTAGATTCGTCTCCCTGTAAGTTAATTGTGACAGCACATTTCGCTTGAAGTTCCATATCTCCGTAACGCAAGTTGCTGTTGGCGGTATCTCATGGACGGCTCAGATCTGAGCTACAGTACTGTACAATGTGAACAGGCCCTGCGCACTGTAGATCAGAATGACCCCAGAATCAGACACTGGTGAACACACAGTGTCGACTCACCACTCACTTGTACTCATCAAATTAAAAACAGCAGGATACACCCTCCCCTTGCGACGAAAGATGAAGGGAAACCCTGCAGGAACGCTCGCTGTGCAGGGTCAAACCAACAACGCGGGCGTAACTACTGAGAAGTGGTCCAACGTATTGATGTTCCTGGCGCGCCACTGCGCAAGGAGGACCAACACCTATAACATGTCCCTACACTGGGGATATGATCGTGCAGAGGTCGGAGAAACATGAGAGCCTTGAACAAATCGAGTGTCTCGATAGAAGATTAAGGTGACTGTCACTCCCTAGCAAGACCCTCCTTGAAAGCCCTGCATACCCTGCACGGCTATGACTGAATTCTATCCCATGCTGTGGCCGACAATTTGGTATCAACCTCGGGCAGATTGACCACACCTCTGTAAGGTCACTTCGGCAAAGGCGACAGAGCGCTAAACAGTGACGGACAAAAATAGCCCGATTGAAGATATCCAAGTTGAGCACCACGGATCTTGTCAGGGTCTCTTACACAGTTGTACTGGCGCGGCGGGAAAAAGAACCCGGGGGCCGAACGGGGGGGGATCCAGAACATGGTAAGCCACTGAACACCACCGAGCATCGCATGCGCGCGCCTTGAGCCGAACCTCCTGGCGTCCTCCATGCTCCAGCCTGTCGGTAGTTGAAACTAGTGTTGAACGGGAGATTAGACAAGTACCTAAATAAGGAAATCAGTAAGCGAATGCGACCGTCCCAATTGCCTGACCAGCCAGTTTCCCCCTTAAATGGTGAATTGAGAGGCGGGCCCTTGCTATACCCGGCTGGGCGCATGGATCGGATACACATGTGTCAATGTACTCCGTACAACTAGTTTCCAACCCATCCGGGCAGGTCGCCACGGCCAGTCCGTACTCCCGTGCCACTTCCTGGTCCGAAGAATTCCACGGGGACAATGCACGCTTAGGTGGTGATGTGCCCCATAGCGCCCAGTACTGCATACTCTGGCGCCGCCCCTTTTTACCGGGCCTTGGATTGCCTTACCCGAGTGTCACCCTCACCAGTAGTTCGCATGGATTGACAGCACCGCGGTGTCAGATTGGGGTTTCTTTTGGGTTTGATTCAGACGTAGGGAGTAGAACAAACGATGCTGGATTCGTGTCCAGCTGGGAGTGGGACAGGATCCGGACGGTAGTCTTTTGATATTAATTTGCAACGGTCAAATCAAGGGCCTTCCAGGCTTTATCTTTATACGCGGGTTCCAAATCTTGCATCTTATCCGTGTTGACGACGCTTTGGGGTCCCTCCGGGTCTAATTTGGTTAACTATTGGCCCCGCTGTTCGCTGCCGGCAGGTGTGATGGTACACGCTACGCTGCAGGTAGCCATGATTCCTATCCAACGCGTCAAGAGACATGGTCTATCCTATCAGTCAGGACATTTGGCCCCCAGGACACGCCCACACCAAGCGAGAGGGAACTACTATATTGTTGAACTTGACCGACAACGCGATGAATGAATGCCAGTCCGCTCAAGGCACCAAGGCCAATACATAGCCGCGTTTGAGAGATACTGTTACTCTGCATAATTGACGAGATGACGCATACCGACGCAAGATTGAAGTCGAATATTTGCCAAACACATGATTTGCCTACCTTCCAAAAGAAGCGTAGTTCAGGCCCCAGGAGGGTACAGTTGTCAAGACCCTGGCATTCATTGGGTGTAAGTTCCGACCATTGAACATTGTGAGCGTAGGGCGTTCAATTGACCGGGAAGTATGTTTACGATCTGCCTCCGCATCTTGGCTGTGTCCAGCATTCGATTACCCGGTTGGGATCTCCCTTACGTGGTCCCAATGTACAGACCCGATGTCACAATCCTGCAATGGCGCCGGATGTCTCGTTTCTTCTCTGGCAAACGGTTGGTGGAGGGGATCGTCCCTAGCCTACCGTACAATTATGCCATAACCAGGCGAGAGACAGATGCCATCAACGAGGGGTCTGCATTCTTGGGGCGGGGTGACGATCTAAGGAATTGAGCAGCATGGTCTCTTGCTCTCTGTCTGCGGCACGTCGGTTGATCTCGTCCAGCCCCCGATTGATCAATCAGGCCCGGTCGGAGTGGCCACCACATTGTCATTGCAAAACGGCCGACTCGCATAGTGCCCATCAATATTTCCTGCGTGGAGTCCTGGTCGCATCACGAGTGGCTGAAGTTTAACCCTTTGCCGACCTTACAGCGCGTCTGAGAAGGGACAAAGCAAGGAGACCCCAACCCCGACTCGCACCATGAGGGGTGGGGTCTATGAAACCATTGGCCGGAGTGAACGAAGTACTGGATTACTACGGAGTAAAAAGGATCTCACTGGAGAGTTTGGGAGTGTCGCATGCCCCTTTGGCTGTAATGTATGTACGGAGGAATTGAAAATTGAGAGACCTGACGTGCAGTATGGGACGTCCTTCTGGAAGTGCAGGAAAAGAGGAGTCAAGCTGGACACATCTCTCCTGTGCAAACCTTATCTTGGTTGAGGGAAGCCGGGGACAAATCACCATCCTTGCCCGAGTCTCACAGGCGGCAGACAAGTGCCAATAGTGTCCATCGTCCCACCTGGAAACCTGGGAAACCTGGGAAGTGGTTGCGTATGCGGCTTCCCCAGAGAGGGGAGAAACTGACACCAGTTCACGCAAGCAGAGTCGTAGGCCTTTGTTCGGCCGCACCGATGGACGCGTTCGCACAAGGAGACACCCGCAATTGAGTTCCAAGGAAGAGGATCGGGGAAACGTGGGGGCCTGTAGATTTCTTGGATGCCACGGACCGAGTAGAGAACCTGCTTTGGAGGCCGCCATCCCCCACATGGTACGCAGGCGAGATGAGATCCCTGCAAGACAAAGGAGGCTCGGCTCAGAGGGGAAGGAGAAGGGGGCCATGAGGGTGCATTAGGCCGCTATGGGCTATTATGGCTCCTTCGGAGCGGGAGTGCCGCCAAGAGTATATCCACAGCCCAACTGGGAGGCGAAGTGGGCGGCTGGGAGGGGGGGGGAGAAGTCGCAATCAAGTCCATGCCAGGGCAATCCTGGGCGCTGGGCCAGTCAGCGAGCGTAGACCGCAGGAGACCCTGGGACGCGACCGTATCGGAAGGCTAGAGGGCGAACCATTCAAGCCAGCGCAGCGCTAGCTGCCCCGGGGATGGGCTCTCGGACGAGCCAACGGGAGAGGATGTGCATGGCCGACGATACACTGTTACGAGACCTTTGGGGTCCGGAGAATGGCTTGCGTCCTCGGTCACTCTATCGATGCCCTTTTGTACACTCACGTACATGATTATGAAAGCACCGGGGGTTACAGGACGCGGTCAGCGGTGGCTGCGGAGGACATAAGGAAATTAAGGTATACCGCGACTTTGCCGTCAGGGTGAATTAACCTGGCTGCAATACTCTATAGTTTTCCCGTTCTGCCTCGAAGGGCAATCATAGACACCTCCACGTTGTATCCATGTCCTGATGAGTAGTGTCTATATGTCTATAGGTACGGGGTACAGGGTCCCCCAGGCAGTACTGTAGTATCTTTTCTACTCTGTACCGAATCCGAGGGAATCCGAGGGCTGAAATCAAGGGGAAAGAGAGGGCTGACATGTGGTACTTTTTAGTGACGGGAAATAGTCCTGGAACAGACGGGCTGAAATGTTTCGGTCGCGACGAAGATCTCCCCACCAAAGTCCTCGTTGGGAGGTCGCTGTATTGGGTGATTTTCGAGAATCTCTCGGCCTGCATTTTCACTGGCTGCGGATGATCGAAATACTCTAGTGTATGCGGAACAAAATGACTGGGTCGCGGCATACGGTCGAAAACGCGACTGGCCACATCTTTGGTGCCTGGGCCAGTCCCAATAGACTGGGTGTTCCATGCTGTGACCCCTAGTGATAGGAAAAAGGCTGGCCTGAGATCCTACGGCTGCCCTCGCCGATAGGAGGTGGTTTTGGGTCGATACATCTCGTTGCGTTGAAGGAGCGTAATGGACCCGTTTTCCCACGCGAGCAAGGGCCACTCAGGGCTCAGGCCTCAACTCCTGAACAGGCGATTCCTTGTCCGCTGGGAAATCGGGGAGGGTCTCAGGGAAGGCTGAAAAATAAATCACTGCAGAGTTCATTATATGGGTCAGGGCACGATGTTATTCAGACAATGAATCTACCACTGTACTCACGCGAGTACCGGACTCATGCTCTGAGGGCGAGGCTGCAAGTGGAGGCCGGCGTAAACCGTAGTTCGATACTCCCATACTACCTCTTTACTACGCTCTCCGCCGGAGGGGGCGCAGGTGAACAGCGTGCTCCGCCGCCCAAATTGCCCATAGGGAGCCTAAATCAAATGACTTGGACGACATAGACATAGGAGACATGGACAATACTCCATGGCGGTTTCAAACCTCATGGATCACCCACCCGTGCATCGTCCTTGCAGAGCGAGGGAGAAGTGACTGGGCCCCCGCCTCCTTACCATACCTGGATACTGGTAATACCGACTCATACCGCCATCCCCTCCGGCAGGTACGGTACTCCATACAGCTTCAGCCTCCACCCACAAACCTCGTTATGACGGTACCGCACAGCTAAGCTGCCCATCTCCGTCTTTTGTCTCAGCTCTCTCTTCCTCTTTTCTTTCCCACACCCGCCTGGAGAGAGAATCTAAATTCCTCCTCCTTGTACCTCTCCTCCTCTCCTCTCCCTTCTCTTCTTCCATACCCTCTTCTTCCTTTCTTCCTTCTCCCTCCCCTTGCCAATCTGTGGAGAGCCCGGAGTCTGGTCGACTGAGAAACGAGCGTGCCGTCCTCAGTCCGCTTCAGACCTCCTGTCGAGTCGAATCCCCTCCTCGGTCTTGACGATCCTCCCAATTTCGACGTTTGTTAGCTCAAACGGCGAACCCCTCCCCCTCGTCCTTTGTCCGCCGGTGCCTTCGTGATCCCGGACCCCGACGAAAACCCTCCCTGAGCCCGCTCCTGCCGGTTAGACGAGCGACAGTGTGGGGATATCATTTTGGAGAATTTCTTCGGATGATACGAAAACTGTGTGCTTTCGGTTTCTGATTGATTTGGAGACTGTTCTGGGTAAGTGAGAAAAAGAAAACTGCGTTGCAGCACGAGTTGCGTCGGATTGCCCAAGGCCCCCGGTACCCTCGATATCCTATACCTGTCCGTCCGAGATACATGGAAACACATTGGAAGTGTGAAGCCTCGTTGGCAAGTGGTGTGGGGCGTGCACACGAAAGGAGTCATGGTGGTTGGCAATGGTCGTGGATTTCATATCCCCTAGGACCAGACGCCCCCCGACCCTTGGACACGGAAACACTGTCACTTTTGGTTGCTCAATTGGGTTGGCCTTGGTGGTGAGATACTGGTGTGGCGCTCACAATTGAACAAGGCCGGTCCTGCTGGGGAAGGATGGGAGCATAAGGGGGCCCGATGTTATATGCAAATGGCATCACACGCGGAATGCTCTTCGCTCAGGGATCCAGGAACCTGTTCTCCCCAGGACAGGCGTGTTATTCAATTGTGAACCGCCCTCGGTTGCTACCAGTGCAGGGTTGATTTAAGGGGCCGTGAAAATCTTGGACTGGGGTTGGATATTGGACATACCGGGAGTCAAGGACGATCAACGCCAGGGCAACACATACCTCGTTCACTACCTATACCCCGTGCTGGCTTGCATTGGCATTGGTATCATTCACTAACGTCTGACCTGGTTTAGAACTTTCGGTTTTGCATCGTGACTTGGTCAATTCACTCTTTTGTGAATGTGCTCTGAGTCGTTGACCGACCGTCTTTCCATCAGCCTCTTCCAATCTGCCTTGGAGGTTCTTTCGGAACACGTTAACTCGTGAAGTGTATGTGAATGATCATTCCTGTTGCACGTTCTCCCCACTCCCCTGACAATCGTGGTGCCCCCCCTACATAGGGTTGTCTTGTGCCCTGCACTCCACATTCCAGCAGTCCCCGGCCTAGGGGTGAAGACGTTCACTCGTGCTTCATCTTTCGGACTGGCATCCTACAGAATCATAATTCAACGGATCATTCCTGCTGGCCTAGCCTAGATGCCAGAATCGCCGTCCCGGTAAGGGTTGCATTGTGCCCTCTGCCCGAAGGCTCTCTACCTGGGTCAGTATTTCTCCGCAGGAGTTATTTGGCCCTTTGTGGATTGGTGCTTGATATCAAAAGTCTTTCCACACCGCGGCCCTCTCTTTTTTCCCACCCATCCTCATTGTCTACCACGCTCACTGCCTTAATCCTAATCTCTAATCGTTCGACTCCGGTCCCGCTAATATCTTAATCGACCGTGCAGCTTTCGCCCTTGGAAGACTTCCTCCCCCGGCATCCCGGCCTTGTCTGCTCGTTTCCCCCAGCTTTCACACTCTTGTTTCACGCTGGTCCACTCCTTAATTTGATCCAACTACTTCAGTCATTCATTTGATCTACCTAATTCGACGACTGTCACTCTCTTAACTCCGTCGTTACCTGTTCGACCACACGTCCTTCAGGTTCCACCTTTCTGGTTCTTGCAAAGCTAATCAATATCCGCCTCTCCCTTTCTCTCCGGTCAATCCTCGACTACAGCAACCATGGAGTACCTCCGTCCTCGATCTGGCTTCCAGCCTTGTGACACCTTCTTTATTGAAGATGACTACCGGGTGCGCGCCGAGAAGCAGGCCAAACAGGAGCATGACAAGCTCGTTGCCCGTGAGCGGCAGTATGCTATCGCGGACCAGCTGTCCAAAATCGCCAGCGAAGAGCTTCGAGACGATGTCCTGAAGCACATGCTGGAGATGGATGTAAGTTCCCATTGTGTGGGGGGGTCGAAAGGCGAATCGAAACAAGGCTTTGCTGACATGTGCTTTCGCTCAGGGCCAAACACTCCCGGATGTGGAATCGATCGATATTCAAACCGAAATCCAGTGGTTCATGCGCCCTTACCTCCTTGACTTCCTGATCGAGGCCCACACTGCCTTCCAACTCCTACCGTCGACGCTGTTCTTGGCGATCAACTTGTTGGACCGCTACTGCTCTAAGCGGGTGGTCTACAAGCGTCACTACCAGCTGGTAGGCTGTGCAGCCCTCCTCATCGCCGCGAAGTACAATGATAAGAAGGACCGCGTTCCTACGGTCAAGGAGCTGAAGTCGATGTGCTGCTCCCTCTACGATGACGACATGTTCATCCAGATGGAATGGCACGTTCTGCAGACCCTCGGCTGGACCATTGGCCACCCGACCGTGGACAGTTTCCTGCAGATTGCCGTCCTGGACGAGCCCTACGACCCTGAGGTGGAGCACATGGCTCTCTACATTCTGGAGATTGCCTTGTTCCACCGGGACTTTGTCTCTAAGCCATCGTCTGAGCTCGCGCGGGCCGCATTGGCACTGGCTCGTTGCATCCTCAACCGACCTCAGCCCCGCCACACCGACTGGGCTGCCCAGTATGACTCGATGACTCTCGTTGGTCTTTCTCAGCAGCTGCACCAGCCGTCCACTGTGGTTTCCCGGAAGTACGCTTCGGCTCACTACTCTCGGGTATCCAAGGTCTTGGAGCACTTCCTCAACCGCCAGGCGTCTTTGGTCAACTATGCTCGTTGCACCCCTCCGGTGGAGACTCCTGTGGAGTCAAAGCCCTACAATGGGGAGATGGGCCTCGCTACCCCTCAGAAGTCCCAACAGTTGACTGCGATTCCACATGGATACATGACACCGCCAATTACTCCGGAGAATGGGGCTTTCGCCGCCCAGGCCCAAATGGTAGCCAACCAGGACATGGTTCGGGGTGTTCCAGCTGTCAATGGCTGCTCGCCGTCGCCTGCACCCGAGGCTGAGATGCAGTACATGCCCACCGATGCCTATCAGCAACAGGAAGCCATGTACATCTCTCATCCGCAGCAACTGCAGCATTTCCCACCACCGTCCCAGATGGCACTCGACACGACCTATGGGGGTGTGATGTAAAGAAGAAAACAACAACAGGACAACCGAAGAAGCAGCAGCCATCCTTCAAAAGTGTTTCGGCGTCATGCACATATTCCCCGTCCGGCGTCGTTGTTTTCTTTCTCTCGGCCGGATATAAACCTTTCGAGGAAGCGTCTTGCTTTTGCGTTGGTTTGATCGCCGTTTAATCCATCAATCCCCCTAATCACCACCATCCGGCGCTTCTTCTGGGATTGTTGACCCTGTGCCATCCTTTCCGCCATTTGACCACCTTCATACGCTTTGCATACGGCTTCGGTCTGCAGAACCGGAGTCGAGACCAGCCATTCTATTCGTCGTCCCATTCGTGTTTTTCAAAACTGCATACCCTTTATTTTCTCTCTTTCCCTTCAATTCCCATCATTCCTGGGTCACCATTTGCATTTGATCTCATTCCACATAGCATTGCAAGAGCGAGCCATTTAGTGTTTATTTGCTATCTTTATTGCATCGTTGTCATCCCCCACACCCATCACATCATCTTTACTTCGCATATCTTGTCGAGGGGGTTCACCCACACCGCCTCGACATTCTTCATCTGCTGCTGCGCGCCCGCGAGCGCTGCGCCTTTGCATATCACCCAACTCCTGACGATCGTTTCGCAGTAAAGCTGCATCCACCACCCCCCCCCCCCCCCCCTCCCCATCCCCTGGCCCCCCCTCAGAAAAAGTCTTTAATGTGTCTGGACCATCCCACCCACCTCATCTCCACCTCTTTCTGTTCGAGTTGGGGTGGGACGGTCGCACACAAAAAAAAGCAAAAAAAGCACCAAAAATCGACAAAAAGAAATATTGCGGTCTCCTGGGGAATTCACGGCAACGGAGACCTGAGATTGACACCATCCCCTCCCCCTGTTTGCCTCCCCATTTACCTTTGTGTACCTAGTTTTAACATGGCTCTGATCCTGTCCACTTTAGTGTGGGGAGTGAAGGAACTTTCTGTTGATTTTCTGTGTGGATTCGAGATTGCCACATGGCCCACGAATGATATCCAATTCTGTGGTTACTTGCTCTTTTCGTCTGTAGGATCTGTAGGATCTGTAGGATCTGTAGGGTCTGTAAGGTAGATGCGAGTGGCGTAGATGCGAATGGCCGTGAGTCTTCCAAGCTCTTCGCCGCGATCCTAGCTGCGTACCCCCGCCTCGGTATCCCCATCCACGCGTTCTAGTTGAATTTGCGAGGGTAGCGCACAAGGGCCCACCCATACCTACGACACTGTATCGGTGCTCATCGCAATCCTCCGCTGTGTCTTTGAGTGTATCTTTGCCATTGAGGCTGCTATTCCATAGCGGCATTGAATTCATTGCTAGCATCTCTGGCACCTGGTAGGTATCGCTGTGCTGGACGCTTTACCTCCTGATATATATTCCCGCGTCGATACCCAGGTCCTAAGGTTTTTCCCTCCACGCAAGAGACCCAATCTCAACCCGGGCAAGGAATCAAATTGCACACATTCGGGGGAATATACTAATTCTTCGGCCGGGGAATGGATATCGATGCATCTCCTCTGCACTATTAGCCCCCATATCTTAGGTAGCTCAATGCCATCCTCCGCCCGCGGCCCCCGAGCTTTCCCCATACTTTGGAACTAGGTAAGCAATCTATGTGGATCCCTACCAAGCTCAACCGTGGGTCGACCCGACCAAGCAGCCAACCACCGCCCCGGAATGTCCAGGTACCCCCAGCGAACTGGGGCACCCGTGGATCCTGGCGCAACCTTGTGTCTATACTCCGTGCTCCGTGCTCCGTGCTCCGTTCGAAAGAGGAGACAGGTCAGGGGCAATAGTGTCTACGCCGTAGTCTGTAGTCTTAGTCTGTAGTCTTAGTCGGGGTCCAGGATCATTTCCGATTCCGACCGGGTGTATTCCATGCACTCAATGGAGGCAAAATCTCCAGTAAATCAAATTGTGTCGAGTAAGTAAGTAATAGCCAATAGCCAATAGCCAATCTCGAAGACCCATTTCGCTCATTTGCAAAGAACCCCGTATCCCCACGCTATGCATCGCAACCAAACAAAATAAAACAGAGTACCTCGGTACGGTAAGTAAAAGCAAAAGAGACAGAGACAGAGACAGAGACAGAGACAGAGACAGAGACAGAAACAGAGACAGAGACAGAAACAGAAACAGACAGGCCGGAGCCAAAGGCGGTTCCAGCGAGTACACCTGCAGCAACCTGCGAGGTATGTGCGTAAAAGTAATATGACACGTGTAACGCTCCCTGAGGCCGACAGGATCGACTAGGGGGAGGATGATGGGGAAGTTGAGGGGAGAGGTGAGAGGTGAAGGGAGAGGGGGGTGAAGGAGCCAGAAAGAGAGAGGAGAACGTATAGACTGGGGTGAATCGTGAGAAGCCAACTCTGGAGTTGACCGTATAGAGTCCGGGAAAAGGGAGGATAAGGAAAGAGACCAAAAAAAAAAAAAAAAAAACCAAGGCTCGAGAAACACCGAGAAACCCCAGGAACTCCAGATAATGATACAAGGGGAACGAAAAGGAAAAGGACCAAGCAGGGGGGGGGGGGGGGGGGGGGAGGAAGGTGGATCCACTTCGTAAAAACAGTCCGAAGCTGAAACGGGCCAGGGAAGGAAAGGAATCCTCAAGAGCAGCGGGCCAGTTCGGGGGAGTCACTGGGCAACAAGACCGCCGACGAAAGGGACGACAGGCAAGAGCGTTGGGGCCAGATTGGCGGTCGTCAGGGGGCCGCGGGTAAAGCGGTACGAGGTACTGGCGGTGACGGGGACGGTGATGGGCCCCCTATCCCTTCTTTTCGGGGCAGCGACCTGCCAGAGCATGTTGCGTGAGCCACAAAAAAGGGGGGTTGTCTGGGCTGCATCGTCTCGCCAGCCAATTGCCCGGAAACCGCATGAATGCAGTTTTTCCGCTATGCTGGCCGATCACCGCCTCATTTCTGGTGTGGTCAAGGTATCCGCTCCCGGGATTTCTCTTCGCAGCAGCCATGTCGGGTCCAGTGCACGGTGTCCCCTTCCAGGAAGACGTACACTGTACTCCGTAAAGCCGCGCGGATAAATCGGAGTCGAATGGGGAGCTGTCCCCCAGCCCGGCCTGCTTGTCTATTGCCTCTGGTCCGTCACATCCCCCATCCTCCCTGGGACCCGCCGGAAGGTTACTTCCAGCGTTGTTTGTCCCAGTCCGACGGCCGAGTCTCGTCGTAGATCTGGCCGCCTTGGTTGTGGACGACAACGGGTGGTTTGCGGACGGGATTGGCGACTGACCGGGGTGCGCGCCTGCATTAGCCGGGCTGAATCTAAAGATCGAGTGGACAGGGGGCCTGGTCGGGCTAAGGCGTGGGCTGGGGCTGGGGGATGAGCTGGTGCTGGTGCTGGATCGACATACCTCGGACTTCCGTAGCGATAATCTGGTCGCTGGTGCTACTGCCTCCGCTGGCCAGTGTAGAATTGGAGTCGTTGGTGACTTTGTGGGGCATGATGATATAGATGAGAGGGGAGGAGAAGAAGCAAAGGAGGAAGAGGGCCAGTGGAAGGGGAGGGAGAGGGTGGGACGAAGTCGTGATCGAGGACGTCTGAGCTGACACAGGCTCGAAAGGGCAGGCAGTGTTGAACTGTGCGCGACGAGGTCTATAAAGATGCAGAAATGAAGTCGCGGGAGGGTGGAATTAGAGTATAGAGGAGGCAATAGTACAAGTACAGTGAAGATAGTGAAGCTGGAAGAGCAGCAGGACCTCTTTTTGTATACCCCAGCCCATTCCCAATTGAGCGCCTCTGATCTACAACTCCGGGGAACCGTCAACTGCGCCAGGGAGCTTCAGCGCTCGAAAGGGAATGGGAATGGATCAGCCCCCCGGACGGATCACAGGTATGGTCAGGGTAATGGGCGTACGAGGGTACAGTATCTGGTGCCTGGTATTACGGGCAGATGCAGTGATTGGGCCTCGCGCCAGGCCAAAGGCAGGGCAGCCAGTCAGAAGCCGTGCCACGATACGCAGTGGACTCCTCGTACGCGGTGGGCCCAATAATGATGAGTCAGCCATTCCTCCAAGAATAGCCTGGTTTAGCTGTTGGCTGCTGGCTGTTGGCGGTTGGCGGTTGGCGTACTGCTGTTGACGGGACCTCGCGAGGACCAAAGATGGATTCCTCAGCCTCACCGCGGCCCCGTGCCGCCAATCATGAATCCCCTCACCCTTCACACCAGGGATGCCTGCCGGCTTGACCGGCAAAAAAGATGATGTCAATGATCCAGGGGCCAGGGGGAAGCTTCACCGACTCGCCCTCTGAATGGGTCCCCCCGGGTCCACTCTGGTCCAGAATCTCTCTTGCCTCGCCTCAAAGACCATTCAGGGCTCCGTGATGATCATTGAGATTAGAGCGCGGGCTCGCACCAATCGCAGTGGTCCTGGACCCGGAAGATCACCGATCGTCCCCGACCGTCCTCTCTGATGCTCCAAGACACGGACGAACTGGAAGGTGGGTAGTACGAGGTCAACTGACTCCTGCAAAGCGAGGACTTGTTGCTAGGTCTCTTTCTCTCGCTCGCCTATCTAGGTAATCGTGCATTCATTGCGCAGAGCGCCAGGGGAGATCGCGGGATGTACGTCACTCCCGTAGATCGGGATGCTTGCGGAGCCCCGGAGCCATTGGGTCATTGCGTGGACTCGTCGACACTCGACGGTCAGGCGATTGCAATTCCCGTTGATGCCTTCCCTCTCCACCGGTCCACCGAGCCAGGTCATTTCCCCCTCCTAAACCAATGGATAACTGGATAAGCCAGAAAATGAGGCCGCGAGACGTGTATCATACCTCCACAGACCGATTCCACCGCTCGACACCCGCTTCCTCTCCCCCGTCATCTCATCGTATCTGGCCACCACCGCCGTCTCTCTCCCGTTTCATCCGCTCCTCCCACCCATTCATACTGCGTCGAATCCCCAGCGTCCGGCGTCCCGTCGGCCCCGGGGCTTGCTGGCGGACCGTAGCCATTGTGGTTGTGTGAAACGTCACGGATTGGATGCCCCCAGCGGAGCTCCCCTGTTTCACATCGCTTGCCCCGGTCCCGGGCCCTGCGTCCGCAGTGCGGTTCCCCTGCACTTGCGGTGGCCGCGGCGTCAGCATGCGGGCCGATCTCACGGCAGGCCGGGACGGAGCCGCCATCCACGTGTAATTGTTAGGCTCGGCGGGTTCAAGGGCCGGCCGGGATGGATGAAGGGGTCGTGGTGGGAGACGGTGAGAAGAGAGTGACGGCGGAACCAAGCTGGCGCCTGGCCCTGGATCGGGATGGGGTGTCAAATGGTTCCTTGCGGCTGCGGCTGGCGGAGTTGGCGGACAGGGGACCGGGATCGGATCTTTCTTCTGCGAGGACCCTGGGCCACCAAAGAAGTTCGAGATACTGGCTTGGGTGAGGCTATCTTTACGGCTAACGCTGCCGGGGGCCTTGGTTTTGCTTCCTGGACCGGCTCCGTTCGTAGTGGAGGATGTAGATGTAGACTGCGTAGTCGTGTCCTGGTTGTCAGCTGGGTTTACCGTCATATAATCTCGAGCGGACGTAAAGCCCGACGAGAGCGTGGTGGCAACTGTGAAGTTGGATGAACCGCCCATGCTGTAGCCGCCTGCAGACAGGTAGGTGGTTGAGGTTGGCCCATGGTTATCCGGGCGCCGTCGTTTTGGATACGGCTCTTGAACCAGGCCATTCGGGCCCTGGTGGTCGTTCCATTGGCTGTTCTCATCGTGCTTCTCCTCGCCCTCGGAGGTCCACTTGTCATCCGAGAGTGACGGGAGCGAAGCAATGTCTTTACACATGTCCGTAGGCGATGGTCGTGGCCGGCGTAGAATATCAGCGATCGAATAGACTACCTTTTCGTGGAATGGAGGGCCTTTCGGGCGAAAGCGTGTCTTGGTCACCTTGGGCGGAAGAAACGGTGTCAAGGTTGTGGACCCGTCTTCTCCTTCGACTAGCCAAGGCTGTCGTATTGGAAGACTCAGGTACAATAGAGCTTGTGCTCGGGTCATTGCCACGTATAAGAGCCGCCGCTCTTCGTCAACCACCTCTGCTCGCGAGTGAGGAATACTCCCGTTGTATACTGCGGGAATAAAGACAACCGGCCACTCCAAACCTTTCGCAGCGTGGATCGTCGATATGGTAACCTCTGATGTTTGTTCGCCCTCGTCTTGCGTCTGTGCCTCGGTGGCTAAGGCGACATTGGCTAAAAACCGGGACAAAGCCTCTTCTCCCGAGTGGGCTTGCTGCTGCTTGACGCCTTCAATCTCAGGGAGGTCTTCTTCCCGGCTTGCCTCCTCCCCAGCAGCCGCAACCTCATTGGCTTGGCCCATCAATTCCTTGACATTCGCCCAGCGACCGTCTTCGTCCAGCGGATAAGTCTTGAGAAGATACTCTTGGAACGACAGGCTTTCGGTGATATACTCTAGAAGAACACGAGGAGCAGATGCATCTTGGCAATCCTGCAGTTTCTGTTTGGAGGCCTCGATTAACTTCATGAGCGAACAAAGCCCTTGCTCTGCCGCCTTCTGCAGCTTCTTTTCAGTCGATCGACGGCCTTGTATGACGTCCTTGATGAACGTCCACAGAGTGACCTGGGCCTGCTCAGCACCAATGGTCAATTGCTTGATAGTCTCATCACCAATTCTTCGCGGTGGAACATTGATAATACCGAGAAGCGCATCTGAATGCTCTGTATGGCTCACGACTCGGAGGTAATTCAAGAGAGTCTTGACCTCGGTCCGATCGAAAAATTTGCGGCCTCCCACCATTTTGTATGGGATTCCAGCTCGGCCAAATGCAGTTTCGATGCGAGTAGATAGTGAGGCTGACCGAAGGAGAATTGCAAAATCAGACATTTTCAATAGACCGCCCGTCATCGCCACGCTTCGCTTAATCTCGAGAACCATCCAGAGAGCTTCTGCGCTGGGATTGGGCAGTTTTCTGAGTACAGGAAGGGTTCCAAATGTATGAGTTGCCTCAAGCCTTTTCGCAGGTCGCGTGGTGTCTTGCTCAATCACGTCTTGTGCAGAATTCAGGATTGACCCCGAAGAACGATAGTTGGATTCTAAGAGGATGACCGATGTGTTCACATACCGCTTCTGCATTCGTCTGAGGTTCTGGATCTCTGCTGAACGAAATCCGTAGATACTTTGATCGGGGTCACCGACAATCGTGATGCGCCGATTCTTCGAAGCTAACAGATTCATCAGATCATACTGGATGATGTTGGTATCCTGGAACTCATCCACCAGGACTGTTTGCACATTGGAAACACATTCTGGATGCTCTCTGAGGAGATCGGCGCAGCGCAAGAGCAGATCGTCATAGTCCAGAAGATTTGCCTCTGCAAGCGCTGTATTATATGCGCGGTATATATGAACAAGCTCCATTTCCTCTGCTTTGACGCGCTCAGCCAAAGCGTCTGGAGAGAGCCCGTGGGCCTTGTGTTTGGAGATCCGCCCTTGAGCTGTCCGAATCTCCATGCTGGATTTCAAGCGCTTGATAATCCTCTTGACACAATATTAGCAAAGAACTCTTACAGTAAGCAAATTATCGAAGCTAAGCGCACCCGAAGAATTGCCCGAGTATCGTCGGAATCCGCAATCCCAAATCCCTTCCGCAGCCCAATCAAATACCCATACTTCACCAAATACCGCCGACAGATCGAATGGAAAGTGCCCAGAATTAACCGCGATTCCAATCGCTCTCCAATAAGCTTCGCCAGACGTTCGCGCATCTCCCGGCTCGCTTTGATCGTGAACGTGCAGCAGATAACATCCTGGGGTTGATAACCATGATGGGAAAGCAGGTACGCGACGCGCGCCGTGAGCGTCTTGGTTTTGCCCGAGCCCGGCGGCGCAAGCACCTGGAGGATGGATGCGGATGAGGTAACCGCTTCGCGCTGGGCCGAGTTCAAACCATCGAGAATGGGATCCATGACATTTCGAGTGTTTTGGGGATCGGAACCTAGGAAAGGGCCATGCTACCGGGGCGGGTTGGGTCGCCAAGAGGGCAGGCGAGACGCGAACGCGGTGTCATGTGACTTTTCTTGCGAGGGCAGTTTGGTAGGCGTGCTATGAAACTGCAGTTGGATTCTCGACATGCTCTGGGAAGAATGAAAAATAGCTTGCGAATTTGGGATACAAAATGATTGTGATCGGTCGGGTTGGAGAAAGGGACTGTGGCGGGCTTTGGTCTCTTCAAACTACTAGTGTTGCCCTGCTAAGTAGGCAGGAGTCCTCTAGTTCAAGAATTAAACAAACGTTCCAAGGGCAATCAATACTGAATGATGAGTGGATGATGGAAAGCCCGAGGGAATTAATAGTGTAAGCTGGCCGGACTTTGGCTGCGTCTCACCAAATCTCAACTCCGTTGCAACTCGGAAGAACTACAATGGTCAAAGAGTTTAATTTTGTCACCTTGATTTATGAGAAATTTAAACCGCTTTATGCGCAGTGTCACTCTGAATGTAGTGAGGTAAAGCTAAGGTAATTAGGGCAGGCATGTTGGCGAGTTATTGTCAGGGTGCAACTTGGTAACAACTCAAGAGAAAGTAAAAGGTTAAAGATTTCAAATCTACCATGTTAATTTGGTAGAGAGCAATTTTGAGTGACTTCGTGCAGCGTGCTATCATGGTTGCAGAAAGGTAAAGCCGAGACGACCGTACGAACCATGCTGGCTAGGTACAAGGTGTAACTCGACTGCAACCCAAGAAACCCTACAAAGTCAAGCAGTCTCGATTGATCACCTGATTTTGTTAGCAAAATCTAGTGAGGTTTTATGAAGATGCGGTATTCTAGTTACAGCAAAACAAGTTATCCTAATCTTTTCCTGGAGAAAAAGATGGTGAGATAAAATAGATGAATTAGCGTTTGCCGAGCGTATGTCCCCAAAGTATATGACCCCTATGCAGAAACCACAGAAAAAAAGCAAGGCTAAGTCGCAACAAGATATGTACAGTATAAAAAAACGAAAAAAGAGCACACCCTCACCGAGCACCCCTGGATATCACCTGCAAACGGTACCAAGAACCTCAATATCTACCAAGGATTGCCATCAGGGGGATTTCAGTATTAGCTGAAAATACCCAAAGGGATGTTCATGGACACCTCAAAGTTGGGCACGTTGACAATCTCAACGATTTGCAAATCACCGGCGACACTAGCCAGAATGTACGCCTCGCTCTTGGAGAGACCTTTGGTGTGGACGAGCCATTGGATGAGGTTACGAGTAGCACTCTTCGCAGCCTCGAACAAGTCCGGCCCGACACCGAGGGCACCGTAGGTTCCGAGGTCGGGGAGAGGGTTGGGTATTTGAGCTCGCGGCGGGGTCTGGTACTGGGGTGCGGTGATCCAGGGCTGGTTCTTGACGAGCTCGAAGCGGAGGGTTGCTTTGATGGGGGTTTCGATGGCGGTGCCACAGACTTCGCCGTGGCCCTGGGCGGCGTGACCATCACCACAGCTGAAGAGGGCGCCGGCGGTTTGAACGGGTAGGTAGACAGTCGAGCCGACGCTGAGCTCGCGGCAGTCCATGTTGCCTCCGGCGTGGGTGGGCGGCACGGTGGATAGTTCATCGTCGTTGGCCGGAGCCAGGCCCATGCAGCCCAGGAAGGGCCGGAGCGGGATACGCATGTCCTTGAACTGAGCGTAGCCCTTCTCGCGGTCGAGTGACCAGATTTTGATCTCGGGCTCGGTAAAGTCCTCCGCCAGCAGGCCGAAGCCCGGGATGAGGGCAGACCACCCCCAGTCCGCGACCTCAAGGTCTAGGACCTCGACCTTGAGAACGTCACCGGGCTGTGCGTCTTGCACGTAGATCGGGCCGAAGACTGGATTGGCGATGCTGAGATCCAGCGTCTTGATGGCCGAGGCATCCGAAGCGGTGTTGAGCTGGCCGTTGCTGCTGTCGATGGCATCAAACGAGACGGTCTGGCCGGAGGAGACAGTCAATTTGGGCGCAATGTTCCGGGACCATTTTACATGGCCACACTCTCTTCCCACATGGAAGTTGTTCCAACCCGCCGGTGCCATGTTGGTCGTGGTCGATTTGGTACGAGTCTGTGTTGCACTCATCGGGAACGAGGCTCGCGGCAGCCTTCTTTTATTGCAAAGTGTTAAAGGGAAATTGGGGTATGAGAACAGAGGAAAGGGCGACGGAAGGGCGTTTTTTACCCCAAGGGAATAGGGTACCCGGAGGCCCGATGCAGGCACCGCGAGACAAGATCCTCTTCAGGATGGACCGTTATGGAAGGTGGATAGGGCCGGATCTCGCAACATAAGTGCTTGTTCTTAAAGGGATCTCCACTCCGTGAACCGATTTCCTCGCCTGCCTAAAAGGGTTTGACAGATTTCCAGGGGATTGGGCCATCGAGAGCCCTCGTTGGAGCCTCTGGGGTTTACCCAGTAGAGTAGCCTTGGCGGGTTGCACAGACGCTTTGCAGGCGCTGGTTGGCGGGAAGAGGGGGAAGGAGGGGGAGGCGTTCCACTCTGACGGAACGAAGCGACTTCTTATCCGCCTGCTATATTGGTTTGGGTCCCAAGCATTGTCATCTGCCATCGGGGAGATAACCCTCTCGAGGGGGAAGGCGGTTCCGAAGGAGGAAGGAGGGGGCAACGCCGGGCGGGCTTGGAATGATGGGATTTTCGCAGGGCAGGCAAAATTTTTTTCCACTGGTGTCTGGTAGGCTAGCAGCATAATGTTCGATGAAAAGGACTGGGATCAGACCGGGGCCGGCCCAAAGTCTGGTTGGAGACGCGAAAGCGGAGAAGGACTATAGGCCCGGGACAAATTAGACAAATTATAGGGTGCAGAATAGATCCAAGGTTATCCGTCCGTGATAGGAAAGACGACCGCCACCGGGGCAGTCCTTGAACGGTGGACCAGCTTGGGCCAGTTTGGTTCCGCCAAACGGAAGGGGCGGACCCTGAATTTTTGACCAGGACTTAAAAATTGTTTACAGGCTCCATTCTAGTAAATGGTTCCCGTCACAAAGTTAAACTGGAGTGGGATTGTACCTGGGGTTTCTTTGGCCAATTCAATCATCTATCGTTTGTTGTAGTTAGTCAAGTCCTTCTAAAACATATGGAAAGATAATTATGGGTCCCGAAAATTGCACACAACCACCTTCTTGTTCGGGCAAGGAAGCGCCCTTCCGCGGAACTGGGTGGACTCGGCCAACATGCATAACACAAGGGTGGGCCAATGGCCACTCCGGAAGGCTGAAGTCGCCTCTACTGATAGAGTAGGTGCTTACATGTGCCCGTCCTTCGGGGACTACTGTACACTAGAAGGCTGCCGGGTAAATAGAATAAGCGTCCTCATACAACATGAGCACCACGTATCAAGCAGTTTATATGTAGTCCAATCCGGTTCCTATTTTTTTGAGCCCCTTGCCGACTCCATCTACTCCATAAATCATCTGATCGTCTGGCTTTTCCTCTTACGGAATACATTGTCCCATCTCGTCCCGAGGGCTTCCTTCCCTTCCCCGCTACCCCCGACCAAGCATTTCTCTCTTCACGTCCCGCCCATTCCACATCACGAATGCTGCCCATCCGCCATCACAACAATACACGAGGCATTGTCGCTCTTCGAACAGCTAGCACTGGTGCTGGCCACCTCCTGCGCAATATCACTGGCTCGCATCCCGCGCATCGACAGCTTCATCACGTGCTGGATCAGGTCCGCATCCTCGGTGCGGTCGCTGACTCCGTCCGACACGATAACGAGCAGGTACCGGCGGTCTGACTGCAGTGTGCGCCGTGAGGTGTGTGGGTCGTTAGACAAGAAGTCCCCACGAATCGGCGTCGATGACGACGAGGCGCGTCGTGTTTGGGGCGTCAAGCTATCATCCTCCACGGTGTTCACCGGGTTCTTGTACTGCAGGTCGCCCAACCCCCGAGACATGTTCAGGGATCCTGCTTCATGGTTATTATCATTCCTCTTAATGCTTCTTCCGCCCCCGACAACGCCCCTCTTTGGCCTGGCCTGGCCTAGCTGGGCCCAGTCTGCGACTCACCGAGCCGAGCGATTCCGCCCCGCATTTGCACGGTGCCCCCGGCCTCCTTGATGCGCGCCTGTTCGCTGCGCATCTCCGGCTTGTGTGTCTGCGTGAGGCGGCGCTATCATGATGTGGTCGGTTAACTCTCCTCGAACTAACGGAGGGGGTGCCATACAATGTGGTAGGGAAATTCCGTCTTGGGATCACGCTCGGCCAAAATGACATGCGAGTCGCCCAGATTGGAGACCACTAACTCCCCTTTCGTCAAGTTGATCAAGCACACCGCAACGGTTGATCCGGACACCGCGGGCTCTGCAGACTCGTGCTTGAAATACTCCAACAGCACGCCATCCTCATCGGCCATGGCAGCCTGCATAGCAGCGGCGTAGTCCCCTCGATCGAACTCCGGTCGTTTAGCAAGCAAGTGGTGTAGATTCCTGCTGGCATGGTCTGCAACGAGCCCAGTCCCACTATCCAGATGTTAACCAAAGAATGCTTCTTCATGCGCGCTTCGCCGGAGGGACTTCTTACTGCCCATCGTAAATCGCAAAGAACGCAATCTGGTCGTCTGTCTTCGCGGGGAACTGCTCCGGCAGCACGATTGTGTACCGATCCTCCTGGGACGGTCTACTTCCTTGGGCCTGTTTCCCGCGAGTCAGTCCAGCTGTTATCAGAGACGGGCATAGGGAGGCGGCTACCTGACCTGCTCCAACATCGAAGAGCAAGACCGCATCCGACGTAGACATGAGAGTATTGCGCAGCATCTGGTCCCTTAGCTTTCTGTGAGCAAGGACCATGTTGGAGTATGAACCAGCAGCCTTTCTCGTCCCAGATTTGCCCCGGATTCTGACGCCGTTGGTGATGGCGTACTGACATCATACGAGAGACTTTTTTGCTAGGCATCCATGGAGGCGGATGGTGCCATTTGTTGTCGAACCCAGCTGAGGCGAGACCTTATGCCGATCGATGGTTGAGCTTTCTGTCGACGAACATTGATGCTGTCCAAAGGAACCATGCAGCCTAGCTGAGAACATATATACACCTCACCATGATCTACGAATTGACATTCTTCGAGAGTGCCCATCGATCTTAAGTATTATATCCCACACGACTGGTCTCAGATATTCTCGTAAAAGGAGATAAATTTGGCCCGACTAACTGCACTTGAAACCATGTTGGACCGGCTTGGCTGTATGAATCTCAATCCCACGCCGCGCACGGGCCATCCGAACCTCCCCACACGATTCTGCAAGATTGTGGCCAGGCACGCGCATCTTTCTTCCACCTTGCACCTTCACTACCTACATCTTCACCCTCTTGATCCCGTCCGACATGGGCTGGCCAGGCATGGGGAGTCTCGCCGCAACTGCGGGATACTTCTTCTCCCGCAACCAACCTGACAGCAAGACCCCGGACCCCCTTCCACCCCGCCGAACTCCAGATCCGACCCGCCTACTCGTCCCACCAGCGAACATGCTTCGGAGAGATGTGACGCAGGCGTCTCGGCATCTCCTTCGCTAGACAATGAAGAAGATGGCACCCAAACTACGCCCAAGGCGTCGGCATCGGGTGCACCGCCCTCGGTTCTTGCGGTTCCTACGCTGAATCTAGTTGGTGACTCAAGCGACAATAGCACTGCCGCCGTCGCGACAGGCTCACCAGCCCAGAATAGCATGAACGGGTCAACACAGAAGGCCTCATATACTGGGAAATCTAATGCGATACCAGAGGCCAAAGCGCAGCCCCCATCCTTCGCGGTGCCGTCGTCGCCACAACGGCCTACACCCTCCAGCACCATCGCCGCCAGCACACCCTCCTTAATGCCTCCTCCCCCGGTCCCACGCCCTCGACAGACCCCACAACCAAATAGAGCACCTCCATCCCTCCAACCGCCCCGAGTTAACGCTAGCTCCCTCCGCACCCCCCATCTGCCGCCGCAGGCCTCCGCGTTCCACCAACTGCCAGCGGTCTCAGCAGCAGCACCCTCGCCCCAACCACAGTCAGGAAACAAGCGTCGCGCAAAGTTGTCCTCGAACCGGGGTACTCGCCGCTAGACTGGGCTGCGCGCGCTGCCAATCCGAAAAACCAGCTCCGCGGCGCGGGTCTGCCCGCGGGTCTTCTGCGCGTGACGCCGTCCATGCTGAAAACCCAGAACGGGCGCAAGGGCCGCGACCCCTGGACGTCGTATCAGGGCAAGGTGTACAACATCTCGCCGTATGCGCCCTACCATCCCGGCGGGAAGGGGGAGCTGCTGCGGGGCGCGGGGAAGGACTCGGCGCAGTTGTTTGCGGAGATTCATCCGTGGGTGAACTGGGAAGGGATTCTGGGGGAGTGCCTGGTAGGTATTTTGGTTTCGGAGAATGATGTCCAGGCGGAGAATAGCTTGGATGCAATGGACTGATTTCGTCGGGAGAGGAAAGAAGCAATGCGGGACGCGGGGTTGGATGCTTTGACGACTTGGGTGTACCATGTCGATCCATATAGATTCCTGGGTTTTGTATATATGGTGGGATTTGAGCGATGAGGACTGTAAGATACGTTTCTTATATATGCTAGACGAGATACCCTTTATAATAGATGACCAGCCATGGACTCTGCGCAGTGAATGAAACGGTTCGTAACTGAGAATCGTTCCAATGATTTGGGTATATCCATTTCAAAATAGGTAGCGGAAGGTCAGGACATGTCTATGTGGACATTGGACCAGATAACACATGGTATCTCAGGATATCCTCCAATTTACAGCTCATCCTTGTCAACGCCCTCGATAGCGACCAGCTCGGTCTCGAAAACCAACGTCGCACCGCCGGGGATGGGGCCAATGCCGCGGTCGCCGTAGCCAAACTCAGGAGGAATAGTCAGCGTGCGCTTCTCGCCGATGCACATGTCGAGAAGACCCTGGTCCCATCTACAGCAAGAAACGAAACGAATTAGCCAAGGGTCCAGGAAGTCGAACAGCGCAGCGTGAGAACAGCTCTCCAGCCCCAACTCACCCCTTAATCACCCGACCGGTTCCCAGCTTGAAGCTCAGCGGCACATTGCGCTTGAAGCTCGAGTCAAATTCACTCCCGTCAGACTGTAGGGTACCCCGGTAGTGCATGGACACGTTGTCACCGTTCTGTGTCTTGCGCGTGCACTCGACCTTGTGCGTTGTCTCGATGCCCAGCTCGGCGGCGCAGGCGAGGGAGGCGAGGGCGAGGAAGAGGGTGGTCAGACGCATTGTGGTGGTTGGTCGTGATTGGGAGATAGCGTGAAAGAGAAGAATCGGTTGAGTCAGTTCAATTGAACTGAATGAAGGTTAGGATGGTGGGGAGGAGGGTTGGAGTGTTGGACGGAACGGGAGGGGAGAAGAGAGCAACGTGGTGGAGTGCGGAGGCGCACGTTTGGTTTGGGTTTGGGGTCCGCTCTTGGCTGCTGGGGTCGGTGATGTACTTTCATAGACGTGGATTGCAGCGGTAGAACAGAACGATGAGATTTCGTTTCACTGTGGCATTTCTTGTCTCGCTCGAATGTAGGTCGTGTCCGCCTCGCTATGACGAGAAAAACGAAGAACAAAATCGACGACGCTACTGCCCAGACTGCTGCCAGTTCACAGCCCGCAGTCCACCTTGACTGATCATCGGGGAAATCTCAGCAGGTGGACTGCGGGCTGTGAACTAGCAGCAGACTGGGCAGTAGCGTCGTCGATTCTGTTCTTCGTTTTTCTCGTCATAGCGAGGCGGACACGACGGAGCGTCGTGCTGGAAACATACGGTGCTGTAGTGCGACTGCGGGCAAGCCATGAGCACGGTCAAGAAGATGGACACTGCGAACGGACCCCCAAAAGACAGCAGGAATTTGCTTACCATGATGAAAGCTGGCCCGCGATGCTTGAGAATCAGATCGCTGGCGGGCTCAGAGGCAGACCTTGATGATGCAAGGTACTCGCCGCCAGCGTCTGAGAGTAGGGGTAGCTCTCATTGGGCTCGATCTCACGTTGATTGTGATACAAACATACCGAAGCCCACAACACCACGAGCAACGGTCATCATCCGGAACATGCCGTCAATGGTGACCCCGTGCAAAGCAGTGGCCCAGATCCCTCCGATGACCACTTTCAACGCGAAAATGACCCAGGGAACAGAATCACGATGGTAAACAGATCCGATCGCTTCTGCCGCTTCCTCGGGACATCGTGTGAGGGGCTGGCGTCCAGCGCCGATGTTGTCGTGGACCTCGGCCTTGCCAGCATCTGCCTCTGTGACTCGCTAAGGGCCATTCGATGGCCATTTTGATATCGGAGCTGTTATCTCCCGAAGAGTCTTGATCTGGGTAATTGAAGCAAAGCAGAGGAAAACAGTGCAGAGCAATAGACTCATTAGGAGCTCATGTAAGTAGTGCGACCTGACGCACGGGACTTCACAGGAACCAGTTCTACAGTTGACTCATGGACCGGGGCCAAACTCGGCCGTGGCGCTCCAAAGAAGCTGGATCGGGTCGTACAATCAAAAGCGCCGGTTCTGGCAGCGCGCATTCCAGTGTCAGCCACATGGTTGTTGTTGTTGCGGTGGCAGTGATAGGCTGGTCTGTGGGGAGTAGATCTTAGGGGACAGGGAACCTTCCAGTGAAGTTGCTGGGCACGTGGGCAATATCTTGTCTTCGCAAGTTTGTTTGGATCTGATTGAGATTGGAAGCTAAGTATGTACATCGGTCTAGATATTTCCAGGCCATTTAGTCTCGATGGAATAGAGTGCGACCTGTGGCCCTCATGAAAAAGAAAAACAAGAAGCCGTAAATGTGCGCCTGCGCTGGTGGAAGCCAGGTGGCCCCGCGGGTATCAATGCATGTACATATGACCAGGGATAACTTTAAACAAGATAAGTGTGAAATCCTGGACTTTTGGGCCCTGAAAAAAAAATGGAAACAGCGAATTGGAAGAAAAATAAACAGAGATGGAAACAAACGACGTATAGATCTATGCCCATTTGCCTAGCAAGGCCATGAGGGCAGCTCCCATGCACAGCAGGAGGAAAGCGGCCAACACTTCACGAATCGGGGCCTTGCGCATAGAGCTACTGAACATGAACTCGTGCGCCATTAGCTCCACCAGTGCCGTGTAAATGAGAATGCCAGCGGAGATGGAGTCGAATATGCCGTTGACCATGAGCGTGGTACGCCCACTCGGCGGGTAGCTATTCCGAACCCCTAGACCGATAGCAATAGCTATGGGGGTGGAGATACCGAAGCCCAAGCCCAGAAAATAGGGCGTGAGCCGCTTGGATTTGGGCCAGGGAACAAGGGCAAGTCGAGAGCCGAGACCCAGACCCTCGAAGGTTTGGTGAAAGACCAGGACGATGTACAGAGTGGTGAACTCGGAACCGGACACAGCCAGCGTGAGGCCAATGAACACTGAGTGGAAAATGATGCCGAACTCCAGGATGAAGAGGGATGTTAGCTGGGCGGCATAATCTTCGGCGGCTGCAACATCCTTCTCGGAGTCATCGAGGTCATGGTGTTCACGGGAGTGGCCCAGGTGGTCTTCACCGGGCATGTGGTGATGAGTTTTGCTATTCACCTCAACCATGGGCTCAGCCGTGTCGATGTGGGAGTGCGAATGGGCATGCCCCTCCTCGTCGTGAGCGTGGCCAGATCCGAAGCGTGAGAATCGCATGACCATCAGCTCGACGAAGAATAGGACGACAATAGTCATCAGGATGATACCTTCGACCCAGCTGTATTCGGTGATAGGGCCGGTCAAGCAAGGGTTAGTGAGGGCCTCTTCAGCCGGAGCGAGGAGGTGAATGAAGGCAGTTGCGACAATAACTCCAGATCCGAAGTACTTCGCGATGAAGAACGCCCATCCAGGGACCCCACGCTCCCCGCCAAACTGTCGTGCAAAAACAGGGAAAAGAGCTCCAAACATTGATCCGGCCATAATAACGAATATCGAGGAGATGCGCAGGCCGATGCGGCCGTCAAACTCATTCCCGGAATCGCATGGATCGGCCGCGCGCTTGAAAAGCGCGCCCACAGATTCCACCTCCATAATGAACAGCGTGAATCGAACGGTTCTTCCGTACGTCAAAGATCCAGAGTGGAGCTGCTGTGCGATTGACGGATAGATCTAACCAAGATCAACGACAATTGATAGGTACAGCGGCAGAATATCAAATCAGATCGAGCGTGTCCTGAGCACCTTGGGAGAAAAAGAAGAACAAGACGACGATCTGGCAGATGGTGTGTGGAGGCGTTTCCAATTAAGACAGGCTGAAAGTTTTGTGTGGGTGCTTTGTAGCACCGACCGGAACGCCCAAGGTCCTCGAGTACAGGCGAGATGGTCCAATGCCCGACGTGGAGACAACTAAGATGGCCTGTCGAGATCAGACAATGATGTAGCGCGACACCGGCACCTTCAATGCGTAATCAGGCACTAACGGACGCTCTTTAACTCTTGTGGCGATGCACGTCTCAGGAGGAACCGGTGAGGAAGAAGTCCGCGGCGGAGAGAAGGTGGGTGGTGGATATGCCAGGTCTTCCCGAAAACGTCTAGTACTAGGATCACCACCGTGGGAACGAAGCTTTGCAAGTCACCGAGACACCCTCCTGGACAGTAAAAGTGAGGGATATAAGAGAGGCAAATCGGGAGATCGAAGAGAGAGATTCGAAAATATTCAGTACAATTAAAATCTGCGGGAATCATGGCGTGCCCAGCCGGTGGGGTGGCAGCAGGGTGGGATCGATGAGGACCTTGTTGGCCCGGGAAGACGTCAAGACAGAGCGCAAAGTAGCGGGTACCTCATTTTCATAGTGACGGTGGCTGGGAAAGGAGTACCCAGTACCGCGGGGCCCGAGTGGAGGGCGAGGACCTTGGGGACGGCCAGTCTTTTCCGATCGCGGTGATTCGCACTGAGTCACGTGGGCGACCATTGAACGCTCACGCTGCCCGGCTGAACCAAGTATAGTGGGAGAGAAGTGCCGGCATGTCTGCTTGTCAGCATGTTCGCAGACATCGTCAGAAGAGACGGAGGAGGTTGATTCCAAGAAGAGGTTTTTGAGGACAGGGTGAATGACAGGGGCATGGCTCCTCACCAATCACAGGACCTGCGGCGGAGCTTGGCGCGAGCCCGATGAGCTCATCAGCTAGCTCATCCGATCTCAAATCTCCATATGAGCGCCCGCCCATTCTCTACACAATCAATCATGGCCCCCCTCCGCCGCTACTTGCGCATCAGCAAATACTCGGTGATAGAGTGTCGTATTTACCTGGACAATCCATCTGACTCGCGATGGCTCCTGAACCCGCGCGATCCTGTCCTCCCTCGTGTCTTTGCTGCGATCCGGCCTCTGGTCCTGCCCAAGCTGCGGGAGGAAAACGAGCGACTCTGGGCGCGCAAGAAGAGCAAGCCTGTGAAGGATGTCATTGCCGAAGGTAGTTGAAGTCTAGTTGGCATCTTCAATTCCCTGACTAACGTCCATGCCATGCTCCTGCAGGTGAATTCGAAGTGGCCATCTTCCTCCGCGAATCGCGTACCCGACATGCCCTCTTGACCCGCAACAAAGTTTTCCATGAACCGGGCAAGACGACCGATAAGCCCAAGTCGAAGTCTGGAAAAGGGTTGGCAAATGATTCGGCAGATCCGGTCAACCCTGCCGATGCAGAGGTCATCATCGATAGCGACAGCGAGGTCGAAGTCAATTTGCGCAATATCCCCGTGGCGATCGAAGATAACAATGAATCAGAAGCCGTTCTATTATCGGATAGTGGAAATGAGGCTCAGACAGGCCAAGTGGATATAGAGGAGCTAACCGAAGAGGAAGAGAAGAAGAAGCTGCGCTTCAGCACCCACTATGAAAGCTTCAACATCACTGGCTGGGTGCTCTGCCTGCTCATCACCCGCAAGGGTGACCGAACCCAGGTGAATGCTGCAGCATCAGAGCCGAAACAGCCTCTGATGGAGGACTGGATCTCAAGCCAGGCTCAGACAGGTCTTGACGAGGATTGAAGGCGACGCAATGACCTTCCGTGTCATTTGATAGCAGACCTGAAATACCTGACACTCTCCCTTCCTAGGTTGTGGAGGACATTCTAGACACCGGGTAGCCGCGGTGGCGTGACCCGTCACAGGGCGTTACCTGTGATACACAACATTACAGTTGCAGAACGGTCAAGTCTCTGCGATATGCCGTCTATCCTGACCAAATGCGCAATATAATTTGATGCTCAGCATGGAAGAGATTGCTTATGGCTGCGCTCGTCTATGTCTCTATGTCACCCGTGCATCTCCACTCCACACAGTGTCCATGCTCCTTATGCCTGATGCCGAACCCTCCCATGTCCATGGACAACTGGACTGCTGCAGTGTGCCGCGGGGATGCGGTCAGCTTGAAATCGGAGTGGATGGTCGTGAGGTCAATGCCTGGGACTTTCAGGAATTCTTATGCAAGTGGCGGCCATTCAGGTTGAATGCTGGCCCGGCCCAGCAGACTCCCGGCTTTCCAGAATGTCAGGATTCGAATTGTAGCGAGTGACTTTAGCTGCTCTCAACCGTGGCTGATGACTGAGCGAAGGCACCTGCATCCCTGCCATGATGAGATCCCGTTCCCGATTCGTTCCTGGTGCTTTCCCGCCCTTACACGTTGGTGGCATATTTGGGGTTTGCATGTCTCCGTTGAGTTCGTGATCATTCGACGCACAACTGGTATTGCCTACTGAGCTAGCGATTACGAAATCAGAAACAGAAGGAGTATCATCGCGACCTTTTCTCCGATCTTTTTCCCACTGGCATTGCAGTCCCACCCGGGCTCAGCTCTTCAGCGCAGCTCTGCAGGGCTTCGTGTGGTTCTTCCTGCCGGCCTCGGTTCAACATTCCTACCGGAAACCCGGAACCCGCGTAGAAGGTGGCCAAAGTGGAGCGGCCTGAAACAGCCCCGTTCCCTCCACCGCATCCCGTGACCCCATCGGCGGCCGACACCTTCCTGCGCAGGTTCTGATTTTTTTTCTTACATATGGATTCTTATCTTATTAATGTACTCCGTACTCCGTACTCCGTCTCCGTACTCCGTGAATGGAGTATCCGAGATTGCTCTATCTGCGGAGTAACGCTCGGTAGTTGGATTGATTTGCTTGCCGAGCAATCTGATGGGAAACGGGGGAGTATCACTCCCCAGGCAGTCGGGTGGAGATCAGATTGTGACCTGAGGTGACGAATGGACTGTGAATTCGGGACTGCGCACGACCGTCCAGGATCGAGTATAGTACGGCGTATACGACTCTACGGAGCGCTCTAAATATATCTGGACCACCCATTAATTCATCCAACCGCAACTATGGAGTCCTGCTTCCACAAAGTCCAGCGGGAAGTATGAAGGGGAATGAACCTTGGAACCAACTCGGGACCAACCTCCAGATCAACTGGAATGACCAGATTAAGCCGAATAAACCCCTTTGCCACGTGCTGGAGGTGGGGCCCAAGCCAAACAGGAAACTCGCCGGGGATCCGCGATCCTAAACCGAATCCTCCAGAGTCGGAACTCCAGACTCCATACTGCCATCGGGAACCAGACAACGAAACTCAGCAGGATCCAGGAACCAAACCCTGCCCGTGAACAGGGTGAAACCCTCCGAACTCTCCAATCGCACTGCCTCCTCTTTTCCGAGGCCTCCACCCAATTCCAACGGCGCGGAACGGCGGTGCACCCCGTCCTTTCAGTGGAGCCTTGCACCACCCTATTCCCCTTCGGACTCGTTTATTGAAGTTTGCGGCCCCTTAGCGTGTCCCGGTTTTCTGCCTTCGTCTTTCTTCTTTGTGTGTTTCATTCCCCTTTTGCCTCTTTGCTTTCCCCGACCTATTCGCCACTAGCATGTTTCCCGGACCTTTCCAGGCTCCACCCACCGCTTGTTACGGAGTACAAAGGTTGGATGCGGGAACCGCTAGAGCCGCGCACTTTACCCGACTGCCAGGTACAGGCATACAGGCATACAGGCACACAGGCACGCAGGCACACAGGCGCACAGGCACAGGTACATCCACCAGGAACAGGCTCAGAAGCAGGCACCTTCCTCGGACGAGCGAATCCCACACCTCCGATCCCCCCCAAATCCCGCTCGCACGGACAAGTCCGAGGCCGTGTTACCGTATAGGGCTATGGTCATGCGCACATCTTGCTTTTGACGGGGTGACCGTGGCCTGCAGTTTAGCTTTCTTGTCTTGCTTTGTCACATTGTTGTCATCATGGGGTCTGTGTACGCTACGCAAACTGAACTGCAAAAACCAGCACAAATGCTTAATTCCGGAGTTGCGGAGGTACTTCCGGGGCGTGCCGGAGGGGAGGGTGTGGGTGACATCTCCAATTCGGAGATCGGTGCAGAAGTTCTGCGACATCTGACCACGGTGATGCATACGAATAATCTCCGTTGGTACATGCGTACTCCGTAGAAAGACTACGACCACTTACCCCGTAGTCGTCACCACCTCTACTACTATACCCATCCCTTCAGACAGAGTGTGATCCATGCCGAGCACGCCATGGACGACACGCGGGCGACGCAGCCTCGGAGACCAGTAGATCTTCTGCCTTGAAACTCTCCTGACCCAGTGATGTGCATGATCAACCCTGGGGAGCAGGGGGTTTGGTTGGTTTCCGATGAACGACTGGCCTTGCACGCCTGCATGCTGCATGTCCATCCACGCCGGGTGCTCGCTCTGCAGGAGGGGCAACCCCCTGCACATGCGAGCTTGTCCTGTCCTACCGGCTTTATGTCAAAATGAGGATGTGTCATGCACAGCTCGTCTGTCGTGACCCCCGTTCGTTTCAGGACATATCTATGTACTCCGTACCCATCTCTAGAACGAGTAGTACTCCGTATCCTATCTCCTATGTAGATTATCATTGCCACTGCAGGTGTATGACGACTGCATGTCCGCTCAGGGACGGTCGCATCATCAGCCACAGCCCGGGAGGTTACTTGGCTGTGTACTCTATTAGTGGGTGACGACTCAAAATTGGGCCCGCATTACCTGTTCCGGCTATTTTCCCACTGCACTAAGGAACGAAGTAGATAACATTGCTAGTTTTTTATTCGTAACGCGCCGATAAGCACGGCAAAATTCCCCGGGCTCAGCGGGAGCGACCACCATCGTAGCGGGGTTCAAGAATAGTAGCAGCCCTAATCCGTAGCCTTTTCTTTCCAAAACCTCCCGCACTTTAGTTTGCTGGAGACCACGGGTACGAACCACGGGACCCACTAGGTCTGGCGCCCATGAATTTTTTGTTTTTTTTTTTTTTTTTACATGTTTCATTAGGTAGAATTCGCCTCCCCCTGAGAGAAATCGACTGCAGCTCCCGCCTAGACGAAGACCGTTATCTGTGCCACATTTACTAAGGAAAATAACGTTTGCAGATGCATAGTCGACGTGTCAGATTATCACATATCATGCTTTTTGCTTACCCATTAACCCCGGGTGTGAGTCAACCTGGGTAAACAGGCGAATCAGAGAAGCCAGCCGAGCCCCTGCGCCACGGACAGCTTATGCTGATGCTCACTCGTCATGGATGCCTGAGCCTTGGCAGGTGCGAGAGCATCCCGGCAGTGTGGGCAACACGAATCGGCGTACCGACTGGGGGGTTTTCCGTCCCAATCATTCGTTTTCCTTTTCTTCTTTTCTTTTTTCTTTCCACCCCAGCGATCGACATCCTAGCACGCGTCGCTTGTTCTGGCTGCTTAGACCCTGCTAGTCCTTTCTTGTTCGGCCCCCGTAACTTGGTTGAGTCATTGGGGCAGGGAAGTCTATGTAGTGCCCGCGCTTAGGCCCGTTCTCTTTGACGCTCTTTCCTATTACCGTTGACCTACTGAGTTTGTACGGAGTACAGTCAGGATTGCCAAGTTCAGCTCAACAGGAAAAAAATATTAGAAAAAAAAATAAAATTCGGCCTTCGTCCCTTCGCTCACCGCATCGAGGAACCGTCCTGATGGAGCCAGGGTGGGGCCGCGGGAGATTGCCCATTTCCAGTGACACACGTTGCGTGGTTTCATAATTATTTTTGGCGAACACTGTCGTGATACCAGAGAGAGTAGAACCGACAAACGGAGATGAGATGAAAAAATGTATTATCAGGCGTAGCATTCAGAGAGAGGTGGGAAGATTTGCTTCCGGACGGGCAGATGTGTCTCGGATCTCGTGTTGCTCTAGTAAGCTCTTCGATGATTCCCATCAATTCTTTCAAGTAACCGAGGTCCGGCGTACAGTAATAGTTAATAACCATAAGCGCATGTATTATGATGATGATAATTGATTTCTGGTATTATTTCCCAACCCTTCCCCCCCCCCCCCCTTTCACCCTAACAACCCCTAGAGACAGAAAGCGCCACACGGGAAGTCAGGTGGAGACCTTCTAGAAAAACTAGAAAATTTCCATTCGATTTCCACTTGGGGCTCCATTATTCATCGGCCACAACGCGCTAAGTCAATCGCACTCATTCCTACGTCAGATCAGGTGGGTACTCAGCCTCCTGTTCGTGGCAGGGATGCTCGATGGGGACAAGTTAGCAGCTGCACTAGGTAAACTAGTCCTACTGTAATGGTGGTGCCCGGCCTGCGAAGATCGCTTCCTGCTATAAGAGCGCTCGTGCTCCTCTTCTGGCCTTTTTTCTTCTTTCCCTCCATCCAAATTACGTGAACTACACTATTGTCTTACCGACGACGTTCTTATAGCTGCTACCTGCTACCCACGATACTCGCGACTCCTATACCGCCCAACCTCATTCCACCAACCCACCACATCACCACAAGATGCCTTCCGTCGGCACCTCCCAGTTCCCTCCCTGCCCCGGACCTCCTCCGAAGGGCCCTCTGCCGCCTCTGCCGAAATAGATCTGCCTATCCCCAATGACCGTGATGACCTCAGCGCATATTCCGGCTCTGCCGGCCTGCGCCCACGAGCTGGGGGGCCTTTCCCTCGGCATGGATATGAAATGACTTCGCGCATCCCACTTGGTTCCGGCTACTTGATGAATTCCCCGATCTCGATTCGGCCGTTCAAACGACGACTCGCATACTTTCTCGGCCAACCCTCTTCCCGCCAACTCCGCTCGTCCGGTATACCCGCGCATGGCGACACCAACACCCACCGAGCTGAAGTACCTCCTCGCCGCGCATCTCTCAGCCGCTGCATACCCACTCCACTGCAGCACCGGCTATGCGCGCGGAGAAGAGCAATACGACCGCTCGTTTCACCCTCGGAGCTGACGGAGAGGGGGAAGGAAAACAAAACCTTCTTTCCCTCCCGTTGACGGCCAATCTCACCCGGCCGTTCCCATGAGGACCCAGCGCCGGCGCTACGGGACCCTCGGACTCTTTGCATTACTCGCCTCCTACCTTTTAATCACTCTTTTACACTCTCCCTATTCTCCGGACCTCTGCTTCGATCCGGCCGCTTGCGCATTCGACATCCATTCTATTGCGTATCCGATCGTGCGGGGGTTGCAATTTACCGGATCTCGATCTCCATTCTCACCGCTGACGCGCAGATGTGGAGATCGACGCTCCTCTCCCCGGCCGCGGCGCCAACAATTGGCTGGCAATACCCCGCGCCTTTCTTGCCAGCCCTGTTCATGGCCAGATCAGCTGCGCATTGTTCGATTGCGCTGCCGCTTCGTGCGTCCAATTGACGTCAATGGAGACACGAGTGTTTCTCCATTTCTCATCGGATTCTCTTTTCTCTCTTCTTTTCCCTTTTTTTTTTTTTTTTTTTTTTTTCTGGGGGCCCTAACTTGCATGTCGAGGTGGCTGGTCACCTCGACTGTCTCAATCTCTTTGTAATCTTCAATTTCGGTCTTGTTTCCTCTTTTCAATGCTTGGCTATTATTTTCTTTTTCTTTCGTTGTTTTAGCCGCATGCATTGGGCCGACTCTGAATCAACGGCATGTATCATAGACTTAATATACCCCCACAGACGCAATTTATCTTATCATCATCACACGATGTCGTGCATAATCTGCCCCAGAATCTACCCCAAAACGAGTCATCTATATTTCTACCGGTTGATTGTACGGAATCCAGTCTGCATAGTACTGTTGTAGCAGGATGAAACACCCCGGCCCGCTCGTTTAACCACCCCGTCCATGCGCCCAGCGCAACAGGGGGATAGTTACAGCGAGGTGCAAGGCGGCGGTCGTCATCCGAGTCACGCAGCCGGGGCAGAAGGGCGACTCCAGGCCGTAGCTAGCAGCTGGACAGACCCCTCCAGCCCCGCCATTGCCTAGCAGCTTAGTATATGCCAATGTTCCAAGTATCCAGAAATCAACCATTCACCCGGTGGCCGATCGGACGTGCCACCGATCTGCCGCGACTCTTATCGTCCCGTCTCCTGACGTGCAGCACGACAATGAGCATGCGCGATAGGGACGTGCATGGCGTTATTTTAGTGCGACGCATGTCGCGCGGTGATGTACATGACGCCAGGCCATCGTAGGATGGGCAACTAGGCTAAGGGTGTTTCTATGCCCCTCCCCCTCGCTGCCTTTTCCCCTTTCATCCGGCTGCAGCGCCAACCCATGCGATAATTTCGCGATAATGTTGGCGGGCCCACGTAAGATCAAGGCTCAACGGAATGGAAACAGGGAGGGAATCAGGAAGTAAGTGCGGCACCGTCCCCTCGGCGGATTGGCCCCCTTCTACCGTTGACCCGGAGGCGCGTCCAGGTAGCTGGGATGCCTTGTCATTGGGGGGCTGTGAGTGCCCCTAGCGGTGGGATTTTCCCCGGGGAAGGTTCATTGGGGGCCTCGGGGCCGTGGTGGGCTTCCGATGGCGGTTGACCTTGGACCGATCATGCGAGAAGTGGGGAGTGCATGGGGGTAGTGCGTGCGGGCGTCCAGTGCGGCCGTTGGTCCGTCCAGCTTGGCCTCGTTATCAATGACAACAGGACCTGATCTTCGTGATAGCTGAGGCTATTGATGCCGGTGCCAAACCCCCACCCAGCCGGTTGGGAATATGTTATGGGAGATGCTCTTGGGGATGGCCTGGCTGGGGCCGGGGAAGTCCGCCTGGGTGGTTGAGCCCCACAAGAGAACCAGAACCGGGTCTCGGCCCTTTTCGCATTCTCGCGGGGCTGAGGTTCAGCTTACTCGTGAGATGTCCATGCTCAAGCTGAAGATGTCTCCAGGGGCTCTCTTGCGTAGCCACGTGTTGTGGCGAGTCATGGCGAGCCGCGATAAGAGCGGCACGGTGTGAGATGCTTGGAGTCTGACATGGACACTAGTGAGACCCGGACGGGGGTTCCAGCCACTAGGGAAAGGGGCTATGTCCTTGGCAGGACACTCTAACCGGCTGTTTTGCGTGAAACGGAGGGTCCGCGATATTTAACAGGGAACAAAAGCGCGCAATGGTGTCATGATGCGCTGCATCGTGGCGTCTCAGATAGAATACAAGGATGCAACTAGAGAGATTCTGAGGCATGTCATGTCTGGGTCAAAGTACCGGAGAGATTGACTATTACAGTGATTTTCTCTTCGCAAATATCTTCTTGATATGGAATCTGACATGGACTCCATTGGATTGGATTGGTCAGGCAATATCACCACCACGCTACTGGACTCCAGTCGGGACCCCGCCGTCTCAGGTGGTGGCGGATAGACTGGAAACACATCGAGATCGACTAGACCACCCGTGGCCACGCCACTTGAATCTTATACATAGAATATAGGGACCTGTGAAATCGACGCCGAAACTAACAGCCTCTAGCTCCAGAAACGGCCTTTATATCTGAGTCCTAGGTTCTTATAGCGTCTATACCTAGGTATACCTCTATGTAATATTCACTCTCCAGGCAAGTTCCGCAGATCCCCTAGATGCAACAAACTCAGACTTGGACGCAAGTATTTGAGCCTTTGGTACTACTCTCCCCGCCGCCTCTCGAATAGCCTCTTCTATAGCCTCATCCGTGATCCCCGTCATGATAACCAAGAGCTTATCAGGAAGGAGTGGACCTCTGTACCAAGGACTTAAGAACTGATAAACAAATTCTGCCACATGCGACGCATGTTTATCGACCCGTGAATTGGCACCCAATTCAAAAGAAGCTATTGCATGAGGGTCAGCGGTCCCCATATCCACATCCACTGCTGTCCGTAAACGTGTTGTGTGTAGGAGGATGGCTTGATCGGTATATTCAACCAGGAGTGTTTCGTGAACCGGTAGTTGGTTTCCCTCATCCTTGCATCGATCCTTGTCCTCAATGTGCTCGCATAATCCTAGCCCGTGTCCCGCATAAGCAGCGTAAGCTTCCCACGGATGGTATTTGTAAAGGCCCGTTAGTTTTGGAAGACCTAGGTACTCCGCCATGTCGTTGATATCTTCTTTGTAGAGTGCCGCAATTCATGGGTAGCTTATTACGACGTATGGAAGGGAGGCGGATTTGCTCAAAGAAAGGAGCGTTTTGACTAGCTCACTCATGATATGGACGTCTGGAGATGCTGCCAGACCTATCTTTTTGCGGAAAGATCGCCATGCTTGTCGGGGTGTGTCGTTCCACATATCTTCCATTGAAGAGTAGGGGGGACTGTTTGGATTAATATGGTGGAAGTTGTATGTTAGGAAACAGTTCGCTTTGGGAAATGTACCTAGGATGGCATGCAGCGCGCGACGACAGTCGCCTTATCATTTCGATATAGCTGGAGTCACCTTCGACGCGAGCAAGGTCCTCGAATGAACCGTCGGAGTGACGAAGGGATATAGCCCTGCGATATGTGAGTGTGATTTCATTTCCACCAAGTTAGGTAGCACCATACCCATATGAAGCCGTGAGAGAAATGCCTATTGATGGTTTCGATAACGTCATTCGATCCTTCTCGTACGGTACGCTCGAAGGCCAAAGGTAGTAGATGCAAATGAATGTCAGTCCTGTGATGAGGTATTTTGAAAGCATCTTTGTGCTCGACCGAGTTGGCGCAATCGATGGATTGCGGGGTTGTTGTTGGAACATCGGGCGTTGTAGGCGCCAGGAGGTACTGTCTAGTACTAGTTGCTGAAGTACGTCCCACCTTGATTGAGCAACGACGGAGTATAAAATTTCTAGGCTAATCTCACAGTAATATGAATTAAATTCGGTGGTAGGATTAATGCGGCCAGCAGCATACATAAAACAAATGTTGTGGTAATAGGCTGCCACAAGTAATCTCAGAGTGGCTGCGGCGCCAAATGCATCTTGGGGTCGGTTTTTAATTAATCTCTCACAACCGCCCCCAAATTCGTTTACTCTCAATCACTCGTCATTGGGCTTGTCTACCAACGCCGGACAGATCCCGTCAAGGCTGCCTTGGTGACGGAGGAGCTATCCAATCTTTCAACGCTATAGCAAAACCCCCGTGTAGAGCCTGCATTAGGGCTCATAACAATTTGGGCTTGCTTTATCGGACCTGGCAAAACGACGATGGAATTCGAGTGGTGCAGCATAGTCTAGAGCATGTTGATGCAACATTTGGGCCTGACCATCTGGAGAAAGCCAAACTGCTTCATACCAAGGTTTAGTGCAGGAGGCTCGACGATGTTTAGACGCGGCGCTGAAGATCCAAAGAAACATTTTCAACACATCACATGCTGAGATTGCTAAAAGTGACCATAAGCTGGCCCTTGTTTGGATGAATCTTGGGAACCACAAACGAGCCCACACTCTTTTGACGGAGGCCCTGGAGTCTCGAGCCAGCATTTATGGCGAACAGTCCAGACAGGCTGCCGAAGTGTTGCAATGTCTTGCTATGATTTATGATGTCGAGGGGAAAGAGGATGTTGCTCAGGGAATATGGATGGAATTGGCATCGGCTCATGGTGATGGGACATACCGGCCCAAACTTGGAGTTGCGATGAAGGACAACTACAGCGTGACATATGACGAGCTTTGAAAATGATCACATTCCCTGCGTTTTAAGTCCGTGATTTAAGCTCTTCGTGGCGATTAGGTGTAAACACACGTGATTCGCCCACGCCAAATCCGTGAGGTCAGCCCGCGGGCCGCCGTTTTCCCTCCAATGCTCAAAACCACCATGGTGCTACAACTGCATGTGTGGGGGCCGGCCTTTTCTCTGCCTTCCATTGATGCCCAATGCCTCGCAGCTATTGCCTACTGCTCCCTAGCCCTCCCCAAGGGCTCGTGGGAGCTGGTCGCGACCAGCGATCCCTCCGTGTCCCCTACTGGTGAGTGACGTGATGCTGCCTTCGCCCAGCTTCCGAACCGCCGGAGCTGGCCAGAACGCCGACAATCCTGTGCGCAGAGGGCTAACCAGATTGCTTTGTTGTTTAGGTGAGCTACCCGCCCTCCAAGATGGTTCGGTGTGGGTGAGCCGCTTCCGCAATATCGTGGACTACCTGCGCCAATACTCAGACGGAGAATGGGATCTGGACCACCAGCTAGATGAAACAGGTCGCGCCGACAGCATTGCGTACGTATAAACCACCAACCAAACTTCCAGTGGACTTGCAAAGCGAGCGAGAGAAAGAGAGGTCCGCTAACATCTGCGTTCCCGGCGCTGCGTTTCAGCTTCTCCTCCTTCATCGAATCCCGCGGCCAGATCCTCCTCGACCTCTCCCTGTACGTCAGCAGCCAGAACTACTACGGCAACACATCGCCTGCATACGGAAGCCTCCTCCAATGGCCGAACCAATGGATCCTGCCGCCAAAGCTGCACGGCGCCGCCAAGGCCCGCACCGAGCACTTGGGTCTGTCGTCGCTGGACCTGCAAGCGATGGAAGAGCAACGCCAACGTGAACACTCGGCCGGGGTGGCAGCTGGTCGAATCCCGAAGAATCTGATCACACGCCCACGCGACACGGTGTCGAAGCTGCTCGGCCGGACGGCACAGCAAAACCACTTCCGGCTGGACGCGCTAACAGGCGAGTTCTTTGAGCCGCTGGAGGCTATGTTGGGTCAGAAGACGTATCTCCTGGCTGCAACTGGGGACGATGCGCCGTCCAGCCTGGACTGCATTGCGCTTGGGTATCTTTCGCTGGCGCTTGTGCCCGAGCTCACTTTCCCATGGCTGCGGGACGCCATGCGCACCAAGAGCCCGCTACTCGCGGAGTACACGGAGCGCGTGCGACAGCGGTGTTTCGGACAGGCACCCGTGGAAGTCGCGCATGCCTTTTCGCCGCAGTCTGCGCCGTCGTCCCAGCTGCCGTGGCGGACTCCTAGCCGCATTTCCGTTGCGGCTGTCGGCAGTACACTTCTCGATACCCTGGCTGATGCTACGCCATTACTGCGCAACGTTCGCAAGTATAACAGCTTGAAGGCTGGTGCTCAGTCGCCGGACGCAGACCTTTCAGGTCTCGAAAAGAACGTTGTTGCCCAGGCTGCAAACAATGGGAAGAAGGACATGTATGCGTCTGTCGCTACGGTCGTGGGTGGCCTTGCTTTGCTGGTGGGCTACATGTTCCACATCGGCATGATCTCTGTCAAGGCACAGGGCCACGGAGAGGAGGAAGGCACAGAAGAGGTCAGTGACATGGACTTCAATGCAGGCTCCGCAGCCGACTTCCTGAGCGTCGGAGGCCTGTGAGCCTACAGTCTATCATGAAGCGAGAAAAAGGCACCTAAACGCAGTGGCATTGGCATCTGTGGACTGAAGCAGAGGGCATCGCATGCATTTTCAACCATTCCAGCGAGAGGGAAAGAACCCAAAATGTACTGTACAATAGAACTTCATTTGCGACTCATCGAGCATCATATGTACGTCTTCACGGCGATATTTACAACATTACACCACTGTGCCTTTGCCCGGAGTGTATCTCTACGAGTCCCTCTCGTTATCCGACATATTCCACGTATTAGTCCCTTTCTTCGAGAAATATGGTGCAGCAACCCACTGCACCCCCGGCCCATCCCTAAACGCCTCCTCCATTTCAACACCCCAGCGTAAGCCCCCGTCCTCATCAACAAACCAGCCCAGCCGTGTGCGCAGATGCTCGTATTCGTCCGGAGAAAGCCGTCCAGCCTGTATCTCGCGCACAACTTCCAGCAGGTTTGCGCTGCCGGCAATGAGCACCAGCACGTCACCGAGACACTCGACGTTGCGCACGAGCCGGCCGAAGTACCGCTTGTGCAGAATCGCGACGACGAGCGTAGTCAGGATTAACCAGGCCATTATTGCGATGCTGAGCCAGACGGCGACGGCGTTCATTTGGAGGAGTTCGACGCGTTGGGAGACGTGCGCCGCCACCGTCCTGTTCGTGTGCGAAATTGGATGCATGTCGTCCTGGTAGGCTGCCGCCTTGGTCGAGGGGAGATAAGAACCCATCTCGAGGACGGGTCCTAGTGTATCAGGCAGACTGGCATTGATCTGCTGGTAACCCCATCCGCCGGTCTCCATGGAGATGTTGTTGCTGACGAAGTGCTGGAAGAAGGTGGTGAATGTCTTTTGTGCCAACGCGAGGTACCTATCTGGGTCTAAAAGGGCTTGGGGGTCTTTGCCGGCCATCGAGTACATCGCGTAGCTCATGAAGTCCATGTTTAATCCGTTAATCTCGTCGCGGATGTTGTAGGTGTTGTCATTCAGGTCTTCGCTGTGGTAGCCCCCGACGTGCTCGGCGCCGTCAAGATGCAAGGTGTCGGCTGCGGTGAGCATGGAGGCCATGAAGAGGCGACCGTAGCTGGTTGAGTGGTTAGCAATGGTTCTTTCCCGTTGTTGTTCCCGTCATTGCTGCCTCGCTCACCTGACTGTTACATTATAGTACACCATGGCCGTCTCCGAACTGAAACGGGTCTGATTATGAGGCAGAAAATTATCTGTGAAAGCTTCCACCATTTCTTTGGGCTGAGTCGTGATATTGAAGGACTGAATTACTCCATTTGCCGGATTCACAGTAACATTCGCGTTAGCAGACTCGACCATTGGCCTGCAGTTCATCAATGTGATTGATGGCGGCGTTGGAAACAGCAACGGGATACTGGAAGCGTATCCACCTACAGGGTTAGCTGTAATGCCCGTTACTGCATTCCCTTGGAACCATTTGACAGTGAAATTCTGGTCCCAGTATCGAGTTGACCACGTTGACAGGTTGGTATTTGGGGACCAGTACCCAACAGCCACGCTCGGGTCCCAAGCACTGCTGCTTGAGTTGCCGCAACAGGCGATGGAGTTTGGGTTGACGAAGACGGTTGTACAACCACGACATGTTGATATAGTCTCGTCTTCTGTCAACGGCAGAATGACACTGGGGCTCTCTCTGTAGATCCAGCTTGTGCCGAGCTCATAGCCGCCTCTGATACCATGAGGGATTGTGCTCTGATTCCATGTCGTCGCATTGCTCAAATCTACGGGTGTGAGCCAGTTGGAGAGATTCGTCAACGCTTGTGCTGGGTACTGGAAGCATTCGATGCGGGCGCGCATGGCAGGTGTGGTGAAGGTGACATTGGATTGGGCACCTAAGACTGTCTTGTCGGAATCATCGAGGTCATTTGGTAGCGCGACACTGCTAATAGTGTTCATCTCAGCTGGAACAAAGCTCCATCCGTCCTTGCTCCATGCAGGCTCAGATCCGTTCAGTGCCAATTGAATTGTTGCGGTATACATCCAATAGGTAGAGATGTTCTTGTATAGATCGGAGAGGATGACCCCGACGTAGTCGTTGGAGCTGTCTGGGTAGATCGCTTGTTGCGTGCCGAAAACAAACGGGATCTTCCGGATTTCGAGGCTGCGGTCAAACGTGATGGGCTGGATAACCACACCTGGTCCACGGTCAAAAATGGCCGACATCGTGGTTGTAACTGAAGAATATGTAAGCATCAATGCTTTTGCAGACTTCCCGAGGGCGTAACTTACAGATGGGGGTAAGAGTGCTCCCTAAGGTCAACAAAGAAAGAAGCCAATGCTTATTGAGCGCAGCTTTGATGCATGCCCATAGCCAGAACGAAGACTGGTATGACAGGCCGGTGCCTCGAGGAATCGGCGGATGGCCATCCGACATGGCCAGATAAGGTTGTAACCGGCGGAAGTTGTCGTCGATGGCGCTCCACCACAAGCCAATTATTGTGGCTACCAGAGTTGGAACCATGGAAATTGGTGCCACCGACGATACACTATTGCTCAGGAATGATAAATCAACTTGGTAGACGAAGGCCTTCTCATATAAGCCAACAGTCTCTGCAAAGTGCCACAGCACACAAACACCAACAACGACCGCAATGAGAACTACAACCAATGCGACCAACGCCGGCAGGCGAAGTAGTTTCGGTGTTCCATTCTCGGACTGAGCCACGTCATGATGTAATATCTCGTCGGGGCTAATTCTGGACAGCCCATAAGAGTCGGTAAAGAATCGTTGTCCCTTCAGTCTGCCGTGAAGGTCTTTTGCGGACGGTTGTCGGAAAGTCTGAAAACCCGAGCTTACACGAGCATTAGGTGCAATGAGAGCAGCTACGCCGAGCGTTGAAGCCGGATCTTCTTTCAGGTTCAATGGCCTGCGTCGTAGTTGGGAGCACCACCAAACGGCCAGCAAAAGCAGGAAGGAGATCGCGAAGAGGACACCCAGGGCCACAGCAGAACCGGCTTGTACCACAACTCGAGTCTCAACATCGTGGAGTGTGCCCTGTATGGGGGTCCTTTGGGACGCGCCCTGACGGGTCAGCGCGGCTTGCAGCACTTCGCCAAAGTAGCGTTGGTTTGCTGTAGCAGCGGACGCCACCCAATTGGGGTCATTGACCAGGGCTGTCATATTGTAGTCATAAAGCGCTCCCAGCAGAACAGAGGGGCCTCCCAATGCAGCCGTTCCTGACAACAAAATAGAGAGCATATAGTTGGGCCAGCTTGCATCGAGAGTCAGATTTCGCATGGTCGTGGTGTTGAGAACAGTGTCCGGAATCGCAACCTTGTTCCGTTCAAATTCACTTTCCTCGAAAGAAATGTCGGGAACGTCCCCTGTGAGAGAGACAGATGCAGTGATATTGGCCATGTAATAGCGCGTATCACAGATTTGTGCTGAGAAGGCTGGGCTCTCCATTTCCCACGATTCTGTAACGAGAATAATCTGCCGCCCATCACATTCCGAAGTCTGGTTAGAACTCGACACTAGCCCTCCGTCCTGAAGCAAGGGCGACAAAGCGTAGTAGAAAGTAGACGCATCTGACCAACTGCCGCCTCCTGTGTTCCAGAAGGTTGATTCCGCCGACATTCCATATTTACATCCATCGGGAGAGGACCATATGGTGGAGTTCGAAGATAATGACGCCCAGCCCGACGAATATTGCACAGAACCACTGGCTTTCTTCTCTAATGTCATCGCCGTGCAGGCGAGGTCGCTCTTGAACATCACCGTCTTTGCCGTCCACTCCTGGGTCAGACTGATTGGCAGAGAAGTGATGGGTGCCGGATTCAACTCCGCGGGCCAAAATGGAAGGATGGTATAATTGTCGGTAATCCATGGCGAGGTCGATACGTTTTGCAGGAGATTTGCAATGGTCCGAAAGTGCGTCGTACGATCTGCGTCGATAGGCAGAGGCGAACTGGCCGCCGGCGCAAGACTGAAGAATTCGACGGATTTGGGGACGACAATCTCTTCGGAGAAAAGGAATGCGGACGACAGGGATGAAATAGCCAGGAAGCCAATGATATTGACCGCCGATGCGCAAATGAGAATCAAACTACGCCCGCCGTTCCTCTTCTTCGCGAAGCCGTCGTATAATGCATCCCACCAGGCTCCCGGCGCCTTGAGAATGCTGCAGGACGCCTCCGCGCCATTTGGCCGTGCCAACCGGGCATAAGGTTCGGTACGCTTCACGTCTTCCAGTAGTACCGTCGTCATCTGGACGTATATCACCGCGATTAGGGTCGGACTGTATCTCCAGCCGAAGAGGAGCGTAGAAGAGCCATCGTCGGGCCCTAACCCATAGTTTGTCGACGATCTCCACCAGAGTAGAAAAGATACGACACACAGTGTGAGAGCGACAAAGGCTGTCACGCCGAAAAAGGGATGCGTAAATGTATAAGGGATCCAATCCTTCGACCAGACTGCCGACGATATTTTTTCGTTGGCTTCAGCGCCCGTCCTTTGGACCGCATTGGGGCCAATCGTGTTGTTGCTCGAACTATCTCTCTCGCGACTGTCCTCTCGAGAAGATGAGCGGCTTGGGCGGACAAAATGCGAGAAATAGGACCTGGTGTTTCCCAGCAGACTGCGATCCTCGTTCGCATTATACTGACGTGAGGTCATCATAGCGCGCGCGGGCACACACACGCACCATGTATCCTATACCCCGTAATCCTCTCATATAACCGCGCAGCAGAGCGAAAGAAGTTATAATGATGAAGAGGAGGAGGGAAAGAAATTCGCCAAGGTCCAGCTCGCCTCCCGTGTTTATAATTGCCGCCGGGCTGCATCGCCTCAACTGCAACAGGGTTCAGGGACACCGCTCAAGGCATACCAGCCCGGCTGCGACTACTATGCCACTAAGGTACGAAGATGGATCATGGACCCAATGGGAGCGGTTCTGGTGTCGCGCTGGCGGCCAGTCGCGGTTCCGGCCGACGCTGTGTCCCTAGCTGCATTTGGCCCCCATAGACGGGGATGAAGAGCAACATCATTTGGCGGCGCAAAGAATCCACCCCATGGATCTGCTTCAGCATCACCCTGTGTAGCGAAAAGCCCGAGAGACCTGAGTCAACGGTCGCCCTTGGCGGTACCGCAGTAATGCTTAAGCATCCTACGATTGTCTCGAGACCCGGTTGATTTGTTTGCGTGCTGATCGCACGGGACAAGCGATAGCCCGGCGGGACTGCTCGAAGTAGCGCGGTGCTTCAACCGCTCATGGGGCAGCGCTTAGCGCCCGCCAAGCAGATCACCTGCGGGATGTTGGAGACATCCGCAAGGCTCAAAGAAAGCCATACATGATACTGGAGCTCATAAAACAGTCAGTGTTTCGCATAAACGCTTAAGATTCCGACAGCCCCGAGTCAGGTCGGGTCCTTTTGGCCCGAAGTCACGTCCGGCCCCGGGGGCCACAAGTATGAGTCTATAAGAAGGGTGAGTTTCCACGCCTCCAATCTGCTATTCCCAGGGCCTTTTAAGCCACCAAGTTCCTGCTCTAATCAGACCGCGGGAACTATTCTTTTCTTGCTCACGAGTACCGTATCGGATGGTCGTTTTTACTCGCTATGCCGCATCAGGATGACATGACTGACCCTCATAGTGAGGCTCCTCGAGATTTGTCCATGTTACTCACGGCTGTACATTATGTCACTCTGGAGTCGGTCGGCACCTCTTCCAGCTTTATTCAGACTAAGGATTGAAAGCATCGGAGCCGAGTTGCAATAGCTTGATCTGTTCTGAACAATGTTGATAGCCATTCTGGAATCAACGGCCACTCGACGGCCGTACACATCTCCTGGGCACTTTGGTTTGGCTTCAGGACAAATACTGACACAATGCAAAGCATTCCTCCACGGGGTGATACTTGGCCTGGCTACCCATAGAACGTTGATATACCATGGCAGGTTATGCACTTGCTCCATTGCTTTGTTTGCTTCATCCGAGGCCTTGCCCCTAGCTGCGGCCCACGGTCCCCACTTTGAACAAAGAAGCCCAGAACGAAAGGACCGACCCAGCTTAAGGATTAATTTAACTTCAACTCTTACCTCCAGGACTTGGGACTGACATGTTCCCCTGGCTAGTCTTGACTAACCATCTGGCCTCCAGCAAAACCACTACTTCATAACATACAGTCATGATAGGCCATGGTTAATATGTGCAAGGCGTCTGATCACGATAGCATCATGGACGAAGGAACCCACGGCAATACTATAAGCCTCAATCTGAAACAAGGAAAACTGCTGATATGAACTAGAAACTCAAGTGGTATATGTACAGAGAATCATAAGAAAGGAACAAACCCGCAGTCATGATCACAAAGGTATGTATGCACTTCCTCCACAGATTTGAAGAAAAAAATGAAGCATCTGCGGAAGCGCGGGCCGGGGGAAGGAGAAGTGGATGACCTCATGACCAGGGCTAACTCGAACGAAGCGAGAAACCTGCGTACGCACGAAGATACGGAAAAAAGATGAAGTAATCTCCCCGGCCGGAATCATTTGCGCAAGTGAAAACAAAACGGACGCATCAAGCAAGACACGCGAGGGGAAGCGCTTAGGCGTAGTCGAGCTGGACCACAAGACGGACGGGGCCGGAAGCCTGGGCGACAGCCAGGTGGTCGTTGCCCTGGTCGGCCTTGGTGTAGGCGTTGAGCAGGGAGGACAGGCCTGCGCCAATGCTGGAGCAGTCCTGGCCGAGGTGGTTGCAGATGCGCATACCCTGGATCGCGAGGCCGTTGAGCTCGGCGATGATGCAGGAGACATCCCAGCCGGAGAAGCCGTCGTTCTTCTCGCTGCTCATGTCGAACTCACCCCAGGTGGCGGCGTACTGGCCGAAGTTGGTGGTGGGGACCTCGCCAGGGGAGGCAGCCCAGCCACCCTGCGAGTTGTCATCGATGGCGACGTACTTGACCTCGTTCGGCTCAAGGGTAAACGAAAGTGCCTTGTTGGGGGCCCAGAATCCGTCCATCTTGTTGTTGGGGCCGTAGGTGTTCCAGAAGAGGACAGTCCAGGGCTCGGATTGGCTGCCCTCGAAGCGCAGCACGTGCTTGTACTGGTTGGCGGCGCTCTCCTCGACTTCAATGATGTTGCTACCCCAGGGGACACCGACGTTGCCAATGTAGTCCCAGTCGAGGAGGCCGGTTGTCACGGACTTTGAGACACCACCAAATCCGGAGCGAGAGTACTCGCCGCTGGAGGGAGTGTCGGACCAGGCACCACCCGAGCTGGTGCTGGGGGTAGGAGTCGGGACGACAGTGGACTCGACGGCGGCAGGGGTGGCAGTGAAGGCTGGGGCAGTGGTGGTAGGGACCTGGATGACGCTGGAGGTGGAAGAGGAGGCAGCGGCCTCACCGGACCACTCGTTGATCCAGGTGACGAGGACACCGTCGATGGTGGCAGTCACGACATCGCCAACGGCACGCTTCTCAACCTCAGCCTCGATCTCGGGAAGGCTGGCATCCTGAACCTCAACCTCAGCCTTGGGGTGGGCGTGACGGCGCTCATGGCCGTGGAGGCGGGCAACGGCGGAGCCAGCGGTCAGGGCCGCGGCCAGGAGTAGGGAGTTCTTGACGAGCATGGTTCTTTTTATGAAGGAGTGCAAAGCGAGAAGAGAAAGACTTGAAAGAGTGACTGAGCGAAGATACGCTCGAACAAGACGACAAATGAATGTGGGTGGATGGGGAGATGGAGAAGGGAGAGAAGGGGATGGAGATGGGGGCGTCAGATGGGTAATATGGAAATCCCGTCTGCTAGGGCCTTTTTGGGGGTTCCCTGCCAACAGACCCTGCAGTGAGGGGACTGAGCCCAGTCCCTGTGGCTTCTAGAGGGCCACCGGTGAATGCACTAACCCTGCTGGAGCCAGTCTAGCCCGTCAGGAAGCACTAAACGGGACCGAACCAGCGAAAAACCCAAAGTGTAAAAATCGGGAATCAGGGGGTGAGCCAAATATGATTGGCCGGTGCCTGGTGTTCCTGGCCCGACTTCACCACTCGCCGATCTGATTGGGTGACGCTCCACTGGGCCGAGACCCTCGAAAGGTCAGGAAAAGGTTGTGGCTACTTTCTTCACTATGGATAATGCTTACGAAAAGGAAGTACCTGATACTTCTGGGTTACGTTTAATGTAATTTGATTATTTACTTGGGCCCCTTTTTTACTCCCGCTGTACCGTATGGAGTAAACACAGCTCCCGAACCTACCGTCCTGAGGAACCCTGTGATGCCTGCAGGATGAGCCAGATTCAGGCTTCTATACCTGCAGTCCTGTGCTACTCGATGACATTCCTCCCATCTGACATGGCACCTTCCCCTGCCAAACACGTGTTGCCATCGGAATGCCATCACCGGAATGTGATTCTCCTGACTCGATGGTATACTTACTGTACATGCGAGTTCATACCAAGTCATTACCCTACGGCTTCCGACCGGCTTCGCCCTCTCCAAGACCTTCCCAAGGCTCTCCAGCAGCCACCCACATCGGGCGCTTCCCCACACACGCCAATCGCTGCCGCCTTCCAAGCCGGTCTGGAGCCCAGTCTTACGTGGCGGGCATGACAATCATGTCTTGGTCCAACTCGTCCAATTCCAGTCCCTCCACGCCGGGCGGTGATGACGATGTCCAGCCTCGAGCCGTTTCACCCTTGGACCCGACCTATACAACTCACACTTCACACCTCACACCTCACAAACCTTCATGCGGTTTACGCGCCCGACCAGGAACTGCCCGACCAGTCGATCGCTCCTCATCGCCATCCCCGAGTCCCCCGAGTCGCCCTCCAGCGCCCCGGTTTGACCCACCAGACGATCGCCACCCAGCGGCAGCGATGTCCGGTGGCTCCATCCCTGACTCGGCAAATGGGGCCCCCTGGAGGGTCGTGCAGGGTCTGCAAGGCACCAGGCTGGTCCTCTTGGGTGCAATCCCACGGTGAGAGATTTGTAGAATCTTCCGGACTCCACCGACTGCTCTCCAGGGCTCCATAATGGCGATGTTTCCCAAGCCTGTCGGGCGACTTGGCCGGTGCTGCGGTCTGGAAGCGGCGCTGGTGCGTGCTGAGGTAGTAGCAGCCCCCAGGAGTACACCGTAAAAGTGGAGGTTCTGGCCTATCATTATGATTGTCGAATTCTACAGTATGGCCAATGCGATGAGATGGGCAAAGGAGAATGGGGATGAAAGTCGCAGGATGCAAGGCCCTGTCCGCAAGTAGGGTTCATGAATGTCAGAAAGAGCCCATCAGCTCATTTCCCATGACTCAAAGCCGCGCGCGAAGTAATCTCTTCTGCGGCGTGCACCCACGGGACTGCACGGGAGGTGAACCGTGGGTAAGCCCATGATCGGCCCCAAGTCTGAAACGCGTGTGTTCTCGTGTCTCTGCCGGCGTGTCGGTGCGTTTTGTTTATTTTTATATGAGCTCCTTTAGCCTCGCCAAAGCGCGAAGCCACACACGGACACCACCGACACGACTGTCACGACTGACCCTAGAACGAGAATAGAATGACATCAATTAACTGTGGGGGCGTTACTATTTACGGCCGTCACGATCTCAGCCAGCCAGTCTCACCACGAGCCAGGCGACCAAATCATTCAGGCGTACCTACAGGCACGGCATATACTTCGGGCCAAATGTACCGGATGTGCCGAATGTCCCGAATAGCCTCGCAGGGCCAAGGCCTCTTCTCTACCCCTTGAAGGCTCAGAAGGGAGGGAGAGAATGAGATCACTCCTTCTGCAGGTCCACGCCGCCCTCGAAGGCACCACCCCCAGCCTCCGCATCCAACCGCACACTCTCATCCAGCCCACACACCCGGAACAACATCTGCGGTGTCAATGATGGGTCCAGCCCCGGCAGCCCCGTCCGTCTCAGCGTCTCCAGACCCTCCCGCATAGCCGTCAACGCCGGCCCAATCGTCGCGAACGGGAAGATAATCATCCGGAACCCGAGTGCCTTCGCCTCGCCCGCTGAGATCGCCGGCGTGCTCCCGTGCTCAACCATGTTCAGCAGCAAGGGCCACGGCGCAAGGTCGCGCACCGCCTGCGCCGCCATCTCGCGCGACGAAATCCCCTCCAGAAAGCCCACGTCCGCGCCCGCGTCGCGCGCCGCCCGCAGCCGCGCCACGCTTTCCTCGTACCCCAAGGACTGCAGTGCATCGGTGCGCGCGATCACCACAATGTCATTGTCCAGCCGCTGCCGCGCTTGCACCGCTGCCCGGATCCGCGTTATGTAGGTGCTTGTGTCGACAAGCTGCTTGCCGCCCAGGTGTCCGCACCGCTTGGTCTGCACCTGGTCCTCGATGTGGAAGCCCGCGACGCCGGCGCGCGCGTATTGCTCTGTCGTGCGTGCGACCATGATTGGGCCGCCGTAGCCGGTGTCTGCATCGGCGATGAGCGGGGTGCTCGGCGAGAGGTTCGCGATCATCTCGGCGTTGGCGCGCATGTCGTTGAGCGTGCAGATGCCCAAGTCAGCTTGGCCGTGGACGGAGGCTGCGGTGCCAGCGCCGGTCTGCGATGCTGTGAGCTCAATGTCTTGACGTGATATCACGATTCTCACGGGTAACAGCCGGCGACTGCTTACTACCTACCATGTACAGCGCATCAAATCCAGCTGCGAGCGCCATACGCGCTGATAGGCCATCGTACACACCAGGGGCCGACACGAAGCCATTTGGGTCCTCGAGGGCCTTTCGCAGATTGGTTGCGCCGGAAACCAGAGGCATAATGACGGTGTTCAATACTAGACTAACAGCACTCGAGTGCAGAACCGACTGACTGACAGCAGCGAAGCGTGAAGAGCACTTGTTCACCCAGCATACAAACCAGACCGAGAACCGGCCTCCACCTACCCGTTTTATACCCCTACCATTCACGTGTGTCGCCTCCAAACCACTTTCTTTTCTTTACAACCCCACCCGTAAACCCTTCTCATCGGTGGTGATGCGCACTCTGCCTTGCCGTGCCGATGCCGATACCGGGGATCGATTATGTCATCGCGGTGTCCTCGGCGATTTCTCGCGGAAGCCGAACCGACTCTTGGCCGTGCGTGGCGATGCGCTGTAAATCAGGTAGTCAAAAAGGAAAGACTTGAGCGGTAGACGTAATTCGAGAGGCCGACACCGGGTGGTGCTCGGTACTGCAAGTCTGAATGCCGAGTTATAGGCTGCATATACCGAAGGGTCCTTCGTACAGATGCAACTCTTGGGGGTGATCAGCTTCCGCGGAAGTGCTGGGTGGCGTCATTGGCCTAGCACGTACATAAGTACATAACAAATGGAAACTCTCATAATGCAAATAATAAAGGCACCCGGTCGATACTCCTAGTACAAGATCCCATCCCGTAGCTTATCATAATAGCCAAGTCTATATCAGTCCTGATCGACTCCAGCCTTAGAGACGGCCTGTCCTTGGTGGAGTACAGCCCCATACCGGGTCGGCCGAATGCTGATGAGTTTATACTTCGGTCTCAGCATGAGAATGACAGACTATGCGTCGGACAATAGTAATAAAGTGCCGCCTTATTATTAATGAAATATGGCTATAGATCCAAGAAGAAGAACTGCGGGTTCCTAGTCCTCTTCTATAAAGCTCGGGCCGTGGATACAGTAGTTCTCGAATTCAGTTATACTGTACCTCCACACTCTCACGACTTGATTCACGGAATATAAATCGAGAATGCGCTAACCCACTCACTAAGTTTGGCAGAACTGTAATGGTTATTGTCGTACTTCAATGGAAGAGTTATTGTCATAATACCATATTGCTCCATGGAATTACTGCACATAGAACAGCGTGGTATACTGACGATCTGGCATGATAGCCCGCCCGCCCCTGTTACATATATCCGTTCCCGCCTGTCCCGTTTTGTCCTTTTCCCTTCATTCTTCCCCGTATGTGCCGCAGCTTTTCGTACATCCGCCAGTCATAACAAACATAGAAGGCTGTGCTTCCAACGACCTGAATGAGAATTGGTTTCTATGAATTGAATCCATATATACAGTTTCGGCGAGTTGGAACTCTGCATTTTTTGAAGAATAGCTCGAGTGATCATATGCGAATACTACTATTCCTCAGGAGTAATAATGATATATTGTGAACCCTTATCTTCTCCAGGCCCATAGAACTTCTCTGTCCATTGACGGCTGTACTCATGTTGCCAGTTCTCTGCTTTCTCCTTGTCATAACTCATGACAGCCGACTGGTATTGAGCCGCCTTAGTGTTGAATTCCATCCAAGCATTTATGAATCCAGGGGCCTAAAACACTGGTTATTAGCTATATACAAGCTGTAATAGAGTCTATCTACTTACGTTCTTTGAGACCCATTGGTCAAAGGTTTCATTGCTAAAGAATCCAGCTTCCTTTTGTTCCTCGTAATCTTTTGTTACCGACTCCTTTGTGGTGCGGGCACGTTTGGCAGCGGCTAGCCATTCTTCTTTGGCAAGATTGAACCGAGCTTCAGTAGCCATAGTGATAGAAATGAAGCAGAGAAATGAGAACTATCTGTAAACCAGAGTATTGAAGAGTAGGAGGCAGAGAAGCTTTGACAGACGAAAGAGAACGAAGCAGGATGGCCATACTTTATAGTCGCGATCAGTAGCGTTTGCGGGTTCATCCGCTGACGTGTCGACGCCAGATCATTTTGATGAGATTGGCTTGTAGTTCAGCTAATTTGCCGATTTCGCCGCTCGGGCCTTCTAGCCTGGCATAGGGTAACAGTGAACGTAGCATAAGTATATCTCGGTGTTGATTGGATTTCTCAAGCAGTTACCTACAGTAGCGTATAGGGAGCCGCCATATTGACGTAGCGATCTACAGTGGCGTTCGTTTGACCTGAGACACACTCTTAGACCGCCTTTACGTACCGCCCAACAAATTGAGCTGACCGCTCCCAAACGCGTTGTATCACGCTTAGTATACGTTTGTTCCTCTGTTGTTAGGCAATTTACAGTAAAGCTATTTAGACACTAAAAATGCTAGGAACACGAGGTTTCAACGAGCAGAAAATGTGGCAGAAAGATATGTAATCAATACCGGTGTTTCAAACTAAACGAACGCCACAGTACAAAATGGCGAGAAGATCGCCGAATTCTTCTGCATGGCTGGCTGAAGATTCATATACGGCTTCTCCTTATCAAGGTGGAGGGTTGACTAAATCTGGGACAAGATAATGTTATAGGTATTGGCAAGAACACCCAATAGTGCAACTTGAATAGAACTGATCTAATCCTTGGGGGAATGTAAATGGAATACACAAATCGTCTTTTTGTACGCCAGTGGGGTGCAATCGCCGACCTCTCTCTCTCTCTCTCTCTCTCTCTCTCTCTCTCTCTCTCTCATACACACACACACACACTGTACTTGGATTATGCTCCTCCAACCCAATTATCCCTCTGTCTCCCGGTATTGATCGCCAGGGCAGATCAGCCGTCATAACTGGCGCCAGCGCAGGCCTACTGTAGGCCTTGAAACAGCCCGCCAGCTTCTCAAACTCAAATACTCAATTCTCATCCCCGTCATACGTAGTGTATCCGAATGGGAAGCCTGCATGAAAGCCTTCCTCCAAGACCCGAACATCAAAGCCAACATCCCAGCCATCAAAGTTCACGCGTAGTCCAACACTGGGTGGAGACGATGGAGGAGATGAAGAGAATTGCTACGTTGCCGCGGGAGTTTATTTACATATAATATGTTGCCGTAGAAAATTAGGAACTAAGATTGGATGAATTAGGTCGGCGAGAAAATGCCTTCGTTTAGGCCCCTGAGATGGGTATATTCTTAGGCGAGGGAGAGCTTGAGAAAGGCTGTATCTACCCTAAGGCTCGTGAGGAAGAGCAGGGAAAGTGGGTTATCAGAGTTGCATTGGAATATCTCTTCGGCCAAAGGCAGCCGTTGACCCAAGGGCTTCCCTCATAACAAAGGATATATATGCTGGTCTACTTCACCTTTCGTGTTTCTTTATCCGCATTCCATCATGATATTTATAGCAATACCTCAAATTTGAAAGAACTCACATTTGGAGCCACATGAAGCCGATTAAGGGTTTGAAACCTGGATAAGAAGACGAGAAACCCATCGAATTTATTATCTGACACTTTCAACGCTCCTGACATATTGTTTAATACATTTTGACATTTTCAACCACCACAATGGCAGAATCTATCGAAGCTCAGCGGTATTGGAGGGCTCTTGGTCTCCTGGACGACATGAATAATCACTACAATGACTATGACCGACAGATAGTCACCGAAAAATTGCGAGACCTGTACTATGGTACCGTAGATGGCGACAAGGATCTTCGGTTTGCGACTAACCGGCGAGCCTTGAAACAGACGCTTGCATATTGGTTACGGGAGATGCCTGACACAGTCAAACAAGTGGATCGCAAATTAGGGCTAGATATTTTATACGAGCTGTTCAAGTTATTTCGGCTTTTCTGGAGACGTCTACCACCACCTTCGCCACTGCCTTCACGGGAAGAGGTGCCAGAGGAAGAAGAGGCATCAGATGAGCCGGAGAAAGAGGAGCTTCAAAGGTTTCAGAAGCTATCTGGAGGGTTCGCAGGGCCAGGAAAGTCAAGAAAACAGGAGGTAACAACCGAGCCAACAAAACCAGGCGAGCCCGAGGTCAATTTCGAGTACGTGGATATGACAATCTGGAATGCGCGTGTGAGCATCGTTCAAGCCAGCCATCCTAACAAGAAATTTCTCTCAAAGCTTGACTTGTTCACAAGACAACCAATCGCCCCCAAAGATCAAAACCAAGATGGTCGATGGATCAATGTTTTAAACCTTGATTTGGGCACCCTGACTCGAGGACTGACAGGCGGTGGAACTATGAAACCTGGCCAAAGTCTCTGGTGGAGCCCGAAAGCTCACAAAAACACGAACTTTGCTTCTACGGAAGGCCAGACTCGGCTTGCGAATAATATCAGTCTGCGGGTCACCGTGTGGGAAAGTTTCGACGGCGCCTTGGAAGGATTTCGTGGCAAAAAGGAACATACTCTCCAGCATCCTTGGGGAATAGAAAAACCTAGTTTTACTGTTATTATCAGGGATGACGATGACGACGAGGGAGAGAGACCCCTTTGATTATTCTCTGCAGAACAGAAGAAAGGGACAGACATAGTAGGACCTTCTTCTTGGCTCTGCGTGAGGTTCGTGCGGACGCTTCCTTGGACTGTGACTCCTTGAGTTTCGGCGTCTTGTACTTCGAAGCCTGAACGCGGATGGGAACTTTCGGGGAGGCAGAGGGAAACCTTTTAAGGTAGACCCTTCATTCTGTGAATGTTGTCTTGTGTTCGGCTACATGAAACTGTGTGATTTTCCTTCGATATCGGGTCTATTCCTAGATCTGGGTAAATGTGTCTGATCTAATGCAACGGTTTACTGGGAGACTTCGGTGAGCTTCGGTTGAAGACGATGGATCCAATAGTACGGTACAAGGTGGGGACTTGTTTAATTGAATCCAATCTATAGAATTAGCGAATTTCGGCTCATGGACAAACGGAATCCTTAAATATCACGTTGCAGATTGTCATTTCTCATCTGTTTACAAAAGCAATACCGCCGCTACGGTGACTGGGGCTGGAGCTCCTCCTTAGGCTGTGATGCCTACTTGGACCTCAGACTCTACCTGGACCTTCGGTTCCTCATTGGACTCAGGTTTCTCGTTGGACTTGGGCTCCTTGTTGGACGTGGGCCCCTCGTTGGACTTTGGCTCCTCTTTGGCCTTTAATACTTCATTGGACTTCGACCCCTCAAGGATCTCTCCCACGTCGAATACCTTCTCTTCGTGCTCCGACAGTTCGAATGACAACATTTCATCTCGTAGAGATCGACAGGGAACTGGGAAGAACTCGTTGGTTCTGTGATTCCAGCTGTCCCAGAACAATTCACTGAGTCGACGAGAAGAGCTTAGGCCCCGATTGGAAATAAGGCGAAGGGCCTCTTGGCACCAGAGGTATTTTTCCCGGTGTCCGAGGCCGATATAGACCTTGATGGCTCCGCTCATGGGGAACATCAACATGCGAATTCCTGATAGGGTCTTGGTATCATACGCATAGTACGGAATAGTTCGACAGATCTCATCGGCATAGAACTCCGAGAGTTGATAATCTTCGTCGTCACTTGGCTTCTTCCCGGGATCGCTCTGAGGAGTGAGGGGATAGGACCGCACGAGGGATCGGGCATGAAAGATCATCGGCTGAATAGTAGCCAGCGCGTTCCAGTACCAGTGGTGCATTCTGGCGTTATCGAGCGAAGAGAAACGATAAGCTGTGCCGAACAGAGCCCCGGAGGGGGCAGTTCGTCGGTGCTGCATTCATCTGGCGCGCACACGAAGAGGCATCTGGCATAACCGTACTGGGAATACCACGCTTCTATTCTTTTCTTCTGTTTCAGACAGCTCTGGAGTAAAGCCTGGCACGCCTCGTGGTCAGTTGAAGAAATCGAATTGATGGCGGCAGAAATCGGTCCAAATTCTGCGTAGACTGCCAGTATTTCGGAGAGCGGAGTGGAAATACCATCACTCGAGTATTTCAAATAGCGGTATTCATCGTCGGAGATGTTGACTCCAGCAGTCGCAATAATCTAAAAGCAGTCAGGTCCACTGCATGCGGCCCACTGGTTCTGGTTCACGCTACCAAGGTACACATACCAGTCGCATTTTTTGGTGTTGGTTGTAGATAGCGTCAAGCAGGGGATTTCTGGGCAGAATATCACGGTAATATCGCAAGATTGTGCTTGTTCCCTGGGTATGAGCCAGCCATGCGCGGAGGTCGAAGGCACAGCAATAACCCTGGATAGGTTCTATGTGAGCTGGCTCCGTCAAAAGTCCCAAGGGCATAGAATCTCTCTTACCTCCAATTCCTGGAAAATGACGGCAGTATACACGATTTCCGCGTTCCAAGCGTTTCGATAGATATTGTTCTTCACACTTCGGATCGCAGTGCCGTACAAGTCGAGGCCATAGTTGTACAGGTGATCATCATTATTCATCTTGCCCATGTAAAGACAAGATACCGCCGAAATGGCTCGTTCGAGCATGTTTGATTTATTTGGCAGAGTCACAAAGTTGTAAATCAGGTATTGCCAAAGATTCAGCGATGATATCTCTTCCGTGTGGCTGAAAAAGACGTTGGTAAATGACGAAAAGACCTGTTCGCGCGCCACTGGTCCAGCGGTCACGTTGCTGGGCATCACCAAAGCCTGGACAGGGTCTTGGTATTGAGCCGGATACTGAGCCTGAAACTGAGCCTGATGTTGAGACTGAGTGATCGGGATCGAAACCTTGGCCTTTTCTCGTCTTGCTAACGGATGATGGATGAAGATGCGGGTCTTCTCGTATCCAGGACACTTGACGCCACGTTTGATGCATCGCGCGCATTCTGGCTCTTGCTCATCGCACTGTTTCCCCAGAACTATCAATGCTGGCGTTGGTTGAAAGGTGCGCGAAGTTCCGACTGACCTTCACTTTGCGCTTTCGGCAGGTCTGGCAGCCTTTTGAATGCCAGGGGATGCCACCCATGGTTGCGTCTGCTGACTTTCTTTCCAGCCGGGCTTTAGATCTCGGGCGACTCAAACAGTACTGTCCGTCCAGTAGACCGTACAATATACTGGCGGGAAGGAGAATTGAAGCTTTCCAAAGGATTGGCTGAAGGAAACCGGCTGAGACACCCTTCGTCTGACGCTGAGGGGCTGAGGGGGTTCGGCCCCCAACGCGGCACAGACATGCAACCTAGCCTACTCCCGCTGAGGTTAGTAGGTTAGTACTGTGACCGCCCCTGCAGATCACGATATGGCCGAAGGTATGATTCTCCGGCCAGGCCAGCACGTAACACCCCGTAGAGTGTTCGCTACCCCAGTCGAGCCGCCCAGGGGAACAGGAAACCCTGGTCTATCACGTCAAAGACCAGTCTCCCTCTCGATGCAGAAGAAGGAGCGTGGGTGAGAGGAATCATGAACACCGCTTCCGCGGCCCCACTGGCAAGACCAGGCGGGCGAGACAGTCCTAATGCATGGAAATTTAGTGAAGGGCCACAGCAGTGTAGGTGACAGGGCACTCTGCATTGGATGGAAAATGATGATCCAGTCGAGGGAAGAGAGGAATATATGAGGGAGTGTGGGAGCATTTATTTGGTACGAGGGTCGGCCCGGGTCGTGATCCTAAAGGGAAGGAAGTGCGCAAAGTGGGGGCTGAGGCCCACTTGGGAATCCTTCAACTACTATCAACCTTACGGCTTGACCGCGGTATGTCCAACGGAAGTCCAGTTTGGCGAGCGGGTGGAGGGATGAAGATAAGCATCCCTAGTCTAGGCTGCATGAGAACATGATGCGTTTGGAGGCTGAAGGAGCAGTTTCTCCACATAAACGCCACGAATTGTTCCCGGAAAAGCGACGTTCTTGTCCATCTATACAAATTCTCCTTGGTGTTTTCAATCGGTCTTCATAGTGTTTGCGGGGAAGCGTCCCTCAACTGGATAGGAAGCGCATCCTCGGTTTCTCCATGTGCGAGTCTGAGAAGGGAGGGTATCGCTCGGATGATGAAGGGGTTTTGTTGCATCTTGAAGCCCAAGGATGGTTCTTGGGGGCATCTGGCCAGGAAGCTATTGGCACTCTATCTAATCTATCTAGTGAGACTTCCCCACAAGCTGGGGGTGGGCCACTGGAGAGACTAGATTGCACATCCAACTAGACCATACGCCACCAACAATATCGACGTCCTCTGGAGGGTCAAGTTCTAGCAGGTCACCTTCTCGATGAAGCCCCATACATTGTGCTAGACAAATGATGGATGACACGAAGAGCGCGTCTGCAAGTGAAGATTCGTGCTTGATCAATGACATTTGCCTACCAAGATCGACCCTACCAGAGTGGAGAGCGTTGGATGTTCCGAAGGTCGACATGTAGACAAACTATGAGAGCAAGCCGTCTTGAGTTGATCGATGGTCCTCTCTCGCTCATACCCTGAGAGAGATCGAGAGTTCTTCTATATCGACGATTCTAGTACTGACTGCCCTGCAGAGAATATTACATAAAGGAGGCAGGTGAAGGTAGGATCTTGAACGAGTTTTGGAGGTGGGAACAATTCCCCAGCTCGAGCTCATGTTGCCTTACCTGGCCATTCACAAAACCCCAGAACGTCTTGCTAGCATACCAAACTTGAGATCCTCGCTGTAGGCTGAGGTAGTTCGGGGACATGGCCATATATTCCCTCATCATGAGATGAGAGGTATCCGGCTCAAGCGAAGCATTCTTCTGATCAGCTGAAGCGGCTGCTATGTATCGTTCTCTCGAGTTTCTGCTGTGCGCAGAACGCGACTGGTCTCCTGGTCGCGAGTCTCGATGTGATAGGGACCAACCTCTCCCCATCGCTCACAATTGTGACATTGAGGCTGCTCCTTTCCACGTTTGACCTGCCGGCGGCGGCATACTGCACGTAATGCCAGGCGGGGCCGATGTACCGCGTAGGAGAACATCTAGCCAATCAGGCGGAGAGTGGGGAGTAGAACAGCTCAAGACTAGAGAAGAGAATGAAGAATTCAAGAAAAGGACAAACTGTCAGAGATCGGTCCGAAACACCAGCCAACCGTATCTGATCTGAAACGCGATCATCTAATCACCCATCTGATTAACACCGAGACAGCTGCGAAGGAACGCCGCACGGGTCCATCGCAAGATCGCCTTAGTCATCGCATCGTTTCTGGAACCGTCCCAGTGGAACTCAACCTTCTTGACGCCTCCATCTTCAATCTCTCGCCCTGAAATGAGCCACCCCTTGGCTAGCGCGCCCGCCCCTCTCCTGCTCTGATCAACCCCCTCCCCCCCTCCAATCCCACTGATGGCGCGTTCCTCCATCGTCCAAGAGTATGACGCGCCGTCTACAACGCTGAGCCTCGACCAGAAAGTCTCCAACGAGCGCCAGAGCTACCGAGTGCCTCGCCCGCAGGGCTACCGCGTCTCATGGCACGCCAATCCGGCCGTGGAGGCGCACCATTTTGGACAGTCCCATCCCATGAAGCCATGGCGCCTCACCTTGACCAAGCAGCTCGTCATGGCGTACGGGATGCACCACGCCATGGACCTGTACCTCGCGCGGGCGGCGACCTACGAAGAAATGGCCGACTTCCACGAATCTGATTACCTCGATTTCCTGCGGCAGGTGATGCCGGGCGACATGGACCATGCCGAGCAGAGCGATAACGTGGTGCGGTTCAACTTCGGCGACGACTGTCCGATCTTCGACGGGCTGTACAACTACTGCTCGCTGTACGCGGGCGGGACGGTCGACGCCGCGCGCAAGCTGTGCAATAATCAGTCCGAGATCGCCATCAACTGGTCGGGTGGTCTGCATCACGCGAAGAAGGCCGAGGCGAGCGGGTTCTGCTACGTCAACGATATCGTCCTGGGCACTCTGCAGCTGTTGCGCCACCACCCACGGGTCATGTACATCGATATCGACGTGCACCATGGCGACGGTGTCGAGCAGGCCTTCTGGTCCACAGACCGCGTGCTCACCGTTTCCTTCCACAAGTACGACAAAGACAATTTTTTCCCTGGCACCGGTGCCCTCGAGGATACAGGTCCCTCACATCCCCTGAACCCGGGCGCGCACCACTCCATTAACGTCCCGCTCCACGACGGCATCGACGACGAATCCTACATCCAGCTTTATCATGAAGTGATCGGCGCCTGCGTCGAAAACTATCGCCCCGGCGCAATCGTACTCCAATGTGGCGCTGACAGTCTCGGCTGCGACCGCCTCGGCTGCTTCAACCTCAACGTGCGTGCGCACGGCGCCTGCGTCGCCTTCACCAAGACCTTCGGCTTACCCCTTCTCGTCGTCGGCGGTGGTGGCTACACCCCGCGCAACGTATCCCGCGCCTGGGCGCACGAGACCTCCATCCTCCTCGACGCAGACCAAACAATCGACTCCACGATCCCCGACTCCGTCGCTTTCCGCACACACTTTGGCCCCGATTACTCGCTCTTCCCGCCGCTGTCGGAAATCCGCAAGCTGGAGAACAAGAATACCCGTTCATACCTCGAGGGGCTCGTCGAGGCGGTGCATGAGCAGCTCCGGTATATCAAGGGTGCTCCGAGTGTGCAGATGAGCTTTATCCCACCGGATATCCTGGGCCTGCGCGAAGAGACCGAGAAGGAAATTGAGGAAGAGACCGCCATGATGGAGGAAGATCGCGAGGAGAGTTACGGCGGTGGCTCTGCTGCGGCTGCGGCTGCCGCCACCGCTGCGTCGACCGGCGTCCCCGGCTCGGCGGGTGCCATCGCTCGCGGCAGTCGCCGGCGCGAGCTGGAGCGCGGAGCCGGGTATAAGGGCGAGCTATACTCCTGACGGAATTGTTTCCCGTCCATTTGGTCAAATAACATGGTGTTCAGGAAGGGAGGTTATGGTGTTATAGGTCGGTCTATCTATCGCATTTGCAGTATTTATTGTCGAGGGAGTTAATGGGTTTTTATGTTGTTTGTTGTTGTTGTGATATCCCCGGACGGAGGTTTGTACAGTAATAAAAAGCAAATAAGAAAGAAATCATCCACCCAGGAAGTGAATACAGCGAAAAGAAATCGCTTGTCGTTCAATACAAGATCGTCCGCATATAGATCCCCTGGGTCCACGTATATGAAAGAGTCTATTGTCATCCCATCTCGCACATCTCCATCCTCAACAAAATGTAAGCAGGAACCGAAGTCAATCAAACCATTGCGAATAGAAACATTCTCTTCCCCCTAGAGGTATGTATTACGACAAGCTCAGCTCACACATTACTAACTTAGCTACTCTCTTCAAGGTCCAGGTCCAGGTCCAGGTCCGCCCATGTTGGTTTCAGGATGTGGGATGTGACATGATGTCTATGGAGAAAGTAGGTATTTATTTCATTTCTTTATCTGGTGTCATTTTTGACTGTTGAGTCTTTTGGTCGCAAATCCGGAAACAGATCGGGTATCCAGCAGTGGCGCGACTTCTGGGCCGGCAAACGCTTGTGTTGAACATTATGAGAGGTGGAAGGGATGAGAAAAGGGCAGTCAATCATCGTCACCGGCCGCCGGGATGCTGCTTGCGGGGTTGTGGTCTGTGCAGGTGCCTTTGACTAGGTTCGTCTGGCGGACGCCCAGCGGGGCACTTGCAGGCGAATGGGAGCGAAGCGGCGGGAAAATGGCGGCGGAATGTTGGTGGTTGATGAGCTGGAGGGTACTTGATGTTGTGGTCTTGTTGAGTTATTGCTTTTCCTCCGCATCCACAAACTCGTCCACATCTTGTGTTTGCGTATCCTTGCGCTTTACGGGCTCTGGCGCGCTGTCCGTGGGGGTTTGGGTAGATGAGCCGGCGACCGAGGTAGAAGCGGTCGTGTCCTGCTGGGGCAGCGGCTGTTCCGCGGAGTTGGACTGCTTTGAATCGTGCGGGGGGATCTGGAATTGACTGCACTCTTTCTGGCCTGCGACGATGGGCGCAATAGCCAGGATCTGTTTAGTGGCCTTCTCAGGGTCGTGCGAATCACTATGGGACCCAATGGTTAGCTGGGAGTCTCTGTCCTAATATGACTTCCGACACTTACATTTGGGTGTTGAGGATCCAGTCGAGGTCTTCCTCGCCCTCATCCTGGCCCCCAGGGCCGCCCTGTACGGCACGGAATAGCCGGGGCCGCCAATCTACACCATCATCTGCACGCTTGGCCGCCTCGTCTCGCTGACGATCTTCAATCTTGGTCTTTTCGTCCGTGGCGGCTTCGTGGTTCCGTGCGATGATAGCCTTGACCGTGGGTTCCCATAACCGTTGTGATTCCCGCTCTGCTTGCTCCTCAACTGGGCGTGCCAGGGGCTTCGAGTGCTTTGCGTGTGTAGCATCGAACAAGACTTCTTTTCGGTGGGTCTATCGTGTTCATTAGCATCGAGTGCGCACTGGCAAGGACGTAGCTGCAAACCTACATGGACATTCTTGATGTACATCTCGCCATTCCACAAGCCTGACAGTTCATATAACACCTCGCCGGTCTTCTCGTTCTTGATGGTACCCCCGATGGCGTTATATGTACCCGAGAAGTAACCCTTGGTCTTGAACTCAATATCGGCCACGAGGTTGCTCTCCGGGCATCGCACATAGCTGTGGTCGCCGAGCTCATACTTCATCTTTCCGAACAGGATACCGCGAGCATACATATTGGGTTGCGTCAAAATACTGCAGCATCCGTTAGTGCTCCGACGCAAGTAGAAACCCTGTCCAAAGGAAGACGTACTATCGTTCGCCCTTCTCTTCATCCTGACCGCGGTTCAGCAGTCGCAGAATCGCGATGCCCTCCATCAAACTGGCGGCAGAGTTGCCCAAAAACTTGCTGCGGGGCTTGAGAGTGCCATCGATTCGAATATTGTGCTCGGGGGCCATGAAGAAGTAGCTGGACTTGGGCGGGTGGTGCGAGGTCTGCTCCGAGATATAATAGCCGCGTGTTCCATCAGGGTAGTCCCAGTAGCAGGTGAAAGTCTCTCCGAGGATGGGGTTCAGCGGCTTCTTCACGCCTCTACAAGTGCGGCGGGGAATCAGCATGTCGTCACTGCGGCGAGAAAGGGGGCCGGCAAAACCTACGGGGGCTTAATGTGCCATCCACTCAGGTAGAACTTGATCACCGAGACAAAGCGCTCGACTGGATCGTCAATCGCAGGCATGGGAAGGAGGGTTTCGGGGTGTGCCATGAAGCTATAGGGAGGCGGTTAGTTTCATCGCCGCTCACCGTCTGCGTGCGCCCGGCAGCGGCGGAAAGGGTAACGCACTTGGTGATCCGCTCGAGCATGGACCGGGGCTCGAGAATGAAGGTGGGCAGGACGACCCGACTCAGGTCGGCGCCCGGTCGGAGCTGCGAAATAATATGCGAGAGAACTGTTCTCCCATGTCAGTGGCGGTTTGGGGGGTCCCCTTGGCGGGCAGCGACGATACCATTTCCCTGCTCGGGCTCGACGATCTCCTCCTCACCACTTCCGGGGGAGTCCTCGATCGATGATCTGCCTGGTTTTGCGTGGTCAGATATGTTTTTGGGGTTGGGGGGAGGGGGAGGTGAAGTGTGAAGCGATGAGGAGAACACACTAGTCAAGGACGCACGGCGGAGGTGCGGAACCGGCATACTGCAAGTGGAATGGAGCGAAGGAGTAGAATTATGTGAGATTCACGGCAGCGGGGGAGGAAGATAAGGGAAGGTCAGGGTCCAGCGAAGGGAGAGAAAAGATGAGGAAAGGCGTGGACGAGGCTGTGGGGTCGTGTTTTGGCGAGAATTTTTGCGATGATACGGGCGCGAAGGCTTAGTCGCATCGGGCAGTGACGTCGCGCCTCAGCCCCTCCACAGTTGGCCGCGTGGGATGGGCTGGCATCTAGTTTGGGTTGATCTACTGGGGTATGGATGGGGTATGAACTAGCATGATTTGGCCCTGTTCTACATCTCTCTAAGCCCGTCTCCTTCGCCCCTGCAAATCCCCCGGCTCGTCCCCCGGGTTCCCCTCTTCCCTGTTCCCAACCGCTCCACGATCGTCCTGAGGGGCGAGGGGTACGGCTTGGCGGAGGTGGGGAGATTCGATTTGTAGACACCACGCAGGTCGGGGATATCGCTGCAGCAGATGCATGCAGACCGATCCACCTGGTCGGATGGCCCACGACTCCAAGTTTGTCCGCTCCGAACTGCCGGGGTCCAGGCAGCGGAGGCCGTCGTTCGACCCTCACACCCGCTCGATCAGCGGCACGTCTCCGTGGGTGATCTCCCGCACGAAGGTCAGATCAGGCCGGTGGAGCATGACGTGGAAGTGCTCGACCGCGTGGACCGACTTGAGCGACTTCCAGTTCTTGAACCAGACGACCTGCTCAGGCGCCACCCGCGCGCAGAACGTCGCCTGCACAAATCGCTGGATCGCCTCGCGTGCTTCGCCTGTCAGATCGTCGGTGGCGGGATCATCCGGGAGCTCAAACTTGGTCCAGACGACCAGGTGGATAATGTCTGTGTCGATGCCATACGGCCAGTCATTGTATAGGATCCGAATGTCCTCTATCCGTTTTATCGCAATCCACGTTAGCCAGCCGTCACCGTGCAAGAGGGCCGGCCACCTTACCGGCGAACTCAAACGGGCCTCCCCGTGGGTGCAGGTCCTCGGGGTTCCCATCGCCCCAGCGCAACCGCTCCTTAACCACAAACCGCATCACCGATCCATACTCGGCTTTAATCCGCGCCGTATATTCTAGATACTTGCGCAGGTCGCTTGGGACGCGCTGGAATCGATCGATCCGGTTCGTTCCTGCGCGGCGCGTTCGCCGTTAGCCCCGCCCCGCCAAGGATGTGAAACAAGCTCCACTCAACTAATGATCTCCTGCACCTGCCCCCAGTTCTGTCGTTGGTAGTTGCTGTCTGGGGTTGCCAGGCATCGGATGTTCTTCTCCGGCTGGTCTCGTAGAAAGGAAGGGCATTCGGCGGTCCAGTGCGACCGGGGCAGGTTCACCAGCCAGTAAGGGAGGGTGTCGGAGGTGATGCCATGGTCTCGAAGGAAGCGCGCTGGCGTTTCTGCATCGGCATGGCTCAATTTCTCGTCAAGTGTAGTGATTGTCACCGCCGGCGTCGATGCCTCGGTCGAATGTGGCATCCTAGGCTGGTCCCGCGGTCGTCCAACCCGGGTCGTGGACGAGTTGCTTGCGCCGAGTCGTAGAGGTTGTAGAAACAAAGCCGAGAGTCCAACGTCCTGGGGGCGTGACCAGGCAGTAGTGCTGGGAAGAATCTGAGAGCCCGAAAGGGGAGAATGCCCTTGAAATAACACGCCGGTGATCTGATGTCGATCATTGGGGCAATTCATCCACCGGAATCCACCCGGCCGGTGGCGCTCCGCCCGGCACGCCGACTGATATCAACCCAGAACTACAGAACGACGAGACGAAAGGGAGGAGGAGCAGAGGAGCAGTGAGAGTATCAATTGCCAGGATCTACAGAGGATCAGAGGATCATAGTCTGCGGCAACTATCGTGAAATTGATGCGACGGCGAGCTTCTTCACCGCGTCATCCACGTGGATCACCGACACCCCCGCGGCCCGAAGCTCCTCCTTCGCCTGCGCCCAGCCAGCCGGCACGACACACTTGGTGCCCTCCTCGATGAGCCAGCTGCGGAATCCAGCCTTGACGGCATCGATCGCTGTGCATTTCACGCAGTAGTCCCCCGCCAACCCGACGACAAAGACATCAGTCACCCCTTTTGTCCTAAGCACAGATGCGAGCTCCACGTTGACTGATTGCGCCGTCACCGCGGGATCCAGATTTCCAAACGCATCTGCAAAGGCAGAATACATCTCAATCTGCGGGTGCTTGCCTTTCTGGACGAACAGATCAATGCGATCCGTGTCAATCTCGGGGATCATCTCCGCCCCGGGACGGCCAGCGAGACAATGGACGGGCCAGAGTTGCTGCAGCTTGGTTTCGGTGTGCTTATGTGGTGCTGGGTTCTTCATCTCAATGAAGGATTCGAAGGGTCGGTTGTTTGGCGGGGGATGGTTACTGGCGAAGGAAATGTGGTCGGCGGGGTGGTAGTCTTGGGTTGCGATGCGCGTCACGAACCCCGGCTCTGAAAGGAGCTCGTTGATGAGCGGGGCAATACTCCGGCCATCTTGAACAGCCAGAGATCCAGTCTATACCCGGCGAGCATCGTGACAAGTTGCCTATCAGCAAGTCCGAGCTTCGAGCTATCGTCCGCGATTATTCAGACTCACAGGTGGACAGAAGTCTTCCTGCATATCCACCACGATCAGAGCAGGCACAAAGGGCTCCTGGTCCTTCCCTTTGAATTCCATCGTGTCAAGGGGTTTGCGCAATCTAGGCCGGTTATCGCATCGACCAGCTTGATCGAGCGTCGCGAACGAAGCTCTCACTGGGGCCCCGAGCTCGGCCTGCTGAGTCAGCCGCCGCGCTAAAAAAGGGCTCAAAAGAAGCCGCCCAGCAAAAGTGCAAAACTTGCCTTCCTTCTCCTCCCCAAGGGCTACGGCCCTAGCCAACATCGTCTTTTGAGTCCAATTGTCCCTGGATAATGCTCGTGAATTGCAAGGTACGTTGGAGTAAATCTCTTCTCCTCTGCCCCTCTTCCTTTATGATGATATATATTTATTGGAGCTGTCTGAGCTTTTGCTATGCGGATAAACTCTTTATACGCTTTTTTACCTGATCCTCACCCTTGTCTCTCCTCCTTGCCGTCGATGCCATGTACGGGCCCATGCTAATGCCCGACTAGTCAATAACAGGAGATTGTAAACCCATTTTCAAGCCTCCCTGATTCGGCTGCTAGCGGCTCGCCGGGCCCATCCTCTTAGTTCTACTTTTCTACCTACTTCCTACATATAATCCCCCTGCCCACCATGGCCTATGACCCTCGTCATGTAAACACGGGGAGCACCACTCCCCAAACTCCTCCCCCCTCCTCCCCCCACCACCCGAGTCCGCCCCCTCAGAGATGCCTCCCACCACCGAAAGCATGGTCGCGGCCAGTGCCGCCGTCGCCAGCAACCCCGAGGCGCCCACCGAGTCCTGGAAGCTAAAGTTCTGCACGGTCTGCGCGTCCAACAATAACCGCTCCATGGAGGCTCACCTGCGGCTCTCGACCGCACCGACCGCGTTCCCGGTCATCTCCTTTGGCACGGGCTCGCTCGTCCGCCTGCCGGGGCCATCCATTACGCAGCCGAACGTGTATGGCTTCAACACCACCTCCTACAACCAGATGTATGAGGAACTGCAAAGCAAGGACGAGCGGCTGTACCGCAACAACGGCATCCTGAACATGCTCGACCGCAACCGCAATCTGAAATGGGGCCCCGAGCGCTTCCAGGATTGGGTGCCGGGCCTCCCGCGCCTGGACCATGTCTCCAAGGGCGACAAGGGCGCGCTGGGCACGGAGGGCGGCGTCGTCGATGTCATTATTACCTGTGAAGAGCGCTGCTGGGATGCTGTGGTCGATGACCTGATGAACAAGGGCAACACGCTGAACCGCCCTGTGCACGTGTTCAATATCGATATCAAGGATAATCATGAGGAGGCGCTGCTCGGCGGGAAGGCCATCCTGGACCTGGCCAACCGTCTGAATGATGCGGCCATTGCGCAGCGGAACACGCATGGGCCGGAGGGGTGGGAGAATGGAGCTGGCGCCGCCCGCCTGAGCTTCGACGAGAGCGTTCCGGAAATCCTGGCGGAGTGGCAGGAGAAGAATCCTAATTTGCCGGCGTTGTGGACTTTGGCCTGGCTGTAGCCGCCATTCTTACCCTGTCCCTGTCCCTGTTCTCTGATACCCCTTGTCCATTGATGCCAGACTTTGTTCTCGAGTGAATCTAGTGCAAATCTCCTAAGTGCAGATTGTTTCCCTGGATATCGAAACCACGGATCCATAGAAGAGTCTACCCTGCAAATTTCACTGTCTTATCGCACTGGACAAAAAAAGTAGTTGATTGTGTGTCAAGCACTGCAGTCCACGTAGAATACCTCAAAAAGAATCCCAATAGGGTATCATCCCCCAACGCCATGCCATTAAACCATTATAACAGACCTCCATCAAGCAAAAACCCGATCATCACAAGCGGGCCTAGGAGATTTTCCTTTGGATCAAACCTGACTACCCGCCCTGGGCACGTTCTTCCTCCTTCACAGCTAGCTTCTCCTCATTGGAGAGCACAACATTTCTCCTCTCCTGGTACCACTTATCTAGACACCCCCTCCGTTGAGCCTGCGTCATATTCTCCACGACAAGTGCAAACTCCGTGGCATCGGCATATCCAAACCGCCGCGCCATGCTGCAGAACTGGCGGCGTTTCACATCCTCAGGCGGGTGATACTGAAACCGGACGATCTTGCCCTGCGGGCCCCGAAAGAGAGAGGGCAGCGGGGGTTGATCGCGAGGGGATGAGAGAGAATCGACGGCGTCGGCGATTTGAGAGGGCTCGAAGATCTGGAAGTCTGCGTCGGGGTCGTTGGTGACTTGCTCGGCGCGGCGGCTAAGGCGTTCTTCGACGCGGGAGGAGCCGATGACTTCATTGTTCAAGTGAGTGTATTCGACGCCGGCGCCGGCGAGGATCGCTTGGATAGGATCGTGGCTGCGTGCGGGTTTAGACTCGGATTTGGGACCGTCCGCATCAGCCTCACCGCGGACCATGGCGGCGATTTGGCTCATTGCTTCGTCCTCGGCTTTGACGCGTCCCTCGCCAGTGAAGTCGGTTTCATCCTCTTCCTGGACCTCAAAGTGCATGACTTGAACACCGGCGCGGCTTTCGGCGACGTTGGTCTTATTGACGATGTCGCGAAGGACGACGTTGTCGTGTTGATAAGCGAAGAGGTTCTGCATACCGAAGATCTCGCCCTTTTGATCTGCTTTTTCTTGGACGCCTTTGAAATAGCGTCGCTCAGAGCTGGCGGTGTATCCGATTTCGGCTTGTTGCTGCTTGTAGATTTGTCGGGCGTAGACGATCTCTTCGATTGTGCCGACAGAGACAAGCCGAAAGACCTCGACGTCGCGAACCTGTCCGATGCGGTAGGCTCGATCCTGTGCCTGGAGGTCATAAGAGGGGTTCCAGTTCGGGTCCACCACCACGACCTTGTTCGCTGACGTGATGTTCAGCCCAACACCACCGGCCTTGGTGGAGATCAGGAAGACAAATTGGTTTGGATCGGAGTTGAACTCGTCCACGGCCTTGGCGCGGTCTTCATATTTCATCGACCCGTCCAGGTAGCTCACATTGTAGCTGGTGTGGTTGAACAGCATTTGCAGCATCTTCAGCAAGCGCACGCTGTGTGAGAAGACGAGGACTTTATCACCATTGGCATGCCACCACCGCAGCAGCTTGCGCAGGACTTTCCATTTCCCACAGAACTCGGGGTTCGCATAGTTGACAATGGAGTCTCGGGAGCGGTACAGGCCTTCCCATTGATCAGGCAATGCTATTTGCAGCATCTCTTTTTCCTTCTCTTGTTTCTCCCTGGAGTCATTTCCTTGGGGAATCAGGATGGCAAGATGATTGCTGAGCTTCTGTAGGACCGCAATAGCAGGGAAGACATAAGACTGCCATGTCTTGTCTGTGCCGGGGACAAACTTGTGACAACACCACCCTTTCTTCTTCCCCGATCCACAATCACAACGTTCGCTGGAATACCTGATTGTGGTCACGATATCGCTATCCAAGAAATTCTCGTAGGCTTCTGCCTGGGTCCAGGTCAGAGGACAAAAGACAACCCGATCACTCTTTTTCGGTAGCTGGTCTGCAATCAAACTCTTCATGCGGCGCAAGAAGAATTGAGGAAGTAGGTTTTCAACGAGCTTCTTGGCCGTTCTTCGAGCCTTGCTGAGTTCATTTAGAGTAGCATCGTGCGATTGTCCGATCTTCAACGGTTCCGCAATCTGCGCTTTCCACGTCGTGACGGGTCCAATGACGCCGGGATTGGTCCAGTTCAGAAGGGTCCATAGCTCTTCATATTTATTTTGGATAGCCGTGCCTGTCAAGCCAATTCGACACAGAGCGTTGATTTCATTCATTCCTTGAGTGGTTTCTGACTTTCGTTCCTTGATCTTGTGGCATTCGTCCGCAATCACACAGTCCCATTCGACCATGTTCACAGAGTCTTTATTGCTCACGTAGGTCGTGTAGGTGGTGATCAGAATCTCCAGTCTGCCCGACTTGGCTGCATCGAGGGCAAGCTCCTTGTTGCTGCCATGGTAGACATCGACATGCCACCATCCCCACCGCTGCAGCTCAGAAATCCAGTTCGAGATCAGTGTACCAGGGCATATAATTAGCGTGCGCGGATACCAAGTGCTGTCGCCCGATCTGCGCATCTTGCGCATCCTTTTAGAATCTCGCTCATCGCCAGTCTTGCCGTAGGCGGCGGTCAAAAATGCAATCACTTGAATGGTCTTGCCCAGACCCATATCATCACCGAGAATACCACCCTTCTGGTAGACAAACATCTCATGCAAGAAGGAGACTCCTTCCACTTGATATTGGCGCAGCCACTGCGCGATTGGAGCAGGAATCAGACCAAGAGAATACGGCATCGTAATATCCTTGTATTCCCTCATAGGTTTTCTTTCTGGAAATGATGGCTTTTCCTGCAGATATTCAAGACGCTCATCATCAGAAAAGTGAACGACATCGTAGGAAGGCGGCAGCTTTAGTCCGTACTCCTTGAGATGTTCTTGTTTCCGGTGAAATTGAGCCCTACGCTGCTTCAGATATCCCGGAAGCGTATGCTCCATCAGCTCATCCTCCGATGAGACATCGCCATATTCCTTCAACCGCCGCTTGGGCCTCGGTGTTGCGCGGGCTTGCTTCACGAGACCGACCATCTTTTGGTCCTGGTGTTCTTTTTTGGAGCCTTTGCCTTCCGAGTAGCAGCTGCACTTTGCCTGCGCTTGAGAGATTTGCGCCCTTTGAACTTCTTGTATGCTGCCTCGCCATCGTTGAAATCATCGTCACTGTCCTGATGGTTCTTGACCGGTGTACTCGATATGATGCGCGACGGAGTATTGATAGCTTCGGATTTGAGACATTTCGGAGTGGATGTAGGCACAGGGGTATTCGTAGGCTCTTCGTATTTAATGGAAGCGGGGTTTCTGTCTGGTATATAGTGAGCTGCATGTCGCGCGCATCCAAGATTGGCACGGTAAGTACTAGAAGGAGTGTCCGCACCCATATAGGGCGTCACTTCCAGGTCATCGTCATCCGAGTTGATGATGATCACCTCGGACTCAGCTCTGTGATGTCCCATGTCCACTGCATAGCCAATCAGTGTAGCTGGCGAATGGTGGTGGACGCGCCGAGTCGCGTCCGGCGGCGAAGGCGGAGAAGTGGGCGACGGGCGATGTCATTCCCGATCGGCGAGGAAAAAAAGCCGTCCGATCAACCTCTATCCGCAGACGATCGCCACGGTCTACACCCCTAAGATCTCTCTCAATTGAGTCTGATTCCAGCTTTTGTCTGCTCGCGCGATCGAAGCGACGTGAGTTCCACCAAGACACTTTCGCCCGACACCTGATCAAATTGCGGTGGGCTAATTTGCATCCCACCATCCAGACCTACGGATAGAGCCTGACAAGCTTGCTCATGAGCCCAGCCCGCTCTTTCTTATACCCTCTTACGTCCCTGTCAAGATTAATCTGCAACCATGCCGCTCGATACCTCAACAACTTACCCTTTGACTAAGCTGCGCCTGGACGGCCGCCGCTGGAATGAACTGCGTCTACTTCAAGCGCAGATCTCCACGAACCCTGCCAGCTCCGGCTCTTCATACCTGTCTATGGGCAATACCGCAATCATGTGCTCCGTTCACGGTCCGGCTGAGGGTCGTCGTGGCGACGCCAGCGGTGCAGGAGGCAGCGCAGGTGCTATCGTCGACGTGGAGGTGAACGTTGCCGGGTTTGCTGGTGTGGATCGCAAGCGGAGGGCTGGAGGAAGTGACAAGTAAATCCCCCATGATAATTCCTCCTTTTGAGTCACCCAAGGACCGCCAGCGAGGCTGGCCCTTGATAGATTGGTCTTAGCCATGCTAACTCTGGCCCGTTCCTAGACAATCTTCACGAATCGCAACCACCTTGCGCTCTGCCTTCCAATCGCACCTGCATACCTATCTCTACCCACACAGCACGATCAGTATCCATGTATCCGTTCTCTCCGCCGACGGCTCCTTGCTCGCCGCCGCAATCAATGCCTGCACCCTGGCACTCGTGGACGCAGGTATTCCCATGCCCGGTCTACTCTGCGGCTGCACCGCCGGCATGAGCGGCAGCGCCTCCACACCGCGGGACCCACGACACGACGAACTCGACCCCTTGCTCGATTTGTCGCTCCCCGAAGAGCAGGAGCTGCCGGTATTGACCGTTGGTACTACGACCTCGGTTCCCGTGGGAGAAAACAATATGGACGACGAAGAGGGAGATATGAAGGTAGCCGTGTTGACGATGGATTCAAAGCTGCACTATACCTATATTGAGACCATGCTGGCAGTGGGCATGGACGGGTGCAACCAGATCCGTGAGCTGTTGGAGGGGGTGATTAAAGGCTCCAGCCGGGCCTAATGCGATGAGAATCTGATACCCATGCACTTTTGACGGCGTTCATTTGGTGTCAAGGAAATTACCAATGCTGAGTACTGAATACTGAATAAAATATCGAACTATTGAAATATTGAAATATTGAATTGCAAGAGTGGCCTACAAGGGAATCTGCTCAATTTCGCTCGTTTATACTTCGGGTGTTCCCTGCAAGGTTTCAGGGCCCAAAATGTGCTCAAAAGGCTAATTGCCTCGCCAGGCAGGTGCTTTCCAGCTGGAGAAGAGGGGATCATGTGTGTCTTTTAACACCTCCATCCTCTGTCTCTTCGATTCGCTCTTCCTGTTTGCCTCTTCCCTCCATCGTCGCACTTTGGCCTTCTGACTGACACCGCGGCCCTCACTGCTTCGACAACACTAGACACTGACTCTATGAATACGCGAACCATGACAGCTATACCAAGCATGTCATCGAACATGTCAAACCTGACCGGAATGCCGAACATGCCCGGGATGGGAGGCATTGACATGACCTGCCAAATTTCGGTTAGTATACTAGTTTCACGAAATCCTTCGGGGCAGGGACTGATTTGAAGCTACCAGATGCTCTGGAATTGGTTCACCATTGATGCCTGTATGTATGATGCTTCTCCTGAGTCACAAGGATGAATGCTAACCAGGCGTCATCGACAGGTTTCCTGTCCAGCTCTTGGCATATCCGCTCGCGTGGTATGTTCGCAGGATCCTGCATAGGCACCGTCTGCCTTGTCTTGTGCTTGGAGTTCTTGCGCCGCATGGGTCGCGAGTATGATGCTTTCATTCTTCGTCAAGCTCGTCTGCGCAAGATGTACCTGTCTAGCCCGATTTCCGGTATATCTTCCAAGTATCCAACGGGTAAGACGAGTGATTCCAGCGATGTTGCTGTCCACCGCAATACGGAGGATTGCACCTGCAGTTGTCCGCCATCTGCATCCGTCAACCAAGACGAAATTATCACTACTATTCCTGGCATGGATTCGTCGGGTGCAAAGCTCACGGGCCAAACTCATGTTACCTCCATCACTGCGGGCAATGCCAACTTAATCGAGAACAGCGCGGCTCATCGCACGAACGCTGACACCATTGGGTCGTATCGTCCCTCTCCTGTTGAGCAAGTGATCCGCGCCCTGCTCCACATGGTTCAGTTTGCTGTCGCGTACTTGATTATGCTGCTGGCGATGTACTACAACGGCTACATCATTATTTGCATCTTCGTCGGAGCGTTCCTGGGCTCTCTGGTTTTCTCATGGGAGCCTGTGTCTCTGCACAAGGAGTGAGGAGCCCTGGATGAAATGCCTTCATTTGATACTTGCATTTGATATTTGCTGATCTGGCTTCGATGACTTCAGGAACGATGCGACTCAGGTCACCAAGTGCTGCGGCTAGACCCAACGCAGTCCCCATGGTCATCCTCAAGCGATATGAAAGAAAACAACCCTCTGAAGCGGAGCCGAATGAAAACAAGACCTCGACCCATGAAATGAGAATGATCAATATTCTCTTGGCGTATTCTAGGTGCACATCAATCTTATCTTCTTCACTCTCAACACTTCTGGTCAGGTACATATCTCGTTTTACAATACAGTCTCCTGTCTTTTAGCCCATATCAACGCAAAAATGTATTTGGCACGAGACACATCTACCAATCCCATCACCGTAGAACAACGACCGAACTGACTGCACACAGCATCACCAGGTTAAGCCCATTCAATCCTTGGTCATGACCTAAAGATGAATTAAAAGGCACTATCCTATCTTTGTAGAAAGAAACAAAGTCCAGGCTTCGGAATTGTCACTAAAGAGCGAAAACAGGGTAACAATTTGTAGCTGAAGACTTTCCAAAGAAATCTCGATTGCCTCCATTGGCTGGTCGAATTTTTCCATATCAATAAGGCTTGAGGAGGATCTTCACCTGACACCAAATTAATGACTTCGTTACTCATATGCTGACGCTCTGTCGATGCAAAATGGTATTAGGACCCATCCGGTGTGAAGGGCAAGATGGGAGGGATATTCGGAGCAAGTGCTGAATGCCAATCTCGGATACACTTGAACCAGTTTTGCCTCCCTGTGGCTCTCATAAACATCGGCCGGTATACCTATATCGTCTTCATTGTCTGGCTGGCTTTGGAAGAGACGCATGAATCTTTACTACACGCATTGAACCTTTACATGAACCAAAAGGCCATTTTTTTCTCTCAAATCTGCCAATAGAAAATTCACTTCACAATGCAATTAAATGCTTTAGTGCTAGTCAAGTTATAAGTGTAATAATACATGTAATGCCGTTTAGCTTCCTGCCACAACAGCCAAGCCTTCGTAGATCTTTCTCTTCACAGCAAGGAAGCTACCAGCGTTGCGCCCAAGAGCCGCCTGGTTCGCTGCCGCTTGGGCCGCCGCCTCAATCTCAATCTTGCCAGTCCCGGACTTCCGTACAGCGACAGATTTATCGATGAGAAGAGTGCCTTCGCCACGGAATTCAGCGATGTGTCCAGCTGCTTGCATGAGCTTGCGGAGATCAGCGAGACGAAGATCACCGACGTGGAGGGGGCGGGCCATAGACCTGGTCCCGGCGGCCATGCTGGCTGGCAACGTATCGAGGACAGGGAAGGCTTCGGACTTCTCAACGGGTTTGGCCACAGTGTCCATGGTTGGTGCAACTGCCGAAGAAGCCGCTTCATCCTTGACCAGCTTCATCTTCTTGCCAGCAACGTCGGCGTCGGCATTCTCATCCTCTTCAGGATGCTCGGGTCCACGAAGCTGTGCGGTCAGAGCGACCACACCAAGACTCCGAACATGTTGCCAGTTCAAACGTCGGACGAGGCTGTTGCTCAGCTTCACTGTCCAGGCATTTGTATCGACACTGGCATCGATGACTTCTCCATTCGCGGGAGTAAAAATGATAGCAGCGGCATCCGCCACAGAAGTCGAAACATCACCGCCAACTTTAGCAGTGAGAAGCTTCTTGCATTCATCCGCTAACGCTGACGTTTCGTCTTTCATGCCGCCGACCAAAATCAGCTTCTGGGGCTGGATTAGTGGGATCAACATCTCTAAGCTGCGCTTGTCGTGCAAGCCCATAAAGTCAACGAAAGCGATGCGAGCGTTGATCGTGATAGACTCCTTGCTGTATACGGCCTTGGCTGGGCCCTCAAACGCTTGCACGTCGGCCTCGTCTTCCGAGGATACAGCAACATCAGCACCTTCGCCATCTGAAGCAAGACTGAAGTCATCCGCGGCGCCCAATTCGATTCTCTGCCCGTTGGCCATGTGCTGGCGTTTGCGCCCACCAGCACCGGCAGATAGCCTCCGTCCATTGGTTCCAGTAGCCTCGTCCCAGCGTCTTTTCTGGCCAAGTTTGGTCTGCTCGTCAGATCGCCGTTGTTGCATATCGATTTCCTCACGCTCTTCCGCTCGAAGATACTCCTCTGGCCGAATGAACTCTCCGTACTCATCGCCTTTCTTTCTTGGCGCCACATACGGGAACATGCGCTCACGTCCCTTCTTTCCCCGAACGTCATAGTCGTAGACATTCTTACGTCGAAGAAGAACGTTGATGCCCAAGTCTTCATCAGTTAGGGCCAATTTGCTTCGGTTCGAGTGCGCGAGTGTTGTTGAAAAGTTGAGAATACGGCCTTGCTGCTCAGAGTCCGAATCTTCAGAAGATGTTGAGCTAGACCGATCATCCAGAGCATCTGCCGCGGTCTCGAGGTTTTCTTGTCCTCGAGCTTGCGAGGTATCTTGAAGTTGTCGTTTTGTAGCCAGGTATTGCTGGTAGAGTAATTGCTCTCTGGCATCCAGAGGTGTTCGCTGCACATCTGTCCAAGTCAACTCTCGGCCGCCGCTGTGGACTTGCTCGAGTAGTTCTCCGTCAGGGCCTTTCTCCAAGGCCACCCCATCTACCCGCTCTTCATACCACTGCCATATAACACCCCCAAGGGAAATTGCGCTCGGAGGCTCCTCCACTCCTTCGGCCATTGTTCTTCGGAAGGACTCGGTCAACAATAGCAAATTGTTGGGGTCTTCAGCCACTCGTCTAAGCGATTCCTTTGAGAAGCCCCAGGCCAAAGAGGTATTGGAGGCCAGAATGACTTTGGGTCCAGGCTCAGCTAGGAGCTTTTCGAGGCGCTTCTTGCGCTCTATAGTCCTGAGGTGCTTGAAAGTGAAAGGACCAATGCCTTTTCCGCTTCCCTTGTCTTGCCCCTGGCCGCTAGTCTTTTGACCCGCTGCCGCATCAGCGCTCTCAGCTGCCTCGAATTCACGAACGATATTCTCGTCCATCCACTCCAGCATACTGCGAGCTAGTCGCAACGTAGTATTCACTTTTCTGCCAGCTAAATATAAACCCGCGCCTTGAAGAGCATCACCTTTCTCGCCCTCCGCTGCATCACGCCAAGCGTGCTCGAGTGCATATGCTAATTCTAGCACGCGCGAACTCGTGTCTGTCGGAATGAGAACGGTGCCGCCTTTTGCCAGACTACTCCGAATCATGTCGAGAAGGAGATCATCTCTCTTTTTTCGGCCTCCCGAAACGGAAAACTTATCACCCCCTTTGGAACTGCAGATCAGGGCTGTTGGCTTTCGCAATTGCTCAATAACCTCAGTTCCGTTGGCTCCGGAGCCACCGAACCATGCAGCACCCGCCACGACGCCCTCTCGCGCCTGGTTCCAGTCCATTGCGTAAACGATTGATTCCATCCCATGCTGAATGTGCCAGATTGTTCCTCCAACAGTATGCCCAGCATTGTAAGCAGTGAGGGTGAGTCCATCCAGAGGCGGCGAGAACGGAGACGGTAGCGGTTGGTGAGGCTGCGAGTATTTGAGGGGTTGGATAAGGGAGAAGTATTGGGCAATCTCCTCCGTCGTCGGCGGTTGAAGAAGAATCCGACCTGAGCTGCCAGCAGCTTCATTGCTCTCTTCACCTTCTCCCACCGAGCCTACTGCGGATGCTGCCGACGATGCACCCGGTTCGGAAATCGATGCAGTTGGTAAAAAGGTAGCTGCGAGTGGTGCCGATACATATAGGTCTTGCAAGCATGTGCGGCCGAAGGCGATAACAGGGCTTGTCGCGTAAATCGGGATTTGCGTGAACAGAGGGAAGGTTCGGCAGCAGTGAACAAAGGCACCGATATGCGCCGGAGTCGCATGGGTCAGGAGGATGAGCGACAGAGTCGGTATGTGTCTTGGAGATATAGGGTCAGCTCAAATTATCCAAGACGTGGAGGAGCGCGAATTCGAGCTCACTTCTCGAGCTCTGCCAAGTCACGGGTGTCAAAAGAATCGTCCCAACCGACGTCCACCAGGATCTTGATGCCACCATCAAGCTCTAGAATAGACTGCGATGCCTTGGAGGAAGCCGATTGTGCCCCGAGCAAAGGTGTGAATGTGAACATTCTGATTGCCTGCCGTCAGCGACGGAGCATGCGCGACTGGATCTGGGCGAGCGTGTTCGCGACGAGGACTCGTCCAATCGAGCCGAATACTGATTTTGTCGTTCAGATAATGGAGCTATGCATTATCTCATGATGCTTAGAAGGTGGTTCTTCTTCGATCGAAGCGCAAAAAAGAGGGACTAGGACAAAGTTGGGTGAGCGTATTCGATGTCCAATGTTACTGCTGCATTTGTCGGGTCTGGTGTTTGTGCTGTTTGTTGTCATGGTCAGGTGATCTGGTGTCAATAGCCTTCCGCTGGTGGAGACCGGAACTATGGTAGATCCGAGATCTACACTGTGTTAATCATGTAGGGGAAGAGAGTCAATTCAGGCAGGTAGAAATTTTAAGTTGAATGAATAAAACAAGCCTTCAATCAAAGCTACCTAAACGTATCATATTAGGGGACTATCTTCCCACAAAACAACCCCAAAACCACTTGGAAGAAAACAAATGGAATACAAAACAATGCCCCTCAATGTACGTCAAAAATATATCTTCATGTCCAAGACCACCTACAGTACCTATCAATCAGCCGGTTACCTACCTACCTATACCCACATCGAAGTCCCCTCTCATCTTCGACTCCATGTGAATCCCCCTATTAAGCTCCTATCTTCAGTGTTAGTCTCGTCTCTTGTCGCTCTATTGTCCTGACTCAGTATTGTCGCTTGTTGGACAACGGTCTGTTAGTTTTGGGAACTTTGGAAAGGCCTATTGGGACTTGAAGCTCAACCTCTTCCGGCATCAAAATGCCATGATCTCGCCCGAGGAAACGCCTCAACTTTTGGATAGCGTTCCCAGCGCTCTTCAGGGTTCTCACTAATCTCCTCGCATAGGCGGAAATACTTGAAGCTTCGTCTAGCTCCTGACCAGATGGGAAACGAGAGCTTAATTAAAGTCTCCGCGATAGACTCAGGGCTTTCCGACTTTTCACGCGAGCCTGGAGTTTTCCCTGGATATGGAGCATCGCCTGCGTCCTTGCAAGCGTGAAGACTTCCTGGGCTGTGCCTGTGCCTTGTGTACGTCATGCACTTGGCGCAGAACTGTCAATATCTGATATCCAATGGGACATAACCGGCTCCTGTTCTGAATAAGATTCCATGGACTTACTGGGTTGCGCTTCCACAGCTGATGGGCTACTATTCTCATCCATCGTCCGCTTCGATGACCTTTCTGTGTGAGGAGACAAATCAGCAAGAGCACTCAATCATAAGTCAGATCCAGGCTAACTTCCAAAATAGGAAACAGATGGGCGATATGCAAGGGGCCATAAAAAAAGAATTGCTAGCAGTCTCCCTTCACTATCCCTGAAGGCTTGACAGCCAATCATGGTGCACTATACACATCCAATGATGACGATCATAGAGCTGAGGTACTTCACAGAGCTGAGCAGCGCAGGTGCACGTCCTCCAGAGGGCTGCATTGACACATTCTTGATGATATCATCTGATGATATTGAATGAATACAGGAGAAGACACAACATCATGCTTAGAATTAAGAGGATGACAATGAACCAAACACATTTGTACTCACCAATCCGAGTAATTTTGCTCACATCCCCCGAAGGTGTCATTCCGATCTCGGGAGGTTCTGGGATCACCTGGCCCATGTCGCGTTGGATATCTTCTATTCTCTCCTCCGAACTAAAATCGATAGAGCCCGGACCCTGTTGAATGCCCTTTGAACGGCCCTTACTAGACATCCTGGCTGCTGGCGCAAGAGCAGAGGGAGGCGGAAGCTTAACAGCTGCGCCAATTCTCGCAGTTGGATTCAAGGAAGGGGCCTGGTAATCTGGTGGGCCAAGGGTTCCTCTCATGTTCGCCATCAATCTCAAAGCTATGAGGTCTTCTTTTCCGGGCTTCTCTTCGCCTTGCCGATAGTTGAGTTCCGGACGCTCATACCTGCATCTGGTAGTGCGTCCCGGGAAGCTTTGTACCCTGTTCTCAATTCGATTTACAGAGTCCTCAATTCGATCTTTGACTGTGTTGGGGCCTGCTGGTCCCGCGCGGTCCAATCTTGGAGCAGGCGGTAAAGGGTCCTCGACGTTGGCGATTTGGGCTGCAAACTGCTCATTCCGTATCATCTGTCGCAGTTGCTGTCGAGAGAATGGATTCTCTAGTGCCTCTATAAGACGATGATGAGCGTGTGTGTGGAGCTGTTGGCCTGTCAGGCCGAGCCAAAATGTCGGCGGGCCAGGCTCAAAGTTCCATCGAAGACCTCCTAGCCCTATGAACCTGTCATAAGCCCGTGGGTGGGAAAGTGGTGACACTCCTGGAATGATGGTTTCTTGGGGATGTGTTCTGATCAAGTTCTGTTCACGATCTTGGTTGGGGGCCTGAAAGTCCAAGAGGGTTCTCCAACGAGGGAAAGGTGCGTTTTCTCCGTAATAGATAGTGGGATGGCCTACAGGAAGATTCGCTGGCATGGGGAACTGTAAGGCAGTTCCAGCTGCAGCAACATTGGGAGGGGGCTTAATGAGGCCCAAAACCTTTGGTGGTTCGGGTGGAGGCGGAGACTCTGGCGCATGCACTCCTCGTTTTGGATATCGTGAACCCACTAACGGTATTGCAACCGAGCCTTTTGCTGTTTTTTGTTTCTTCGGTGGCGGACCACTCGTCGAGGATGCCGCCCCTACTGCTCCTGGGGTCTTCGCGGCAACCTTTTTGGCGGACTTGTTGGCGGGTGTCTTCTTCGCCGGAATAGCTGTCGTGGCTTTTCCCTTACGCTTTGCCATCTCGATAATTTTAGATGCCAATTATTCTATATAACATATCATTAGATGGGCACGAATAAGTTGATAATGCCGGTGAGATGAGTATACTCACTATATAATGTTTCTTCTGCGGTGCGAGTTGATCAAGGGCTGGTTATTCAAAAGAACGGAAACTGATTGTAAGAAATCGAATGAATTTAAGCGGAGAGAACGTCCTGCAATTTCTGGGCCGATTAGCTTTGAGCCATGCCACACCCTGTGTTGAGACTCACTCGAACAAAAGCGGAATAGATATACAATAAAAATAGTTTCTTTGTCCTCGCACTTCCGCCTTGCCGATGGCGAAAGGACTCAGCCACGGCACCGAGAAGTTCAGAATTGATCCGAAAAGATTGATCGTTTGTCTGAAGAAATTCCAGAAGCTTTGGATTGTAGTTTATTTCAAGACGTGGCACCTGTGAAGTCCAGTGAAACCTGACGAAGAGTATGTGATTTAGACACGGTAGCCAACATAGAGACTGAGGAGCTTTTTGAGAAGCCCTTAGATAATGGAAAAGTAAAACCCGTGAGAGCTAAAGCAAGATAGGCTGCAAAGAATTCATTTGTAGAATGGAATGATCAACGTCAGATACGGGGCCTTGGACAAAGTAAAGAGACGAGTCATTTTCATTCTCAAGATAAGACAGCTTGTGTTTCGGCTCCTATGATCACGCCAGCACGTATGGCAGCCGTGTTTTGCGGCTGAGACTTTTGATCTGGTCTCCTGTAGTTCTAGTCAGATGTTACCCTTTCCTCAACCAAGACTCAGGTTTACATAGGAGCTTTGCCAATAATGCATGTCTTCAAGAGATCGACACGTTTCTCCAGATACCCTTGGATTTGCCAAGGGGGATTTGGTTGCTGCCTGAAGGCCGGATTGAAAAGGGGAGGCAGCATCAAGGATCAAAGAGGCAGAATTAATCTATTTCTGTCCTGGTACATAGCATACGTTGTCTAAAACCTGGTTCGTCTTGAAATTTAGAGTTTAGAAATCCCTGGTAGATATCCCGGTCAAAGAAAGCCAAGATGGGTTCCCTCGTTAGGATCCTGGTCACTATATTCGCCATTAATCACGTAACCAGGAGGCACACAGACAAAGCAAAACGAGCTGGTGGGTAAATGTAGGGTGCTATAGGTGAGAAATAACGACCGTCCGTTCAGGAAATCAGCTCCCCATTCTGGAATGCGGGTATGCTACTCTGCTGGTGTACATTGCCGGGTGCTGAGTGTCCATCTATTCCTTGGTGGACATTACTCAAGGGGGGAGATCGAGGTGATCACTCTGGATGGTACCTGGAAGGTTGATTGATGACCGTGGAGTGCACCCAGTGAACCAGAGATCCTAATGCATTAAGCCTAGGATTTGCAACTATTTACTTCATACGCAATACTGCAGGACCAGAGAGTTTGGACAAAAACCAACGTCAAAGTCAGCTACTCGTTGTTTAATCTTGAGGAAACACAATTCTACGTGGTCTGCAAGTAGAAGCTTATCATCCGACAACAAGGCGAAAAAGTTCAGCTACTGGATGGAAACGAAGTGAGAGGCTGCTTCAGATGCCGGGATTGCGTTGTCTATTCCCACATTCTTTGTTTACCGGGGGTAGAGACTTCGCGGAGGCTGGAAGGACGATCACAGAGCTAGATTAAGACAGCATGGCCTTTGATGTAATTTCCACATGATTCCTTGCTCGGTTGTTGGGCTAACCCTCATCCGAGAAAGCTAAATACAATGTCGAAGCTACGGTAGGCGCAGGCCATTCCTGCGCCATGGCCGCTCGATCTCCATACCGCTGCCCATGTGGCCGAGGTTCCGGAGGGTGTCCTGGATACAAGAGGTATTAATACCCTAAGCATAGCCTAGCCTAGAAATTTTGGGCCAGCAGAAACAAGATATAGATCGCCGGAAAAGCCATACCGGCAAATCAAAAAGGAAAAAAGGATTAATTATCTGCTCGCGTTCAAGCCACAAGGAGATTGGAATGTCCGCCCCTTCTATTTCAAATTATTTCAATCCCATAATAAGAACCTGAGGTCTAGCTGCCTCAAAAAGCAAGGTTTTGCTGCCTAATCGCACAGTATTGTCTTTGCCAGCCACTTACTGCTCATTGCCAGTACCTGGGCTCGTCAAAGACATGGTAGCGGTGTCCGCGGACACCCTCGCCGCGGAAGAGCGCGGGGAAGCGCCGGCCAACGGGGACTAGCTCCTCCGGGACGCGCACTTCCTCCTCGGACTCGGGCTCACCAATGACGAATTTGCCGACCTGGATTACGAGTTAGTCGTCGTATAGATCATAGATCGGGGGAAGAGTAGCAAGTAGCTTACCTGGATCTCAGTGTCGGTGATAGTGTCACGGCTGATACGCGCGTAACCTGTACGCTTCAACTTCTTGTAGAGAACATACTCACACCAGCGGTCCCAGTCAGTAGGATCAATGTCCTTCATGCCGCTCACGTCGCTGACGTAGGTGTTGTAGTTACCCTCCAGCGGCTTGGTGACCAGGTAACTCAACAGAATCAAGGGTCGCGGGGACGAGCCCATCAGCTTGGACAAGTACTCAGACTGGAGGCGACGGTCCTCAGGATCCTCCTCCTGGCCCGAGTGGAAGACAACAACGTCGATCATCTCGCCGTACATGTCAAGAGTAGCATGGATGGCAGGAGCCAGCTCACCGACAGGCGAGGGGAGAAGGTGGTGGGTCGAGTTGACAATGGGGAACTTGGACAGCAAGGCGGCGCCCCAGGTGTGCTTGTTGGGGCCCGGGCCGAAGTCAGCATAGTAGCCGAGGTCCTCTGCGATATACTGAGTGACATCCTTGTTACCCATGATGATGCGCTGGTTATCGGACTCGAGGAAGCCAATCACGTCCAGCTCGAGCTCGCCAAGAACATCGCGCATGCGGCGCTCGGCAGCCCACATGTTGTTGTCCAGTCCAAAGTGGACAGTCCAGATACCGGCGGTAACGACCTTGTCCTCCTTGTGGTGGGGGACGTAATCGTTAGTGGGGAAGCGAAGGTAAGCCACAGAGACGGAGAGCAGCTGCAGCGCGGCCAGGACATAGATGTAGTACGAACGCTGGCGCTTGCTGTTGGGGCTGATGGGCTTCTTGCGGGAGCGAGTCGAGTTGGTGGTCGCAGCCGAGAATACACCAGCGCCGACCGAGAGCATGGTGGTGATCATGACCCAGTCAGTGTGCTCACGGACAAGCGGACCCCCGGGAACAAAGGCATAGGCAACGACCCAGACGTGGAAGAGCAAGAGGAAGACGTAAAGGAGGAAGCCAATGCCAAAAGTGCTGGCAGGGCCGTGGCGGACGCAGGAAGTGATTAGAACCTGAGCCACGGCCATAATGTAGAAAGCGAAAATCAGGGCGCCATAGTATCCAGTCCAGTGGTGGTAGCAGGTAAGGAGAGCCGCACCAACAGATCCAAGGCCGAAGGCCGTCCAGCTACCAGAGACTGCAGGGTGGAAAATACCATAAATCAAGCCAGCGCCCATAACGAAGATCGTCACAGCACCGTGCGGCACAGCGATAGGGCCACGGACAGGGTATCCCTCCCAGACCCAGGAGATCATAGTACTGGAGTCCGTTAAAAGCGAGACGATCGCAAACATAAGACCGCCAAAGCCAACACCAGCTAGAAGAGCAGAGCCCTTCTTGCCACCGGCGGGGAGATATTCACCACCACTAGTGGTAGTAGGGCGCTGAGAGCGCAGAACAGCGAAGATGGCGATAAACAGGCCAATCTTGTTCCAGCCACCGTTGTCAGCGTGCATGACGGGCCAGAGAGGGTTGTTAGTCGAGCAAGCGAACTTGGCAATGACAGACATGACCAGACCAATACCCCAGGCCATGATGCGGGCCTCCAGACGTGGCGTATTGGCACGCTCAGCAAAGAAGCTGGCGGTCCATGCAGCACACGTAATTGCGAGAGCAAAGGCAGTCACGAAGAGACGGTGAGCAGGATTCTGGAACTTATAGGCTAGAAGACCGGACAGCGAGATCAGATGGAGGAGTCGTAGGTTCTTAACCGCGAGCTGTCTCAGAGACGGGATGACGAAGAAGAAGGGCGAGACGACAGCAATGATCGCAACCTCATAGCCCGAAATACCCATGTGCCAAAGAGGGAAGTCTGTCAAAGTTAGTACAGGGGTGGTTCAGCAAAAGACGCGAAAGGCCACTTACACCATACAAGCACAGGGAGACCAGTCACAATGGTCCAGAAAACGAACTAGAATTCATGATCAGCAAAAAGAAGTGAGCTAACTCCAAAATGTAAGAGACATACCCCATTGTAAACATCCGCGGCGGCATCGATGATCTCGGTCCAGAAGAAGCCTTCACCGAAGGTGTTGCCCACAGGCTTGCCCTTCCTATATTACGTGTTAGCCTCCGAAGGGGCCGAGGGTAGACTATTGAGAGTACGCACTCCTTTTCAAGGACTGTGTCCGCAGTCGTCTTCAACTGCCTGAGGCGCAGAATGCGAATTTAGAAAATGTCTTTGTTCATAACCAAACGTAACTTGTGGCACTATACATTTGTTGTGGGTGTCATTTCGGAAGCCACGGTACATACCCTCTGCTGATGCCCTTGATATCCCGCACCACGATTTCGAATCCCTCAAAGTCGAGTACCGTGATCGCATCAAAGCCTACATCGAACAAAATCAAGGACCACTCAAAGAAGGCGTACCGGGTGTAAGCTAGGAAAAGGTTAATTAGAAAAGCTCTCTGTTTGCAGTTGGAGGAATCCAAGTCACTACTTACCTCCGGGCACCTTGTGGACCTTATGCTGAATAAAGTAGTAGATCAATGGCACCAGAGTTCCAAAGAACAGACCAGCCATGATCTTGCGGTACTTAACCGCACGGCGGTTGTTGGGGCTGAGCGCAAGGCAGCCCAGCGTCCACGGCAAGGTCGCAACAAGGTAGGAGATCATGAAGATATCATGCCAGTCATGGTCATCGGTGGAGGTAACATAAGTCCATCCACCGCATGCCAAGGTGCGGAAGACGCCTACACCGGCAACGATCTTGGGGAGAGTCGAGTTCGGACGCGCGGTGAGGATATACCATAGGAAGACGAGAGCGAAGCGAGGACCGGAAGTAATGGCGATGAAGACCTGGAAGAAGGATCGCTCGGGGTAGCGATCGCCAATTGTCGCGGAGACGGAGGGAAACCACTCGTCTGGGTAGCCGTAGTGCTCATTCTGGACGATCTTGTGGTAGTGCAACGCACAGCCGACTACCAATGCGCTGAAGAAGGCGGCATACGCGAAGAAAGTGTGAGTCCATGAAATCCATTTGCCGTTGATCTGCAATGAACTGCGAGTCAGCGCCTATCCCAGGGATCTTATCGTGAGTTGCAGGGCACGTACGGCAACCACGGCATCTCCGTCCTTGAATCGGGGGGCCATGGCGGCGCAGAGGGAGGGGGAGCTCTCTGCACCGGTATACAGGAAACCAGGAAAGAAGAACGAAAAGAGCGTAAAGAAACGAAAGAGAAGAGAACGACTTGTAGAGAGCAAGGGCCCCTGAGGAAAGGAAAACATCGGATCGGCCGGTGCTCCAGAGTGTCCTTGAAGGCTTGGCGGCCTGGCGGCCTTGCTGCCTGATTAGCCTGATGTGGTTTAGCGTGGGCCGCGTGGTCGGTGCTTTGGTCAATGCGGGATGCCGACTACTTTTTTTTCTTCTCAGATAAAACGCAGATCACGACAACCACGATGTCCGCCGCCACAGACAAGGCACGGTTCTTTCTCGAGAAGTCGGTGCCCGAGCTCAAGGAGTACGAGCGCAAGAAGCTTTTTACCAAGGTAGGTGCCGTGAATGACTGGCTCTAGGCCTCGCGTGCTCTAATGTTGACTTTCGGCTTTTTTTTAGGATGAAATCACCTCAATCGTCAAAAAGCGGTCCGACTTTGAGCACAAGATCAATGCGCGCGGTGCGGCATCCGTCGATTTTGTGCGATATGCCGAGTACGAGATGAACCTGGAAACCCTGCGCAAGAAGCGAGTAAAGCGACTCGGCCTCCGGTCCGCTGGACACAGCGGCCAACGGCGCATTTTCTTTATCCTCGATCGCGCCACCCGCAAATTCCACGGGGATCTCAACCTCTGGATCCAATACATCGAATATGCGCGGAAACAGTATTCACACAAGAAGCTGTCCATCATTTTCACAGACGCCCTGCGGTTCCACCCAACCAGCGCGGAGTTATGGGTCTACGCCGCCAAGTACGTTCTCGATGACCATGCAGATATGTCCCAGGCCCGGAGTTATATGCAGCGCGGTCTCCGGTTCTGCAAGAGCTCAAGGAATCTTTGGATCCAATATGCCAAGTTGGAGCTGATCTATATCTCCAAGTTGGTTGCTCGTCAACGGATATTGGGACTGGACGAGGAACGGCCGACACAGACTCCCGAGGCTGCGGATGACAAGGACGCCGATATGATCGCGCTCCCCGAGATCACCGGCGAAGACATCAACCCGACCCGTAACGATAGTGAAGTCGACCAGGAAGCACTGCAAACCCTGAATGCCACACCGGCACTGACCGGTGCGATCCCCATGGCCATCTTCGATGCCGCCATGAAGAATTTCCACAACGACGACCAATTTGGGGCCGAGTTCTACGAGATGGTGCTGGAATTCCGGGATGCACCGTGTCTGCGCACAATTCTCGAGCACGTGGTGGACACGATGCGGGCACATAAGCCCACCAGCCCCCGTACGCAGATCTGTTACATCAAGTTCCCGACCGTGGGTGTTCAAATCACGTCGGTGGAGTTCCCACGAGTCCTTGGCAGTTCGCTGGCCCGTCTCAAAGAGTCGCCTCTGACCCCCGACCTGGCACGGGAGGTGGTGAGCTGGTTGCAACCTGTTGCAGAGACGGAGGACCTGGATCCTTCGCTGAAGAAGGTCATTCTGGCCACCTTGCGCAATGCGGAGCGCGCATCATCGGAGTAAATTTTTGTTTTTGGCGTACGTGGAAATCATCTTGCACATTCCAAGGCGTTGGTCGGGGAGTGAATCAAAACTGTCCTAGGTAGATAATTCTTAGGTGGTATGTGTGCTATAATTTTAGCTTCATTTTATTGGTGAAGAGGTCCCATCAATCATCGTATTTGCTCCCCTGCCGATTGCTCTTTTTGCTGCTGTGAAACTTCTTCGACTTGAGTCGGGCCTCATTTTGGGCACGCTGTCTGTAAACGGTTGGTTAGGAAATACCGATACCATGGGTGAAGCTGCTAATTAAAGAGTGGTGGGCCTACAATTTGCTCACGCGATCTTTCTGTTCTCGGGACGTCTCCCCAGGGATGACTGCTTTTGCCGAGCTGGCCAGCAGCTGGTGAAGCTTTGCATAGCACGCGTCTACATTGCTCGCCTGCTGCCGGGACTCGTCCGACTGAATCACCAGCGCCTGGGACCGGTCGGTGGCGTAGCGAGAGGCGCGCAACTCCGGATGTAGTAGACGCGGCACGAGAGGCAGCAGCGCGGCTAGGGGCACTTTCAACGTGGCTTTGGAATTGACTCTGGTGTTCACCTCTCACGGTTAGCTCGGAGCTCTGTAGAGTTTCGGGGCCGTCGGATCAGATTTGCACCGACTTGTTCACGTTCTGACCACCGGGGCCGCTTGAACGGCTAAAGGAGATCTGGCCGACATGGCGGGGAATCGTCTTGACGCCCGACTCGAAGGCGTTCAGCCACGCCCTCGCTAGCTCAAGGTCTGGAGGGTCAGATGACCCCGAGGAAGCGGACCTTGTGCACCCGCCGAACGGAACGGGTGAAGCAGATGGGAAGGACGTGGAGAATGGCGCTCTGCTCCACGAGCGAAACGCGCAACACCGCGATCGGAGCGGCATTGGCGCTGTCCAGCGAGGATGATTCCTCCGGATGAGGGAACTGGAAGAGTCGAAGAAGTTCGTGGTGGAGTTGCCCTGACTAATTAAAATTCCCAAGTCGCCGCGGAAAGGAGGTTCTCCGACCTTGTTCGGTCTGGCCGGTCTTGGTGCCCCAGCCTCTCCACGTGCCCAGGCTGTTCTCCCGGGCTGCCACTTGGGAGGGGTGTTCGTAGGTATACGCGATAGACGAAGCGGCCAGGAAACAAGCACTGCCCCTCCTTTCATCTCTGCTCTCCGGTCACAGTGGGGGAGCTTGGGATAACCATGCTGCTGCCCGTGGTCATCTAATTGGCGGAAACAGCTAGTTGCAGAGTTACGGTGGAGCTGCTACCCCTAGCTGGTTCTTTCGTCTAGCCTGGTGGGAGGCAGTGGGAGGGAGGCCGGATGTGCTCCCGGCCTTCCTTGTCCAGAGTGCCCTGCATGTACTCCGTACAGCGCCGTACTTGGTCCATGTAGTAACCAGCGCACTCCTGATCCTTTGACCTTGCGAGTCAGTTCTGATATCCGATTTTAATTTTCTTATGACCTCTGCTCTGACATCTCTCCCTTTTTCGTGGTTGCTCGTCTCTGCCCGGTCTGGGACCCTTACCGCCCTTCACAGCGGGCCCGGTCTTTTTCTCATCGCCCCACCTTAGCTTGCGATTGCAAAATTCACAATCTGACCCTCTGCCGCCTCCATCTTCGACTTCCGCGACTTCCACCACCACAACCACTCTCCTCCCCCCACCCCCCCTTTTCTTCACCGCTCGTTGTAGATGAAACGCCCACCTCCTCGCTCTCTACATGACGCCCAGTCCCCCTGATGAAGCTCTTCACTTCCGCGGAAAGACACTGACTCCGGAAAGCCCGCGCCCGCTGCATATCCCGGAGCCAGCCAATATCCCGGTCCTGGAGAATCAAATGGACCCCATCTTCAACGACACTTCCACCTATCAACTCTCAGAATATTCTCAGGAACTCCTTCAGACGCTACAGGCACAAGATGGATGGTTGAAGGCTCCTCGGGAGGGCCAGGATCTAGGTTCGGGACTGCGCAGGGACACTGGTAGCTTGCAGCGCGCGCCGAATGAACAGCCTGTCGTGAATGATATGCCTGCTTCGGCAGCAGATTTCTACCCTTCCAATCCTGCAGGGATGGAGCAGCAGGCGGGCCACATGAACAGCATGAACAGCATGAACATGAACAGCATGAATCCCAACTTCGCCGTCTCACATCCCAGTCACTCCTATGCGCCCCCGGTTCTCCCGGTCTCCCAGGGCTATGGCCCGGCAAGCGAGGTAGACAATGCCGGCCACTCGATCCCATCCTCGAGGTTGCCCGAGCGCATAGATGATGAACAGGGTGATACGGGATCTGGTGCTGCCGGGGTCAACTTCCAGACCCTGTTGGACAACCTCTCTCACCCCTCTGCCTCTGCCACTGCGGCAACCACCAACACCGCCCACGCCACGGAAGGCTCGTCCTTCCACCAAGCAGCTTCTGACGAGTCTCTCCAACCCGGTATCCCATCCGCGCTGGATGCCCAGTCCGCGAACCTTCCTGCCCGTCCTTCTCTCCAAGACCCCTCCATCCCCCCCAACCCCAGCTACGCCCTGGATGATATCGCCTATCATCAAACCCTCCCCCCCCAACCCTACTCCCTCCGCCTATGCAACGCAGTCAAGTAACAATGCCCATCAAAATACCTCCGCGTCCATACCCTCGGTCGCCCCCGGTACCGAGTCCGGCGTTGGCAACCTCCCCCCGCCGCCCATGGCAAGTTTCCAGCAGCACACTGCTTCATCGGGCGGCGAGTCGCAGGGCGCCCAGGAGGGCATTGCCACGTCCAAGAAGGGCCGTCTCGATAAGCAGCCAATGCGAACTGGTAAAGTTGCCGACGATGATTCCCCCTGGGGCCCGGAAGTGCAAAAAAAGTACGATGAGTTCCTCCACGATGAGAGAATCTACGTGACAGAAGGTCTCTGGGATCGGTTCCCCATGGGGTCCAGGCTGTTTGTCGGTACGTATCACTCATGCCCCATGTCCATCTTTGCTTTACCCCCCCAATCTTGGACCAGCCTATCTGACTTCGGTGTTCATTTCTTTCAGGAAATCTTCCCACCGAACGAGTGACCAAACGAGACATGTTCCACATTTTCCACAAGTACGGCAAATTAGCGCAGATCTCCATCAAGCAGGCATATGGGTTTATCCAATTTCTGGAAGCGAGTGCGTGCCACGCGGCGCTACAGACAGAACAGGGCGCGTTGGTGCGAGGCAGAAAGATCCGTGAGTGTCCGGAATCAGCTTATCGGATAGCGTGGGTGATCTTGCTAATCATTCCCAGACCTCGAGATTTCGAAGCCACAAAGATCGACAGCCCGACCTGGCCCCGCGGAGGCATCTCGCGCTGCCCCGCCCCGTCGTTCCAGATCGCCCGAGTTCAGCCGGACTGCTCCTGCACGCGGCAACGCGCGTGCTCCAGGCGAGCGGTATGATCGACCGCATGAGTCCAGCCGGCTCCCATTCAGTGATTTCCGTGATGAGCCCTCCCACCGCAGGCGTGATGACTACCGCCCTCCTCGATCCCCTTCGCCCCGACCTTTTCGGGCTCGGGATGGTTACCGATCGAGGGATAGGACGCCGGAACGATTTGATCGCCGCGAGCGCAGACGCTCTCGATCACCACGCTCTCCTCGTTCCCCCTACGCACGAGATCGGCGGTATCGGAGCCCTAGCCCGAGACCCCGAGGCAATAATGACGGGGAGGCAGACCTCCCAGTACCTCGCCGGGCACCACGAGACGTGCCGGAGGTGCAGATCCTGGTTTTGGAAGAAGTTGATCGGTGAGTGTGGGCAACTGGAGTGCTTGGTAATCCCACCCCTGACCTCTCATATAGGAACTACATTCTCCATGTGGAGAATGCCTTTCGCAACCGTGGCCTGCGGGTAGATGTGTTGGTGCTTGGCCCTCGCATCCCTCTTGGCGCCGCCGTCCATCGCCAATTTGTCGAAGGCGTTCTGGCAGTCGTGCGGCTGTCTCGACCCAACCAGTTCTCCCGCAAGATTCCTCTGCAGATTTTCGATCGAAGCGCGGGCCCAGACAATGTCCGCTTCAGTGGTGCGCAACCCTCCCTTCCTTGATCTAGTTCTCTCTCCCTATGATAGACATTGTGCTCATTTGGTTCCCGAAGACTACCCCGAGGTTGATCCCAATATTGCGGCGGAGGTCATGTTCCACCAAGCCCAGGCTATGCAACGCGGTCCGGCTCCCTCATTCGCCCCCAACCCGGCCTTCGGTGTGCCCCCGATGCATCCCGTACCGATACCCCAGCCAAGCATACCCAGCATGCCCGCTCTCTCGAACCCGCCAAACATCGCCAACCTCATCAGCACCCTGGATGGTCCTGGCCTCCAGTCTCTGCTGTCAGCTCTCCAACAACGGCCAGGCCCCCAGCCCCAAGCCGTCTCGGCCGCCCAATCACCTTTCTCGTCCCCCAATCCCCCACCACCCGCCGATCTGGCCAGTCTGTTGGCTAATGTGGCTCGCCCTCCCATGTCGGTCAATCCACAACAACCACTTCCTCACCCATCCTTTAATCTCCAGCCTCCAAACCCCCCAATGATCACCGACCCGAACTTGCTCTCTCTCCTGGCCAAAGGCCTAGGGAACCAGCAACCACAGGGGCAGGCCCCAGTTGGTTCCAATGTGCAGAACCTCATGCACCAACTGAATAAATGGAAGCAATGAATTAACGATTCTCGTACACTTCTCCGTCATTTACGTTTTTAGTTCGGATTCTCGACTCTGCTTTTACATTTCGGAGCTTGGCGCTTGTTTCTCTCTCGCTCCTAGGTCTTATCGGACTGCGATGGCTACTGCGTGTTATCTTCTTCTCATACTTCGCTCCCCCTTGCCTTTAGGCTCCATTCCATGGATGGAGTTACATCCCAGCGACTCTGCAATTACAGGCGTTTATCTGATTTCTTCTCACATGGACTTTCGAGGGCAACAAGATCCTAGATACTAGGGTGATCGACGGTGTCTAGGTCAAGGTTGTTGTCGGGGCGCTTTTTCCTTCCTATCTCCCATCTATGTCATGTATCGAACTTTGTTTTTGCTTGCTATCAGCTTCGGGCTACCTGTTTGCTGCATCAGATGGATATAATATGACTCGCCTTATCTCTATGGGGCATCGTGCTTTAATACTACGCATTCCTGACCGATTTCTCTGCGCCAGTACGATTCTTTTAGCGAATACCATCCGTGGCTTCGCCAGCCCTCACCGTACAGATACAATGATCTACTAACATGCACCGAACAAAGCTTGGTCTCAACATTCGGCTCTCTAACTCTCCGAAGCAAAAAATAATAGTAATTAACAGAGCCAGAAACCCTTCGCTTAAACGCCATGCTGCTTTTTTTTTGAGGGTAGCATTGAATGGAGTGCTCGTCGAAATACGTGAGAGGGGATATGGTACATAATGTACAAAAAAGAGAGAGGCCGCCTGCCATTCACCCTCTGAAGCCGTCTAGCTAGACTTCCAGCCCTGCGACTTCAGTTCCTTCACCTTCTCCGCATCTTCCTTCTTAATCCGCTCGATCGTCTTGTCCCGGTTGTATTCCATCACGCGCTTTTCCTTGAAGTATTTCACCTAGACAGCCAACTGGTTAGCACGAAGTGCTGGAGGGGAAAGACCGGGGAAAGAAAATCGCAGAAGGGAGTCACAAATTGCGTCAGGTTAGACCAAATGAGAGCTCATGAGAGCGCACGGATACGTACCCAAGTCGACGAACAGGCCGCCTCAAACTCCGCAATTTCCTTCGCGCATTTTTGTCGCGCCGCCTTGTCATCTTTGATTCCGTCGAGAATGTCATTGCGGTCCATGCAAGCGAAGAAAGCATCTCTCCCCTCCCAGCAGCGCGCGCGACTCGTGCGGTCCGGGGCGATGCGGCCGCCGTCAGAGGCTTTGTTGGAGTCGCCGCCGGAAGACCAAGGGAGCCAGCCCATGTTCGTGCTTGTGTGAGAGGTCGCGAAACACAGAGAATGGACCGGTGAGACAGCAGGGGGAAGATAACCGCTGCCGGGTGACCAGGAAGAGTACTGGGGATGTGGTGATTCGTGCGGTTCGTGGCAGTGCGGGAGATGATGGCGTCGGCGGTGCTGGTCGTTGCTCCCGCGGGCTGGACGGTGCCAAGACTGTTGATCAGCAGCCGCCTCAACGCCGTCCCTTCCCTTTTTCCCACTTCCTCACGAATCACAAATCTGAACAATCGACACCCTGGCTGACCCCCGGGGCCTCATACTACTATCGGACTCCAACCAACGCGCTGCTTCTGGTGTACTTCACTCTGAACCCCGACTCCTGGCCACCGTCGCATGTCCCCTCCGCCGCCTAGGCTACTCGGCGCCTCGCCTCGACTCGAGCGAACCGCTCACATCCACCAGACCTCATAAACACAGGCTATCGAGGGGGTATCCCTGGCCTTCTTGTTGATGCCCGGGCGCCGGCGCCTTCCAGCGGGGGCGCGATCTGACCTCCCGCCTTTGAAAATCATCCGGAAGATCCTCCTGCTCCAGGTTGCCTACTATGCCTGCGCAACGGTGCTTATCCTGTTCACGACGGTTGTCTATGGCACTCCATTCTCGCTGAACCTTGTCTTCGGATGGAGTTCCTTGCGAGGTGATACCACAGTCGGATGGATGCTAGGCTTGGTTTGGATGTTGAATTGTATTATTAGGTGCGTTGCCTGCAACACTTGAAAGGGAGCCTCTGCCCCGAGACTTTGCTTGTGAAACTAACCGTGGCTGCTCCGGATATCTGCAGCGTGGTTTTCCTTCTTATCTTCGTGTCTCGCTCTAAGTTGGTTCCCGATTTCGCCCTAACGATTCACTTCCTTCATCTTGTCGCCACCACCCTCTACACCCGAGCTCTTCCTACGAACCTGCTTTGGTGGGGACTCCAGTTCGCCAGCGCGGCCATGATGATTTTCCTTGGTATGTGGGCATGCCAACATCGCGAGCTGAAGCCCATCAGCTTCGGCGGATTCGGAAGCAGCAGCCAAGCCTCTTCATCCCAACAACCCGCCGGGGATAGCCAACAAGAGTCCAGTTTCGGCCGAGGCCGAGGCCGGGAGCGCAGTCTCCAGGCTGGAGTGGGCGAGTACGAAATGGATGACATGAAGACTGGCGAGCACGCCGTATAAACTGCTACACAGCCAATTCCCTTTTAACTTCCTTTCTGGCACCTCCCCTTTTGGATTATTATATTTTGGGTAATTTCTTTTCTGTCATGATGCCCAAGCCTGCCGAGCACCTTTTTCTGCATCGTTCTCATCTTCGTATACCCTGTCACGGTTGCTTCTGTATACATGGCGTTTGCCCGGATGATGATGGGAATGGATACTCATTTTCATTTGTCGAATATAGTTTTTCAATAATCTACTCCGGGGGCTTGACCTCCACCTGTATGACTTGGACCGATTACCTATAATTCTTGGTGTCTTCTGCTTCCACAGCTTGTATCGCAAACTCAGATGTCGCAGCGACCTCTTAGAGACATACATTTAGCATGAACCGAGGCGGCAACAAGTTGCCAGTTTTCGATGGGTTTGTATGGACATTGTATCTTGGTCAGAAATGCTGCGTTCATATCTTTTATGTGCTAATTGCACAACTGTACAGAAGCGAGACCCGCTTATCCTTCTGCCTAGACTTAGCTAGGTTTGTCGCCAAGGTTCATTGCGCCATTAGTGTAACACTACTTCCCTTTTTCTTCTATTGTCAAAGTCTGGGGCTAGGCTTGTTCCCCCATAATATACTGCAAATATCGGGCAAATAATCTCGTGCCCTGCTAGAAGCCTTGACTGAAAAGAATGTGCTATATAAATAATCTCGGCCTGAATGCCACCTTGAACAAGAAGTCCCTTAAGCGATCTATATCGATCTCATGTTCCTAGGAACGCTTCCTTTAGTCGAGCCACTACGAGCTTGAGCGAGTTTCCAATTAACCATATCATAGTCGGGAACTCGTGTCGATTACATACCAGGTAGTCTTATTACAAGTTGCGTCGGCTATAGATCAGATATGGCGTCTTCTTACTCTCCGCTTCATAGTACGACAACAGAAGAGGTACTAAGGTCTAAAATATAAATAGCCTAAGGATTCAGCCTCGCTATCAGGTGACTAGAAATCACGCGCTACGGAAAACAGAGCAGGGCGCTTCGGCGACCCATCTGTTTTCCCCTTCATACCCATCGTTGACCCCGCTATTGGCAATTTGGTACCATTCACCAACACCAAATACCTAACGAGGGGACTATATAATTGTTTCGTCGCATATCCACAATGTCAACCACCCAGGAGTACAGCGTGGGTTGGATTACTGCCATAAAATGCGAATATGTCGCCGCGCAAGCGTTTCTGGACGATATGCACGAGCGCCCCTCCAATCTTCCACCGCAGGACCCAAATGACTACGCTTTTGGCAAAGTGGGAAGCCACAATGTTGTGATCGCCGTGCTTCCCATGGGAGGATACGGGACAGCATCAGCAGCCAATGTTGCTACCGTCATGACCCAAAGTTTCCCGAATATTCGCATTGCACTCATGGTTGGGATCGGCGGCGGCGCGCCAAGCTTGAAGCATGATATCCGCCTTGGAGATATCGTCGTCGGTACTCCCGGCAACGGTGAGAGTGGTGTTCTACAATATGACTTTGGAAAGACAATTCAAGGCAAAGGCTTCCAGCCTACGGGGTTCATCAATCAAGCGCCTGTTGTGCTGCGCAATGTAGTAAATGGGCTCGCTGCGCAATACGACTTTAATGGCAATGGTATTCATGAAGCTGTTACCGAGCTCCTAAATGAGAAAACTCGGCTAAGGAGAGCATATGGGCGCCCGGACCTGACAACTGATCGACTATATAAAAGCGATATTATCCACCACAACAATCAGAATATTTCTTGCGCAATTAGCTGCGGTGATGATTCGTCTTCGTTGGTCATCCGAAGCGATCGTTCTCAAAGAGAGGATGAGCCAATAATTCATTACGGTCTGATCGCATCTGCCGATAAACTGATGGAGGACGCCAAGATTAGAGACCAGTTTGTGACACACAATGATGTGCTATGCTTTGAGACGGAAGCCGCTGGTCTGGTTAATCACTTCCCTTGTCTTGTCGTCCGGGGTATCTGCGATTATGCCGACTCACATAAGAGCAAAGAGTGGCAAGGCTATGCAGCGATGGTTGCCGCGGCCTACGCCAAGGCCATAATAAAACGCCTTGCGCCGAATCAGGTTGAGCAGGAAACAAAGATCACTGTCGTCCTAAAGGCCGGCGATCATCACCACCATGATAATAGCCGTCATGAACGCATGCATATCGAATTTGCGGGTTCCAATAGCGGTTTCCAGGTTGGTCAGAACAACGGTTCAATCACACATGGACAGTCCCAGCCGGTCTGGCGATGAGGTGCTTCTTAAAGGGGCTGTCGGCGAACTCCTGTTCCGTTCGAGGTTTCATATGAGTCTCTTTGGTCCAATTCGTACAAACAACAGCATTAATATATCTCTTGTTCTTATGTACTAAAGTGGGCAAAGTTCAACCATACAGCCGAACATGAGCTTCTCGGTCTCTAGGTTACGCGAAAGAATGGTATACAGAATGGCACGATCAAGCTAGTTAGCATTCAAAAACAAGTCCCTAAGGGCCGCTATATAATAGTATTGCGGAGCGTGGTGATAGACCGCGGGCTACATCCCGCGGTATCAGCGATCAGGGCTGTGATTAGTGTTAAGCAATTCGCCCTGCGCATGACGTAATTCACAAGCGGCCCGGCTAAGCAAAGTACTTTTTAAACGGAGGCCTCTCAACCAAAACGCATTAATTAAGTTAAATATAGCGATTATTACATGAATTAATCCTGTGGCCAATCTCCCTACACCCACTACACCTCGGCGGAGCCCTAGTACCCGGCTGATCTGGCTAAATAGGCAATTCGCCCCGCGCATGCAATACTACCTCAGTTGATTCAGCTGGCTAAGCTAGCTGTAGACCCTCTTCGACTGTTAGGCCCCTTCACAGGGTATATGCTTAATTGACCGATTGCGTTTTGGCGTTTTCCCCATTCAGTGCACGTAGATTCGCGTTTTCTTGCGCTATTAGTGCAGTGTTATGCAGCGACATGCAGTGGCATTTGAGATGACTGGGAGGAAACTGAGCGGCAGCTGGGAACGCGGCGTATGGGACTGATAGTCATTGCCACTGGAAGGTTCCGTTGTCAACTACTTGGATTAAACAGTTTCTAGCTACAGCCACGACTCAGCTATGCGTATGATGGTCAGCTTTGACACACCTCAAGTAGCCAGCAAAAAGCACAGTATATCATGACAAAGGGCCTCGGCGGAGGGATGTGGTGGGAGAGCAGCAGTGACAAAGTTGAATCTTTTAGCTTGATCATTAACGTATGTGCGATGCCGCTCACCAAAGCCTTGCTAGTATTAACGAGGCGGATAGAGGTCGTTACATCTTTTGGAGGCATCGACGCATTGGAAGAGGCCAGAACCAGCTTAATTACAACGCTTCAGGATGCCGGAACATTAATAATAGGCTTCTATAGGTGGCTCTTAGGTATCCGTCACCTTTTGAATTTCCTTTGCTGGTGGAACTTGAATGATCCTATCTTGCGGTGGTGCGGTCATTGACATTCGCAAGATGGCAAAGGTGATCCCTGAGGATCACTCATGGTTGCTCTGGGAGCACACGGAAATAGTGGATCGAAACAAATCACGTGTGAGTTCGATGACTGAGATTCTAGTAAAAAAATAATACGCTTGAAATGGCTTCAAGGATAGGCGTTTTCGGCGCCGAATTTACCCTTATCTAGCGTTGTGGTGTAGTCCGTAAATCACTGGTGCGGTAATAATGAAATGTTGGATATGAGACATTGAGGGAGCAGCTGGGCAGCTATGACAAGGGAAGAAACACAGGCCGAGCTTGTATAATAATCCGGTATTTGAAGATCCAAGGTCTCCTGTACTGTGGAAACCGGGGATGATGTGGAGTGTATGCTAACGTTGACTTAGACTTTTGGGCACTATGGGTCGAGAAGCAACGAAAGAGTGCAGGTGGTGACAGCGATTTCCGGAAACACTGTTGAAATGCTGGATTTCAAAACGTCCAACAATAGTTAGTTTTGATTAACTCGAATATCATTCATACCTAGTATGACCTGACAAATTTACAAGATGTTTGTTGAAAGGGAATATACTCTTCACAACAGCTTCATCCTAGCTTAGGGCGTCACAGAATTACCGAGAAGCCTTCCAATCTCTTCCGCGATAGCCAGAGTGCGCTCTTCGCTCAGTCTGCGTCCAATAACCTGCACCGCCACAGGGGCCCCATGATACGCGTCAGGGTCGTACTCAGCTTGCACACTGGCGTCCAATTCACTCAGCGGCTGGTAGTCTTCTTTCTTGGTATCCAGTTTCTTGTCTGCAAAGGTGACTGGGACGACAACGCTGGTAAAATCAAGCAAGTTGATCGCCGAGGCATAGCCATAGTACCGGAACTGGTTGTGACGGATGGCTGCGGTAGCTGTGATTGGAGCAATAATAGCGTCCACTTCCTTGCCTTGTTGCTCCTCGAGCTCCCGCCATTTCTCAAGGTATTCGCTTTGATAGTTCCATTTCTTGAGGTGGGTGTCCCACAGTTCGTTCATCCCGATCTGTTCTTTGTCTGGATTCAGGAGGTCCTTGATGTTGGGGATCGATGGCTCTCCAGAGGCATTGATGTCCTTGGACACGTCCTATATCACAATGTCAGGTCATTGTTCACGGGCGAAGGCGCTGATTCTTATGTTTTCTTACGATGTTGCCATCTGCGGCGTATATATCATTGATAAGCTCATGCGCAAAGTCGTGTTTGTATGGAGTCCAGGGAAGAAGTGTATGGCCATTTTGCTGCAAGGCTGACACGACCGTCTCGACACCTCGAAGAATGGGCGGATGAGGGAGAACCTTTCAGGGGAGATTATCAGCTAATTAATACATCTAATCACTGGGGTGGGACTTACCACGCCATCGGAGGAGTAAAAGCCGAGGGTCAAACCACCCGGAATTTTCGACTTGATAGATTCTTCCTCGGCAGATCTCCAAGGAAGAGGGATCACTTTGGGGTCATACTTCCACGGCTCCTCTGCCAGCACCGATGTAAGGAACAACCTGATATCTTCGATTATGAGTAATGTTGAACACTTTACTTGGCTTCGCTGTGCACTCACCTGCTGCCGAATGGGCAATTGGCCCAACCACACTATGCACAGTCTCTTGGCCCTCCATACTATTTGCCATTTTGGCGTAGGGCATACGACCATGACTCGGCCTAATTCCATAGAGAAAGTTGAAGGCTGAAGGGATTCGAATCGAGCCACCTTTGACGGAATGTGTCAGCTTTTCTGGTGTATCAGCAGTGATTACACGTACCAATGTCAGTTCCCACTCCAATTACACCTCCACGAATTCCAACCATGGCACCCTCGCCTCCCGAGCTCCCGCCGCACGACCAGTTCTTGTTTCGCGGGTTCAGGGTTCTTCCGATGACATTGTTCACAGTCTCGCAAACCATGAGTGTCTGCGGCACACTGGTCTTGGTGTAGAAAATGGCACCGGCCTTTCGGAGAAGAGTCACGAGAACCGACTCGGTCGTGTCGTATTTTCCAAGCCAGGAGACATACCCCATTGATGTTTCAAGACCCTAATCGTAAACGCATCAGCACAATACCTCAAAACAACTACTCCGAGCCTAATTCACCTTTACACGTAGTTGATCCTTAAGCGAGATTGGTAATCCATGGAGTGGTCCAACCGGCTTTTTGTGTGTCTCAAAGTATTCATCAAGTTCTTTGGCTTGGGCAATCGCCATTTCGGGAAAGAACTCGTGGCAACAGTTCAGCTGTTGTAAGATTAGGACACGAGGAGCTTATCGACTCTGAAGACAGTTTTCTCTCACCAGCTGATGTGCCAGTGCGGCTCTCTTACAAAAGGCGATTGTCACGTCGACTGCCTTGAGCTCGCCCTTCGCCAGCTGCTGAACTAAATCGGTCGCGCTGGATTCCGTGATCTTTAGCTCTTTATCGGAGAGCAAGCCCGACTTCGCCGGGTAATCAAAGGACGAATCGCCCGCGGGGAGGGATTGGATCCTCCATTCCTCGGGGATTGAGTTGTTGATGCGGGCTCGTTTGTCCGCAGCTAGCTCTTCCCATGTAGAAGCCATGCTGTTCCTCGATATATTATTTTCCTATGGTGGTAGGAGGATGTATCAGCAAAAGCGTGTTGAATGGCACTGGTAGATCCTCAAATACAGTCGGGCGAGAGGGGGTTCTTAAATCCGGGGATCAGCCCCGCTTTCTGCTTGTCCTATCTATGCTTGCAATATTTACCAAGGCTCAGTCTCATGTGTAGCACTTGGGATAATTACCTCGTAATGTCTTGTCGCATTCCTTATCCGAGCATTTTGGTAGGAGGATTCCCGTATCAGTGTTGGGGTCGAGGTGGGGTCGTTGGAGTAGAGTAGATTGTACCCTCTCTTGAGAAGCCGACTTCGGCAATTCTCTGGTCTAACTATCTTAAGCTACACAACTACCGATCAGATATTGACTCTTTCCTTTGGTCCGAAAAACCTACAGCCAAACCTAGGTACGGAGTTCACCCTCAACCCCAATCTGTCTTTCCCTTGGCCTGTTCTCATGGACTCAATTTCGGGTAGAAGTCACGAAGCTTTGCTGATCGTCATCACGTTACACTAGAGCGTTCCTCTGCACGTAAAGTACAAAAATGGTACCGATGCAATAGCTTATTGGCTTTTCCCGGTATGGAGTTTTAGAATCAATTATATTGTGTATGGCTAGATCGAATACCGAAGACATATAGTCTGGCCAAGCTAAGATCGGGTAACAAGCACACCCCGAAAGTCTTTATTGAAGAACTCTTCCGTTGCTCTCTTCGACTACCAAGTCAAACTCTGGCTGAAATTCGGTATAGAAGTTGTGCTGTACGTTATCAGCCCGAGGGTTCTTTAAAATGAGATAAAAACAATTTGAGACACTTACAGGGTTCTGCGCAAACTCGGCAGTATACTGGGCGACCTCATCATTGATGATATGCTTGGGAACACCATTCGCAGCGGCGGCCTCCGCTAGAAGCTGGGAGTGACAAGCGTTATCCAGCATGGAATAGAGAATGGCGGCTTCATCAACCGTTCGTCCGACAGTGAGAAGTCTAGAATATGGGAATAGTGAGACTCATAATCAACGAAAATCAACGCCAAGATTTCAGGAGCAACTCACCCGTGATTCTGCAAAATACATGCGATATTGTCCTTGCCAAGTGCCTTTGCAATTTGTTTTCCTTCCTCCTGGGAAAGTGCAACGCCGCCGTGGTCATTGTATACGCCCAGGTGGCCATAGAAGTTGCAGGCATCTGTTATTGACCAATTAATTTCCAATAGTGTCAAGGCTTTCTCATCGCAAGGGACAACAGACCCTGGGTTAACATTTCAATGGGTTTTCCAAAGGCACTCCATGTCTTGCCGTAAACGCCGTGAGTATGCGCCGCAGCGATAACATCCGGACGGGCTTTGTGGATTTCTGAGTGGATCATAAACCCAGCCTCATTGATGGGCAATTGAGCACCACCTTCAGTAACATATCCGTCACTATCCACAAGAACTAGGTCAGAGGCCTTGATAGTAGAAAAGTGCTTGGCAAAAGGGTTCATCCAGAAGTGATCCTTCAGAACGGGGTCTGAGCGACGTTAGCATTCGTTCCGAAGGAGCTAGTCTCCTGAGAACCTTCTCACATACCGCGCATCGAGATATGCCCAGAAACACCCTCGGCATAGCCCATCTTGCCGAAGTAACGGAAGGCAGCAGCCATGTGCTCCTTCATCCACTTCCGCTTCGCCAGCGGGTCCGAGAAGGTGGGAATACCGCGCAGCTTCAATGTGCCGTCACGATTACCGCGGGCAAGAGACTGAAACTTGGAGTCATTGGCCGCTGACTGGATCTGCTCCTCACCAGCCAAGAGGAATGATCGCTGCGTCTGTTGCGTGGTCACCGTAGATGTCGACATATTGGCGATGATGTCTTATCGGGAAGTGTCTTGCGTTGGCTGGATCAATGTCTAGTGGCTGGCAGCAACTCATAGACAGTTGCAGGAAGAAATCACCCACCTTATTGCCTCCTTGACAGTTGAAATCTTCGAGAAGGTGATGGCGGTGATTTAATCGAACGCTTATCTATGCGGGGCCCTCTCCCTAACCCCGCCTGCTTGTTATCGGAAGGCGGCCCTGTGGAGTGCACCGCGCGGCGGACTCTTTTCCGTTTCTGGGCATCGTCGGCGAAATCTACTTTCTATTATGTCGAATAGGAATCCGTGAATTATCATATGCGGTTATTTTTTGCCGCCACGTGGCCTCCCTTCTCTACGGCTCTATCGGGCCTTTATACATCTATTCCCTATATCTTGCGCTTATAGTTGCGCCCTTTTCTTGTCGCCTACATTACGGGAACACTCGTCAGCTTCCGTCACCCCTTTTCGAACCTGGACTGCGGCTGGGCTCTTGGGATCTGGATTATCTGGCCTTCACTCCCACACTCCCACCCCCAACCCACCAACCCGGCCCGACGGAGTTACCTTGAGAATTTCTAGATTCTTGACAGCGCATGTAGAATGAGGGATAAGACAACGAGCAGCCGAATCGGCAAAATACGCGAGAATCAATGTTCCTATGTCAAATTTAAGTTTGACTGTGATCACTCTAGCTTAAATGTGACATTGATAATAGGTATCATCTAAGTCTCAAGCACGTAGTATCATAACTAGGACACTACTTGCAATGTCCTTAAACTGATCGACTCTATCAGTCACCAGCCTGAAAACCATTCTACCTGAGTTATGTCAATATGTATTCCACTCAGAGCGCCCAGTTGCCTGATCCTCTGTGGCCTTACGTCGTCTAGCTTTCTATAGTTTCTCTCATCAAACATAGATGGATCCCTCGTAGATGGATCGTGACTGACTTGCCTGCTCATATCCATGATCCAGTAGCCTCAAATAGATGGGCATGGTCCTATTTCCATTGCTTCTGGCAGGGCAAAGAAATCGACATTGTGAGACATTCAATATTCTGTAGAAGGGCATCTTCCAACAAGTTTCCACACAGTCACCCAATGCGCAAAATCTCACCAGAAACAGGAGAGGAACTTCCAGCCTTTTTATCACATATCAAGCCCTCGAAGGTCCTAAAGCCACCCTTGAAGTACAGCAGTCGAGGTTGAGAGGGTCCGCTTGGGCAATATCGGATCCCGCAGGAATAGTTAGATCCGTCAGGATCCCTTGGCAGTAGCATAGGTTCGCAGCAATCGGATCCAAACCGATCGTATCTGTGACGAAAGTGTTTTTGAGATCATTGCGATAATGCAATTCCATTCAAGCTCTTTTAAAGATCCTTAGTGGCGAGAGTAGCTGTCCAAGATGAACTTCCCTTATAACGATTAGGAATGAGTATTGTAAGGTTTGAAGAGCTTGGTGGAAATTCCCCAGAAGGCCATGTACAAGTAACTGAGCTATCGACCACTGTTGAGGTTCGCTCAGCTGATGGAAGATCATAAGAAGGAAGTAGGTCCGCCATGTCTGTAGAGCTGGTGTTTTGCGCATATCTTACGGTCAGGGTAGGCGGCAGAGACTACATAAGAGGGACAATTGTGCCCATTGTGCAAGTGCGTAAGGCTTGGATCCATGGGTCGCCATATGGCAATTTGATTACCTGAGCACATTCAACTAGCGGACTACAAGCTTGTCAGTTTCATACCTCCAATTTCGAATAGAATGGTCGAACGTGTTATCAGCGAGCATAGCACTTTTGACCACATGGGTCAGGTCGGGTCTATGAAGAATTCTCTGCAGAAACTGACCTACGGAGGCAGGGTTTCGGATTCTCTCAACGGCCATTGAACATGAGAGTAGAGGAATGACTCAGCATGAGTATATGGAATTTCTGCCTACTGCCGTGATTTACGTAAAGTAGGAGTTTCATTCTTGTTCATGTATAGGTCCCGGGTATGGGTATCGCATTCTGTTAAAATATACTCCGTCATATGTATGGCGCTTTACAACTCGCCCTCTTACCTAATTGGGCAAATGAACACGGGGAGAGCTTGCCATGGGCCTACTCAGGGCCTATCAGTAGTATAACCCAGGGGTCGATCATAATAATCTTGCTCCAGCATGTCCATCTCACAGGCTCTTAAGCGAGCTGATGCGTGATCACTGACAGCGAAGGTTAAGACACCATCGTCAATACCCACCATATTTGCTATCTTCAAAGATAGTATCAATGCTTCACTACCAGGAGCGGTCTGAGATGTTTGCTAATGGATGATTGGCCCAGAGTGCGAGTGCATTGTTCAAGCAAGCGTGTGTGCTTGGGATTGGGAATGGATTACTACAAATTATATGAACATGCGATTTGGTGCTGGTGGCCACTCGATTCTGGAAAGTGAGCAACTCTTCTCACGTATAGCGTCATACCGTAATATATATTCATATTATCGTGCAGAAAAATAAAACCGAAACCGAAACGGCATAGACATGGACTCTCTTGATAATTGCCCACTAAGGTAAATTTGAAGCCTCAGGCCAGAGTCATTACACGTGACCAGCTTTATCGCGCCCTAGTGGGATAATCGCGGAGCTCGCGACAGTTGTCTTTGTCAATGAATCTCCTTGTACGCCCACGTTTGACTTGCAGCGGCTCACAGAAGCATGTGCATTGACTGAGAGTCGCTGAAAACGCCATTTTCGAGTCAGACGGAGTTTCCGCCATTGCCCCTGCCCTGCGCCTTTTGCGAAACACCGCTTCATATCGCTTAGATCAACTGAGTTTCCTATATCTTTGATAACCAGTTGGCCCTCTACTTCGTTCTCACCAAGGGATTGCTGCTTTCCATAATTGATTTTGTTTCTCCTAAGCAGCCCAGACACTGAAAGTGCCGGGGACGTTTCAATATGGCAGAAGGCGAGCCCTCCTACATCGACTATGAGGCGTTCCTAGATCCCGAGTTCTCTCCGGCTGGCTTTGCCAATACGCTCGTGCTGAGCACCAACAATGCTACAGACACGCCACTCGACCTCTCCACTCCCCTATCGCGAGTTCTCTTCGATCTACAGGAAATCGATACCCATATCCACGCCCTCACAACCAAGTCCGCACTGCCCCTATTATCACACACGCAGGGCCAGACCGAAGCGGCAGAACATATCTTGCAAGAGGCCGGCTCGCAAATTCATTCTGTGACCCAAGGGTACGAGCGATTGGAGAAGGAGGTGGTGCACAAGTGGAAGGCGGCAGACGAGGCGCGCATTGCCGCTGAGAACTCCCTCGCTACGGTCCGGCTGGCACGGGCTGTGGCGCGTTGCCTCACGTTAGGTCGGCAATTGGAGAGCCAGCTCGCGGATATCACTGGCAGGGGCACGGGGCAGACACCAACCACGGGGCCTGGCGGGGCCGCAGCCGGGCAAGAGGGATTTCGGGCAGTGGAACGAGCGGCCTATACGATCTTGAACCTGCGTCAAATGCTCTCGGCTGCGACAGAAGATGATGAGGGATATGGATTGGAGCGCGTGAGGATTATGCGGACGCTGCGCAATGAATTTGTGATCCCGGCAGAGAACATGGTCAAGGCACGGGCGCAGCAGACTATCAACCGGTTCTCATTGACGAGTCCCATGGCCCCATCCAATGGCCCGTCGGTGCCATCAAGCTACAAACAAGCTCGTGATGCACGGGTACGCCTGGGCACGGCTGCTGCCACTCTCTACCTCCTCTCCCCCATACCGAAGGGCGGCGTCACGGTCACCGACTACAAGCCCGAGCTTCTGCTCTCCACCCTGCAAGGCTACATGCATACCGCGATCATGACTTCCGTGAATAGCCTGGCAAAAGCACTATCCCAGCTCCCCACGATGGACCGCACACTCGGCGAGGTTTCTGCCCGATGTCAAGATATCGTCGCTCTGGAGTCCATCCTCCGGAACCTGCGGCCACCAACACACCCTCTCTTGGAATCGCCAAGCGCCGATCCACCCACGGCGGATTTGAAGATTACCGCAGGGCCCAACAAGACCAACCTCCTCCAGCCCCTTCTCCTTGCCCTTGACACCTCATCCCTACCTTCATACTATTGGCGCTCGCTTGCGTCAGCCCTCACGTCGCGCGTACAGGATATCGTTAGCCGGGGCGGCGTCTCTGCCCGTACATTGAGATCCAATCGCGATCGACTCAAGGCTGAGATCAGGGAGTGCGTGATGCGGGCCTCACAGGTGTCCGTAGCCAACCTCTTGGCCGAGAAAGGCCGGCCTGGCACCGATACTGTCAGTGCGGGCTGGGAGCGCGTGATGCGGGCCTCACAGGTGTCCGTAGCCAACCTCTTGGCCGAGAAAGGCCGGCCTGGCACCGATACTGTCAGTGCGGGCTGGGAGCGCGAAGCTGCCGTGATGGTGAGCTCGATTGTCGGGCCGCTGGGCCGGTGAAGCTCGATGACTTCTTGAAAGTCGATCATTGGAGTTTGATGACCGTGTCCTCAGATTGACATGTGATATACTGAATAGCATGTGATATACTCTCTGGGCGCGAAACAAACAGATATCACATGGAAGAACAACCACACGAAATACCAAATACAAATTACATTCTACCCTTCTACTGTACCCTATTGGTGCTGTGTCTAGCTTTATATCCCTATTTCTACCATATGACGGCATGAGTATCGACCCGAACCCCCCACCCTTTCCTCCTCCTGGCGGGAACCCCAAATCCACGGTCTCCATTCGAGTCTCCGCACCACGGACCCACGCCCTAGCATCCAAGAACTATGGGCAACACTTGCCCACGACCCAGGTACCAGGGCACAATACCAGGACCCCAGCAGCCTGGGACCACAACCCCTTGGGAGACCACAGCCAACCCCGACCCGGGGGCCAGAAACGGAGTGACACCGAGTTCGCCGGATGCGCGCAGCCAGACCAAAGAACCCGAACAACCACGGACCAGATCCGCCCAGGGCCCAACTACCGCCTCGCGGCGGTACCTGTCACCGGCAGGGACGGTGTACCAGGTACGGTATGAATAAAACCTCCGGACCCGGAGATTTACCGCGCTGGTGCAGGGGTCGGGCGCGCGTCAGATGACTCCTGCACGATATGCGTGAGTTGCGAAGGTGGTGGGGGCTGGGCTGGCTTGGTGGACTCGGGCTGCCTTGCCTGGCGGCGTACAGCGCTAGGCTCCCATGTAAAGGTGAGACGCGACAGGGGCGATGCACGCGGTCGGCCGCTGCTTGGGGGCCTGGTACGACCGTTCTAATCTCACATGGGGGTGGATGTATGTACGTCCCATTGAATATCGGACCGTTGACATCGTTAAGCGGGCCCGATTGCGATTGCGGATCCGGATCTGGATCTGGATCCATGTCATCCATGTCCAGCCTCGCCTGGAGTGAGCCTCAGCCCGGTCGGGGATGCACCGAATAGCCTCATATCGGACACATGTGCGCCTCTGCTTTTGACTTTGTGGACTCCGTATCGCCCGCCATCAAAACGCCCTTGACGGAATCAATGAGATTTGAACGAACCGGATTGATCTGTGATTGGACCCTGTGCTCGATTCAGTCTCGTGTTCTCTACCCACACATCGAGGAGTACATAAACCCGTCCCTGGGCCCGTTCACCCTGTTGCAATGGGCATACGTGGCCGAGGCCACCAGGCACGCCCTGCTTTTCCAGCGACACCCTCAGGTACATGGATCCTCCCAGCAGGCCGTGCAGAGCGCGGCGATCTTATTGGCCTCGTGGCGCAATCTCGACGCGACAGTCGGACCTGTCATCTGTGTGAGAGGAGCAGGGCGGGCTTGACCGCTCCAAAGGCAAACGGAGAGACACAACACGATGACAGAGGAGACGAGTTCACCATCGGGAGGGGCCTGCGTTTTGTGAACTCATGGCCGGGGAACGAGTGCTGGGAGGGCCATCCCACAGTCCGGCTGAGGGGTGAATTACATCTACGGAGTACTCTAATCTGAGTGCCATCCGGCCAGTCACCGTGCGTCTGGCTCGGTCGGCGAGTCGGCGAGTCGGCGAGTCGACGACGTCAGAGGGGCGCGATCCTCCGCCGATCGGAAGGGGACCTCGATTCAGGTTTTCGATAAGGCCCTGCAGGTACCTTGCACTACTTGGCCGGTCGGAGGGGATAGGGCGCCTAGTGCCCCCCCAAAGGCGCCGGCCGTGCGCCCCCAGAGCGACGGTGGCGTGCAGATGTACCGAGCGTGTACCTACAGGTACCCGGCCCTTACAGCCCGCCTTTGTGTATACTTCGACGATGGGCCAATCAGCGACTGTCACAAGGAGTACACGGGCGGTGTCTCTCCTTGCTCAACTCCGGGAGTGGTCCGTACTCTGCAGGGAGGAGGCGCGGGGGCAAGATGTGCCCCTCTTTTCTCTCTGATATTTCAGTTATCTTCTGGGGGTGGGCAGCAATCCAGAATGTAAAGAGGGGCAGGGGCCGATCAGCAGGCCGGAGATATCAGCCATCAAGTCAGGGCCGATGCCAGACATGCCGACCCGGCGGGGGTGTGTCGCCCAGCGTGGAGATCCCATCCCCGGGCACACCAATAACGATACGGTTGGTAGACTGCTCCATCCATCAGGAGCTCTGGTCGCTGGGGAGGCGAGGCGAACCGATCACTGGAATGAGGAGCAGTGCAGCACATCATCCATATCGGGCATGGCGTCACGGAGCTCACGGCTCGATTGATCGGTGCCTTGCCCCGGTTCTGCGGACACTTACAGAGGATGTGCCGGCTACGAAGTGCGAATTCAGTGGACTCGAGGTCTCGGCAGATCAGCAGACAGGAAATCAAACCGCAAGGCATGTCAACCGGCGGATTCGCGTAGGTTAAAGTACTCGCGTACCGTGGGCGATCCTACGCAATCATCGTCATGCGGGCCCGCACCTGGGTACCGCCCTCTTCCCCGCGGATCATCGATATCATCTCCTGTCCATCCTGCCCGTTTGCAGTCACAGACCTGAGCCGAGACTGAAGCGGGAGAGGGGCTGGATGGTGGTTGAAGAAAAGTATACGGAGGACAGGAAGTGGGGAGGGGCTACGGGGAAAGTTTACGATGCAAGACGCAGGCACGGAGATCGCTCAACGGGCGAGTCGGTGGGCGCCGGGCCCTGAAGGTTTCCGATAGCCTGGATGGGCGCGTGAAGGGGAGACCAGGAAAGTGTATACCCGTTCGAACTATGGTTTCTGGGGCTGAACGCGGCCGCTCTGGAAGAGACGCGGAGGGATCGGGGGAGGCTGGAACCTTGAGGCAGTCTGGTAGGAACGGTTGAGGAAGGATGGAAACGGATGCGCCATGTGTGGTGCATTGCTTTTTGGTACACCGTTTGGGCGGTACCGTACAGGCCCAGGCGAGGCAAAACAGGGCGGGGATACATGCCGATATGCGCCAGGCCCCTCTTATCGCCCCCGCATGGAGTATAGACTGCACCGGAGTATATGCGTTGGGTTCAGTACATACTGTACGTGGGGTCCATGCCAAATATCGTACCTTGCCCCCTCCTGCCGGAGAGGCTCGAGCCAACGCAACTGGCGTACAGGACCAAGCCCCTCTTCTCTCTGCGGATGGTACTGGCTGTGCTGTCAGTGCTCGACCAGGGGAACGGAGATTTTCCTCTTCGTGCCAGGGCGGACCATTCGGAATCGACCCCCTACCGCGTAACCAGGCCAAAGTCTGTCCAGCAAGCCGGGAGAGTATGACGGCGGCACTTGTTCGGAGGATGAGCTGACCTGTCTCCGCGGCAGAGGACATCTGCTACATCTGGTTCTCTGTTGTAGGAGACCCGCCCGACAAGTGATACATGATACATGATACATGATACATGATACTGTGATACAGGATGATACATCCAACCCTCCACGCTGTCCGCGCAAGGGGGTCTGTCGCATGGCAGGGGAAAAAAACCGATACATAGCAAGAAAACGGGGGCCATCCCGTGGGGAACGGCCAAAGGTCTCGACCGATCTTTCAAACCCGAGCCAAACGTCCCAAACCGCCCGGGTCTTGGCGGGGCCCTGGGCCCCAGTGGATTCCGGCGGGCTGGCCATCCAGGGTCTGCCGGTGGTGGTTAACGTCAAAGACTCGCAGCGCGTAGTGGTTCCCGCGAGCTCGGGCGGCGCTGGGCCCCTTCGTACCGTGGGAACGCGACGACCACCGGACCACCGGACCCTGGTGAGTGGATGTGCCGAGAGCGCTATGAATCATCCATCTGGTGCCTGGTGCCTTTGGACCTTGGGGGGGAAGTCGAGATCTGCCGGTCTGCCTGCTCCGGGCCTAGTGTTCCTGGAAGCTCGATGGACGAGGAGAGGCCAGAATAGCGTTGGAGGGAGGGGGGGGGGGGAGTTGAGCCGAGAAGTCTGCGGGTCCCTCGAACGACCACGCGGTTATAGTCGCAGAGTCGCATAGTTGCATAGTCTTGCTTAGTCGCATCGTCGTCGATCTGGCGTGGTGAAACGATGATTCGCATCGGTAGGCCCGGAAGGCGGTCCAGTCGCCTCGTCCCGGCTGGGTTCTGGGTCCCGTGCTGTGCGATCCCGCCCTGGGAGGTCCTGGGGCGTAAGCTGAAAGCGAAAGCTCCCATAGGTGTAGCGTGGTAGACGGTCGACGGTCGACGGTCGCCGGGAAGGTACTCGTGAGGTTCTTTTGCCCCTCGCTTCCGATAAGCCTCGTTCTCGTCGTCACCACTGTTCCTCGCAGAGCGTCTGCTGCCTCTTTTCTCTCTCTCTCGTCCCCTGGCTCCTTTCCTTTTCTCTTCTTTTCTTCTTTTCTCTTCCGTACCGTTTCCCGTTGCATACTCTCCCTCCCCCTGCACCCCGCCCCCAACACGCTTGCTATACTTCCTGATCCCGGTCTCCTCCCCTGGCCCTGGCTGGTCAGATCTGCCCTTCCCTTGGACTCTCTTCTCTCAATATCAGATCGGCGTCCCGCTCTCAGCCCCCCTGGGAACAACCTGAAACACTCTGCCACTGCTTAGGTTCCCCACCATTCAGCCCATCCCCTTCCTCATCCCTCCTCCGCGAATCCCACTGCGTCGCGTGGCGGTCTCCTACGCTCGTCAAGAGATGCTTGCCATCGGCTAACCACCCTTCTCTTTCCCTTCCCTCTCACATTTCCCCCTGCACAAAAAACACAACCTCCTTGCATCCGTCAGACGAAATCCGGTTGTGTATTCCATCTCCGCCCCCGCGCGCACCCCCCTCCTCCCCTCCTCTCTCTCTCTCTCTTTTTCGTCCTTTCTCTACTGCCCTCCCCCCTCGTGAGAGTGAGAGAGCCGAGGGTGCAAGCCAGAGATTCAGAGAGTAAGCGCTACTTTTCAAATCGTACGTGTCGAACATCTCTCGAATACCTGCCTCTGTGGATTTTGTGCTCCTCTCTCGTGTCTGTTCTTTTGTAGGCCCTGACTAAAAGTTTCTTGCGCAAATGTTTACAGTGAGCCTTGCCATCCGACTTCGCCTCTCGAGACCCTCCGAGCTCTCCGGCGTAGCGCGGCTTCTGCGACACCTCGACTTAAGAGGCCGAGCCGGATAGAAGTCGATCCCAGTGACGCGGATCGGGTTGCCGCGACCGAGTGTGGTTTTTGCCTCTGGCCGCTCGCTCGGAGCCGTCAACCGACCTCCACCCGCCTCACACTCAGATTCCGCCCATCATGGCCTCCTTCCTTCCGGTCAACAACTCGGCCACGACCGACAACCACACGATGGACGGTGCGACCACTCCCCGTGCGAATGGCAACGGGGTGCCACCTGCCTCGGACAGATCTTCCCCCGCGGAGCCACCCCCGGACGGCCCTGCGAAGTCGAGCCGAGGGAATGATGGCCCCGCGCGGCCATCACTATCGGGACACTCGAGGACGACCTCGGCCATGTCGGACGACACGATGGATATTGACTCGGAAGGGGATCGGGACGGGTCCGACCACGAGACGGAACCGGGCAGCGCGCCCCCGTCGAAGAAAAAGAAAGGCCAGCGGTTTTTCTGCACCGACTTTCCTCCTTGCAACCTCAGTTTCACTCGCAGCGAGCATCTGGCCCGACACATCCGAAAGCATACCGGTGAACGACCCTTCCAATGCCACTGCTCGCGACGCTTCTCTCGACTCGATAACCTGCGGCAACATGCGCAGACGGTGCATGTCAATGAGGAGATTCCCGGCGATTCGCTGGCGGCCACGGGCACTCGCTTCCAGCGCCAGGTGCGTACGGATCGCGTGCGCCCGCCTGGCCGGGCTCGAGCCGGGACGGGAGGCAGCCAGGGAGCCCACAGCCGAGGCCACAGCAGAAACTTGTCGACTTCGAGTATCACATCGACGACGTCCACCTTCAGTCAACCCCCGGAGCTGCGGCGACGACCCCCGCCATTGATTATGGCCAACGACCCCACTGGCCGGGCTCGATTAGGGCTAGATCCGATGGGAGAGCCCCCGAGTACGCCGCCCAGCCAGATTCGAGGAATTCCAGGCCCCCAAGCCGCAGGCTCGCCGTATACTCCCTCCAACGTCTTCTCGGCTGGTCCCGCGGCCAGCCCGCAGTACACATCGCCCATGTCAGCCGCTCCCCATGGCTTCTGGGAGGGCAAGACCGCCGCTCGTCGACTGTCGGTCCCCACCAGCAGCAATCCCTTTCTGGCCCAGCATGGAAACACATATCCTCCGCCGTATGGCTCGCCCGCCGCCCCTCCCTACCCCGGGGCCGCGGGTGTGTTTGCGAGCCCAACCAGCAGCAACTATCCTGCCTCGCGGGACGAGGGCGCCCTCAGCGCTGCCGAGGCGGACATGCGGAGGCGCACCTGGCATCCATCGACATATCCTGCATTTGGCCGGCCCTCGACCAGTGGCCTGAGCCATTACCATACCCCGGATACCGTCCAGACTCCTTCCTTTGGGGGAGGCAGCAACGCTGCGGAGCAACCGCCTCGGCTGCCTGGCATTGAGAGCTTCGACAAAGTGGTCTCCCGACCGCTGACTCCTCCCACCCGCAAACCGAGCCCCATGCAGATCGACAGCCACAGTCACCGCCGGCCTCCACCCCCCCCTAATCACAGCTTTGGATCGGGCTTCACCTACGGAGCACCGTCCGTGCGCCCTGCTCCTCCCATTTCAGGCCCCGGCCACCGCCGCGGCCATGTGTCGTGGGACATGTCTCTGCACCATAACCTCACGGGCCTTGATATTCGGGACCGACGACCGTCTCGGGACGCCAGCCAGTGGAGCCAGCAGACAATTGCCGAGCTCCAGAACGTCTCGTCCCGCCCCTCGTCCTCCTACCAGCCGACGTTCCCCCCGACTGCGGAACGGAGCCCGGAAATCCAGCGGGGTCACGCCCCGAGCCTGTCAACGAGTAGCCGCCCGGCGCACGCGTCTCCCGAGGATTCCAGCAGCAGCGAGGGGGTTCACACCCCATCCACCGCCTCGGTTGAGTACCACCCCGCCATTGTACACAGCAGCGGGTATATTGAATCGCACGAGCCGTCATTGCCATCCGACCATCCTCAACCGGTAGGGACTCTTCTTCGAATGGACGGCGCGCGCCCCGGTTACTAATGCCGTCATAGATCTGTGGTCGACAAGCCTCTCAGGCCGACGGCTACTCGGGTCATGCCGAGCAAGAGCCCCGGACCGATCTCTTTTCTGCCTCTTCTGCGCGGGATACCGGCATGGGCCGCCTCGAGGCTTTGGTTGCTGTCGCAACGAGCGAGAACAAAGGGGCAGCACGATTGTTCCTGTAAATTGTATTCGACACCTAGGGAGATCAAGATGTCTCGCCTATATACCGCCTTTTAAATGCGCCTTGTTTTCTTCTCTTCTTCCTCTTCTTCTCTTCTTCCTCTTCTTCTCTCTCTCTCTCTCTCTCTCTCTCTTTCCTTCTCCCTCGCGGGGGAGGGGCTCGTTTGGTTTGGTGAACCCAAAGTTCTCTACGTCCCCTCTACTCTACTCCACAGTCGTTCTCTGTCTTACTGCTCATCCATCATGGGAAAGCATCTCTTCTCACCATCCCCTTCCGATTCGTTTCCATCTACCTACGCCGGGAAAACGCGCCCGCCTTCTGTTGGAGAGACCCGCGCGCCCGTGACGAAGTAACGACGTTGATGACTTGATACATGAAACTGGAATTGTCTGTTCTTCTCTGTTCTGTTCTGTTCTGCTCTGCTTTCTGCGACTTTGGTTGGGAGTCTTGTGTCTGGATTTCCAGGGTTGCCGGTTTCTCTGCTGCATGTCCTGGCGTTTCGCGCAGGAGCGTATGGATGGCATCGTGTGCATGCGATACCCGCCTCGATCGATTCTCAATTGGTTTGGTGTCGTTCTTTTGACCCATCCACATTCCCCCCCTGCCCAACTTCTTTTTCCATCGTCCTCCTCCCCCTGCGCAGCCCGCTTCTCCCGGATCTGGTTTTGATGATTTTCTCTTTCGACTCTTTTGCGTGGTCGTCTCTACCGTTTCAGTTTTTGTCTTACTATACTCAACCTTTTGGTGGATTATGTCATGCCATGCTCATGTCGCCTACGGCCGTTACCAGGATTTTATGATGTTAGGGTTCAACCTCAATATGACTGCAAATGCCCATTCCAATTCGCGAGTCGTAGAAATACAAAAACTAAGAGAGCCCGTACTGCTGCGATGCATGGTAGAGCTGGAGCTCTCGGCATGACGTCTACCCCGCGAGAACGAGTATCCATCCACCCGTCCAGCTTTCTATACCGGAATTGCTTGATTTGCTTCCTGGCGTCGAGCAGGAACTACCGTGGCAGAACCCGGCGAGTATGGAGGCTGGGAGCTGGCGTTCCGTGGCTCGCTAGCAGCCGAAATCAGACACACAGTGCCCGGCCGCGATGACTAGCTGGTGACGTCGTCCGGGTGCATTAGACCAGACCTTTTGTAGCGTGGGGCGGGGGGCGTGGGGCGTGGGCCCGTCTAGCGCCGAGCTAATAATATACCGTAGTGGGAGGGATGGGGAATCAGACCGTGAAGGGAAAGAGACCAGTCTGCCCGAAGATACGGCGGACGGGGTTCATTTGACCCAGACAGCACAGTAGCATAGGAGCACAGGAGCACAGGAGCACAGGAGCATGGCGCGTCCACGCGTCTAGGAGCTTCCCCACGCGGTAGGGAACAGAATCGCTCCCAATGTAACCCGCAAAGCGAGGGTCTCGCCGCGCGCCGGGGCCAAGGCAAACCCGAGACAGACGTCATCGTCTGGTGACGGACTCTTTAAAACCCAGGGGAATCCTAACCCCTCCCCTCTTCATCCCCGCTACATCGCAGAACGCATAGCCGCATCCTCTGCAGAATCTGGATTCCGATCCTGAACCACCTACCCTGTTACCTGCCACCTCATCTGCACAGCAAGCACCTCGACCATGTCCAAGAGTCGAACGCCGCTCTACCTGGGTCTCGCCGCGGCCGGCGCAGGCGGGTACTACCTGTATCGCGCGGGCGGCGATGTGAAGGGGGCAAAGCAGGAGATGAAGAGTGTGTCGCTCTCCGACGTTTTGTATGTCGATAGAGTACGCTGATCAAGTGATCGATTCTAGTTGATGCCGACAAGGCGCGCGAGAAGCTTCCCCGTGGAAGTAATGCGGAGAGGATGGGCGAGAACGTTGGCAAGGAGGCCGGCGCGAATATCGATGAAGCTGTACTGCTCCCCTTCTCCCTCGGTCCACCGTCTTCATCCCATGGCTTCTCCTTTGTTCCGACTGGCCACCTGCTCCCTCTCCTTGCCCCTGTATAGTAGACCACCGTGCTAACCCATCTGCGATACACCAGGTCGACAACGCCCGCTCTAAGTCTAAGCTGGATGAGCGTATTCCTGCCATCGTGGACGGCGGGAAGAAGCAGTATGAAGATGGCAAGAAGCAGCTCGATGGCCTCCGCAAGGATGCCCGTGACCAGTTCAACTCCACCGTGAAAAAGGTGGACCAGACCGTGGAGGAGAAGGCGGCCGAGGCGAAGGGCACGGTCTCCGGGTGGTTTGGAGGCGGCAAAAAATAGAGGAGAGTGATGGAATCCTGGACTGAAGGATTTCAAAGATCAAACGTTACCATGATTCACAGTTCACAGTTCACAGTCAGGGGGATTGAGCTGGATGGTTCTACTTGGACGCCGCGGTTGGGGGATCGGCGAGTGTGTGCTGCTGTTGATCGACACGAGACTATTAATCCATTTGACGACACGTTTAGTCGATCCTAGGAGTCAATTATGAGACAATGAACTTTCTTCGATTGAAGAGAATGTGCCAATCTGCCTGTCTAGTTTGGGGGTTGGTTTGGGGAGGGAAGACTAGGGTGACCCAGAACGCGATCTTTTGGCGGGGTTCGTGAATATCAACGCCGTAGCCAGAATGAATGGGATCGTATCGGAAAGAGTCGAGGCGGGTCCAGACCAAATGCTCGGAGTAATTGCGTGTGTGGCCTGCCCACTCGGTCGCTGCTCGAGCAGTCCTGCAGCATTCCACATGCCGGGCGATTCCCGCGGTGACGAGAATGCTAACTCAACAGTGCCGGCACTGATTATCTCGCGGGTCGAATTTTGTTAAATTGTCAAGCTTCAAGACTTCCTTTGCAAGAACTGTACTTTGTACAAACCCTCTTTGCGTCGTGTGTGGTGCTACTCCAGCTCCGACGCGTGATTAAACCCGAAACGGACTAACGGCGACTCCACGCGCCTCGACGCGTCGCACGCCCTGTGCCCCGTGCTCCTCCCTCGGGTCAAGCGCTTCCCATCCACACTGCACCTTCCTCCCCGAGACACAATCACCACTTCCCCCTTTACCCCCAATTCTCTTTAATACTCGGTATCTCTTACCCTGATTATACTTTCAGTTCCATTTATCGGTCGCGACTCCCAATTCCCCCTGGTTCCCGCTCTCGCCGCAGAGAAAATTTGCAGCCGCGATGCCGTGCACCGCCAGGCCCAGCTGCCCGCTCCAGAACCAGCCCGCCATTCAGGGCTTTGGGCGGGCAACCAAGGCTGGTGTCTCGCCGTCACTGCCCGCGAAGAAGACGGCGTCCCTGCCGGTTTCTCCGTCGAAGAAGAGGAAGCTGCAGGAGCTCGAGAATGTGGATGGCAACAGCCGGCAATCGGTCGATGAGGAGCCCAATACGCCTTCCAAGACTCTCAAGCTCAGCCAGCTGTCCGTTTCCTCGCCGCGCAGTGGCCATTATGCTTCGCCGAAGCGGACTCCCAGCCGTCGGACTCGCGTGACCAGCATTTCCACAATCAACGAAGCCCCTGATACCCCTTCGAAACAGCGCACCCTCAACTTCGAGAAAATCATCCCAGAGCCGAAACTTGCACCGCGCGCCCCCTGTGTAAACGACTTCCTCAATCTTCACTCCGCCTTCGTTCAGGCCCTTTCCATCCACCTCGCACACAATGGGCAGATTGCCCCTGCGGACCTCCGCGAATTCCTCCCCAGTGTCACCCGAATTTGGAAGAAGCGCAAGGTGCAGCCCAAGGATGTCCAGCGTCTGTTGTGGGTTTGGGATCACAGCTTAATGACCAAGGATATTTCCTATCGCCTGGCAAATTACGGTCTGGGCAAGGTGTGCCTGGAGAGAGTCGTCCAGATGAATGAACAGCCCCCGGCTCTACAGGACGCATTCGAGCAGGCATTGGACCTGCTCTGGGAGCAGACGGAGAAGTCCCTGGAAGATGCCAAGGAGGAAGATCGCCCTGCCCTGTTTCTTGAGTCCCTGGGCCTCGCCCCTATCCACGAATCGCTCACTCCGTTCACGGCCTTTCAGAAGGGCCAGCAGCGCCTGCAAGATCTGAGAGGCGGTGTCATTCGCATGAAGACTGAGAAGCTGCGTTTGGAGATGGAGATGGGTGATTCGAAGCCCCTGGCCCCTGCGATCAACCGACGACAGAGCCTCCTGGAGCGCATCAAGAGCAAGGAGCTGCGCCAGTCCAAACTGCCTCCTCCGCCAACCAAGAAGGAGATGCTCCGTCGTTCTGCCTCGGAGCGGGTCGAGGAAGTTGCCAGTATCCTGGCTCTTCTGCGCCCTGCTGGCTACGTCGGAACGGGCATCAGGGCTATGTTCGCCAACCAGCGCAAGCCCTTCAAGCTCGACACGATGGTCCAGCATGTCCGTGATTCTGTTCGGATCCCCATTGCCCGGGATGAAGTCGAGGCGTGCCTTGAAATCCTGGCGGATACACGAGTAGCCGGTCACTGGGTTACCATGGTCACTGTGAAGGATATGCGCTCAGTGGTTCTCAAGTCCTGTAAGGATATTGCGGCCAAAGACATCGGAGCCAAGGTGGCTCTTTTGAAGGCCGAGTGGGAAAAGCCTGTCTCTTGTGTGCAGAGCTCTGTTTTGAAGATCTGAAGCATGAACGGAGGTCTGTTTTTGAACTTGTATACCTCGCATCCGCAGAGCCGGTGTTGCTCGCGATCCTGCATTGAAGCGTTGTGCTTGATACCCTGTACTTTTGCATGTCATGTCTGTTAGCCTATATCCTATTGTTTTACCTACTAGCCCAACAATAAATCTTGAATCACGACCATCCTCAAATTGCTCTTGCCCGTGTTCTGTAGTATGTGTTTATATACGCAGTACGCAATCCGTGGACCGTCATTGCCAGACGTCCGACAATTGGAGTAATCAATCGGCAGGGCCACTTAACGCGCGACGCGTCACACGTGACCGCCTTTCCCCATAACGCGTCTAGAGCTCATCCCAGTTGCAAAGACAGCCCCCAGCCCGGTGATTGTCTTGAACACAGCTGCAACAGGGTGCAGAACCGCCGTCAAGATGTCATCTCGACCAGATTTGAAGGTACCTTTCGCCGTCACAGTCCTCTCTGCCCCCCACCGGAAATAACTAACTCGTGTCCCTGAACCCGCTAGGTCGACGACGAAGTCGGCTTCATCCGCTTCTACCACTCGCTCCCCGAGTCCGACAACAATGAAACCGTCCGTGTCTTCGACCGAGGCGACTGGTACTCGTCGCATGGTGCAGATGCCGAGTTTATCGCCCGCACCGTGTACAAAACCACGTCTGTCCTCCGCAACCTGGGCCGCAGCGAGACCGGCGGCTTGCCCTCCGTCACCATGAGCGTGACGGTGTTCCGTAATTTCCTTCGCGAGGCGCTATTCCGCCTCAACAAGCGCATCGAGATTTGGGTATCAGGCGGTACGGGCAAGGGCAACTGGAAGCTGTCCAAGCAAGCCAGCCCGGGCAACTTGCAGGACGTGGAGGAGGAATTGGGCAGTGTGGGTGCGCTGTCGATGGACTCTGCGCCTATCATCCTGGCCGTGAAGATCTCTGCGCGCGCAGCGGAGGCACGAAACGTGGGCGTGTGCTTTGCGGACGCCAGCGTGCGCGAGCTCGGTGTGAGCGAATTCCTGGACAATGATGTCTACTCGAACTTCGAGTCCCTAATCATCCAGCTCGGTGTGAAGGAGTGTCTGGTGCAGATGGATTCCGCCCGGAAGGATGTTGAGCTCGGCAAGATCCGGGCTATTGCTGATAGCTGCGGTGTTGCCATCTCCGAGCGGCCGGCGGCGGACTATGGCGTGCGCGATATCGAGCAGGACCTTACGCGGTTGCTGCGCGATGAACGGTCGGCTGGTACTTTGCCCCAGACAGAGCTAAAACTCGCTATGGGCTCGGCGTCTGCGCTCATCAAGTATCTTGGTGTTATGACGGACCCGACCAACTTTGGCCAGTACCAGCTTTATCAGCACGACCTATCGCAGTATATGAAGCTGGATGCCTCTGCGCTCCGTGCCTTGAATCTTATGCCTGGTCCGCGGGATGGATCGAAGAGTATGAGTTTGTTTGGCCTGCTCAACCATTGCAAAACGCCCGTTGGCAGTCGGTTGTTGGCTCAGTGGCTCAAACAGCCGCTGATGGATCTTGCCGCCATTGAGCAGCGACAGCAGCTGGTGGAGGCATTTGTGGTCAATACAGAGCTGCGGCAGACCATGCAGGAAGAGCATCTGCGTTCCATTCCCGACCTCTACCGCCTTGCCAAACGTTTCCAACGCAAACAGGCTAATTTGGAGGATGTCGTCCGAGTGTATCAGGTGTCTATTCGGCTGCCTGGTTTTGTCAGTGCCTTGGAAGATGTGATGGATGAGCAATACCAGACACCTCTGGACAAAGAGTATACATCCAAACTCCGCAGCCACTCAGACAACCTGGCTAGGCTCGAGGAGATGGTGGAGACTACGGTTGACCTAGCTGCACTCGAAAACCACGAATTCATCATCAAGCCTGAGTTCGACGAAGGTCTCAGGGTTATTCGCAAAAAGCTGGACAAGCTCCGGTACGATATGGATATGGAGCACAGGCGGGTTGCGAAGGATTTGAACCAGGACATGGAGAAAAAGCTCTTCATGGAGAATCACCGTGTGCATGGCTGGTGCTTCCGTCTGACTCGCACGGAAGCGGGCTGCATTCGCAATAAGAAGGGATACCAGGAGTGCTCGACGCAGAAGAACGGTGTCTACTTCACCACCTCGACTATGCAATCTCTTCGTCGGGAGCACGACCAGTTGTCGTCCAACTATAACCGAACCCAGACCGGTCTCGTCACCGAGGTGGTTAATGTTGCTGCTTCCTACTGTCCTGTCTTGGAGCAGCTCGCTGGCGTGTTGGCTCACCTTGATGTCATCGTGAGCTTCGCACACGCGTCCGTCCACGCGCCCGCGGGATATGTTCGGCCCAAGATGCACCCCCGGGGGACAGGGAACACGGTCCTCAAGGAAGCCCGTCACCCATGCATGGAAATGCAAGACGACATCTCCTTCATCACCAACGACGTCTCTTTGATCCGCGACGAATCCTCCTTCCTCATCATTACCGGTCCCAATATGGGCGGCAAATCCACATACATCCGGCAAATCGGTGTCATCGCGCTCATGGCCCAGACAGGCTGCTTCGTACCCTGCACCGAAGCGGAATTGACAATCTTTGATTGCATTCTTGCGCGGGTTGGTGCCAGTGACTCGCAGCTGAAGGGTGTATCCACGTTCATGGCGGAGATGCTGGAGACGGCCAACATCCTCAAGTCTGCCACGGCGGAGTCTTTGATTATCATTGACGAGCTTGGTCGTGGAACGAGCACCTATGATGGCTTCGGCCTAGCCTGGGCTATTTCGGAGCATATCGTCACGGAGATTCGCTGTTTCGGTCTCTTCGCGACTCACTTCCACGAGTTGACCGTGCTGGCGGACCGATACCAGAAGGCCGTGAAGAACTTGCATGTCGTGGCCTTCATCGGCGATGGGACGGACGTCGACGCTAATGCCGATGCTGAGAAGAAGAAGCGGCAAGTCACCTTGCTTTACCGCGTGGAGCCTGGTATCTGCGATCAATCATTCGGTATTCATGTCGCCGAGCTCGTCCGTTTCCCCGACAAGGTCGTCAACATGGCTCGCCAAAAGGCTGAGGAATTGGAGGATTTCTCGACTGCCGAGACTGTGGACCAACAGCAATCGACGCCATCGGTGGACAAGTACTCCCAGGAGGAAGTGGAAGAGGGCAGCGCGCTCCTCAAGGATATGCTGGTGAAGTGGAAGGCCGAGATTGAAGGCAAAGAACTCTCGTCTGAACAGAAGCGCCAAATTATGCGTGATCTTGTCAAGGGAGATGAGAAATTGCAGGCGAACAGAGTGTTCCAGGGCATCAAGGCTCTCTAGCGGTAGTTCATTAGGGCGAGGTTTTGGTATGGCGCCTGGTGTCCTGGGTTGGGATAATCGGAAAAATGCAGTTAAGGAGCACCCTTGTACTATCGAATTTCGGGAAAGATCATTTCATTTTCAACTACCATGCGCCTAAATTTACGGAGTACAAGCAACCGGCGTAAATTGTCCTGACCAACACCCTGTAGATCCCAGGGACAGTCACGTGGGGCCAACCTTAACGGTCTAGACGCCAACGCGCCTCGGAGCCAGCAGAAGCAGCGGCTTGTCCCAAGCTTGTTTGTTGTCCTTCATTCGCTTGTCTATGATTCCCTCAAGAACCCCAATCACGTCAGTTCATCGCTGTTGACCTCCCTTCAATCTCTTTTCCTGGCAAAATCCTCCCTAGACCCTTGCCCTCCAGCTATGCGCGCAAACTAAAAGCGGGCCGCTTGAACCACCCTGATTCATGCACCCCTTTTCCATCCTCACCCTTGGGATCTTTGTCGCGGGCTACACTACCGCTCGGTGGGACCTTGTCACCCGCCTCTACGAGTTGGCCATTTTTGCGTGGGATCACGGTGTTGTGGTATGTTTTGTTGGTGGTGCTTCGGCAACGACACCCCTCTATTTCCCACTGGACCCCAGTGTGCGCCACCGTGAACTTGTTGCTGACGCTCGATTTGTTGGGGTTGGGTGTAGACGAGAACGCTCAAAGGATTCCTATTTCTCTCCATCTTTTTCTTCCTCCTGATCCTACCAATTAATCATCTGGCATCGAGAGAAGGCAGCCTGGTGAGCTTGACCCGAAAGACCTCCAGTGGTGGATAGCTATAGACGGGCATAGCAATGGGGTATCCAGTGCGAATATGCTAACATGTTCACTGTACAGCATCCGCGCCACGTGAATCTCGGTGTCTCCGCACGAGAACAGCTGCGCCGTCGAGGCTCGTTCTAAGGGTTCAGAGGAGGATGACAACATGCTCATGAGCGATGGGCTATTGCGAGTATTTTGGCCATATGATCTCCCGCGATCCTCTTCGCCGGGGGTGATTGTTGGATGGCGCAACTCAGAGCTAGATCTATTCGTGCTCACAGTGCTGGAAGATGTCGAGGTGAGTGATTTTCGGTCTGGAATTGTTCTGCGCTGCGCAACAGAACGCTGATCGCTCTTTTATTCTTTGGAATAGCCACGCAACGTCGACAATGCGCTTCGCGCCGGAATCCTATTTCGAAATAGCCCACACCCGATTGTTCGCATCTTCACCCTCTGCGGCCGATCTCAGATGCATGTGCTTGGTTCGATGAATCCGCGATCACCCCCCACCTCTTTCAGTCCCTCCCATCTCTACGTAAACATGCATTCAGCATCAAGGACTCCACAGATATATTGCCCCCGGGGTCGAACTTGTCCGTCCAGGTCATTATGTTTGACCGTCCGCATCCGACGCGCATGGAGTACATGTCTTTGGATCCCATCTCGCTAGCTTTGGGTGACAAGGTGGTGGCATCAGAGAAACCGAGGCCGGTATCAAACAAGACTGAATCGGAAGAGGAGAAGGCTAAATTGCGGGCTCGACTTGTTGTTGAGAAACTCAAACTTCATACAGTTGTCAAACACGTTCCCTCGCAGAAGGAACAGGCTCTCCCAGTAATCGTCAACCAAGTCAATTGCGCCTATGAAATGGCACAGCTGATGCACAAGAACACGCACCTCATTGGGATTCGTGCGAAGAGAAGTATGAGCGTCGGGGAACGCGTGGTGGAATCTGCTACGACCCTGTGGGGGTTTATCGTCCTTTGCATAGCCCATGTGTTCTGGCAATGGCTCTGGCCTGTCATTACTCGGGTCTTTGTCATAGGACTTGTGGGCCACCGATCCATCGCTGAGGTTGTCTTGCAGGTTCTTGAATGGCGAGCTCGACCAGATGCTGCTGCTCTCAAGGACATCTCTGCAACTGCCCAGCAAGTCGATATACGGCTGCAGCAGTTTTGCTACTGGCCTATTCAGTATGTCAAGCTGCGCCAACGAAAGGACAACTGGGAAAGTGTGACAACCAGCCACCCGGATTACATTCGATTTTATAACAGCCTGTGGCTTGTGGCCAACGATGTAATCATCGGGATTGCCCTTGGATCATATGTGATTGATAATGCAAACTGGGTAGCCTCCCAGATCAACACCGTGCTGACGGGCTGGACCGTGGAAGGACTGCAACGCACCATCTCCTGGTTGATGGATTGGCCAGCTGGCTTGAAGCTCAACAACGAGCTTGCAGCATTCCTCGGTGACCTGTTCCTCTGGGTCATCGAGAATTGGGCTGCATGCATTGCCAATCTACAACCCTACCTCCCGCATATCATCTACATTGTGGGTTGTTCCAGCTTCGCCGGCGCCAGCATGCCAATCGCCCTGTTCTCCGACCTTCTTTCGATTCTCACCGTCCACATTTACTCCTTTTATATCGCATCCGCCAGAATCTTCAACTGGCAGCTCACCATCATCATCTCTCTCTTCCATCTTTTCCGCGGGAAAAAGCGGAATGTCCTGCGTAACCGGATAGATTCATGCGATTACGACCTCGACCAGCTCTTGCTTGGCACCATCCTATTTACCGTCCTCTTCTTCCTTTTACCTACTGTTATTGTCTTTTACTTGACCTTCGCATCGGCTCGGATGTTGATCATTTCAATGAAGGCCGGTTTCGACCTTTGTCTAGCCTTCTTAAACCATTTCCCGCTTTTCGCATTGATGCTTCGTGTCAAAGACTCGCGGCGACTGCCTGGTGGCATTCGATTCGAACTCCGGGATGGATTGTCCAAGAACTCCACCGATGGGGACTCGTCCGCTGTTTCCTATATTCACCTCGAGGTTTGCCTGAACTCGATCCCTTTCGTTATCACCCACACTAACGTCCTGTGCTTAGTCCATTCCACTTCCTCTTCGCGCAATGTTCGACCAGTACTTCCAACTGGGTCACCGACTCCGTGCGCATTACCTTGCCCCACGAGTCATCTTTTGTCTTGTCACAGGCCGCTTCGTCCCACCCATTCATCGTCGCAATTTGTACAGCATGCAATATAGCATGCTGCCTGCGCGGCGTGCAGGCATGTTCGAAGTGTGGTCGATGTTGACTCAGCCCAAGAAAGGTATGAGCGGAAGCGGAGGTTCCGGCTCTATAGGAGGAATCGCTGCCTTGGGCAATCCGATTGCCAAAGTCCCACCGAATTTTGGTCAAGGTGATATTCGTCGACGGGGCCACCGGTGATGCTGAGTCTATGCAATAATACCCTAGTGTATAGATAGCGTCCTGCGCTGAATTATCCTTCTAATAAATATTTGGCTTTGGAGGCGAATTATGTGTTCAACAGTCCTGTGACAGTATGTTTAGTTTAGAACAAGCGACCACCCATGCAAGGGCATGGACAACCCTAAGTACATCCATCTCAAGCAGACCGGGCTACTGATGTAACCACGGACTGGATAAAGCCCAGAACAGAATCCGAGACCCAAGCTGTTCCTCCGCAAACGAAATAAACTCTTCCTTGGTAAAAGGCTTGCTTGTATTCGGATTGATTGCCGCCAAATCAGGCTCTTGCACAGCAACCACGTTGATAGGGACCTTGTTCCGATACTCCGACATATATGGATAGGCGTTATTCTCCATGGTCTGCTTGAAGGGAATATTGTCCGGTCCACCTACACCGACGCCATTTTCGGCGAAAAACTGGAATGAGTCGGACAAGTAATTGTTCTCGTTCGCCCAGCCGCACGGCCAAAAGTTAACATATTGCACGGCGTAGGAGCGGTTAAAGACGCTAGCGGCGTAGCGGGCATTGTCCAGAGTGCCCTCGAAGTAGTCCTGGCAGGTATAGCCAGTGGTATTGTTATTGGACTGGACCTCGATGGCTGTTTCGGGGAGATTAAAGCCGTAAACCTGGCCATCGAACCTGGCAGCAAGAGCCTTCAGCAGGCGCTGGAACCTTTCGCGCACATGAGGGTTCCATTGAGCAGTGGCCCAGCCACCAGCTATGAAGTTGTTGTCGCAATCATCGCCGTCGCATTGGGGTACGCTGCCGTTGTTGTATATTGGGCTGTGGAGGTATTTCGGGACAGGGTTACTGTCAATGCTGAAAGTGCGGTCTTGAATTTGTACCCAGAGACTTTTGCCCTTGGTTTGGGTGTGGTTCAGGTCATTGTCGATGGCAGAGAAGTCGTACTGGTCCTTTCGGGGCTCGAGAGATTTCCAGGTGTACAGGCTTTGGATGCCATGGATTTCGGGGCGCTCTAAGAGGGAGAGTGCTTCATCGTCGATGTCACTGGTATACAGCCACTGAGCCAGGGAGGAAGTGGATGGCTCTTTGAGACTGACAGGAGTAGTAACTGCCAGCAGGCTGCTGCTGAGCAGGTAAAGTCCCAAAGTCAGCCTCATCTTGGCCGGTATAGCTTGGAAAGAATGTGCTGAGTTGAGAAGACTGCGCTATGCGCAAACAGCATGACACATAGCCTTCATTACCTAAACCCTTTCTCATTACAGTTTGCATAATCAACCGCGGCAAGAGGTTCTATGCTTGGCTTTGTTCACCGAGCCACGCGGGTCGCAACCAGACTGAGTAACTTGGATCCACCTTGCTCGGCTCAGACGTGCCCTGTTGTCGGTCCAAGGTTCACTAGCATCGATTACCCAATCCGATTGAGAGCGTTCTGAGACCTGTGAACTTAGTTAAACCTGCATTCAGAGATTTTGAATTTCTCTTAGCTAAATGAGCGGAACTGGTTCGTCTCCACGTACCCTTCTTGGGTCTCGGTCTTCAATTTTGCGGAAAGAGAGAATTGGAGAACCTGAGAAACGCCAGTGTTTCACGTTTGACGGCCGACGTTGCCGATACTGCGCTGCGGCAATGTCTCTCCGCTGGCTACTGTGTTGTGGAATGGTCTCGCAAGGATTTCTATTCTTGAAGGTTTTTTCTGTGTGTGGATCGTCGGAAACTCGTGCTTTTTTCCCGTAAGGTAGCAGCCCATCAATCTAATTATCCCCAATCTTGTCAATCCAAAAATAGTTACGGGACACTCTTTAGGCTGGATGTGATATGGCGCTTTTATATATCAATGATCTTGAAGCCCGTTATTTGTCACGAGTGGTTCAGGCGGGCCGGGTACGCACTATATAGACTGAAGGCCTCCAGACTTCAGCTAAATATCCCCCTGTTTATTTTCTCTGAACTTGTTTTGCCTTAAGATTTTTCGATAAAAATATTGACTGTATTGTTGGGTATTTTCCATGCATTTGGTCTTTATGTTATGCAGAGAAGAGAGATCGCGCTTGAATGTATATTACATGCACCCATTGCCATTTGCGCCTATACTTAACACACGCGTCCTTGCTGCCACAAAAAAACGAAGAAAATAACAAAGGGAATTCACAGAGTAGAGAATATTATGATGAGTCATGCCTCATGACTTCTTAAGAAACTCGGAATCGGTCTCACTGCTGCTCTTTCGAGCGTCATCCAGCATCGTGTCAATGCCCTTCTCCTTAAGAGATTTCTGATCGCCACGAGAAATCGTCAGAAACGGGTATTCAGGTTAGCTTTTAGGGCATGACGCACATTCAGGCAGGTCTTGTACTTCTTGAATAGCTCCTCACAGTCATTCGATGAAGTGTTGCCACGGAGATATTCTGTCTCGCTGTCAGCTACATGTGCCGTTGGCAGGCATGGATAATCAAGACATACTCTCGCTATACCACTTCAGAAAGCAAGTGTCATATTTTCTGGGCAGCTTCATCTTAGTCGCTAAAGTTTCCTGACTATGCAGAATGTAGAAGCCGAAAGAGCGACCTGGAACTCACTCTTTGATGTCATTGCATTCGGGGGCGATCGAGGCGGCCATTTTGATGCACGGTGACCTTGTGTCACGGTGCAACTACTGGTGGCCTCGAATGATCCGGCTCTTGAAGGCAAACTGTTGCTAAGCCGGAATGTTGAAGTGCTGGACGGTCCGCTGGAGAAGAAAGTCGCCGCGGAGGACGAGAGGTTGGCCAATAAAACACCGGCAACCGCTCACCCCCTTTCAGCAGGCGGTCAACGCGCAACTCGCCCTGATTTCAACTTTTTTCGGAGCTGCAGATCTCTTCACTCGGACTCTTTCATTCGGCATCTACAACGGCTTCGAGCTCTGCCCGCCATGGATTCCACAGAGCTCGCTCCGTTCCAGGACAAATTATCGTCTGCCCTGGTGCAGGTGACCCGTACGGTTGGTCAGCTCTCCTCGGAGGACTTGAACTTCCACCGCACTTCGAGCGCGGACTTCGCCGAGTCGCTTGACCAGCAGAGCGAGCGAATTCTCGCGTTGACATCTGCCGTGCTCAAGGCTGCCACCGTTGGAACCGATGTTGATGCACCAGCCCTTGACACCGAAGAATCGCTTGAGGATAATTGGCGTGGGGTGGTAGACGTGATCGACTCGCTTCTAGAGAAAGCCGATGCTTGTCTAGACGAGTTCACGGGTGTGATCAAGAAATTGAGCCCGTCACAAGAAGAGCAAGCCCCGGTGGTAAAAAAGGCGCCCTATTTTCCAACTATCTACGACTACGGACCATCCAAAATCCCGAAGCCGCAATTATTGTTCGATCACAAACCCGATAATGCCGATTTTGGTCCCTTCCACCCTCTTCTCAAAACGAAACCGCACGCAACTGTGGCGCTGGAGAAGTCTCTGGAGCAACAGCAGCTCAATGGTGCAGCCGCACACCCTCATCCTTACGAAACCGAGATTCGCAATGCGCAGTACCCGCAGTCGGTGTACCAGACATGCCCTCCAATCAACTTCCTGCCTTTCGAGGACACCACTGCTACATTCGTCGATACTATGGATGGAGTCAAGGAAATGCTTGAAGAGCTGAAGCAGGCAAAGGAAATTGCGATTGATTTGGAACACCATGATGTGCACTCCTACCATGGCCTTGTGTCCTTGATGCAAATAAGCACACGAAATAAGGACTGGGTGGTTGATACCCTAAAGCCGTGGAGAGAAGAGCTCCAGATCCTCAACGAGGTTTTTGCGGACCCAAAGATCTTGAAAGTCCTGCACGGATCAACTATGGATATCATCTGGCTGCAGCGTGACCTGGGCTTGTATGTGATTGGCATGTTCGACACATTCCACGCCGCCTCTGCATTAGGATATCCCAAGAAGAGTCTGAAATATCTTCTGAAGAAGTTTGTGGATTTCGAAGCCGACAAGCGGTATCAAATGGCCGATTGGCGTGTCCGTCCACTTCCATCTGCCATGTTTGACTACGCACGATCCGATACCCACTACCTTCTCTATGTTTATGATTGTCTGAGGAATGAATTAATCGAGGCATCGACGCCGGAGGAAAGCCTCATTGATTACGTGCAGGAGCGCTCGAAGAACGAGGCGCTGCAAAGATACGAACGTCCGGTCTACGATGCGGAGAAGGGACAGGGCCCAGGCGGCTGGTACGATTTGCTTTCCAGGAATGCGGGAATGCTCTCCAAAGAGCAGTTTGCCGTTTTCAAAGCCGTCCACCAGTGGCGTGATGAAGTGGCTCGAGCCGAGGATGAGGGCTGGCAGTGTGTGTTCCCCAAACATGTGCTCTTCAAGCTTGCTCAGGCCATGCCTCTCGACATGGGTACCTTACTGCGGACCCTTTCGCCTATGACTCCTCTTACAAAGGATCGAGCTGCTGACTTACTTGCCATCATTAAGGAGGCGAAGATTGCGGGTGCCACAGGCCCGGAATGGCGCGATTTCGCACCACCACCCAAAGCACCTGCAAACATGGCTGAGCCTGATATGGATCATGTTGATTTCCCTATTGCTGAGCGTTACGAGACATCTCAGTTCTGGGGCGATGTTTTAGAAGCGCAGGAGCTTTCTGCTCCGGTCTCATACTCCACTGCCGCATCACTCGAAGCTCTACGACTTTCTCTTCCCTTACCCCCAATGCCGACGACTGTCTCCCAGGCTCGTGAGAAGCTGGGTGTTTCCGCGAACACAGAAACCACTTCGGCTCCCAAGGCAGCTCCTGTACCCGCTTCGGCCCCTGAAGAGCCAAAGTATTTCACTGTGAAAGATCTTGGTGGTCCACGCAAGCGAAAGGTCGCTGCAGCTGTCACTCCAGATCAGGAGGTGTCCACGCCCGATAGCTTGGTTGAGTCAATCAACGAGCCAGATTCGACCGAGAAACAACGCAAGAAGTCCCGGAAGGAGAAGAAGGCCAAGAAGGCGACTCAGTCAGGCTCCCAATCTGAGGCTGACTCAACCCCATTCGACTATGGTGCCGCAGAATCAATCCTCAATGTACCTGTCGCATCTGCGATGAGACCCCAACCCAAGAGGACATTCAACCCTTACGCGAAGGCGTTGGAAGCCCCTTCGGGTGCGCGCAAACAAAAGCGGGACGATGCTGGAAAGTCTATGACATTCCGCAAGTAGATGCCCGAGGCTTTAGAGCCTTAGTCTTTCAAAAAGCATCTATGGGGTTGGGGGATTTTTTCTGTATTTGATTTTCTCAGCATAGCGATACCCTTGTGTCAATGGGAAACCCTGGGATTCTTGTACGTATAGAGATCAGGTTCCCTTGAAAATGAAACATTCAAGTTGAACCAACTACTTGCTATCAACACCAGTAGATGTGAAATAAGCCAAACAAAGCGGGAGACGAGATAGACATGCTACCTTACCCTTAAGGATTCTGGTAGGTCTGATATTTAGGCAAGAAGTCATGGCTTTATCTTCGTCATGGTAAATTGTGCTGCAAAGGACGGCTTCAACATTCTCATACTGGATAACCAGGCCATAAAAACGCTGACAATATGAAAAATCGAAGGCACTTGATGTCAATTCCTTTGCAAACTTGACTGAGTAAGCGGTCTTCTAGGTAAAGGCGTATTGACCGTTATAGCATATATTTACGTCTCTTCGTCAGAAAAAAAACCCCACAATCTTAGCTAGCCAGACGCTGTCGAATCCAAATTGATTTGAATACTGCGTTTCTGCCATTTTATGCAAAGTAAATTCACCTCAGCTAATAACACGGGTTTTGATACAAACTAACGGACTCCATGTTTATGAGGCTAGATCGCGTTAGCGCAAGCGGGAACTTATGTCGAGGGTTGGGTGAAGGAAGTGGCAGTCCAAAGGGGATATGAATATGTCCCTTCATAAGCTGGCCATCTTTGATCCAACGCCCTCTCTGCTCATACACGAATTTCTTTACAAAGCTTCTTTCCGTTTGAAGACGGGCTTCACTTATCAGATCCAATTTCACGTTGTAGCAAACAAACTCAATTTCACTGTGCAACCTTGCTCAAAACAATAAATAAAAAATAAAAGCAACAATAATTTGTATTTAGTAGCAGAAGCGATTCCATATTCGTGATCCCAGTCCACAATATTCAGACGTTGAGCACAACCCTACCTCCTCTTTCGTCTGTTGGCCGACTTGGAAGGCGTGAGGTGAAGATTCTCGACATCCGAACATATCTCATCTGGTTTTACGACCTCTTTAACCTCCGAATACTTCTTGGTTGAGGTGGGAGCCTCAAAGTCCAAAGGCCGCAGAGGCGCGGTGTAGAACTCCTGGCTTTCTCCTTTCTTCGTTGAATTCGGGCCTCCAGGGCTCCCACGCTTGGGTCGCTCGCAGCCGAGGAATTGTTTTAAGGCAGGACGAGGGAGCCCCGACTGAGCTTCAGTCAGAAGTAAGCCTGACGTGTCATACGCTGGAAGCTTGATGAAGGCAACCCATTTCTTCAAGCTCCTTATTAGGGTTTTCTGGTCAATGCGAAGCAGCTCTCTGTGAGAGTAGTCGCACTTCTGACAGCGAACCTCAAGCTGATGATGATTGTTGGAGAATTCTGCTAGCAGTAGTTGCTCCACGCGATAAGCATACTGGGTGTACTCTGTCGCGATGGGTTTGGTTACGCCGTAACAGTCGTTGTGTTTGTCGAGCCGACCGAGCTTGGGATGTTCCAAGGTATATCCGATTTTGAACATTCCAGAAAGGCCCGGAGGGGATATAACATAGATATACCCGGATTTCTGACTCCTCGGGCCATCAAGAGGTTGCTTCAAAAGCCAGGTGACGTTCTTAGCCACTGCCTCGTCTTCCATGGTCATTGCACGGCGTAAAGTCTTGATTGGCAATGATTGATTCGAAAGCACCGAAACCCCTTCTTCCTCGAATGGATTCTCTTCTTCATCCGGCTTTATTCCCGTAGAATTCCCCCGTACATCGAGTTCCTTCCGCCACTGTTCTATGGCCTGGGACTCGTGCTTCTTGTGGAAATGACAAATATAGATGCTGGCGAGATTCTGCAAGATTTTGAACTGCGGAGATTCCGGGGCGCATCCGCCAGAAGCGCCAGTGAAGATCTCGAAGTGACTCGCAAACTGTAATCCGGCAAGAATGAGATTATCCCTGGCTATCCGACCCTTGCATCGGCTTTGATCATCTTTCCTGTATGCGCACTCAATAGAAGCAGGGGCGCCATGGTCCCAGTCCACCAACTCCGCCAGAGAGAAAAAGGTTGTTACTAGGGATTCCATGCTCACGAAACGATGTTTCGCCTGGATGGGGCTCTTCTTTTGGGTTCGGACCCTGATTAAAGCAATGAAAAGGGAAGTCTCTCAAGAGGATGAAAAGCCAGTAAAAGTCTCTCAGGTAGTTGAAATTGAGACAACTGTTCAGCTTCCTGCCACAGTGATTTGATTTTAAACCGAAGCCCCCAGCCCTCAGCCCCAAGCTCCTGCCCTTCTGAGGGCTATGTGCTCAATAGACAGCGGCCCCTTATCAGGTTACTCCGCCTCGTGCACGGTATATTGAAGAAACTGGGTCTAGCATGTCCGTGTGAACGACTGCGCACGTTTAGGACAGGGAATATCAAGCTATGCTTTGAATAGTATTATCCCCTTGTGGCAGGTGGGGCTAGGAACGGTGGGGATTGCGATATCGCGAGATCTCTGGTTCGTGGATCAAAACCTCGCTAAGTTGGCGCTTGTACCTTAAGGGGGATGATAGGGGAAGGTGCATGCATTGCTTTCGCCCTTAGACATCGGTTCTCAGCCGCTATAGCAAAGGTACGTTTCACGTATTTTGGGGGCCAAGCCGGGCTGAAAAGCTCCATTGCCCCGGCGTCTGCGTAGCGGGTAAAATGGAGCATGAGCTGAAAGCCATTCTATATTCGGCAAATATTATCTCGTTACGATCATGCTCGGGGTTGCCCGGTATTGTAAAAGTAACATAGCTTTACTTTAACTCTTTCATGATGCTGTATGCCCTGCTAGGTACGTGATAAGAGTATCAAAGTTTTCAGGGGCTTCGGGATCAATCTGGTCATTAAGTTACACGCCTTTCAGGCTTTGGACTCTAGTCCCTGGACACCGTGGTGTCTTCTTGGAGATTGCGGCCTCCAGGTAGCTGGGTCTCACCTGAACCGTTGTACGGGCAGCTTGCGTAGTTCGAAAAGCCATTTTAGACTGTCCTCGCTAGTAGACCAATCCGCAAATATAAAGTGGATCTTTCTCAAGGAGATTGCTGCCATATTTCGGTGCCATGAGGATCACTGCCACCTCGAGCTATCAGAGCAACTTCGTAGCTTTTTCTACAAATAGTGATTCTTGACCAGTCTCTGTATATTCGACCCATCTTTCCGTCCCTCCCGAAAGAGGGATGTCAGCCTCAACGCTGTGAAAAAGCTAAATGCGGAAGTCTAAGGCGAGACCAATGCGCTTCGAAATATTAAGTAATATAAAGAACAATTGCTACCTTATGACTTCTGTTTTCACATATTTTCTCTCTAACCTTGTCATCTCTAAACATTGCATGTTGTTGGAGGTCGACTTCTTGGCGTTTGTCGGATCAATTGGATGTTGCTGTCTTTGTGAGTTTGATAGCTGAATTGGTGAAGATATTCCTAACATCTAGGCCTGAACACGAATAAGGATGCTTATTCCTATTCGTAAATCTTCTTCAACACATTATTCGGATTCGACTTGCTAGTTGGGTAACTTGAATCATATTCGATCGTAAATCTCGCCAAGACTGCTGTTGGGTGCAGAATAGGGGGCAGCACAGGGCCGCGGGCGGTCAAGCGGCGGCTGGCCGTCCAAAGTTACGGGTAGAAAGGCGGCCGTTTCTGGCGCCAGAAGGTGTTATTTTTGGCGTTGAATTCACAGGTCCCTATATTCTATACGTACGGAGTAATTTTTCAATGCTTTGCTTTACTGAAGATGGGATGGGTGGCGATTGAAACTACCTATCGGGGAGCGATCGAGTGTGCTGAATGAATTGATTCCCCACAAGGGATCAGGAAGTGCTATCACGCAGCTTATCTGATTATATGAGCGTTAAATAATTCATTGCCACAGACTTTCCCTTCGAATATACTTCTCTACTTGAGCCTAACGATCCTCAACTAAACGCCCTACCTGACGAATCGGAAGCCGCTAGTTTTCACGTGATGTCCATAGTATCGAGCCAATGATAGAACCCGTTGATCGCGCGGTGGACCTGACTCATCGCCGGCGAGGGGCAGAAATTCCCCGCCAAAGAATTGTAGATTGTCATTGCAAGCAGCCTCCCACAGTGCAGAGTACGGGTCCAATTCTCTTCTTCTTAAGATCAAGGTGACTGACTATTTTTATTTAGCCACCTGTGAATCTCTCACCATGGCGGACGAACCAGGACAACCACCGGCGCTCACCACGCTGAGTCTCGCCGAAAAGGCTCCCGCGTCAAAGGCCGTCGGCCAGGTCATCACCCCTTTTGATGTCTCTGGTGGTGTAGACGAGTCCGGCAAGCCCTTGCCTGTAGACTATGACAAGCTTGTCCGAGAGTTTGGCGCCACTCCTCTCACCCCGGAACTGCTCGAGCGCTTCGAGAAGGTCACTGGCCATCGCCCGCACCGTTTCATGCGCCGCAGCATTGTGTTCAGCCACCGCGACCTGAGCAAGATCCTGGACCGCCATGAGAAGGGCCAGCCTTTCTATCTCTACACGGGACGTGGACCGAGTAGTGACAGTATGCATGTGGGACATACTGTGCCGTTCGAGTTTACCAAGTATGATCGCCTTTATCTTGTCTCTGTATGGCAATTGAAAAGCTAATTCGAGGATTCGTACTTAGGTGGCTGCAAGATGTGTTTGACGTGCCCCTTGTGATTATGATGACCGACGATGAGAAGTACATGCATTCCCAGAAGATCGAGATCGACGACGTCAAGCGGTTCACAAAGGGAAACGCGAAGGATATCGTCGCTGTTGGATTCGATATGAAGAAGACATTCATCTTCAGCGACTTTGACTTTGTTGGCGGCGCTTTCTATGAGAATATCTGCAGAATGGCCAAGCGTATCACAATCAACCAGGTGCGAGGTACCTTTGGCTTCAACGACAGCAACAACATCGGAGAGTTCCACTTCTGCGCCACTCAGTCCGCGACTGCATTTGCCACTAGCTTTCCTCACATCTTCGGTACCGATCGGAAGAAGGTCTCCTCGATCCCCTGCTTGATTCCTTGCGCCATTGACCAGGATCCCTACTTCAGGCAGTGCCGTGAGCACGCCGAGAAGATGAAGTATAAGAAGCCCTCGCTCATTCACTCCATCTTCCTGCCCGCCCTTCAAGGCCCTGGCTCCAAGATGTCTGCGAGTGTGGATTCCTCGGCCATCTTTATGAACGACACGCCAAACAAGATCAAGAACAAGATCAACAAGTTCGCCTTCTCCGGTGGCCAGGAGACCACCGAGCTTCACCGCGAGCTGGGCGGTAATAGTACGGTCGATGTTCCCTTCCAATACCTGACCTTCTTCCTTGAGGATGATGAGGAGCTTGAGCGCATCCGCACTGCTTACGAGAAGGGTGAGATGCTGACCGGCGAGCTGAAGCAAATCTGTATCGCCGAGCTGCAGAAGTACGTGAAGGAATTCCAGGAGCGTCGCGCTCAGGTCACTGATGAAATTGTGGCCGAGTACATGCGACCACGTCCTCTGGAGTGGAAGGGCAACCCTAACCCTGTGGCTGCTGAAAAGAAGTAAAGCCTAGCGAGGCTGGAAATATCTAAACTACCCTTATACCATACCAAAGTGAAAATCAATATCCCTCCGTTTTCGAATGAATGCCAGGGCTTTCGAGCGATCTTTGTCAAATGTATCTAAATCCTTCTCTCCTTCAAGGGAGACTTTGCATCTATTTTGTGTACGATTGGATGCACTTGCGAGTTCTGTGACCTGGATGAATAATTGGCAGCTCTACTTCATAGGTAGGTCAAGACCACCCTGCTAGTTATTGACTCAAAACAACCACGCCGTGCATGAATCCGCGCACTCCATTGCTGAGCCAACACTCTTCGCCGTCGACCAGGTCTGCCCGGGTGATCACTTCCTCCACGCAGAAGCCGTGAGTCAATGCATATCTTCTAGTTGTGCCTGCATTTCCTCCGCTGGTCAATGGTGGTGTCATCCAAACCGGCCCGGGCTTATCTGCGTTTTTCAAGATGTTTCGACGTCGAAAAAACGGAGTCGAAATGCTCCCTTCCATAATCTCTCCATCTGGATTGACTACTAGGACCTCTGACGTTTCCATTGGAGAGCTGATTCCCGCCCTCATTCGAGCAGCCGTATACTCGTCCCGAGCGGTGGTCTTATGGGTCGTGAAGCCAGATGGGGTTATAGACTGTGAATCCACATACACCTGCCAGATGGTCGATTGTGTATCCGTGTAGGGAGAAGGAATCAATAAGTTCAACGGGTCAATGGCTGCAGTAGGATTGACATCGACCGAGGCAGTGCCATTGCAATCCACGACGATTCTCAACCGCCAAGGCTTGTCCCTATCCGGTATGGAGGCATCGAGAAATTCCTCAAAGCTTTCCAAATCTTGTTGTAGAAAGTCTAGGGCGCTGGCCCATTTAAAATGATGGGCTGCACTTATGAGCCGGTCTCGGTGGTAGGGTAGGAGGTAGTAGGGCGACTGCGCTGGGGCTGGATAGCTATCGGTGTCCGCATTGCGAGAGGGTCCCCTTCGGAAGGTCGGGGTCGTATCGAAGGGATGAAATGACCTGGAAAGATGGCATAGAAGTTGCAGATGAAGCTGAGGACATGGTCGCGTGCGTTCAATGGCTTGCTGGAATGTCGTTAATTACGCCCTAAGTTAGTCGTGAGCAGCGTCATCACTAATGGGGGCTCGGCTCAGCACTCGAGCTCAGTCTAGCGCTGCCCCTGGTATCTGGAGAGAAGAGACAGACAATCGAGTAATCGAGTATGGAACTGCACTCGAACTGACATCAAGGTTGTGTTGCACAGGTTGACTGCATATTTTCTGCCGGGCAACCCGGATTGTGCACATTCGTAAGTGGTGATGTGGAGAAGATACGCCCAAGCGTTACCGTCGCGCAGCGCGTGATTGGCCCGTGCTGACTCGCCGAACCCTCGACTTTTCCTCTAAGCTTCCGTCATTTCTCCCTATCTCACACTTTCCGCCTTCTGGCTAAGGACCGGTGCGTTTCAACTCGCTGTCCATCGGCGCATTGCATCTTTAGTTCTTCAGTACTGACCGTGCCCAGAATCAGGACTCTCATAGCATCGGTCGCCGTGTCCGGTTCCCTCAACACATCATGTCGAGCGAGTCGCCATTATCCACGCCCACGCAGAATGTGGTGCTGGACACCTCGAAGCTTCCCGCGTCGACCTCAACATCGGTCTGGGATCGCATCTCGAACTGGGTGTCAGAGAACAAGGCTGTTGTCTACACCATTGCTGGAGTCGCCGTGGTCGTGACCGGCGCTGGAGTCGTCTACTACCTGTCCGACTCTAGCAAGCCGAGCGCTTCATCTACCCCCTCCGCCCCAAAGAAGAGCAAGAACCAACGACGGAAAGAGAAGAAGAAAGCCGAAGAAGAGAAGAAGCCCAAGACTCCCTCGGTACAGGATGGTTTGTGGCCCATATTGATTGTCATAATACGATGGCTGAACCGCGACTGACATCACCATAGAGCCTGCGGTCAAAAAGACCGAAGAGCCCGCCGATGATCTACCGGATGTTGATGAGGCGACCGTTGGTCAGCTGTCTGAAGAGGTGTGATTCCTATTGAAATTGAAGCTTGTGAACCGCAGGGCAACTACTAACCGATGCACGGAAGACCCGGAAGGAGTATGCTGCCAAGTTGAAGGCCGCCGGTAACAAGGCTTATGGCGCCAAGGAATACAACAATGCTATTGAGCTATATGGAAAGGCCATCATTTGCAAGCCTGACCCCGTTTTCTACTCGAACCGCGCCGCCTGCTACAATGTTTTGTCGGAGTGGGAGAAGGTCGTGGAGGATACCAGCGCTGCGCTTGCGATGGATAGCGAGTACGTGAAGGCCCTGAACCGGAGAGCCATTGCCTATGAGCACCTGGGCAAGTTCAGCGAAGCTCTTCTTGATTTCACTGCCAGCTGCATCATCGATGCTTTCTCCAACGATGTCAGCCGCAACTCCCTCGAGCGCCTGCTGAAGAAGGTTGCCGAGCAGAAGAGCAAGGCCATCCTCGAGGCCCGCAGCAAGAAGCTGCCCAGCGCCACCTTTGTTTCCAACTACCTGCAGAGCTTCCGCTCTCAGGCTCTTCCTGAGGGCCTGGAGGAATCCGTTGAGCTGAGCGAGGATTCCGGCAAGGGCCTGCTGCGCAAGGGTCTTATTGCCATGGGTAAGAAGACCGGTGATGGTTACGAGGAGGCCGCTGCTGCTTTCGAAAAGGCCCTTGAGGTTGGCGATCTCGGTGATTTCGAGGCTCTTGCTCTCAACATGCGGGCCACTTTTACCTATCTTGGCGGCAACGCCAACGGTGCGCTGGAAGGTCTGAACAAGAGCGTGGAGATGCAGCCATCTCTAGTCCAGAGCTACATCAAGCGCGCCAGCTTGCACCTTGAGCTCGGTAAGCTTACCTCAAACGTAGCTTTATCAGGCTATTTGCTGACTGTTGATTAGGAAACAAGGATGCTGCTGCGGACGACTTTGAGCTCGCCATCACTCACAACAAGGATGACCCCGACATTTACTATCACCGCGCTCAGCTCCACTTTATCCTGGGTGAGTTCGCGGAGGCCGCCAAGGACTACCAGAAGTCCATCGATCTCGACCGGTCTTTCATCTACTCGCACATCCAGCTTGGTGTTACCCAGTACAAGATGGGCTCCGTTGCATCGGCCATGGCTACTTTCCGCCGCTCGGTGAAGAACTTCGAGGAGGTCCCTGATGTCTACAACTACTACGGCGAGCTTCTGCTTGACCAGCAGAACTACTCGGAGGCAATCGAGAAGTTCGACAAGGCCGTTGAGATGGAGAAGCTCAGCAAGCCCATGGGTATCAACGTCCTTCCCCTGATTAACAAGGCTCTGGCTCTCTTCCAGTGGAAGCAAGACTTCCAGGAAGCCGAGAACCTGTGCCAGAAGGCTCTTATCAGTAAGTTCCCAGCCGATGCGTCTGCGTCACTAAAGTTTCACCGATTGGAATACTAATTCTCGGTGCAGTCGACCCCGAGTGCGATATTGCCGTGGGCACCATGGCCCAGCTGCTCCTCCAGCAGGGCAAGGTCTCGCAGGCCCTCAAGTACTTCGAGCGGGCTGCTGAGCTTGCCCGTACCGAGGCCGAAATCATCAATGCTATCTCCTACGCCGAGGCCACCCGCACCCAGCTGGAGGTTCAGGAGAAGTACCCCCAGCTGGCCGCCCGGCTGAACGCCATGGGTGCCATGGGTGGTGCCCCACCTGGCATGTAAAGCAGCCAGTCCGGCTTCCTTTTTGTGTTCCGCCTTCTCGCCATCCAGACTTCCCTCTTCGTTCGCTTCGTTTCTTCGCCTCCCGGATCTGGACTCGGGTGCATGTCTGATTAACCCTTCGATTCTGGTCTTCGGTCTTCGGTCTCCTCTTCGGCTCGGCTCCACGGTGTCTCGACCAGCAAACTTTTCTCCTCACTGTATTTAGTATCCCTCTCCTGACATATTCCCTCTTACCACCTTCTTTTGGTCTTTTATTTTGGGGGGGCACCGGGGCAGAGTTATACCGGAGTTGCGATCCGGGATGTTTGGACCACCGCTGGAGTCCGGACCACATTGCATGGGGTTGTGAACATGTGGAGAGTAATTTGTGTACCATAGAGGTGAATGTGATGTCCTTTTGATATAGCGTGGCATCGAGTCGTGGATCATCCAGCGTACTGCATAGCGTACTGCGGAGTAGTAGTCTCCGTAGCTTGGTTGTCCGGGGCAGGCTCCACTTGGCGATTGCCGTCAAAGCGGCGATAAGAGGTGGCTGCCCCACCTGACCGAACTACGACTATAAACGACCTCATCGCCTTATCGGCCTGATCACTCCGTCTTAACGCCCTTTTGAGTTCGCTTCTTGACTCATCCCGCCGGGAGACAAAGGAGTTGTGCCCACTAGATTACTTCCCTCAGCAGTGGTTCCGTGCCTGCTGGTCCAAGGGTCCCATAGGGCCGGGCCCGCAAAGTCTCAGAAGCCTTGACCTCAACCTGATTCATCATCTACCCCTCTTCCCTCTCACCTTCCTTTCCCACCTTTCAACCTTCCGCCTTCCTGCACCTTCATCCATATTTCAGCGCCTAGTTGGGCTTCCTGTTTGGGCCCTGACACCTCGTCTACCTCCTCTGTTCACTTAGGCCGGGTATATCCGGTAAGCTTCCATCTGCTCCGGCCATCTTGCTTACCTTACTGCCACTGCAGCCTGGCAACTTCCCGAACCTGCCGCGCTGACCATCTAACATCCCCGTTATATCCCACGTTCTTTGCTAACGTCTCTCCGCTAAAACGCAGTTCCTCTGACCCTAGGCTTCTGCCTTCTCAACCACACATGAAATTCACTGCAACTACTGTTGACATCAGTCACCATGCCTGAGCCCGAAGGTATGTACGGCGGATTCTATGCAGCGCCCCTCACTCTATATCACCATACACGTACTGACATCGCTTTTTCTACAGCTTTGATTACCCTCAAGCCCCTCAGCCCCGACTCTTCGTTCACCCGAAGCTTCACTCTTTCCAGCCGCAATCCAGTCTTCGAAATCGGCCGATCTTCCAAGCGTGGTGCTAAGAACCGCACGCCCGGCAAAGATAATGGATGGTTCGACTCTAGGGTGATGTCTCGTGATCATGCCGAGCTAGCATTCTCCAGGATCCAAGAGGTATTATTGCCAAACCACTCTCTCGCTCCCCCGATAGACCATGCTGAGCATCGAATTTCCCAGAAAATGATCTATATCTGCGATTCTGGATCGACTCATGGTACCTATTTGAATGACGCTAAGCTTATCACCGGCGATGATACCCCGTTGAGCAGCGGAGATATCATACAATTCGGCATAGATGTTGACCGCGGTCGTGGTGCGTCATCATATCCCTATGGATATCGCGTTACTAGATGTCATGATAAGCTAATATTACCCATAGAAGAGTTCCCGGCTCTGAGAGTTTGTTGCGAAGTCACCTGGTCTGAATCCAATTCTCTCGAGAGCTACCCTTGCGAACCATCGGACCTGTTAGACTGCCATGTTGTCGAACCGGTAGCAAGCACCTTTGGATCGAAGTCAGCATCTGAGCTTCGTCATAGCTGTTCTACCAACACATTCTGTGTTCCGGACGATGACGATAGTGATGTTGAGGAGATTCCGGCCAACCAGACCCCCAACCTCAAGATCATTGGACGAGACGGAGCCGTTCTTTATGATGAAAGCAACTACGAGAATCACCAAGAGTCGCAGCAGCAAGATTTGCCTCTGCCTTCCGATCCCCATAATTCTGACTGGGAGGTGTTCCCTATCGAGGGTTCACACGAGGAATACTCAGACTCGAGCAATGGAGAGGACTCAGAACTTGACTCTGACCCTTCCTCGTTCAATCAGGTCGGCGATAGTGCTGAGAGAGTGGCACGAACTCTCGATGTAGTTCAGCCCATTTCAGCCCTTGAGAGCAAGCTTTCAGGGTCGGAATCTGACTCTGAGCTTGAATCCGATGCCGATTATGATGATGAGTATTCCGTCGGCGAAGAGGAGGAATGTATTGACCCGAGCATCTTAATTCAGCAGGACAACACTGCAAATATACCTTTCAACGAAGCTATCCATACCTTGTCAAATGGTGGTCTTGCGCCCAGGCCATATTTCAAGGTTGAAATGCCGAAGCAAATTCCAGAGCCCACGCCGAATCAACACATCGTTTTTCAAAGTCGCTTCCCGGAGGTTCCCATTACTCCTCTATTGAACCACAAATGCGAAGAAGACGATGGGAATAGGCGTCTTGGTCGTTTGAGCATTCATGATGTGTTGAATAACTACCACGATGGACCCTTTGCCTGCCCCAGTGAACCCACTAAGGATGCTGCTTCGGACGAGGTATCAGCGGTCGGAGCGTCCGGCTCAGCTTCCTTGAAGCGGAAAGCTTCTGAAATGGAGTCACAGGATGCTCAGCAGGATGCTCAAATTCTAGAGTCGGCTACGCCACCCTCTAATGAAAAGCTGGATCTCGAGACAATCTCCAGTTCCCAGGTGGCCGAGGCCATTAGTTCTGCCTTGTCTGAGAGCTCTGAAGGTGAACGCCCAATGAAGCGAGTCAAGGATACTCACACTCCGTCCAGCAAGGTCGCAAGCTACACCGCCACTGCCGTGGTCAGTGCCCTGCTCGGTGGTTTGGGCACCATTGCTCTTCTGGCTGCCCTCCCGGCAGAATACTTCCAGTAAATAGCGATGTTCCCAATGTTGGACATGGCTAGGGGTTGCGCACGGAGTTTCGAATTAACACAGTTCTTCTTCCCGCAATGCCAATTTACCTGGAAGATCTCAACTCATGGAGGAGGTTGGTGAACCTGATTTATTTTATTCGTTCTGTGGTCTTGTCAACCCAAAGCACGATCCATATCGGGAATCTGCTGTGCGTCACAGAATGACTGGAGTTGCAAGGACTAGGAGTTAATACGTTGTTTGGCGGCTACTTTGGTTTCTGCTTTTCCCCTGCCCTTTTTGTTTTCCCATTGCTTTCACTGCCCATGGAGAACCTTGTGGTCTTGCGGCCATGACCTTGTCCTGGGCTTCCACTCAGCATCGCTCATGATATCTACTTCCTGTTCCAACCTTGATTACCACACAGATCGTAACGCGTTGCAAGAATGAATTCTTTCCTAAGTTACCTCTCTCGGACTCCATCTAACTCCCTTGTGAGACTTCGGATTACCTTGTAGTACTGGCTAAACAGTCTCTGACTGGCGCGTGACGCCCCTCAATATCGGCGATGCTGGCGCACCCGTGCTGCCCTGCCAGGTACAGCTCTTTTGTCGCTGGCCTTGCTTGAAAGTATGGGGTGTGCTGTAATGCCGTTGCTTCGGAATCGAGGGTCTGAAAGGCTTATGCTGTGATTTGAGGGTACATAAACGTATTTTGCTGGGCAGGTTTTGGATGGTTCCCGAGGACATGTGATATTTCGTGTTGTATATGATCTTTGGAAAGGCACTTGACTCTCCGGACCGTTTCATTGGTCAGTTCTGTTTCAATACGACCATCTGTCAGATCTCGATATACCTCGATACCACAAGAATTAGTAAAGCCCGAGCCTCCGGACTGGCGGTAGTATTATTCGCCAGATAATGGTCCACTGGGAGTCCAGGGCCTCGCTGGTTGAAATATCGACCACGGCCGAAAGCCCAGGCGACCCTTCCTGCCCCCGGGGCCGAACCAGATTACGCATTCTTCTGATTTAAAGGTAGTACCGGCGCGAATATCACAAGGTGTCTCGTCAATCAGACTGCAGCTTTCATGCCGATTTCGTGTCAGCTGACTGGCGAGTTTCTTTGACTCGGTGGCAGGCCTGGTCATCACCTTTCCCCCCTCTCTGGCAAGGATAGATGGTGCCACCACTGCGTCCTGTCAGGCGGGCAATTAGAACTATGGAGACGAACGAGGTATCCCGAGACTCTCAGACTTGTTTCTACCCCGGCAGTCTCAGAAAGCCGTTCAATATGCTAATGGTGGGCTGGGCCTGCAGTCGAGTCCGCGAGCTACCGCCAGTACGAAGCCGTTTCCCCAGCCCGCATTGAAATCATAAGCCTAGCGCGTGATGGAGAATGACTGGCTGCAGACCACTTCCTCGGCGCCTCGAGCTGGTCAAACGAACCCAGGTGAGTTCCTCCCAGTGAGTCCTTTGTCTGTTCTTGGCTATTGAATGCAGTCGTTAGTTACATACTGCACGTGCACCGCCAGCGCTTGCATGCGAACACACTGACTCGACTGCCACCCTCTCACAAATCCAGGCACATCTCTTAGTGCTGACTGGCTGCACACGGGTGCAAAGCGGAGAATATACTGCTCTTAAAATGCGTCACCACAGCGCCTCAGCTCTTGAGTGTATCTGGGATCCGCTTTGGATCTCAACGGCTGCAAGGGAATTCCTTGTCCATGCCACATTTCTGAATGGCAGTGAGCCTTGATATAGCCCGATTCGTACTTTTCTTGCCGCTTTATCCCAATATGAAAACAACTATCCGGTCCCTCGGGCGTCTTGCGGGACGGATACCCACCCGGGGCAGCAGACGTAATGGTCATGTCCTTCCTATCTCGGACCTCCCGCCACGACATTCAGGGAGGCGTGCTCCTGTGGTACAGATTCTGGCAGCATACAATTGGTAGTATGTCTAATGTTTCAACGTGCTCCTGGCCCTGCTATTCGTCCATCATAAGGCGTTCCCTCTGTATATGCGAAAGTCGTGGTGACCCACATCATGATACAAGCCAAGGAAATACGTGCTAATCCCGGAACAGACCACTGTCGCATCAAGATTAGCCAGCATCATGACTCGTTACAAAGACATATTTGGTCACCACGGCACATGCTTGAGACGGACAAGAAAACGCGATGCAATCCGTTTAGTTCTAGGGCACACGCACCATCATTCATTGCAAGAGGCATCGCCCGAGCGCTCCATCACCTAATTGCTTGTGCACACCCACTGTCTTGGATCCGAGCCTGGCGCTTCCTACCTCATTTTTATGGCTTCTGCCTGATGCAGATGACCATCTGACTGCCAGCATGGGTCGGTATCATAAATGTCTCCTGCAACCCCACCCGCTAAGCCCGTCGAGATGCAAAGAATATATTGTTTCAAAAATGGCAAGTACTCATATGAAGCTGACAAATGCCATATCGTGAATAGCGCAGCCGTCGGTCCAATTGTGTGATTTGTACATCTCAGAAATGAGATCATCCATGTATGGTCCTCTGCAGCTACCCGTGGGTGGAAGACCCCATTCATGATCCCACTAGCGGGCAGGCCCGACTGATTTTTCCAACCTGGGTGAATGGCTGTGCGTAAACTGCATGCACTTGGGATTTGGTCAAGCCCCGACAACCCTGGATAGCCACTAACCCTATCCACCAATCGTAGCACAAGGCTACGGTGGCTGCCATGCGGCCAGGCTTTATTTTCCGGCCGCAACGCCAAGTTCTATCTGGGTGATGTCCTACCCAACACTAGGGCTGCCACTCATTCGCGGTTTCTGACTGATCCCTGTTGAATAATCCCGGTTTTGTTCTTTTTTGGTGCCTCGAGCCGCTTCTATTGAAAATCACCGGTCAGTATCTGGACCATGGTTACGGTATAATGGCAGTGGCTGCCGTTCTACCCTAGCTCCTTTGTGAACTAGGTAGTCATTAGACCATGCCCATAGTTCAGTCAGATGAGTTTTGATCAACATGATACGCAAAGTCAGCTTTCGTCCCCCACCAGCTCGGCCAGTTTCAGTGAGTGTGTTGGGCCAGGAACCAGACACGCCATCTTGCAGGCCTCCGATATACCCCTCTAGGTCTCAGGGTCATATTAGGCCCCAGACGGTGAATTACCGTTCTCCCATTATGCCAGATCTACTCCTGTCGGTTTCATAGGTGGGTCTGTCGAATTCCGGAAATACATTATTTGTGCCAAATTGACCGACTCATGCATTGAAAAATACTCACCTTGACCTGCAAGAAGGGCAGTCATTTCAGCATAACCTCCTGCTGATCAGTCAGATAGCCGGGATATCCTTTGGGTTCCCTGCGTCGTGGTATTTCCCCGTTCGGTTTTTCCTGTTCTTGGCTTTTTTTCTTTTCTTTTTCTCTCAGAGAATGTAACCTTTGATGTTGAGATATCGTGTGCCACCAGTACCTCTCGCGTAGAAGAGCTTAACCTCCGGATCTTATTACATTCTGGCCTGGGTAGAATTCTACCCTTGTCTGGTCGCTGACTCGCGCACTTCCTGTTGTTCCGACGTTGGCCTTCTCCGGGGGTATATTGATATAACCTCGACTCGCCCTTGATTATCCCGCCGCCTGCAACGCCCACCATAACCGTGAAGCGAGCACAGAAAATATATCTACCTCTCTGCGTCATAAACGAAGTATACGATACCTCGCCTATATTGTCAAACTCGCCCTGCACCACTCCTATTTCAGCATCGCGCGATATACTTCGCTGCATGGGCCCGCGCTTTTTATTCTATGCAATGACTTCGTCGAACGTTTCAGTCTTCCACCTTGACCCTGATCATATATCCTGCATCGGGGGACGCACGGTCTTGACATGCCAGAACTGTGCTGGGAATGCCCCGAGGTAGAGACTCCCCCCGATATAACCCACCTCATCTCACATAAATTGCTCACCGTATCCTAGGGGTGCAATATGCACTAGCTGTGACGGCCGTGGCTTCAATATTCTCATCTGCGCGCATTGCAACCCCGCTGCAGCGGTTGCCTCTGCCCGCTTCAGCGCCAACGGTAATTCTTCTTCCACTGCCAACACAACACCCGGATCATCCGCACCATCTTCTCCAGGCTCCCTTAGCCGGAGTCCTTCTACTTCCTACCCGTCTGCGCATGATACTCGAATCACTCGGCCGTGGAGAACTTCTGATGATGGCAAGGGTGGGAACCCCAGTGGACGTGTAGAAGCACGTACATTAGGAACCCCTAAATCTCAAACTGGGATCATGGCTGAGGTTATCAATATGCCTGTTAGTTCTTCTAAGACCTGATATTAACCGCACGCATTCTTTTTTCTTGCTTTTCTTTTTATATATATATATATCTTTTGGAACTATTGGCGAATTTTCGATTGTAATTGGAACGGTATTGTGCTTTGCATATGTTTATATGATTCGATCTGGCCTTGGGGAATTCGAATTCTGGTGCAGTATATAGAATACGGGAGCAAGTGCAGTTGCTACGCGTTTTGGAGTAAGCCACTGGTCGAGATGCCTTACTAGCGTGATCCTTCGGATTAAACTGTCTTGTGTCTGCCATATTTAAATTTTGGAAACAAATCCCATAGGTTTTGTTAATCTGTAGGTCATACAAGAAAATTTTGGGGGTAAATTCATGGTCTTGAGAGGGGATAAATACGAAACTCAACTTGCCCCATAACCCATATCTAAATATAAGCTAACAATTAGAGCACCTTCTGCGTCCGAGCTCGCATCCATGGCCCGAAAATATACAGTGGCAATGCCAGGAAAATGCAGGCCCACTGAATACCAGCAAGTTCATAGAACATCTTATCGACGCCCTCCTGGGCCATCCAAGCATATGCGCCCTTGGCCAATCCAAAAGCCACCACATTTTTCGACGCATTGACCAGAACAAGCGCCTCACCACTAGCTCGTGGGTATGAATCCACGACATATGAGAGCATGACAGAAGGCACCAGGGTCAAACCGGCAGCGGAGATAGCAGCACCTACAGCGGGCTTAACGTAGTGTTCTTGTCTGGCGACGGTGTAGCCGAAGACTACCAAGCCGACCGGACACACGAGAAATGGGAAAATCAGCGCCGGCAAGCGGTGCTCGGGCTTGTGAACATTGCCGTTGCGCTTGCGAAGCCAGCGCGAGAGGATATCAGTGAGAGGACCGGCGATGGGCCAGGCGATCACAATGCCGATGAAGCTGCTTAGGGTGAAGAGGCCAAGCTCAGAAGAGGTAAAGAGGTACGGCGGGGGAGAGAAGAGGCTAGGAGAGAGTGTCGATATGACGACGATACTAATTGGTGTCAATGGTTAGGCCCGAGTAAAGAAAATGTGCACAAGGAGACACTTACCCGCCAAGGACAGCACCGTACATGATTGACGCAATCAATACGCCGGGGACCAGCAACAATGGGAGTGGAAGTACGAGGAGATAGGCGAAGAATTTGAAGACGCCCTTTTCTTTGGCCCCCTTGGTGATGTTGAGGGTGAAGAGTCCCTTGAAATACTCTCCGTAGTCCATCTTCACACGGTCGCCGACCTGCGATCTGGTGGGAATCGTCTCAAGGTGGCTGTCAAGGCCCTTCTCGATTTCTTCGTTTTCTTCAGCGGTTGCGGGCTGCTCATCTGGCTCGTAGATGGTTTCTGGCAGCATGAAGATGGCGGTCACGAAGTTGACTGCCGCGATGATAGCGCAGAGAATGAAGAACCACCGCCAGCCACGGGCCTCAATGAGGTAACCGGCAATCATGGGCCCAATCTGGGAGCCACCGGACAGGAACGCAGCGTAAACTGCCATAGCACTGGCATAGTTCCGCTCGAAGAAGATGTCTGAGGGAGTGTTAGGCTAACTTATTCACAGTCGGGAGAAGCAGAGGTCGGGGTGTACCTGCGAGGATGCTGGGTCCTAGCGATTCAATAGCGCCATATCCTTGGTAAAGTTAGCTCACGGCCATTCAGACAGTTCTACAGTCTTACCGAAACTAGCAAAGACTCGCGAAGCAAGCAGACTATCGTAGGTCTGAGCAACTACGCTCCAAATGACGCCGCCAAGGAACATCGCCATAGATACGAGTACAACAGGGCGCTTCCCAAAGCACAGCGCAAGCGGCATCCAGAACAAGTTGGCGAGACCCATTGCCAGCACTGAATATACGATCAGGGCCGATAGCTGGTCATTGTCGGCGTGGAAATAGATTGCAAGGGACTCAAATCCCGTCGCAATTCCCGACTGTGTATGGGAAAGATTGTTAGGATGCAGGGCTTCAATGTTGCAGACATCAACACTCACCGAATACATGTTACCCATGAAAACGTATACATTGACGGCGAGAAGGGCGGCGTACCGCACACGTCGGGGGAAGAGCTATCAATTGTCAGCTATTTGGGCTTGGTGGTTCCAGCGTCGAGACCAGGCAACACGCTACTTACTCTGGGATCTACAGCTGCCATTTCGGCTGGGGTATCGCTGGGGAAGATAGGAATCGTGGTGATAGGTAGTATGATGATGGGGTGACCACGACCGGGGGGATAGTCGCCCCATATAAGCTAGCGGCCTCGGCATAGAGAATCGAGAATGCGCAAAACCACAATGGGAATTGCACTGCAGCTAGGACTGCCCTGGCACGGACAGACTTCTTTCCCCGCAGAGCAGCCATAGGCGCGAATGAAGAGGCCGGGCCTCGCTAACGGAGTCATCGGGATATCCGTGGGGGACATTCGGAGGGTGCCTCGGGAGTTGGGACCACATCCCTTGAACGCTTCTTAGGCTGTGCTCACGCTTGAACAGTGGCAAATAAGAAAGTCTTTTACATCATCAATGGTTCTAGCTCTATAATTCTGGCATGTCAAGTGGTCTAGGAGCCTCAACCTAGTTGCTGGGGCCGGAGCTGTGGTGTGTCAGCGCAGTTGGTGAGAGTCGAGAATTCCCCCCCAAATCGCTTAACAAAGACTCAAGTCAACGAGGTGAAGATCTCGAGAAAGGGCAAAATAAACAGACCCATATTGAACAAGCTGAATAGGCTGAATGCACAAGCACTGTCATGGACTGTGGCAATATTGCGGTCGATGGGGATCCAGGCTGGAGTCAGTCCATTCCCCCAACACATGGCAGGCTTGCTACCCCGGATTGATCCACAGCAAGGTCAGACTCCCCGCCATGAGATGCACCCCGGACACGCGCGATGCCGCCGCACGGAGTGTACCCACCAACCAGGCGTGTCGCTTGACTAGTTAGTTAGCTGACTAGGACATTGTGGCTCTTAATTGCGGCATTCGTGGCCATCCCACACACACGCGAGGCTGGGATATCCGGGCATCGGCAGTCCCGAGCGCGGGCCCTCCGGCTATTCCGACATATTGACTCCTGCGGCGATGCACTTAATTGGGGGCATACAAGTACCTTCTTCTTTACATAGAGCCGTGGTGAAGTCTTGATTCTGTGTCCAGTGTCTCTGTGGTATTGATGTTCCCCCAATATTACGCACCCTCAAGATGGTGAGTGAGCGAAGAGGCCCGTCCGTTGACCGGCATACTGACCAGCATACCACAGATTCCCGAGAAAGCTCGTCTTCGTGTAGTCATTGTCGGAGCTGGACTTAGTGGCATTGCCACTGCGATCTCAGCAGCGCTGTCCGGTCACTCGGTCCAGGTCATTGAGCAAGCACAGGAGTTGGCTGAGGTTGGCGCCGGGTTGCAAATCACTCCGAATGCCTCGCGTCTTCTCAAATACTGGCAGCTTCCTGCCACACTCTGGGAGGCGGCTGCCGAGCCCACAAAGCTGACTGTGCATCGCTACTCTGGCCAGGTTCTGGCGCACGATGACACCTTCAATCAGGGGATTCGTGCTAAGTACCATGCGCCATTTGTGGACTTGCATCGTGTCGATCTGCAGCAGGCGCTCTTTGCGCGAGCGAAAGACCTGGGTGTGACCTTCCACCTTGGGCAGAGGATCGAGGGCCTTGATTTCGACACCACCACGGTGCATTCAGTATCCGGGGAGCGCTACACGGGTGATCTGATCATTGCTGCTGACGGCCTGTGGTCTCAGTGCCGGGAGGCATTCGAGGGCAAAAAGGATGCGCCACTCCCGACTGGGGATCTTGCGTATCGGATTGTGTTAACGGCAGACCAAATCACCGACCCGGATCTCAAGGCCCTTGTGGAGAACCCGGAGGTGCATTTCTGGATTGGTCCTGGAGCTCATGCGGTGGGCTATTCCTTAAGAGGAGGACAAATGTACAACATTGTCCTTCTGGTGCCTGATAACCTGCCTCCAGGTGTTTCAAGGCAGGCGGGCTCCGTGGATGAGATGAAAGAGCTCTTTGCGGAATGGGACCCAATGTGAGTGCGTTACTGGCTATGACTCTCGTGTTCGGTAGCTAACACTATACTTTCAGACTCAACAAGTTCCTGACTTATGTTACAACGGCCAATGTCGATAAGTGGAAGCTTATGCATCGTGAGTTCTACTTTACGAAGGCGCCAGACAAATCTCGATACTAATGGGATTACAGGCGGTGAAATGGAGAGGTGGGTCAATGATAAGTCTAATCTTGTCTTCATGTAAGTGTCAACATTCCAGATGCCATATGAAAAGCATCAATTGACCCCTCAATCAGTGGTGACTCTTGCCACCCAATGCTCCCATATCTGGCGCAGGGCGCCAACTCGTCCTTGGAGGATGGGGCTGTCCTGGGTCTTCTGCTGGGACAGATGAGAGACAAGGCTCAGCTGCCGCGTATCTTGCGTCTGTATGAAAGTCTTCGCAAGTCGAGGGGAGACGCAATTGTGCGAGAGACATTCAAGCAGGTAGGTCCTGAATACTGCTGCTTCAGTCTTTTTATTGCGCGGGATGATTTCGTGATCAATGTGACTAACGGGGATCAACAGAGACACGATTTCCACATGCAGAATGGCGAGGAGCAGAAGAAGCGCGATGAAATCTTCCTCTCGCAGCTTGGCAAAGAGATTAAGGGAGCCTTCCCTAGTAGATGGTGAGTAATCTTAGCCCCATGGGTGTTGTACATTACTGACAAATATATACAGGACATGTCCAGAAGTCCAACCGTGGTTGTACGGCTACGATGCCGTCAAAGAAGTGGAAAAGGCCGTGGCACAGCACCCAAATCTGTTCTCGACACAAGCCGAGTCTGCGTTAGCTTCTCTGTGATTGTATAAATTAAGTTCATACACGAACTACTGTTTCAGAAAGCATCATTCCAAAATTTTAGATATTAGGAGCTTTTTTTGAGATGTTTCCTTGTTGATGGGAGCGTAGATGGTCCCTAGAGTCGAGATCTATCAAAATTAATATACAATACGTACAGTGCTAGGCAGGTTCTGAGCTCACGTCATCAGAGAGAACCGCTCCACTTGAGCGCTCAATAGGGGAACAAAGTCCTCGCCCTCGCAAATCTTCATAGCCTTCTTATAGGCAGGTCGCTCTCCGACACGCTTTAAATAAGCTAGAATGTGCTTGTGCTTCTCCTCATCGTATTCCACTGGTAAAAAGCCGCGCATCGTTGTCAAAGTGAACACTATCATGATATCCGCAGCCGTCAGATCCTTGCCAGCAAGGTAGGCGCCGGTTTCAGCTAGTCTGTTCTCGACCATGGAGAGCAGATGATTCAACTTCTTCGTTAGGCGCTGCGCCACTGGACTTGCTGTGGTCGGCCCATGTGACATCAACAGGCGGGAAAGCGCAGCCGGCTGGAGGGTAGAACTGGCGAAATGATACCATTCAACGTAGCCCGTGTACCCTGCACCATCCCTGGGAGTGAGAGCGAGCCGCCCATTGCCGTAGACGGCAATGAGATAGTCGATAATTGCGCCCGATTCTGCCAGGACGACTCTGGACCCAGTCACGGGGGACGGATCGTCTTCAATAACCGGGGCAGTGCCGGCTGGATGAAGCTTTTTGATGGATTCGGGTGCCAGGATAGGATCGCGTTTGTGATGGACTAATTCATAGTCTATGCTGAGCTCCTCGGCAAGCCAGATAATGCGCTCGGACTGGGATAGACCCATGTGATGCAAAGTCAACGGCATATTGGTGGGTGGGTTGTTTGGCAACTGTTGTACGATTCCAGAGAGAGGTCGGAGAGGGAATTTGGGAATTTGCAAGAAGTCCTTGAATTGCAATAACGGACACTTGAGGAAACGCGTGGGAGGTGGAGGAGGATCTATGTACACGGAAGATATGCCCCGCTTCACAAAAGGGTGTGCGACTAGTACTCGATTACTTAAACGAAACCAGTTCGCATGTAGTTAACAACCCTGAGGTGGCTTCATGACTCACATACTTAGGCTAACTAACTAACTGGAACCATTTACCTCCCCTCCATTTCTGGTTCTCGTGATCAAGATCAAACTAAGAGTTATTATAGGTCAGTCAACCCCGTTGTTCACTAATAGTGCACGTAACATACGACTCCAAACCTCAGTAGAAAGGCGGGCCGCAGGGTAAGCGATCCGGGCTTTGAGCACTCGGATACCCCCAACTAGTCAGCACTAGACTATAATAGGAAAGACTCACACTCCTGCTGAGGCGGCTGCCAGACGATGTGAACGCATGGCTCGCGACCTAACCATTCATTAACGTTGACTCCGTACGAAGTACGTAGTAAATAACCAAAAACGGGGATATCCACTCCATGCTCCACCACCTAATCACCGTCTATCATAGGCAAGCCCCCAATATCATCAAACAGCCGAGCGATTCCTTCGAACGAATAATCCGGGAACCCAAAGCCATAGGCCCACTCTGGGATTTCAAATCCAGGCTGGCCAGGCCCGGCCTCAACGGAGGCCGCCGGATGCTCGACCCCATCACCTGCCCCGGGAGTATGCTGTTGTGCGCCGGACGCTCTGAAGTCACGCAAATAGTGTCTTATGATTTCCACTGATTTCCGCGCCACGACGCATTCGTCCATTGAGTCGAGAATCTCCACGCCCATTTCAACGGAGCGGAGAAGGGGCATTGTTTGCGCGCACATGCCGAGTTTGGACATGGGGAGGAGGAGAGTGGATGTGGCGAACATCACGTAGGTTGTGTTGTACCACCTGGTCGCTTGTTAGTATGGCGGTGTACTGGCTTCTGTACGGGTACATACCAACACCGGAAGAATGTGTGCACTCGGTAGATATCATGTATCACCTCGATCGTCTTCATAGCCGAGTCCAGGCCTTTGGAGATTGTTTCTTCCAATTCGTTCGGAGGATGCCGCAGTTTGCGAGTGAAGTGGCTCAGAAACGGTCGGAACAGAAGCATCTTGACATTATAGTATCCTAAGTGGGAAGAATCAGTCCGCTGGTGCGTTTCAATAATCAGTAGCGTAATCGTATGTTAAGACTCACGGATTGCTAGCACAAGCCGCTGTCTTCTGGCCCACTTTGGATCACGAAGAGCACTACGCGACAACTTGTAGGCGCCGATATCTGGCTTGATCATCTCTGGAAGCCGGGCAAGCCAGCGATCCATCTCCATTTCAATTTGAAGAGCGAGCTGGAGTTTCTCCTGGAGCGTAATTCGTGAATGATAGATCTGAACGGACACCCGCCGTATAATCTGGGCAAAGTCAATCATCCAGGGGATAATGGCATATTCAGAGTCATCCCGGTCTGGAATGGCACGATTGTGATATTCATCCATTCCCAGTGTGTCTGGTCGACCAACAGAAAAGCTCATTTCTCTACCCGTCAATTAGTCGATCGTGTTCTTGATATAACTCTCGCACAGGGTGCAGCTTCTTACATTTCCAGTGAGAAAATACCCCTAACCGAGGACAGCTATTAGATAAAGCGCCCTTGAATGATGATGTGTTGGACTTACCACCAGGTCTTCGAGATCCAGCTCGAACGTCGGTCCTTGGGGCATTCCACCTCTCGATTGAAACCAGCAGAAAGGCATGTGCGCACCGCAAGGCCAAGATACATATAGGCCACTAAGTAGAATCAGCATCCTAGTCATGAATAGCAAGCAATCCGATGCACCCACAGTTCGGATTGAGCTCATTTTGGCAGATTTTAGCCTGGGTGGTATTAGCTCAGCGCACGTCCAACCTGAAGCATCATTACATACCATCAAATAAAGACATTGCACCGTTTCAAGATCATTCGAAAATCGCAAATAGTTCAGATACGCCTGCGCCTCGCCAAACAATTTCCGGCTCCATTCGAAGCGGCCCAGGCCCGCGAGCTTATCCTCGTCCCAAACGCGCACTAATGCGCCGAAAGACAAAACACTCAGATACAAGGCAACAAAGCTAGGCTCCGGCGTATGCACACGATCGAACCAGAGGTCGTTTGCACGGACTAAGAAGTCCTCCTTGTCGATGAATGGGTGGATGAAATGTATGTTCTCAAAGTAACCATTCATAAACACATGCGCCTGATCGAAATAGTAATTCTGCTGCTCAATCGATGTAGCGTTTGCTCCAGTGCTACAAGACGGCGAGAAGCTCGGGTTATGCAGGGTTGAGATCAACGAGAAGTCAGCCGGTCGGGGATGAGGTTCCTCATAGGTTCTTGGTTCTCGTGCCTTTTTCAGATGGCCAATAATTGCTGCTGAGGAGGTACTGCCGTAGAACTCTATGCCGTTTGTGTGGTGATTCAGTTCCTTGATTTCGTCGTCGGCACTCTCGGTGGACTCTTCGGGTGCTGCGTCGGCAGGAAGCTTGGATGATTCCTGCGGCGTGGATTCCGTTTGAGGCATTGAGCATGGAGTGGTTTCTATTCCCGTGGGTACTGGAGCTTGCGTCATTGGCAGCTTTGGTGGTTGTGAGGAGTGGGTGATTTGGGCTTCGGCGTTCCGCAGCTTCAAGGCCAGCTCCTCAACCTTCTTCTCGAGGTCGACAACATAACTACAGCCAAGGTCAGCCAAGAGCCATTTTGGTACGGTCCGTCGATCCAATATTGTAGATCGCACTGCTGACAGAAAGCAAGAATTCATCTTCCTACCTCGCAGACCGGCCGCTTTCCCGCTCGCGATAATTCCCCTGATAGACACAATTCAAATGATTCTCTGCGCGCTCGTTAGCACATCTTCCCAGAAGATTCCTCTCTTCGATGTGAGCCCCACTTTTACAATGCGAGCATGGATATTGTTCGTCGCATTTATACTTCTTCGTCCTGCAGCGGTCGCATGCCTGCGCGGCACGCGGCCTCTTGGTCCGCTTGGACGCCGGTTCATCCGCAGCAAGTGGCGGCGTGCTTTGATGGGTTTGCATTATGCAGACATCGTCCGCGGCAGCGAGAACGTGAATTCTGGGGCAATGGGGTCGGCTAGAGAGGGCCCGCTAGTTTGATGCAGATGATAACCACGCCGCGACCGGAAATCCCGGGTTGTTGGTCTCTAGACCCACGTGATGCTCCGCGGGGGCGACTGCGCCCGTGCGAATCCGGGGACCAATCAAAGACGGCATTGGCATCGGCTAGTCGGCTGTAGTTTGCGTGATTGCGAATGAGAATATACCTATTTCGGTGTCCCTGGATGCAAGCGAAAGTGGTTGTTGCTATTGGCTTCATTTTCAGATGGGTATTAACTAGTGTGGGGCATTCAGTGAAGCGAGAAGCGAATTTCCTGTGGCTCTATGTACAATTTTGATCTATAAAGTGGGCCAATATTCATCATAGCTTTAGAAGGTGATCTTAAGAGCTTCTGCAACCGAGACAAGCTTGGATCGGTCCCACACGGGGGCTTGGTCCGGCAGCACTACCTCCTCGATCTGCTTGCCGGCCTGGTGAATGAGGGACTCAATACCATCACCATCTGCAAAGGAGTGGACCTTGACAAATTTGCTCTCGAAGCCTAGAGAGAAAGCCTGACCAGCAGGAATAACAACCGTATCACCCTCCCGGAAGATAGAATCACCTGAGCCCTGCAGGCTAACCTTGAGGGTGCCCTCCATCACGCAGAAACAGTGGTCCACTGAGCTGAACGTCATATACTTTGAGAACACAGTCTCCCCGTACTCCTTTGACGATTCAATACTAGAAATCGCACAGACACCATTGCTCTGCTTGGTTGTGACAAATGGCCGCGACATCACGCCTCCCAGCATCCAGCGAGGACCGGTATTCGCACGCAGGAAGTACTTCTCATGGCCATCCGGCAACTTCTCATCATCCTTGGTCCAGTCGCTGACCTCTGGTGGCACATAGTTGGGCTGGAAAACGACATCAAACTTTCCTTTGGCCGCCATCACCTTGGGGATCAGTAGGGACTTCAGATCGCGGTTGTCGGTCTCGGGCACCAGGATGCCATCGTAGGGCTCTGAGACGTAGCGGAAGAAGTCGACCCAGTCACCGGGGGTGATCAGGCCCTGAAGTTCAGTGTGCGGACCGATCATTTCGGGTTGATGGACAACGAGCTGTGTGTATGTCATCGTTAGATTAAAGAAGATCTTGGTTCTGGTGCAGCCTGGGAAGGTGTCCATACTGGAGGAATATAGGCAAAGTCGCCCGGGGCCAAGATCCGGCACTGATCACCATTCCACAACTTCAAGTAGCCCTTCGTGACGAGGAAGACATCGTGGGCATGGTTGTGGTAGTGGAAACCTGGCGCATCTGAGATCGTAGCCCCACTCTGGAAGACAGTCATCAAGCCATTCGTTTGCTTGGAGGAAGTCAGAATGCGAAAGACACCCTTGCTGCCGGGGATGGTGATGCGCTCACCCTCCAGCTGAGGGATCGCGTAGGGCACCCGCTCCGCGGGGGGTTCGTTGGAGAATGGCAGCGACATTGTGTAGTGAGATGCAGGGAATTAGTTCAAGGAAGGATCCACGGGACAAAGAGAGTTCGAGACTTCCGTGGGAAGGCTCACAAGTTTTAAAGAGTGCACAAGGTGCAGCTGTCGGCATGCGGGGGACCTAATGCCGAGCGCGGAGAAGCCGTGCCCGGGAGATCCGAGTTGCCTCTGGGAGTGCTTCGCGGAATGGGGATGGTAATTTGGCGTGCTTCTTCATGGGGCCCCTCAATTAACCCCAGTCATTCTTCAGCCTGGCCGACTCGGCGCGAGAAGAGGCCGAAGTGCGCGTTGGCGCGCGTCGGGCGCCATTGGACGGAATGACTCAAGTACCGAGAAGACGGGGCATAGGAGCGGACAGGATCTCTTTGGGACAGGTGATCAATGCCGTACAAGAGAGGTTCGATATTGCATGCCTATGGTTCAAGGCAATCAAAGAAAATCCCGAAAAGGCTCCTCATAGCGGGGTAATTCTGTGATTCCGAATCCTCGGACTGCCGACTGTGGCGCACCGTCAACGCGACGCGGTGGCAAGCAGTTCATACATTTGAGGACGATCAGACAGCCAACACCACCACCGATTATCCAAGCAATTAGGAAATCAGATTTGGCTAGGAACATACCACGTACTGCTCCGACCCCGGCTTTTCATAATTGGCTTCACTTCCCCGCGGAACCCCAGTCTCCGAGCAATCGGTCCTCCCACATTCTCTTCCATCTGCGTCGCAAACCCCCTACTCAGGGCGCCCAAACTAGAACCTGACGGAAATAATTATTCGAGACCATAGAGGCTCGTAAACACCTTTCCGGAGGCTCCGGATTGGCCCAATTCCCCCCTTGCCACCGCGTGAACCAGCGCTGCAAGCAGAGCGACGGGTAAGAACTCATCCACCATCCCCACGAGGGTGGGGACGCCGCCTCAGTCTGGACAGTCTGAATGTGTGGGGTTGTGGCCAACGCCGGGGCTATAATACTCGTAGGAGTTCGCTCTACCCCTCCTGCTGATTTCATGACCCTTTCCTGAGGTGCTGGATTACTCTCAAAAACTGCGCGATATGACGACCACGAATCTGGCCGAGTTGGGAAAGCCCACGGGCGAGTACCGCCAGTACCTCCCCGACTTGAGCCTCGAGCGCTTCCAAGTAATGTGCACGCAGGACGCGCACGAGTATGCGCACGCCTTTAAGACGAACAAGCAGCCACCATGGCTGCACGGACTGTATATGCATTGGTTGGACTTGCTGCAGGAGCCCTTTAAGGGCGTGACGACCGACGGTATGGTGTTCAATTGCCATTTGCGGCAGAACAGCTTGGCCAGTCGCTAACTTTAGCTCCAGGCAAGGTTCGCCCCGATCTGTTCACATTACAGGATGAGGACATCCCGATTCAGCAGATCGTGGATGCCACGCAGTCCATGCTTGCAACACTGAACGACAAACAAAAGGAAGCCGTCAGCTACCACATCGACGCGCCGGAATGGCGCACATGGTCGAACCCGGAGTTCCTGCTCGCCCACAAGGGTGTTCGGCTGGATGAAGTCAACGAGCAAGTCCGCGACGCCGTGATGAATATCCTGAAAGTCACACTCTCGCCGGAGGGCTACGACAAGGCCGTCGGTGCAATGCGCATCAACCACTTCCTGGGCGAGCTAGTCAAGACGCCGCGCGTGATGAACGAGTTCTCCTACAACTTCGCGCTCTTCGGGCGCCCATCCACTACCCGGCCGTGGGGCTGGTCCTTCTACGGCCACCACTTGTGTCTGAACGTCTTCCTCTATAAAGGTCAGATCATCGCGTCGCCGTGGTTCACGGGTGCCGAGCCGAATGAGATCGATTCCGGGCCCCACGCTGGCACCCGGATCATGCAGGTCGAGGAGACGCTGGGTCTGCAGCTGATGCAGTCTTTGTCCGCCGAGCTGCAGTCCCGTGCGCGCGTCTTCGCCCAGATGAAGGACCCGGCCATGCCGCCCGGCCGCTGGAACAAGGACGACCAGCGCCACCTGTGCGGTGCGTACCGCGATAACCGCGAAGTGCCGTACGAGGGCATCTTGGCGTCGACGTTCAGTGCGGAGCAGAAGAAGCTCATGTACGGCATCCTGGAGCAGTACCTGCTCTATCTGCCGGCGAAGTCGCGGGCGCTGAAGATCGAGCAGGTGCGCCAGTTCGAGGCCGAGACGTACTTCTGCTGGATTGGCGGGTATGGCGATGAGGATCCGTTTTATTACCGCATTCAGAGCCCTGTTATTCTGCTCGAGTTTGATCATCATTCGGGCGTGTTCTTGAATAATGAGGAGCCGAAGAAGTTCCACATCCATACCCTGCTGCGCACCCCGAATGCGGGCGATTATGGGCATGCGTTGCGGGCACAGATCCCTGCGATCGAGGGGTTGAATGGGAAAGAAATTGTTTGGTAGGTGGCTGCGCCTGACCTATCGTGCCATAAGAAAAACCTTGTCATGTATACTGTATGCGACGAATCTTGATGAAGCATTTTGCTGTTGTTCCCTTGCGCATTTCTGGAGCCCTCTGTGCGTGAGACCATTCGTATCTGAGAAGGTGTCTTTGTTCTTATCTTTCCTTATGCGTCAACCATGCTGGCTGATGATGTATCCTTTCTGATTGTTGCTTATCGAAGGTCTCAATCAACCTCGAACTATCAAGATATGATTGATACATTAACTTCTTCCATGCCATTCTCTGTTTAAGGAACATGGTATGCTGCACCCGCCCGAAGAGAAAACATCAATAAAGGTCATCTCGAAATAAGTACAGCTGGGTCGAGTGAAATGGGGGGAGTACATGATCCATCTTGATGGTCTCGTACCACCAAGGCGCAGAGAACAGGAAAGGTATTTACATCCCCAACACCGAAAGATATAGAATATCGCAAGGAAGACATCGAAGTCCAGGAAAAGCCGTAAAAAGAATTAAAAAAAAAAATTAAAAGAAAAAAAAAGGACGGCCAAAGACAAATCATAGAATCGGGAGAGAGAAGAAGGATTTCACATCAAGTCGGAGAGTATTCAGTTTTGTTGACCCACTGGTGCGATTTCGCGTGATTGTTTCGTGCCTCGCGTAATTGGAATATAGATGATGAGACAACCGCCGTATATAAATCGCGTCGTGTCTAATTAAGATACCACCCTAAGCGTATCATGGTCCGGGATCAGCTCATAGCCCCCCTCAGAAGGTAAAATCTGAGCAGCGATGACGATCACGCCTGCGCAGATAAGACTGAAGCACCAGCTGACAGTGCAAAGGATCCAGGACTGGTCCAGGTGCCAGCCAACGAAGAAGCGGTCCTCATTGTCGAACAGATAGGCCTACATAAACCCGACACGTCAATATATCACCCGATGGTCGTGCCCTTTTTTGAACCGTGGGACCTACCACAATCGACATGCCTGCGGCCTGCACAATGGCCGACAAAGTAATTAGCAGACTGAGAGTCCGCCACCCATTTTCACGTAGCCGCTTCCCACCCCCAAGAATGATGAGGTAGGCGACAATGCTCATACCCTCTAGCACCACGGCAAAGGACATCAGGAATCCGACGGAGCGCCACATGGAGCAGAAGTACCGGTCGTCGCCATGGCAGTCTTCGCGCTGCGGGAAGCTCTCACAAGTGTCGGTGAGCGAGGAGCAGCGTTGATGGAGGCCGTAGGAGTAATGGTGGGAGGGCTAGAGAAGGGGTTTATAGCCCTGGTTAGTCCAGTATTCATCACGGTCGCATCCGTAGCTCGGGAACGCCCCCTACCTTTTCGCTATGATAGCTGACCCACCTGGGGATCACAATGGACGAGAGCGTCAAAGCAAACGCTGTCAAGGTGGAATCCATCTGTCAGCCAAAATTTTGCCTGTGGTCCAGGCCACTGCGGATCCCTCGTAGCGCGGGGAGAGCTCGATCTACTCACAAGCTAGAAACAGCACCAGCGTGCCGATGTAGACGATCGTCTTGGTCAGGAAGCCCGTATAGTTGTTGTCAGTGCCCCTCGGCACCAGGTGGAAATCCATGGCGGAAGGCGAGGTCGCGAGGGACAAGAGGAGGAGGAGAAGAGAGACCGACGGCGTGGGTGTTCAGGACGAGGGTAGGCCCGTGCGACAGGGCGGGCGGTACATCGGATGAGGCTGGAGGGCAGTAGTATGCGCGAGAACCCGCGAGAGAGGCCCAGGCAGCAACCTCGCGGAGTTTCGATGAACCGAAGTATGCGAATATGCTGGACACAGACCGATAATGGGGTCCGAGGGTTGAGAAGAGGGCGACGAGGGAGGTATGAGTTTCAAGGCGTCGGTCGGGTGATGTGCAGGATGTACACCGTCTCTGCTGTTGCAACGGCTAGGAATCATGCCTCTCCGCCCCCACCGACCCACTCGCGTCCCACTCTCGCGGGAGGCGTTCTTATCGCGGACAGCTGCTCACGTCCCGCAAAACAGGGAATCCAGCCAGAGTGTCCAAGCACCTGCAGAGGCGATCACTTTCCCCGTTCTTGGCGGTAAAGGCGGTCTACGAAGATAAGTATTCAGCACAGCAGCCACTGTCGGGGTATAGTTCGTAATGCTATCGTTGGGGGAACGCAGCACTTACCTCCTACATACCACGGCAGATTCGATATCCGGCTCTGCGGTCTGGGTCTTGATTGTTCCCCGAGAGGCTTGGTTGCTTTTGAAATGCAAAAAGAATTCGTCACGTAGGGAACCGTTGATTGCCGATATTAAAAATGGCTGAACTGATTTCACTAGAACCCCCAAGTACTTCCAGTCATCGAAGAAGGTATAAAAGAATAGAATGCGGCCTTGGAGTTGCAATATTTGCGATTTTATTTCCTCGCGAGTGAAAGGATCCTCAATGAACGGAAATATTTCTCGCTTGTCCATCATACTGTTGTAGACTTCAGATACCAACGAGCCGGGGCTCATGCGGGACCTAAACTGCGACTAGCAGTCCGGCCTGGCCTGTACAAGGGAGGCAGGAAAAGAAGGGCATAACCAATGCAGCCAGTTTCACCACCTTTCGATCCCCCAAACCATTGGAAATTTGCGAACATGTCGCTCGACCTGTTAGGAGATAAACTCGTATATCTAAATGTAGCCGACAGCTCACCTCCCAAAGGCCATTGCCCGGTACCACAGCACTAGACCAAGAGAGTGCGTCTGTTATTTGAGTTTCTGATATTGTGCGTTGATTGTAGTTTGATGTTACTGGGGGGAGCTCACGATGAAGTAGGGTTAGGTACAGTCTGGCCACAAATGATAATTTGATGTATTGGGAAGCATGTATCTCTCTCCTCGTTGGATAACCAAAGTCTGATCGAGAATCACGTCTAAATATCGAATCTTATTTCTTCGGCTGCAGGACTGATCCGGCAACTGTAGGCACAAGGCTACCACCTTGCGCCTCCAAGTCTGTATCCCGTCCAACCTTATATTTCGGTAAATTAGTAGGCATATAGCGAGGTCGATCTCGTTTCTTCGTCGTGTTAATTGTGACCTTGCCTAGTATACGTCTCATAATCGGCGTCATCCAGATCCAGGCCGCTTGGATGTACTCAATTCTAAAAGCGACCCAGATGAGGGCGGCCGATATGAGGCTGGAAATGGGGACTGCCAGATAATTGGCGGTAAGCTGCTGGTTTTATACGAACAAGGGGTAACTGGAAAGATGATGTAAAGGTACTTACAGACGATATATGAGACGTAACCTAGGTCAAGCTTGCCCTCGGCATTTTTGCGGAATTGGCTGATGTCGAGAGTGAAGAACGTAGTCATGAACGACAAAGGGAGCTGCAACGAGTCAACTTCAGCCATCAATAGGAGAAGCTACACTTACGAAGACGATAGTAGTTAGAGTAAAAATAAGGATAGTGCGTCCATGCTTTGTTGTTTCTCTAGTCATCTTGAGCGACTCCTGCGCGTCCATCACACTGTTCTGCTTCAGTTTAACGTCTATCAGGAAATTAATCTGCGAGCATGATCAGCAGAGCCTCAGAAGGGACACGACTGAGATGATTATGTACCGACTGGCTGGCCCTCCCTGCACGCTCAAGCATGGCATTGATCTCGTCGATGCTGGCGTTGACCATGGCCAACGGCAGACTGAAGTCATCTGGGTCATTGCGCGTTCCCCATATCACCGTTGCACGTTGGCCTGCGTAGGCTTCTTCTATTTTTGCGATTTTGTCTGGATTCGCAGTTGCGTCGCTGATACTGCTCGACTCGTCTTCCGAGTCTGCTGTTTCCAGGCTCTGATCTGCAGTTTCCAAGGCTGAAATAAACTTGACGATACTGTCCATGCTCTTGAGCATGTTGCGCTGGTCATTAAACAGCATGGCCATGACATTCAGCTCGTCGAGGGTCGCTTTGATCCTGGAGAGTAGGACGATCTCCCGCTGTATATTCGCCACGTTTTCCTTCTCGAGTTTGGTAAAATTGCCAAATAGGACACTCTCCTCTTGAATCTTACACGTATGTAGTCAGCTCCGATATCCATCACAATGCAGCGGCAGAGACATACTATATGGCTAATTTCCGTCTCATAGAGTTCAGAAAACTGGAGCGTCGATTTGGTGTTTTCGAAACTCAGGGTACTTGCCCGGTCAAGGTAGATCCTAGAGCACATAGCGGCGATCAGCCCTGCCAGATCGTAAGCGGTTTGAACAGAAGCGGGTTCATCGAGAAGTCGCAGCTTCACGCAGCGCAGCACATTCGTCAACCCTTGTTGGTCTGGATGTGCTGGATCGAGAACCGGGAAACAGCTGACGACAGTGTCAGGCTTGCCTTGTTCTCCCTTCAGCACCCAGAGCCATAGCTGATCGACCATAGTAAGGATCTTTGGTTGCAGACCGTTTTTCATTTGATAGTAACCGAGAACCTGATCCTCGTCTCTCATTGTAGTGTCTGTAGCAGTATGATAGTAGTACTGATCTAGAGTGCGTCGGATATGCAAAGGATGCTCGTCAGTTAGATACGCTTTTACCAGCGTTTGGTCCCGAGTAAGCCTCTCATTCATGTTGTGCTTTTGAGACAAGGAGTTGGCAATTGCTTCGCGTCTTGAGTGCATTTCTTCGAAATCCCAATGGAGGAAGGGCATCTGTCTCCATGTGAGTATCTGCCCCGGTCTTCCTCGGAAGGCGTCGTACAAACAACACTAGGTCTGTGTGATAGTCCGTTCCTTCCCCGTCCAGAGCCCCTGTCGACCAAGTTAGTTACAGAGGCAATGGGTATTGATAAGAAAATCACGTACAGAGCGCGGCGCTTGGAAACGCCTGACATTGTGACCGCATAAAGCGAGCATGGTGGCCGCCAGTGGCACCATGATGTTGTCGATTAACCCAGCGCTCGGGCTTGAGCACTCTATAAGCAGAGGCTGAGTTATTGTACAGCCGGGCCATCAAAAGCTGTCGCTAGTTAGCTCAAGACGCGATGCAGGGAATCGCCTTCCTTGCCTCAATCCATCGCATCTAAAAACTGTTAGCTTGTGATGTACAATAGGGCGTATTCGACTTACATTATTAACCGGAAGATGCAGCCATCGAAATGAGGTGGAAGAAGTGCCTGGGGTAGTAGAAACCCAAGGGGTTTGCAGGAGCTCATCCACAGCAATTTCTACAGCGCAAGGCGTCAGGACGCCAGAGACAGAGACAAAGTCGATGACAGTGGCCTTGAATTCATGGTCGATGCTGGAGTCGAGATGCTCGTCCTCTGTTTCCGCGAGTCTCCCGACCTTGTCTACGGCGGCAACCATGTAGAAGAGGGTTGGGTGGTGGTTAGCCAGGTCCCTCGGTGCCTCCCCCTTGGCGTTCCTCAAATGGACACTGGCCCCGGCGTTGAGAAGCACTTTGACTGCGGCCTCATGCCCCGATCGGATGGCCAGCCCGAGGGGAGTGTCTCGAGCTTTGGTAGTTTGATGGTTGCGTGCCGCTCCAGCCTTGAGTAGAGTCTCCACCACCTCTGCGCGCCCTTGCTCTGCAGCGACGCAGAGAGGCGTGCGATCGTCGTAGTCCGGATCGCTGGAGTCGATTTGGACTTTCTTCTCAATTAAAAGCTTTGTGAAGACACACCATCCCTGTTGCGCAGCTTTGTGCAGATACAACTGTGTCAACGGCAGCCTGGTGGGCTGTCTGTATATCTCAGGGAGTTGAAGTTCTTCCTCCATTAAGATACGCAAGGTACTCTCCTGCTCATTTTTAGCTGCCCAGAAGAGGGGACTGCTGTCGAAATCGCGTTTTTCGCCAGTAGGAGCGGTGACTATCAGACCATTCTTTTTCGCGTTACTGATCAAGGTGATCACAGCATCGACGTGCCCGTTCCCAGCTGCCCATGAAAGTGGTATTCGCCCCTGGCAATCCGGCCGGTTCATGTCGACCTTTGCTTGAGCCAGCAGCAGATTTATGGTATTAACATGACCGTTCTCCGCAGCCCAAGATAGCGGCGTCCGTCCCCCGATGTCCGCCTCGTCGACCTGTATCCCCGGCTCATCGCAAAGCAGCTTGGTGACCCTCGCTTGTCCGCCGCCCGCGGACCAGGAAAGAGCCGATCTTCCATTCTGATCAAGTTGCGCGATGCCCTTTTCTTGGAGCAGCACGTTTACACAGTCCTCCCATCCGTTCGCCGCGGCCCATGACAGAGGTGTCCAGGGGGTGCTCTCTGATCTGCCGGGCAGGATATGTTGCGTTACTAGCTCCGCCTCTGCGTAGTCTCCGTGGTGTGTATAGTCTATGTCGAAAACTACAGGAAATGGCGCTTCCTGTTCGGTTCGTCGGCGCCGTAGCAGGATAGCCACACCATACTTCTCCGAGTCATTCATTCCTAACAGAATCTGTTGGACTCCGGTTTTATCGAAGCCGGAGCCATCCAGGACGTCCCCATCCACCAGTCCCGTGGAAGACCGACGGAAAAACCCAAGTTTCCACTCAGCATCGGCCTCGCCGTCCGTAGTCGGACTCAGATCACACGAAGCGGTCACCTGTGCGTTCTGGATGTTGTCATCAAACCGAAGTTCGAAGAGCGCAAGATACAGCGAGTGAGTGCCGTTTGCCATCCCCACGCTATCAGGGAAGCCGAAACCCCCGTCTGGCGCAACCATGGGTGGCGGAATCCATCGCGGGTCATCGGCCTCCAGCCTGGCACGCACCGGCCTGCGCGCCGCTGCCTCCGCTGCCTCCGCTGCTGCTTTCGCTGCTGCTTTCTCTGCTCTCGTCTCCTCGTCTTCCGCCGGTTGCTCTGTTGCCTCCGGCAGAGGCCACATGTGCATAGTAACTGACATGCCCGGCACCACCACATGTTCCCAGACGGATGGGAGAATGACATCGCCATCGGGCCCAATCAGATCGTAGTGTCCTTCGTCGACGTGCGGCCCGATTACGGCAATGGGCATGAACGCCTCTCGAACCAATCTCTCCAACCCCTGGGACAGATCGTCAGCACTATTGCAGAACAATGAACAACCCCATATGATATAGAACAAACTGTACTGCCTACTTACGGGCCAGGTAGCGACCATTTCATATGGAAAGACGAATTTCCTCCCAACGGCATCACGAAACTGGATAGGTGCCTGCTTGACTTTCTCTGGCTTGCGCTGCGGGCGTTTCTGTGGTTTGACTTTGCCGATGCCCTTGCTCGGCAACGGTGCGATTACCATTTTTAAGTTCTGCGCATGCGGATATGGGCAAGGGCAGACGAGAGAGATTAGATGACGCTCGCCCGATGATTTGAACCGTCGGAAATGCACTGGTACTGATGCGGCTGAAGAATTGGATTAAGCGCCCAGGTGAACGTTGGATGACAGGACAGCCCCGCACTATTCTGGTCCTACAATAAGATACCAAGAAGGATTCCCTATATGAGCGAGCCGCCTATCAATAACAACCCAACTCTGGTAAACTAGCGTAAGCTCTAGCAAATCGCCTACCTCCTAGCTTGCGCCCCGAAGAAAACATTTGATACCTACTTGTTCTCTTGTTATTCGAAATTCTTAATATCCCTTAGCTGTTGTAGATAGCAATGCCCTAACTCCTCACTCCCTTATCACGTGCCTCTCCCGCCCCTAATTAAGACGTCTTCGTAGCCCATACATCTAGTTTTTGCACAATACGAGGACAAACAGGCCGCACATCATTGCAAGGACATCCCCCTGGACAGATCTGCCCGAGAAGTCTCCTGGAAACAGCCGTGATCATTAAAGCTAAGCGAGAAAACAAACCAACCAGCAAGACACATAAGGCATAATGTACATCAGGACACGCATGCCCAGCAAACATGAAGGGACAAAGAAAATCGAGCCAAAAACACATCATGGCACAAAAGAGCCGACCCGAATGATGTACAGACGGCTCTCACGCTCGAGATAGCATCGGAACAGACACCAAAAAGACCAACGCCACCCAGATTCATGCCAGAAATGAATGTTGCGCCGGGTACTATCATCGCCATCGCCATTGCCGTTACCATTGCACTTCACTCCGCGCGCTTCTGTTCGAGCATCGCACGGAAATCATCATTGCTCTTTTTGGACTGGCCACTCTCGCCGCCCTTGCCGTCAGCAGTAGTGTCCATCTGGGCCTTGTCCGAAGCCGCACCGGACGTAGAGATGGGTGCGACAGGGGCTCGTTTAACACCTAGACCCCCTCGGCGGCCGCCGCGGGTGCCTGGCTGCTGAGGGCGCTTGATGGGGCCCGCAGATTGGAGGGAGGGGTTCGGCTTCTCCCGCTTGATCGAGGTGATCCGGTCCGTCTTCATCTCTGCGTGCATCCTCTTCAACTCCTCAACACTGCCGATATGGAGCGGCCGTCCCGGGACAATTTCCTTGCCCTCGAGTGCCAAAGATGCCTTACCAGCATCATGGACATCGGCATACTCGATAATGGCACCCTGATGATCCGGTCGGAGGACAATCTTAACCAACCGTCCGAACGGTTCAACCAAGGCGCGGACTCGAGCATCGTTGACAGTATCGGGCACATTCATCAAGGCAAGAGTACGTTCCGACCGGCCGCCGACCGTTTCTACCACACCTGACGTCGCCCCGTTCGCCTCCGCAGGCGGTGATGCGGACGAGGCGACTTGCGAGATGATGGTACTAGCTATGCGTTTAGGGCCGGTGTTTCCACTCAAGGTAACGGCTAGCTGGCGTCTCCCAAGGGTTTCTTTGTCCATCGCGAGAGCGGCCTCCGCCTCTTCCTGCAGAGCTTGTCAGAATCAGTCAATCCCAAAGTTCAAAAATCATAGGTGCATACCTTGGAAGAATAGGTCACAAAAAAGTATCCTCGGTGTGAGCCGTCGACGTTTAGTGGAAGGTGGAATTTTTCGATTGTGCCAAACTTCGAAAATGCCTCTCGAGCATCGCTCGCCTCGAGCTTCCAGTCAAAACTTTTGCAGAAGATCTCACGCCCTTCCTGCATTGCTCCACTGCGCTTATCCTTCTGAGACGGGTCGGAGATCTTCACAACAAGATGATGGCCGTTCTCAACCTCGGTACCATTGAGCTCCGTCGCCTGATGTGCTGCACTGGCAGTAGCAAACTGCACATAGCAGAAACGACGACTGGTTTGGAACTTGAGCGAAGGGAAGCGAATATCGACAATGTGGCCGTACTTGCGGAAGAGATTGCGCATATACTCCTCGTCGGCAGTCGGAGGGAAGTTTGTGATCCACAAGGTAGCATCAGACTCGACCTTCACTTCAATGGAATTCCCATTGAAGGTCTTTTGATCGCGAGTCAAAGCCCCCAGGGCTTCCTCCTTTGTCTCGAACTCGATAATCGCAGCCTCAGAGCTTCCGTCCGGTTCAGGTAACATCTTGACACCGTTGATCGTTCCGACATGGCGGAAGAACTGCCGGACACTAAGTTCAGTGGTCTCTCGCGGCAGGTTCTTAACCAACACAGTTGCATGCTCCCGGTCGCGGGCGAGGGGCTGAGGCTCAGCTTCTTGCTCCGGGCCAACCTCTTCACCGCGCGCCTTCTTGCTAGTGGGCTGACCATTCGCATCCTTTTCGTCCCCACGCTTTCGCTTCTCGGACGAAGAAGAAGCCTCGGCAGTGGCTTCCCATTGCTGCTGCTGCTGCTGCTGCTGTTGCTGTTGCTGTGCTGCTGCAGCTTCATGTGCTTCCCGTTCCCTCCGAGCCGTGACAGCTCGCATGGCCTTCCTAGTCTCGATCACAGCAAGTTGCAACTCATCCGAGTCCTCATAATCCTCGCAGTGGGCGATGTAGGTCTGCACTACCTTCTCTGGCCAATCAAGATCTTCCCGCTTGATGGCCTGTTTGAGGACCGCAGTTGCATAGCTGGGATTGGGGGTGCGTCGGGCAGCGTCCACAGTTGCCTCGCCCTGCACAAACTTGCTCCAGCAGATCAGCTCCCAGTGATAGTAGGTTAGCCAGAACTCGTAGCTGTCGCCCCGGCGAGGAACGAGGCCCTTGAAGGTCTCGCGCGCACTATCCCAACTGCCACTTTCGCTGAGGTAGCGGATATAGATACGCTCCAGGCGGAATAGGGGGTCTCCCTGATACGATCGGCCATACTTCTTCTCGCCCAATTCTTGCACACTCTCAATTGCCGAGCGAATGCCGACTTCCGCCACATCCAAATCCTCGTCGGTGGAGTCGGAAAGGAAGGCACGTCGACGAAGATAGCTGCACCATGTGGTGTGAACCTTCAGTACCTCTTCCAGGCCTCCGGCATCCAGCAGACCCGTGCTAGTGGCTCTGTGCTTGATGCCAGAGATCTTAGAGAAAGACTGTCCTTCTCGTTCCGAGCTCAGGAGGTACTGGGACCAAAGGTTGCCGGACCAAGGGCAGTGGCGAGTCGCGCGGTCAAGGGTTGCAATAGTCGTAGTGGAGGCATGGCCATGCATGGATTCACCAATGAGGAACATGATGTAGTCCTCCCACAAAGAGACATCTGTCGGGAAGCGCAGCACGGCACGCTGGTAAACCGCATTGACGAGCTCAAAGTGGAATTCCCGTCGGCGGCGATTACGACTGACCTCCCAATCAATGTACTCCCTGTATAGTGTCCATTCAAGGGCCTTATCCCCCGACTCCTGCACTTTGCTGAGCCGCTGCTCAAATTCTTCCCGCGCGGCGTAGAAGTTCTTCGCAGCTGACGCCTGGGCAACTGTCTCAGACATGATCTCCTCATAGTTGGCCTCGAAGTAAGTAGAAATGAATCCTGAGAAGGTTTGAAACGTCTGATCCCAAGTCGCATGAGGAGTCTGCAGCCGCACCTCATACAGGCCTCGCAGATGGTTGATTTTCTCCTGAGACGGGGCCTGAGTCAGATCCTGGGTTAAGAGCTCCAGGAATCGATCCCAAACGAGGTGGCTGTTATTAATCCGCCACTGTGTCGCTTCCGCGGCTCGCTGCCACACGTCCAAGACCGTCTGCCAAGCGAACACTTCTCGTCCAATGATCCGGTCTTCTTCAGTCCACTGGCCAGCTCCATGTTCGCCAGCTGCGGCATTGTACAAATACAACACCCATTCGCCATAGATGTGCCAAAGCTTGGTGCAGCCGAATTCTTCTTCAACTGACCGCTGGCATAGCTCCATCACAGAAGTGCGTTCCATTACCGAATGCGCAAGCATGCTCTCATCTTGAATCCATTCGGCCCAGAGGTCCTCCCCCATGGCGAAAAGCTTGTCCATCTCCTCACGGGCAGTCCTCATATCTTTGAGAAGATCATACCGGCGGGGGTCACCATGGATATCCGGATTGTTGGGCGGGTATACGTGGTTGACGAAGCCCGCATGCAGCAACCCAATAAACTGGACATGTGCCTCGTAGGTGTGGGGATTCTCCTGGATTTTGTTGAAGAGCTCGGTCGCCAACAGCTGCGCATCGGGTTCCAACGACGTCTGTACGTAATTCCTCCGCGCGGTTTCCCGCGGGCCTTCCGCCATAGCCAGGTCGAACGATGTGCGAGGGGTGGGAGTGTTATGGTTGATTGGGTTCACGTGTGGGTGGATGGTGGACGGAGACAATTGGCTCTGGTAGGACCCGGGATTTCTCAGCATGTTGGGTGGATTCTGGCGCGCGGTATGCTGGGGATGCTGCGCATGCTGCGGCGGCGGCTGATGATGCTGCATTGAGGCCAGGTCTGCCAGTGTGTCCATTCCAGTAGAGGGCTGTCTCGATGGGGGCCGGTCGGTGGCAGAGGAAGTCCCATTACCGGAAGTACTTGCGTTCGGTCCAGTAGACGGACTGGAAGCGGGCGGCGAAGATTCAGGCAGTCCGGTAGGAACGTAGACCTGCTGTGCAAGAGGCGAGGATGTCTTGCCTTTGCGACCATGACCTGAACGCGTCCGTCGAACTGCCTTGTGGGGGGAAGGCCCGGCAGCCGGGTTCGATGTGTTGTTCGACGTAGGACCGGACACCGGTGTCGAGTTCCCCGATTGTGGATTCGAGTCCGGGGAAAGCAATGAATTGATGTCCATCTTGACTAAGTTCGAGGGGGAAAAACCTGCGACACGCTTCAAGTGAAAAGGAAGGAAGGAGCGGTCAACACTCAAAGGAAATGGCAACGACCAGAGGGGATAGTGCTAGGAGTAGCAGAGACCCAGATCAGACGACAGCCACGAGATGCCTCAACATGTCCATTCCTGCACTAGCCAACGCAGCTTGGTCTTCAGGTCCCGTCTCGTGGGGCCGGGGACCAGAGTCGCAAATGATCCTTCTTCGCGCGATACCAGTCGCGCAAGGAATAGGGTGCTTGTTCACTGGAGGTTGTCGCAAAGACCGACGGAGGGAATCCGGAGATCGGCGACAAAGAACGAGTGGGAGAAGGAGTGGGTGAGGTGACCAGGGTGTGGTCGATCACCAGGTGGAAGACTCCTGGGCGTGCGAGAAGCACAGCCGGATAGACGAGAAGAAAGAGTAGGGGCCACAGGCGAGAGGCCTGGGAAGGTTGGCAGAGGGGAAGATGAAGGAAGGGAAAGGTGCAGATGAGAGAGTAGAACGGAAGGAGAGCACCGAAGGCCCTGAAAGAGGGAAGATGAGGGCTAGTGGATCTTCACTGTGGAGATGACGGTGTGAGGGAATGCCCTGAAGCCGATGGGGGAGAACTCAAAAGATGGCTAGGAGTAGGAAAATCGGCGGATACAGTTCCCCCCTAAGTTTAGATGGTTCTACGATTCGGCTCTTGAGCTATAGTCTCCTACTGCGTCGTGGATGCGATTCCTTCTGATCGATCACGTCGCGACTGTATCGCTCGTGGTGGCCTGATGGCCTGATGGGGCTTGTGGCCTGAGGCAATTACAGGGGTCGGGACGGACCAGCCGCGCAACAGCAAGTTTGACCTTTTTTCGCACCGGCTTCCCCGACATCAGTAGATCAACACCGCATCCTCATGGCCACAATGGGTGCTGTCTCTCCATACGGGCAGCTGGTCCGGACTGGTGAGTATCCATTCTGTGTCCCAACAACGATACGCTATACATTTTCATGCTAACTCTGCAATTAGCGGCCCGGACCCGTGTCTCATGCGTTCCCCGGCGGACCTTCGCCTCGACAGCCACCTACCGCGCACAAAACGACAATGCCAACTCCAACAAGAAAGGATCCGGACTCTTATCAAGCATGAAAGATTGGGTTCTCGGTGGATCGAAACCCAAGGCCGCCCACACACCAGCCGCCCCCAAGCGCGAAGAAGGTGGACTCGGTGCTAGCTCTATTTTCGCCGACGACGTGAGCATGGTGTCTGGCCCCAAACCCAGCAAGAAGAAGAAGCAGCTCGAAGAGCAACAACAAGCGCAAGGCGAGGAGGGTGACCTACCTCTGGACCGACGCAACAAGGACCGCATGCAGCTCGCGCTGAACCCCAACCCGAAAGGCCATCTGCGATGGGAGAAGAGGATGGTGATCCGCGAGGTCCGTAAACGCGGCCGCCTCTCGAAGGAGGTCCAGATCAAGCGTTCCGAGCGCGAATCCATGTCCAAGTCACACTGGTTCAAGACCTCCGTCAAGAAGCTAGGACCCCTGGCCCGACAGATTGCAGGCAAGAACATCGACGAGGCCATCCTGCAGATGCGCTTCAGCAAGAAGAAGGCCGCCAAGGACGTGCTGGGACACCTGGAGCACGCGAAGAACGTCGCCATGGTCCGTGCCGGCATGGGCCTGGGGGCTGCCGCCGGCACTTCGGCCGCCCCCGTCACCGTCACTCTCAAGTCCGGTGAGCGCAAGAGGATCACCGACCCGACAAAGATCTATATTCAGCAGGCGTGGGTGAACCGTGGCCCCTACGGTTTTGGTATGGACCACCGCGCCCGTGGCCAGATCTACCGCCTCCGACCCCCAGCGACTGGCCTTTCGGTTGTGTTGAAGGAGGAGAAGACTCGCATTCGGGAGTGGCAGAAGCGTGAGGCTGATGCGCTGCGCAAGCGCAAGACCCAGCTCTGGACTCAGCTGCCGGATCGAAAGGTCTCTGCGCAGAACCAGTACTACAGCTGGTAATTGTGCAAGTCATGCTGAGTTGATTCCCCTTTTGGCGTTGCTTTGTATTATTTACGTCCTGGTTATTCACATAGTCATCAGTGGATTCAAACCAGTTCTCTTTTGTGTCTGTGCTGCTATTGGCTGGTCTGAGTGAGGAGAATTTGCATTGTAGTAGATAGTAGGGCGAGCCGCCCATGTACAATATACAAGATTCAATACACATCTCAAGGATATTTCTACCATCTAATATCGACACCGTTCGGTGCAAAATCACACCCGCTCCTCTGCTCTTACTACCACCGGAATAACCGCCCCCGTCGCCAGCGGGAACTTCCGATGGCCTGTCACTTCCAGGATACTTGTGATGGCCCCCGAGTGCGCCGTCAGAGAAAGAAAGACATTCTCATCACTGGCGAAGATATCGTTCAACAGTCCGAGCAGTCGCTGGTTACGGTGCTCGTCTGATTCGCGGACCTTAGGGTCCCAAAGCTCATCTTCCTCCGCAAAGCCCGGTTCAAATAGGTACTGTGGGAAGTCCGCGGCAATAGCAGATTTGCTTGACCGGCGGTCACAGGTATGCTCGCCCATGGTCTCGCGGAGCAGCTGTATTTACCAGTCAATACTCATATGCAAGATAAGCTTTAAAATGGCTTGGTCTTACCTCCTTAATAAGCGGTCGAAAAGGATCTGTCAACGGCATATCGCAGCCCTCAAACGTAACCTGAGCCGTCTGGCAGCACCGATGCAAGGGACTGACGTAGTAGGACTGTGGCTGCGGGATGCCGTTCGCGATTTGCTGAGTCCAGGTATCATGAGCAGTTCGGGCCTGGGCAATACCTACGTCTGTGAGATGTGCATCAATCCATGTGCCATCTTCATCTCCATCCAAGAGTGACCAGTACTCCTATGTAATGAGTTAGCTATGGAGTTTTCCCAGTCATGGGAAGTATATGGGAAACATACATCCCAGGCCTTAGTTCCATATCTCTGCTCGGCAACATTGTGCACACCTTCGCCGTGTCGTCCGAGGAAGAGCACTTTATACTTGGTTTGTGGGCCAGCGGTGTCATTTAGGTGCTGAATCTGCTGAGCGAATCGTTGCCATTGGGTGCTGCTTTGGCAGTCCACGGGTTCGGCGTCATAGATTCTTGAGATAAGCCCAAAATTCAATGCGGCCTACACGCCTCATGAGTACTCTGTATCTCTCAAGATCGAAATTTGGTGGGCTTTGGCGCTTACATAGTCGAAGGTGGCTGGGTCAGTGGTTGGCTCGTCTTGGATGAAGTAGCCTGTTACCGTGCTGAATTTGAATGAGACTGGCTCCACTGGGAGGTGTGTGAGTGTCATGCTGAAGGAGTATCGGTTTCTGGCTAGCCTTTTGGCTGGATCGAAGGACGGGTGATAAGAGTTAGGACACTTCAGCTTCAGCGTCTGACGCTTGATGTGGGGCGGTGGGCCCCCAGCGCGAGGGGACTCGCAAAAAACCGTGCAAGTGGATATCCCTCGTTTAACCTACTGCAATCCTTGATCTCAAGGGAAATTTGTGAGCTACAAAGAACCTCCAGATGTAGTGATCATAACTTTTTTGTATTGTTGTCTGGGTAGGTCACCCATACTTCATTCGGTCATGTATATAGCAACCGAGTCTTGATCTCTATCCGAGGACAGCTAGCTATAAGTCCAAACACAGAATCCAACCATACAACTCCGATCCGAACCTTTCTTCCAATTCGCCAGCTATGGGTAATCCGCGAAACAAACAAGGAGGAAACATCACAAGAGCTCAGACAGCTCAAAGTCTGCAGGCATACTGCAGCCAAAGGGGGAGAGGCTTCCGTGTCCTCAATCCAAAGACACTTGAACCTCAAGAGGCCAAATTCAAATCATACAGACCACTTGGTCTGTGCATGTGAGTGAAATAATTGCAAGCCCTTTTTCGCAGACATCAACTGGCTGCCCACCAGGGACAAGCACTTGCCGACTACATGCTCCGACCAAGAAGAGAAGGAGACCGACAAATGCCGAACACCAGCGATTGCCGATAGAGCGCTCGAGAACAGACCGCCCAATTCGGTTGCTACCGTCCGAACAATGATGCTGCTTAGTCCGAACGGATTCGTACAAACTTGCAATTGGGACTCGGTGCGGCGATCCTTGAGAGGTGCTTCCGGTTGAGGGGACGCGCGAGTGGTAAGAATTGCCAGGGGGTTTTTGAAGTCGGAAATGATCCGCAGCACATTGCTGACACCTGGAACACCCAGGCTTCCAGAGCTCCGGCCGATGGCAGCCAGAGCCGAGGGTTGAGGTTGGGTCGAAATTGGCGTCGTCGACGGTACCGTGACGTTCAGACGATGCGAAGACAACGTAGTTCTCGGGCGCCGGAGATCCACATTTGGAGTGCGCATAACGCCTGGCTTTGAGCTTGCGCTCGATATTGAAGTTGAAAGCCTTGTGTTGCTGCTCTCCTTGGTATCCATGGAGGTAGCCGGGCTGTTTGTCGACGAGAATCCAACGACGCGCCAGCGCAGGTTTGGCTGGGCCTTGGCCCTCTGGTTTGTCGCTTCGACGTATTGAGGGACGCTCGGTGATTGTCGCAATATGCGCTGGCCTTGGGATACAACATTTTTGCCGGCTTCCTTGACTGGTGCTAGGAAAGCAGAAGCACTGTATTGAGGATCGTGTCCGCGGACACTGCTGGCGCACTTGGTAACTGCCCTGACGGGTGGGAGAACGCCAGTCGGGCTGAGTGATTGATCGTGCTCTGGAGCGTGTTTGGTGAACGTCTTGATCACCTTGGCAGATGACACCTTGGCCGATGGGCGTAGCGTAGGTGAAACGAGTAGCCTGTCGTAACCTGGGACACTCGAGACACGCGAATCTGGAAGCAAGGGCGATGAAAGTGCTAGGCGTTGCGGCCGTTCCTGGTAACTGACGTTCGTTGGGACCTTGTTGACGCCCGCGCGGGCTGCGGCCTTCTCCAGGCAGTTGCACTAATCCGCACTTAGCATCTGATGAGGAATTGATATCAGAGGAATTCGCCAGGACTTACTCGCTTGTGCTGCTTCTTGTGCTTCTCGCACGCCCCATACTTCCGAGCCTTGATATAGTTCTCCTTCTGAGCCTGGGAACGCGGCCTCTGCTTCTTTGGCAGGTTCGCGGCGGCATTCATGTTCAGGTCGAGAACCAGCTCGACACCTCCGTTGCCAACGGCTGAGGCTGGCGCAGAGTGGGTCTCTGGGCTGGTGCTGGCCGGTTGCGGAGAAATGCTCTCGCGGACATAGTCCGACCATGCTGGGGAAGAGAAGCTGGTGTTGGAGTCGGAGGACATGTCCAGGTCGAGAGCCGTGGCATCGCACAGCCGCTGCAGATGCAGCGCGATGGCGGCTTCCCGGCGCTTCTCCTTGATGGAAGTTATGCGCGGGTCTGCGGCGGCCTGCATCTCGACCAAGTGACGGAAGTCGAAAGAGGTATTGTGTTGTTCGTCGTAGCCATGGAACGTGGCATCGTCTAACGCAGGGACGCAATCCGGGATCATGCCCATTGGCGGGGACTGGTCCGCGAAGAAGCCCTCCTGCACGGGGTCGTAGTTGATCATGTCCGGGAAGGCAGATTGGGTGAAATCCGGCAGGTCCATGCCGGCAGTCTCAGACTCAAAGGGCAGCGCCATGTCTGGAGACACCGAATGGGCCGAGGCCGAGGCCGAGGCGGAATAATCATCACCATAGGCCGAGGGTAGGTCCAGGAACTGGTCAAAGTCTAACCACTCCTCAGACTGGGTCGGTGCGTCCAGGTAAAAGAACTGATCGGAAACAGACGACATTGCTCCGTATATCACTGGAATACCAATCAAGGTATCCTTTTTGGGGGGTGGGGGGAGGATGGTGGATCAGCAAGACCAAAGGATAGAAAAGAAAGACTATTATGAGAATAGGGGGAAAGGATAATAGAGTATAGCTAGGGTCTTTGGGCTCGTGGCCGAGAATCCCGTAATGATCGCAGTTAGGCCAACCAAGGGGGAGCTCCAGGGAAAAAGAAAGAGAGAACCTGAGGACTGAGGCAGAGGGGAAGGGACCCCGTTGTATATGGCGGCCTCGGCGGCCGCTGGCCCCAGCGAGTCCAATCCAGTTGAGAGGGAAATGGAGCCGAATGGGCGGAGCAGCGCGCAGCCCATTCCTCTTTGGGGTCCCCGACTTCCGCTAAGCCGCTTTGGGACCCCGACACTGCCTGGTTCTGCGGGCTGTGACTGGCTGTAACTGGCTGTGACTGGTTCAGCCTCCGTTGACTCATACCTCGTTCCATGTGCGTTCCATCGTCGCAGCACAGTGGCTGACACGCCGATCAAGCGGGCCCACGGAGACACGGCCAGGCCGAGGGCTAGTCTTTCATTGGGTCAAATTATTTCAATGCGCATGAGTTAATTCGAATTTTGACATCATCCACGCAGTGAGCTGTCCCATTGGTTGTGCATACCTCGATATGATTGTCCAATACTAGGAGGGTCAACACCCGCCTACGTAGGGGATGCATGAGGCCGATCACGCTCGCAACTTGTGGCCATTGCCTGGCCTGACCGAACAATGTAGATGGTTTCACTGAGCTGTTGTTGGTGAAGACAACACGCGGCATCCATATTCTCCATTCGTCACCACGGACGAGCAGCGATTAGCGGCGGCTAGGTCTGACCGTGACCTGGACGATGAGGATCGCGCTACCTAGCACGTCGCCTTCGAGTATTCAATTTCACCCCCTTCCCCAACTTCGGATCATGTGCAAAGAGACAACTGAAGCATTGCAATGTTGTTCGAAGAGAGCATCAATACATTAGTGCCAAACTCGAAGGCCGCAGCCATCACTCCTCAGGGATAACGGAAGGGCATGGGAGGATGAGGACGGCAGGCTAACAGAGCAAGAAACCCTACAAAGAATACGTCAGTGGAGCTCTTTCAAAGCTTGTAATTTCGCCGGTTCCATTTTATTTGCTCAATTGTGAGACTTATCTTGTTTTTAGCGAATTCTGCACTGTTGATATATATTAAAAAGGCGTAGCCGTATTTATTCCCCTACAGCGAAACATATTCCATATCATTTGCAACCAACATTTGAAACTATCACCTCGTTGATCCAATCATGAACAAGAGACTTTTAGCAGGGTCCAGACTTATCCTGTGAGTCAAATTGCTAATACCCACCAGTCTCATCCCAATGATTAACCATATTATCCCAAGTAATAAAATCCAAGACCCTCTGCCTACTCACTAGGCTCGAGTCCGACTCCATGACGTCTTCAAACATACGCTGTAATTTGCGCCTCGCAAAATGGCACATCATTGCGATATCACGCACAGCCAGATCGTGCCCGTCTTCACGAACAGCCCAGACATTCCCTATCTCGCTATTCCAGTACATAGGCGCCCAGCCCCATTCGTCTTGAGAAGAATCAGTTTCCATCATCAAGAACGCAACATTAGGATTACTGTCTGCCATCATGCCCCTCTCCCATTCTGGAGGGTCATGGCGGAAATCGGTGTCCGGGTCTTTCCAGAGCCGTATAGGCATACCGAGGCAGACAGATATCGGTGAGACGGATCCGCTGCCCAGGGAGATCTGGTTTGCTCGAGTGACGTCGACAGAAACGAAGGGCTCTTCATGAACCTTTACTTCGCCGTGACAGCAAATCTTCACGCCGCGGACGGTTGTCGGGGCGCGGGGTAGCAGACCCGGGACGCTTTCCCTAATATGCGTGTTTCGGTAGCTTATTAAGTAGTCCATTAGATGTCGGAAGTCGGCTAGTGTTATATCGGTATAGTCTTGTGTTGTATCCATTCTCACCTCCCCCTCCCTACGCATCTCGCCCATTCCCCATGCCCACTCTCGATGCGGGTTTTTGTTTCCCTATTCACCCACGCCTGACTTTTTGGGTCTGAATACTTCCACCTGGCCAAACATTGAAACGTTGAGCCCTTGTTGTCCATCCTCGCCGTCGATACACGTTACAGCAATATCTGGGGTACTGGGAGACCCACCACGACCCACCAAACAGCCAGGACACAGTATGGAAGCTACCTTTTTGCTTCTGTCCTTATTATAGCGACTGTGGTTCCGGTCTGGTGGATTTTCAGCTAACGATTATCGTGCGCATCTCGGATTGGCCGCGTCGTATCCCGGACTCCCAAGCTTAAATCCGGTCTCAGGCGGCAGTGTGAATTAGGTCCGCGGTCCAAGCCCCGGAATCCGGACCAGCCGTAAAAGCCGTTTAATCCGCATTTAATCCGTGGTCTCTGCTGACGAAGTAGGGACGGGTTTACATCTATTTCCTGGGGTCTGTACGGCATTACCACCAATTCACCCCTCAACATCCTCCGCGTCCAGCCTAACTTGTCGTAGTCGATCATGTCGCGTCACCTATTTCCATCGCTTCTCCGCATGCCTGGAGTATTTAAACCGGCTTGGGGAGCGACAAATTCTGTGCAGATCGATTCAATCATAAACACTTAACAAACCTCTCAATACAACAATCTTACGATAACATAACACGAGAATGTCGCTACTTGGAAAAGTCGTCCTGATCACCGGCTCCTCTAGGGGCATCGGCAAGGCAACTGCGCTTCGCGTCGCCAGCGAGGGTGCCAACGTCGTAATCAACTACATCAACGACGTTGCCACAGCCAATAGTCTTGTAGACCAGATTGGCCCCGACCGTGCGCTGGCGGTCCAAGCTGATGCCTCCAAGCTGTCCGACCTCGATCGTCTCGTCGAAACAGCGGTCGCAAAATTCGGGAAGATCGATGTGGTCATTCCAAACGCCGGAATCCTTCCATTGAAAGACTTGGAGAGTACCAGTGAGGAGGACTTTGACAGAACCTATAACTTGATGGTGAAAGGGCCGTACTTCCTCGCTCAGGTACGTACTGATTTTTGTTGTTGTCCTGATTGAACACGTTTTTTGATTAAAGCTGACTATCTGCGTAGAAAGCAGTGAAGCACATGCCACCCGGCGGGCGAATCATCTTTGTCTCCAGCGGAACTGCTCGCTACTCGAGCGTGTCCCCTGCATACCTCCTCTACACATCCTCCAAAGGCGCAATCGAGCAGATGACCCGTATCATGTCCAAGGACTTGGCGCGGAAGGGCATCTCGGTGAATGCAGTCGCCCCTGGGCCAACAACCACTAAACTCTTCCTCGACGGAAAGTCGGAGCAGCTTCTCAAAGCCATTGCTGGATCCAGTCCTTTCAATCGGATTGGTGAGCCCGAGGAAATTGCGGCAGTCATGGCCTTCTTGTGTGGGAAGGATAGTAGCTGGATCTCTGGTCAGATTGTGGGTGTGAATGGAGGTATGGCATAATGTAATATTATGAGACGGTTAATGATCATGATATCAGCGCATGGTGTTATCTATAGAAATCTTCTGGAGTAGCCACTAGCTACGTCGATAGAAATAACGTTACAAGTTATTCAAGTTGACATCAATACCTGCTTGGCTTGGGCGTCGTGGATAGCCATTTCCAGCTTCCGACTACCATCAAATGTCACTCAGTGTCGAGGCGTGATAATGAACCCTTCAATTATCCAATGCGACCCCTTTGCTTTAAGACCTTTACTCTGATTCTTCAAAGTCTATGGAAATCCTGTCAATTGTAAGCAGCTACACTAGCACCTCGTGCTCGGCCTCGGAAAAGAGGCTTGACCGCGTATTGCCCCGTGTTAACGCGTCCTGATGAGGGGGTTAGACCCTCGTGGCTAGCACGATTAATAGGGCCGAGCCCATCACTGGATGGTTTTGTTTGGACCATCTAATGGGTCTCCGTATTCGGATGAATAATGCAGAAAGACGGCTTCGGGAAAGAGTGGATGGTGGAAGCTTCGGCAGGATTATAAATCGAAGTGGGGAATGTCGCGATGACCTCAACTCCCATCACTTAAAACCCGCCAGAGCCCGCCGGGACGAAAATTGATCTTGGATATTGTATCCATCAGTTGCATCGTTCGCTCAACATGTCTCAACCGACTATCACCCTCTATACTAGCCAGACTCCCAATGGGATCAAGATCTCCATGGCTTTGGAGGAGCTAGGGTATGCGGCCTACCCTGATTTGCTCACCTTAGTGCGACGCTGATAATATGGCAGGCTACCCTACAAGGTCGAGAAAATCGACATTACTAAGAATACCCAGAAGGAAGCGTACGCGCGTACCAACCCTCAGGCTTCAGATGAATTAGAACGGGGCTCACGCTGACCGATTACTCAGCTGGTTCCTTGAGATCAATCCTAACGGCCGCATCCCGGCCTTAACCGACACCTTCAGCGACGGTCAGTTAATCCGCCTGTTCGAGTCTGGGAGTATCCTGCAGTACTTGGCCGAGCGGTATGACCCGGACCACAAGATCTCCTATCCCAAGGGCACCCGCGAATACTACGAGATGAACAACTGGCTCTTCTTCCAGAATGCCGGCCTTGGGCCGATGCAGGGCCAGGCCAACCACTTCTCGCGGTACGCGCCCGAGCGCATTGAGTATGGTGTGAACCGCTACGTCAATGAGACCCGTCGGCTTTACGGTGTCCTAGACAAACATCTCGCTCAGTCCAAATCCGGGTATATTGTTGGTGACCACGTTTCCATCGCCGATATATCGCACTGGGGGTGGGTGGCAGCTGCCGGATGGGCGGGTTTGGATATCGAAGAGTTCCCGCATGTAAAGGCGTGGGAGGAGCGTATGGCGGCGCGGCCAGGCACTGAGAAGGGTCGTCATGTTCCATCCCAACACACTATCAAGGAGCTGATTAAGGACAAAGCGGCTGTGGAGAAGGCCGCTGCCGAGTCACGGGCATGGATCCAGGCGGGCATGAAGGAAGATGCAAAGAACAAGATCTAAACCTATATGAGACGTCAATGCCTGAAAGTATATATCTTCCAGATTAGGTGTGATGCGCATTAAATCCATTTAAGTCACTGTTCATTTTGAGTCCAGCTACCGTAGATACGGCAGTCAAAACATTCTCACCGCCTTCAAGAATCACGTGTATAAATTGCCACTTTTCACGGGAGCTCTTGGATTCCTCTCACCACAAGATTTTTGTATCAACTAACTTGCCATCTTTTGACTTCACGCAAAAGCCATGGCGTGGCGAAATCAAGGGATTACAGGTTCCAACAACATCCCCCTGGGGAGCCGCCGCCGCTTCACGGCCGATGAAGAAGATGAGAGCCGCACCGCAACTCCTTCATCCATGCCTGATGGGCCCAAGCGTGGCCGCAGCCCAGTTCGAGGTACCCTCCCCTTTTCGGAAAAATGCACCAGCGCCATCTCTGACCCTATTATTCTTTTAACAACAGCCGATCCCCCGGATGATGGTGTTAAACGGCGCAAGAAGCGGAACCGCTGGGGTGACCAGCAGGAGAACAAGGCTGCTGGCTTGATGGGCTTGCCCACCATGATCATGGCCAACTTCACTAGCGAGCAGCTTGAGGCCTACACTCTGCACTTGCGCATCGAGGAGATCAGCCAGAAGCTGCGGATTAACGATGTGGTCCCTGCTGACGGTGATCGGTATGTACAGCCCTTTTCTTTAACTACTGAACCCTTCTCACACCTGGATAGATCTCCATCGCCACCACCGCAGTACGACAACTTTGGTAGACGTGTTAACACTCGCGAGTACCGCTACCGCAAGCGACTCGAGGATGAGCGTCACAAGTTGATCGAAAAGGCCATGAAGACCATTCCTAACTATCACCCGCCTTCTGACTACAGGCGTCCGACCAAGACCCAAGAGAAGGTCTACGTCCCAGTGAATGACTATCCAGAGATTAACTTCAGTATGATAACTAACCCTCTAACTCCTAACTGTCCCTCCACTGTGTCTGCCATGACTCCCTGCTCGATTCGAGCTAACGAGATAATTCCTTGGATCTCGTTGGCCCGTCTCTTGCTAATTCTTGGTGCTTGATGCTGCACATTACTTGAACGCGCTTCACAATTACAGGATGACTAACACTAAGCTCTTTGCTATCTTTTTCAAAGTTGGCTTACTCATAGGACCTCGTGGAAACACCCTCAAGAAGATGGAGACTGAGTCCGGAGCCAAGATTGCTATTCGAGGCAAAGGCTCCGTCAAGGAAGGCAAGGGCCGATCTGACGCCGCTCACGCTAGTAACCAGGAAGAAGATCTCCACTGCCTAATCATGGCGGATACCGAGGAGAAGGTGAACAAAGCCAAGAAGCTTGTTCACAATGTCATTGAGACAGTAAGTTATTACCACGCTACCCTTATCCTATACGTATGTACTGATCTGCTATTAGGCCGCCTCCATTCCCGAGGGCCAGAACGAGCTCAAGCGTAACCAGCTTCGTGAGCTGGCTGCTCTCAACGGTACTCTCCGTGACGACGAGAACCAGGCCTGCCAGAACTGTGAGTCCTCACAGCCCCACTTTCCTTTTATTATGTCTTCTAAACGTGCAACAGGTGGCCAAATCGGACACCGCAAGTACGACTGCCCTGAGCAGCGCAACTTCACTACCAACATCATCTGTCGTGTTTGTGGCAACGCTGGTCACATGGCCCGCGACTGTCCCGACCGCCAGAGAGGCAGCGATTGGCGCAACGGCGGTGGCATTGGCGGCGGTCAGCGCAATCCTCGTGCTGTTGGCACTGGGGATGCTGTGGACCGTGAGATGGAGGTGAGTTCCCTTTGCTCCATAATCAAAGTTGAGTCGGCTACTGACATTCTAATCAGCAACTGATGAACGAACTGTCCGGAGGTGCTCCTGGCGAGTACCCGCCTCGTCGTATTGAAGCCGGCCCTGACCAGGGCGGCTATCCCGATGACCGCGACGAAAAGCCCTGGCAGCGTGGCCCGCCACCCCCGAGCGATGTGGCTCCCTGGCAGCAGCGACGTGAGCAGCGTCCTCGCGACGACTATGGATCCCGCGACCAAGGTCCTGCTCCTTGGGCCGCCCAGAACCGGAGTAGTAACGACTATGGCTACGGGTCTCAGGGTGGATACGCCGCCCCTGGTACCGCGCCAGGTGCTGCTCCCTGGCAACAGCAAGCCCCTCCCGGCGACGCTGCTGCTGCTGCTGGCTACGGCTACGGGGCATATGCAGGCTACGCCTATCCCCCTGGAATGGCTGCCCCTGGTATGGCTGCTCCGCCGCCGCCTCCTGGCATGGCCCCTATGGGTGGATATGGTGGTGCTGGCAGTCCTCCGCCGCCTCCTCCTGGCGAGGGACCTCCTCCGCCTCCTCCCAGCGATCAGCCTCCTCCTCCACCTCCTGCGTGAACAATTTTCCGAATCGGTTGCTTAGTTACGAGAAAAGTCGGCGGAAGCACTTACTTTTGCTTTTCGGTGATACCGCTGGGTTGGGTGCAATCTGTCCTTGCTTTTTTCTCTTTTCATATGAAGCTCTTTACAAAACGAGCGTAATTTGTTGATTTCAGGTTGATAATGCAACATTTGATATCAGGCCCGTAGCGAGCTTTTCGATGGAATCGAGTGAATCAGGTTATCTAAAGAGTTGCAGCTTTCTCACCTTCACCCGGCGGGTGCGGATGCTAATATGATATAAATTGTCCTCGTAACCATCGCAATGAGCAGCAATCAAATGCACCGTCTAGCTCAACGATTCACAGGAAAACCTTATGCAACTAGTGTGAAGATTGTCTGCTGTGGATCAACGCCTGGGTGGACCGGTAGGTTATGTTTATCGCAAAACAGGTGTAACCGATGTCACAGCATACAGTCAGAGTTCACAAGTATTTGCACTATAGTACCTTGGCATGCCAAGGTGCCCGCTATTTTTTCTGCGTTCCGAGTTCCTCCACATTAATTCCTGTAGGAAGTTCCTAATTAACAAGGTACCAGCTTTCGTATCCAGCACCCTGCACTCACTATAAGGCGTTACTGGGTACGGAGTAGAGGATGGAGAAGAAAGGGGATTAGCGTGGGTTCGATAAAGTAAGATATGGATAATAAAAGAAGGCGGTGTATGCGGGAAGTATAAACTGCTGTATAGTGTCTCAGACTAGACGAACGCCACTGGATAATATGCTTCGGAGTTACACCAAAACATCCTAATTTCGTTCCTTTGTACATAAGAAGTGTCGCGCAGAGTTTCAGCAAAATGGCGGACAGATCAAAATGCTCTATGAGCCACATTTTTAGTTGTCACCCAGTTTTTAGGCAATATAACCGCTAGACCAAAAAGTCCACTATAGGCCACTTTCTTATCTATACCGTCATTTTCCATTTCGACATCAATCTATACCATCATATCCTCAACAAAGACCGTCACACCGTCGACGTAGCCCACTGAACTTACTAATTCGGTACTGGACCAGCCAACGATCAATGAGAACAGCCACACCGCTTTAGTGCGGGTAGGTCGGTACCTCACGGTTAGTGGCTATCTCGACTATACCAGTGCGGCTGTCGCCCGTCGCTGCAGATCCCTTGAAGGGAATAGATATGCTGAAATCAATAGGCTTGCTGCTTGACTATAAAGTACACCGGGCGCCTGCTCTGACGACCCAATTTAGTGTCTGTTTACCAATACATATGATAATTTATAACTAACTCAATACAAGGCGCCCTAAGGCGCCCTAAGCCACCCTAAGCAGCCCAAGGCCTCCGGGGGCATGGCTGTGCATGGTCAGCTTAGCCGCATTCCAGACCCCATTGTACCGGTCCCTATGGACACAGATGTGATAAAATCGATCTAGAATGTTTCAATCAGCAAGTTCAGATGATCGTCAAGGGCCTCAGGGCGTACCGGAAGGAAGGGTACGGTCAGTCTATTCTATGAAAACAACTTCGTAGGAAGCAAAGTATGGAAACGAGATGTCAGGGTTGGTGCAGGTTCGCTCGACCCTTTTTCGAGCGCCGCCGCACCCTGGGAGTGCATAGCCCCAGATTTCGATGTCACTCGTATCTGTCTCGGCCATCATAGAGTAGGCCTTTGGGCCCGGGTCCAAGGTAACGCATCCCTTAATCACATCTGCTTCCTGTTCCCACACAAACTGTTGGGCGGTCTGGGGGACGTCACCGCACGCCAGGCCATCCCAGCCCGACAGTGACCACGTAGCGACTGTGGAAGTGACAAGTGTGAAGTATAGTAGCGACCGAATGAGAAAATTCGTAGAGTACTTCATCTTACTATGCATAGTAAAATGCAATTTGTGTTTTCGAGGAATGCATGGAGATTGAAACAAGGCGATGGATGAAAGCAAGACGACAAAAGGGAATTCAGGGGATCTTTAAGAATTATATTGTTTCCATGGTACGTTCTTGCTTATACCCAAACGTCGATATAGTCAGTGGCTTTTCCAAGCTCGCATAGGACTCGTTTTCATGGACCCTTTTTTGATGCAGCTCCTCATTTCCATAGCCAATCGTGAGAGATAGGGCCGCCCGAAATATATCTATAATAAGAGAAGTGAGACACTCTAGCTCAGAAGACAAATGTCGTATCATGATAACCATGAAAAAAGCCTATCAACGGGATTCTATCCGTTGCAGCTCAGCTCACCAGCATCGGCTTACAGTGAGTGGTAAAGTACGCTAGCCCCAGCGCCATCCTTTTGAAACATCTTGCCCCATCTGCAGAACATCATAGCCGCAAACGTGCGTTGGCCCACTGATTTTTATATTATTTAAGAGACTTGGGTGTGATCTTGGCACATTTGCCCTTAAATGCTGCAAATCTCATCTCTCTCTGATTCTTAGTCTTCTTGCTTAATCGATCGTGTTTGTGGGGCGTCTGAATATCCGATGCCTTTACTTTCACCCCCTATGGCGAGGAAAAAGAGCTTGCTCAGGCTAGGTGTATATCTTCCTTGGGTTAGGCCGTCTGCATCCACAAAATTTTTGAGCTTGGTGACAGCAGTGGTGGTTTTTCTTACCATCACATACGGCACAAAGGCAAGGTCCGTTGGGTACTCAGAACAAGTTGGTAAGTGGCAACGCTTGTTCAAATTATCCATCAAGATGGTCCATTGACAAGTTCTTGTACCCTCAGAGCAAGCCTCTTTCGAAGCATACAATAAAGCAGAGGATACGGAGATCGTCCCGCTTGAGAAACAATCACAGCCGATAGGACTGCATACTGGCGCTGAGGATGTAGCGATCGTCGCGGCGACGACAGCAAAGGATGATGTACAATGGATTTATGAATTCTGCGAAGAGTAGTAAGTAACCTTGGCTATCAGCAAACCCTACTGAAAAAACAGCCTTGCTAAATGACTGCGGTGCAAATCAGTGGGTGTACTCCTTACATTTACAATATGAACCTGGTTCCAGAGGAAGGGCTCGAAACCCCCATTTTTACCAAGGGCACGAAGCGAGTGCCTATCTTGCCTACCTCTACGACCATTATAACGACCTTCACCCTTATACGATCTTCATTCACGGCAGGGAGGATCAATGGCATAACGATATTGCGGGACCTCGAACGTATAATGTGCTTCAAAATTTACGGTATGAAGCAGTTGAGGCTAATGGTTATGTGAATCTGCGATGTTCAACGACCCCTGGCTGTCCAAGTACGCTATACCAAAAGGACCCGAAAGACCACGATCGACAATATCAGTACTTGTTAGACCAGCTTCCCGAGATTCTTCACTATCTCTTAGGAATAGATCCAGTGGACTTTCCCGAAAATATTGGGCATCAGTGTTGTGCACAGTTTGCTGTGACCAGAGCAAAGATTAGGCAGAGATCCCGAGCAGACTATCGAAAGATTATGATTTGGACTGGAACCACCGACATGACGGATAACTATGGAATTGGTTGGTTGACCGAGAAGATATGGCATATGATGTTTGGAATGCCTCCAGAATTGTAGGTTTGCTTCCTTATTAGCAAGACAGATTGTGATCACTAATTTGTCTCTAGATGCCAAACAGAGGCACAATGTCGCTGCGACTTATACGGATGGTGTGGCCCTAATCCGTTAACTGATAACATCGCCTTGACCCCAATTTCATAGCCCTGAGTGTATCCTATCGGCCGTGGATGTGGCAATCAACGGTGGCATTTCGTTAATATATATCCACATCGGATATCTAGGTGGGGAAATAATTCATTCGTGACTTGCACAGTACTCCATCCTCTGCATCGTGGCCCCACATGGAAGCAGGGTCTGCACAGTTTGCACAGTTTGAGAAACCGCCAGACCGACGTCAGTAATGCCTCAGGCCCCACACAGCTATCTTGGCTCCCTACCAGCTGCTCAACAGTTTCCTCCTGAAAAATTAATTACGTGCACACCCTCATTTTCACGTATATCTTCTCATCAGCCCCATCCTGGGGTGTTACGTACTACCCTGTCCTGCCTGCCCTGGCCGATAGTGCAAATGCAGGCACCGTCAGACTACAACTACTCCCTACCTTCGGGCCCGAGTATGCATGCTTCTGCGTCGTCTGCCCAACAGCGAAAACCTTCTTGGCAGTCCCAGCGACTGTCCACCCGCTCTGGAAAGTCGGGCCATGCTCTGTCGCCGCGACACTCGGCCTCCTCCGTGCATGCACGGGATGCTAGGCGTGAGGGGTCCCAACAGCAGCAGCAAGAGCAGCTGCGCCGGGCATCGCTTTCGGCATCTGCACACTCGTCCCAGTCTGAGTGGTGGCGGGTACATCTATTCCGCGGCATGATCTGTGATCTCAAGCGCAGAGCCCCCTATTATTGGAGCGATTGGACTGACGCGTGGGACTATCGCATTGTGCCAGCCACTGTGTACATGTATTTTGCTAAGTATGCTTTTGTCTTTTCTTTTCCCGGATTTATGGGGATTTGTATCCTCCGGTCGATGGGACGAACATAATCAAACGAACTATTCAGTCAGACTTACGATGCATGTAGTATTCTGCCCGCTCTGGCTTTCTCCCTGGATATGTTTGAGAAAACAAACCAGAGCTTCGGTGTCAATGAGGTTCTGCTCGCGTCTGTTCTCGGTGCTGTAGTTTTTGCTGTCTTCGCAGCTCAGCCCTTGGTTATTGTTGGGGTTACTGGTGAGTGCCCGTAGATTCAGTAGCCAATACTCAAGCTAAGAAGGGTACAGGTCCCATTACTGTGTTCAATTACACTGTTTACGATATCATCACGCCCCGGGGTACACCTTACCTGCCTTTTATGTGCTGGATCGGCATGTGAGTTACCCTCAGGGTTGAACCCGATGCAATAGCCCACTAATCTATACTCTAGCTGGTCTTTGATTATGCACTGGGTTCTGGCCATCACCAACGCTTGCAACGGACTTACTTACGTCACCCGCTTTTCGTGCGACATTTTCGGCTTCTATGTCGCCTTCATCTATCTCCAGAAAGGTATCCAGGTTCTTACTCGGCAATGGGGCGCTGTTGGGGAAACCTCAGCCTACTTGGCCATTATGGTGGCGCTCCTTGTCCTCATGGCTGCGTGGATCTGTGGGGAGTTGGGGAACAGCAACCTCTTTCAAAGATCTGTGCGAAAGTTCCTCGAGGACTATGGTACCCCGTTGACCATTATCTTCTTCACTGGCTTCGTGCACTTTGGCCACATGCGAGACGTAGATGTCTCCACCCTGCCGACTAGCAAGGCTTTCTTCCCCACGCTCGATCGGCCATGGCTAGTCCATTTTTGGAATCTTGATGCTAAGGATATCTTCCTGGCCATTCCATTCGCCCTCCTCCTCACAATCCTTTTCTACTTCGATCACAATGGTAAGTCTCGAGGGAGAATCTGTTTCTTTTGTTCCTCGGTTGACCCTTTCCTAGTCTCGTCCCTCATTGCTCAGGGTACGGAGTTCCCCCTTCGAAAGCCTGCTGGCTTCCACTGGGACCTCTGGCTGCTCGGCCTCACTACTTTTATCGCCGGCCTTCTTGGAATTCCTTTTCCCAATGGACTCATTCCTCAAGCTCCTTTCCACACTGCTGCTCTCTGCGTCACCCGCCAGGTGGCAGATGAAGATGACACAAACAAGGGCAAAGCTATCCGAGTCACGGACCACGTAGTAGAACAGCGAGTCAGCAATTTTGCCCAGGGGCTTTTGACCCTCGGTACGATGACCGGACCGCTTCTCATTGTTCTCCACCTGATCCCGCAAGGCGTCATGGCCGGCCTGTTCTTCATCATGGGAGTCCAAGCTCTCCAGGGCAATGGCATTACGCAGAAACTGATATTCCTCGCTCAAGACAAGAATTTCACATCAGCATCCGATCCCTTGAAGAGACTCAAGCGCCGTACCGCCATCTGGGTGTTTGTTATTATTGAATTGCTTGGCTTCGGTGCTACTTTTGCCATCACCCAGACTATCGCTGCTATTGGGTTCCCTGTCATCATTCTCCTGCTGATTCCGGTGCGATCATTCCTCTTCCCGCTCTGGTTTACCCGAGAGGAGCTGAATGCGTTGGATGCACCCACTGCCAGTCCTTTCACCATGGAAAGTGTTGGCGGTACCCATGGCTTGGAGGAGGAAGAGTCTACGGATGCGACGCCCAGTGGGGCGGACATCTCTTCAAGTGATGGCAACGGGGTCCTGGGGGGCCGGCATTCCTCATCCCAGGAATCTCCAGTCGAGGACAGTGATTTGGAAAGAGGAGAGGCATACGAGCTTCGATCGACTGTTCGTCGACGCAGTACCACCAGTCGGGTTGACTAAAGTTAAAGTGCCTGCGGAACAACCCCCGGGTCATGGCAGCTATGTATCGGCCTCAATGTGTAAATTTCTATTATTCTATATTAAAATAACACCAACGAAACAATCCGCTTATAACTTAGTACCCGCAACATTTCTCGACTCATTTTCTTTTTTTTTTGGACAATTGATCTATGTGTTCACGTGACCGAATATGCCGGTTGGCCCTGGTATTGCTGCGGCCTTGTCTGTAAGGCATACTATCTATTCACCGCCAGATGGAGATAACTTTTTCTGCCACAGAATAATTTCCAAGAAGCGCAAACAACAATGGCACCCCCAAGAGATAATGCCGAGTCCCAGGACTCCTATCTCTCTGACAACTCAGAAATGAGTCAACCGGATGTTGAAGACCGTGCGCCCAAGCGCCGCCGTCTCTCCGAGTCCGACGAGGAGGAGTACGTTGCGCCGGCGCCGCTCCCCACACTCTCCCGTATCAAGAAGAAAGACGATAGCGAAAAAAAGCCCGAGGCGACAGAGGAGGACCCCGTTACAATCGCCGATGCCCTTGAGATTGGACTGCGGGCCGAGGAATCTACGTTCGGAGCTTTGAATGTGGCCCCATGGCTCGTGGGCTCTTTGACGACTATGGCTATTCGACGTCCCACCGCGATTCAGAAGGCTTGTATTCCTGAAATTTTGAAGGGGCGAGACTGCATTGGTGGAAGTCGGACCGGTTCGGGAAAAACTATGGCATTTGCCGTTCCTATCATCCAGAAGTGGTCGCAGGATCCGTTTGGGATCTTTGCCGTGGTCTTGACGCCGACGAGGTACGTTCAGTTTGTGCAACTAAATCTTCCCCGGGATTTCGAACTCGCATACTGACTGGCGTTTTTCTTTGGCAGAGAGCTGGCCCTTCAGATCTTTGAGCAGTTCAAGGCTATCTCCGCGCCGCAGAGCATGAAGCCCATCCTCGTTACCGGGGGCACCGATATGCGCCAGCAGGCAATTGCTCTGGCGTCGCGGCCGCATGTCGTCATTGCGACCCCAGGACGATTGGCTGACCACATCAAGACGTCTGGTCAGGATACGGTTGCGGGGTTGGGTAGAGTCAAGATGGTCGTGCTTGATGAAGCCGACCGACTGCTTGCAAGTGGGCGCGGCAGCATGCTGCCAGACGTGGAAACTTGTCTCTCCGTTCTCCCGCCCTCGTCAGAACGCCAGACCCTCTTGTTCACTGCGACCTTGACCGCTGAAGTGCGGGCATTGAAATCGTTACCGCGAACAGAGAATAAACCGCCCGTCTATGTCACCGAGATCTCGACCGAAAACCAAGGCAGCATTCCGCCAACCCTCAAGCAGACATATCTCCAAGTCCCCATGACCCATCGTGAAGCTTTCTTGCACGCCTTGCTGTCGACCGACGAGAACATTACCAAGCCCGTCATCATTTTCTGCAACCACACCAAGACTACCGACCTCCTTGAGCGCACCCTGCGTCGGCTCGGTCACCGCGCCACCTCCCTTCACAGTCTTCTTCCTCAATCCGAGCGCACATCCAACCTTGCCCGATTCCGAGCCGCGGCTGCCCGGGTTCTCGTTGCTACGGACGTCGCATCCCGTGGTCTCGATATCCCGATCGTCAGCCTGGTTATCAACTACGACGTGCCGCGGAACCCAGACGACTATGTGCACCGTGTTGGTCGTACGGCCCGTGCTGGCCGGAATGGCGAAGCCGTCACACTGGTCGGACAGCGTGACGTTGAGCTTGTGCTCGCCATTGAGGCGCGCGTTGGTCGGAAGATGGAGGAGTGGGCTCAGGAGGGTGTCAGCATCGAGGGCCGTGTGACTCGAACGAGCCTTCTCAAGGAGGTGGGAGCTGCGAAACGCGAGGCTGCGGGTGAGATCGATGAGGGCCGTGATGTGCTGGGCCGCAAGCGGAATAAGTTGAAGAAGGTCCGGTGAATGGGCACTTCGTCTGTACATACTGTTCTCTCTGATTGATACCATATTCAGAACCCATGAGCAAAGGGAGCTTTTAGCGTGTCTTTCTTGCGAGTTGTCATTGCCAATTACTATCTACGTAACTGAAAAACTCGCCCTGTAGCCCAATTGCGTCCGTCATCTACCTGATTCTCGGAGCTGGTAAGAGCAGTGGCATCGCCCCGAGCTGGGATCGGAGTATTCCGAGGCGCCCAAAATGGAGCTGTCGGAGACAATGGCCCGTAAGTCCCAGGAGGCCCCTAATCTGACACTCGATCGCAGTCCAGGGCCATAATAATGCACTGAACTTAGATCCATGTAGTGGTATGGCAATTCGATGGCTTAGCTGCAAGTCATTACCTTTTGACAAGATGCTTTCCGTACGTGGTGGGGCTATCAAGACTGCTTCCAGAGGACACAAATGGTATCATTGATTGCAAGGTAACAGGATTCTAGGATTCCCAAGTAATTCCAACATTATAGCGCCTATCGCAGGTCCGAGATCTTCTCTCAGCCGGGTAGGTAACAGGCAGGGGTGTTCGTCAGGGTATACTTCATCATGACCAGTCAACAGTCGGCCACAGCTTCTCCAACAGACATCGACCGTCGCACAAGGCAAAGAACGATTGAGATGTTCCGTCAAGGGCCGGATGCTTCGTCGGCATTGAGTGCCATCCACGCAGCGGGGCTACCCGCTCCATGCATCCGGGTTGTCCTGCCTGTCCGACGTACTCATGAGCTTGAGTAACCCATCCACCGCGTCACCCCTCTGTGACGGCGAAAGATCATCGTGCGATGTTGGTCCTTCCTCTGGGTCTGCTCCGTCGGTCATCTCTCGGCGGCCATGGCGGACCACCGTGGCGGGGGGCTGCTCAGCTGCATAGGAGAGCCAAGGGTGCGGGGGGAGTGCGTTGGGAGTGCTTTGGGTAATGCGCTTGGATGATCGAGGAAGGTTGTCGTGGCAGATCCGGTGTCTGGTGGGAAGGCGTGGAGCTCAAGTCTATCGCCGAGCCAACCCGCGGCGTCTTGAGCTGAGAAGGTGTAATGGCGTTGCGGAACGAGGTGGAGGGGGAAGAGAGGGTGGAAAAGGAGAGTCGAGGGACCTTGCGACTGTGTGCCTCCAGCTCAGAGACACGGCGGTCAATCTGGTGGTCGGCCACATTGCGCATGGCGGTTTGGAGTTTGTTTCGGAGCAGAGCCGCTTTCTGGAGTACCGTTGAGCAATCTGCCGACTGAAAGGTCAGGATAGGAATCCTGCTTACTTCTTGGATGAACACCTTTCGCGCCTGGGGCTCTTCAGGAACCGATCGTGTGTCTGAATCGGAGCCTCGCGACGCGCTGCGGGACCTGTTGGTCTCCATTTTGGGGGTTTGGTCGCGTTCCGGTTGTGATGAAGTTGGGACGCGGATTTCCATCGCGTCCGACTCTTGTGTCAGCTACAGCGCGAACTCCAGGTTAGCCAACTTGGAGGTTTTTGTGATTGTCGGTATCCCACATCTCCCAGTCCACGTACCTGCTGGCTCGCATGCTTCGTGGAGGGCGAGCTCTCTTCGCGAAGCCCCCGCGGCTCCTGCACGCGTGTATTGTTTACATCAGTCTCATCCACCTGGTCTCTTGTCCGTTTTTGGCCTGCAAAGATTGGAGAAGGAAGGAGTTTCTTAGGCGACGCTGCCGTGCACAGCGTCCGTTTGACGGGCGTGCCGGCGACCAAGAGGGACTGTTTGGCTGCGTGGGCGGGGGACAAGCACGCGTTGGAGTCCTTCTCGCCGAGGATCCGGCGGCCGTCTTTGACCGGGCTGAATGGCATCGAGGGCTGCATGGCGTTCTGGAACGTGTTCTGGGACCGGCGGAGGTAGGGAAGGTGAGGAGTGGTCGGGTTCCGAAGGAGACGCCGCGCGGGGAAGAGGCGGGCTGAAAGGTGATTGAGGAGGGTCCACGCGAATAAGGCCCCGAAAGGAAGGCGACCAAGGGAAGAGAGTGGGAGAATGAAAGAGGGAATGGGAAGGAAGAGAGCAGCACAAAACGGGCGCGTCAATCGCGTATAGTCCCCGATTCCTTACTAGCTCTGTATAGAGCACGGACGCCCCACGCGGTCGTGTTGAGCACGCGTCCACGGGTTGCAGCCCTAGCTCCGCGCCCGCGGAGACGCGGAGACCGGCTCGCCGTCTGTTCTGTGTCCAAGACTGAAAATCTGTATCATGGTACATTCATGTCGGCCTGTCCTCCTCGAGTCCTCATCTGTGTGCCCGGCAGTCGAACCGCCCTGGTGTTTGGCAAGGATAATTCGCCTGGAATGGGCTGTCAATTCCACGCGTCGGAATTTGCGTTCGTGTGCTCGGTTGGGTCATGTGCTGTCGCGCCTGGACGCGCTTGTTGGGGCCGGACTGGCGAGCAGCCGGAGAGCTTCAAGATGGCCTGTCGGATGGATCGGAACACCTCTTGTGGTGGCTCCAGCTGGCTGGTGTTCGGGCACCTTTAACTTCCACTCACCATGATTGCACTCTGAGGACTCCAATGGAAACATTCAGGAACCCGTCTGGGTTGTACCGTAGACCGTCCGATCTCCCCGTGGGATAGCCACGTCATCCCATCCAGCAAGCCTCAGCAATGTGCAAAACTGGTGGCAACAGCCGGTCTCCGTAGTTGACCCCGACTGCCCTGGCGATGGACTCGAACTCGACGGGGTCCGGCCTCACAATCAGATCGGAGCCGTCTCCGCATGACATCATCGGACGACTCGAGCAACGCCCACGCCCCAGGCCAACGCCAGCACCAGGGCCTGGCAGCAGAGAGAGAGCAAAAGTACAGTATCCAACCAGTAGCGTCTTTTGCTGCCTCACCTCTCTCTCCTCGCTGCAGGAAGCCTTTCCCCGGGGGACACAAGTTGATCTCAGCTGATCGGCGCCCACCCCTGTTCCCCCGCATTTCATGGATTTCATATTCCTCCCCCCTTGGTTTCACTGTTTCACTTCCTCCGTTACACACCATCCTTGGTTCCTGGTGACGCTGGTTGCACTTTCAATCTCGTCACCACCATTCCTTGAATTGCCCTGCCATGCAGCTGTCCCTTGCCGTCTTGGCCGCGGCTATCGGCCAGGCCGTGGTCAGTACAGCTTCGACGCTCAACCCGCCCGTTCTGCCGCTGATCGTGCGGAACCCCTACCTCAGCACCTGGCTGGGAAATGCCCGCGAGGCGCCGTGGGCCAAATGGCCCATGTTCTATACGGGAGAAGAGGTTGGCCTCGCCTTGATGGCTCATGTGCCGAGCCAGGGCGCGGTTTATCCTCTGGTGGGCAAGCCGCAAGATTCGCTGGCTTCCAATGCCGAGTATGGGCAGCGTGAGTCTGTTGATCTGGGGACTGCCCGCTGACGGCTACAGATACAAAGTGCAATACCCCGAATATCGTGGACACAACTATGATGCCTCGTCCACCAACTTTACCTATCGCATTGACGCCGCTACCTCGACACCCGTAGACATTATCGTCTCCTTCCTCTCACCCATCACACCGACATCGACTCTGCGGCAGTCGATCCCGGCGTCCTATGTGACGATCGATGTGCACGGCCATGTCGACGTCAACGTCTACATGGAGATCGATGGACGCTGGGTGAGTGGAGACGGTAACAGCCAGCTCCACTGGCAGTGGGACACACTGAACGTTGAGGAGGCAATGGCCCAGAAGAATCAGAAGCCCGGTCTTCAACGGTGGCAAATTCGCCGAGCGTCAGAGCTTCACTTTTCGGAAATCCACGACCGTGCCGAATGGGGTACCCTCCATTTCACGGGACCCGACGTGAGTGCTGTATTTAGAGAACCTTGTGACCCATTCTGACCTCATTGATACAGGGCGCTCGATATGAGTGCGGAGAAGCATCCCAGGTGCGACGGCACTTCGCCAAGAGCGGAGCTCTACATAATACCATGGATGATGAATTCCGAGCCATTCGTGATCGCTCACCGGTCTTTGCTTTCTCCAAGTCCTTCCAACTCGCACAGTCGGAGCGGCCTGCTCAGAGTGTCACCTTCACCGTGGCTCTCATCCAACTGCCGGTCGTCCAGTTTGCCGCTGCCCGCGGGCTCACGCTGATGCGGCCGCTCTGGGAGTCTTGGTTCCCGACTCCTGAGACGCTGCTCACCTTCCACTACAATGATCACGCTGCGGCCGGTGCCCTAGCCTCCAACTACTCCGCACAGTTGGCCAAGGATGCATATCTCTCAGGAGCTGAAGACTACGTGGACATCGTTGCTCTCAGCGCAAGACAGGTGATGGGCGCTACCCAATTCTCGGGCACCCCGGACAACCCAATCCTGTTCCTCAAGGAGATCTCTTCCAACGGCAACTTCCAGACCATCGATGTCATCTTCCCGTCCTTTCCGTTCTTCCTGTACACCAATCCACGCTGGCTGGCATATCTCTTGGAGCCTCTGATCGAGCATATGCTCAGCGGACAATACCCCAATACGTATGCGATGCACGATTTGGGCACCCACTTCCCTAATGCCACCGGTCACCCCGACGGCAATGATGAATACATGCCCGTGGAGGAGTGCGGCAATATCCTGATCATGGGGCTGGCAATTGCGAACTCGCTACAATACGAGAACGGCTCCGAGGCCGCCTCCATCTGGTCATCACAGGGTGAGCCACGCTCCACCTTCTCGACCCTGGATATGGGTCTTTTCCCTCTCGATGACCTCCAGGTAATGTCTGGTATCGGCTACCAGGACAGCAAGTGGGGCGGCGGTCTCGAGGGCCAGCGTCTCGCGAAGAAATGGGTGCAGCGGAGTTACCGTCTCTGGAGGCAGTGGACCGGCTACCTGGTTGAGTTCTCCCTCGAACCTGCGAACCAGCGTAAGTTCTGACTGAACCTTCTCGTTGGCCGATACGATGCTGATGCTGTGATGTAGTTTCCACGGATGACTTCGCCGGCTGGCTGGCGCTGCAAACCAACCTAGCCCTGAAGGGTATTGTCGGCATCAACGCCATGAGCAAGCTCTCCGAGCTGGTCGGCCAGGAAACTGATGCCGCGTACTTCAAGGTAAACTCCACCCTAGGGGACCCCGGACTTCCTAGGCGGGAACTAATTGATTTTCAGCACATCGCCGACAAATATGTCGCCAAGTGGGAGAAACTCGGCATGTCTCGCGACGACTCGCACGCCAAGCTGGCCTACGACTGGTACGGCTCCTGGACCACAATTTACAACCTATACGCCGACGCTCAGCTGTGCTTCCACCTGGAGAACACAGACACATCCCTCTCCCCTTCCACCCCCAAAACCCCCGGCTTCGTGCCCCGCCACGTCTACCAAAAGCAGTCGGTATGGTACCACTATGTGCGGCAAAAGTACGGCCTGCCCCTGGACAGTCGGCACCTGTACACCAAGACGGACTGGGAGTTCTTCTCGATGGCCGTGGCGTCCAAGCCCGTTCGCGCGGAAATCCTCGAGTCCGTCGCGCGCTGGGTCAACGAGACCGTCACCGATCGGCCTTTCACAGACCTGCATAACACCGAGGGCGACGGGAATTTCCCCGGCCCGACCTTCTTCGCACGCCCTGTGATCGGCGGTCACTTTGCTTTCCTCGCGCTGGAGCGGGCGTGCGGGGGCCGTGCGATGCCGGGACTGTCATTCGTGGATGATGTAGATGCGGAGACGCTGCAGGCTTGGTCTGCGAGTGCGGAGGCGGCGGCGAAGGAGTTTGCGCGGCCTTGGAAGCTGCACCATGGCGATGATGAGCTTTAGAACGCAATTGTTGCTAGTGCTCCACGCATGGGATGGTGAGTTGTCTTGTTTCTTTGGGGAGAAGTTCCTCCTACGTTAAGATCCAGATCTGGAGCAGCCATTGATAGGCTGTTCCCTGCAGAGGTTTTGGCTCTGTATCTGGCATCGTATATAGTTCTTGTCGTGGATGAATCTTTTGGAGAGATCGGAGCAGCCTGGGTGATATGTATTGCTTTTGCTGTGGGTTCGATTTGGAGCAGGAGACTGAGGTGCGTAGATGATCGTCGAATGTAACCAATGTATATTCTTCACATGGCTGAGATATAGTTCTGGTCACTAGCACTTTTAAATAGATGCTCATTCCACCCGTCTTCCCCCACACCAAACCTCAGTACGAACACTAACGATAGAGTCTGCACCCGCTACGTGGCCGAATGCATGATACACAGGCCTACTGGGACACTTCCATCATGGCGCAATCGAACCGGAGCCCCCAGAGGACGAAGAAAACGAACAGCCCGACTAACAAACTAGAATGGCGGAGGAGGTGAAGACGAAAGGTGTGAGGAACGCCAAACCCACGGCCTACCGAGAGGTCGCGGAAGAATACATCCAAAAAGATGGAACGTTACCAATAGAGAAAGAGGCAGGAGGAGGATGGCCAGAAGTACGAACTGGCAAGGGATGGAGATGGAGATACGGGAGAGATAGGCGGCCGAACTGAGGGATACGCGGGCAGTTGGTTACTGTTTTGTATGGGAGTTTGAGCCATTCGCTGTTTTCTTATATATCTACTGTTTCATGCGTGTGGGCTGGCGTTCGGAATACTCTTGCTTCTGCCGGAAGCGCCTACATAGCCCATGACACGAGTTGGGCTGCATCAAGATAATGGAGTATCGTCATCATCATCAACACTAGAGTCTGGCGCACTCTCACCTGGGTATTCCATGACCGATATGCGGTATCTGGTAGGTAGGTACGACCTACCAAGCATATCCGTGAGAGCAGCATGCGGTGGTGAAATGATCTCCCCTACCTACCCATGACGTCGTGACTGATGGAGCTGGGCAACCTTCCAACACCCTACATATGGACAAGACAGAACAAAGAGTACCAGCTACAGTCAGATGGCAGGGATTGGTTGGGTTCCCTGGATTTCATTTTATGACTTGATGATTCCTGGATAGAATCAAATTACATGGCCCCGATTGAAATTTCAGTCATCCAATTCACGTTTGCACACTTCCACATCCGAAGTAAATAAAATGTCAAGAGCACACAAGACACACAGACCCCGGGCATCCTTTTCCCTCGATATCACTTCAAGGCAAAGGAAAGAAAAACCCAGGCGACTAGATAATTTTTTTTGAGTGAGGCGCGTTCCCAGAAAATATTACTCCATGCCTCTCCCACACACCCTTCCCATCGTCATCCATCGTCCACAGAACCCAGCGTCGCATGAAAAAGCTAAGAAACCCGCGCAACAGAACAATCCATGAATCAATTCTTCATACCATATATTGCCATTGCACGAGTTGGGAAATTTTCCCACGGACGACTAGAACAAGAGACAGAATAACGATCCTCCTGGTTATGCAAAGCGGAAGTCACATCCAGGAGGGAATGGGCCAGAGAGATAGACAAGAGAGAATGGGGTGGGAAAATAACACAGAGCAGGGAAGGCAATCTGCGGGGCCGCTAGCTGGGGCACCCGTCGAAAAGTGCCGGGGCGACGGCTTTTTTAGTTACCGCCGAGGCTGGGGAAGTTCTTCTCGTCGACGGTAGGGCCGGTGGGGGCGCGGGCACCACCACGGCCGCCGCGAGGAGCAGCAGCGGCGGCGGCACCACGGGGAGCACCGCGGGCAGGACGGTCACCACGGGGGGCACGGTCACCACCACGAGGGGGACGGTCACCACCACGAGGGGCACGGTCACCACCGCGAGGGGCACGGTCACCACGGTCACCACGGTCACCGCCGCGGCCACCACGGCCACCACGACCACCACGGCCCTCGCTGGAGGGGCCGGTGCGGGGCTGCTCGACGAAGCGCATGTCCACATCGAGGAAGTTCTTCTCCTTGCGCTGCTTCTCGCGCTTGGTCTTCTCGGAGGTGCCCTGGATGTAGCTGTCGGCCTCCTCGTGCTTCAGCTCCTTAGCGGCAGCCCACTTCTTGTCGGCCTTGGTGCCCTCGTTGGCGGCACGGACGGGCTTGGCAGCCAAGCTATCCCTGGCAGCCTTCTCAGCCAGGTAGTCAGTGTAGGACTTGGACTTGTCGGCCTCCTCGGCCTCCTCGGCGGGAGTCTGGGGCTCGTTCTCATCGGCCTTGGCGATGGTCTCACCGACACGCTCGTCGTCCCAGGTCTTCTCGCCAGACTCGCCGCCCCAGCCTTGCTGGACCTGCTTGCGAGTGTCACTGGAAGGATGTTAGTCTCATTGAATCACACTAGTTCGGGCCAGGCAGAGGATCCTTCTGTCGCCTGCACCGCCTTCCGTCTTGCTTCATGCGTCATTATTGGGAACAGGGTCGCTTACGTCTGGCCAGTGCGAGACTGGCGGTCGCCACGGCCGCGGTTGCCGCGGGGGCGCGCGGGCTGCTCGGCCTCATCGGTGGGCTTCTGGCGGTTGTTGGTGCGACCAGCGTTGCGGTCACGGAAAGCTAACCGAAGATATCAGCTCCACGCCCTTCAAGCTATTTCATCATCCCGATCGTGTCCTTCATTCAATGCACATACCGGCGTCATTGCCGCCGGTCACACGGCCACCACGACGGCCATTGTTCTCACGGGGCTGGGTAGAGGGAGCCTCCTGGGGAGCATCACGCTTGCCAACGCGGGGAGCGGGACGGTCGACGGCCTTGGCGGGGGGCGCAGGGGGTCTGTTGGGGTCGAGCTCGGGGTCATTGCCTACAGTCGAGCGGAAAAGCAGTTAGATCTGATGGAATTGAGATGGCAGCTGCCTCAGGTGATGGGCGCGAGGAAGATGGATTTCGCAGAGACCCAGACAGCCCCACGCAGGAATTGGGAATGGTCGGTGCAAAGGAACAAGAGGGGAAATTTACCAAGAAGCTCATAGAGGTTCTGTTGACGAGCGAGAAAAAAGCACAATCACACGTTAGCCACTGCCTCCGCCAGCTCACTCGACCTGTGAGCTCCAGGAAGCCCTCGCGGGCACAGGCGAGCTGTTCATCGTTTCAGCGTACCTTGGACCGGACGTCCACCATGACGCCTGGTGTTGCGTGAGTCCTTCCGGGCAGGAAGGCGCTCGACTTGTGTATAAAGGGGGAAGAGGCACACAAGGCAGAACCTCAGCAGATCCAGCCTTTTGATGCGAAGGGATGATGATGAAGCGGGTGATCGTACCGAGTGCCGAGTGATCGAGGGAAGAAGGGGAGGTTTGTGGTGCATCCCGAATCCGGTTAGGCGCCATTTACTAAGCGAATCAGGCTAGGGCTTAGGGTATCATGGCGTCACTGGCGGAGCATCGGCATCATACACTCAATACACTTCATGCATCATACAGCTGATTTCGGATGGTAGAACTAGGGTGTGCTGCTCTACTGTGGATGTGTGAAGAGATACTGTCGTATTCACCGCATTGTAGTAGAATCGGAAACTATATACGAGGCCTTGCCCTCCGGGGTATAGGTATAGGTACTGCATTCCATGCGATTCGTCCCGACAGAGTCTGTACGACTGATGTATTCCCTGGTATCAAATCCCAACAACGCCGGGCAATGCTCAAGGACTTTTGAAAGAATTTATGACAAGAATTAAAATCGGACTGTTGACCGCCAAGAGCTTTTTTTTTTTGCTGTGCTTTCTCTGCTCTCTCTCTCTCTGTTTTTTTCAAGAGCGAGGATGGTTCTGATCGTAGTTAAAGGGCGTCGGGAAGTGCATGCTGGCACTCAACCCAAATGGATCTGTGTCCATCATGGGCTCGTACTGGCCCAGCAGCTGGTTCGCATTGCCGAAGTCTCCGGGCGCTCCGTCGGGTGGATTGTACCTGGTCATGTGCGAGCCTGAGGCCACCGACTGTGGTGTGAACCCCGGAACATAGGATGCATGGACGGAGCCGTCGTGGTCGTCGTCGACCATATCGGCCTGCGCATCGTACTCTTGTTCTGGCCGTGGTCAGCCGAGCTCCCATGGGGGCATGCTAGAAAGAAATTCGAAGGAATGACTTACCGAGTTGATCGTAGTGCTTCTGGAACGGAGATGGGTAATAGGCCGCCGCTACCCGCGCGCCCCGGGGCCCGCGAGGCTTCTCGCTGGGGTCTGTCTGGGGCATGCTGATCGCTGGGGGCGAGGTGTGGTTGTTGAAAGTCCGCGGCTGAGGCAGGACCTGCGAACGCCCCGTCCCCTGGGCCTCCACGCCAACAGGTGACATTGCACCCTGGAAACCAAAGCCGGGGGACTTAGTGTGGGATGGCGACGACACATGGGAGATGGGGGTAGCCTGGAACTGCGGCGATGGGATCCCGTAGACACCATCACGCTGGGACATGGCAAAGGCATCGGGCTTGGAGGCGATACCTGCCGGATGTCTCTGGGCGAGGCGAGCCGCCGGCCCTGGGGCGGACTTGGAGGGCATGGGGTTGGGCTTGGCCGAGGATCCCGGAGCTCCAGTCTTTAGCCGTAGCTCGGCTTGGACGTCGATGCCTATTTGATGGAAGGTAAGCGAACGGGACATGATGGCCAAGGACGCAACCAGACACACCTTTCTCCAGCAGGATCCGCTCCAGCAGAGAGTTTTTATACCGTAGCATCAGACACTCATCGGCCGCGCTGCGGTGACTCTGTTGCAAACTCTGCAAGGAATCCTCATTGCGCTTGATAGTCGTCTCGAGCTGGCGAATATACTCCGTGCGACGTTCTCGGAAGGCAGCCTGTGCCTGGCGGTTGCGTTGCTTCCGCTCCTCCGAGGTGGCATAGATCTAGCAGGACGAATCAGCCACGATGAACGACAACAAACATGGTATAGATCATCCGGAGAGGAGCTCCGTAGGGGAACATCAACACATGGGAAAGGAGGGAGAAGGAATGCGGGGCCCCAGATTTATTGCGAAGCAGACGCAAGCACAGGCAAAACGAGCCCGCGGTTACGTACCGGTTTGCGGCCACCCTTCCGCTTCTGAGTCTGCGCGGTGTCCTGCGTCAAGGGCTCCGCCTCGGCATCGGGCGTGGACACCGTCGAGCTGATGGAGCCGTCGGGCAGCGGCTCCGACTTGGGGACGACCGGGTCCATGCCCGTGTCATTATGTTCAGGATGGGTGGTCTCGACCATAGAGACCATTGAAGCAAGAGAGGCGTATCGAATTGGGTTATCACCCGGATAGCACATCCACAGTGGCCCTCAATGACCCTCCGTACACCGGGGCACAGAAGACACGGCGACGAGCACGCAACCGCGCAGGGGTTGAACTTTGAGTGCAGCGCCTTCCGAGTTCACCTTCCCCCCGCCGAACCACGGGCTTCGGGACCACGAGAGAGAGGGGAATGGGGGGGGGGAGAGGAGGAGCAGGGCGTAGGCAGACGCAGGAGGCGCGCGGCTAAGCGGTTAGAAGGGACGTGCGGGCGGAAGGGAGGCAAGAGAGTGACATAAAAGAAATTGGTGATTATGAGAAAGGAAGAGTCAGAGAATTCGAGATAAAACGTAAACGGGGGAAGGCAGCGGGGGGGTAGGGAAGGAATGAATAATATGAGGTAAAGCGATTGCCTAAACGAATAATAATATTGTTGCCCTTTGGGGCCGTTGCGGGTTTGGGCGGGTTTTGGGGGTTGGGGTCAGACGAGGAACAAGACGAGAGGAAATTTTCAGAACGGCCTCCTCTTTTCTGCTCTTGGCTCCGTTTGACTTTTTCTTTTCTTTTCTTTTCTTTTTTCTATTTTTTTTTTCTCGTGGACTCCACCTTCATGAATGGCCGCCTCTCGGTGACGGCACGGGTCCACCAAAGGGAGAATGGTTGGTGGCCAATTCGCAAAGTCCCTAGTGTCGTACGGGGCGATCTGGCCGTGGAGAAAGAGTGGGAAAAAGAGTCGTGGACTTCCGCGGAGCACGGGGGGTCTCTAGTGACCTGACTGGCTCTGTGAGGGGGCTATACGAAGTACTTGGTCGATGGGCTACGGTGTCGGGAGATATAGAGTCGACCGAGTGGCCAGCAATTGGGGGGAACCTATGAAAAACTCGAACTATAGAATCCAGGAGGCGAACACGCCAAAGAAGAAGGTCCTAGAGACCAGCCGGATAGCCGATACCGGGGCGAACCGTGGCAGGAGAGTCCTCCTCGCCTCGCGGCCTCTCAGCTGCCTGGGCGCACACCCATGCCCCCTCCACCCTCCTCCACCCTCCTCCACCCTCCTCCACCCTCCTCCACCGGCGACTTCCGCCTTGCCTAGTCCAGACTCAGCTCACCGCGGGGCTTCAGGGGTACCTGCCACTACCAGCCACTACCGACTACCTCGGCCTTCGCAACATGGCCATTGGTTCGTGGGCAGACTGCACTCCGTACCTGCTCGGTTCAGCCTTGTTCATGCAGGTCACTTCTGGTACCCGGGTTCGGCTGCCCCAGGCCACATCCACCTGACCGTGGCCTCATCACGCGGACGTGAGCCACGCCCGACGCCAAGACCAGGCTGCACAACTTCTCTGCGTAGTGCCCAGATCTGGCCCCAGATCCTGCGCATTGCGCGGATGCGAGGGATGATGCAATGCACTTTCGCTTCCCCGACTTCCCGTGCGGGGTGCTCGCTAGGCCAGGACGGTACCGTCTGACTCGCCAGGAGTTGGACAGCTCAGGCATCCAGGCATCAACCGCCTGACACCCAAGGCCTGTGTTTTTACCCCCTCTTCTTAACTTGTTCGTATTGGAGCTGAGCTGCCCATGGAAACCATATATATTGGCAATAGAACTATAGTCCTTTCCCCACCCGGATAGACATAAAGAAACAATTGATGCCATGCCCTCCTTCTACCTGCTCCCACTTATGCTCCATAAAATGCCGAACCGCCGCCGCTCTTCCCTCGGCGATCGGCGGTCGGCTCCCCGCCAAATCCCATCTCGTCACATGCCGGGACCGCGACTCTCTCTAGCCTCAACAAACCCTCCTTTCCCACTCGGCCTCTGGACTGGCTAGCCGAGCTGCTCTCTTGTGCACCACAAGCTTTCACTCGGCGTCTCTCGCTTTCCCGACGCTCCCACCATGGCGACCGCTGCCTCCGGTCCGGGCGACCGACCCCGCGACGAAAACACCGCCGCCGCACCGGCCGCGACGATAATGACTGACGCCCAGTCGGCAGACACGGCGGAGAAGCCGCAGGCCGCACAACCGCATGCCAGCCACGAGGAGGATGAAGACTCAGACTTTGACGAATTAGACGGTGCGCACAATATCAACCCCGCCCGCTCAGCCCATGCGCTGCCATCATCACTAACCCACCATCACCACCATCAGATGTCCTAGACGACTTTTCCGAACCCCAAGCGCAGTCCGCGCCCGCGCCCGCGCCCACGGCCACACAATCAGACCCCGCCACTGGCGTGGCCCCATCTGATTTCGACGAGGATGCCTTCCTCAAGCAACTGGAGAAAGACATGGCCAATATGATGGCGAACCCCGGCGCTGCGGGCCCCGGTGCCGCCGACTCGCACGACTTCCACTCGGCCGTCGACCAGGGCGCCGACGCCTTCGCGAAGCAGCTCGAGGAGAGCGGGATCCCGCCGGGCGACTTCCTGAAACAGCTCCTGGCCGACGTGATGGCCGAGGAGGGCGACAGCACCGGCACCGAAGCAGGGGCGAAGCCGACACCGCCACCAGCGCCGGGCGCGGACGCGGAACAGCCTGAAAACTTCAGTGATGCGATCCAGCGCACTATCGAGCGGATGAAGCAGTCTGGTGATCGGGCGACGGAGGCCGCGACTACGGACGACGGGCTGTCGGAAGATATGCTGGCACAGCTGCTGAAGGCAGTTGAGGCGGGAGCTACCGGTGCCGGCGAGGACGGCGACCTGACGAAGATGTTTATGGGGATGATGGAGCAGTTGTCGAATAAGGAGATGCTGTATGAGCCGATGAAGGAGCTGGATGGCAAGTTCGGGCCCTGGATCGAGAAGAATAAGTCGACGGGCACGGTGCCTGTGGAGGATATGGACCGGTATGAGACGCAGGCGCGGGTTGTGAAGCAGATTGTTCTGAAGTTTGAGGAGCCTGGCTACTCGGATGAGGATGCCCAGTGCCGCGAGCATGTGTGGGGACTGATGCAGGAGGTGAGTTCGGACGACGGTTCTCTTCATGTTGGTCTTGCGGTGTTTGGTGCTGATGACTTTCTCGACAGATGCAAGCTGCAGGCAGCCCGCCGGAAGAGCTTGTTTCAAATCCGCTCATGGAGGAACTGGGCAGTGCAGCCGGAGGTGCTGCAGCTCCAGGAGTTCCTGATTGCCCGCAGCAATAAAGGACACCGGCAGGCAGCATCCAGAGCATCCAGAGCATCCAGAGCATCCAGAGAAAGAGGTGGGACGACCAGAGGACTTGGGTCTTCATGGGAAAGATACACATTTATGTTGATGTCCATCGGCTTGCTCTGTACTTGTACATATACACAACCACGTCGATACCCTTATTTACTCCGAGATATCCACGCTTTGACCGTGCAAACTCCATGCATCAATCAGAAACCCAGTAACGCCGCCAGATGCAACCCCACGCTGAAAAAGACAAGGAACTCGACAATCACCCACAGCAGCAGGACAAGACCAGATCAAATCCGATCGGGTAGATACACTCGCTCACGACATATCCATGTCCTGCGTAGGCTCAGGCATGTGCATGAAGATATCATCGTACTCGGCATCACTAAACGGAACATCCGGCTGCGCCAGACGGTGCCCATGCCCATGCCCATGCCCATTCGCCAACGTCTCCCGCAGTGCCATCTCCATCGCCTCTTCCTGCGAGACAAACTCATCTAGCGCACGAAGCTCAGCGTCATCTGAACCAGAACATAACCAAGCGTTAGCCAACGTTCCCAATACTAGCAACTAATAACCCCCAACCCCAGTAAAAAAAAAGAATTGAACGGCCAAACCTACCAGGAAGCATATCATCCTCTTCGAAATCCACCTCCAGTCCACGCATAATCCTATCTGCATCGCGCGCCATACTCTCCTCCCACCGCCTCTTATCCGCCAAATGCTCCGCCATCATCATCTGCTCGCCACGCGCCTCGAACCGGCCCGCGTCGCGCTCGGTCTTGACACGGTTAAGGAACATCTTGCGCGTCTTCGAACGCGCCAGCGACGTCGTGCTGCGCATTGGATTGGCGACCTGCGCCGCATACCGGTCTGCGTAGCCGGGGCGCGTGGAGGGCGAGGGAGATGTTGGGAAGGGTACCGTGGAATGGTGCGACGTCGAGGCAGGGAAGGTGAGGGGCGCGGGCGAGGAGGCGATGTTCACGAAGCTCGGAGACGGCTGCGTCGTCTGCCCGGCGCTCTGATGCTGGTTCTGATGCTGGTGCTGGTGCTGGTTCTGATGCTGCTGCTGGTGCTGGTGCTGCTGCTGGTGCTGGTGCTGGTTCTGGGTGGGGTGGTGCGGTTGCTCATTGTGAATGGAGAAGGTTGGGAGGGAGAGTGGCGAGAACTGCGCGTTCTCGTCGTGGCCGGTGGGCTTCTGAGGCTGTAAAGCGCTCGAGGGGGAGCCCATTGTCCATGGGGGTGTGGCGATGTTCGAGCTGCGCGGGCCTAGAGGCGATGGGCGGCCGGGCGTGTAGTGGCCTGTTTGGCGGAAGGGTGTGGAAGGGGAGGAGGGGACGGGGTGTGTTGCGAACATGGTAAGATGGAACGTTGGGTTGAGGTGGGAGTGACTTTTGGGAGTGGAGTGTCGCTCCGTGGTTCGGATGTGGAAGTGTGTTGTCGTTTGGCTGGGTTCGGCGATTGAAGAACTTGGTTGAGATCTTCAAATTTAGGTATCTGGGTCCAGATCCCGGTTCCAATTCCTAGGGCAACAGCGTGATTAGGGTTGTTTGGAGGGTTGGGGGTGCTGATAAGTCGCAAGTCGAGACTTTTGTATGAGGCTGGAGGCTGGGGGAGCGTGGATCGCATCGCGACACGCGCCTTCCGTCGCCACGTGATGATCGCGTCGGCACGTCAAAGGTGTCGCTTGTGGAATGAGACCTACAATCACAGATGGGGCGTATGGGAATTGTCAGTCCTGGAATAAATAATTTAGCTATTGTTGCGGGTCTCTGTCACCGATAGGTCCTTCGGTCGCAATCAATCGGACTTACTCGTTTCGATATACCTTACACCTAGAAGCAATATGATTGTGTCTGTTTCTGGCTACAGATAGAGTGGTCATGAATAGAATTCACCCCAACTTTCCGGCAGTGGAAAAAAAGGATAAATGGTTGTATCTGGAATGAACCCTTAGATTTTGCGCAGTCTACCTTGGCAGTACTCTATATCAGCCGGGGATCAGAAACTCCGTTAACTACTAGACCAAAAGGAAGGTGTGTCGAAAGGGTTCGACTAACTAAGCCGCCATGAAAGATCCCATTATATTGTATTTATCACACCAAACATTGCCGAGGAATGCTGTGTCATGTTTGCTTTTGCCACATTTTAGCTTGCTTCGAAAGAACGTGAGGCAGCAGAGGAGAAAGAGAGTGAGGAGAACAACGCTACAGGTAGTTAAATGCGAGCTGAACTACTTGATTCTTTCCAGTTTTTGGGATGAGAATCCGATTACAGGCAAACACAGATCAGATGAAACTTTTACATTGAGCGCTAGGCTAAAAATGTACGCCCTAAACAACACCAAAGATAGGGGCTAGAGGTTGGGAATTTAGGAAAGAGATGTATTAAATACCAAGATGTCTCAACAGGACAATCATGTGACAAGGAAAACAGCAAGCAAGTGCTTCGATACGGGGAATCTGAGACGAGATGGGGATGAACGAGGCCAAAAGAGCCGAAGAGAAGACGGAAAGGAGGAAAGTGCCGGAAATCTGGTAGATGTTGCGCAAGGATCGAGAGGTGCGATCGCATCGAAGGAGTGTGGAAGTTTGCAGAGGAGAGAACGTGTAAAGGAGTGGAAAGCATGTCGGTCTATGATGCCGTGGAAGAAAGAATGGAGGGGTTGTCCGAAAGAGGAGCCCGAGAAAATAGAAGATATCTGCACCCAGAGAAAATAAGAAAAAGCAACGCAATCGTGACCTTCGCCTGCCAGCCCATAGCGCCTGAGAAGAATGGCATGATGATCGTACACAAGAAATGGAATTTTTACACTGCGACGAACGCCGTCGCGCCAAAGCACAGCATTGGTTTGCCTGGTATCCAGTCCAAAACCAAGAACATTCGAGACGGTGTCTTTAGAAGTTCGATGCCGCATTGACGGGACCGGGGTTGTGGTACTGGTCCAGTGTGTTCTTGAAAGGGGTGCCGCCCTGAGCCGGACTGGGAGCCTTCTCGCGAGGGCCGGTGCCGACGGCGGTGCCGCCCATGAGATCATCATCCTCGTCATTGTAACCCTGGCTGCGCTTCTTTTGAATGCGCCAGTAGACCACACCCAGGACACCCAGTAGGATAGCACCACCGACGCCGACCACGACACCGATGATGGTCTTCTTCTCCGAGCTCGACAAGCCGCTGCTGGACGAGCTATTGCCGCCGTTCAGTGAGGCAGTGGTCGTCGCGGCCGGGGTCGAGGTGGTGGTCATGACAGTTGCCCTGGTGGTTCCGCTGACAGTTACCTCCGAGGTAATGGTCTTGACTACAGGGGTCTGAGTGGTGGAAGTGGTGTCTGCGGCGGTGGTCTTGTCGGCAACGCTGGTGGTAGAAGAGACCTCATTTTTGGATGATGTGGTGGATGCTTCGGATGTGGTCCTTGCGACCTCGGAAGAAGACGAAGTGGTAGTGGTAGGCTCGCTGGTGGTACTCGGGGCCTCTGACGACGATGAAGACGATGAAGAGGTAGTGGTCGTGGGCTCGCTGCTGCTGCTGCTGGAGGTGGTAGACTCGGCGGCAGTGCTGCTGGAGGACGAAGAGTCGGTGGTGAGATCACTGAGGAGGTTGGTCGCGGCCGCACTCTGGGCCGCGACAGCGGTCAGGAGGAGGGCCTGGACGAGAAACGAGAGTTTGGAGAGACGCATGATGGGCGACGTTTTTGGGGGGGGGGGGTTGTGGGAGAGGTCTTCTCTGAACGAGGGGAGAAGACGGGAACGATCGTGGATGAGAAGTAACGAGAGGCAGAAGATTGTACGCAGTAAAGAACGAAACGAGGAGGAATGGAAAGGGAGTCAGCGGAAGGGAAGGGCGGTTGACGCTAGCCCGATTAGGCACGCTAGTCGGCCCTAGTTTCAGTCTCTTTTTGGCTGGTCGTCATGTGTTAGGCCTTCACTCGCCCCGCGGCCTGCCTAATGGCCATGTCTACAGAATTGCATATTCTGCGCCCGTGAGACTGAGGGACTGAGGTCGAGGGACGACGACCTCCTCTTCCCTAAGCTACTCAATATCACACAAGACCACCACCACGGTCTACCGACGGTATTCGCGTCTCTAGGCAACCAGCCAATCAATCACATCTGTGGCATGGGCCGGCCAATAACCCAAAAACTTTCCCCCCGCTGACCACGGACCCACCCCTCACGCTCGCTCAGCCATAATTAGCTCTCTCACCACTGAATCCTCTTAGCATCCCCCCGACCGATGGGCAGTCTGCATATTCAAAATGCTACCCTCACCCGGCCCCCGTCGATCATGACTGTGCCCTCAAGATACAGGATATCGCACCAAACCCTAAGGTGTGGTTTACAGTCTGACGGTTCCTGACCCATATTTCCAACACTCCGCGAAATGAAGCCGACACACCCGACGACTAAGCCTGAATTGGCCCCGTGTGGCGTTGGCGCTGGCGACCGCGCTCATCCGCTCTGAGCATGGCTCTCACTATGAGAGTTGTCATTAAAAACCTGACGTGGGCCTGAATCTCCACCGGTGCAGAGCAGCTCGGAGGACTCGTCGACGGGCTCAGTTCTAGACTCAAGGTGCCTGTCAAACCAGCGCAAATCATCTCCCTCCGGAAATTATCGATTTGGACCTGTCGCGTCAGATTGTGTCCGAATGTCCTGCTTCCCCCCGGCACCTCTCGGCTGATTCTTGTGCCTGGTCCGTGGTCGTCGGAGCCCTGAGGAATGGTCCCTGACGGGATCTTTGTTGGAGGTCCAGTAAGCTTGAGAGATTTCTCAGCGACTACTCCGTAGGTACTCGGCCGGGCCAGATGAGTGACGAAAATAGATGCCTAGAACTCCGTAGGTATTGCGCATCAAAGACCAACAGAAACATCAATTTCCATGGCACATTGTGGGCTGTCAAAATGGATCTAAGAAGGTAATCTCGGCTGGCACTGATCCCTGGCCCTGATCCCTGGCCCTGATCCCTGGCCCTGATCCCTCACCAATTTCCCTGGCCTTCCGGACTCCAGCACAATTTCCATGATCATCCAAGCGGCGGAGGAGATTTCTCGGCGACTATTGAGTTCTGACTTCAACCGTTGCCGGGCAGAGACGCGCGGCTTTTATTTGATTCGCACAGGCGCTGCATCCTTATCTGAAGCCAATCGGTCCCAGCTCCCACCCATGAGTTTCAAGGGGTTCTGCACAGCTATGCTTGATAGAAACTTGTATCATATCTATAGTCTCTGCATTTGCTCATTTTTGCATGCTCCAACTTTTAAATCCCAGCTGCACCGTGTAGAGAAACAACCAGGGGAAGCGGAAGAAACTGACTATACTCAGACAGAATCACCACGCTGCAGTCATGGCAGAGTGATGCAGACCATTATATCTCCGAGGCTCGACGACTCGAGAAGACAGAGGAGAAAAGAGGACAAAAAAGAGATTAAGCGAATGCCAAGGCTGAAATTTCAAAGTGATGGGTATCATGCAGTTGTATCACCAAACGCCAGCAGAAAGTACCTCGAAGGGCGGTCACAGTTTGTTACGAGGTTTGCCCTTCATCTGGTCCTGAATCTCTTCCTTGAAATACCGCACAAACTTGTCCAGGGATCCTGCCAAGTGATTATCAATCAGCGGCACTATACAACATATCGCGCGACGGAACTCATACCGCTGCCTTCGAGCTTTGTGCGCGACTCTTCCGGTGGGATACCATGACGGATCTGCTCCACGCGCCGATGAACGCGACCGACCATTTGATGGAAAATGGGACTTCTGATGAGCTAAAGGGGGAGTCAGCACAGTGGGGGACTTATGATGACATCGGCGATTGTCAACGTACTCGACTGTACAACCAGACCTGCATCTTGTCAGCGAAGAAGCACTACCTCAGCAGCATCAGAACGCACTTACCTCCAGGGCCCGGAGTCCGAAAAGATGGAAAACCATTTTGGCCGGCTTTTGAATCGCCAAAGGGATGATTGGAGACGGTATTTGCGGAGGAGGAGAGAAAATGGGGAAGTCCAAGTCGTTAGGTAAGCCCCGCACCGAATTTCCCGTGCACGGCGGGACTGGGCCCGCTCTTTCCAGTCACATCTGACTCTTCTGATAGCTGGGGATGCTCTGTCGCTGGCACGCTGACTCCGACGATCCATCGACTCCAGTCTAGCGATGATAGAGTGGTTTTGCCAACCATCCACCGATTCCTGACCGCGATGGCGAGTGGAAGCACTCTCCCAGTGGCTAGGCTCTTTCAACTCTGTTTCTAGAAAGATCTCCGACAATCTCGACCTCCCGACCATCTCGACCTCGACCATGACCAAGGGTTGCTATACCTGCCGACGCCGTCGCATCATTTGTGACAATGGCCAGCCCACTTGCAGAAAATGCCGTGACGCGGGGAAAGAATGTCTGGGCTACCAGAAGCCGCTGGTTTGGGTGAAAGGTGGCGTGGCTAGTCGAGGCAAGATGATGGGCCGCAGCTTCGACGATGCGAAGAAACGAGAGGGCGACTCGAAGGGCCAGGCCCTTTCTCAAACGACGATTACTGCGGCGGCAAATGCTGGCGGCTTGGGCTCCTTTCCTATCGCAGAATCATCTTCCGCGACTAGCTCGCCGAGCTCTGGCGCGCATACGAGCCCGGAATCCGAGGCCTGTGTACAAGAGACCGTGGCCAATCCGGTATTTGGAAATGTCGACGGCCACATACTTTTTGGTTTGAGTAAACTGGAAGAACTGGACAACAGGGTCGTCCATGTTCCCCGGGGCGCCTCCGCCGATAGGATTCCAAGCCCGTGGGGATTGGTAGATCCGTTGCTCAAAGATCTTACTCAAATCTCACGGTTTTACCTTTTTCATTGTATGATCTACTCGCATGTCATCTACTGATCTGTTCAAGCCTGTTGACTAACCGTAATTGGCTTAGACAATCAATACATGGCCAACGACTTTGTGGTATATTCCCAGTCCAAGAACCCTTGGCGTGATATCATCTCATTAGTCGGTGACTCTCCGCTTCTCGCACACGGCCTATGTGCCATGGGTGCTCTACACTACTCGTTAATGTCGGACTCAGACTCGTCCCAGATGCCGTGGTCCTCGAACAACCTCTTGACGAGCAGCTCAAATCTGTCGCCGGAAGAAATTGAAAGCATCGTCTCACCTGCAGGCAATCGACGGCCGTCTTCAAGGGCATTCCAACACTTTCTCGAGTTCAAGCAACGTACACTGCACCAGCTGTCCCAGGACCTTTTGAACCCTGTCAAGCAAAAGGACGACCGAACCCTGGCAGCGATAGTCGTGCTTGCTCTTGTAGATATATTTGAATCGGGCAGTGGGGCATGGAGCTATCACATCGAAGGCGCCAAGAAACTTCTCAGGGACAGACCAGAAAGCAATCTGGGCCACGGTATCCTTGATGGACTCGAAACCTTCGCAATTGATGGATGCTTAATGTAGGTACTTCCTTGCCTCTCCACAGCTCCAAGCTAACATATTTTTTTTTATCAAGCATGGAAATCATGGGATCGACCCTCGCCCGCCCCGGCGCTCTCTCAAAACCCTTTTACTCCGCTACAATGGGCCCGGCTATGCTCAAACGCCTCGAAGAAACGTCGTGGGTCGGATGCCCCGCCTACCTTCTCGAGGTCATATTCTTCATTCACACCCTCTGGTACCCAGACTCCGAGATCACCGCCGTCACTCCTCAACCATCTGCCCTCCCAGCCTCCATGCAACAAGGTCAGCCCCTCTCCCTCGAGTCATACCTCGCACTCCTCCAGGGCATCCGCGACTTCGACCCCGTAGCCTGGGCCCACCATATGCAAGCCTACTATTTCCTCTCCGACATCTCCTCCCGCATCGCCCTCGCCAAATCCTACCAAGCTGCCGTGTATCTTTATACCAGCCGGGTCCTGTCCCATGCCCGAGAGGGCTATGCTCCTCCCTGGGCGGACGTGGGCCTGCCCGTTGATCACTCAACCGTCGCGAGCGATCTCCTTGACCAAATATGCTCCGTCCCTTACTCCGATCCCCACTTCAAATGTCTGATTTGGCCAACATTCATCGCCGGCGCAGAGTGCCGCCGCTTCTCGCAGCGGCCTCTCATTCTCGAAAAGCTGGGCGCTCTTTACCAGGCCGTCACGAGCGTCAACGTCCAAAATGCGGCCTGGGTGCTGCGATTGATGTGGCAGAAGCATGATCAGAAAGGACGCGATTATCGCGAAAATATGCCTTCTGCGGTTACGGATGGGCTGAAGAAAGATGGCGCGAGTGATGCCAACGACAACGATGACGACGATTACGATAATACGTTCGACTGGGTCAACGAGCTGGATGAATCGCGCCTGGATTGGCTGTTCATTTGATCGTGTGTGCCTTTAGGCGGTCTTCGTGTACAAAATAATGGATGGCGTACTACTCCATCTTCTCATGAATAATGTTTTCGATGCTTGTATATAACTTAATGAGCGTTTGTCTGAATAACCCGATGAGATTGAATAATAGCCTACTCAATAGGTATTAAATGTCTCGAATACAACCAATTCAAGTCCCTGAAACGGGAACTGCCTTGGTTGAGATGCGTGCACATAAAGGTAGGTACCTATATTTCCATCCAAACTACCTATCCAAGCGAACAGGTATGTAATCAGGGTTGAACTAATCGTCGATCCCAATGTATATCTTCTAGGTAGTAATGGGGGTGTCCTGGACTCCCAGGGTTAGGAAAGAAACTAGAGGACCCATAGAGCCGCCGTAGCTCATGGTGAACTGCCACCTGAAGCCGTCTGAATAGAGTGGGGAGCCACCCACGCCTGATCGATGACCACTACCATACTTTGGCTGTTGTATATTTTGATATGTTTGGGTACTTCCGCATTGAAATTAGCTGTATCCTGTGACCCGCTATCTCAACCCCCTTCACTCAACCTTCTTTGCTTCATTTGGGGTAGATCCCGAAGGAGTCCCATGACTACTGCTCTCTGCGTTTGCGATAGGTTGACTGTCGACGATGTGGCCACTCTCCAGCCCGTTAGCATTAAGGCTGATGTGGCTCCTCTCACCCTCGAAGAACAATGCGTAGGCCTCTTCACCATGGATTGCATCATCACCAACAAGCAGTTGTTGCTCATTCATACGTAACGGTATGCGTAAGACATATTGAATGAAAACGCAGATCAATGTCGTCATGAACATATTGAGGCCAATGATGAATAGGGCACCCACAATTTGCAGCCATACTTGTCTTCCATTACCTTCGATCGCGCCACCGGGATTTGTGAGACCAAAAGCTGCACATCCATCAATAGTAGCAAAGATACCTGTGAGGAAACCGCCCAGGAATCCAGCGACCATATGAGTATGAAGAACTCCCACTGGAAAGAAAAGGGTCAGTTGGCTCATTCAGAGCATGTCAGCTCCTGGGATACTTACTAACGTCATCAACTTTTTTCATCCATCTCATTCTTCCTATGACGTTCATCGATATCCAAGGAATCGAACCAGAGGAAGCTCCGATGATGACAGCCCCCCAACCTGCGACGAAGCCAGCAGCGGGAGTGATCGCCACAAGGCCAGTGATCTCGCCTTGAACGGCACCTATTACGGATGGCTTCCCGAGAAAGATGAAGTCCAGCATAGTCCAAATGAGCAGACTCATGGCGGTACAAATATTGGTGTTGAGAACGGCAACGCCGGCATCAGGGCTTGCCGCATATGGGTCGCCTCCATTGAAACCATTCCAGCATACCCAGAGGATGCCCGCGCCGACCAGCATGAGAAGAATGTTGTTGGGGTAGAAGGAGTCCTTATCGCGTTGCAAGCGTGGACCTACCCAGAATGCAGCGGTAAACCCTGTAAATCACGTGTTGGGAAAGAAAAGTACTTTGAAGGTATCGAAGTCATTTCCCTGACTTACCAGCAGTACCAGAGCTCAAATGAATGACATATCCGCCTGAATAGTCCAGGACACCCATATGGCTGAGAAATCCCCCGCCCCAAAGACTGCACGTGTCGTCAGTTTAACACATTCCATCGTACCATGTGCTAGACGACAGACCTGAATGCCCCAACAGTATAACTCAATGTGATCCAGAGGGGTACAAACACCATCCATGCCAAAAGACTCATTCGGCCTAACAGAGCTCCTCCCAGGATGATGACTGTGATAGCCGCGAAGACGAACTGGAAGTAGATCATAGTTGACAAGTTGAAATTCGGCGTGATATTTGCGGCTGGCAAGGTTGCTTGCGCCAGGTTTTGTTTCATGGTTAGAACGGGACCGGGTGTTCCAACCAAAGGGAATTTGCCCCATTGCTCGCCGAAAGCCATTTTGTATGCCCAGATAACCCAGCACACAAGTGTAGCGGAGAAAGCGTAGAATACCTGGGCTTGGTTAGAAGGGTATCATCACTTGAAGATCTTTGAATAACGAGTGTACCATGAATGCGGAGTTGATGGCCCATTTCCTATAAGAATTGGATGTCATTAATCCGTGATAGTGAAGCTTTGCACAAGAACACCTACTTCTTGACAAACCCTGCATAGAGAATCGCAAGTCCCGGAATCGACTGAAGAGCAACCAGCGTACCAGCCGTTAACTGCCAGGCCTGGTCTCCCTTGTTGAGCCAGCTGTATGATTATCAATAAAGTCACGTATAAGCAGTTAAAGCGTACATAGGTCAGGACTTACTCTGGAGCTGGATTGGTTAACGCCGTGGCAGACATGGTCGAGGACCACAGAAATATTAGTCCAGAAGATGATATATGGAATGATAGTCTTGAAATGACCCACACCGTGTGGTACACGCGGGTAGAATTTATTGCTCTGTCCACACAAGTCGGCTGTATATATAAGTACAGGAAAGGTGATGTGCTGCGGGAGCGACTGGGAAGTTTGAAAGTCAAGTCTCAGCCCTGCCCAACTTTTGACATGGTCTAGATCAGAGGCAGTCGTCGGCATTTTGCACCTCAATCACATTGCAAGCCCCTGATGGTAAAGACATATACATCATACCATTGCAAAGAAAGGATTGAGAGATAAGACGCGACTATGTCTTCGAAACCAATAGAAATGGTCACCTGTGCAGATCCGATATCAATAATCACACCATGACACACGAAAACTCCGATCAACAGAATGATGATTCGTCAATAGTTTTGCTATCTCTATCAAAGGAGTGACTATTTGGGTTTCTTATTCTTATACCTTGGTATTTCGGACAACACCTGATCAGCCCCGCCCGGGTTATCCCCCGCTCTTTCCCTCGCGAGCTTGTGTCAGAAAGCTTAACTCCCCAGGTGTGGAGACAAGCTTCTCAGATCCTGCGTTATTGGGTCAAATCTGCCGCATAATCTGAAAGGCCTGAACGATGACGCTGGTATCCGTGTCTATGCCCACCCACACCGATCCATAACAGGGGGTTGAAATCCCGTATCGCTTAGTCCTAATTCGCTGCCATTACGCCACTCACGGCCCGTCCGCAATAGATCAATCAACTTCCATCGTCTTATCTTCCGGATGTTGGTATTTTGTATGTTGCTTCTCATTCCCCTCATTAGCTCAGTTACAAAGTGCAACAAAAATCGATCAGTGATGGCAATTGACTGGTATTGTGGCTGAGCCTACCATCCATCAACTGCCAAATTGAACGCATGACCTCACGGAAATAAAGTCGCTCATACAAACCAACGAGAAAAATGATGATGAAAGGAAGGACTGTAGATAAATTGGTGGGTCTATTAATCTGGGGTAATGCCAAGCAACCTTGGGCTTCTTTTTATCTGTCTAAATTGTGTGCACCACGATTCCCACCTACCAAGAAAGGCCCCTGATCCAGGTGATTCAACACGAGGTAAGTGCAGGACCCATTGACTTGGCGAAATTAAGAAATAATAGGCCCCCTAAATCACACGAGAGATTTGTTTGAGACCAGCATGGTGCCAGAATGTTTAGATTCTGGAAACGTCACTACTGGTTCAGGCTTCAAGGTACCGACCTTGATGGAGAACTTGGCAATGAAGACAGAGGAAGGAGATCGCGATCAGAAAGACGGGCTTCTGTGGAGGACCCAGGGCGATATATGAGCTTTGGTATTGGTGGTGCGGGCAACATTCGGAGGTAAGTGAAATTGCTACTTTTTCTTCAAGCAGCCCCACCGCAATATAGTGTGTTTTGTATGTTCAATAGACTGATAGTTGGCTTCAATCTACTAGGGTTTCACTTCGAAATGGACAATACTTTGATGAGTCGGCGCCGTTGACTTGAGATTGCGAAGTAAAAACAGTCCGACTGTTTCGGCCATTTAAGTAAGAATAATTGATAATCCCACTTTATATGCAACACTTGGATGCACCCTTAAAGAGAGAATCAAAGAAACAGCTAAATACATCATTTTCACAAATAACCTCTGATCGCCTTGGCAACCATTACGGCAAATCAGTCTTGGGTAATTTGAACTCTTCGCTTTCCACTCCCGGTCTATTATTGTTGTTCTGTGGAAAAACAAAAGCCATCCTAGATGCCCAGAGTTCAGCTTTTTTTTCTTTGGACTAATGGGACTGTACTTCGAAATTGTCCCTTTCTTCGTCCTTCATATCTCTAAGGCTGCATTTCTGGATCCCTCTGAGAAAGCAGCAAAAACGTGAGTTTATGTCACCGTCTAACCTTTGGGGAGCATTCCAGAGGCCAAACCACTGCATTAGGGGCAAAAGACTAGAATTTAAGGACATAGTCCTCAAACTGCTCTCACTATATAAGGAGCACTGATCGTAACAGTTTAGCCATTTCTCTTAACAAGAGCGTCGGCACTGTCAAAAAAAACTCCGAAACTCATTTCATCCTTCTGGATCGACTGAGAGGTTATTTAATCCATCCTGCGTGAATCGTTACGGACAATCGTTGTAAAGGATTGCTTTGTTCACCCCATCATGGGAGAAGTGTTCGCGTCATTGATGGTTACATCATTCTGTATCACCACTCTATAGTATTAGAAGATAGAAGACTATGCCCCGCTCTCTTTCAGTCTAAATCTAGCAAGATTTAGTCTGAAACAGGACGGCGCTAAATTGAATCAATCGTGTTTCCCTACCTCTTCGCTATTGATTCTTTACCTAATCGACAGGCTACTACCCTGACAAGTAGTTAACCGTTACAATCATCTTGGATACTCCGCCCGTGCCAATACCGACGAGGGAGGAGTTATCGAGCATAGACCAGAAGAAGAGAAAAGAACAAAGGAAGAGAGTGTGCCAGTAACCAGGGAGGGGATTATAGCTTCAATTTATACCTAAAGATCTATACAAAGGCAGCCGTAGATAATATAGGCAAAGGGATATTCCTCTTACGTCACTACGTAATAGATAAAAACTGTGCCCTCTATTCTGGCGTTATCTTGCTCCATCGTGTGTTTTGGGCGGGCCGAGGTTAGTGGTGGAAAAGGAGTATGGACACCTCAAGAAATTGAAGCTGATTAGGCCATGAGAAAGTAATTCACAGATAAACACTATCGTAGGGCCGAGTGCCCTGTTGGGTATAGACCGAGCGTGGACTGAGTTCAATAGATGCCTCTGATCAATCTCTGAGTAATCATTGAGCAATCAGTGAGCAGCTAATCACCAGCACTGGGCACTCACTGAGCCCGGGCCCGGACTGATATTTACTCAGTTTCTGACTCTGAGCGCCCTCATAAAAGCGGCGGCAGCTAAAATAGGAAAGCCCCTCCTGGCAGAGGAAATGTGGTGACCTAGGTACGTTCTTCTATTCCCCTTTTCTTATGCAGTCTGACGGGATGATTACTATTAAGTGACACTCTTCTATGCAGACTTTTGCGCAACAGTACTTGTAATTTGATCATAATTTCGCCCTGCAGCAGCGTAGGTTTGATTTTCATTCAGCCAACTACACACTATTTGACGCATAGAGCAGTAATAAATTCGATTGACGGAATGAAGTCGGGTATATCAAATTTTTGAGTTCTGCCAGAAGGATCAAGGAGAACCTATCTGCCACTAGAGAGTAAGAGGTGGAGAAAGGAAAATGAAGAGAGGAAGAAAAGAGGAAGTATTTGGAAAATGGAGAGAGACAAAAAAAATTCACAATGAAAGTGTCCGGGCCAAGGACAAGAATGAGAAGTCAAAATGTGCGATGTAGAAGGAAGCGACTCGATGGATTGGGGGGAAAGAACATGAGAAATTAAGCGGCAAGGCAACGAGAATAGAATTTCTTGTTCCGGTTTCTCTTGTGAGACGCGCGGTCAGTCGGATAGAAGGATAAGAAGTTTTCTACTGCAGCAGCAATGGCATGACAGTGATCAAAATCTTAAGAAATGAGGCCGGGATATGCAGAAAAGAGAAGGGAAATAAGAGATGAGGGAAGAGACAAGGAGCCATGGAAAGGTTGTCGACGGTATGCTTCAGATCAAATCAGGGATATATAACAATTGGCCGGGGCAGGAGGGGAAAATGGTTGAGGACAAAGCAAAGGAAAGACTTGGATAGACGCAAAGCAACAGCATGAAAAAGAATACGCAGGCTCCGTTCCAGTTCTAAATGCATCAACATATTCCCAACACGAACAAAACACGCTCGTCACGGTAAAATACAAAGGGTAGGACAACCAATATGCAGAGAAGACACCCGGCCTTTTTCGTGCGAGTGGCACAGGTAGAGCGGGTGTGGAAGGATGAACAAGAGAGGAAAGGCGGCGGCTAAGAAACCCAGGAAATCAGGAAGTGCCATCCATTAAGGGAATAAGCAAGAAGCCAAGATCAGGGTCCCAATGAAGCAACAGGAGCCAGCCCACAGCAGTCGCCTATTATATAAGGGGTCCCTATGCTGAAATAGCATCCGGAGCTGGTCCCTAGCCAAGAGCAAACTGAGCAGGCGAAGCGAGGATCGTGATATTTGTAGAAATCAACAATTATTAGAAGACAGCTGCAAGGCCATTCTTCGAATGCCGCCGGCTGAATCTCTTCTTCCCCTTGACCGACTCCGAGTCATTGGCCTGGTGTTTCACCAGGGTATTGCGTCCCGGGGGAGGGATGTTGCTTTCATTCTGAAGCTCCGTACTGTGGTCGAGCGTGTTGGCATGGCTAGAAAACCCAGAGGACAGGTCACGGAAGGCATCCTCGGCGGAGTAAGGCCCGGTGCTTTGTTGCATGGCAGCCATCTCCTTGGCCCTATCGAGCGCATCCAGCCATTCTTGCGCTGATACCGCCGAGGCTCCGATGTTGCTGGAGGACGGCTTCGGATCTTCGAAGACGTAATGTTTAGTCCTCTAGAATTTATGTTAGTACCCGTTGTTTTATGATTCAGGGCCGAATTGGACATACCGTGTCTACAATCCAAGAAGAGTGTCCCTTGGCATCAGTCGTGCTCCGATAATGGGTCCCAGGCTCAAGTAGAGGAATCTCCAGCTTTGCCTTCTTCTCATCCCCGCCAGCTGCAGCGAGAATGATACGTCCGGCCGATGTGACCATGACCCACCGTGATCGCTTCTTTGTGGCTGTTCCCGAGAAGAAACGCGAGAACTTCTTGGGAGCCTCGGCCTCACCGCTGCCGTTCTTCGATGGACTGTGAGATGCAGGGGAAGAAAAGACCACCATGTTACCGAGTTTCAATATCCGTTCATTCGCCTTGCTCAACACAGGCGACCACTCAATATCGAGCTGACTCGGTGGGGGCAGTTCGGTGACGACCCGAGGGAGTGCGCGAGAATTGGAAGTCGTCGCGTTGGACGGAGTGGTTGAGATCGCAGGAGGAAAGCTTTCACCTCCCTCGCCACCATTAAGCTTAATCGGCTCTCGCGGGGGTGGCATGTATGCTTTCAACCGGGGAGCCTTCTGCTTCCACAACTCCGGCCCCCATGAAATGCCGTCAAAGAATTCGTGGTTCTTAATATGTTCGATCTGCAGACGTCGAGCAGGATCAAGGACCAGGAGACGCTCGACCAGATCGCGGGCTACCGCGGGGAACCCGATTGGAAACTCATAATCCAAGGCGACAATCTTTTGGAACGTTTGGTACTCATTGCCCGCCTTGAAAGGCGGACGGCCAGCCAAAAGCTGATAAATAATGCACCCAAATGCCCACAGGTCACTCGCCTTACACGCGTTCTTCTCGGTCAACAGCTCCGGGCTGACATACTCCGCGGTGCCGACGAAGGAGCTTGCTCGTTCTTCTTCGGGAATTTCGGTCGAGTCGATCTGGATCGAGGTCTGGCTCTCGTCCGGCCGTCGAGTCTTGAGAATCTTGGCGGTTCCGAAGTCGGTGATCTTGACGTGCATTTGGTGATCCAGCAAAACATTTTCCGGCTTCAGATCCCGGTGAATCACTCCGCGCTTGTGCATATAGTCTATCGTGTCGAGAATCTGGGCGCCGTAAAACTTGGTGCATTCTTCGTCAAAGGTAGTCATTCGTTTCAGTACCCCAAGCAGCTCTCCTCCTTGGCAGAGGTCCAGCACAAAGTAGAGCGACCGTTCGTCCTGGAAGGTGTAGTAGAGCCGCACGATTCCCGGGTGGTCAGTCAGGCGATTCAACGTGTCTTTCTCGATATTGACGTATTTGACCTTCTTCTCCTTGATGATGTGTCGCTTGTCGAGGATTTTGATCGCGTACTCCTTCAACGTCTGCCGGTCTGTCGCAAACACCACCGTGCTGTAAGAACCTTCACCGAGCGTGTTTCCGAAGGAGAAATCCCGGACACCCTTCTTGATATAGCGAGCAACCGTCTTCCCGTTGGCATCGACCTCCTGTCTCACCGCGACTGCGGCGCCGCGGTCCTGCCAATCCTCACTGCTGGGCGCGGGACCGTTCTCCATGCCATATGGTGTTCGCGACATTTGCGGCGTGGTTCCGCCTCGGGTATGCGCTCGAGACGATTGACGCATTACTGCCGGCCCATTGGCCGGGATCTGGGCTGTTCGGTAGGAGCGATCGCTGTGGGAGTTATCGCGCGCGGGAACCCCTGCTTGTAACGCCGCCGAGCCGCCGCGAGTGTCCACCCGTGAATGTGAGGTGGAGGTGGACGAAGCGCCGGAATCGGTTCGCATGCGATAGGAATTGTGCCGGGGGATGACCGAAGAGACGGAGCCGTTCGCGAAGACGGAGGATAGGGGGCGGTTCGGGTTTGGGGGGGTGGAATAAGGCTGTGTCGAATAGGACTGATAGGGACCCGACGAGGGCTGAGGGGGATCAGAGGTTGGATAGATGACGGAGGAGCGATTCTCGTTCGATACCGGGTTGTGGAGGGGAGCCGGAGGAAAGGTCGTTGGGCGCTCGTCGAGCGGCGGGTAAGTCTGTGGAGGTGTTGATACCGAACCGGCCGGCTGAGCCGACGGGCTGAGTCCCGCTGGAACCGGACTCGCGACCTCAGACTGGAGCGGCGAATCGTCCGGATTCGCTATTCGGAGCCCTCCCAGGGACTGGGAGAGGCTGAGGTCCCCGTTCATGACGGGGGTGGATGGTCGGCGATGGGATTGAGGGTGTGTGCGTGTTGGTCTGGAGGAGATTCGATAGCGATGCGGGTGGGAGGCTCGCAAGGGGAAAACGGGAGCAGCCGACGGACTAAGACGGCGAACGCAAGTCCCGCGGAGGCATGGTCCAGCGAGTAATTGGGAGCGAAGAGGAGGGGGAGAGTGAAGAGCGAAGGAGAGAAGACGAGAGGAGGGGGGGAAAGGATCAACAGGGAGGCTCCGTCTTTGCAGCAATCGGGCCTAGTCTCGGGGCGGAGCATGACAGCTAGGACGAATATACCAGGGAAGAATATGCTATGAGTACTATTAATACTATGTCAGGATAATACTAAACTACTGGACCCTGCCAGACGCATCATAGAGCGTTGGTACAATGAACAGGATCCCCCCCTTAGAAATGGACAAAGTTGAGAAACATTGAGTCAGGAACTGGAGCCCAAACACAAAATAACAAGACCGCGTCTAAAACATCCCAACTAGCCCCAGTGGCCCAATTGCTATTCTGACACCCCCCCCCCAAGGGCCTCGTCATCGCGATGGAATGGAACAGTGGCAGTGGGCATATCTGAATCGTCCGGATTTGTCCCGATTTCCCGAGGATACAGGTTCAACCCAGGAGAAGCCCGAGTCGGACGACATGGTCCCTTTTGCGATGTCTCATCTCGAGTGGTTCTCCCTGGTCTCGGCTCTGCATACATGCTTCTGCCGGTACGTCAGTCCTCCGGTCTCTGGCTCTTTCCTCCCCGTCTCCGAGGCCGTGCGACACTTCCTCGATCAACCGCCAAGGTCCGATAGAGCAAGGCCCAGAATCCAGAAGACCAGCAAAACGCAAGACCAAGAGACAAAGATCATGTTGAGACGGCCTCCGACAAACCTCGCGCTGAGCGAAGACGATATTAACTCCCACCTACAGCGCATCCTTCACCGGACGATTCTCCCGGTAAACATGGAGCAGCTCAGCCTAGAGGATCCGAACCAGTGTTACGACGCTCGCCACGGTCCCTCGTCTGATGACTACACCCCAGCGGTCGACAAATCTGCTGGCTTCGGTCATCGCACGCATGGTTCGATCGGGGGTTCATCGTGCATGGGTCACTTCTCGTCTACTTCAACTCCAACGCAGCCGGCCCTCCCTGCTTCGAAGAACGGTTCGACCCACCGAACTACCATTGAGCCACACAAGGCTCCCACAACCACCGAACTGATATCATCTATTCTCCCGCAGCATCGAGCCGCTCGGCCTCGCGAGCCCTCGCGTCCCAGAACCAAACTGACCATTCCTCCACAAGAGTTTCTCAATCGCCGCATCCTTCCATCCCCCGATGGCAGAAAAGGTCTGCCTGTCCCTCTCAAAGAAGCGCCATTTCGCGCGAAGGGGGCGCGCGACTAATCAGGCTTTCGCGCAGAAAATCGCCGTCATAGCCACCCCCAGCATGCATGGACTACCCTGATTCAGGATGAGTTGCGGCTTTCCACCTCGCAGACTTTCCGCCTGCTGCCCGGTGCCTTGCCTAATCTGACGATCAAAAATGTCCCACTGCGGGCCCTAGCCTTAGCGCCGACAGAGTCTTACGAGGCCTGCGTGGCCGACACGACAGTCTCGCCCACCGCTGCGGCGGATAGCAGTTAACAAGCTGGCACCATCCAACTTCTTTCAGGCCTGCGGAGTTGCATGCGGGATCGAGTGTGTATCGAATTCTCCGGTGCTGAAGTTGTTGGGCCATGTGGTCTGGACATGCGCGGTCTGCGCTTGCGAGAACACCACTCATGATCACCTGTGCGATCCCTGCTAACTATCAATACCCCACGGCAGGTTGATAGTTTATCTTCTGTTTCTTTTATTTTTGGTTGGATTAGCCGATACTCAAGTTTCACTTTATATTTGTCCAGCAAATGAGCGTTGATTCCCACTCGCTGTCTTACTTGACCTTGTGCCAAGAATATCATATTCTCATATCCACTTGCTTGTCAATCGTCTGCCTCGCTAGAGTTCGGCCTGCTCGCTTGTCAAAGCTAGCTTGTTTCAGCAGCTACGAGTGAAAAAAGGTCGATGGCGCTCGACACCCCACTCGGGGTGCTCTGCAACATCTTCCTGCGACGGAGCCCAATCTTTCAGCCCTGTCAAGGTTAAACCATTCTCCAACAACAGAGACACATATGTCTCCGTGGTCCGATGGTATTTCCTCACCCCGTCGGCCACCTCCGCATCAATCCAATCTGCTCTTGGCCGAACAGGCGCGGAAAATATTGGGTGCTCCACAGGAAGACTAATTCCCTTTCCCAGACCCATGGGTCTTCCTCAAGCAAGCGTGGATCTGCCGGAATACCCGACCGAGATCTTCGATATAGTGAAAGGCTAAAGAGCTGCAGACGGTATGACTCGCGATTGGAATCGTCGTCGAGAATGATGCTTTCGATGTCGTGTATCTCGTAGCTGGTTTCTCCGGCAGAAGCAATCTTTGCATCCCCATCGAAGCTTTACTTTCACGATCATCTTTTCAGAGAGGTCCACGCCCTTTACGTAGTAAGCGCCGTTCTCGCGAGCCCAGCGGACAAACCAGCCATACTCACAGCCCAGATGGAGGACGTACGATTGTGCAACTGAGTTGTGCGGCGAGCCCAGAATCAGATTGCGTAGGGCCGACCATTCCGGAGCAGCCGCGAACCCGTGTTGAGATCGCGGAAGCGTGCCGTACGCTGAAAAGAATCGAGGGCCGTCATAGATGTTTTGTGCACAGAAAGACATTGTGGCGATATATAGCAGGCCAATTACCTAGTTCGAAGGGCAATTTGGAAGTCTGGAGATGATCGAATTTGATATCAACATGCAATTCTTGGTGACGGAGGGACTTGCGGTCCGACCTCCGTGGTGAACCTGCTGCCCGACTTTCTGGATTGCAACGACGAGAGGATGAATAAGATAACATCTTCACGACGAAGCGCATCCAACTCTATAGGATTGAACAAATGAGTACATTCAAGGAGAAGGTTGAAAGTACTCAATCAGCCATTACGTCATTTGATGCACGTACGTCACCGGTTGCCTAAGGCTCTAAACTATAGATTCACCACAAATCGCTTGATGAACGGGAGACCGACTGTTTATTGTCGCAATCTGACCACAGAACTGTGTGTGCGACCGTGAGCCTGGATGTGGGCTGAAATACCGACCAGAAGAGCCCGAGCTATCTATAGCTCGTGGACGCAGAGGAACCACCGCGGCACGCAATTCGGTTGACTTGCCCCGCCCCCGCGACTGACGCGTCCTCCGTCACCATCTGCTCTATTTTTATTTTTCGATTTTCGCGATTGAGCGAGTCTATGAGGGTGGACGTATCGAAAAATTTATCTCTGCCGCTGCCGGTTTAGCTAGCTCTTGTCTATAATGATTAATCTCTCGTCCAAGGGATCTTTCCGAGTGCTGCGCAAGTAAGTCTACTTGGTACTGCGTTGCTCTCGTATTCACACAACACTCCAGGCTGCCGCCAATTTTGGGTTGGTTCTGCATGCCCCTTGTTAATTATAGAAGCACAAGAAGCTGGAAAAGGATTTTGAGAGCCAGCAGTTTCTACAATCACTAACAAGTTCGGCTTCGACGTGATTTGCACCCTTTCGCTCTCTCAGAGCCGCTTTCGGAAATTAGCCTACTCTGGGCTTACATCGTGCGTTATTTTAGTTTTTACTACAGTATAACCTGTCGTAGTACCATGACACTGTATAGAATCTGTTCTATGAATATCCCTCCTTCAATAATTTTCGCTGCAAACAAGGCAAACCGTAGCAGACTTGTGCCTAGGCAGACTGGCAAACCGTTCTCTTTTCCCTCCTCAAAATCCCTTTCCGATAGGTGTGGAAACGGGCACCGTTCTTCATTACCATAAGCCGCCTATTTATCTTTTTCTCATCTCGAGAAAAAGCTAGACACTTGACTGATACGACATTGGGCTTGCTTAGCGCAGTCCATTGGCTACATGCTTGGTCTCGCGAGGGGTAGCCTGTATGTACACTGGAATTCCTTGTCCAACCGGCAGTCATTTTAATGTAACTGTCTACTGATGCTTACTGTTGTAAATATGCGGAATTGCTAAAACACTCTGCAGAAATCAGTGGTTCGGAAGGTGCCATGACTAGCGCTTTCCTTATCCGCGAGGAATCTCCGCATGACACTTCACTGGGACCCAACCCATATATATGTATTCTTGGTCTGCTTATGTATATCGTGCAGGTTTTGTATTGTGGCGTAGCTGGAATGTCGTAGGTATAAATATGTGCATGCTTGTCTGTGATTAAGAAAAGAAGGAGTGGATATAACATTTCTTTTACCCCCTTACTTTACTCCACCCCTTATGTTACTCAGACGTACTATTTATCTGACTAGAGCAATATATATAGTAGTACTTTGCTATTATTGGGATGATGGTTCCTTATTTACAGTCTGTATTCTTTTTTAAACTAATATTTTGAAACTATTTCTACCTATGTGAAAGGGAAAACACTCGGCAATATGAAGTTCGTCGCTATCCTCTCTGCGGTTGTCTTTGCCACTTTTGCGGTAGCGGGACCCACGCAAACCAATAGTCAGGGTGAAGACCAAGTTGAAAAAAGGACAAGTATGTGCATGATCCCCTCCCTCTGAGATATGATTCGAGAATATATAGGCTGACCGATATGGGACGTGAATAGAGGGTATTTGCTTGAACCCCTCCCACTTGAGAGATGGCTTGAGAAAACCGTACTAATCAAACCTGGTAAAAACCTCCTTGTATGGGATATTAATGGTAGTATGGTACTACAGTTTCGGCAAAACCTGATCGATGTAAGAATCGAGAATTACGCCGTGGTTGTCGTCCACTGATCTATTTCTTTGCTAGTATATCCAAATTACACGCCTACCTATCCTTAGGGAGCGCGTTGTGAAAAATTGGACTTTCGGATTGGATAGGGCTCTTCACATGTCTTGGTTAAGGTCTTTCATATTTAGTTAGGTTTCCCCACACCGTTATGCGAATGCAAAGGCTTCTTTTATATACAATGGTTCTACATTTACTTTCAATCTCCTAGGATCAAGTTCAGAAGTATGATACCGTCTTGTTTGTCCATAGAACGTGTCGTAGCCAAAAGTGTTGACAACACAAACAGACGCTGGCCGAAAATCATATTCCCCAAGCCCTTAATAGGATGGTGTGTTCAATTTAGGGTTCGGGAGCTGATTCGTGAGATAGTAGTGACATCGAATATTAGTACACATGCCTCGTCAGGCCTTGGGTCTTTTCCATACCACGCCTCATAAGCATGCGTCATGCCACCAGCAAATTGGAAGATACACCAGACCATCTGGCCTAGGTTTTACACCTCAGTCATTTTGAGATGAGATTCGCTTTGGACTTCACTCCACATATCTCATTCCTGCCTCCAACAGGTAGGTTTTAGCCGTGAGAGCCCCACAGGCAGCCTCAGCAGTCATAGAAAGTATGTTTGTGGTAGACTCTGCCACTAATGGTGGGGGAGCGTACTTAAGAAACGATTATCGACGCTATAAGGTCCACGAAGACGCTGGAAATACCAGACAATCGGCCAGGAGTGTCCCTTCCAGAAATTTGCACCCTCGACCATCGAGGCGTAGAGCCATTTTCACCGGCCCCAGCCCTAGGCTGGTTGCCACCCGTAGGCTGAATTTTGGGGGCTGAGTGATGACAACCATGGCCACCTGTAAGGCGACCCGCACCAAACGTGGGCCAAGCCTTGCCGGTGTCTGAATGGCAAGAATCATGCTTACTCTTTGGGGGCGACAAGAAATACCAAATGAAAGGTCGGCTTTCTTGCTCGGGCCCTTCACAAAGGACTGCAGGCTCTTGGCAGTTGAGTTTATAACAAACCCCTGGGCTGGAAAGAACACATACCGAGTCAACTCGCTGAGAAGTTGAGCCTCCAGGATGCTGCTGCTTCAAGTCATCCTCTGCACCGCGAGTCTCATGGCCTCTACAGCTGCCAGCTATAAGATCGATTTTTATGACTACGACGGTCCTCCAGATACCGGATGCGAGAATGAGCAACTCCTGTGGCGTGGGAAATGGAATGGCGATGTGAATACACGATGTACCACTCTCGAACCCACCGACAATGTGAAATACATTCGTATCACAAAAGACCATGAGAGCGACGACCATCACAATGTGCTTTTATCGAGCTTCGGTGATTGCGGCGAGGTCAACGCCATTCGTGTCGGAGAAGGCTGCTTCGATATTTCTGGAACCCTTCCAGGCCTGAAGTCGTACCAGGTGGTTCCTCGCGATATTGAGCAGGAAGCAGAAAAGACAGTTGATTCCTGGTGGGCCCCTGATGGCGACACTTCGACACCCATTCTTGTGTGGACTATCACAACTATCGGCGTCACGGTAGTCAATACCATCCGATCACGTTATGGGGAACTTATCGCAGCCAAGTTTGCAGTCATAGGGAGACCACTGTGGGCGTTCGTCAGCTCGCACTTCATCTCATTGATACTTACTGCACAGGTTTTTGCCAGTGGAACAGTATACTGGAAACGACAGATGGGAAATCGGGAACCTTGCAAAAGGACTGAGCCCAAGATAGATATATTGAAGACCGTTACGGAAATAGCCCCTCTCGGTGAAGTTGAGTCTATCCAGGCCATTGCCACTCTGAAAGACGGACGCACTATGACCATCAATCACCAGGTCATGAAGGACGAAGCCAAATAGGGGACCCACAAGATTATATTCAAGGCTAAATGGTTGGATGAGTATATATTGGGTTTATTAAAGGGGCCTGGAGATGCAGGTGTTTTCTGAGGATCTCTGTGAGAATGACTGAGTAGTCAAGCTTCGACATCATCGGTACTCCGTACTAGCCAATACTATATTCGCTTATCTCGACATATGGATAAGACTATGAGACAGTGGAACAAGAGATGATGCCGATGAGATTTATGATGATTCGTTCTACTCTCAATATGCCGGGCTTCGACATTGCCCTGAATCATTCACAGGGAGTCGGCAAGATGTACTCAGTTTGGCCATGATGTTAGCTGACAAGCCAAGATGACTTGACCGTTCGCTATATGGACGGCTTTCCCAAGGCCCTGAAGGTGGGACCCAATACGAGTGGAATTCTGCAGTAAGCCTCAGAATATACCTAGAATAAGAACCTAGGTTGTCATGACTAGATCCTGGTGACACACGGTAATTGCCACTCGGCTATGGTTCTTCCTGGTTCCCGTTCCTAGTATTCTACGGCTTCGAGAGAAAATCACCTGAACGGCGGGAAGATGGGTCGTGGTCTGCCGGGAAGACTGTCTCCCTCCAGGGAGTTTCCCCCCTTTTCGCTCGCGGACCGCTGGAAGCCTCCAAGGTACGGAGTCCATGTTATCTGCACGAATGGGCTCAAGTCCCTGTTCGATAGCCTAATTTGACGTGCTCCCCTAAAAATTGGCCGGCCAATAAGATTTCCCCCTTCTCAAAAGGAGCTAGATAACACACTAGCCGTCGGCAACTTTATCTCTACATGTTGCAAAAGGAAGTCAGCCCGTAACAGGACCCTCGGTGACCCAGCCTCGCTGCAGGGGAGACAATTTCGGGCAAATAGGCCGTTCCATCCACCCATGCGTCCTAGTTCAAGCCGTTACGCCAAAGTTGACCTTGATTCCAGCGGCGACTCAGAGCAAGCCAACCCCAACTCCAACTCCAACTCCAACCCCCGAATCCAATCCCGCTCAGCCCAAGGAACAATCCAGACCAGCCCTAACGCGTTGGAGAACGTACCGGAATCTATAGATAGTGTAGCAAATTCCCCCTCCCCTCCTGGTGAGGGAGATTCCACCAGAGATTCGAACGTGGTCGCGCCCAGCGCCAGTCTCCGCCCGGGCCCCATTCCAATCTGGATGGCCAGCCAAAGTTACAGTGTGGACATACTATTGGATTGTGCCTGGCCCACGGCAAGTCTTGGTTTGTGGGGCCCACCGCCCATCCCCACCCCAATCTCGCCTCACACCGGGCGAACCACGGCGCTGGTCGGCGCCCGTCTGTCTGGAAAAAGAGGACAGGTGGGATCGTCGAGGGTGCAGCGCTGGAGGGTGCCGATGAGGTATGTGGCTCGGTACTGCGTCTGGTCGGTCCCGTTCTTGCTGATCCGTAGGATCTATCGATGATCTCCCCCCCTTGAGCTATCGCGCATCTTGTGTGGCGAAAGCTGCGGGTTGGAGAGGCACGACGATGTGGACGCCCGGACTGGATTGGGACCAGCGATGACGGGGGAAGGCATGCGCGAAAATGGAGGTGGGGGGCGATGATTTGCCGTGCGATACACTATGCTGTAGGTCCAGGGTGAGATGGCTGGTTACTCTAGTCTACCTCCGTACAATCCACGATTTCGGATACTCGAACATATCTCTTTGTGTTCGTCAACAGGCTTCAATTAGAGCAACATCACCACGTTAAGCAGGTCTAAAAAAGTGTATATCGAGAGGAAAAGGGCCACAAGCAAAATCCAGCTCGAGGGTGGCATGGAAAAAGGACGAGACGGAGAGATAAGGGTGGAAAGGTGGATGTAGAAATAGGAGATAGGATGATATCACATGAAACGCCAACAAAGATCGTCTCCCAGAGATGCCGCTTCCGATGCTCCCTTTGCGTGTTGGTTTTTTTCCCCCATGACAGTGTGATCTCGTGCAAGTGTATCAAGAAAAAAAATAAAAACGGGGAGGAGAAAATTCGGGTTTAAAAAAAAGAAATCAAGAGGAATGATCTACTGCTGGGCCTTCTTAGCGAAGACCTGGGCACCATCGACCAGGCGGCGCTCGGTGTTCTTGCGACCGTTCACAAAGTCGGGGTAGTTGAGGGTCAGCTCAACGGCACCGTTGACAATGTTGTCGACAGCCTCGACACCCAACATGAAGGAGTGGTCCTGGTTGCCGACCTCGTAGCGCCAGCTGCCGAAGCGGCCGCGCGACCAGATGCCCTTCTCCTGCAGCTTGGGCAGGATCTGGGTGAGGGCACCCTCACGCTCCAGGGAGGGGGTGGGGTAGCCGTGGTCGAAGCGGCGGTGGTAGGTCGAGACGATCTCGTCACCGGCCTTGAGCATGTCGGTGTTGACCAGACCCTGGATGGAGTCGGCCAGGAGGGTCTCGTGGTTGACGGGCTTCATGGAAGACTCGGAGACCTCCAGCATGATGGACCAGTAAGGGCCGTCCTTGGCCTCGGTGCTGCTGGGCTTGGAGCCATCGGCCAGCTGCAGGGTGGGCAGCTTCTTGGAGGCATCGGGCTGGTTGTAGGGGGAGTAGTTGGAGAAGATGGTGGCACGGTAGAAGGGGCAGTTGTCCTCGGGGAAGTAGAGCCAGCACTTGTCGCCAATGCGCTCGGGGCGAGCACCCCGGATACCAACACCGATAACGTGGGTGGAGGAGTAGAAGAGCTGCTTGGTCAGGGGCATCAGCTCCTTGTCGTCCATGGCTTCGGCCAGGAAGTCAACGGCCATGGTGGAGACCAGCTTGGAGTAGCCGATGGTGGTACCGTCAGCCAGGGTAACGGTCTTGTTGTAGGCGTTGACCTTGGAGACCTTGCCCTTGTCGCCGAAACGGGTCTTCTCCTTGGGGAGGGTGTTGGCCACGGCAATCCAGATACCACCGGTACCGTCGCGGGCAGGGAAACGGAAGGTCGCGTTGGGACCCCAGTTACCGGCGGTCTTGTTCAGGATGACGTTGGTGGTCACGGCCTTGAGGTTGGGGGCAGCGACACGCTCACCGAGCCAAGCGCATTGCATCTGGAGGGCAAGAGTGATCAACCTGGGCTCCTCGGGGAAAACCGGGCAACAGTATGGTAGAGACTTACCTTGGTGGTGGGAACGGCCCAGACCTTGTAGTTGTAGGGGCGCATGAACAGGTCGGCGATACCAGTACCCATCATCCGGACGATCCACTCGTCGAAGTTCTTGGGCTTAGTGCTGGCGACGCGAGCCTCCAAGGCAGCATCGATCATGCCGTCAATGCACTTCACCTGCTCCTCCTTGGGAAGCATGGAGATGTTGTTTTGGAAGGGGTAGGGAACCCATTCGTTCTGGCAGCGGACGTAGGAGATACGCTCGTGGGTGTACCAGTCGTCCTCCTTGGGGAGGGCCTCATCGATGCAGTCATCGAAGTACTTGTAGTGGGAGAAAATAACGTGGCCACCGACATCGTACAGCTGGAGGACGGGGGACCCAAGTCAGCGGTTTTGTTCTCGCGAAGCGGAGCAGTCGCCCGAAGACCTGGAGGGAAACATACGAAGCCTTCAGGGGTCACATCAGTGGAAGCCAGACCACCGGGGATCTCGTTCGAGTCGATAATCAACCAGGAGGGGCCATCCTATTCAATTGGGTCAGTTGGTCTGATTCTTGCACTACCCCTCCACACCCCCTTATTTTTTTTTGTGCCGTTCACCGCCGAGTTCACGAGAGGGAGACTTACGATCTGGTTGAGACGCTTGGCGGCACCCAATCCAGTCGGGCCAGCACCAATGACGAGAACGTCAACAGTACTAGGAGAAAGTCGTTAGTCGGTCAATGGCGCTGGCGAATTCACGAGGTCCTTACATGTCGGGGTGGGTCATCCTGCCTTGAAGGAGGTCCTGGAAGCTGGGCACGCGTTTAAAAGTCTTGCGAGCGATGTTCAGCATAAGAGAAATCAGTAGCAGCAGAAGGACTGCGAGAAACTGGCGGAAGAGGGGGAGGATAATAAAGGTGAAGATGGTTGGAGAAGAGGAAAGTGGGAGGACACGACAAGCGCAAGTGTACCGTGGACCGCAGGCTGGCCTGTGGCCGGACCTTGTGTGGGTTGGCTGTGGGTTAGGGGGGGGGAGGGTACAGTTCCGTAGGGGGTTAGGGGGACGGACGCGGCACTTTCAGCGGTGTCGGTGGGGTTCGACGTCTGTTTCAGGTTTACTTCCTCAGCCTGGCCATTTGCGGATTATTGTGATTGCCAATTTTATTACTATGATGGCCACCTTTTTCGAGAAACCCATAATCTCGCTATCGTACCAAATGCATGTAGCGCCCGATCCAGCCCCCTCCGATATCACATTGTCCAAGAAACCATTCCTAGTGGCTCAGGGGGCGTCGCCGCGAACAGAGAGGCTGCCCCATAGGGGACATTGGCATCACGGAACACGTACGCTTTGGATTTGGGGAGGGGGCTTCCGCTTCGTTTCCCTTCTTATTTTTTTTTAGTTTATTTTTTGGGCTAATGAAATGTGTTTACTTGATTGCCAAGGCTGCTAGTGGCCATCTCATTCGCCATCACAACGCCACCTGCCGGACCCTGGTTTTTAAACTATTGAATCTATCACACACCGCGAAAGGCCGTTGGGTCTCATCTGCACGGGGGCTTATCGTGATAATCTCACGGGCCAAAGGGTTAATTCCATACGATGAATTCTATACCCCGAGATCGATTCGATTCTCTGCTGCATGCGGCCAAAGCCACAAGTCCATCGGGCCTTGGCAGGGGGTTCCAGGGTCTCGGCACGATCAGGAATGTTGTTATCGGCTCCCCATCTCGGAGTATTTTGATTCGCATCTGGTCAAGGTGGCTTGGTTTGTATGGCAAGCCCAGGGGAGGAAATCGAAGCAACGAGGAACGAGGAACGATCGGTTCCTCGAAGGGCTAAAAACGCCACCGATGTCGTTTGACACGTTCGACCGCCAAGCTCTGCTTTGCTCTGAGAAATTGGTGACCGCCACTGTGGGTGATACAACTAGCACGGCCGTCGCCTCTGAGAGAGTACGGAATACAATGTACACCGTTACTGTAGGACGCTGATAGGAGTTCCGTCCCTCATGAGCTATAGTCTGGTTAGACTTCTCCAAGCGCTGCAGGTTGTGTCGGCATGGAGCACAAAGGCCCGAGAGAGTTTTTGCTCCGTTCCATTTTTTTTGGCTTCTGCCGAACCCTGAACCCTCGCGGGCCAGCATCCGCAGGAAGATCGTTTAGCAGTCTCCGAATGACCAGGGTACAACGCAGGACCACAGCGTGTGGACAGGCGAGAAAGGGGTCCACTGATTGTCCCTCTGTCCCGGCCCAGGAAGGCAAGGCCGACGAGGATCGCCTCAGCACAGAACAGGCCTACGATCTCATTGATCGACGGGTTGCCCGAGAACTTCTTGAACCAGGAGTTGCGCCCCATCCTTGGGTCATGGCGCACGGCTTGGACAGGTTTGGTCCTTTGTGGACGACGTTGTACACAAGTCGGAGTCAGAGGGTGGCTGCATGGACCCGCGGCATCTGACGTAAAATTCCAAAAAGCTTCTTTTCATCGTTAAGGGGGGGGGGGATATATTAGACTGGAAACACCCCACTAACCCTCCGTTCCCCGGGCCTTGCCAGGTACCGTCGCGGTGCGCTTCTTCCCCTGTGGGTGCTTTGGATTTTCGTTTCCTCCTGGTGGTGGAGCCGGGAGTCCCTGGATGGAGGGGGCCCGGGCGATGGCGTCAGACACAGCCTCCCAAGGCGATCGCCGCATTCTCCACCCGTAAGGGACCAGGGGCGGTCGCGATGGCCCCGAGAGTCGCTGAACGCGGGCCCGGTGGGTCGGAGCTAACAGCTGCTTGCGTAATGCCCGCCTTCCGTCAAACTGACTGTTAATTTGGATCAGCAGTGTGCTGCTTGGCCGAGGACAGTAGTGGTCTCTCTATCTCAAACCAATGCGTCGTGCTAGAGGGCAGGAGGACGGTTACATCCCGGTGCTTTCTCTGTGCTTATCTCAAATTGCCGGTTTAGGGGAAGAGAGAGGGTGAAAAGGGCAGAAGCGTATACTCGGTTGTCACCGAAGGCTAAGAATAGGCCATCCAAGCACAGTGAAGAAATAAGCAGCCCAGCGACGGGTGGGGAGCGTGGGTGAAGCTGGCCATGCTGATTGGCGTTGAAAGGAGTTGCCACGAGTCGCGCTTGTTCCGCCCCCTTCGCTGATTGGGCAGTACAGCAGGGCCAGTACTGGTTATGGTATTACTGTATTAATCGTATCCCCGTCACACCCATCCAACACAAACCAAACCCCAATTCACCCCAAGTTGGCCGCACACCCCCCACAGATAGAGTACAGGTGGCCTTAGTAGCAGCGGTCACCATCCGTACCAAACGACCCCCAACTCGAAACATTATCCGGCCCCCGTTTCGGTTTCAACTCTGTTTGCAGCAGCCGCCGCGCCAGCGGATCCTCTATTTTACAACTAAACAGTGCCCTCATTTCACTTCATTTCCCTGGTCCAGAAAGTCCAGAACTGTCCAATTCAGGTTCCTATCGCCTCGCCTGGAAGCTTTCTTTTTGGTGCCAAAACCTTACTGTCCAGCAGCCTTCCACCTCCCCCCCCCCCCCCCCGGCCCGGCCCCAAAAAATAATACAGTACGTACTCCATTCCATCCCTTCACCTTGTTCCATCATCATCATTTCTTCATCCCCCACGCTCCTTCACTTTTTTGGGCTTGCGCATTCTTTTTCGATCCTCGTTCTAGGTCCAACTCCAATCATACTTTCGTTAACCACCTGACCAGTGTCCCTTATCGCTTTTTAATCTCCTCTTCCCACCCCTCGTGGCTTCCTCCGCTTTTAGCCAAGGAAGCCTTACCCGGCCCCGGCCCTTCGAATTCCGAACGTTCCTCTCCGATCAAACTCGAGCATTCACCACCATGAGCTCTGACGGCGAGAAGGTTCGCGCCTCTGGCGAGACCCCGCGCGAGACTCTGCCCACCGTCAACCCGGCGGCGGAGAAGCAGGAGGCCCCCAAGGCCGCGTTCCACCCCGCGGTCTACGTGAGGTGAGATTTTAAACATGTTGAACCCGTTGCTTGAGACATGGCGAGATAGGGAGGCCAGTAAAGGGAAGGAATCGCAGCTGACATCGATGCGCAGTGTCTGGATCACTCTCAGTTCCTCCGTCATTCTGTTCAACAAACACCTTCTCGACTACGCCAACTTCCGTGAGTCGTCGAGTTCTCTCACTGCAGCTTGACCTGTGTTCCTGACCATTCTGCACCAACAGGTTTCCCCATCGTCCTCACAACATGGCATTTGACCTTCGCGACCATCATGACCCAGCTTTTGGCTCGCACCACCACCGTCCTGGACGGCCGTAAGTCCGTCAAGATGACCGGCCGGGTTTACCTGCGCGCAATTGTCCCCATTGGTCTCATGTTCAGTCTGAGCTTGATTTGCGGTAACATGACGTATCTGTACCTGAGCGTTGCCTTCATTCAAATGCTGAAGGTATGTTTTATCTGTGGAGCGGGCTGCGTGAAGTAAAAAGGTGCCGGTGCTAATTGCGCTTTTGATAGGCCACCACCCCCGTTGCTGTGCTCCTCGCGACCTGGGGTATGGGCATGGCCCCCGTCAACTACAAGACCCTTGCAAACGTTTCGATCATCGTCGTTGGTGTCATCATTGCCTCATTCGGTGAGATCAAGTTCGTGCTCGTTGGTTTCCTGTTCCAGCTGGGCGGTATCGTCTTCGAGGCCACCCGCCTGGTTATGGTGCAGCGCCTGCTCAGCTCCGCCGAGTACAAGATGGACCCCATGGTGTCCCTGTACTACTTCGCCCCCGTCTGCGCAGTGATGAACGGTGTTGTGGCTCTGTTCATAGAGTTCCCCCGTTTGACCATGGACCACATCTACGGTGTCGGCATCTGGGTTCTGCTTGCCAACGCTATGGTGGCCTTCCTGCTGAACGTCTCCGTGGTGTTCCTGATTGGAAAGACCTCGTCCCTGGTCATGACCCTGTGTGGTGTCCTGAAGGATATCCTGCTAGTGGCCGCCTCCATGTTCCTCTGGAGCACTCCCGTCTCGGGCCTGCAGTTCTTCGGCTACTCGGTGGCTCTAATTGGTCTGGTCTACTACAAGCTCGGTGGTGACAAGATCCGGGAGTACACTGGTCAGGCCAATCGCGCCTGGGTCGAGTACGGCAACACCCGCCCCGCCCAGCGCAAGTTCGTCATTTTCGGCGCTGCGGCTCTCATCCTCTTCCTCTTTGTGGGCTCGATGGCCCCCAGCTACGCTCCCAGCCAGGTCGACCGCGTCAAGGGCATGCTGGGCGGCGCCACCGCGGGCAACGCTTAAATGAACTGATGTCTTCCTGAAGGCCCTAGATCTGTTGACATGTATATTATGGCCATTTCGAAAGATGTCTCCGCGCAAACATTTGGAGCCCATTTCTTGAGTGGGCTATTGGATGTGCAGTGTTGGGGCACTCGAGAAGGAGTGGACAGAAGAGGGCACTGCTGCAGAACTTGCCAGTTGATCTTCTTTGTCCTGTGCTGTCTCGACTTTGCGGGGGGCGGCTTCGGCGACATGCAGGGAATGCAGCTGTTAGCCAGCCCTCAATTCTGGAGCGGAGTCTCTTGCGGTGTCTTTTGCGGTGTGTGGGAAAACGGAGGGCTCCGGCAGCTTATCTCTCTTTCCGTTCCTTTCTAGACCGCATTGCCGCGATGTATACATTGATGGAGAATCGTTGGGTGGTGCTGGCGGTGTATTTCTTTTTCCTTTCCTTTCCTTTCCTTTCTCCTTGTCTCATTGCTTTCCTTTTTCTTTCCGCTTTTTTCTGTCCCCCCCCGACGAACATCGATTTGAATGTTAGACTTGCACGAGCTCTGGTGTCAGTTTGCTTTGGACTTACGTCGTTCTGGTGTTCTTTTTTTTCTCCCTGTCTTCATAGTTTTACAATAGACTTTTTCTGAGGGCTGCTTTGACTTTATTCGGGGGTCTGGGCCTCTACGTGGTGGGTATGCATTTCTGGTGAGAGGACGGAGAGTAAATTGCGGATGGGTATGACTGGTAGCCCTGGTAGCGCTAGGGTGACGGGGTGCTGGTGTTAGCTGGGTCCGCTGGGTTGGGAGGATGACGGGGGCCAAATGGCGCACCCTCAGCCCATTTGCTCGGGCCTGCAGAAGTACCGATGGCGTTGGCCTGGCTGGCATGCCCGGGCACGGGCGGACACTAAGGACTGGGCTCGGCGGAAAGCCCGTTGATTGGCGAATCGCCGTCAGCCGAAGGCGCCCCACTGGATGCAGCCAAATAGCGCCGTCGCTCACGCCAACCGTTCGAGGCCCACCGTCCGTATCGTTTGCGTACGGTCACGGCTGATCGGAATTGCCCTCCATGCCCGTGTACGGCTGTCTGGTACCGTTCCCTCCGCATTGCAGATGGATCCCTCCGATCGCCTCAGATCGCCTGCGGCCGTCTTTGCGCTCGCCTCGTCTTTCTCACTTCCTCTACTTTCCTCCTCTCATTTCCCCTACTCTCTTGCCAATCACCTTCCCCCACCATCTTCTGTCCTACCGCCATTAGGACTCTTCCGCTTTATCATACCACACCCTACTACCTCCCCCTCCTCCTTCTCCTCTTTTTCCATTTTGCACCCTGCTCGCTCTTAGCTCGTGATCTACATACAGGTGGTTGAAGCTTATAGTGTGGTGCTCACTTAACTTCACAGTATACAGTTCCTCTCATCCACGTCGTCGCGAGAACCCTCGTTATGTGCCCCATGATCCTTAATCGCCTTTCCGATGGTCCCGCCATGATCCTCTCTCCTTCTCCAGAACACGCCTTCGCTCAGCTCCCCTCCCAGTCTCTGCTGGATACCCCCGGCAGCTTCCAGAGCTACCCGCACTCCATCTTCGCGGGTAATGGCTTCGTCCAGCCGGCCGCGAGCTCCCACTTTACGACTGCTCCCACCCCGCCCAAGCCGTCTCGCAAGAGGTCGCGTGATGAGACCGCCCTCGAAGAGGCCCGCGCCAGCAATGCGCCCTCAGAGCCGCATCCCACTCCCGCCCCCAAGGAGGAGCCCATTTACGGCGAGGGAATGATTCTGCTGAACCCACAGACAGGGATGGCTGTCTCTGCTGAGAGCCAGACCGGGACCTGGTACGAAGAAAAAGCTGAGTTGCGGCAAGCGGCCGCCGCGCCAGTCTCGTCGCGATCCGCGGCGCTGCAGCCAGATGCTGCCGATATCAGTCGCAAGTCGCAACGGCTCGACGTGTCTGCGCCGGGTCTGGATGATATTGCGCTCTCTTCGATTCACCAGCGCCTGAATAGCTCCGATATGGCCGACCAACACCGCACTGCCGGATCTACGCCCCCGGCTGAGCCCCTCATCGACGATGCCACCCGCCTCCTAGGCATCAGCTGGCAGCGCATTGATACCGACGATGGCATGGCCCCCGCCGTCCGTGGCTGGACAAAATACATTGACAACCAGTACGCCGCCTATTTGCATGACTCACAGATGCTCATGAAAAGCCGCGCCCTGAACGCCTACCTTGTGGCCGCGACGCCCGTCTCCGCGCCTTCGCCCGCCTTCTACCTCTTCAACGAAGACCTCACCCAGGCCCAGCTTGTGGCTTCATCATGGGAAGCGTGCCTGCAAAACCTCCGCTGCACCCCTCTCGTTTTCGAAGGTGCCGCTCCTCTCACCGCTGCCGGTCGCGCACAACCAGCGGCGAATCCTTTCAGCACCATCCTGGCCCCCGGTATTCCCCTGCTGCAGCAGGCCCTCTCCAGCCACTCGCACTCACCCACCTCCAGCATGGAGGTAGGAGCGGAACTGAACGGAGGTGTCGACATGGGAATGGAAATCGACTCCTAAACCCACTCGACCATCTCGCCCAAAAGTCCCAAATCGATCATCGAGCGACTCACTTGCGCCCGAACCAGACCGTCGAGCTCCGACAGTGGGCACTTCACCTTGAATTGGAAGTGTCCTCCTCGATGTCACCGCCTTTTCGCGTGCCGCTTCGTGCTTTCTGTGTTTTTTATTTCTTCTGGTTCCTCATTACTGGATTCTTTAGTTTTTCTGCTTTGGACGCATCCACACCTAACTGACCCAGTTCGGCAGCCCAGTCTAATTCGAGACCCAGGAGAGTGTGTGGGTATGGTGTTTTCTGCTTTTTAGTTTTGCTGGTTACTGGTGGGATTCTGGCTCTGGCGTCGTAAATGTTCTTCTGGGGTATTTTTACCTTGCATGTTTCCTGCCTTTTTTGTTTTTGGTGTCTATCTATTTATCCTCTATTCTATATTACGACGCAAATGAAACATTAAAATAGGATTTTTGGTTTTGTGTCTGCTCCTAGCTGGATCAATGGCCTGATGACGAGTGTTTATTTTTATCGAGCGCCTAGAGATCTTACCTGGACCATTAATGGCATTGCACAGCCTAAATAGGTACTTAACTACCTAAACTAGGAGTTGGAGGATATCAAGGATTCAATTTATAGTGTACAAAATAGATGTTCCGTTATTTACTCGCGCGATGGAAATGATTCGATGAAGTGGATAGAATATATATAGTCTTGGCAAGGCTCTCGCTATGGATAGAAATTAGTGCGCTCCGCCACTCATGCTAACGTCTGCCCCTCTTCTATTGGAAGTTAGCGATCTAGGTACTGCTTACCAAGCCCATGCTTACCCCCTCTCCTCAGCATGGGGTTTCGCGCACTTCCAGTGGACTGGTACTATTTTCATGACTTAGGTAGCTTCCATCCTGACCTTTGTCGCGGGCCGTCGAGTCGCCTGCGTGTGCAGAGACGGGTGATGCAGAGAAGGGTGTCCTGCGCGGTCTGTGAAGAAGGAATCGATTTCTTTCAAGAGTCGCGTTGCTGTTTCAGAGTAGAAGGAGTAGACGATCTATGATCTATGTATGTGAGGACCTGTTAATCTTGCGATTGTTGATGTGGCAGGAGTAGATTACCGGGACAAAGACCAGAGTCAAAGAACACAAGGAGCAAAAAGCTTGCTGATACTGTACGTTCGCAAGACTGACCCGTAGGGGCAGCACCAAGACCTCTTATCCAGAACTACGGGACAAGTGCAGGGCCTACGATGCTACATCTACAACGTAACCAGTCCCCGGCTGGACCAATCCTCGCAGGATTCTCCGGATCCGGCATAAATGAGCGCCGGGCTTGTCCTGATTCAACGAGAGGCGTAGGATCGTAGGGAGGAGGGGGTTGAGGGTAAAACACCATGAGCGTCTAGCGTGGGAATGGAATATGGTGAATTATTGGAGGTTTCTTTTTCAATCTGTGTTGCCTCATTCGCAAGAGGGTTTTGGTGGTTCTATTCGTACACGGTATCATCTCTAGCAAATCCAGAAGCTATGGAAAATATAAGTCGCTTCAATTATAAACACGCTAGCAAGCTCGCTGCATCAGGCGCCCTGACAGCAGTCCCTGGAGGATTGATCCCCTTTAATCGTAATCGTAGTCGCTGCCTGCATCATAATAATCGTCCTCATAGTCATTATGGTAATCTCCTGCGAATGCATCCTCGACGTGGTCATCCTCCACATCGTCCTCCTCTTCCTCCACTTCATCTGGATCTGCGGCTGCAGGCTCCTTCTTAGCTTCAGGGGCAGGCTGGGGCTGACCTGCGGGCGGCGGGACGACGGGCTGAGGAGCGGTGGGAGGCGGAGTGGGTGGGTGAGAAGTGAAGATAGTGGGCTTGCTGGGAACGCTGGGAACAAGCGAGGGGGGCCGCGAGGGAGCCCGGCCGGTACGGCGGGATCGTCCCTCGGGTTGGACGCTGGTACTGCGGCGTGAAAGAACGCTCCGGCTGCGACTGCGACTCTGACTTCGGCTCAAGATTTCGGCCTTCGCATTCGCATCACCCGCACCTTCCTGCCCATACAAGGTGTCAAGAAGAGAGTAGTTGATTTTCTTGCTGTATCCACGTTTCTCCAGCATTCGCCGTGTAGCCTCCGCAGGTGTCGAGGCACGGGAGCTGCGGCCATCTTCCCCGTCACCCTCGCCCTCTAGATAGGCAACATCGCCCAGACGGCCCTTGCGGCGCTTTCGAGGCTTGGATGAAGAGGGGCCGGCAGTAGCTTCCGCGAGTGCACGCTTCAGGGCCTTTGCTTGCTGTGTGCGGAGGTATTCCTTGTTCTCGTGGACCCAGATACGCTCCTTGAGGTCGATTTCGAGACTCGTGAGGAGGCAGTTGGCAACCTCAGGATCATCCTCAAACTCCGCCTCGTCAATATTAACGTTGTCGGAAACGAGACTGCCCGGTTTGGGCTCAATGATGCTTTCAACCAGGTCCGAACCTTTGGCCAGCATGGTTTGGATTTCCTCTTCAAGAGCAGCTTCAGATGCAATCTGATCCGGAGAAGGAGCGGGGTACGACGGGCGTCGGGCACTCTTGATCTTCATGTCCTTCTCAGTTTCTTCAATGACTTCATTCACAGCTTTGGTGATAGACCCTCGTCGTTGAGGATTGTCCATCAAAGCGGGGTCAATAGGGAGACTTGGGATGGCAAAGCCGTCGGCATCAAATCGTTGTGGCGGGATCGACTCTGCATCACTCTCCATAGTTGAGTCATCCTCAATTTCGGCTGCAGTCTCTGGATGTATCTTAGTAGATCGACCTGACCTTTTACCATCCCGCGCCCGAGTGAAGGAAGGTGGATCGTGCGAATTTTCCAATTGCACGGAACGGAATTGATCCACGGTAAGTTCGCCACTCTCTGTCGAACTGAATTCGTACAAACGCTGACTGATGGTGACCTCAGTCACCTTGACAACATAGACGACTTCGCGGATAGTCCGGCGGAAATTGTTCATCCGAGCTGCCAAAATCAAGGCCGCACCACACAGACCGGCGGGACGTCGACCCGTTGACATCCAGTCACGGTTCATTCGCTGGATGATACGAACCGCCTCACCGGCCACTTGCATGGTAGCTGGCCCAAACTCTAGTTGTTTGGCGAATCGATAGATGAGACTCTCCGGGTCGATAGGGTTCATGAGGAACACGTTGCCGCCCAGACGAAGTTCGTCGAGGAGGGATTTGTAGGTGCGCCCAAGCTTGAAGACGTTGATCATCAAAACATCCGCAAAGTCGATAAGCATCGTGGTGTTGCCATCCTGGCGTCGACAAGCGATGTACAGAGCAACGGCCGCCACGTTCTTGGTGCGACGACCTTGAATGAAGTTTAGACCGACCGCGAGCTTGAAAACCTGACCAGCAGCTTTCGTGGCACTCTCGGGGATGTGTAAGGATCGTGCGATCTGATTGATGAAGCGGTTGCCGTTCTGTTCAGTGACCTCCCGGCTTTCCATACCACCACCTCGCTGGAATCCCGGTCCAAAGCTCCGGACATGGGTCTGGTCTTCTCCGACGAAAGATCCTTGGACGACCGCAGCACCGGAAGAGGTTTCGCCGAAGGTCACCTCGGATACAATGTTGGATTCGCTGATGACAGTACCACACCCGGAGCAGACCTTCTGGCCTTCATCCTCCACGATGTGCGGGGCAGGACACCCGGGGTTGGGGCAGCTCTGGGTCTTGGGGTGCGTTGTAGGGCGTGTAGGCTGAGGACGCCCAATCGGTTGTGGACGCTTAATCGGCATTGGATTAGGCGGCTTCAGACTGGCAAGGCGTCCAACAGGAGCTCGCGGGCCCCTAGGGGCCACGGAAATGCTGCCGGCCCTGGACGCCGACATGGCTCCGGGTGAGAGGCGTGTGCAGATGGAATGCAATCGCGATCCTGGCGAGGCGTTCCAGTATATCAAGAACCTCTCCGCTGTTCAAATAGAATTGAAGTTTTGAAACTGTAACGAGGACGCCGGTAATATCGTGGGGCGCGGGCTTGCGATAAGATGAGGAAAAGCAAGGGAGTGAAGTCGAGGATAAGCGTTCTGACAGAGGTGGGTGATTAAGGAATGGCTGGCCTGCTTCCTATGGAGCGCTACAGCGCTCTGTTGCTCTGCAATGCACGCGAAGCTTCGGTGAATCGCGACTCAAATCCTGAAGTCGTGTCTGGATGGAAAGAAAAAGATAAGTGATAAGGGCAAGCGGCGTGTGAAGTCGGGGCGGGCGACGCGATTGAAGTTTTTTGCTGGTGGGTGTAACCCCGTGGCTCAGTGGTTGAATCACGTGCAACTCATTCCGTCGGGGGCACGCGTTCGACTCGCTCACCTCGCAGGGTTAGATTCAGCAGCCCAACATTCTGCGCCAGGGGAAAAAGAGAACGTAGAGGTGAGGATGGTTCAAGAAAAGAGAAACAAAGTACAATTCAAATTTCACCGGCAACAGCCGCCCACTGCACTTTCAGTTTTGTCTGGAGGCGGCTTCCTGCTGACCGAGGGAAGACCGGCTAGTCCCAAAGCGGACATATTGATCTCAGGCACACAGTGGTGCCTGATCCAATGGGCACCAACAGGCACCAATGAGCTGCCTTCAGGCATCAACATGTATCCCATCAAGACGCACGAGCTCGTTGTACATGCTGCAGCATTCGAACACATGGAGTTGACTTTAAAATATCGCATCCGAGACTGCATATCCATTCTTGGTGGCCGCTCGGCCCAAACTAGTGGCATACTGCACGAGAGCCATGGCCCACGATGGCTGGAATGTCGCCGGTGCGACATTTGTGCGTGGTTTAGCCCGAGTACCACGCACAAATATCGCATCTTCGCCTCTAGCGCGTCATCTCCCGATTCCAGTCGGATTTTTTCTTTCCTTCTTTACTCATAAGACCGACCGCAGACAATTCCATTTGTTTCTCTGATGACTCTTTTTCCTCTTATGATGTAACTGACCGCGTCGCGGCTGCTGTTTCTTTCTGCTCGATTCGCTGATATAGCTGCCCGCCACCCGCCCGGTACTGCTACTGTTTGAATGCTGGAGACCTCACGCTCAACGTGTGTTGACATCCGCCTCGAGACTATTGTTACATCCTGACGTCTATTGTTATCGCTCTCACGCGGAAGAGTTTTGCTTCCAACATTGACTTTCTTTTTGCGTGCTGGTGCCAGCGGTCTCGGCGATCAATAGTTAAATCCCCTGTCTATCATGTATTCTGGGCGAGAAACTTCTCCTCAGATTCCAAAAAATCAGCAGGGTCATTCTCTCGAAATTACCATGAGGAGAAGTCTCTTCTGGGTGAGCAATGTGCACTGTTCCTCGTGTGTGGCATATATCACCGAAGTCCTCTCCGAGATCCCCACGGTCCAAGCCATCGATGTGTCGATCTTGACCCACGAGGTGCGCGTCTCCCACGGGGTTGCTGTGCAGCCAACAGACCTGGTGGCTGCCCTGATTCATGCTGCCTTCGAAGTTCATCATGTGACGACCTTTGATGAACGGGGAGCAACCGTTTCCGAGCTTGATACCACGTCATTTTTCTCGCCTCGTACATCCTATTCGAGCATTTCATCCGGTATTAAAGAGCGACTTCATACTGGCCGAGAGAAACGACACATTGCCAACTGTGATGCATGCAAGAAAGAAGAAATAGGACAATCCTTCTCGTATTCCTCTCACAGCGACATCGGTCCTCCCGATGAGAAGTCTCCGCGGAATGCCGATCAGCATCGGAGTACTACAGCCTTGGAAGCAACACCAGGGGGTACGGTTTATCCCACACCATTGTCGACCGCGACCTCCGAAACACAAGCGGACCAGGATGCAGCTTTCTCCCTGAAAGTTCCTCCCGCAAGTTCCGACATCCCTCAATTGCCACCATCAGAGCCAAGCGAGGAGTTTGCAGCGCGGATCAGCATCGGTAGTATGAGCTGTGCATCCTGCGTCAACAGTATTACTGCTGCTGTTCAGGAACTTGACTGTGTTAAAGAGGTCGCAGTCAACCTGCTCACCAACAGCGCAGCCCTCGTATTTACGGGGCCTCGACGAAATATTGAAACGATCATTGAACAAATCGAGGATATTGGATTTGAAGCTGTCCTTGATCAAGTCAATCCAATTCCAAAGCTCTCAAACCCTGGGCAAGCCCCCACAACCTATGCGACCGAGATTGCTATTGCCGGCATGACTTGTGGCTCTTGCGTTGGGGCCGTCACTCGAGGACTGAATGAGCTTTTTTTCATCCGTGATGTCTCTGTCAATCCACTAACTCACAGTGCCAAGGTTGAATTCGAAGGCCGAGAGAACCTAGACCAGATTGTGGAGAAGATCGAGGACATGGGATATGACGCTGCCGTCAACAGTGTTAGTGCTGTGTCTCAGATCAAGAACGTGGCCAAGGCTGTACAGGCGCGGGCGATTTCGATCCGAGTTGATGGAATGTTTTGTCGCCATTGTCCCGAAAAGGTCATGGCATCCTTGGAATCATTTCCAAACGTCACTGTGGAGGAGATGCCTTCCGAAAAGAACCCAATTATCAGGGTCGTGTATACGCCTGAGCCGCCTGCTTTGACTATTCGATCCATCCTCGCGGCAATCAATGAGGCCAACAGTGTCTTCAATGCTAGCATCTACCACCCACCTAGCATCGAAGATCGCTCCCGAGCAATGCAATTGCATGAACGACGGAGACTGCTCACCCGCCTACTCTTTGTCTTCTCTGTGGCAATCCCGACCTTCCTCATCGGAATTGTCTTCATGTCTCTCGTCTCACCCCATAATTCAATCCGGATGTACCTGGAGCAGACGATTTGGTCCGGCAGTGTGACTCGCATTGAATGGGCCCTATTTATTATGTCAACACCCGTCATGATCTACGGTACTGACGTGTTCCATACGCGGGCATTGAAAGAAATTTATGCTCTATGGCGCCCTGGAAGCCGAGTCCCTATTTCGCGGAGATTCTACCGCTTTGGCAGCATGAATCTTTTGATTTCGGCGGGCACGGCAGTTGCCTACTTCTCTTCCCTGGCGATTCTTATCGTCGATGCGGTGGTTGGAACGAAAACCAGTGCTCATAGCACAACCTACTTTGATTCGGTTGTCTTCTTAACCCTTTTCATCCTCGCTGGCCGCTTCTTGGAGGCGTACAGCAAAGCCCGAACTGGAGACGCCGTCTCGTCCCTGGGTAGTCTTCGACCATCGGAGGCTTTATTGGTCGAGAACCAGCCCGCAGATACCGATGTCCCCGAAGGCCCAGGTTTGGATCGTATCAGACGTATTAGCGTTGATATCTTGGAGGTCGGCGATATGGTCCGCATTCCTCACGGTGCATCTCCGCCTGCTGATGGCCTGGTTGTCGGTGAGGGCTCTTACCAATTTGACGAGAGTTCTTTGACAGGAGAGTCCCGACCCGTCAAGAAAGCCGTGGGAGACCAAGTCTTCACCGGCTCGGTCAATGTGGGCCAGCCTGTGCAGATTCGCATCACTGAACTTGGCGGGTCATCAATGCTTGACCGGATCATCGCCGTGGTTCGTGAGGGCCAAAGCAAGCGTGCGCCTCTAGAGAGGGTCGCCGATTTGCTCACTTCCCACTTCGTCCCTGTGATCACCTTAATTGCTATTCTTACTATTGTCATCTGGCTTGCCCTTGGACACTCGGGCGTGCTGCCCCGCGACTATCTCGATATTGCCCGTGGCGGCTGGACCTTTTGGAGCCTGGAGTTTGCAATCGCCGTCTTTGTCGTCGCTTGCCCCTGTGGATTGGCACTAGCTGCGCCAACTGCACTCTTCGTTGGTGGTGGCCTTGCAGCGAAGCATGGCATCCTAGTCAAAGGCGGTGGTGAGGCCTTCCAGGAAGCCAGCCGCCTCGATGCCATCGTCTTCGACAAGACTGGTACCTTGACTGAAGGAGGAAGCCTCAAGGTAACCGAACACGAGGTCCTCACGAAAGACGATGAGCTGTTGAAAGTCGCATGGACCCTCGCTCGCAAACTGGAGGAGAGCAGTAATCATCCAATCGCTCAGGCAATTTCTGCCTTTTGTGAATCACGGTCTTCGGCTAATGTTGTGTCCTCTGATATCCAAGAAATCTCCGGTCAGGGCATGAAGGGTACATTCACAGTGACTGCTTCGAACTTTGGAAATGGAGAACAGTATGAAGCCACAATCGGCAACGAGCGCCTTCTTCACAGCGTACTTACCCCCGACACCGACACATACTTCGTCTCCAGCCTGCTTTCGAAATTCCAATTGACTGGCAAATCTACTGCCATTCTGTCTTTGCGACGCCAGTCTTCCGCGCCATCACCGTTTGTCCCTGCGATTGTCTTCGCGACTTCTGATACCATTCGATCTGAGGCTGTCGACGTGATTTCTCAGCTCAACAAACGGCATGTCGAAGTCTTCATGTGCACAGGCGACAATCAAACAACTGCACATGCTGTTGCTGACATATTGGGTATCCCTCGTTCAAACGTTATGGCCAATGTACTGCCCGCAGAAAAGGCTCGCTTCGTATGCCAGGTTCAGCAAGGCGAGATCCACGCAGCAACACCGGGCACTGGAACCCGCGATCCGCAAAGCCAGAAGAAGACACGCCCCATCGTTGCCTTTGTCGGTGATGGTGTAAATGATTCACCCGCCCTAGCCGCTGCAGATGTCAGCATCGCAATGGCATCTGGCTCAGACGTCGCCATCAACTCGGCCAGCTTTATCCTACTCAATTCAGACCTGAGTACAATCTTGCACCTGGTAGTTCTCAGCCGTCGCGTGTTCAATCGTGTGCGGATGAATTTCGGATGGGCCGTGGTTTACAATTTGTGCCTTGTTCCCATCGCTGCTGGTGTCTTCTACCCGATCGTTAGTGGACATCACCAGAAGGTTGTTGGGGGCGAAACCATCACCGTGAATGAACACTGGAGGTTGAGCCCAGTCTGGGCTGCTCTTGCTATGGCGCTGAGTAGCATCTCAGTTGTGACGAGTAGCCTAGCCCTGAGGATTGATGCGGAGAGTGTGAAAAAGGTTTTTGGCTGGAAGAAATGAGGGAGGGCTTCAATTCTTGTACAGTTTGTTGATTTAAGCGTTCCTTCACAGATATCCATCCATAAAGCGAGTCTCATTTACTGCAAATTTTGTTTTGATTTTCAAGTAGCTATATTCGGACAAAACGTTGATCATCCACTCTCTCCCCAAATTTCGGCAATTTTCTTGCTCAGGGCTTTACCAATCTTCTTTCGCCCCACTAGGGACTGCAGTCTATCTGACATCAACGTTTCCCGATCATTAGGCTCCAGGGCCATGTATGCCTCGACGAGTTGTACTGGCGTTTGCCACAGTCGCTGAATTTCAAGAGCTTTTTCGCCGGTCACGCCACGAGTACACATGAGCATCTTCAAGAAGACGTCCCGGAGGGATAGGGCATCAGACTTGGAGCTGAGGGCTGAGAATGTGGAAAATGTGACACCGTATGTAAGGGTCGAATCCTTGGCGCGAAGTTCGTCCAGGAGAGTGAGATAAGATTGCGTCGAGGAGAGACGATGACTATGAATAAGAGCTACCGTCGTCGGGCTTGATGAGGTGCCAACCTGGCCAGGACGAGACTCGTCATTAGGAGAATCATGTGCGCCGTACATATTGCGAAGAAGTAGGGTCATCCGCGCCAAGTATCTAATAGAGTCGTCGAGATTGCGTGTCTTCTTCATAAAGTACCCATTGACCACCTGAGTCGATGCGATGGCTGAAGCAACCATCTCTTGGTACTTTTGAGCACCCCCGTTCCCAGCATCCGGGTGTGAGACTGTGAACTCCTCGACGAGGTAGATGACGTTCTTTATACCCGAACGCCGCAGACGGAATTTCTGTTCATGAAATCGGCCATCCTTGATCGATCCGATAAGATCATCGAGGCGCTTTCTTTCGATGATCCAGTCCAGCATTATCTCGTCGCCTTCCTCGCCATAACGAGCAAGGTATGCAGGGTCCCGACACTTGGCTACCCACACGGCATCGCCCAGCTCTAGAGCTCGCACCTGAGGTGTAATGCCTTGCTTTATGAGTTCGTTGGCGATGTAATCGCGATCAGTAGAAGTGCGCACTTCGCGAGTATCTAGCACCAGTTGAATCGTAAAACTGCCCGGAGGAAGAATGATGGGCTCGGTAGGGCTCTCGATTTCACCACCTTGGCCGAGTCGAGAGTTGAGCTGCGCTGGCATGGCAATATCATCATCGTCATCGTCTTGGCGAGATCTGCCACCACACATGAGAGCCGGCTGCGGCACCTGATTCTGAGAATCGCTGCCGGCAGAGGCTGTGTTCTCAGACGCCCCGGGAAGGGTATTTTGAATGCGCTTGGCGACCTCCCAGCCATCCTCTGAGAGCGCATACTTCCTCAAGGGGCGTCCATGTTCGTAAACCAGATCTTTCTGTATCAAGGTCTTCATAGAATTCCACGCGGTGTAGAACTTGGTCGGGTCCGTGGGTGCAGTGAACGAACTGTCGCAGTACGGCTGCGCTACTTCAATCAAATGCGCCTTTGTCATTCCTTGGGTTGTATGCTCCCCCACCGTAGCCAGGCCCAATAGGAGCGCATACGGTCCAGATCGGAGAGCTGGCACATAGGGCCTGGCCTTTCGTGGCTTCTTCGCAGGTTGCTCAGCAACACCAGTGTCGGATGTTCTTTTGCTACCTGGAACTTCCTTTTAGCCACGGGCCCCGCAGGGAGGCAGAATAGGCATGGCATACCTTGACCAGGGACTTCCGGCATAGGAAGTCCATTTTCTTGGCAGTAGGCCTTTAATTTCTCTGTCAGGCGGTCACAGAGTTTTGGCCCCAGCCCATTCAGTTGCTGCGCTTGAGAAGGATGTTCAAAAGCCAAGGGGCATGCTTTCATCGACTCATAAGCCTTTTTGTAACTAAGCATAGATTAGAGACCAGGTAATTCAACGAGGCAAGCGTGAACTACTGACACGGTAACGCCTTTGCTGTTGCGCTCACGGGCTTGGTCCAGCCATTCCTTAATCCACCCTAGAAGCAGGGGATTGGCACAATCCTCACTCATGGCGACCTTTCGGCCATGAGGCTGCGAGTCAGTGATGAGTTGTCGGTCTGTTGGTGGACGCGACGTGGATTTCCCCTTTGGGAACGGAATGAGTCATGTGACCAACCATAGGTAAGCAAGCTGTTTTGGGCAGTTAAACTAGGGAAGTTTGACCCCGGGGACAAAATCTTTCTCATTTGACAAGCGAGCGCTGCAGACGAAACCTCACACTTCTTTCTCTTGGTTGAGCCAAATGAAATGGGCATCATGGCTGGTGGTCTATTGGTGTTGTGAATCTAATGGAGGTGCGAAAGATGACGTCGATAATCCGTACCCTGGCCAAGAAATTCTGGTTCTTGCACCCATGGCTCTAAATTCGTGGTTGTTCTCTTGTACATCTGCATGCTTTCTTCAAATATCAAGCCTCAGGACCCCTTTAACTGAAGAGTTGATTCGCCATGTCCGAGAAAGACGAAGCAGCTGTTCTGTTGATCCCGGATAGTAAGGATGCCACAGAAGTCAGAGTTGGTGCCAATTCCGAACAGACTATAGCTCCAGAAGGGCCTACGGATAGTCATGTTCTATCGCAAGTCGAACAGGAAGAGAAAGGCCTGGCCCAACAGGCTGGCGTCACGTCGGATATCACAGATGTCGGATGGAACAAGCCCGCGGGCGATATCGTGGCACCACTAGTTGCCGGCTTATCAAATGAAGACCTATGGATGATGATCAGGCGCTTTGATAAGGTATTCCCGGGAGAAAGAGAAGCCCTTCATAACTTAAATGGATGCTGACCTCCATGCAGCAAGTCTACAATGTCAAAGCTGTTCCAGAAGCTCCGCTTCAGAAACTTGATTTGACTCGAGCACATGATGATGAGTTCTCGCCAGATAAACTACGTGCAACAATCGAACGCTTCTACACTAGTGTGATTGTCAAGTTGACAAGCTTTGTGAAACACGTTGCGCGTCTGCGGTCTTGGAAGGAGCCTCGACGAACTGCTCTTTTCTGCACAGTAAGTTGATACAAAAGTTTGATCAATTTCTTCTGGTTTTCTAAGTCCTGTCATGAAACCATAGGTATATTTTGTCGCCTGGATTCTGGATTTCGTTGCTCCTACATGCCTCGTTGCCCTGATCGCCTTGGTCATATACCCACCATGCCGTCCAATCATGTTCCCACCAGCGCCCATTGCCTTGGTGAACAAAGATACTGGTGGTATTCAGAAGCCCGAAGCTGGAGTACTCGGATCTCATGATAGCATTACCGGCGCTCCCCAAAACTTCAAAGGTGAAGCAGCTGAACAAGAGGCTAGCAATCTCATTGCAAGTGTTGCCAGCGTTGCTGTGGGCAGCGCTGCCGGGAAGCATGACCAAGGAGTACCAGAAGATGCACCACTCGAAGGGACTGTCCCAGATGCCATGGATATAGTGTCCAATACTGCGGACGCGCAAAGCAACGCGCATGGTCGGGTGCCATTGGACTCTCATGACAAGACTCAGCAACCTATGAAACAAAAGGTCATGGATACTGCAAACATGCTGATGGAAATCATTAGCGACATCACGGATACATTTGAAAAGTTTGAGAAGTAAGGTTTTGATTTGAACCCACCAGCCCCTTCGTGTGTCCATCTCGTATTGACAACTGCAGTGCGCTCTCTGCTACTCCACCATTCCCCCAACTCAAACCTCGCTTGCGATTGTCAGCGGTGTTGGTTCCCGCATGCCTTGTATCAGCTTGGATATCCAGCTACATATTAATCAAAGGCGCTGGGCTCGCCTTTGGCTTCGCTTTCTTCGGCGACCCCATCATCAGACGTGCACTTGCCATTCTCAACCGTGATTTTCCTCGCTGGCAGAAAATCTTTGAACTGCAAAAGTCAGTCCTGAACTCTGACGCTGAATCATTCAAGACTCTTGCTGATATAGTATATAGCTCACTCCTGAGAGGCATACCGACAAATGCCCAATTGACTTTGACTCTCTTACGCATTGGCGAGGCTAATGCGTCGCCGCTCCCACCCCCTCCAACATCCCGAGACAAGGCTCCTTCTCGGCCAGCTTCACTTCATCACGAGGAGCTCACACTAGGTGCTTCTAGTGTAGAAATTGACCAAGCCGCCTCGGCTGAGTCAACTAACCAGCCACAAGTCTCAAATCCGTCACCCGAGAAGACCCAGAAAAAGACTTGGGGCGCTGCAATCGTCGGTTTCTTCCGAGGAACCACCGCAACAGGCGTCGAAAGCAAACGTGGTCTTGATCGCATGCGAGCAGCAATTGGTTCTCGCCATGCTAAGAATCGGGTTGGTGTCTTGCGCTCGAAGGGACGAACTAGTACCCCCATTGGACCTGTCGAATTTGACGCCCGGCATGACGGTAAACGTGGGGCTGCGATCATTGACTCAACACAAGAACCTCCGGTTCTATACTTCACAACCGATATCCCACAGAATGGGGATCTTCAACTGGAGCATCGTAAGAATGGCTCTGTGCACTTTACCATGCCAGTTACGGATATCCGAGAAATGAGAAAGCTCGGTGGTATGGGCTGGAAAGGGAAGCTTGTTGTTGGGTGGGCTTTCGGTGGAAAAGAGGTGGTCGACGGTTTGCTCATAGTGGGCAAGGATCCCCGCCAGTCGTACCAACTGACAGCCATGCGCATGAGGAACCAACTGTTCAATCGGCTGATTGCTATAGATGGACAGGTGTGGGAGACCTTTTAACACAACAATCCTTCGAATGCATGCTAAGACGATCCCAGGTCTGGAGGTAAAAGGATATGGATGATTTGGGGCAACAGGGGTTATGGTTGACTTGAAACATAGGTTGAAGACTCGGGGTGAACCACGCCTTACCAGTGTAGGATACTTGTGTGGTATTCCGGTCAGATCAGCTGAATGTCATCAATGTCTGTTTTTTTCCGATCGCTCATCGTCATTGAGGCAAAGAAGCCATATTATAGTTCTGAAAGTATCAGAAATATATATGACGGGACTGAGCAATGGCTAACTCCGCTAAGTGTAGCCCGATGGCTGGCTTTCATCGTAAGGAGGTAGCTGTATGTATTATGAAGGACAGATCCTCATGAATTATTTAATATTTGCGGTGATCAAGACAAATCAAAGCTAGTCTACCTGAGAAGCCTTTATGTAACCGCTTCCACTTCGCTACACATTCAAGTGGTCCAAGCGTCTCGGTCTCCGTTTCACACACCTTCCCAAATAGGAAGGAGGAGACCAGTTTCCTAATCAAGACGTGGGGTATGTTTAAAAACCGCTTGATTCTCTCATTCGAACCCGTTTATAATTTTACGATGTCCTCTGCCAATATGTGATGTTGAATGGAGATATTCTACGAGCAATCTATATAGCTTGCTGAAATTAACAATCAAAGGCCCGATATCAGGCGCCCATTGCCTCGTCCCACAGCATCTTCCCTGCCGAGTCACATGCATTGTCGAGCCACAGACAGGACTTTAATTCCGCCCTTAATTCATGCCATGTCGACAACCCCCGCGAAATGACATAACGTCTGAGTCCTTCCGTATACCAGTTCCTCTTCAGTGACCACATTGCTGCAATCCCACCCATCACGAGACACCAGCTATACAGCTTTTGAGCAACTAGTGATTTGTTCTGGATGGCCTGGCAGTATAATTCGAGCTCTGTTTGCAGCATCCTGTGGAGACTCGATAGTGGGGCGCTTTGAGGTGGCAGAGGGAAGATGACGCCAACTCCAAAGGTGATCAGTGCTAGGCGACAGGGCTCATAAAGGGGATAGAAGTGGCGATAAGTTGACCCAAGCTGACGCACTGGCAGAAGAGACATAATGTGCCACTGCATGATGTTGCGATAGTCACAAAGTGTGTCCATGCCCATATGAATTCCATCTTGGTACGTCTCAACAAGTTCTATATATACCCGCACACCTCGGAAAATACTCTGCATCTCTGGGGTTACATTGTCAGTCTCAAAGATGTCAGTATTTGACTCGTGTGCGGATTTCTCAACCCCGAGTATGTCCTGCAAGGTAGACCGACGGCCGGTCCGAAGAGAAATGTAAGGGAATTCGGGTCGCGAAAGTGACCTGCTAGCACCCAGGACACCTGAGCTTCACAGTGATATTAGCCTCTTTCTGTTCTGAGACGCTTTGTTAGGTCATGGGAAGGAGGCACCGCATACAATGCTATCACAGTGGCGAGTCCTGGAAGCTCGATCTTCTCTAAGCCTCCTCTTAGAGATACCAGCTGCTTTAGCCCCGCCTGGTGGATAGGATGGGGCGACAAACGGCCATAAACATCAAGCCACTGCAAGCTTCGCAATGGAGACCGGAATGGGGACGCCCTACTATCTCCCCATACTGCATTTTCCAACTGATTCGTTGCCATACACAGAACACATAAGATCATCGCATCGGTAACGGCTTCCGAAGGGATTTTGATGGCACGGTTGATTCGCTTGATTGCGTCTGCTTCGCAGACTGCCATCTGTCTAGCATCCTCGGTACTGAATTGGCCGCGTTGTTTCACTAGCCACAGAGCTCGCCTATGCGAGTAAGAACCATACAACAGGGTGCTGTGAAGCGCTGAATGGCAAGTCGAATTGACGAACCATCTTTGAAGGCCGACATGATCGGCACCTGCCGATGATTTGGGCATCAGGCCGGGCCATAAAATTGATAAAGCTAGTATCATGGGTTAGTGGTGCCCACAACTTGAGGGTACATGTACGTGGAGACCCACAATATTTGTTAGAGTAACTAACATGGCCTAGAGCCAAGGGCGACGGCCCGACGGTCTGAAAAGGGTCCAATATATGTGGATTGATGCTTTTCAGACCCGTGGACGAACCGATGTCGATACCAGTCTCAGTGATTTGTTCATCCCAGAGATTTACTAGGCATGATTCTTCTTCTCGGTTTTCAAAAGGGGAAACATCATCGCCGAGTAGATGGTGCTCAGACGATGCGGGGTCGGAAACTATTGCCTCAGATACGCTTGAAAAAAGGACTGGCTCGCTGTTAGAGTCTCGCGATGTATGAACGCCCTGGATCTCGTCGATCTCGGATTCAGAATCTCTGTTGTCGGAAGAGGTTTTAAGGGCGAGGAAGTCGTTAGCACCGCTAGCCTGAGAGTTGCCACGACCCCGGCTATGTTGAGCTTGCTGCCACCTCCATCTTCCAACATGAGATCGAACTATCCGAAGGTTATCTGGTCGTTCGTGACTAGAAGATGGGTCTGCAATGATGAAATGTATCCCTGCTCGAGGCCTGCTCGACTTCTGCTTCTGCCTCGGCATGTTTCCGAAAAGCCCCTCCTGATCTTTTTCTTCCACTTCCCAGCTAACAGTGTGTGGTCCGGGCCCGCAGCGGAGGACGTTGTCAGTGAGAGGGTACGGACGTTGAAAGAAGAGAATTTATGACGTGGAACAGGATGGAGAAATGGCGGGTATCAGAATGACGAGGCTTAGCAGGTCCAAGAGTTCTTCACAGGGCTCTCTCTACGCCATAGGCTTTCTTGAACTTATTCTGTGTGGCCAACGGGCCACCGCATATCGATTAGCGCGAGCGTGTGGCTGAACGATTCCCTCCTTTTGGGTAAATGCGCGGTGCTGACTGTGCCTGCACCCAAAAAATTGGCTCAGTTCGTCTAACTTCGTCTAACATGAACAATATAGGAAAAATGTGGAGTTCACGATAGCTTATATCTGACTGTGATGCGGATCAGGAGGTGGGCTTGAGCTGAACAACAATAAATCCTTCCACGTGGTTCTGTTAGCCTTGATCGGCTTTTGTCACAGAATAAACTCCCAAACGGCCCGATTTGCCGGTTGTCTCCATCCGAAGTGTTCGGCATTGTTTATCCGGAATTTGCTTATTTGGAGCATATTACTACGCCAAATTAGGTATAAGGTGCTGCTCGGGGCGTCAGATGACAATTCTTATAGTGGCTATGCCGAGAGCCAAGATAAGCTGAGTGAAGCCAAAATACATTAAATCTTCTAATAGTAAAGAGATCATGCGTGGAGCGATTCCGCACGGAAGGCATGAACTGCATGAAGTCGGAGAACCCGAACCCTGTTCTGCAAATCGCGGAAGAGATTGTTGGGACACAACCACGCTGTGCAGCAGCTGACACGAGCACAATCTTTTAAAAAGAACAGGAAGCGTGGCGAAAGAGGGACTCCATAGATAGCCTGTGGACCATTCATTCAAAATTGTGCACAAGGATAAGATGTGGGTGGGGGGTTGGAGAAGTATTAGTTCTGTACATTGGAGTAATTGAAATGATCGGAATCGGACTATACACAGGTTTTCAGCCCCGGGCATTTCAAAGATGTTTTAGCAGTTACACTCGGATCATCTACTGATTTGCTCCACCAGAGGGTATATCGATACACTCCACGTCACCGAGTGTCTGTGGAAACATATTATACCGAGCACTAAATATTTGCATCCTTACCTGAGTTCTAGAATAAGTCTTCTATTATCAACGGATCCATCCATCATGACTCACCTGAATCTAGGCGAACCGTTCTTGCAGAGGAGCCTAACACCGATGTTTTCTAGATCTCCGGTTGATCGGTTCTTGGTCATTTTATTGGGGCAAATTCCACCACCTGGTCATCACCGCGAATGGTATCCATTCTATTCTAAAATTTCTCAAGAAGAAAACGCTATCTACGTAAGATCATGACTGCTCCAACGCCGCCTTGTAGTCTCTCACGGTCTGCTCAAAAGACTCATCGCGTTTGAACCCAAGAGAGATGGCCTGGGTATTATCAAATTGTGCAGGCCAAGATTTCAGGATCGGGATTAACGCAGGATCTTCCTTCTCCTTGAGAAGGTCCAGCTTCGCTTTGCCGCCCACCTTCTCCAGCGCGTCCATCATTTCCTGGACTGTCACGCAGATTCCCGGAACATTGATCTGACGAATATGAGGAGGTACCGAGTCTGCGGGTAGATGGAGGGTGAGGAGAAGGTTCTGAACGAGGGTTTTAGGCGAGCAAAGCCACGACTTGAATGACCGGTCCTCAATGGGGATGACACATTCCTTGCCGTCAAGAGGCTCACGGATCATGCCAGACAGGAAAGACGAAGCTGCCGCGGTAGGAGCACCCGGGCGGACGGAAATCGTCGGGAATCGCAAAGTAAATCCATTGATGAACTTGCGCCGGGAGTACTCGTTCACCAGCGTCTCGCAAACAATCTTCTCGGCGCCGTAGGAGGACTCGGGTGTCGGGACCACGCTATCCGTTACGACCTCAGGCAAAGGCCGACCGTAGACAGCCTGGCTGGATGAATAGATGACCCGCACTCCAGGACAGATATGCCGTAGTGCTTCCAGCAAGTTGCGGGTCGCATCGATGTTCACGCTCATGCCCAGGTCGAAATTGGCCTCGGACCCGGACGACATGATGCCGTGAAAGGCATAGACAGCGTCTAGCGAGGAATTGACCACATCGCTGGCGCCGCTGAGGAGGTCAGCCCTCACTGCAGTTGCATTTTCGGGGTGGCGCACGCCCTTGGGGATGGGAGGTTGGGCGATATCGGTCAGAGTGACACGGTAGGCGGGGTCGTTCAGCAGCTCCGTGGCGAGCAATTGACCGATGAAACCGGCGGCACCAGTGATCAAGATATGCATTGTTGTGTGACTGTACGAGGAGAGCACTGGTTGACCAAGTACTCGGCCAGAGGATTGTCGCCGCAGCGGGTTTATGAGGGACAGGGTCTTGTTCTCCGCATTCGCATCAAGTCCGAGGCGATCCGTCGTGGCTCCTCCGCACCGGACTTAGCCCGGCTGTGGCCCTGCGCAGGGATTAGATACGCGCGAATGGCCTGGCTGGACGGCAGAGTTGACGCCTCCGGGGTCTCCGTTGGTCTAATGTTGTGTATGCATGTGTGTATGCGTGTGTCTAGATGGGGTGCTGTTGGTTCGGAGAGCAAGCCGAGGGTGGAGGAGAGAAGCGGCGGCACGTCATGTTTCGCTCTCACCTGCAGGGGCCTCTTTCCATAGATCGGGAACTGGGCAGAGGAGACTGACCGAAGCCATGGGAATGCTATGCAAGAGCGGGGAGACCCAACCGACATCGTACCTGCCATAGACACACCCTCTCCATGAGCTGCCTCGGTCTCCGGCCCCCGAGTTGTCGCAGCGCACCCACTCGGCCTTCCCCGGCTTTTCCCCTTGCCCCGCCGACTTTTTGCCCCTAACCCGCCAGACCGGAGCATCACCGACTGCGTCCTCCTCCAGCTCCAGCATGAATGCCTCCACTCCGCTCAAGCGGTCCTCGACGGAGGCCGGCCTCGATTCGCCTCGTGAGTCCAGTCGTCCGGGAGAATCGAGACCGACAGCCCCCAAGATATCCAAGGCCCGAGCCTGTGAGTCTAACCGCTTCCCCACATTGTCCCGGCTTGCCATTCCGCAACTGACTCGCTCCCAGGCGCAGAATGTAAGCGACACAAGATTCGCTGCGAGTTCCGGCCGGGCGAGAATAACTGCATCAAATGTATCCGCAGCGGTATCAAGTGCGTGGTGAACGACTTTTCGCAGAAATTCGTCGACGACGATGGAGTGTACGTTGACCATAGGAACCCGCCTACAACCTCTTGTCTTCGGCGGACGGACACCGCCAGCGCTGTGTAATTACAATTGCTAATTTAGTTGCGGTACGGTAGATGGAAATCTCAGGCGGCCTCCACCATGCAGCAACTGCAGTCTGCGGTGTCCCAGCTCTTGCGACAAGCAGGACTGCCAGAACTCTCGACCTTTGCCGGCGGGGACAGCGGTAACGGACCCAGCCCAGCCGCCTCACACCATGGCCATCGTCCATCCGCTGATGCATCGCAATCGCATCACAGTCACCATGAAGGTCCGGGGGTCGTGATGGATGTCACCCGGGAACCATCCCAGGAACCGGATCTCCAAGACCCAGAACTAGTACCGGCGCCCATGCGCAGTTTATACGAGGTCACGAAGTTGCGCAACCTACGAAATAATCATATCGAAGCACCTAAGAAGACCCTGCTGGAAGAAGATTTCATTACTCGAGGACTGATCTCGGTCCACGAGGCGGAGGAACTGTTTGCCTACTTTAGTCGCACAATGAACCAGCTACTGTGGGGTGGGATCATTTTGGTGCACCGCGATCTGACATCCGTCCGTCGCGCCTCGACCCTTCTCTCCGCCGCGGTCTTGACTGTTGCGGCTCTGCATATACCGAATCGGACTGACACGTTGAACCGATGCTATCATGAGTATGTGTCGCTGGTGTCCAGTATGGCTCTCACGCGAGCGCACACGCTGGACGATATTCGTGGCCTGTGCGTTGGTGCTTTCTGGCTATCCGAGCTCAGCTGGAAGCTCTCTGGGCATGCGGTGCGGATTGCGACCGAGTTGGGTCTGCACCAGAGCTACCAGCGTCTGACCCGTGGGCACGCCGATCAGTACGAGCGCGCACAACTATGGTACCTGCTGTATGTGTGCGACCATCACTTCAGTATAGCGTACGGGCGGCCGCCCGTCATCCACGAGGATGTGGCAATTCGTAATTACGAGACGTTCCTCGAGTTACCCATGGTGGTTCCAGGAGACATTCGGCTTCTCGCGCAGGTCGCGTTGTTCATGATCTTGACCGAGGCATACCGCATGTTCGGGAGCGACACCGAGCACGCGTTGACGGAGGAAGATTTTGGACAATTACGGGTATATAATGTCGCGGTGGATCAATGGCGGCTTCTTTGGCAGCCTCGTTCTGGTCGGTCTCCTCTTCAATCGCCATTCCATCGTCCCTTCCACTGACCCCCTTGTCCAGCCGACAGTTCATACGTGCGAACCTATCCCTCCAAGGGAGTAGTCCTGCACTACCATTTCGCCAAGTTCCAGCTCAATTCGTTGTCGCTCCGTGCGCTTTCCCCATCTAATGCCCCGGTCTTCTCCATGGACCGCAAGGAGTCGGCCAACATTGCCATTTCGTCGGCCATGGCATGCTTGAACATGGTTCTCGAGGAGCCCGATATCCGTGACGCGATCGTCGGCGTCCCCATTTTCACCCATACCATGGTGACCTTCTCCGCAGTCTTCCTGCTCAAGGTCGCCATCAACTGGAACACCGCATATTTGAGCATCAACGCGGGCGAAGTGCGGCGGCTTGTCGAGCGCGTCATTGAGCTGATGAACTGCGTTTCGGCCGGCGAGCGACACTTAACTCGACACATTGCACGTGGGTTGGGCAAAATGCTGGGGCGCTTCGACTCGTGGGAGGCTGCATGGCAAGTGGGCGCAAACAATAACGGCAGCGCGGTCGACATGCCTGGGGGCACGAATGCGATGGCGCAGGGGTTCCCTCCGCCTGATCTGATCTACGACATGGTCGGCACGTATGGATTTGGGCTCGACGAGAACCTGCTGGACCCGAGTATGGCGAACTTTGAGTTCTTGGCGCCGTAAGCTGGGGTGCTGGGGGCCAAAAGGGTACTGTAGCCCCGGGGCTGGCGCCCCTGTGGCGCTAACTGCAGCTGTCTGCAGCTATGGGGGGAGGCTGAGGGGGTCTGAGCCAGTCTTACCCAGCCGTCCCCGAACCCTGCCAACTCGAGGTGAGGTCCATATTAGTATTGTGGAATGTAAATAGAAACATGGATGGTCGCACGCACTGCCGTCCGGCCACGCACCCGTCTCCACAAAATCACAGTGTAAGCTATCATGTCGTCACCTCCGGCTATTGCGCCCCCTCTCCCTTGGTTCCCTTCCCCCCCTTTGGAGCTCCGGCACCCTGTACTGCCACTCGGCCACTCGGCCACTCGGCCACTCTGTCACTCTTTTCCCCTTACCCTCCCTCGCGCACGTCGTTCTCGTTCCCTGCCTTGCTTCCCTCTTATAAATTGTGCCCCCGGAGGACTGCCGACCCCAATTCACCTCCCCATCCATCTATATCCTGGCACCCTTGCCAACCCCGAACGTGCGCGAATTCATCAGAACCCTTTCCTTCCTCCTACATACTCATCGTATTACACTATGTCCACCCGCAAGAGAAAGGCAGACCCTGAGGAGGAGCTCCAGGCTCTTCCCAGCGACGTGAGCGAGGACGAAGAGGAGTAAGTATTTTCTGCCGTGCCGTTGCTATATAGTTCCGTCGCAATTCGAGCCGCGCAATGCCGTTTGCGCGCGGAAGCCTATATCCGCTTCTCCTTATGCCGGGTGGTCGCGCATTACTTGCGACATTTCTCCAGGCTGAGATGTCCCTCGAAATACGTTCTTGCGCCGAGGTCATTGCCGCTAACTCGACGCGCGCATCAACCTAGATATGAAGACTCCGAGCCCGATCTTTCGGACGTGAGTGACGAGGGCGACGAGGAAGCAGGCGAGGAGGACTTTGACGACGAGGACGAAGATGAGGAGGAGGAGGGTGAAGCTGAAGGTCCATCGCACCTCCATACCTTGACTGATGCAATCCACGTTGAATCTAGTTCAATCGCTAACAATATTTCGCCGCGCAGGTCCTCCAGCACCCAAGAAGCAGAAGACCAAACCTGTCCCTGTGGCCGAGGACGACGAAGTCGCCGAGAACGGCGCCAATGGTGACAAGGACGAGGAGGAAGAGGAGGAGGAGGAGGAGGAGGAGCTGGCTGAGAACGAAGATGATGACGACGAGGAGGCGCCTGCTGATACGGCGGAGACCAGCGGCCCTGCTGCGGCCGCCGCGAAGGCGAAGGGCGGCGTCGTTCCCAAGGAATCTGACCTCGCCGAGGTTGATGCTGCAGACGAGTAAGCCTGCCTCGCGTGAATAGCTTAGCTTGTCGTTTGGCGATTAAATGAAACCGATGCCCCTTGGGCGGGGTGGCTGTATGATTGGACTGTTGTTACTCGATGTGAACCTCTCCTCCCCTGTAATAGTTATAATTCCCAATGGCTCCACCAAGGGACGGTATCGTTTACCTCTCGACACGGTTGGGGCTTCCCTACCAGCTTGAAAGGCTAGTCGACTGTTCAAGCACGTAAGGTTGCAGGGATTTTGGGTAATTCCGCGCCGCCTGATCCCTACGGGACTTCAACTGTCCACATCTGCTAACTAAAGTTGATCTCTTTGATCATTTCATGGGGCAATCTTGCAAGTTCTGACGCTCCGTAGGTAAGCCGAGTCCAACAAGAATTACCGACACTCTACATTTCCATTAGGTATATGCTGTACAGGATGATACCGCTCTTTGCCTACCATAACCGAAAAGACATGTAAACACTGTATATATACCTTCTAAGCTACGTACCTAAGAAAAAGTGGAAAACAGAATGATGAAAACAACAGGTCTCATCATTGATGGTCATTAACCCGGCGAGCGCCCCTTCCTTTATCTTAATATCCAGGCAAATATCCAGGGCCTAGACTCCGGCCCCAACTCCCTGCATTTACTAGTTTCGGACTAGGTGTCGCTGCCGCTGCTGCGGAACGTGGCGCAGAGCTGGCAATACTGGTGTGTGAGATCCAGGATAGGCTGAGGCAAATTGGTGGCCTGGACGATACTTCGGACCTTGACGGCACCCTCATCCTCGATAAGTTTGCGCATCAAAAACAACAGTTCCGGGGAGAACTAGACGGGGGTCAGCACTGTATCCTAAACCGCAGAACATAGATTACGGGAGGTTTTACCTCAGAGTACCAGCGATACTGCCATGCGATCAAGCGAATCAAGGCGCCCAGCATGCCTCTGGTGTCATTCCTCTTCTCGTATAACTTCAGAAGACCGCGCATGGCCTTAGGCGAGAATCGAGTTGCTAAGCAGCTCTGATAGGCCTCGATGCCCTCGTCAAAGTGGTGCAGTCGCTCTGCAAGTTCACCGAGGATTTCCCATTCGGTGGGCGATTTCTTGTATTCCATAGCCTGCTGGCGGAACTGGGCCATCTCAGTTCGCCAGATAGTGTAGATGCGAAGATCCTCGTAAAGGACCATGAACAAATTGTCCAACCACCGCTCGCAAAGGCGCTTGTTCCGGAACTGCGTATATGTGCTGTGCGACGGGTCGGGCTGCTCAGATACATAGTTAGTAAATCACTCGCAAATACTTCGGGCTTTCTGTCAACAACGTACATCGTCGTTTCCAGACTTAACGACCTCGGAGGCCATTGATTGTTCTGGGCGCTCAATGGAGCTATTAACTGGGGTCTCATTTCCATTGCCGTTGGCGGTAGGCTCGGAGACGGGCTCAGTGGGGCCAGGCCCAGACACAGAGCCTGAATCCTCTTCACCTTCTTCCTCGTCTTCCTCAACCAATTCTCCGTTCGTCTCTGCTCCGAGTGATTGTGCAGGCTTCGGCTCATGGTGGCGCTCCACGCGATATTCCTCTTCCATGACAAAAACTTCGCTGCGGACCTTGAGCAATTGGTCCCATCCAATTGCGGCGGCTATCTTTGTCAGAAGGTTGTAGGCTTTGAGGAACGTTCCCTGGTATCCGGCAGCGTGCAACTTCCGGAGGGAAGGGTGAACATAATCATGAGGATCCCCTTGCTTAGGCTGACCCTCGTCAATCTCATCGAGAATGCTCTCCGAAAGGATCGGTAGCATGATACGAGACGGTTGCGGCATGCGCGGAGTGTCTTTATCTTGGTATGTGAACATAGGGCAAGAGTTGAGCGTCAAAAGAGCCAAATCCCACTGTTCCATGCCAACATAGACTTCCGCCAAGCGAGCCCAAGTGCTGAATTCACTTGGCGCAGCAGTGACGGCACGTTTGGCACATTCGAGGGCCATTTCGCCCTCGCCCTTGCTCTGGCAGAAATTCGCCTGGCAATCAAGCAGAGCATAGTCCATCGGAACATCTTGCAGGGCGTCGTACATCAACCGCACTGCTTGCACCTCCTCGTCCGCCATAATTTGTACACGAGCCAGGAGGGATGAGACCTCCACATCTCGTGTGCGCAGCTTCTCAAACAGGTTGATTCCAGAAGTGTACCGGCCGGTTGTGTAGATGTATTTGAGGATACCGGAGGTTAGGTGGTTGCTGACAGTGTTGGGGACTTGGGTTTCGGGGTCTGAGCTGAGCTGGCGACCTACGACAACATTAGAAAAAGGGTGCCAAAAACATCGGTTCGTCAAGACGTACCCAAGAAGAAGAGCTTCTCCGCAGCATCCAAGAACTTGTGTTCCATCTCCGTGTTCGTCACCGGATTAAACCGTCTGACTCCGACGATCTTCTTGATAGCATTTCCGCTACCATCATCGGCATACAGGTATGCTCTCAGAACGGCGCAAAGGAAAGTTTCCAGCCAGAGCGCATCCGTGGCCATGCGCTTGTCTCCATGCTCATCGATGCAGTACGCTTCCAGACTTCCCGGGATCTTGACTTCGACTCGCATGTCCAGGTGCGAAAATGCATTATAGCAACTGCACAGACGTTAGCAGAGAATTTGAGGCTAACCATTATCAATTGATCTCACCAGTAGATCCCCGACACCACTTTATGCGTCTTATCGAGGGGTGAAAATGTAAGGGTATTAACATAGGCGGCTAAGCTAGCGGACGAGGAGGCATCGATCCCAGTGACATGGTGGTATACGCCGGTCTGGAAGGTAGAACAGAATAGTTAGAACTCAGGTACGAGTGAAGATAAAAGGACACGTAATCATACCTGGCGGGTTGAATTGGCTTTAGGCTGCTTCACCAAGTAGACCAGGTCCGGGGGACCCAATTCCCGCAAGCTCTGCAAGGACTCTGTTCGCGCATCGACGGCAACAAAGATTTCCTCCTCCTCATGGATTCTAGTCAATCCCCATGCTGTCAGTCACTTGAATCGCAAGCTGCGCAGGCTCTAACCCTTGCTGGAAGCGAGCAATGGCCATGCACATGCATCTCCGGGGAACACGTAAACCGAGAGGTTTCAGGAGCACATACTCGGGGACAGCGGGCGCGACCATGGCGCCTGCACATATGCGGCGGGGATAAGCGTTGGAGGTGTTTCGAGTTCAGAGAATAGGTCAAGCAAGGAAGGTGTTTCTCGAAATCAACACTGTTGAGGGGAAGTCGTAACCAAACAGTCTGGACGAGCTTCAGGCCATCAGGCAACAAGGCGGAGAGAGTGCGCCCTTGCCTGATTTGGTAACCAACGCGTGAATCGCGATTAACTTGTGCCAGCTTCTGTCCTTGCTTGTTCTCCTTGAGTGCCTTACTCTCACCCCAGCAGTCGCCAGATTTGTCGGCGATGCATCCTGTTGCGATCACACTCGTCGAATGTCAATGAGTGCCTTACACGGGGAACTGGCATCATGGCGAGCTGGGTCGCCCTGAATGTTGAACCGGACGACGGTATTGAAGAGGAGGTAGACGATACCAAGGAGCTTCAGATCGAAGAAGCACTGAAGCTGTACCACAGTGCACTGAAGCTCCACTCGCAAGGCCCGGAGTATTATCCCCAGGCCGCTGAAGCATACGACTCTCTTCTCAATTCCGAGATCTTCAAATACCCCGAGTCCCTTTCCGATTTCAAGAGGGCGGCTCTCCCAGATACACAATCTGCTGCTGCTGCCGACGATGCTGCAGCCGATCCAGTTGCAGAATTTAATGTCACCGATTCCACTTCCAGCCTTTTCCAGACCCTTTACCTCTCTTATAAAAACCACGGCAAATACCTTCTCGACTCGCTTCACGAATCCCTGCGAAATACTCCCCAGAGCTCCGAGACGGCGCAAGAAACTGCACGAAAGACAGCGGGGGTGACAAAAGATGCGGTGAGGTCGTTTGCAGAGGCGCTCGAACGCGATGATACCGACCTCAATTTGTGGAGACAGTGTGCCAGACTCGGCAGTGCTCTCCAAAGTTATCGCCTAAATCGCTTTTGTCTCGAGAGCGTCCTGGCGGATGATGATAATCGCCTGGAGGTGCGATCGGCGCAGCTGGGCCTGGAGGAAATATTTTCGGAGGAGCGCCTACGAAGTACACTTGGACACATTTTCGATGGGCTGTCCGCCTCCCAAATTCCGGTCAAGAAACCGAGAAAGGCCCTCGAGAAATATCTTAAACAGCACGCTGATCTATATTCGTACCTGCCTGCACTGCCAACCGATATACAATCCCTAGATCCGGCCAAGGGCCCTCTCGCACTCTCAACTTTGCGCCGGGAAATAAGACCATCCGAAGGAACATGGGAAGCGGTTGGCAAAGCACTTCTTCAAGCGCTGGATAATGAGGAAAGTGCCTCTCTCGCTGCTGTCCCCAGTCAGTCCATTTACGTTACTCTACCACCCAAGAGTTCGGAGGCACTTGATTCTCTTGAAAACGAGGACATGGACAAAACTTCCGAACCTGGTGCGACCGCCAAAGTCGAAAATGAAGATGTAGATATGATTGAGGAGAACCAACAAGATGGAGAACCGGCGAACCCAGAGATGGAGAATCCAGATACGGAGAAACCCACAGACGAAGTTGCGCAGGACCCATCAGAACCGGCAGAGGAACAGGCTTCCTTTGATCAAAGCGCAGAAAAACAGCTGATGGAATCGCTGGAAGGTCAATCTGTCCAACCACCCGAGAAACATGCTCCAGAGGACGATGCCAACAATGAAGAAGCGGAACCAAAGTCTCCGTCTGACACCCGAAAAAGATCATCCGCATCAGCTGTAAACGACGACCAGCCCGAAGGAGGAAGAATGAAAAGTCGACGAACACGAGCTCGAGAGTCGAATGCTGACGCGTTGGCTGAGCCAGATGAAGTTGCCTTTGACCAAGAGAAATACTATGAGGACCGCCTGGAAATCTTTGTCAATGCTGATGACTGGATGTTCAACACTCTTGGCTCCTTATACTCAAAGGTTGGGATCGAAGCTTTGGGAACCATCGAAACCCTCAGAAAGCAGGTAGCGGCTCTGAACGATTCCGATGAGGCCGCCCAGGAACCTGAGATCCGGCTTGTTCAAGATTTACGCGGCATCTTCAGGAGCTGGAATGACGAGAAATCTCGTTTGATGCAGCAAAAAGATGATCTTTCCTCCTTGAAAGATATTCGCGGCACCAGCAAGTCTGGGTTGTCAGTATTTCTTGAACACTCAAGGAAAGGCATTCGGAAGCCCTTCCTTCAGCAGGAGTTATCCTCAGGCGAGGAGCTGTACCGGTTTTCGGATACAGTAAACAATAGCTGGCTGCATCCACATGAGACATCGTACGAGTGGCTTAAATGTCTTCTCATGCCGGAGTTTGGGCAGCAACCTTCGCAATGGCCTGTAATGAAATCAACATATCTGTCGTTCTTGTGGCCTAGTGAACTCAAAGAGACGGTCGTGAAGCTTCTGCTCCGTGAAGATGAATTCATCTTTACTAGGATGAGTGAACTCATTGCAAACATTGAACGCCGTATCCTCGAGTCAAGCTCCGAAGCTCCTTTCGAGTATCAGATGAACTACTTCTCCGAAGTTGAAATGATTCAGTCCATCTACGAACTTCATGTGGATGTTTTTGCGTCCGTTGTGAACCCCAGCAGCGAAGCTATTCGACACAAACGATACGTCCAGACCGACCGCCTGGCCAGATGGGGCATTCTCGCTCGATCGGCGCTGCACTTTCTTATTGACTACTGTCCGTCTGAAATATGCCGCCAAAATATCGCACTTCGTCATCTGTGGGCATCAACATTTCATATGATCCTTGGCGGCGAGGCTCAGCGCGAGCATATCTTGCTTTGTCTCCAAGACTTGAAGCACATCCTTCAGACCATTGGTGATCCTTGCATCACCCTTTTGAACAATTCTACCTTGTCTGAATTATCTGTTGCGACAGTAGATCAGGAGGTTCTCAAGCTGAAGTGCATGGACTTCTTTGCCAAGATTTTTAATCCAGAAGACGAAGATCCTGTGTCGCTCATTGAAGCCATAGAGCCGATCCTTGAACCTTCATCCATTGAGTACCCAGAAGGATCCCCCGAGCAGGATGGCCTGAATGATCTCTCGTCTACCTCCAGCGAGATGGCTTCATTCCTGGACCGGGGTGATGCTACATTGCGACTCTTCTTGTGGCGAAGGCTCCAAGAGGCATATCAGGCTATCGACTATCCGCCGAAAGTTGTCTCATGCTATCTGCGGAGTATTGAGGTCATTATGGCCGAGTTAGAGGATGCAAAGAACCTTGAAGAAACGAGTCAGCATCGCCAAATCATTTTGCTCGGCTGGCTTAAGTCCCTGGACGGAATCCTGGGCAAGGCAATCCCACTCATTCTTCAACACCTTGAGAAAGCCTACGAGTGTGTGGATATGGAGCACCTGCAAGCTTCAATCTCTGCAGTAGCTCGCCTTACCAGACTCGTTCATAGCTTTGTATTATACGAGGATTCAGTCCGTGTGGGCCAAGTCTCTGGACGTGAATTTCGTGGATCTCTGGCGAAATCACTCGAGAACTTCAAAGAAAGAATGCGGGAGCTCTACGTCCGCTGCTGGATTTTGCAGTATACTCTTTTCTTAGAAGCAATCTCCCAGAACAAGGATATGTTTGACGAACCACTGGAAGATCGCATTCGGATTCTTCGGTCTGTGCATAATGCGCTGGGTGTTCGTTCCATGTGCAGATATTCCCAGAAACGGTTCCTGAAGCTCATGAAATCCGAGTTACTGGATCTTGAGACGAAGGGTGATTATGAGCATGATATCTGTCAGGTTCTGCTTGACCTCCACGGCATCAAATTGTCGCCTCTCGATGGAACGACAGACCACGGGTGCCCCCCGGAGAAGCTAGATCGCCCTACGGCCATCATGATGATCGACTTCGTGATGAGACAGGCGCAAAACATGAACATGAAGGACTTATCGAAGTCTGAACTGAAGACGACGATTGAAAAGATGCAACAGACCATTGTTCCCGCAAAGCTCCCACCGTCGCCCCAAATGTCTTTCAATCGCCGTATTTTTCACGGGTACATCAAGGCCCCTGTCAATCCTTCAATTCTCCTCCGCGCTGTCCAGGGAGTATTGGAGCTTTCAATGATGACCGTTCCAGGCGAGAATGCAAAAATTGCTGCCAAGGGGTGGTATTTCCTCCTTGGTCATGCGGCCCTGACAAAGTTTCGGTCTCAAAAACGCCTCAGCCCTGGCTCGACAACGGAGCTTGATGATGCCATCAATTTCTTCAGACAGGACCTTGACCATGGGTCGGGAAGATGGGAAACTTGGTATCGACTCGCTCAGGCGTATGACACCAAGTTGGACGAAGATATAACATGGACTGCAGACAAAATCAACAACAACCGCAGTGATTTGGCAACCACGCAACGATATGCAATTCATTGTTATGCAATGGCCGTTTCAATGGCTATAAGAACTGCAGAGCCGACAAACGAGACTCGAGCGCTTCTATCAGACCTGTACACTGATTTTGGTATTAGACTGTACTCATCATCTCGTGAACCGCTCTCAATGGGGGCATTTGGACTTTCGGATTTCTCTCGGCATTTCAGCAGCGAAGAAAGCCAGCAGATGTATAAAGGACAGCCTTACAAGGAGATGTCCTTATACTCTGTCTGGAACTTCGCCTGCAATCTCCTCAGGAGAGCGCTGGTCGACAAACCCAAACGGTGGATGTTAGTACTGCTAGTGTCATGGATTATTTGGCTGAAGACTAGAGCATGCTAACTGTTCCCTAGAACACATTATTTCATCGGCAAATGCCTCTGGAAAATGTTTAGCAGCGACGACTCCATGCGGACGACTTCAAGGCGGGTTGAAATGCAAGACGTTCTAGATGCTTTTCATGATGCCATTTCAAGTCTTCCCCAGCGGAAAGATTCGCGCGCCGATCCGATATTTGAGCCGCATTTCAAGCTTTTATCTATTGTGCAAAAATTGGTCCTTCGAGGAACCATGACAGTAAGTCCGGAATTCCTCGGGTCATTCAATGCGTCGTCATCTGACACCTAGTTAGCCGACCGAAGCTAGCGAAGCTCTTCAAGCCACCCCCTGGGCTCGCAAAGTGGATGCACCTCGGAGCATCGAAGGGTGGAAACCATACATCCTCGAGGTCATCAGGAAGTTTAAGAGCGCGGATAAGTCCAATTGGCATCACCGGATGAGCGCTAAGGTAAAGCCCATTTTCCTGTCATATGAATGGGCTATCCCTTTTCTAACCAGGATAGGCTGCTCACGTTATCTATGATGACGAGAAGAATGCGACGGCCGCGGTGGCGGCCAAGCAAGAACTGTCACAGATTTTCACCAAGACTCTCACAATTCAAGTTTGGCGACCGGAATTTGAGCGTCCTGGGAGGCATTTTGTCTATACCAACCGTTACGTTCACTTCTTTGTCAGTCTGCTTGACCGACTTGATGATCGTGCAAGCTTAGATCAGCTACTGCGGCGAGTGAGAAAGAAGCAAGGAGATTTCATCAACCACACCAAACTGTGGGAAGATGTCTGCTTGACTTATGCAAAGATGATCCGCAGAGCCGCAGATATCAACGAGGGACACGAGGAGGGTGTTTTCAGACCCATTGGCTGGGAAGAATTCTCTACGAAAACAGCTCGGCTGGAGAATTTGACACAACTTTCTCCGGAGAGTCTCCCTCTGCTCGAGCTGATTCGTGACTCGCTCGAGTTGAAAAAGCTCAACAATAACTTGATGAAAGTTACCATGTTTGAAGACCTCGTTGCGGATTTATACGCCCGGGTTTATGAGCTCAATATGCCTTTGCTCATCGAGCAGGTAAACGAGGAGAACAAAGAGAAGATGAAGGTCGACCACCTTCTAATGGCTGGGGATGGAAATACAGAGGCGTCTAACCCTGCAACCCCTCTTCCAGCTTCTGATACTCCAGCCCCTCGTGGTCGAACAAAGGGAATCGCTCGTCGTGATGTTCAAAAGCGTGCCGACACGATCGTCAACCTCAAGCTGGGACCTCGAACCGCGACAAGCAAGTTTACTGCCTCGGCTGAAGCAGACCAGTCCTCATCCACTGCACATGGTGCGAACGCAGCCGCCGCGCCCACTTCAATTCCTCACGAGCCCGGGAAGCAGCCATCGGCTGCCGATGATGGCGCTGGCGTTCAAAGAAGCGATGCTAATAGCTTCAACGACACTGCAGACGAGAGTGAACTTAGTGAAGTCGAAGGGACAAAACTAAACAAGTTGTCTTCGAAACGGAAGTCTCTTATCCCTACACTTCATAAAACAGAATCAGGAGATGTCGATACCGAGACCGAAAATGACGGTGCTGATGAAGGAGAAGGAGAAGATGAAGGCGATGAGAACGACGATGGCGAGGATGACGATGACCCTGCCACCACAGAAGCTGAAGCCGGTGGCGAGGAGGAACAAGGTGACGATGGAGAAGACGAAGACATTCAAGACGAGGACGAGACAGGCCCCACTGTTGACGAAAACAAAGCTGATGATGGCGAAGCCACCGATAAGGAAGTGGACAAGGATGGTACCAGCGATGGCGGGACTGCGCAGCCCAGAGAGAATCAGCCGGATAATAAGCACCACAGTGATTCAGTCAAGGATGAAGATTCTGAGCAGCCAGATGCCATGGATGTCATGCCTGCTTGACCGCTGCGCTCTCCGTGGTTTGCTTTGATTAAGTGGCAATGGCAGATTTGATTAGCACATAGGGGGATTTGAACATGCACAAGCAAGGCGTTTGGGGAATTGGAGGATAAGGCTCGTTAATCGATACCAGCTGGCGTCGTTGTTTTGATGCAAGAGACCTGTACAATATCTTTCGTAGTTTGAAGGTTGTCCATTATACTGCTTCCTCGACCACCCCTTTGTTCATACTGATCCACAAGATGGTTAGTCTGTTATGCTGGCTTTGAGATTGAATATGTCCAGACGAGTAGGAGAGTAAAAGAACATCAAACAAATGGATATTGAAGATTACTTGCAAGTAGTATGAAAGAATGCACAATAAAACCCCGATATCTAGCCCTGAACTCCTGTGAAAGAACAATTGGAACGCTTCAACCAATAGTATCTTTCCCTAGCCTCGGGATGTATTCCTCCAATCCAGCTTCCAAAAATAACGACCTAAATCAAATCATAAAGTCATGACGGAAGATTACTGCGAGGTTTAGATCTCGCTTTCCGGTGCCAAATCCCACTTCCTGGTCGAGATTTTGCTCTGTTTCTTGCCAGTCGTGGAAGATTTTGGCGTCGGAGGTGGCGGTGAGAACATGCTGTCGGTGAGGCTCAGCTGGTTCATGCGCTGGAGCGCATTTTCAATGTCACTCTCCCGGCCGAGCAGATTTGAGTTTCGGCTGGGAGACGCCGGGGCCTGCTTTGCCCTGGGCTTCCGCGTTGGAGACTGAGACGACATTTCGCGTTCAAGGGTGGCCAAACGGCGCCGAAGCTGCTCATTCTCACTCTCCAACTCCTCCACCCTGTCATTAGTTGACTGTTCAGGGTCTTCATAGATGTTGAAACCGCGAGAGACCAGCTCAATCTTCTTATCAATGTGGTCATCATTACGACCGGTCTGAGGAGATGGAGGTTAGCGAGTGCAAGGCATGTCTCACAAGATGAGAAAACATTACTAACCTGTTCATCCCATGCCGCCTGCCACCGTCTCCTCTCCTCCTCCATTTGCTCGTCCATATCAGCCCAGCATTCTTCACGAACCTCTTGCTCGATCATCACGCATCGATCTTCAGCAGCTTGCAGCCTAAGCTCAATTTCAGAGCGAGTGATCTCTTCTTCAGCAAGTCGCACAGCAAGGCCATGACAATCTTTCGTCAGCCGGGCGATTTCAGCCATAGCCCTGTCCAGCTCTTCCACGGACGCATCGTTCGGTGAAGTACGCCCGCTAATGGATCGATCTCTGCCCGAGCCTGTGGAAATGATTGATTCGGTCACAGATGGAACACGCGGCACAGTCACTTCTCGAGCCAATGCTGAGTAGCGTAAAATTTGCGAAGTGGCGTTGAAATCACCCAATGGATCTGCAGTCACAACCATTACGGCTTTCTGAGGATATTGACCCCTAGACATTTGGTTCGACGAAGGGAAAGAATTGGAAAATAGGAGCTCGGTGAGCTTGCACTGGCGGAATGGAACGAGAGCAGTCTGAAAAAGTTAGCAATTACTCAATAGACGGGTCATGAAGGGATCATACCTTAACTCCATCTTGGAAGTTGCTTTGCATCTGCAGACACTGGCCGAGGTACATCAGACTCTCATTAATTTTGCCAGCCTCTGCAAGCGTTGCTCCAGCCGTCTTGGCGGTCCTGGCACGTTCAGAGCCTAAAGGAGGCTTAGACTTGAGTTCGATAAGCGGGAAAGGGATCAAACTTACCGGCCAGGTCAACAACAGTAAGCGTATTTCCCACCCAATTTGCCTCACCATATCGCTTGCTATGCGACATCTTCTTGACCTCAAGACAGAAGAAGCCATGGCTTCGTGAGCTAACACTGTTGGCCCCAGTACCTGTGACCTTGCGTTCCGTCAAACCAACATCGAGAATAGCCAAAGCTTCCTCGTAGCTGCTGCAGGCGATCTTACGCAGGCCTGCAACCACCTTCCGGTCCGGCGAACCTTCAGTAGACTTGAACAGCAAAGGACGACGTCTGTCTTTCTGACTATGTCCACGGGACATGGTGTTTCCTTGGCCAGGGACGATGGAAGGCGACAAGAGATCGAAAATGCGGTCATTATAAACCTCGTACATAGACACCAGGACGACGTAGTCGGAGCTTGAGTGCAGATCCACAGTAAGATGGCTCACGTCGGGCAGTCTCGGAGTAGCAATAGGCCGTTCGCGGGGTTGACGGCGGGGGAAAACCAATGCGGGTGTCGGTTCCTTGAAGACATAAAGTCGTGATTTAGCTAAACTGGCCTCGTGGGTATTGTGACGGGTAAAAGGGAGAGGGGTCAGGGATCGTGGGGTCATTCTTCCAGGCCTCGCAGTGGATCGTGGGCCAAATTCGGGCTGATCCATGCCATTGGGACTGTAGACTGGAATGGGTGCTGCCTCACGAGGGCTTCCAGGGATGGGGTATAGTCTTGGGAGACCGGATCCAAGTATAGGGGGACGCTTGGTCGGCGATCCTTCATGGGGATTCAGGGATTCAGGGCTCCGTACCGTGAGTGGGGTGTGCGCGCGAGATGGGCTCATGGGAGTCTGGGCTCTTGAGCTGCGGCCGGCGCTGGGCTCGCCGTATACGGCTTCCAGGAATGTTTGGGCGGAGAATAGCTGTGCTTCCGAAGCATCCGATGCGGCCAATGATGCAAGCATCAAGGGACTGATGCTGCCATCCTCGGTTTTAATGGTGGGCTCCAGTGATCGGAAGATTACATCCAGGGCCATCTGGGTAATACCTCGTTGCGACTTGGACCCTAGGATGGTGTGACTCTGCTCTCGCATGCCCAATTAGCTTGTGCTAATGCAGTGTCAGAATAAAGGCATTCCAACTTTTCCACTTCCGGTGACACCCAATGTTGCGACCAATCCATCCCGGCCTTCCTTCAGAACTCCTCTCACAATGGATTCCATTCCTGTGTCATGGAAGATATCCAATTGCGACGCACTTTCTTCGAAAACTTTCGTGAAGCCAAATTTCTCAATGGCGCGTTTACGCGAATCACTGGGCGGCAGCAGGGTAATGTGGGTTGAAACAGGTGCGACAATCTCTCCGTCATCTTGGGACGCCTCTGGGGGCTCAACGGTAAGGAAACGTTCGGACTCGTCGTGTTTCTGGGCCATCGGGGGCGCAGCCGCAGATAGACTTGGAACAGCGACGCCTGGGGCTGTTTGGAGGGCATTTTGACTATGCTGTCCGCGTCTGAGCCTCCAGAAAAAGTTGGATGTTGAATGTGGAGGTGAAAGACCGTTGACAGGTCGAGACTGCCATCCGCCGATCAACACCGCCCATCCCAATCAGGCAAGTCTCGTGTTGTCCCGGCAACAAGCCAACTGGGCAGTCATGGGACCGGCAGTCACGGGTTGCGCTGTCTATCGAGCCCCATCGTACCCTCGTCTTTTGTTGTTTAGCTGAATTGATGGACTCCACCTTGTTGATCAGGCGTTCAGCACGTCATCCATCCGGTGGTCGAAGAGCGCAAGGCTTCTTTCCAATTTTCTGGAACCGTGGCGATGCAAGCGCCCCCCGCTCAACCTTCCCACGGGCAAACCTGCCCTTAATTGGCACGAATATTGCCCCCACCATCACTAGACATGATGCACTGTCATCTTTACGATCACCAAGGGAAGCCTACCTTTACGCCCAGCTAAGCATCGCCGGACCCTCATAAAGAGGCCAACGGATCGGCGCATGGGCCCGACATGACCTCGTATTGGGGCCGGCCCAACCCTACACGCCCTGCGACGGTCGTGTGGTTTAGATTGAACCTTCGCGCGCACTGCCACGGTTCTTGCCCTGGAGCAGTGGGCCGCGCCCGACGATTCGCCCGTGCGGCCCGTATCTCTCCCTTGGCGGCTTCGTGGTTTGTGACCCAATCCGGTAACTCGTTTTCGCTTGTCTGTGGCCGTGAAGAACAGGGAACTAGCGCTAAAGGTGTGATGGCCTTGACGTAGATATAAAACCCGTGAAGATCCAGCTAGCATTGTAAGGCGGCAATCTAAATTGGTTCTTCAAATCCTTCGATCTAACCGCCCCTTCTTGTATCTCCCGTGTACTTAACAGCAGACGGCTTTCCAACTGTAACCATGCTTGAGGCACGCTCGTATCGTAAGTTGTCTCGATATTACGGCATTAACCCAACTGACATGCAACAGAGGAAGGTAGCCTGTGGTTTTATGCACCCAACAAGGGAGCTCCCATCGCCTTCGCGACCCTCTTCGCTATTTCGGGTGCAGTTCATTTTTATCAGAATTTGTATGCACAGGCTTCTGCTATCGAGACTATCAGTACTGATACCCTCAAAGCAGATATAAATCTTGGAAAGTGACGGGCCTACTACCATGGTCGGCCCTCCTCTTTACCGCAGGGTTCATTATGCGAACCATTGGCGCATTCGGGCAATGGGGCAACATCGGTGTCTACATCGCCAGCACAGTCCTGCTCCTCGCTGGCCCGTAAGATACTCTTCCATCGCTCTCTTATGCGCGTAGACTGACCCAGTTGTTCTTAGGCCTGTGTACGAAGGTGCCAATTACTTTATACTTGGTCGGATTTTATACTATATTCCCTACCACTCGCCCATTCACCCTGGTCGTGTATTCACCACGTTCATTGCGGTGGGTGTGGCCATTGAGTCGATCACGGCGAATGGAGCCGTTCGAGTCGCGAGCGCCGATTCCACACCCAGTTCGCAAAGAACAGGCAAGGCACTGCTTAAATCGGCTCTCATTTTGCAGATTGCTTTGATGGTCGCATTCATGGCTCTGGCCGGAAGATTTCACTACAACTGCTCCAAAGGCGGCGTGCTGAGCCGCAACATCAAGCGCAACCTCATCGTGCTCTATACCAGTTCAACACTCATTACCATCCGGACCATCTTTCGTACTGTCGAATACTTCTCCGCTGCAAGCTTGAATGTTTACACCGACATCGATCATATCAGCCCAGTCCTAAAGCAGGAATGGTTTTTCTGGTTCTTCGAAACGGTATTCATGTATAGCAACACTACACTGTTGAATGTCTTTCACCCTATGCAAGTATTGCCGCACTCGAACAAGGTCTACTTGGCCAAGGATGGCGTGACTGAGATTGAGGGACCGGGATATGATGACCCCCGTCCTTGGTTTGTGACACTCGTGGATCCATTTGATATTTACGGTCTGATTGTTCACCGAGGCAAGAAGGAGAAATACTGGGAATCGACGGAGCTGCAACCGGCAACTACCTCGGGCACCAAGCAGGAGGCATGAAATATTCCCACAATTGTGGATTTCTCCTTTGACTATTTTAAGTGGACAGCGCGGATTTTCGGCCGTTATTCCCCATGCTCTCTTGGTCTTTGATTTTATTGTTGATTTGTTGTTTGGTTTTTTCATTTTGTTCTATTTATCCCATTTCAAATTTGTATCATACTCACTATAGACTATCTATTTCTCTACACATTTACTTGCGACTAGGCCGTGCTGCGTGTGCCACCGGGAAGTTTTTCCACCCTCCATTCCTACGAAATGCCACCAGGCGGGGCGATGCTATCAAGGTCCGGATCGTTCACTGTACCGACCAATCCCGTTTCAATGTGCGCCTTATTCCAATCACCGCTAAAGTAGACTTTATCCGCAGGCTGGCCACGAACGTTGCCTAGACCCTGATTGCAGTTGTATTTCGGGTCCTGTATCCGATGGGCAGAGCCTCCACACGAATTCCTGGCCAATTGGGACAAACGTAGTTTGCGTATGTTTCCTGGAATTCGCTGGCCAGGATGATGGCTTTGTGGGAAATGCTGAGCCTAGTCTGCGTACCCCTTGAAGACTTGATCCTGGATAGCCCCCGTGCCAGTCCCACGCCATGCCCACTGTGAGGTAGTGTATTTACGATCGGGCAGAAATAACGTCATTCTGTTTCCGTTATCGGCTCAGTGATAACAGATAGAGGTGTATATGATGCCATATTATTCAATAGCGTTTGTGCGTGCCTCATTTTGGCTGCAGTGCCCCTGTTGGCTGTGCGAGCCAGGCGAGCCAAATATCGAATTCCCTGTTTGAGCGACCTCAGTCAAAAAACCGTTTCTACAAGAAGACCATGTTGTTAAATCCATGTTATTTTCTCCCAACACTAGCTACAGGAAGGCTGCGTGACGGTAGAAACTGTTGACCACATCGGGATATGAAAGTCACAGGTTCTCGTGATTAGCCAGATAAATTCAAATGTCATACTCGTCCTTTCCCATTTCCTCTTGTATTTCCCAGCTATACCTTGCAAATCGACTCCTTTGTCGAATTCTCTCCCCATAGCACAAAAACAACGGAGGCACAATGCAGAATACAGTTGCCACCGCCGCCAAAACAGAGATGGCAATATTGGCTCCCAATCCGTTAAACATCTGATTTGTGAAGAGGGGGAATACCCCCGAAAGCATGCCTCTGAGGAATGCCACGGCAGCCGTAGCACTGGCTGAGTAGCTAAGATAGCTATCTGATATATAACCATATAGCACGGTGTCCATTTCCGTTAATGCGTACCCGACGAGTACAAGGGAGAGTGTTGGCACGATCCAAGGCGTATTCGGGCCTGGTGTCTTGGGAGGAATAGTCCAGCCGAACCACCACAGACCGATAGCCAGGAAGGGAGCACCAAGTGCCAAGCCCACAAGCTTATCTTCTGGCCTGATAGGCTTGCCTTGAAGTCTGCGTTGTTTAAAGATATGGCTGTCCAAGATGCGAGTCAATGTGCTGATGCATGTACCGAGACCGATAGCCATGAATATGAGAGAGGCCTGTGATGCAGAGAACCCCATGGACTGATAGATGGGCTGTAAAGCCTCGGTGAAAATATAGATGATAGACATGGCGACAGATATCATCATCGCGATTGTGAAAATTATTGGCTCCTGGAAGAACAGCTGTGCAGGGCGGAAAAGAGCCTCTTTGACGAAGGTGCGCAGATCGGGGGAGTGGTCATGGTTCAATGGTGGAGGTATTCCTGGGATCTCACTTCGCATTTGATTCACTTCGCGAGTTAGTATATAGGACGATCGGGATTCTCGAATAAGACACAGGAGGCCGGTTATGCCTCCGAGTATTATGGCGTATGTATAGAAGACCCATCTCCTATAAATGTGGTAAGAATAGATTCGATTCAGTTATGGTAGGACCTTACCAATTGAGAATTTCAGTGATATGACTACTCATTATCGGTCCAATGATCAATCCAATATTTGACGCTACTGTCCAGAAGAAGACAACCCAAATACGTGCCTGTGAGTTGAACATGTCCTCGATGCTACCTCCCGCGATAGTCCCAGGGACTGCCGACAGCAACCCGGCCAGTGTTCGCATAATAATAGTCCCACTCAGTGAGCGTACAAGCCCAATAATGAGACAGCAAACACAACTCAGGCCACTGCTAAAAATGTACATCCTTTTGCGCCCGAAGGATTCAGACCATGGTGGAAACACAATCGTGCCCATTGACTGACCAAGAAGGAACCTGTCGAACCGTTAGCTTGTTATCAATGTGACTAGGCCCGAATGAGTGCATCTCACAGCGTCACAAAGCAAAAGGTTGCAAAGGTATGGTCCAAATGATATTCATGCTTGGCTTGTGCCGCCGCCGCCGCCTAGCCTCGTCTTTAGAACTCGTTCAGCTGTTATAGAATTTTCATCACTCACTCCTGCAGTGCTGCTAGCAGTTCTGTTCAAGAAGAAAAAAAATGAAGAGTTAGCTTTCTATGGGGAGCGTATTGTGTGGATGGGGTCCATCACACATAAAAAGATCCAACACGCAAATAAGCCCAGTATCGTATGTCTTTCGAAGAATAGGCCAGTTCCTTGGATGTTTCGGGTTGTCTCGTGTCCATCGTACAAAGCTTCCGTCTGGTGTAAGCTCAAGGCACTGCTTCCGTAGGTGTTCGTGTAGCGAGAACTTGGTCTCTTCCATGGTGTCGAGAGAGCTGGATTTCATCTTCGGTCAGGGCGACTCCTCATCTTGTGAACAGAAATTAAGATTTGACCAAGAGCTTCCTCGCTATAGATAAGTTGCCTAGATTTATCAGGGCTTGAAAAGGTGTGACATAATCACTCTAGGATAATTAGGTTCTGTCTTCTGCACATAGCGCATTGAGAGAAGCAGGAGGCCTGATCCCGAGGAATGAAAGGGCCCCCTTGCGATCTACACGCACAGCAAAATCTACGGCAGGACCTGCAAGATAATTGGACATTCTGCGATGTATACGCAATAATGTCTATCGATAAGGAAACATATAGCCCGCTGCGAATAAATTCCGTCTTCCTCCCACGACACTTCCTGAATTATTCCAGCATTTGTCGCGTGAGCTCTTGTCAGTTGATATTTAGACTTGATCCTGTGACTCGGAATTCCAGGGATGGAGAATTATCTGCATTCTTGGTGGAATTAAGGGGTCCCCTCTCTCTGATGATCCATTAGCTTGGCAATCACTTAACTAAAGCAGTCGATCAAGGTACAATAAGGAGTGATGTCAAAGTCAAGCTGAACATACAATATAGTTGAAGCAGATACTTATTCCTTACTTCTATCAACCTGTACAACAAGGTCTCTTAGTGGCTATTGTGGTACCGTGATAGCCTATCTTTTAAGATGATTTTCATTATTCCTAGCATGTTCCTTAAAATAGGGTTTGGCGCTTTCTTTAAGATTTGCAGATTCAGGAAGCAAAGATCTGAAGCGAGCTTCATTACCCATTTCTCGGCATGTTCTGCCGAATGGAGAGGAAGCCCCAGCCGATTCGGAGTTGATCGCGCGTAGAATCTGACATGCGGTAGAATACTCGGCTATATTTCCCAAGCTTCGAATAATTTCCAAATTGAACCCACCTTTATTTTGTGGGGTCTTTCTAATTATTTGCGCTATAGAAATTAGGGGACCTGTTCTCGCCCAGACTAGCGTATAGTTGCAAAGAGTCGTGTGATTGATCAGGCTCCTGCTGACGTCCCCAAGGCCTGTCATATATACTGCCAAGTTACCGTAACAATCTTACTACTGTACATTCTGTAAGTAAGGTTGTCTCCGGACCTCTTACTGTAGTCTACGAGAATCATCACGTGAAGAGTAATGGCTTCCGATTCGTCACTGCTTCTACTCCGTCCGTCCTCCTTCGGGTGCATTGCCGAAGGAATACGAGAGCGGGAAGCCACAACCAATGAGCGTTCTCACTAAGTGACGAGGAGGAATCATGCCATATACCAAATGAGATAGGCGGTGAGATGGACTCTTTCAGGGGCGTACTCTAAATGCGGCGTCAGCCAGACAGCAATCACCATCTGTCAAAGGTGCCACGGCAGGCACTAGGAGATGGAAGGCTGGCAAGTAGCATTCAAAACTCATAATGGTTGGGGTGCCTAACAGCAAGGGCTGTTTGCTCTGCCGAGAGCGACGCATCAGGGTCGGTGTTTTCTCTCTCGTATTACGACAGCAAACTGACCTCGCATTAGTGTGACCAGTCTTTGCCGCACTGTATGCAATGTCGCAGATACGGTGCGTTATGCCCTGGATACAAGCGTCCTTGGCAATTCCAGGATGAGGGGCCCCGTCTTCAGAAACGGTATCAAAAGAAATTCCCAGTTGTCCGTCGTAGTGACGTCGAGCCCGACCCTGAGGCTGCCCACAATAACGCATCTGTACGAAAGCAAGTCTTGACGACAGTTTCGATTGATGAGCGTGTTTATCCATCTCTAGTTCATCAATCTTTCATCAGCCAACAGCCACGGGTTTTCAAAGACTTCATCTGCGCTTCCTTCCCCACCATGTTCTTCCATAATGAATTCCGTTTCGGGGATGGCTTTACCTTCCCGGACTGGGTTCTGAAACACTTTGGTTCAAAGCCTTATTACGATGCATCAGTCTCGTGTCTCTCAGCAGAATACCTTGCCCATCTCACCAAGGACCCCAGACTCCACCAATTCAGCCGGCAAAAGTATTCACAGGCTTTGGGGGGAATCAGACAAGCACTAGGCTCGGATGAGGCATCCTCGGATGCCCTGCTTATTGCAGTTATTCTTCTCTCTTTTTATGAAATGACGATACGGACTACTCGTGATGGTTGGGTATATCACTCAAGGGCAGTAAAGCATCTAATGCTGAAGCGTGGGATGGATCTCCATCGGGCTGGGGCTGGGCGCGTCTGTCATTTTGCCTACAGGCCCTTTCTTATCGCTGCAGCGCTCCACGAAGGCGAGCCATGCTTCCTAGGTGAGGATATCTGGCAGGACCTGGCAGCTATCCTTCGAGTAGAAGACTCTCAGAAGCAGAGCGAATGGTCGTTCTATATCAATGTTTATGAAGCGATTTTCATGGAGCTAGTGAAATGTCCCGGATACATTCAAGAGGCACGAGAGATCGCTTCTGTGACCTCTCCCAAGGCCGTGATCCTAGCAAAACGGATCCACATCGCCTGTGGTCGGCTCCAGATGCTGAATAGCAAATTACGATCACTACTTGTGTCGGACAACCAACGGAAGCTAGGGATCATCTTCCATCATTTTATCGGGCCGGCGCCCAACGCATTTCCCGAAACAAGTCCGTCACTTCTTCTCAATGCCTCTGTTAATGCCCTCGGCATCCTCGTACAACTCCTCAACCGATTAACTCTGCCTGCTTATGTCGAGGAAGAACCTCCATGCTCCAGTTATGGGACGCTATCACCATCGTCGACTCGACAGAGTGTCAGCACACCACCTAATGGTAGCGGTCCATTTCTTGATTTCCGTCTCGTTTGCGAGCTTGGCGAGGGTATTGACAAAGGTGACCCGCGCGCCTTTACCTGGCTCGACCGGGTCGCCGGGTCGATGGGGCTCCTGGGAGCAAAAGCTATCTATGAAGGTGCAGTTTAGGTGGACTAACCTTTTATGATTATGTGTGTAGCCTTCTTTTCGTTTTTCGTAACTACTATACCAACATCGTACACGTATATTGCTTGGGAATCACACAGAATATTCATCTAATGCATTCAACCTTCATGATGTTCAATGCCATAATGGCTCCTGTCTATACTTGGGAGTTGAAGATATTTTCTTCTACGAGCTCATTAGTTCTAGGTACAGATGTAAGGTACTGGGGTGGTCAAGTACACAATCGAATGATCGGAACTGAGCGCATGATGGATCTCGGGAACAGAAATAGGGGCGTAGACATGCTATTTTGACATGGTATGTATCCGGTCAACATGTTATAACTCGTATTGGTATCCGATCATGATTCGCATATGAATTAGATCAAACGGCTCACGCCAGGTCACGTCTTGCAGAGCATCATCGACTTCTAAGATGCAATGTGGCGGCATCCAGGCTACGGGAGGTGGGGAAAAGATTGACGCCACGCACCGTTGCTGAAACTTTTCAGTTTTGATATCTTTGGACAACTGCCGGACCTGTGTGTTTAACTCGTAGTAACTAACTACACTAGATCCAAGGGTGCAGTTCACCCTCGCACTTCCCAGTGAGGTAAATTTAGCCATCCCTGTCCCAGATCTGTTCCATCAATGTAAACCTTCAATACGTCTCTCGCTACGTGAGTCGCTCATTTCCTAAGTGCGCCACCCGATTAAGGAATCGAATCTACCACGACGCTGTGTTGATGGCCTTGATGCCATACAGGCCCAGAAACATACTAACTCGGGCCACGGGGGCATCGGTAGAGGCGACCGAGGGATTCTCACACACGCTGCGGCAGGCGGGTAACACAAAACACCAGTCGCGCATTATGAAAAGATCATGAATTCTTAAGTCTCCTTCTCATCTGCTCATCAGACTCATCAAACTGCTTGACCGCACAAAGTAAACAACGATCGGATGAGCGCCAAGCGGGCCCACCGCCCGGCGCCGATCGGCGGTGAGGCCACCTCTCCGCAATCTTCTGCCAGCTTGCCAGCTCGGCACAAACAAAGCTCGCGAACAGCATCAAACCGGTTCCTCGCCAGCCGCCCAGCATGCTGTCTTCGCTCTCTTCCAGCATGGCCAATGCCCGAACCACCGTGGCGCAGGTACTGAACTTTGCTCTGGTATGTCTCTCCCCAGTATACCCTGACGCCGCAGCACAAGACTAACCATGCCATCTCTCGACAAATAGGTTTTGAGCACTGCTTTCATGCTCTGGAAGGGGCTATCCGTGGCATCAGCATCAAGCTCCCCCATTGTTGTAGTGCTTTCGGGCAGTATGGAGCCTGCTTTCCAACGAGGAGATCTTCTGGTAGATCCCACCCTCTTGATGTGCTGTCCGGCATACTAATGAATTCCAGTTCTTGTGGAATCGGAGCCCTCGAACGGAGCTTGGAGAGATCGTCGTCTATAACGTGCGCGGAAAAGACATCCCTATCGTGCATCGAGTTGTTCGGACATACCCCGAGGTCGAAGGAAAGGCGAAGAAAGTCAAGGAGATCACAGTGTACGTTACTAATTCTTGCTTGTACCCGCATTGGAGTCGTGACGACTCGAAAGGAGGCTGCGATGCTAATCTAAGGACCTATAGTGACTCAGCACCGTCCCATATGCTCCTGACCAAGGTTTGTATCTGTTGGCCACGTCTTGTATATTCTGAAAGCTAACCATATACGTCCCTTGATTCCAGGGCGATAATAACCTCGCAGACGACACAGAGCTGTAAGATTGTCCCTCCTCGCTTCACTCGGTTCCTTGTCTTACTGATTCATATTATTTCAGCTATGCGCATGACCAGGACTACCTTGATCGCTCCGAGGATATTGTAGGGAGCGTAAGAGGATGTGAGTTAAGGATTTCATTACCCCAGGAGCGAATATGCTAACTATTGAGCAGACATCCCGATGGTTGGGTACGTCACGATCATGCTGAGCGAACATCCCTGGCTTAAAACCGTCCTTCTGGGAATAATGGGATTGATGGTGATGCTTCAGCGGGAGTAATTGAATTTAACCATGCGAAATTTGACACACTGGGAGCTAGGTTGGACCGGCTAAATCGAAATTTCATCACACGAACTGAGCGGAAATCGATTAACCGTAGAATTATTATTAGACGTCCATATTTAGTGTTGCTGGCGTATTACATGGTTATTAAGTGGTATGCTTTTAATAGGAAGAGTCGGGCCGGTGACCTTGACCTCGGCCGTGCCCGATTGCCAGGCTGAGACTGACGTCTTCCCCCACCCCACTCAGCGGGCTTTCTAGCTTCAAAGCTACCCCCCTTGATTCCCCCGCCCTGAGTCACCACCCTGCGTTTTTTGATCTTTTCCAAGATTCTGATTAGACTTGGGTTGCCTCTTACATTCTCTTCCAGTGAACTTGTTGTCGCGCGTGGCTTTGATCTCCATCGCCAAGTTCTCCTCCGCCACCACCGCGCACCCTCCATCACGCGCCCAGCTACGGGTTGCCTTAAGTTCGATAATATGGGTAGCCAGAAACGCATAGCTAAGGTACGAGATCTTTTGGTGCTCCTTCTACTGCCACCTGTCTGCTTACCTTTTCCATTACTGATAGGAGCTGACCGAGCTCGTCGAGTCGCCTCCTGAGGGCATCACTGTCGAATTGGTCGACGAGGCCAACCTGTACGAGTGGAAAGTGTTCATGGATGGGCCCGAAGGATCGCCATACCAAGTACGTCAACGTTGAAATTTCCGGCACCAGCACCAATCCCTAGCACTCCTCGTGCCCAGGCGGCAAGCTGGCCGGAGACAGGGGCATTCAGAGGCACGGAGCCCGCCCGACGTCCTCCCTGTGAGCGGCCTTTCTAACACGCGTTGCCACCACTCTAGGACGGCCGCTTCCTAGTCAAGCTCAGCCTGCCTACCGAATACCCCTTCAAACCGCCTACCGTCTCCTTTGGAACGAAGATCTACCACCCAAATGTCACAAATGATGAAAAGGGGAGCATGTGTTTAGGAATGCTACGGGCGGATGAGTGGAAGCCCAGCTCGAAGATCGCAGCTGTCCTACAATTCGCACGTCAGCTGCTTGCGGAGCCGATGCCTGACGACGCTATTGAAGGGCGGATCGCAGAGCAATACAGAAACGACCGAAAGCGCTACGACGAGATCGCGCGGGAGTGGACCCGGAAATGGGCCGTATCTGAGTAGGTTTGCGAATGACGGGGGTCAGGAAATAAATACTTGCGCCACATTATATGATCTGATGCTGTCAAGCCTTGATACAAGATTTCGAAGACAATATCCTTTCTCCGCCATGGCCTAAGGTCATGTCAGGCAGGCCTGGAAGAAATCCAGGACTTGCGATGGTCTGCATACTATGAACATACACAAATAAAGAATGAATTCTATACTGCTATAGCCATGTTCTCCTCGCCGGAAGTTGTTTTGGTCATGTCTGTAGTTAAGCAGGACCCCTCACCGCGGAGCGATTCCGTTGGGCGAAGGAAAATCTTATCTATGGTCAATCAATCCAGTGGCAAAAACGAGACTCAGTGGCCTCTTTTCAATATGATCACGGGCTAGAGAGAAATAGCAGAAAAAATCACCAAATCCTGTGTTTTTGCTTTCAGTGCAAGGAAGTGCTCGTTCAAAGTAGAGACAGGTACTCCGCCAGTTACTGGAATGGAAACCGTCCTGTCACAAAGTCATGGTGCGGTGGCTCTTGCTATTTCTCTAGGGACAGCCCCAGTGCCCCTTTTGCTCCGTATAACATTGAACTATGAACATCTGGGGCTGCGTCAAAAATGGGCTTTCCGGAATCTTTCATCGATTTAAGCTTCAGTGATTCCCTTGGAGGGGCTATAGTGGGTGTTATTCAAGGTAAAGGGGTTGTGGCATTACATGCCGTAGCTAACATGGATAAGACGGCTGGGTAGCGGAATTATACCTCGATAACGCTCACTACCTTCCCCGCAAACAACCCCATGGGGCACTCCCCGGCATTTAGTTAGCCGATGTAATTCTAATAAAACCTAGACTCATCGGGAATTAGGTTGCTTGGATATTATTTAAAGGGCTAGGCCCCGTGTCTTCTTCATTATGACCATCTTTGTGAGCGAGACTGAGATAACATGGGGATCATCTCGGACTCTATATATTTCCTGGGCCAGAATGTCGGGACCATTATTCTTCTTGTCACCGTACTTCACTTCACACACAACTACCTCACACCAGGGGCATGCTCTATACCTGGGCCATTTTGCGCCAAATTAACCAACCTCTGGAGGTTCATTGACGTTGCAAACGGCCACGCTGAGGCGACCTTGTACAAACTTCACCAGAAGTACGGAGACTATGTGCGACTGGGGCCAAAGGTAGTGAGCGTACGGGATTTGGATGCACTGAAAATGATCTACGGAATCAACAAGGGTTACCAGAAAGTAGGCTTGTCATGGGATCAGGAATGATTCAGCAGGGCGCTAACGCACTCCAAAGACCAACTTCTACCATGTGCAGCAACAACTAGCCAAGGGCAAGCCGACTCCCACGCTGTTCACCACTACAGATGAAGACTTCCACGCTGCTATCAAGCGACCTATATCGGCAGCATACTCGATGAGCACATTGACCGAATTCGAGCCCTTCGTTGATGATACAATCTATACTTTCTTCCAGAAACTGGATGAATTTATTGCTGGAAACAAAGTGTGTGATATTGCACTATGGTTGCAATACTGTAGGTTCTTCTGTTGCCACAAAATCCCCCTTGACAGTCAACTCATTGGGGACCCTCAGGCTGACATGAAAAGATGCATTTGATGTTATCGGCGTGTTGACATTCAGCACGACATTGGGATTCCTGCAACAAGGGACCGATGTGGAAGGCATTATTGCTGCTCTTGAGCGGATGCTAGACTACTCTGGAAAGGTAAGATCGTTACGCAGTCAGCGACATGACACATCGCACTAATCATTTTAACAGATTGGTCAAATGCCGTGGCTTGATTACATTTTCATCAAGAACCCCTTGAGACAACTTGCTCAAGGAGGTTCAACGGGCGCTGTGGCTCGCTTTGCGCGGGCTCGTCTAGATGAAAGGCTCAAGCAATCAGGGTCAACAACCAACCTAGCCAAAAGTTCCACCCCATCGCACAGAGACTTTCTTGCACGCTTCTTAGAAGCGAAGAAGGAGCATCCAAAGGTTGTCACGGACCAGCAGATCTTCTCATATACTGTCAGCAATATGAATGCTGGGTCCGATACTACCGCTATCTCACTGAGAGCAATCCTTTATTACACCCTGAAAAGCTCCAGGGTCACGGAAAAACTGTATGAAGAGCTCACTACGGCCTATCAAGAAAAGCGGATTACCCTACCCGTCTCATGGACGCAAAGCCAAGAGGAACTACCGTATCTCGATGCGGTGATCAAAGAAGCGCTCCGCCTACATCCGGCTGTTGGGCTACTTTTAGAACGTATTGTCCCCACCGGTGGACTTCAGCTTCCCAACGGTGGGCCCTTTTTACCGGCCGGAACCATTGTCGGCGCTAACCCCTGGATCATCCACCGTCATGCCATTTTTGGGCGGGACGTTGACTCCTTTTGGCCGGAACGGTGGTTGCAGGCGGATGGGGAGACTGAAGCCGCCTTCCTGGCCCGGAAGCAACAGATGCTTCGAGCGACGTTCACATTTGGAGCCGGGCCAAGGACGTGCATTGGGAAGAACATTAGTCTGCTGGAGATATATAAGCTTATCCACTCTCTATTTTTGATGTATAAGGTGAGATGTACAGTGCCTCCTCTATGAAATTATTTTGGGTATCTAACATGTATTTCTTTCTTTCAGATTGAGCTTGAGCATCCGGAGAGGGACTGGGAAACTATCAACGCGTGGTTTGTGCGACAGAAACACATGGACGTGAGGTTGACCCGTCACAATCTAGCCTAAGGTCTCTCATCGCGGTGTGATTGTGGTGCAGGCAAAATCGACATGTTGCTTCTGACATGCTTGCGCAGAACACTGGGCGCTAGGATGGCGCCGACTGGTCCGCAACCCCGCACAATGGCGGGAATGGGCATCATAAGAGAGCCAATGGCTGCTGCCGGACTCAAAGATAGCATTGCCGACGGAAAGGGGCTTCAAAATCTGGCTTCACACTTGCATCGCACTTGCATCGCGGGCGAGCCGCTGGGGTGGATCCAACTAGGGTCCAAGACTATTGCTCGACCTATTAAAAGGGGCTTAACCGGCAGACGCGAGCACGGCCGGCATGGATTGGTTCAGAGGCCTGCAGGATTCTCAACATGCGTTGCTTCCTATTATATAGATCTGTTACGGAACTGTATTCACCCTTCCGCTCATGTACCCAAAGTGAATCCCAGGGCCCTCAGGTTGATACAACTCTGTCCATAATCCGCTCATCTAAGCAGGCCAGGTCAAAATTGAGCGATCATAATCCACACTCCAATATTTCTAGAAGGAATGGGCCCACGGAAACAAGCCGAAGTCGAACCCTGTTCCCTGTTGTTTCTCGGTTACGGGGGCTAGCCCCGGGTATGGCGATGGACATGTCGCCCTATTTTGCCAGCATTCGAATCGCAGCGGCTAGAAGACCGTTAGGATATGAGTCGTTACGTGCTCGTGAGCTTCGTGCTCTATTGGGTTACTGCTAGGGGAGCAGAACAAATCCCGAGAGCGAGGGTGCCACAGGTGATTGAACAATGAATACGGTTCCTGATCGACAACACATCCGTGGTCGGCTTCTTCCCGGGGCACGGCCGTTAGGCATTGGGGAAGCTCCCGCTATACATACTGCACAGGTTGTAGCCACGGAGACGACGCTATGACCAACAAGTTTGTTTTGTGCCCCGGACTGTATGGATACAACTGAAGGTGGCCATGCGAGCCGTCATATTTAATATGATTGAGTTCGAAATCAATCCTCAAATTGATTAATCTCAATCGAAGCGCATCCTGAAACCGCCGCCCTTTGCCCTTTACGTCATGTGACACTAGCTCCAATCGGGTCTGTTGATTTTTGTCTCAGCTTCGTCCGCCTCTTTTCCGGTTTCCCATTCCAGATTCCTGTCACCCACTCATTCCACTCCTCTGGCAGGCTGTGTCGGGGTCATCGGGTTCTCCTAGTCCTTCTTTTGCGTCCTTTGGCCATTCCCGCTGCTGGAAGATATCCGGCGTCCTACGAGCTATCCGCTCAAGCCTTCTCGTTTTTCCCAACTCCGCCCGTGCTTTCTCAACGCCGCCGCCACAGGTACAGCGTACAGTGTACAGCGTACACCATTCTGACACGATTTCTCTCCCTGCCCGCGTTTTCTACAGTTCTACGCCTCTCAGGGTCTCCGACCACCCCCATTGAGCGCGCCCGTGCCAGTCACGAAAACCAATGTCCAGCGGGATCTGGGTGCAAGCTCGTGGCCATGGTCACAGAAAATGGAACCTCTCGTTACCCTCCTCCCTTGGGTGAGTCCGACCTGCGCGGTCGTCGGAAGATCCCTCACCCTCCGCGGCTGGACCCTTTGAAGATTGATCCACGCGCGCCACGAACCATACAATCGACTCCGAGATCGTCCCCACGCTCTCCCCACTCTCCGCATCACCCGCGTTCGCGTTCACCTCTGCCTCCAGGGGCACAGAGCGCGACAGATGACCGGCCATGGCTCCCTGAATCGCTCCGAGCGGGCTCGCCGCAGGGTAGAGAAGAATGGAAAGCGAAACAAACTACGGGTCGCGCTTCCCCTTTCACACCACCCCCGGATCGGACCCCCCTTAATTGGTATTCCCGCGACAATGACTTCGACGGACCAAACCACCGAAAGGTGCCGCCTATCAGAGGCGGTCTGCGCATTTCCATGTCGACTTCCCGGTTGCCCAACAGACGGCCACGGCTGCAAGAATCTCCTGACGGCCGACAAGATTTGAGTGCCCACGGTCTGCCATTGCCACGCTTCCCGTCGAATGGGCCTGCAGACAATAACACCCTCCGGACGAGCGTCAATTCGGCTATGACGTCGAGTTCCAGCATTGAGCAGACTTCTGGCACGGAGCGCAGCAGCGTCCTTACGAAGAGCAGCTCAATTACCGATCTATCGCCGGATACTCCCGACACTCCCTGCGGAATGGATGGCGGGATGAGTGTGGAAGATGCAATCTCAATGTATCTCGATGGTTTCAGCGACGTGACTGAAGAACCCTCCTCGCCCAAGTCGCGGGCTGAGAGCAAGGCACCCTCAATCACACCACCCCCTTCGAGAGACGCGCCCTTCGAGGAGGTCAGATATCCACCAAGGACAACATCGCTTGAAGACGTTCACTCGATTCCTCGACTTCCGCAATCCAGCCTGCCAGAACCAGTATTGCTCGAGCCCGCATCATCAGCGCCTTGTATTGCCGAATCTGTGCCGGTGATCGCCTCTCCACCACAAACTCCTCCACCATCATCACTGCCCTCAGACCCCACGCCTCTAGAACCCACACTCCCCGAAGAAGCATCGCCTAATTCAAAATATTCCCGCCAGCGACAACCGTCGAAGATAATCATACCCGGCCCCGTTCCCCCGCCGTTCAACTCTGGAAATGACACGCGGGACGACTATGGATTTCGAAAAGCAACACAATACGTGACCCTCGACCAGTACGAAGCCTGGAAGGGTTCGTATTCCCGCTATGCTGCACTTCGTCGAGCCAAATGGTACGAAATGCTCAAGGAGCATGGTCTTCAAACGAGCGATCCCACGGTGTTTCCCGCGCAGTCCTCCAAGGTTAAACGCTTTGTGCGCAAAGGTATCCCGTCCGAGTTCCGGGGCGCTGCATGGTTTTGGTATGCCGGCGGGTACGAGCACCTCAACCGCAACCCCGGTCACTACAATCAACTTGTGGAGAAAGTGATGGCTTCTCCTAGCAATGATGACAAAGAGCACATTGAACGAGATCTGCATCGTACATTTCCCGATAATCTTCATTTCAAGCCAGAGCCTGTCGACACTGCAGGGCCTCAGGACTCGGGCATTACAACCGAGACTCAAATGATCCAGTCATTGCGTCGAGTACTGTACGCTTTTGCCCTTCATAACCCCAAAGTTGGCTACACGCAATCGCTCAATTTCATCACCGGAATGCTCCTTCTCTTCCTTCCCGAAGAAAAAGCGTTCTGGATGTTACACATTATCACCTCCATGTACCTGCCAGGCACCCATGAGGTTAGTCTGGAAGGTGCGAATATTGATCTCTGGATCCTCATGGTGCTGCTTCGCGACACCATGCCGGGTATCTATGCCAAGATTGCTAGCATGGATGGATCCCAACCCAGTCGCGGTAAAGCGCCTCCTCTCACCGTCAACTCGCGACTGCCGGACATCACTTTGGGATTGACGAATTGGCTGATGTCTATTTTCATTGGAACACTACCTCTTGAGACTACACTGCGAGTCTGGGATGTTTTCTTCTATGAAGGTTCCAAGACCTTCTTCCGTGTCTCACTTGCCATTTTCAAGGCATGCGAACGAGATATCCTGGGTGTTTCGGATCCTATGGAAGTGTTCCAAGTGGTACAAACTTTGCCTAAGAAATTATTGGATGCCAACGCTCTGCTTGAGGACTGTTTCTTGCGACGCCATCGTGTTGGCCAGGGCCGCATCGATGAATTACGAGCCGCACGACGAGTCGCTGTTCGACAGGAGAGGCTGCGGCGATCGGTAGCGTTCAGCAAGGGCCAAATCCAGTCTGCGACCGACGCCTTCCCGACCCGTCCGCGAAATGGAGGTCCTGACATCGAGCACCGGGTTGTGAACTCCTGGCGTCAGCTCAAGCAGCACGCATTTCATCGAGAACCGACCCATTGATGGAATTTGGGAGCCGTTCTTGCAGATTCATCTCAAATCCCCCATCGGCTGTCGCTATCCGCTTTTCTGCTTCGAAAGCGACCGGGAAACCAAGCGGGACAAAAGCCCCAAATGCTTATCCACTAATCCTTTAATTATAATTGACCTGTCCAAGCCGACAAGGCACGTCGGGAAGACCCTCCCCGCAGCACATTGAGCGACGCAACCCTTGCATTTCTTGGCGTCTCGAAGTTCGGGAAAAAGGCATCACACATCGCCTCGCATATGGCATATTAGATATCCTGTTCACGTCTTGCAATTCTTTGCATAGTTTGTATATAGCACATGAAAGAAAGCGCAAAGGCCTGCTCGGCAGGCAACCTGCTTGGTTTCTTGGCGAATTGAAAGATCAAAAACCGGGCTCGACGCTATTGAAGGGCCCTGAACCTTGCAAGGCCGATTATTGGGTCGATCGTAGTTCCTCCGCGGTGAAGCCAGTGGTCGCACCTGCATGTCGTCATGGATTCAAATGCGGAAAATAAAGCTCCTTGCAGGTCCCCCCATCTTCTCGCTCCAATCCCCTTTTTTTAATTTCCTTCTCTCCTGGTTGTACGCCTGTTCCATTGAATGGTCGACTTTGCGATCGTCGCAATAGGCAGCTATGAGCGGACAAGCGGCTAGTTACTACGACCCTAAACAGGGCTTTGACGCCCAGGATCAAGCTCCCTACGGCAAGAAGAACGATAATTACGCGAACGACTACGATCAGCGCAATGGCAATTACCAGCCACCCGTCGATTACCAACAGCCAGCCAACTATCAGCAATCTGGCCCCGAGCAAAAGCCGCAACAGCCTCCATTCCCCGATAATCCGCCGCCCTACAGCACCTTTGATGAAGCGTTCAAGATCGAGAAGCCCAAGTACAATGACATCTGGGCGGGTCTTCTGGTAGGTTGACTGTACTGTACATTGTCTCGTGAAACCGCAAGCTCATTTTCATCGCAGTTGATTGCTGTCTTTCTGGGCTATGTCGCGGTGTCGGGAGTAACCATCCATAAGTATGCGGCGAACAAGGGGTTTAACGGCGATGGTATCTACGACTCGTCGAATGATTTCTCGCTTGACACCAATACTCTGGTGCTTTTTATCTTCGTCCTTTGTGTCGCTCTTGTCTTCTCGTGGGCGTATTTCATGGCCGCACGATATTTCACGAAAACCTTCATATGGGCTACTGGCATCTTGAATATCGTTTTTGCACTGGCCACCGGTATCTATTACATCGCAAGAGGGCAATATGGAGGCGGAATAGTGTTCTTGATCTTCGGTGTTTTCGCGATCATTTGCTTCATCAGCTGGATTCCACGCATCCCCTTCACGGCCTTTATGCTGCAGACAACCATGGACGTTGCACGCGGTTATGGGCATGTTTTTCTGGTCAGCGCGCTCGGTGGGATTGTGACTGTGGCTTTCGCCGCCTGGTTTTCTGTCACGCTGGTTTCGATATATGTCGCCTATGAGCCGGACTCCACCGGTACCAACCCTTCCTGCAAGAATGGTGGCTGCAGTACCGCTAAAGTTATTGGCTTGACTGTGTATGTGACATTTGCTATGTACTGGCTCAGCGAGTGGATCAAAAACACCGTGCATACAACGATCGCTGGGGTGTATGGATCGTGGTACTTCTGGAGCAAGTCCGCTGGTGGAATGCCCAAGGGCTCCACTCGCGGCGCATTCCGTCGGGCAACTACCTACTCCTTTGGCAGTATCAGCCTGGGTAGTCTGATTATTGCTTTCATCAACATGCTCCGCCAGGCATGCTCCGTTGCACAACGACAAGAAGCGGCTCGGGGTAACTTGGTTGGCAGTATCTTCATCTGGATCCTCGGATGCTTTATTTCGTTGCTTGACTGGCTCGTGACCCTGTTCAATCGCTACGCATTCTGCCACATCGCACTTTATGGCAAGGCGTATATCCCAGCTGCGAAAGACACGTGGAAAATGATGCGCGATCGTGGCATTGATGCTTTGGTGCAAGACTGCTTGATGGGTCCTGTTTTGACGATGGGCTCGACCTTTGTCGCTTACGTCTGCGCCCTGCTGGCCTATCTATACCTGCAGTTCACCAAGCCCGCCTACAACCACGATGGAGACTTCACTGCTGTCATTATGGCCTTTGCTTTTGTGATTGGCCTGCAGATTTGCCAGGTTTTCATGACTCCCATTGGTAGTGGCGTCGAAACGATCTTCGTGGCTATGGGCTGGGACCCTCAAGTCATGATTAACGATCATCCAGATATCTACTACAAATTGGTGGAGCTGTACCCTCGTGTGCAGCAAGCCATTCACGCCTGAAATGGACGTGATATACTCTCGCAAAATGCCACCCGTTTTACGTTTCTTAGATTCTTGGTGTCTCCTACAAGTATGATCAGTGCCGAAATGCGTCGACGACTGGTTAGTTTAATGTCGTACCGACACTCATATTTCATTGATCATTACAATTTCGATGTTAACTGAAGATAAGCTGTCTTGAAACCAAACCCTCGTGGACACCATTCTAGACTCCCGAATGACAAAAGAAACCCTAAGAACAAGATACCCCCGAAGCGTTCTCGTAGTATCCACCCACGAAACTCATTTACAGAACCATCACCAAGCCCATGACAGCGGCAATACCGAGGGCAGCAACACCGCTGCGGACAGCGTTGGCCTTGGGGGCAGCACCCTGGAAGGTCTTGAACCGATTGGCACTAGCACCACTGGGGCCGGGGGTAGCAGCAGACATCTGAGAACCGAAGATGACAGAGGAAGAGGCGGCCATCATCGCGCTGTGAGTGGAAGCAGGGGTGGAGGCAGCCACCTTGGCGGCCATGCTGCTGCTAACAGGCACACTGACGGGAATCTGGGAGATGTGCATCCGGCTGGCGGGGGCGGATGTGCTCTTGCAGCTGCACTCGGTGAGAGTCTCGGTCACATAGATGACATGAGGAGTGGCAGCCTCATCACCCGAGAAACGGAAGGCACGCTTGCTGTTCTCTGTCGTTCCGCGGCCGGTGGCGGGCTCCATGGGATTGCTAGCGTGACGAGCTGGGGCGGCGGTGTTGCTAGTGTCGGCGCACAGGGTGGTATTCAGCTTGCTCAGGTCTGTGCACTGGTTAGTTTGGCTTCTAGAATTGAGTGTTTTAGAGCAATGGCAGTACCAATTCCTGCCGCGTCGCAGGCATCCTTGGCGTCGTCGGACAGCTCGGTGATCGCATCCTTGTTGGCGCAGAGACACTCGGTGCTGGTCAAGTCGGTGCAATCGGCCAACTTGGAGACGTCAATGCTGTCCAGGGCAGCGGCCTGGGACTCTCGTTAGAGATTGTTGTCATGAAGATTGTCTATACACGATAACTTACAGCACAACCCAGGAAGTCATCAGTGATCTGTGCGGTGACACAAGCAGCACCGGCAAGGAAGAGAGCAGTGACGGAGAAACGCATTCTGGGCAATTGGGTCTAGAACTGAGGCAAACGAGAAGAGAGTAGAAAATGAAGCTTCAGTGCGGCGGCCTAGGGAGCAGTGTTGGCTTAAGTAAAGAATCACGATGGTAATAAACAAGACACGTAATTGGCCCTTTCTCTCGATATCCCTTGATGCCCTGGGGCTGGTGAATGGGCGGCCATGACGTTGAAGCATTCTGGATGTATCCCCAGTAGGAACGGAACAACGGGGACGCTGCCGTGGTGGTGCGTATAAGCTTGGGTTGGCATCTTGCCCAGATTCGTGACGAGGGACTCACATTTTCCACCCTCCGTGAAATCTGCGCCGCCCATGTTGATCGCTATGGAATGACGAAAGAATGGGCCATTTACCATGGCCCTACCGTCGTGCCTAGTATCATCCCTAGTTACCCTTTCCTCCGAGGAATGTCCATGGGCGTTAAGGACCGCATCGCTAATTTAAATTTGAATACTCTGTTTCAGCTCACATCGCTTGAACTGGTAGCTCGTACAGTTTTTGATTCTATTGTGAATTTGTCGACGCAACAATCAGAATAGTTTTTTCAGGCTGGGGCTGGCCACAAGCTGGAAAGAATAGGCCGATCGGAAGTTTTCAAATCAAGGGAAAGGTGCACCTTCATCATGTTACTAGGTATTGATATTTTCAGATTGTCCATAAGTAGTTGGGAGAATAAATATTCCGATCCAACGTGATGGACAAGCCAAAGTTACATGTTCTGTGCTAAATTCTATTCATTATGATATAAGTCACAAAAGCCGTGAGGGTCCCCCAACTAGTTGTAATAGCTTCTTCATTGGTTTGGAACTCGATTCCCTGACTATCTGCTCAGTGAGCTGGCGGACGCCCCGTGCCTCATCTACTACAATCTCAGGAAAGTGCCCGTATCAAAGAAACTTCTACCTGGGCGCTGTGGTGTTGTGGCCAACTGCTACCATTTGCTGTTCGAATCTATTTCGGTGGCCATGCTTGGAAAGGTACAGCATGCCCTTCACATTCAACGGGTTTTCTAACCTAAAGCGCTTCCAGCTCGTCCGCGTTGGAGAGCATTCCCGGAGATGTTGTGGTATTGAATCTCGCTGCTGGCTGATAGACTCCAGAACTGGAGCGCTAGGACACTGTGCTTGATTGTCCGCAGGACGCTGAGCCCCATCTAGTCCCGAAATCTCTGGCAGAAGCCCAGAATGGACGGGAGACCGCGGTTCTCTTTCATCAGCTGAGAGCTGGCTTCGGTAACCTGCTTCTGGAACATCCTCCGCTGCAAGATCTGGTGGTAGCAATCCATGATGGCGTTGTTGTACGCCACGATATTCTCATTCTGCTCCTGGGAGACTGTTACGAGGGTTTTGAATGAAACCTCTTGAATTTCCTTGGTGGCAGATAGCGCACGTAGCAATGGGTTGCCATGAAAGATGCGAACGGTGTGCACAATATTGATCGGAATTAGCTTTCCTTTAGCTCCGTGTATTCCTAAGATAGAGTGCTACTACCTACCTGGGGCCCCTGGGGTCGCAGTGGCCATAACGCCATCAGCCTGCTTGAAGAAGGCAAAGCATTCCTTCTCGCGATAGATCGACATAATGTGGACGTGCAAGACTATGTCGCCTCCGCTTCCCCCATTACCCCTTCTAGGTCCTTCAATACTGGACCTCGCACAAGTGGGAACTGGAACAAGTCACCCATGAGGATGCATGATGATAAATGAGGGCCATTAAAAAGTGATTCACACAATAAACAATTTTGTAGGGCGAAGTGCTTCTTAGCTTAGAAAGGAAAGCCCCACCCAGCAGAGGAGATATGGTATGTAGATGACCCTCACCTAGCTCTGGAAAGCAATGACTGAAGAATCTGGATATATGCATATTGTTTAGGTTGTATAATCTATGAACACTCCAACTATTCTTCTCATTAGTTAAGACCTATGTACAGCGCAAAAGAAGAAGCCTCAAGACATGAATAGGGTAAAAAAAAGGGGATCATTGAATTAGAGGGAGCGACATCAATCATTGCTCAATATCCAAGTTCAGTGCCTCGGCCCCGATGTATAAGATATTGGCCTTTGATTCATGGAGGAAACAGGCCGTGAATCTTCTGGCGAAGCAGGGAGCTCAGCAACAAAATTTCGCGCGTCCATTTCTTGAGGGAGAGGTGCAGAGTGGAAATTGTGATCTGGTTTGTATGGGTCAACAGCCACATAATTGTGGAATGAAGACCCGTCCACTTCCGAGGGAGAGGGAAGGACACTCAGAGAAGGAAGCGGTGGTGGTGCAGCACTGTCACCTCCCAACGCGGGTTCATATTCGTGCCGTTGACTTTTCTTCTTTCTTTGCATCTTGATGAACATGAAGATGGCTGCCCCTATTCCCGCAAGCCCAACTACTCCACCCACCGCGCCTCCGGCAATTACGCCAGTGTTGGATGAACTGTGTGAAGTGGATTGCCCGGATGCCGAGTTAGATCCCGACGACGATCCCGACGACGATCCAGTCGAGGTGGTAGAGGCAGCCGGCGCAGATGATATGCCGGATGATGCTGCCTTGCTGTCGACGTAATCCGAGATGAAACTATCATATACCAGGGACCCCACCACAGAGCCTACGGTGGGAATCCCACCCACATAGCTGACACTACTCCTGTCGGGGATATTGTGCGAGTATGGCGTGGCAGACAGATACACGGTCTGGGTAGTCTCAATGTTCGAGCAGCCGTAGTCAGTGATCGACAGGCCAGGGTAGGTCCACTGAACGCAGGACGCCGCCGTTGGTCTCGTGCATAAAACTGCGAATGCATTTGCCGTGGACTCAGTCAGAGTAGGAGTATTGGCGACTTGCTCGCTATCGTAGCATGTGGTCTTGAATCGGCATTTCGGGGTATAGGCGTTATCGCAACAGCCCACCATGGCTGGATAGCTAGGGCCTGCTGTATGGAAGAGGCATTGTGGGAAGCCGTACTCGTAGCCGACGCATGCAATCTCCGATGCTGAAAGAGTCAGTATTCGACAATCGCGCAGTCGCAGTAGAGTAGTGGAGAGTAAATGTGGAAGCATGAATACACACAGTAGTCCAGCACCCCTTCGACAAAGCCACATACACTGGCGCTTGCCCACGAAACATATGTACTCGTCGCAGCATCTACAGAACCCCCAGTATATGAATCGTAAGTATCAGCTCGTTGATGTAAGCCCTTTATCTCTGAATCGAAGCCGGGAGTCGCCTCAGGGAGTGCTAGCCGTAATGGATGATGGGCAGCAGCAGTACTGGAAGGCCCCGTGAACACTAGAGCGCGTATCAATGGGAGCAGCGAAAGGGTACAGAACCCAGCTGATATTTTCTGAACCATTGTGACGGCGAGGGATTCCGAAACTTGTCAGCTTGCACGCCCTAGCGCACCAGCGCTCCCTATATACAGCGGCTAAAGACCCCCTCCGGGCCCCGCGGCTTCTCATTTAACCATTGTTTTCTGCTTGCTTTTGTACGCTGGACGGGACCGCCATATCAACCTTCATGCGCCATGGCTGGGTATTCTCCACCTACTCGCTACCGAGCCTCGCGTGACTGGTGAGAGTGTGCCTTAGCGCGAAGCGATGGCTTAAGTAGGCCTAAGACCCTGGTGAATACGAGGTCCAGTGGACACAACATTGGACGGGTCTCAGCAGGATTCTCTCCGATGCCCAATGCCCTGAAATACGATGCATTCTCATTTCCCAACCCCCAGAACCTTGCCAGTTCTGCTGCAGACTATAGTTCGAATTCTGGGAAACAAGGAGTGGCGTCAACAAGGCACAATGTGCTATATAGAGGAATAGGGGTCCCAGATTAGTGACCCACTTAGAGCCTCCACGATAAGCAGTCATCCCATCGAAAGGTAACCCAGCCACTGGAATGAGGGTCAGGGGTGGGGCGGGGCGCTTGGCCCAAGTTCACCGCAAGGTGCATGAGGGCCTATCGGGTTGATTCAAGCTTTCACCACTCCTCTCACTGTGCTGGAGTTGCAGACATGCCGATACGTGCTGGGAGTAATTGCATGGTTTGAATAATGAGAACTGTAATTCAAGCCCCAACTCAATTGTCGCCTAGTTAAGCAGTCTATGCTTCAGGGTTGGTGGCGGAGTGAGCAAGCCCCTTCCGAAACTAACATATCAAAGTACGGAGCGGTTGAACGGAGATGCAAACAGAATTCATCCATTGGGTATAACCAGCCAGATTATTACTCCCATCGCTCTAAAACGGCTTGACAAGAAACATTCCAATAATATCCCCCAATTCAGCAAACTATCGATCCAAGACCAGCTCAGAATTTCTCACTTGTAACACAGCGCGTCGAATGAACTAACAGCCATGCAAGTATCCTGACCGCTAGCGTCAACCCCTTGACCAACAACTCTAATCCGAAAAACAAAACCTTCAACAACGTTCGCGTAATGCCAGGCAATTTCTCGCCTTCGCGCGAAGAACCGCTGCCGTAGCAGCCGTATTTTTCGAGGTCAAATTCCTCAACAACAACCTGCTGCTTCGACGTTTGCAACCTGGCCAGTGTTGCCGACGGAGGTTTATCCCAGAACTTGAAGAAGCTTTTTCTTCTTGATGTGCCCTCGGCTCTGGCGTTCGCTGCTTCGATCTGAGACGCTAGCTGGAGACTCTCGGCGTAGTCTTCGCGCTCCGCTTGGGTTGTGATCAGGGGGCCGCGATACGAAATATCAATGCCCTGCCCCATGAAAACGCCTGACTCAGTAGAACTGGGTGTTCCAAGCTCCATGTCGGCTAGAATAGGATTGGTAGCTTCGTCCGAGACGGCGACCGCGAGCATTGCGGCGATGAGGGAGTCGATCGCGTAGAGCGAAGGAATAGTGGCAATGACAGCAGCGGGCGAGATAGATAGGGTACGGGTAGCAAAATCCAGTGATGCCAGCGGCTCATCCGAATCAGCGACGGGTAGTGTTGACGTGCGCGGGTTGGCAGCTTGCTGTGCTGCTGCCACGGCAGTCGAAGACAGTGGACCGGTGACGATGATGGTGGGAGCCTGATGAGGCATTGTGTCACTGGACGGTGCAGAGACAGTAATGTGCAAGATTCCCGAAGATTGGGACCGGACAGGAGAGAGCGGAATGCCCTCGGCTCCCACTAGGGCTGGAGGCTGCCGTTTGGACAGTAAGGGGTGCCGAAGCTCATAGAGTCGTGCGTTACGGTTCCAGGATAGACGGCAAGATTCTTGTCCAGCAGCTCGTCTGAGGGCGTTGTTCTCCACTTCAGCAGCCTCAGATGGAGCAAGTTGATGGAGCTTGCTGATTTCGTCTGCTTGTTCGATAGCCAGCATGGCAGCGAGTCTCGAAAAGAGAAGTGCAACAAGGCCATCGTAGGGATGTTCGCGGCGCCCGCGATCTTCGAGACTTAGAGTCATGATGGGAACGTCACCGTTGGGCTTGTATGGGGCGCCACGCGAGATTGAGATCTCATCATTTTCATATGTCTGTAGTGTGTAGAATGCCTGTTGGGAATTGCCAAATGTGAAGCTTGCGGGCCCCGTCCTAGAGGCAAGTTAGCGAAAGATCAGACAATACACGTTACTCTGGATAGGTACCTGGTCATGCGTAGGTTGTATGTCGCGGCAAGATTTTGAGGTCGCTGGCCATTGGCCGCCTCCCATAGCATCGCCAATTCATGTGGAGACGAGTATCGAATCTCCTCAGACTCCGAAACACCGTTTGGGAAGTTCAACACGCTCGCGGGGACCGTCTTGGGCCCCAACACATGGTCAATCTCGGATGAAGTAGTAAGTGTGAGATGAGGCCTGCGAGATCTTTTCGATTGTTGGCTAGTTATAGGCAATTGAGGTTGGTTGTTTTGCTTGTCGAGAGGAAGCTTTGGATCAAAACGAGGGAACATCGATCTCATGGGTATGGGTGAAACAGACGACTGAGATGATTGGGGTGACGCATTTGAGCTTGCAGTGTGATTGCTACTGCTGCTGTTGCTCAAACTGTCTTGTGATGTCAAGGCTCGGCCTATGGGCTTGTGCTCTTGACGGTTTCGGCTGCGAGGGGGTTGAGGAGATTTAGAACTAGGTGATGGCTCCGTCACAGACGGCGACTTGGACCGTGTGGTTTTTGGTTGTGAGGGCGGAGGAGGAAAAGACGATGTGTCTTCGATGATCTGGAGCAGCACAGACTCAGCTTTAGCGGAGTCTTTGATCTCGTTGAGAGAGATCGGGGATGCAGGCTCCACCTTCGCAGCGGGTTTCTTGACGCCCTTGCGAAACGGATTCCTGGCCGCTTTAACCTCCGGCGAGGGTGTGGGAAATAGTTGGAATTGATTCATTTCGAGATTCGTAATTGTAACTCCAGTGCTCAAAAATAACTGCACGCTTGAAGAACAATAGACTCGTCGATGTCCCAGGCGAGCTCGACTGAAGACGCGAAAGAGCGTAAACAGGGGGACGGGCGTTTCGACTGACATATACCCCATACCCCTCGACGAGTTCTGCTGGATCTCGCGAAATCGCAGCAAGATGCGCCGATACGCTGTGAACATAGGATGTGACAACCCTATTTTTGGCTGGGCGCTTAGCAGCGGGCAGGTGTGATTGGGTTACAATAGTGGGACGGGGATGGCGACTGCAGAACGGCGCTACGATGAGCGCCGCTGATTGGCGCCGAACCCCTCAACCTCATTTCTTTCTGGCGGTTCTGACCTCAGATTGGTGGTCGGCTTCGTGCAGAAGTCACACCGTTAGTTTCAATCCCGCTGAGGTTCGGCGCGAACACCAGGTGTTGGCGGCACCACACCGGGGAAGATTGGGCGACGACAGCTGCAGGGTTGCAGGTAGAGCAGGATATCTATACATTGGCAAGATCATGCAGGGTCATATTTACATCATATGGTACAGTTAGTCACGTCGACCCTCCTGGTCATGCTCCGAAGCCTCATCATGAACAGAATAGGTAAGCCCCTCTGCCATCGCGATCGCGCCCTGCATATCGCCCTTATTGTACAAGAACAGCCCTTGCAGAGCTGCAGCGCTAGTGTTCTTCGATCGATCCGCTTTGTGACCTTGTTCGTCCTCAACCAAGCCGAGTTGCTGCAGCCGGTCGAGGAAAATTTTCCGGTGGGAGCCATCGGTATCGATATCTTCGTAGAACCGATCCCAGAGACGACCGACCTGGTAGCGTGTCACTTCGCCCAGACGTACGGTCATGTCTACGCGCCCGGGTCGGACCAGAGCCTCATCAAGTCGCTCAACGTGGTTGGTGGTGAGGAAGATAATTCTTTCTTCGGCGCTGGCAACACCATCGAGCGCATTCAACAGGCCGGAGAAAGTAACGTTTGCTCCGCGATAGCCGTCTGAATCGGTCTGCATGCGCCGGTTAGAGAAAGCAGCGTCCACATCCTCCAGCAGAACCAGAGTTCGGTTCGGTACAATAGTCAGCAGATGGTTCAGCCGGTCGTCGGTCAAACCACGCTCGCTGAGGTTCAAAATTGCAATATCGTAGTCCAATTCGCCGGCCAGTGCCTGAATAAAGGAGCTTTTACCCGTACCGGGAGGCCCGTACAGGAGATATCCGCGTCGGTAGGGAATACCACGATCATGATACCATCCAGCGCTGGAGATAAAGTCTTGGACATCACCCACAATGCGTTCCGTGACACCCTCGTCAAGTACGACCGATTCCAGCGGACGCTTGCGCCGAGGGTTGCCAAAAGGCCGCCACTCCGTTCCCCAACTATTGTAGATTGTTGTCTTCCCTTCATGTGACTTTGCAGCGTATGCATGAGCTTCGGTAAAGAGGTCTTCAAATATGTGTCGTTGAGAGTAGAGGGTGGTCAGGGTGATGGTCTCCCACGGTTTTCCAGTTTGAATGTCACGGGATTTGGACTCGCGCACGCGGTTCACAAAGACAAACGCGTTTTTGTAGCGAAGGATGTGTTTTCCAGGCCCCGGTATCAGAGAGAAATGTGTATGGATAGCTCCATTCGAGTGTTCAACCTTTGACGTCTGGATGGAGAGGTGGCGCATGCCGGGGGTTATTTTGTGGAGGAAACGGTCGACGAAACCGGTGCTATTCGCGGCTGCGCGGGTGATGTTCAGCTGTGACTGTTGGTAAAGCGTCATCCAGTGGAGGAACCATGGGTATGAATCGTCCTTGATGCTGATCTCTACATCCACAAGCATACGGCGACGTAACAGAGCTGCGCCATGGCGGACCCCCCTCTGCGCAAATGTCAATCCTGCGCCCAGCGCTCCCAGACCGAATCCCTATGGAAAACAGCTGGTCAATAATCTGAACATACCAACCGATGTCAATGGCATTCGAAAGGGTACATACTGCCGTGAACAAGGGATTGCTGGTCACTTGCGAAAAGAGACTGCCATCGCCTTTTTGGACCGCCTGTTGCACTGTTGCCGGCCCTGTTTGAGATGCCCCGGTCCTCTGCTGAAGAATCAAGTCTGCCGCGGAGGGCGCCGCTGAGGGCGCAACACTGGACGCACCGTTTGGCTCCATGCCGGCCAAATCAGGTGGGAGTTGTGGATGTCACTAAAAAGGCCGGGTCGACGATAACACCATCAGATATCGGAGTTACAACGGGCCGATCAGCGTCGCCAGACCCCTGGTTGCACAAATGCCGGCGAGCCAGCGACGGCATGATCTAATCTGCTACAAAGCCGCATTGTTGTGGGTTTTTGTCTGCTGTTTCGGACGCCAAACATAAGATGACATGGGTACTAGGCCGTCGTGCAGCCAAGCCAAAGAGACCGGGTTCACATGAAGCCCGTCGGAGGGTCTGGGACTCCGACACGGAGTTACCGGGATTAGGTGGTGATGGCTTTTCCCTCCTCCAATCCATTCCTTCTTCCCAACCACATAACTGGAAAGGCTGGGGCAGGGTCCGTGGCGCGTGGTTCGATTTGAGGGGTAAATAGCTGTCGTCTTAAAAGGCACCGAATTCCCATCGATGCGGGCTTTTCTCCAGCGCCTCCGGTTTTGTCAACAGACAAATTTCTGGCGCGCTTACACACCTCTGCGCAAGATGAGTTCTACCACAACAGGCGTGCTGTATGCATTAACTGTGGCCACCTCGCCGGCTAGACCGACTCCGGAGGATGCTTCCGCAAAGAGTCACCATGCAAAATCTGGCTTCAGGAACCCTTGGGAGTAAGTAACTGCGGCTGACCTACTGTCCCTCGGTGTATGGCGCGATGCTGACCAGAGAAATTTCTTCAATAGCTCATGGCAAGATGTAAACCTGAAAATCGCTGGCGAGATGCTCATGTAAGCTCATAGTGGTACTCCATGTATACCTTACCCTAACCATGGTTTCCCCATGCAGGCGCCGTTTGACGGGCAAAGGAAACGTCCCCGACACCACTCCTCCAACGGTCTCCGTCCACAAACCAGAATTCCTTCCCACTCGAGAAACCCCCAACCTTCGAGCAACATGGCTCGGTCATGCCTGTTACTATCTCGAGTTTCCTGGCGGCTTACGAGTTCTTTTCGATCCTGTTCTCGAGGAACGCTGCGGGCCATACAACCTGTTGGGTCCGAAGCGATTCACAGACGCCCCGTGTCAAATCAAGGATATCCCCATAATTGACGCGGTCTTTATCTCCCACAACCACTACGATCACCTTTCTTACCCGGGAGTTACTGAGATCGCAAAGAGACATCCGGACTGCCATTTTTTCGTCCCACTAGGCAACAAGTCTTGGTTCAAGCGCTGTGGCATTCAGAAAGTTACAGAACTGGACTGGTGGGACGAACGTGATATCACCGTGTCGCCTTCGCAGGACAAGGGTACCGAGGTTGAAGCGTCGGGAGAGGCTGCTTCTACAGCGCCAGAGATCAAGGCGCGGATCGATTTTCTGCCCTGCCAGCACATCACGGCCCGTACCCCATTCGACCGGTACCAAACACTATGGGGATCTTGGGCAATTGAGTCTGGGGGCAAGAAAGTATACTTTACCGGGTATGTCTCCCCGATACATTGTATCTATGCAGAAGTAGTAGCTGACCCAACAACAGCGACACTGGATACCGCACCGTTCCCCTACTGCCGGAAGGCGAAGACGATCATGATCCCAAGTACGGCTTCCCCGTCTGTCCTGCTTTCAAGCAGGTCGGCGAGTTTCGTGGACCGTTTGACTTGGGGCTGATCCCCATTGGCGCATACGCCCCGCGCCATATGTTCAGTTCCGCACACGCTGACCCACACGATGCGGTGCATATTTTCCAAGATACAAAGTGCAAGAAGGCGCTGGGCATGCACTGGGGTACCTGGGTTCTCACGGAGGAAGATGTACTCGAACCACCTGAGAAGCTGAAAACCGCTCTGAAGAGATTCGACTTGCCCGAGAAAGGCATGTTTGATGTGTGTAATATTGGAGAGAGCCGAGAGTTTTGACCTCGAGGACGCTCTCATATCAGACAAATCACCTCCTGTACGATATGTGATATCCGTGTTGAATATTAATACACGATAATTCTTGATGTGCAATGATTTGCCCCTTGCCTACCAGGAAGGGGAGCCTCAAGTCAGAACACAAGGTTGATCTGAACCGTGCTAAGTTACCATAGATGTAGTTTCATGTCATGATTGCCAAAGCACAAAACCATTGTATTAATTGAACATCAATGAAGAATAATAAAACCCATGGTGGGGATGTTGACGCCCGCACGGCCAAAAGTTGTAGATCTGTTTGACCGGTTTGTCTGCCCCTTTTCGGTTTAGTGTCAGGGAGCTCCCACTTTGGAAATTTGGGATGCGGGCGACTTCGACGTGGATCCGAGTCGGCTCCTTTTCTGTGTCCATCGGCAGTGTTCTTGTTCTATCTGCGTCGAGCTCACCTTCTAACTTTCTCCGAACCCACACTAGCCCTCCGCCAATATGCAGGCTCCGGTGGTGGTGATGAGTACGCTGCCCCTCATTCCGCGGTCTATTGTCCTCACGGCACCTGCTAACCCGATGAATAGACACCAATGCCGGCGACCGTCAGGTTGGTCGCCGCGCGCAGCTTTCCAACATTACCGCTGCTAAGACGTACGTGAACCATCTTTCCCCTGACTCTGTCTCCTCTGGCTCTCTGTGCTAATAGAATACGTACACCAGCGTGGCCGACATCATCCGCTCGTGTCTCGGTCCCAAGGCCATGTTGAAGATGCTGCTCGACCCAATGGGCGGTATCGTCCTAACCAATGATGGTCACGCCATTCTCCGTGAAATCGAGGTGTCCCACCCTGCCGCGAAGAGTATGATTGAGCTCAGCCGGACCCAGGATGAGGAGGTTGGAGACGGAACCACAACGGTTATTATCTTGGGTACGGATCTATCGAACATTGGACACGCCGTGGAAGATTGCTGACGTTACGATAGCTGGTGAAATGCTTGCCCAGGCCCTCCCTCAGCTCGAACGTAACATCCACCCTGTCGTCATCATCTCTGCCTTCAAGCGCGCCCTCGCCGACGCTCTCCAGATCATTGAGGATGTTTCGATACCTGTCGATATCCACGATGACAAGGCCATGTACTCTCTCATCCAGTCCTCCATCGGAACCAAATTTGTCTCGCGGTGGTCGGACCTGATGTGCGGCTTGGCACTCAGTGCGGTGCGGACGGTCTCCTTCGACGTGGGTGGTGGCAAGCAGGAAGTGGATATCAAGCGGTATGCCCGTATCGAGAAGGTCCCCGGTGGTCAGATTGAGGACTCCGAGGTCATCGACGGTGTCATGGTCAACAAGGATATCACTCACCCCAAGATGCGGAGGAGAATCGAAAACCCCCGCATTCTGCTGCTCGACTGCCCCCTGGAGTACAAGAAGGGCGAATCCCAGACCAACATTGAAGTCTCCAAGGAGGATGACTGGAACCGCATTCTGCAGATTGAGGAAGAGCAGGTGAAGCACATGTGCGAGGCCATCTTGGCTTTCAAGCCCGACGTTGTCATCACCGAGAAGGGTGTCTCTGGTAAGTACAATCCAGGCGGCTACAGCGGGGCTTTCATCCTAATTTCTGTCTTCCACTAGATCTTGCACAGCACTTCCTGATGAAGGGCAACATCACTGCTCTCCGTCGGGTGCGCAAGACAGACAACAACCGCATTGCGCGTGCCACCGGCGCCACCATCGTCAACCGTGTCGATGACATCCAGGAGTCCGATATTGGTACCCGCTGCGGTCTATTCGAGATTGAGAAGATTGGTGACGAGTACTTCACATTCATGCGGAAGTGCACGGCCCCGAAGGCCTGCACTATTCTGCTGCGTGGCCCGTCGAAGGATATTCTGAACGAGATCGAGCGCAACCTCCAGGACGCCATGTCGGTCGCTCGTAATGTCATCTTCCACCCTCGTCTGTCACCCGGTGGTGGTGCCATCGAGATGGCTGTCTCCGTGAAGCTCAGCCAGCTGGCTCGGTCTATCGAAGGCGTGCAGCAATGGCCGTACAAGGCCGTTGCCGACGCCATGGAAGTTATTCCGCGGACACTGGCCCAGAACGCCGGTGCCAGCCCTATTCGTGTTCTCACCCGCCTCCGCGCTAAACACGTTGAAGGCCACACTACCTGGGGTCTGGACGGCGAGTCTGGCAACTTGGTTGACATGAAGGAGTATGGTGTTTGGGAGCCGGAGGCTGTCAAGCTCCAGAGTATCAAGACCGCGGTTGAGGTAAGCTATCTACAATTCCCCACTCGTAGGTACAGCCCACTAACTGCTATTAGTCTGCATGCCTGCTCCTCCGTGTCGATGATATTTGCAGCGCCAAGTCAGCCCAACAGGCCGGCAACGGTGGTGGTGGTGGCGACGAGTAATAGACGCGCAAGACAAAAAAAAAGAGACAAATGATCCATGGACATTAGGTCCGTACATATAATGCTACACGACTGCCTCTGGGGTGTTTCTTTTTTCTGTACAAATATCCTAGATCAAAACGCACTGTCATATGGGTATCTTCGTATATTATTGTACAAGGAGCAGCTATTATGGTCTCCGAACTATCTAGTCGTCTTCGTGGATAATAACACCGGGGACTTCCTCTGCCGGCTGGTGACCCTCACCACCATCCGCTGTCTGGTCGATTGCCCGGCTGGGGGGTTTGGGCCCCTTCGTCGACGGCTTATCGACGTCCATAGAAGGCTTTCCACTGTCCTTGTTACCGCCCCTCGCCGCACGCTTCTTTTCCCGCCTTCGCCGATTTTTTTCCGTCTTCTCATCATCCTTGCGCTTCGCTTCCTCCCGCTGCTTCTCCCAATCCGCGTTGTTCTTCTCTTTGTCAACTTCGGCCTGCATCAGCCGCAGGCGCTCGTACTCGCGCCGCCGGCTCGCTTTGTAGACGTGAAACTCGCCCGAGCCCGCACCAGCCGACGAACCCTGGACGTTGGCGACAATTTCTGGTGGCGGGGCAAGTGAGGAAGATGTGTGTGCCCTGGGTGCACCGGGGAGCTTGATCTCCTTCGACGGGTCTTTGAACAGGGTATCGATTTGGGTTGCATGCTCGGAATGCGGCGTCACAGCGCGGCGTTTTGTGGGCCGCTTGCTGCGCGGGTCGGCGCTTGTGGGGACAGACTCTGGACCTGGTTCAGACATGGCGGTGGTCTGATAGAGCTATAGTTTTCGAAGAGCGTACACAGATTGCAAGGTTTGGCTGAGACGGTTACGGCGCGCTATCTTGCCTCGCTGGATGTCGCGGACGGTGGCTTCAACTGGCGTGACCACGTTTTTCTCCCGACCAAAGTAGCCAGTGTCCAGATAAGGACCAATTCCAAAATGTGTCTGTGAACAGGGTGGTATAGAACGGAGGTATGATTTAGAGAGGTCGACAAGTTGGATCGGAAAAATAGACCACAGCGAGCCGGAGGTGCAATTGCGACACGCTAACCGCTTTCGGGTAGGTTTCTGCCCGGAGTATAACTCGTAGGCCGTCCACAGCTCCGTGAAAGTGAATCAGCGAGTCCACTAAATCTAGAATGGTTTCTGCTTTGGAACTAGTTCCCTTCTCGGGACCTGGAGGGATTCTGCAAAGGACCCCTTGTTCTACGCCAGGGTGATGTCAGTGACTGACGTTTAGTATGGCCCGGTCGCTACGCGATGAGTCCAACGCACCCCTCAGTTATGCAGTCATAGGATCTAGCTATTGCCCATGAAAGAGTGCATTCATCATATTCAATAAAATGTGAGAATTATGCGCCTATTTGTCTTTCAAACGCAAACTGGATTACCTCAACGAATTCTTATCTCACGCCAGATATTGAGCCTCGTTGTATCTGCCCCACACCCTATTCTCTCCTTTTATGGTGAAACAAGGAGGAAACAACTGATTTTGATTGTAGCTAAATAGCTAAATAACTGGAGTGCATTGATCGTCTGATAGGATTAGCAATCCTTGCAATGTTTTTCTACTCGCTTGCGAAACATTCTCTCCGCATGAGAGACCGTGTCGCACTAATCAAAGAAACCAGAATGGCTCTAGTGCATCCTAGAATGATTCGCCGTAGCCAAACCGAGCTATCTAGAGAACTTGAAGATAACTTGAATAGCTAAAGGTCGCCAGGCTGAGCTTGTGTTTTGGTAGATGCCTGGTCTCCTCGCTTGTATTGTTGCGCTGCCTACACCTTGTCTGCCTCTGCACCTCCACACCACGTCACTTCCACCCTCCTCTAACTTCCACCGACCTTTCTCCCTCCCACCCAAACTTTCCGGGTCAACACCAGTTCCCACCATCGTTGACGAAGATTGACCAGCTCTCGCCGATTCTGACTGGGATATTCGTTCTTTCCGCAAACTCTGCCACTCCCTGGTCGCGTCTCCGCTTTCACCATGCCTTATCGCTTCGGTAAGCTTAGTCCTCTTCTTCTCCTGGAAAAGTCCCAATGAGATTTTGGTATTTATTACCCGCGTTTTCTGGGTCCTACCAATTGCTCTCGGGCTATGACCACGCTTGGGAGCTCGTAACGCGTGAACACGCGTGGATTTCAGATGCTCAAGCTGTTCAGTTGGCCCGTGCTTCGGGGGGCAATTACAAGCATGTCCTCGATGTTCAACGCCACCACATGGGAGAATTGCATGATTACTCCAGGAAGCTGACGGAGTCTACTAGAGGTTTCTCCTAACAACCGTGCTGGTTGTCAGAACAAGGAGTGCAAGGATGAAAAAGTGAAGATTAAAAAGGGTGAACTCCGTGTTGGCACCTGGGTCGAAAATGACAGGTTCCAGTCCTACCTTTGGCGCCACTGGTAAGTTATCGATATGAACTGGTTATTGCAAATGCATGAACGCTAAAGCTCTGCAGGGGCTGCGTCACTCCACGCATCATCCAGAATGTCATCAAGGGTGTCTTCGAAAGTGATGAGCTTTCTGGCGACGAGAACTTCGAACTCGTTGATGGCTGGGAGGAATTACCCGAGGACGAACAGAAGACCATCCGCACGGCGCTTCTGCAGGGCCACGTTGATGATGATGCCTGGAAGGGAGTAAGTCATATTAACCCCTCTGCCGTTATTAAACCATAGTCTACCGCGCTTTATTCTTCGTGGCGGTACATTCCTTCTAATACGCTATCTCAGGACATTGAAATGAACCGCCCTGGCCAGAACGGCTTCCGCGTTCCTGCCTCCAAGAAAAGTGTTCGTCAAACATAGATCTCCGCGCTATCTACAGCTCTTGAACTGACCTGCCTCTAGGCGAACGCCAAGGAAGAGGATGGAACGAAGTCCCCTGCTCCCAAGAAGAGAACAGCTGCTGCGCGTAAGAAGAATGGCACTGCTGAAGGTGATCACGACGAAGATGTAAAGGCTGCCAAGGAGGTGAAGAGTGTTGCTCGCGCTAAGAACAAGAAGTCCGCCGACGACGAGGAGGTCAATGTTGACAGCAACGAGGACGAGAAAAAGCCTGTTAAGACCAAGACAAGTGCCCGTACCAAGAAGACCATGACTAAGGAGGCTACTGAGGAGGCGTCTGAGACTCCCACCAAGGCCAACGCCAAAGCAAAGCGAGCTCCTCGTACTAAGGGCGATGCCACCAAGGATGCCGACATCGATGCTGAGCCAAAGCGACGTGGTCGTCCTCCCAAGTCTGCTGACACAGCTGATAAATCGACCAAGCTTGCTGCAAAGACAACCAAACGCAAGGCTCCTGCTGAAAACGAGCACGAGGACACCACCGCAAAGCCCAAGCGTGCCCGTGGCAAGGCTGCGAAGACCCAGATTGAGACTGAGGAACAGGACGCTGCTCCCGCGAAGCTCGCGAAGCGTGTACGCAAGAAGGCTGCCCAGGCGTGAAGCGTCCCTGCGCCCTGACTTCTTACCGGTCTTGTCGACCAAATCCTGTGCTTGTTTCTGACGGGCTGCGCAATGGTTGTTTCTGTGGCTCCGATGGCGTATGGTTGTTGAAGTACATCCTCGATTCTCGTGCACATGGGTCGGATTTCTTTTTCTATGGTTTTTGTCTATCTTCTATCTCTTGTTTGAACCATGGTCAGTGAGTGATATTACCATGGTTATTTCCTTATGAACATTCCGAAGTGTATTTTCCATGTCGCGTCTAGGGACCAGCTGTTTTTAAATTGAATAGTTCTTACCATAATAGGTCTTGCGCACATACATCTTGACAGAAAGGCTGTATATGCCCTGCCATAGTAAGACCAAGTCGAACACTATCACTTGTCATTGACAAATAGTCCCAATGCACTTCTGAGAGTGTTTATGACTATCAAGTCCGTTGTGTCCGTTCTTTCATGGCTGTCCGTTCTTCCTTGGCTACCCGTAGCTGGATTGTATGAGGATCCCTCTGGCACCTGGTGCCGAATAAAAGCGACGTCGTGTATTCCCAATACATGGATACTGCTCACCAATCCTCTTGAGTCTGAAATATTGTCGTCAACCCCTTTACTTCCACCATAAGAAGCCCAGTAGGAACAAAGCCTAGCGCCAGGAATTTTCCCCAACTAGAGGACAGTGAGTCTCTCAAAGATGAAATGTCAAGATGTATCATCACCATTAGGCCTCTAGACCTGCCCATGAGCAGGTTGCACCAAATATCTATATCAGAAGTTCGGCGTATTTCAGTAAATCGACAGTAGCTGAGGCGGAAACAGCTTTGATAGCAGCCGCAAAATATGGGATCTCTTCCCCGTTGTAGTCGCAGCTGTGCCCCTTGATATCAATGGTCACATCACCGCTGTCCCCGTCGCCCCATACCACCTCCTGAATGAGCATGGATTCGTCGACATTTCCGAGAACGACGGCGGTAGTGTTGTACTGTTCGAGTTTCAAGTTGGGAAGATCCACATATCCCAGTGATGAGCCGCCCATGCTCAAATTGAAGGTGACATGGCCCTGCACTGATTAGGAGGTCTTCCATATTTGCTTCACGCGCGGCATCGGGTCCATACCATTTCAACTATGAACGGTGTCGGATTCTTGAGAGCAATCGTGGCATTAAAATTATATCCGTCGACCCGAGGACTCAAAAGCTCCAAGCTTGTGATGTTGAATGCGCCCTGCGAATTCATGAATTCTGAGGAGAGTTAGGATACGTGACGAAGTCGTGGGGTATATCAATTCATACCGGTGACATTGAAGCCTGCGTACTCGAAGCATCAGTACCTCAAATGCAGGTTCTCTTTCCAAGGGTCGCTGGCACTCACCATCCATCTTCATTGTTTTATGAATATTCAAATGTGCGGTTGGGAGGCCTCCAAGCTTCAAGTCTGGGTCACCCGTCACCAGCACCGCGAAGCTCTTGTTCGTAGCCGCCGCGATGGCCAAGTTCGAGAGACATTCAACACAAGACAAGTGAAGGTCTTGGTCAATGACAAGTTTTGCGCCGTTCTTGAAATTGATCTGGGGCACCGGGAATACCGAAAATTCTTCATCAGTATCTGGGACTCGAATGCTTGCATTAAACGCAGTTAGATGGCCGCTGCCACTGAATCCACCACCCATACTGAGTTTCTTCGACTGGCTAACGTGGAAGGAAGTCGGTCGGGGATTAGTGATAGCAAGGCCCTCGTAGTCAAATTGATAATTGTTGATGTAGTCGTTGGCAAAGTGGGGGATTCCCACATAAACACTATCAGTATCAGCATCGGCACATCCAATTACACTGGGGCGAGATGTTTACATGGGAAGAACCACCACTAGAACTGTGCAGCAGAACACAATCACATAAATCCACCACCTTTTCTTCATGTGTGACTTAAACCGTTGCCATATTGATGGCTTGGCCGCTAGTGCCTTGATCGCGCCATTTGTGTCAGAGCCGGAGTTATCTTCGAGGTCGGACTTGTACATCTTGCGTGGAATTGCAGTGCAGCCTGGCCTTTGATTGCTTTTCTTGTCCAAAATTCCTATTAACAGTGTGCGGAATCCCCATCAGTTTCAATAAGTGGAATCCTTGGTTGTGAATAGCAAGGCGCTGCCTTCCCATCCTATCGCGTGAGGCGGTCGTCGGGGCTCCGGGGGGGGGGGGGGGGGGGGGGGGGGGGGAAGGAAGACACTTCCGACTAGGCTCAACGATTTCTGGGTTGGCCTGTAGCTTTTGATCGGGGCTAGCTAGGGAGTTAAGAAACCCCGTGGGGGCGCCGGCTCGCGTCGATCTATTATCCACCTCACATGTGAAGCCGAAAACTGCTGGTTAGGGCATGCGTATTCGGCTTTCAATACGCATCCTCAGATCGATCGGCGTCAAGGGCGCCGGAAGCACAGAGGGGCCGGGTGCTGATCTTTGACTTAATAAACACGCGCCCGAGGAGACCTCTCCCAGCAGTCAGACATCGCCAGTTGATTGTAACGTTGAAATGCGCATTGTGGTCGATTCGGTTTGAAACGTGGCGCCGGTGGTCGTTAATGCTGGCCTGCTGTATACAGGAGACTTAAATTCCACGATACAAAACATCGGACGACACACCTTCCACCTAACATTTTTTTGGACGATTTTACATGATAATAAAAATTATGAGTAACTAGATACCATGACGCATATGAACATATGAAAAATTAGGAAACTTTTGGACGTCGTGTCCCTCAGAAACATCAATACCCCTTTCGCGAATCAAACCCCCGGTTCTCTGCATACCTCTCCAGATCCTTACAGTTGAAGCCAGAGCGCATCTGGCTGACCGCTCCATGTAGGGCAGAGTGACCTTGCATGAACTCCCAGAATAGGTCAGCGCATTGATAATACTGTAGATCAAATCAAGCGTATCGGCAATGAACTGTATCAGTCAACCCTGCAGATGATCTGTCGCTGTCGTCTCTTTGAACGCAAGGGCGGTCAATTCCAGCAACGGCTCTAGATACGACAGGCGTGGATATGAGTTCCAGGCTACCTGGAGCTTGAAAGTGATATCTTCTCCCCTACGTCAATCTGGTTGACGCAGTGGTGCATGGGTATACAGCTGTCCAAGGCGAAGCATCTGTCCGTGAAGATCTGACGAACCCGTGGCACCTTGGAGCTGAAGCTGGTGACGTGTACTCAGGCAGTCACCAGTTTCGAGCTATAATTACCCGCTCGAGAATCTGCACCTTTGACTGTGCCAACTTTGATCGGCGTATCCTTGGGTAGAGCCTGAGTCCTTCGTATGACTGCTGGCCATTCATTCTGTGATGAATTTGAGCCAATAGTGAGATTAGACAGTTCATCAAAGCAAGTCAGAAATGAAGTGCTTCTTTCTGGAAAGTTGAGGGACCTTCATACACTTCTGCTTTGAAACGGGCAATTACCCAGGGCCGGATTGCCGAGAATGACGGGCGTATCGGCGCCGTACAAGGGCGTCAATTTGTCCAAGGACGTGATGTTGAAACCTCAAATCGAGTCGAAGGTCAAACTAACATTTGGAGATACGAATTAATTTGGAAGCGGGGCACACGGGTTTGATTTGCTCCACCGGGTCGCTGTCCACTATACAGTATGAAGTAACTGGGTGTCCAGTCTATCGAGCAACACCGTGCAGTGAGGCTGACGGCGGTATGAAATGTAAGTTTAGCCAATGAACACTACACTTAATTAAGGCAAATTGATGGAATTGAGGTCTCAGATACAGTTCAAATCCTTGCATTAGATGCGTGCAAGTTTTGGCTTTTCCTGGACTAATTAATTTTCCCATCCTGAACGCAATACTTTAAGCCACCATTCTCTCCAGCGATATCAAGAGGGTTCTTTCCCGCCCCGTCCTGGCTTGAAGAGTCCAGGCCTTATGACTGAAACTCGTACATCGGTCTTTACAAAGAGTATGGTTGAGGTGGCCGTATTTCTCATTTCCTATTTCTCAATCATCATGGGGCATATGGCCCAAAAGCAACACACGGTGACCAGTCACCGTGTGGTCAAGGAGCGGAGTCATAATGTCAAAAACTAAATGGGACGCAGAACGTGGACGCAGAAATCATGCAGACAGTAAATGGAGATATCGCTGGGACTGGACGAGTACGATCAAAGAGTGAGGATTTCAATCAACGCAAGTCACCGTACTCCAGGGAGATCCAATTAAAAATGAATAGGGGTGGTTCGTTCAAACCATCAAATGGCGGCCAGCCTCGACAGAAGCGAAGAAGTCGATTTGCCTTATAGCAGGATCATGAACTGGTTCAAAAGTAGAATCAAAACGCAGTCAGATAAGCCATTCTGGTTGAAATCAGCATGCCTCCCACAATCAAATTCAATTTCGAAGTCGCTTGAACTGAGACAAAAATACAGGCCATGGGACAACCGGCTAGAACAGCCCGCGAGACCGTTTGGTTCTGTGAGACGAAAATTGTGAGTATCAATCTTCTATCGCGAGAAAGGCAGATATCAAAAGCACAGACCAAAGAATAAAGAAGGACAGGAAAGGAAGGATCCTACCGGATCTCCACAAGATCGTCCATGTGGTTACACATGGCCACAAACAGATCAAAAAACAACTTCCCACCCATTTCCATTTCCATCTGCATGGTACCACTTCTTTTGAAGGTCCTGCGAGTCCGGATGATGAGAGCCAGGTAGTGAGCGCGCAGCCGAGACTCCGAGTCCGGCGTATTGTCATACGCATACCGAGCAGATCGCAAGATCACGTCGGCTGAAATACCAACCTGAAGGCCTTGCTTTCTCAGAGCAATGCGCTTCAGATCTTCCAAGCCAAACTTCTCAGCAACACAGTAGACGACCGTGTCTCGGAGCACGACGTCTCCGACGCCAGGGTGGAAGAACGTCGCCTCGCTCGACCCGCGACCACCGTTGTGACTAGTATCTTGCTCATTCTCGAGGTGCCAAGAGTCTCGACGCTTGCCATGCAGCAAGCGTGGATAGTAGTCGCCCTTGTACAAGAACTCTAGAACGCAAGACAGGATCTCAGGCTCCCTGTTTTTATTATCCTTAAGCTTGGTTGTTCCAGATAAATCCGAACAAGACAGGTCGCTTACTCGTCAGGTAAAGCCAGTTGCTTTGCACCGTCTTCCAGGAAGTTTTCCTTCAACGCAGTGCGAAAGTACGGCGAGATGGAGAGGACATCCTCGTGCGCGGCGAAAAGACGCTTATCCCCGCCCACCAACATGGTGATGATGGGGCTGGTAAGAGCGCTACAACGGTCGATCTATTAGTCATGTCTTGATTCATAACACTCATCGAGATTTTACCACTTTCCCGCTGACGCGGTATCCTCTTTGTCCATGCTCTGCTGCATCTTGTCTTTCGCCTGCTCGTCGTACTTCTTCCTAGAAGGCTTGACAGTCTTTCCCGCCCGGCTCTTCGAAGAAAACGAACGCTTGAACATCGTGGAGACGACCGAATATGTCCGACTCGAATAGATGAGGTGCGGTAGAGGAACGCTGAACGATCAGAAAGAGTGATAGGAGTTGGTCAAAAAGAAGGAATAATCGACGCTGCGGATCACACGAGCATGTGAGGGTCAGAGTCTGGAAGCCTTCGTCCAAAACAGTCTCCCCGTATCATCAAGAGACGGTCCGAAACGGATTTGGGATGATGGCTTAGCATTCGAGAGTCCCAGTGAGACTCAAGGCGCGGCTTTGTCGACTCTGGCAGGCGTGAGAAGAAGAACGAGGGACGAGCGGGCCAGGCGACTATTTAAGGGCATCAGGTGATATCAACTGCAGCTGCAGCCGTCACACCTGCTTTAGAAGCGTCGTGCAGGCCAAGTCCGACCGACCGGGAGTATGCCTGGCCTCATTGGCAACTGGCGTTCGGAGGCGCCAAAGGCAGGCATCGGATTGGCGGGCGAGTGGGCGATCGGCTAGGAGATATGCACGGTCCTGCCGCCTGGTCTTATCATGGGTGGCGGACAGAGTTCCTGCTTCGAAGTAGTGGAGGTACCTACGGGCAGTTGATCGATGTCGACATCGTGATATGATTCGCTAAATACAGTTTTCAAAAACTTACATACACAGGGTGCGGGTCATATTGAATGGCTGGACATCCAATATCCAATCCGACAAGCTTAAGTTACCAAGTCCCCACGGGTATACTTCCCCGCCAGCGAGAAAAGTATTGAGCCCTCCCATCTCCGATCCAAGCACCTTCTTTTCCCGAGGAATAACATGCTGAAGCGTTTTATGCAATATTACCTTTGGAGCTCAGCTCAAATGAGCGATCCGCGTCCAGCAGCGCCCAGATTGATCCTGAAGCTTTGGAAACGCAGCGAGGGTATTGCTAGTGATCTCCTTTCCCAGGTTGGATCGGAAGGCCTTTGCAGGGCTATGCGATGTAATATTAGGAATGTGATCGTATGTCCACCAATTTAGTAATTTCAAGCCATTCCTCGTTGTTATGCGCAGTAATTCTTTCAATCTTACCATCTGCCTATAGCTTTGTTCGCACGGCTCCTCAGCAAGAATAGTTGGGTGCATGTGTCGCAATCAATGTAAGAATAGCTCTATTTGGATATATAATGGCATTTGATGTGAAAAAAACATCGATTATGAAATATTATGTTTAAAGTAGTGCTCAGCTTAGTTACACTTGCGGCTCCTTTGTCGAATCCGTTATGCCAAACGTTTGAAGAAAGAAATAGACATTGCAGCGATCCTTGGAAGTAAATCAACCAATGATGATAGGTTTGTCATCCATGCCCTCTGGGATATGGGGTTGTAGTTTTTCTGCGACAATCGACACGGGAAGTTGAATAAGTCTTTACAGCGAAGGATCGCATGCCATGATATTGACCTGCACCCCTTTCTGATGAAGGAAGAAAGTTAGCCCAGGAAACATGACAATCGGACCTTGCATGAAAATATTATCGCGGCGACTAACATGGTAAAATTGAAGGGAAAGGAGGAAAGGAATGGAAGGTTACATGCGTTGAGAAATGACAGGTGCGCACTTAGGCAACCTGGGTTGAGGCACAACTGAGCAAATTGACCTGAATCCCGTCCTGAAGTCTCAGGGATGTTAGCCTCCAGAGACTAGGATATATAGGTATCAATGCTTCCCGTGCAACGATAAAAAAAGGAATGAGGGTGTGTAGAAAAATTGGCATGTCTTGGGGAAGTGCTGTAGGCAAAAATGTGTCTAGAAACACTCTGAAAGGTGCGCGATGGTCCCCAAAGTGATAATTCATCGTCTTTGAGGCCCAGAATTGAATTTCATGTGTGGAAGACGAAAAAAGGACGGAAATAAAATGAGGGTGGCACGTACGTTCTTGGAAAAGTCGCAGCAATAGTACGTGTTCTCCTCGCAATTCTCCAGTGCAGAAAGTAGAGTGCAAAGACCAAGATCAGTGTCACAGCATGCAGCACTGGTCATTGCCCCACACTTATGATCGCCCTGAGCATCGCCTGTGGCGGGCACGCCTGGTGCGGCGAAGATTGTAGCGACGAGGGCAGTGAGAACAAAAAAGGTCTTCATTGTGGTGGATAGTTCGAGATGGTTTCTTGGGCGATGAGAATTTCAGATAAGAGAAAGATCGGTTGAAACCTGTGAGTTATAAAGATGGTTGAATTTCCATGCTTCTGTGGACAAGGTGCCTTCTTATATATGGAAGAGAATTCCTAACACTCGGAGAGCGGATAGGAAGGAAAAAGTTGACAAAACTTAATCTCCAGCCACTCCCACCCCCTGCATGATCAGCGCTGTTTGGTGCAGGGGTAGAGGCAAATTCTGGATCAAGCTAGAAGGTATAAGAGTGATTTTTCTGGTTTCCAATTGACTTTATCGGAAGGACTGCCAGCTTACGGTACCAATTCCTACGTTACGTGGTAGCATAACAATTTCTTCCTGCGATGTTTCGTGCTCTGCATTTTTCCCCCCTTGGTTTGCTTGAGTGGTTCGAGACATGTCCATTGTGTTTTCCTTCCTTTTTCTTTCCTTTTTCTTTTCTTTCCTCTTATATGCAAAGTTGCTTATTCCTTGGGAAGGCCCAAATATGATAGAGCAGAAAAGGTGTCTCCAGAAACTTTAATAGATAGTAAAATTGAACCTTCATATTCAGGGGTTGATGGCGTCCGACTTGGGGACATCGCAACAGGCGCCTTATGATAGACTCTCAAGCACCCTTCAAATTGGTTCAGTCGGCGGCATTCTCGCCCGACGACCGCCAGCTGGCGTCCGGCTCTAACGATATGGCATTCCGGCTTTCCCCTTTTTTTGGACGCCATAAATCCAATGCGGAGAGGATATCCTCTGATCGATATCAGCGTTTCATTCTTAGTAGTAGTTACCTAGCAAGTGGCTTTGGAATCGAGACGACTGTTTTTAAATTCCAAAATTTATATATTTAACAAGTTACCTATCGAAAGCACAGAGGCGAACAATGGCGTAGGCACGAATTGACTTGCTTTAGACATAAAGAAGAACCGACTCAACACTGACCGAAAGCTCCACCGATGCAGAATATTTCAGTGTTGTTTCTATTTCTGTCCTTGGCAAAGAAGAGGCTCAGTTTCATCGAATTCACTCAATGCTCCTAGGAGAGATAGAGTGCCTGCTGTTGGCAACTTTCTTCCAAGGAAGTCGGCCTTTTAGTATAACTCAACAGCCTATACGGATTGCTCCGTGATATAAGTGAGTAAACAGTCCAACTCCATCATTTTGAAGTCCTTCTAGTGTCTACAAGTTTTATTAGCACCCCTGAAAGCTAAAGATAGAAGAAGATTAGTAAATTTTACTCACATTCAAGTGGATAGTTTCTTACTAGCGAGGAGATTATCGACTTCAACTAGCACGCACTCGAAACGAAGAGCTTCAAAGCCGATGTTGATATTGATAGCAGATATTGGTGAGAGCTGCGCTCGTTCAAGAAACTAGCGGATAAGGGGGTTACCAAGAAACTTGACAGCAGGGAGTAGGTGACCGAGAAAGTGGCGAAAGGGTGGATCCTAATACGACTGGGTTTCCTTTTCTAATCACATCTAGTAACTCACAGGTCCGCCGTTTACAATAGGTATACTTTGGTGGATGAGTATATAAGGACTGCACAAACAAGGGTTGGAACAAGATACAGAGTGGCAAATACAGTCAAAAAATATCCAACCTACCCAATCTATACGGTTGATATGATCATCGAGAAACTCCTGAACATGCATCAGCGAATCTCCGCCATCTGGGGGATTTGTCATCCATGGCAGCTTCGGTGGCGGTACGATCTGGGGTGTGGCGGTGCAACCGAGTGGGTGTGGGGTTAGTCCCCCACGCCAGCCACCGGTGATATCATCGCCTTGAAACAAGACACCTGAGCTGGAAACAGTCAGCGGAGTCATCTTCAGGCCCCTGATCGGTCAAGACGCCACTCTCACTGATCTGAACCAGGCGTGACCTGTCTACAGCTCTACTGCACTGTGTGAGTGATCTGTCAACTAGCGGCACGCTCAAAACCCCCTGCCTCCACTAAGCATCGTCGCATTTCAATTATTTGTTTTTGTTGTATTGCAAAGTCAGCTACTTCTCGCCCCGACCCTTGGAACTTCAATCCAACCTCCCTCGCGATGGCTATGCAATACTTCAACCAGATCAAACATCGGCGACGGTCCTCCCAGATCTTGAAGCCACCAAACCCTGTCCTAACCGCCGAGGACGAGGCTTTCTTGCAGCAGGTTACGTCAGATCCAGAGAATAGACGTAAATCTACAGCCCAGAACGAACCTTTGGCGTCTGAAGGCCCGACAGAGAGCTCTCAACAGCCTGTTTTGGGTGATGGCGCCCTAGATATTCCCCTTCCTGCCTCGCCAGCAGAGGAGTTTGGAAAGGAACTCGGCGAAGAGGAAAGAAAGGCGCGCGAGCGGCGTGACGATATGAAGACTGAGTCCGCACCTGCTAAGCTACAAGATACACCCGCCCCTGAGAAGAAGAAACGATGGAGCACCATATTTCGCAAGAAAAACTCCGATACAGACAAGGTATGTAATCGGATTCCGCGAGCATGCTGTTCCCATGGTTACTACGAAACTCAACCGAATACTGAAACCCCTTATTATCTCTTCAGGACAGAGAACCAACCACTGCAGGTGACCTAAAGACCGAGACTTCTACTCCTACAAGCAATGGACAAGAAGCACAGAAGGACCAGGAAGACATGACGGACATCCTCGACCGATTGAACCTAGCTGCGGATAACAATCGGGTCTTCTCAGTCAGCGACGAGACGCAGGAGCTCCTCCGCAAGTTCAAGCTTATTTTCAAGGACTTGATAAATGGCGTTCCAACGGCGTATCATGACTTGGAGATGCTTCTGACGAACGGCAACCGACAATTACAAGATACATACACCAAGCTGCCAGGCTTTATGCAGAAGCTTATTGAAAAACTTCCCGAGAAATGGACCGAGTCGCTGGCTCCAGAGATGCTTGCCGTCGCCGGTGAACGTGCGAGCCGGAGCGGAATCAATATGGAGAATGTGGGAAAAGCAGCCGCAGTTGCAGAGAAGGCGGGTCTCAATGTTCCAAGCCTTAAAGAGCTTGTATCCAAACCCGCTGCAATTGTCGGGATGCTGCGGTCAATCATGCAATTCCTGCGCGCTCGCTTCCCAGCTGTGTTGGGCATGAATGTCCTTTGGTCGCTGGCACTATTCAGTAAGTATCAGGGGCAAAGAAATTTGATCTTCTAGTTGTGAGTACTAACCATTCTATAGTCCTACTATTTGTTCTGTGGTACTGCCACAAGCGTGGCCGCGAAGTTCGTCTTGAAAATGAGCGTCTGGTGACGGAGGAGGAAATCAAGAAGCTCAATGAAGATGGTTCCGAAGGCCAGATCCGTCCGACTGAGACTTTGACAACCACCGCACCCCAAGGTGCCTCAGCTGATGAAGTCCGTGAGGGTGTGAAGAAGGTGGAGGAGGCTAGGGCTTCGGCCGCTAACCTTGCTGCTATGTCGGAGCCTAAACCCGAGCCACAGAGTGAGAACAATGAGAGCACTCGCCCGGCTGTGATCCCGACTCGATCGAAGTCAATTTTGTCCATTTGGAATCGATCGAAGCATGAACCGACACCAAGCAACATTTCGCCTTATCCCGGGACTTGAGCTCGGCAAGGTATCATATCTTCCTTGAGAATCTACTGTCAATATGGGATTATCCAGCTATACTGCATTATTCATTACTGGTCCAGGTGGGAACATTGCAGGTCCGTGGCTGAGAGTGGCGGGTTTAGATATTGGGAGGGTGCGATGATAATGATGATTTACGGCTAGCGATGGCCTGCGAATTTCCTCATCCGTTAACTTTGTCTTTTCAAGCACTATTTGCTTGTGCAACCTTCATAATTCTTGCCTCTATTCCTGCCAAAATGATTTTTCAGATTTCCTATATCCTCACTAGTCTGCCCCGTATGTCCACCCAAGAGATTCGGACACCTTTACCCTTTGCCTTCAGCCTGTAACCCTCGAAAAACCCACATCCCGTCGTGACTATTCCCTGGCCCCAAACCTTTAGATAAACTTGGTGTTCGTGTATACAGTGCCTATTGGTGCATCGGGTGTATTGCTGAAGAAAGCGAACGTGTCCTTGACGGAGATGCCGACGGCAGGTGGAGCCAAGCGATAGTGCTCCGCTAGAGAGGTAAAGATTACCGACGGTGTGCAGTGTCTCTAGGGGAAAATATCTCTCTTTTCCATACTAATCAGCCGTCAATAAAAGAAGTGGAAGAAGGAGCCGGCGAAAGATTCCCTCATTTCCTTCGCTATGCAGCTGATCACAGAGGGGGTCTTTTGGTCCAAATTCAAGGAGGACCACTTGGTTTCAATACCCGAACTAGTTGACAAAATACCACGTAGTTCTACTTTTAGTCATAATGAGCCAAAGCGTTCGGCATGGCCGCACGATAGTGTGATTTACCTCAACTGAACGTGATTCGAGAAGAGCCACAACCACAGGTTGTGGTGCCTGGAGCGCCCCGTCGGCTTTTATGTCCAACTCCACCTCCCCCAACACTTCATTAGCTCCAATTTCATGATGGGCCTAACATTTGATCTCGATGGTTGGCTGGAGAACCGCTCCGACAAGAATAAACCACTGCGAGTGAACTGCTACGACCAGGCCGGCTTAGTGAACTGCTGCCTATTCCTCGGACATCCGTACCAATTCAAAAGGGGGAAAGACACAAATAACGACATGCCGGACTGGGTAAAGGGAGATCTGGATGCTGGAGTGGAAAGATTGACCATTGGTCGATGGTGCAAAGGGCGCTGGAAGGCTGGCGATTCTTGCTTTGGGTATATCAACACAATGGATTTGGTGGGCTGGGGCAATACCGACCATCCCTTTTTTAGACTCGATCCCAGTGATCCGAAATCTGAAAGGTCCAGTTTCGGCAACCATAGATGGGCGAGTATCCGCAGCGGGGACCACATCCGGGCTGCAGATGCGTGTGCTGGCCCTGCCGTGCCGTTTCCTGACGGAACAATCGGCGAGTACCTCACCTCGGCCATTGATATGAAAGCTATAGCGCAAGATGCTTCCAACAGGAATTTCATCTTGGAACAAGGCTCCCTGAGTCTGCCTGTTCAAACAATCGGACCAATTACACATCTTGCTGCACCAAGCGACTACGAGTTCGACCAGGAGATCGAAGGAAAGATTTCAGCTCTCCTCAAAGATGAGCCCACGCCAATTGCTTTGAATGTCGATGACATTCTGAAGGCCATCAAGAATAGATTCAAGCCCAGTGATAGATACGAGTCCCGTGATGAATGGATCGTACCAGCACATCGCACAGAGACCATCTCAGACCACTCTACCCTCAGCTTGCAGGTGTATGATAACCTCGAGGAACAGTTGTGCCCATTGGATGGCAATGGAAAGCTGGTCAAGCCAACCACCGCCAACAAATATCTCACTGTCACGATCGATATCATGACCACTCGTAAACAAGCGCTTGACGAAGCACGGGCTCAAGCAGAGAGTTTCTCGAATGACTTCAGGGGCCGAATGAGCCTAGAAGTCGAGCCCGAATGTCAAGCCTGTCATGTCTCAGGGCAGGACCATGAATGTTTGGCTGCAGACCTTTACTTGAAGCCGGTAGCGGGAACAGCTGCTGTATACCTGATCGTATTCTCGAATATCTTGATTCAACTCAAGGGAGAAGGCATGGATGATGAAGTGGCGAAAGTAAGCAAGGATGTCAGATCTTGCTGCAACATGAGCAGAAACCTTGGTTTGCAGCCGACATCGAGTATGATTCTGAAAGAAGCCATGGAAAATGCCAAGATGCCCGAGACGACGAAGGTTGGCCAGCAGGAGGAGATCAAGATCGAGGTATGCACTACTCTGCTCTGCTTATCCTCTTGCCATCTAGAGAACACAGCTGATATTCCATCACCCAACTAGGCCCCAGGGATCACCCAAATGAATATATATTCTGAAACTGGCGTATGTTCCTGATCCTTTTTCCCCGCGAATCCTGCATCTTGCCTTACTCAAACAACTCCCCTTTCTTGTACAGAATATATATGTTGAACAGCCCATCAGCAACAATGGCATATGGACTATCCGATTCATGGCGCGGACATCGACCAGGACCATCCTGGCTTATGATCCTAATCCTAAAAAACGCGAATGGAAAGAAGCAAACGGCGACAAACTGAAGATCACTTTCGCTCAGGCACCTTCGTATTTCCCAGCGGATTTGGAATTCAACGTCGCCATCGACAGTCTGTGAAGAACTGGGTCGGTAGATGTTAATAGGACAGATAGTAGTTGGTATATCTCACTACTAAAGGGCACGAGCATAGTAAATTCAACCTCGTGGTAACTGCGAACCTGGGCCGTAAATTTCATTAAAAGTTTCGTCCTCACCGACACAGATTCGGTAGGTGATTTTAGCATAGCACTTTGCTTGATCTTCCAGGTCAGGGGCTACCTTGCGGTATGCATTGGCCAAAGTCATCCAGCATGGCACGAGACTGTCCACTGCCAGGCCCCATTTCTTCACAACTAGTGTCATGCCTTGAGTAATTGGAATATGGCCACCCTCAACAATATAGCCGAGCGACTCCAAAGCTTTCAATCCAAAGACAATAACCTTTTGCGGTTGATCCTGGGTAGAATACGTCAGTGCAAGAGACAAATACGGATCCCACAGACTAAAGCAAGGAACTCTAGATGGCGGCTGGCTGTAGGTCTCCGCAATTTTCGACAGTATAGTCTCGAATCGAACCAAGTTCCTGTTTTGAGACGAGGAAACCTGACGCAACTCGGCCATGAGCTTTTCCCTCTTTTGCAGCACTTTTGAAGGGGTGTTGAGAGCATCTTGGCATATGACACAGCTACATTGAAAGCCCCAATGGGGCAGATCCGCTTTCCTGCCCTTTGAATAGCTGTCTCGCTCGCTGTCCTGAGGTGACTTATACCAAAAGTTGAGTTCTGTGTTTGGTGCAAGGTCCTGTGTGGCTCGAACAATCATCATGTCTCCGATAAAAGAGCGTCGCACATTGCTATAGCAGGAATGGTTGATGGAGGATGCCAAAGGCCAAAGGCCACACGAATCAAATTTCTTGGCATTTTCGACCATTCTTTCCCGGAACAAGAACTTTCTATGGGACCCGTAAGAGGATAGGGGACAGCCAAAACCATTTAAGGCCATGATGCGTTCGATCAAGAAACTTGGAAAAATCAGTGCTGCGGAAGCTTATCAAGGTCAAGAGTGAGCCCCTTACGTATCAACGATTGGTGTGCCATCTACTTCTGAGATGTCCACGGGTTTGTATGAGCCATGGTAGAGATCCGTCACTGTTGATATAAGAGACGGCGTCTGATAAAGCTTTTGAATGATCAATGAAAGAAGGTCTGCGTGGGTGCCCATTATAATGGTGCTTTGTTCCGCGTTCATCAGAAGAGAGAGGCCCTGAGTGGGATTATCCGCATCATGATAGACATATGCAAAAGCCTTCTCACAGAACAGAAGATCCCCAGCCTTCACTGCTTCCGTTGTAAATAGACCTCGCCCATGAGCCTCGGTAGGCCTCACAGATACAGGACCAACATAGGTGGCGTGATCAAGGTGTGGTGGACGATCCGTTGCCGCTTCGCGCTGCAATTGTTTGAATTGATACTTGCCCCGTTGCTGCTCTAGAAGACGTGTAATAGCCTTAGTAAGCACGTCGTTGGCAGATTTATTATCTGGGTATTGTTTCACAAGCGTAGTAGAAACGTCACAGCATTCTCGAAACCTCTGGAGTTGATAGAGAGCCTCGGATTTTCGGAAAAGGACCTTTTGAAAAAGACTAAATTCCGAAGATAGCCCGTCTAGATCGTGGAGAGCCGCGTTCAATTGGTGGCGCTTAAGGAAAGCAAGAGCCCGGTTTAGTTTGATGGTGAGAGTTTCCTCAGCTGTTGGCACGCACTCCAGCGCTTTAGAGTAACTGTTATTACGATCAACTTCGGTCTAGGCATGAATTTTCTCTGAATACTTACCTTTCAATAGCTTGAAGATGATGACCTTTGTTGAAAAAGTCATTCCCTGCCATTTTCCAGTCGTTGGCAGTGGTATCATCCTCGGTGACCCGCTCTCTCCAAGAAAGTGGAACGAGGTCATCATATGGCGGGATGAACCTAACATCGGAGAGTTGATCAACTCGGATTCCATTGTCCCCATCTGCCATGACCTTTAAATAAGGCTCTTTCACTATCATCACGCTCCCTTGTGTCAGATACTTCGTAGCAAGCTCTTCCCCTTGATGGTACAGCTGCAACATGAGAACACGATTCTCTTCATCCTCCACGATGAGCATGATCGCAGTCATGACATCCGGCGTAGACAATGCTCTCAACAAAATAAAAGACCCGCGATGATGGGTTTCGAGTGTGAGGTCTTTGATCATGATCTTTTTGAGGTCGCTTAACGGAGAGACACTCGGAGGGTAGACTGGGGGAACAAAAGCTGAGCGGATATGGTTGCCGGCTGGTGTTTTATTCATCATCTGCCGATACAGAAATTGCCCCAAGATCTCCTCTCTGGACTTCATTGCCCTGGGGCGCTGGCCCTTTTTGGACTGGGCGTTTTGAAGAGTTCTCCTGTGTCCCTGCAGCACCTGCAAATACTGCGGAACGGAAGAAACATCGTGAACGTCCATAATGAACGTTTCAACGCAAGGCACTGATAAGACTCGATGGTAATAAATTTTAGAAAAACTATGGAGGTTGATTGCATACACATATAAGTCAAAGGGAACAGGAAGAAATGGGAAAGCATGCGTTGTCCAAAGAGGGGTATGAACAGGGGTATCAGAATTGCATCTAGTATGCCACCCAACAAACGACGCGTGAAGGCCGGGGGGTTGGGTACAAACACAGAAATGCACCTCTTAGAGCTTACTGGATCATGTCTCGAGGATTGATCTGTCAGTCCTAGATCTCTTTGCATTTCTGTATTGGCGATTTGGGGGGAACCGTACTTCCGCTCATGATCTTCAGTTATCACAGTACTACCTGCGTTCTTAGCGCAAAATTGAGAGAGGGAGGAATGCATGGAGATAAAACTTTTAAGCTATCTACGACTACGAACTACTTTACTCTAGCCCGGGTCCGGCTGTGATAAGCAGGATCGGCGACAACATCCGAAGCAAATGTGAAGATGACGCCTTAAAATCTACCCGAACTAACCCAACGAAGGTGCTTATGGTCACCTGACCATGGAAGTCGGAATTGTCGTGTTTGAACTGTAAAATAAGTCCAGAAATTGAGAGTCTCAGAGAGACCATAATGCGCATCCCCGAAATCGGAGCTATTTGTTGTCTTTGTGGAGGGATGACTTGAGTCGCGAACAGAAAATGGTAGCCTCGTGCGAATGATATATGTTGCCGGAGCCTATCCGAAGATGTACATCATTTTAGAGCAAGCAAATATAAAGTTTTCTGGAACCTCTTCCAAACTGGGTAGTTTGCATCAAATTCTCTACCTAGAACTGACAGGTGGTTTCAAATTACGGTTACAGTATTCGCGGCATATATGCCGAGTTCAGGGGACTTTAATCGCCCATCAGATTCCACCGAGATCCCCAATTTCCTTCTTGGGGGCTATAAACACAAAGTTTTCTGGTTAGTAAGGTGGAGTACCCGATTCGGTAGACAGCTCCATCAAACCAAACTCTCTCGAACGTCGGCATCCGATGGATCCGTGAACCTTACCGCATCTGGATTCATGGAGTAGTGGGTTGAGTTGAGAATATATGGCTGTACAGAATTGGACAGGGTGGCGCATCCGAAGAAAAAAGAAAGGGCCCAGCTGTCACTAGTAGCGGCCAACGTTGTCTTCCGAGGCGCCGGCTTAAAAATAGGCTCGCGGCGTAAGGATTTTCTCCCAGTGGAGTGTGATTGGCGCCGAGAGAATTTTCATCTCCAGCCACTGCGGGACGGAGATGATCTTGCAGGACACCACGAGAGGGGACAGAGTGGCCCCAAAGTCGCATCCCTTGCGCGAGCTGGGCAGGGCTTTTGGCCGTGTTTTATCATGATCGTGCTGATGAGCAGCCCAAAGTGATATTGGTAGCCCCCGAGCGATCTATCTCATGCAAGCTGCGGCCGTGTTGTCCCCTGCTTACCGCCTCTTCCAGCATCCGTATCGTCACGCTCATGAGAACGGTTCTCCCTCTCCATACTCCGTCCTCCCTATTCCCTGCTCACAAACCGTTCTCGTAAACGTGACGATAGGAGCTGCCGGTCCCTGGGGCCCCGAAGCCCAAAGGACCGCGCCAAGCTAGGCCGGAATGGAGCAGCCGGGTTGCCACCGAGGAAAAATCAAAACGACGGATGAACCCCACCAATGGGAGGCATCCCAGTAGCTAGTTTAACCATGTTTGCCGGGCCGGACCTCTGAGCGCCATCGAGTCATCAAACAATATGATTCATTTTCCGGAGGGGAAATGAATTCTGATCGGGCGATGAATCATAGGTCTGCACGGGTCAGCTCCTGCACCGAGCGGAAGGAGGAGGGGGCTGACGTCCGTTATTTAGTGTCGGTGCTAGCGTTATGTCGCTGGGAGAGCGCCTCCCTCACATGCCAGTCCCTGTGGAAGAATCACCCTAATTATGATCATCCAGATTCCTTCTCGCTGCAGCGCTTGGAGGGCGGTTTCTTATTGTGGCACAATGGACCCACTGGATGTCGGGCCCAAGCATGCGGATGTTTCCCTTTTGCCTTCACTAGTGAATATATTTAATTTAATTTTTTTGCTCCCCCTCTTTTCAACTCCGTCATCAATTTTTTTTTCCTAAGACCGGACCAGTCGCATGGCGTATAGTTTCGAGTCACTCATCCCTGAAGTATACATCGATGACTTACACGACGGGCTAGTGAGTCACAGCCCATGCTCTCCTCCAGTAATGTGTACGCAGAATGTATTCCCCAGAAAGGCCTCGAACGGCTGATCGTAGACTCGCCATTTACAGATTGCAACGAGGGGATTGGCGCGAAAGATGCGGTGAACTGCCGCCAGCGAATGGGCAGGCGTGGAGGCCGGCCCAGCTGGGAGCATCCAGCCAATCAGAGAATCCACAGTAGTCCCCCAGCTCCACTTCCGTTTTGGCGGGAAAAATCGATTGACGCCCTTTACTTCCTCTCTCGACTTCGCCCTTCTCTTCTCTCATCCCACCACTCGTCTATCAACTCCGCTACTTTTTATTCTTACATACCCACTCTTGCACTGTCACTTACTAGATACCGTCGAGAATTCCTGCCAAATGGCCTTCGCTGAGCTGTAAATGCCCTGCTGGGGAGCCTGTCCGCTGCCTGGCTCCCCAGTCCCGCAGCTCCGATCCTCAATTCCCACTTGACGATATCTATTCCTCTTTCGACGCCCGTTTTGAAGCGTCGGAATTGCCCCCCCAGTACAGTCCCAGAAGGAGCACTTCAGCGTCCGTGCCGGACTGCAGGTGCTTGCGTGGTTACGACAAGCCTTCACACCTATCCCTCCCTCTTCTCCGACCTCGATACCCCTTCTCGATCCGCCCTCAACGACCCTCTTGCCTCATTCACCCTACCTTCCCTCGGCACTAAGGACGCCTCACCGTGAAACTCGAGCAAAAAAAGCCGACATCGTGTCCTAGACCCTTCCGACCCAATTTCAGAACCCCTCAACCGGTCAGGGAATCTCAGTCATCCCATTGACGATACAAAAGTTTTCATACCTTACAAAAGAATCTACGCCCCCTAACCCAATGCCGTCATCCAGCCCCTATTCCTCCAAACGGGCTCCCAAGGGTGCCTCCAAAAGCATTCACCCCGCGTCCCCCGATTCCAACATCCTGCGGCGCCTCAACATGTCCCCCAAGGCCGCGAACCAGCCCAAGAAGCAGAGCAGTGGGCGGATAGGCGGACAGAGCTCGTCCGGCCGGAAACGACGAGCATCTTCCTCCTCCGTCTCCAGCGTCTCATCTGTCTCGTCCATTGACGACCTCGACCTCGAAGGCGGCCTGAGTGACGATGTGGACGAGTCAGAGGATGATGCAGACGATGAAGAGGACCGGCCGCTTGCTCATGCCCCGTCTTTCGGTCGTCGTCAGAATAATACCCGGAAGACGGGGCGCCAACCTGCCAAGAAGAAGAGAAGACGGGTCTCTGACGACGAAGACTCCGACAGCCACTTTATCAGCGACCCGAGCGACTCCGACGACAGCTCGGACGATGTTTACGCCGCGGTGGACTACATCACCGATGCAGATGACGACGAGGAAGGTGACGTGGAGAAATTGGAGGAGCTCATAATCATGGAATCGGAGGATAAGCACCGAGTCCTGCCTACACTTGAAACCGCGGAGAGCCAGTGGGTTGGCTCCGAGATGTTTGGCGACTCAATGTTTCTTCCAGCGGCCTCTTTCTTCGACGAGGAGCAGCTCTACAGTGCCATGGAAACTTTTGCCGAGACCGATATGGCCAGTGAGGCAGTCGAGACTCCCGTTGCTCGTCGTGTTCACTTTGAAGAGCGGCCGGATTCCTCTTCCGATACTGAATCCCACTCGGACGATGAGATTCCAAGCGATTTCCTCCAGCAAGATGCTCTGGATCCCCAGCTGCGTCGGATGATTGAAAATGACCATAATGATTACCACCGCAGCCACCGTCAGAAGTCGGAGGATTTGTATGGTGATGCTGATTACGGCCACGGAAATATCTACCATGTGGAGTCCGAAGGAACCTCCGAGGGCAGCCTCAGTGGTTATGAGAGTATGCTGGCTGTCTATTCATGCTCTTATGTACTTGTTTTGCTAACCCACTTCCCCAGCCGATGATGGTGATACTACAGATGAAGATCTGCCTCCGCCCGCAACCATCACCCACCCTCGGTCTCTTCTTCGCCGCGCCTCCACCGACTCGCTGGTCGCCCCGGGCGATGACAAAACGGTCAGCATCTCGCGCCGCCGAGGCCCAATTATGGGAACCTTCGTGGCCGATCCTCACAAGCCTGTTGCCTTGGTTGACTGCACTGGCAAGCATCTCGTTATCATCCCTGCCTATGCTTCGTCCCGCCATGACTGGCTGGACTCGGCGGCAAACAGCATGCCAGGAACCGCCAATAACAGTCCTCGTCAGACTACCCTGCAATTGATTGATGAGAGCGACACCGATGCCCTTGCATCGCCCAATCAGATCGATTTCAGCCCCATGCTGGCCTCCAGCGCCAATCTGATGATGACCGCCCTCGGCAATGATCTTACACCGGGTGGCCAGGTCATGGGCCCGCCCGAGGCTTTCTACCCCTCACAGGACTTCACTATTGACAGTTCTTTCGAGGATGATGATGAGGACGACCCAGAGGCTGCCCTCAATGTGGACGACTTTATTAACTTCGGCAATGGATCCTCAGATGAGGAAGACAATGACAACGAGAACGACAATTTCAACGGCTTCGATGATGACGCCCCTATTTCCCCCATGGCTCCCCCCTTAGCTGTGCAACCCAGGGGCACACCGACACCCTCCCGTAACTCAGAGTCCCAGCAGGCCAACAACGCAGAGCGCTTCCTGAACCACCTGGACAAGGGCATTGTCACGGCCTTCCGTCGTAACCACAACCGATATCAAGCCCTCCTCCGTCTCCCTCAACATCGCGAATTTATGCCCGCCAACTCCCCCTCGCGTCCAGCCAGTGTCTTCCGACACGCCAAGCACACCGACCAGCGTACCCCGACCCGGAAGCGCAAGGCTAGTGGCTACGCAGGCGGTGAGGCTGTGCGTCGCAAGCTCATGGATGCCCACCGCCACACCCAGCTGCCCTTCTGAGCTTTTTCGCAACTCTTCTCCTACTTGTCCTGACTTGTGCAAGTTCTCTGCTGGACAATCTCCAGCCACTTTACGATTTCGACGAAGTTTAGTTTTTCCCCCAAGATCGCATGATACACACGGACGCTGTTAAATATATTATGAGTCGCTGGCAGACTTGGCCCTGGGGGGCAGGTGATGATTTCTCTGTGTCCTGGCTTGGGCACGAGTGGAAGGGGTCTTGGTTTAGCATCCAGATGGCGATGATTTGCTTTCTTGGTAGACAACAAGCCCGATCTTACCCTATTTTCTCTGTCTAAAGAAAAATAGGCAGGCAGATTCATTGTATGTCCCCGCCTTCCATGTTCACATAAAGGCAGGTCAATGGATGGCCTCTCTGATGGCCAACAAGTTGATCAGTTCTTGTGATTCGCATTGGATGGAATATGTTGCCAATATTCTTTCTTTCCCTCTTTTTCCTTTCCTATTTGTTTTTTTTTCCCGTGCCATGTTCTTCCTCGCAGTCTGCGGGGTCTGGTGATACCTCAGGATATTATGGAGTTTGATTTGAAATCCATATTGCTTCTAATTTTTTTTCAACTCGTACAAACGCACGAGGATTAGAACCTCGAGACGTGAATCATTCAGGCTGGAGTTAAATCGAGACCTGCAGTAACATTCGCTTTGTATAACTACATTAAAATACCCAATGTGGAATTCAATGGAAGCTGACCATAGGTCTGTGAAACATGCAGAGATGACCAACTGAACCGAGCCCGAATGGTCTCCGAGAGTCCGTAATTCGAGGTATCAATTCATTCAAGTGAGAATGGTTATCACGTACGCGTCTGTAGGGCATAAATGACAAGCCATCATTTCTCCTAGTCAGCCGCTTCCTCAAGAACCGCAGCTACCTCTGCATAATCGTAATCCATCGCCAGGTCCCGAGGAGATCGCCTATTCCGATTCCGTGCTAATGGATCTGCCCCAGCATGAAGCAGTATCTGAACTGCTTGCAGGCGACCATATTGCGCTGCGTAATGAAGAGGAGTCCCACCACAGGATGCTTCGATGGATACATCAGCACCGGCCTCAAGTAACAGGCTAACAGTCAAGGAGCATCGGCTTCGTGCTGCAGCGTGCAGTACCGTGTGGCCCTCTGCCCCTTGAAAGAAAACTGATGCTCCGGAGTGTATTAGATACTTCATCACCGCCAGATGTCGATATGTCGTAGCAGTGTATAGCGCGGTATATCCGTGTGCACCTTGAAGAAACCGGGAATAAAGCACGTGGTTTTCACGGCAGACATCTGCTCCAGCCTGCACAAGCAACTTGACAATTTCAAGATGGCCCCTTTGTGCTGCTCTGTAGAGGGCAGAGGGTTTGTCCAGCCAAAAGCCCTGTGTTTCGGGCGAGACACCTGCGTTTAGCAAGAGCCGCACAATCCCAGTATCTCCATTCTGAACAGCGTGCCATAGACAGGTTCGCAGTTTCATTTGAAGGTTCCGGTCGGGCGAAGAGGTATCAATTCCCGAGTTCATAATCTCCTCGACAAGACTGACCTGACGTTGGCAAATAGCAGGATAAAGGGACAATATTGAAGCCCCGGAGCCTGGAAACAATTTCAAAATTTCGAGGTGACCGGCATCCGACGCCTCGGAGATAGCGTTTTCTTCATCCTTTGTATCCAACTTGAACCCGTGGTCGAGGAAGATCTTTGCCACGGCAGATTGCCCGCGACGGGTAGCGGCAGATAGTGCCTGTATGCCGATATCAGGCGTCAACCATCCTAGATGGGCAAGGTATTTAACCATTCCGGTGTTGCCCCGACTAGCAGCAAAACTAAGCAGCACCGGCTTGCTATTGTTAGACTTTGAGAAGTCAACACCCACCAGAGAAAGGGCCCGCAAAATTTTGACACTCCCAGATTGACCGAGTGATGCGGCTAGAAGGCCATCATCATTGGAAATGTTCATCCCTAGGCTGATCAATGCTTTTGCTGTGGAATGATATCCCCGCATCGCTGCTTGGGGTAGTGCGACATCTTTGACCCTCTCGCAGAAATCTTTATGGGAGAGCAGAAGCTTCACCGTTCTGGCGTTCCCAGACCCCACAGCTAGGTGCAGAGCCCTATCGGATATTTCAAACTTAGAGTCAATCAGGAACTGGACAACGGCCGTGCGGCCGTTTTTAGCTGCGATCTCCAAGGCGGATCCCCAAACTGGTGGTATCTCTTCATGTTTCTCAAGGCAGTTAAAAAGCAATGCCACAGTCGAGAGATGCCCGTTCTTACACGCCCAGTCCAGTGCAGTTGTGCCACGGTGGTTCGCTTCCAAGAAAGGATCAGCGCCGGCATCAAGGAGGATCTGTACGACGCGATCTGCTCCCTTGTACGCAGCATTGTGCAAGGCAGTCAATCCCCGCTTATCCTGTGCGTTGACCGTTGCTCCGGTAGAGATAAGAAACTCTACGAGCGACCGGTTTCCGCGACGAGAAGCTGCAGCTAACGGAGTGATCCCACGACGATTCTTGAGGTGGATATCAACACCCCTGGAATAGAGGCTTTTGGTCAATCGGAGGTCACCTCGTTGTGCAGCTAAATGAATGATCGTGTTCCCGCTCCATGTTCCTTGTCTCCGGAATTCTTTCTTCGGGAGAATTCCCTCCAGGCCATGGACCCCTTGAAGAAGTGCATAACATGCTTCCGGCTCAAGATGTCCTGCTATTGTAATAAGTATTTCGTTCGGAAGGAGTGCTCTCATCGCGTTGTGCTGAACCATTGTGAGTCATCTTCGTGAAGCAAAGATCTGCTCCCCGCCTAATTCGAAAAGTTAGTCATAATAGTAACTAACTAAGTTAGTTAACTTAAGTTAGTTACTTATTATAATTTACTTAGTAATCAAAATTATAATTATCACTTATTCTTCTATCTCGAAATTTACCTTCATTTTCACCTTAATATTAACTTGAGATAGGGGGTCTACTATATTACCTTGCTATAGAATACCTGTCCAACTCTCACTACAACCTTATATTACTCTCACTACAACCTTTCATTTATGTTACTCTCACTATAACTTTATTTCCTTTATCTTATAACTAGAAAATTGGCACTTCTTATTTCTTAAACTCTCACTTTATCCTTCCGATCATCTTCCGAACTCTTATATTACCTTTCCAGAGCTCCTATCTCGCCATTATGGCACTAGCTCGCGCTCGTCGTGTGCTCGCTCAATTAGTCTTATTCTAGATATGTCTATGGATGACCACCAAATTATGTAGATGTTACGCGCTCTTGAACTAAGGCCTTAGCGGTAGGGCCAGGGAAGAGTAATCAAGTGTGTATTAGTCAAGCTGATTTCGAGAATGACTGGAAGGTTACTCCTTGTTGATGTTGTTCCTTGTTCTTTTATGTTTACTGTTTTTTTCCTTAACACTCCATTGACTCTATAAAGTGCAACTAATATTCCTGCGCAATCAGCAGGATAATAACTTTCGCCTCATATTTGCCGATGCACATTTTATCTCTAGACCTCGATATTGAGTTTGTTTACGAGGAACAAGTTATCTGGAGTTTATGAGTTTATCATAACACAACAACAATCAATGATCATGAGTCTCAACAGCGTGGAAAATTGCTATAATAGACCCACCTATCTCCTAAACTATAAATCTGCGGGTTGTCTCTAGCACAGATGTGATCAGACACGTCCCTGGGAGCCGCTGAAGGCTTGTACCTGTATGACAAACTCCTCGTGTTCGGTTCTTGGGATCTGAGTCCACGAGCCAGTTGGAAATGGTGACAGTTCATCTCCGGTCAGCACAGCTTGCTGCATCGATTTTGGTGTAAATCATTGTCAGGTGAGATTCCATTGTACGGACTTAACCCCCCATCCCCATCAATTGACTTATCTTTTACCTGGAAACGGCAACCCGGTTCATCAGCCCATTATTCCCTTGGCAATTGAGCAGTGAGGTTCCTCCCTCCAGACCAAGAATTCACGTCTTCGGTCCCCAAAAATAGTGCCTCGGGCATGCTTTCCCTAATAACAATCTCCAACCCTCATAGTGAGAAAATAGGCCGGCCGTGAACGAACTATTGAATCCGAGTTCGGATGAAAGACTGAATCGGGACGAACGACGGTCCTACCTTGCGCCTCCTTTTTTTCGGACTGTTTCGCTGTTCCGACCAGATGCTTGAGCTTAGGGTACTAAGACACTGCTTCGTTGCAAACTTGCATGAGGTCTTCCATTGCTGTCTCACATGCGATCTATCTCACGCTCTCCTGTTGTATGGCTTATAGCACGGTTTTCATGGATGTCGGACAAGATAGACCTACGACAGGTCCCAAAACTCAGGTGCCTTGTGTTGACCCGTGAGCAAACCAACCAGGCCGATGCAGGAGATGTCGAAACAACCCAGGGGCTCTATCGGTCGAGTATTTCCCGCATGGGACATATCCACTCTGGAACTTCCCACGCGAGCTGGAGCGGAATCGCCCGTTAGTGTATGGGGTAAAGCATACTCCGTATTGTAGCACCATTGGTCTCAGAATCCGACCTAGGGTCTAGCAAGCTCTAGCAGAGGTTATTAGCTTTAGCGACAAGCCTCACTTGGCACTTTAAACCCAGAAAGGCACGCCCTGGGAGAAGGGTGGGGGGCGCCGCTGGATTGGGTTAGTCGTGGGTGAGCGACTGGCTTCCTTAGCAACTGCTGAAACGGCGCGACAGGTAAGAAAGACGGGGCAAGAAAGCAAGGAACAAGCCACACCGCTAGACGGTGGCACAATGCAACGTTGTACAAACCCAAATGGCTATTGCACGCCAGCGCACCCCGCAAGTATCATGCTACCCTGAGAACAAAAAAAGGGAACTACGAGAACGAACCACCGCCAGACGTGAAGACTTCCGGCTGGGGTCTTTGGAAATCATTGGGTGTTCTTCGGATGCCAAGTCATGCTTATGGCGGAGCCTATTCGCCGGTATTTTTAGAGGGCGCCTTAGCCTGCAAACAAACCCATCGTGCGACACCAGTGGGCGAGGTTTTCGCCCACTGGTTTCCACGAACGTTGACATCTACCTCATGAAACAGGGTGTGAGTAATTCACGCGAAACACATCACATCCCCTGGGGCCCCAGCTAGTTCGGTCTCTCTGGACGGTGGAAAAATCAAATAGAGCGAGTGGTAGGGTGGGAGGTAGCCAATACCCCATCTGGTCCTCCCCTAGCCTCCTCCCATGCAGCAGTTTGCTGGTTCTTGGAGGTGGATGCAAGCCTTGCCCGTCTTTCGCATCGGCTACACAGGCACGAGAACTGGCGCGATGCAGGAACAAAATCTGCCCCATCGCCAGCGCCGGGGCCAGGACGGTCTTCACTAGTCAGGAAGGCCTAGGCGACCCCACTCCGAGGCATTTTAAGTGTGAAGGGTTCGTCCGTCTGGACCGGTGGGGCTAAGAGGATTGCCCGGGGTCGTGAAGTGCTTTCAATTGAGTAGTTCCAATGCAGCTGATACAGCATGTACACAAGTCCACACAAACCAAGGCCAGCTCCAGCCGGGCTCCGCATCTGCAGGGTGGGAAAGCCTGTTTGCCGCCAGCGTCTCGCCCTGAGACTGCGCGTTAGAGACTGGCCAGGGCCAGTCTTCAGGTTCCCCACGGCCGTCTGACGGCAACAGAACCATGTTTTGTCATTACTGCGACTGCCGCCCTGTGCTTTTTATGTTGATTAATGTTTAAATCATTGATCATCGTGGTGAAGGCCGTCAGTGGAGCACGCGTAACGCCGGGCAGCTTTGCAATGACCCAATCAGCACGCTTCGCGCCCGTCCATTGACCTACCGAGCCGCCCAAAGTAATGAAGAAGGCGGCAGGATTAAGTCCCTGACCTAATCCCGAGTCCTAGCAATGCCCTTTTCTTTTTCCCGACCTTTCCCTTTGGACCAGGGGTAAACAAACACAGACCGGAGAAAGACCGCAACTAGGGGTCGTGTGGCGGCGACTATGAGTCCAGATTTTGGGTAGCGTCGGAGGGAACGGAGCCATGAAGTCGTTGAACGCACTTGGCTGGTCTTGATTCGCGCCAAGCTGGAGCCAACAGGCCGAGGATTTCACCAGCATTGATGTGGGCTCGACCCTGGCCTTGTCGGTCGAGCCGGCATCTGGAGAATAAGCCCCGCAAGTGGGGCCCGCGAAAAGACCATGTCCCTCGGAAAAGAGGGCGCCGATCGTGGCCAGAATCTGTATTGATGAAGTCAAGCATCGGCATTGAGATGTCCTGGAGGGTGGGATGAATGCCGTATAGAAGCATCAGCATCCGGGCTTCAGTATCCACTATGCGCCTTGGTCCTGCAGCGCATGTTGCTCTGGCGCCAGTCTTTCGGTTGTCGACCTTCTCTCAGGGACGAAAGAAAAAGCATGGGATAGCCTCCATTCAGGGTTCCCAGGGACAAAGGGTCTGGATGTATGGGCTATTTTTACCATCCCCAGATCCTGCCCATTGGTCCGCGGACGAGCAAGTTAGCCATTCAGCAAGGAGAACAGAGCCCGTCGCTAGACGGATCCCACCAGCTCCGGGCTTCACTGGGTCGATTTGTTTGAGGTCGGCGCTAGACCCTGCAACTCTGCTGCAGTGGTTGCAGTTCCTGCACCAGAGCCCCGCCCCATTCATGCTGAAGCCCAACCTTGCCTGCTTTCGGGATGGCCCCCGTTTCATGGGGCCCTCAAGCGCCGTGCCGATTGGAGGGCTGGAGCGCCCTCTGTGACGGGATGTCTTACCATTTGTCCGTACTATCCATTCCATGCTATGATGGGCCCAGGAGAAGTATCCAGCAGGTGTTGCCGGAGCTGCAAGCCATCCGCGAACAGGGGACCAGGGACTGGTTTGTGGAAGGAGCAGAGATGGTGGTATCGTTCGTCGCGTGGTGGGGAGTGTCGTCTTAAAAGGAAGCCTCCCCCAGGCAAACAAGCAAGTAGAAAGTAGGCTTCTCCATTGTTCTTTGTTCTTGTTTTCTTGTTGGCCCTCTTCTGTCCTTCTTTCTCCAGCTCCGCTTCGGACTTAGTACTAAACACGCTCGTTCAAGGATTCCATTCCTTGTCGCACTCGCTTTACCCAGGATCGACTTGATCTGGGATATTGGACCCCCATTCACTCGCTCCTTCGGATTGTTGCTGGTCTGCAATCTCCAATAGAAATAGACCCTCGTCTTGCTCTTGGTCCTATTTCCCCCTCCGTCTATTCTTCCTCTACATCCAACTTGATCGCTCGTTGACAGAACCCTTCCACCATGAGGGCTGTTACTTCGTTCGCCTTCCTTTCGCTCCTGGCTTCGGCTCAGGCTACTACTGGGGTATGTTTACGGGTCTTTGATGCCTCTAGCAACGCCATATCAGGGTGGTGTTGTGTTGTTGGTTTGATTCTAATGGCCATGCAATCTAGTACTGGGGCTCGGAGAAGTGCTACTCCAGCCCAGGGCGCTCCTCCAACAAGTGTAACGACAACCAACAGAAGGGCTTCGACTGGTCGGACCTTTCCACTGGCTCGTTCTCATCCTACGGTGGCTTCGACTTCTCTGGCTTCACCTGCAGCAACAGCTTCGGTGGTGCCAGCCACTCCAAGCGTGGGGGTACGTTTTTCTTACCTCCCCAACATCAGAGGTGATATGCTAACTTCGCATCCTGCAGGAGAAATGCATCACTGGTACGGCTGCAAAGAGTGGAAGCTCTTCCTCTTCTTCCTCGAGCTCGCATAGTGGCTCTAGTTCTTCCAGCAGTGGCTCCTCCAGCTCGGGCTCGTCATCTCCTTCGTTCTCGTGCGGCTCAGAGGAGAGCGGCTTCTCGGTCACTCATTTCCACATCTCGACCGACAAGGATACCGATATGAACATTATCTACAGTATGCCGGACGGCTCTTCCTGCCGCAACACTGCCTCTTGCTCCTCCGCTGGAACCACCGTTACTAACGACCAGTGCGGTGGTGCTACTTCGGTCTCTTTCGAGCTGCCTGACAACAGCGACCACGACAGCTGCGAATTCGGTATCTACAGCGTTGGCTTCGACTGCACTCCTGGAACTACGTCGGCCCTGCCTTCGGTCCCGGCCTCCACCGGCAGTGTTTCCACTGCTCCTTCGGTGCCTTCTGCCTCCAGCCCTGTGGGCTCTACCTTGCCTGGTGTGCCTTCTCCCTCGGTGCCTTCCGGGACAACGCCCACTGCTGGCATTACTCCTGGTGCGAGCACCCCGCCCAAGTGGACTACCTCCACTGTGTACATCACCAGCGAGATCACGGTCACCAGCTGTGCGCCTACGATCACCAACTGCCCTGCTGATTCTACCACCGTGATCACCTCAACCATTGCCGTCTCGACCACTGTGTGCCCTGTGACCGAGACGACTCCCGCTGCTGGCGGTTCCACCCCGGCTGCGTCCATTCCTGCTGGATCTACTCCTACCGTGACTGGCCCGAGCGGATCTACTCCTACTGACTCTACTCCTGCTGGCCCTAGTGGCAGCTCGCCCGTTACCGCTCCTGCTCCTAGTGGCAGCTCCCCTCCCAGCTCGCCCTCTGGATCGGTTCCTGGGGACTCCACTGTTACTGTCGTGACCTACACTACCACCACCGAGTGCCCTGTTACCAGCACTATCAGCTCTGGCTCGTCCTCGACCGTCATCACCACCAACACTATCTCCACCGTTACTTTGACCTCGACCTCGACCGTCTGCACCAAATGCACGGCTGGCGCGACTACAGTCCCCAGCGCCGGTGAGACTACTCCCACTCTCCCTGGTGCCACCACCAGTCCGTCTGGGTCTGTCCCTGGCGCTGGCGAGTCGAGCCCGGCCCCCTCTGGCACGGTTCCTACCAGCTCTGTCCCCACAGGTGTTAGCGCTGGCTCGACCTCGGTGCCTCCTGAGGATTCCACCACTGTGGTCACCACTTACGAGACTGTTACCACCTGCCCCGTGACCCACACCGTGACCACCGGTGGTTCCACCATTGTCGCTACCACCAGCACCGAGTCCACCATCACCGTCACCTCAACTGCCACCATCTGCACCAAGTGCACTGCTGGTGCCACCGGCACTGCCCCTGTTGGTTCTGGCGTGACTGGAACCTCGCCTGCCTCCAGCCCTGTCCCGACCTCCTCTTGCCCCAACGTGGTGCCCCAGTGCATCAACACCTGGCTCAGCCTGGTTCCCAAGTGTACCTCCAACAGCGATGCCGCGTGCTTCTGCCCCAACAAGGACTTCACTGACAAGGTCATCTCTTGTGTCCAGGCCTGGGGTGCCTCCACGGAGGAGATCCAGAATGCTCTGTCCTACTTCACTGGTATTTGCGCTTCCTGGGTTGACACCAACCCTGGCATCGTGACTGCCATCCCCTCCACCATCACCCTGGTGCCCACCATTGTCCCTACCGTGCCCAGCGGTGCCAGCGGTGCCACTGCCAGTGCTGGCATGTCCTCCCCGGCTGTCACCTCCGCCCCCGCGGCCCCCTGCACGACCATCACCTACTCGACCTACACCGTCACCGTGCCCCAGGTCAGCTTCGTCACCACGACTGCTCAGGGCTCGACTCCGACTGTTGGCCTGGTGCCCGCCGGTCCCAGCGGTGCTTCTCCTGCCAACACTGGCAAGATCCCCTCCCCGGCCGCTGCCTTGTCGTCCTGGTCGTCCTGGGTCACCGCTGCCGTGAGCTCTACTCCCTATGTCAGTGCCAGTCCCACTGCCAGCACCACACCTGTCTTCAACTCGGCCTCGACCGTGTCGATCACCTCCAGCCTCCTTCTGGGCTCCGTGGCTGCCTTCCTTGGCTTGATGCTGTAAAAGTGCCATGCCACACCATCTCATTCATTCTCAGTCTGATCTCTTTGCCGGGCAATGTACGCCGAAATCTGATATTCGGTTCTATGGCTATTTTTTTTTTTATCAATGTGCAAACAAGCGCGCTATTTTCCTTTCTGACTTGTTCACGTGCCTTCACGACTTCAATGTTTTGTTGACGCTCGCACCGTTGTGCTTCAGCCGAGTGCACGACGTGGGCCGTGAATGGATTTGAATGCCCACCACGAGGGAATTTGATTCTGTATTTTAATATTCACTCCCTAATGGATGCGATAGACCTCGTGGATTTCTGATTGATTGGGCTGCATGTAAATCTAAAACCACCTAGAATCGCTTGGTAGATCTAGCCATCTGACCAGCTCGCCCGCTAGCTTTCCTCTTTCCCATCAGCTCCGTTTTCCCTTCCCCCCCTCAATCTTGATATATGCAGCGTAGCAGCATTTGTGTACGCCCGCCAGCCGTAGTACACAAGGCTGTACTTTTGCAACAGCGAGCTGAACCTGGGAGGGAAGACGTTTTGGTGTTTTCATGGATTTTGCTATCGTGCGTCTCATCCGTTGCCAGCCTCAACTCCGTTCCTGGCATTCCGAGGAAGCTGACACGGGGATATGCCAATATTACGTCCATGGCGTGTCTCGGCTTCTGGAGCGTAGACCTTCTGACCACAACCCGGATTCTCAAGGCCCAGTGAACTACATCTCTTGTGGCTCTCGGTGGCCCAACTGTAAGCGACGTCCCTGGCAAAGTTGGCGACTGCAGAGGAATCCCGACACCTTGCTGGATGCCACTCTGGATAGAGTTTAACCCCACCAATCCCGTACATTAATATTGCTATTGTGATCGATAGCTATTTCTGCATTATTGGCTTCGAGCTGCACTTACAAAGCCGTGTCGCATTTATCTGATCTATCCGGCCGTTCAATCGATGGCGTTGCGGGTTAGCTGCATCCACGCCAAGACTGTATCTCTCCAGCGGGGTCACAGACCAACTTCAATTTATGCGGGGAGCGCTAGCATTGGCGCCGACATGTCCTTTTCAGACCCTCTTATGTCTATGATCTATCGCTCCTTGCCATGTCACAATCCGTGCATAGTCTTGCGTCTCTGGGTTTACAACTATTTGACGATTGCTGCAGGAATACTCCCCGAACGAGAGTCAAAGCGAGATTGTTCTCTGCTCATTGATTGGCTCTTTCCGAGTCGATCGTGCTGCTGCATCACTACTCTAGTTATTTTGGTGGACTATGGGGTGAGCTCACGCCGATTGAAATGGCATTAGATTACCTTGCCGGCGCTATTCTATCATGGCAGGTCGTATCGATGGGTCGGTCCTCTTACCCCATACGAAGTCAGCCATCACCTTGGATGTATGAATAGGATGAGGACAGACGCATGGGCTCACAGAGAACCCAACATTATGCAAAGACCGTTCTAGCTAGCTGCAACCTGTACGGTTCTGCGGGCTAATGGTCATCCAGAGTAATAAAAAAAGAAGAAAAGTGAAAAATCTTGATTCGCACTTGAAAGGCCAACTCGGACACTGAACAATGCCTCTTACCGGCTATCAAACACCGCTAAGGTCATGACTGCTAGAATTAAGCACCCTTACTATGGCATACAAGATCGCCTACGCCTATAGCTTGAAGTCAAGGCTATGTCTAGTGAGTGGATTGGGGGTTCGATCAACGGGTATCTATCTTATCTGGGCTCTTTTCTATAGCGCAAGTAGAACAGCTCCATTGGACCCTGAATGCACTATCGGGAAATAGTCTCTCTTAGCGGTCTTTTTCTGCTCCGAGCTTGCACTGTTCAGGTCCTCACCATAAAGCGCCAGCAAATCTTATCCCCCGAACGAGTGACTCGCTAAGTGGCGCAGTCTGTACAGGTTTGCTTGTCAGGGGAGCAACCTATTATTTAGGCAATTAATCGGTGGAGATTTGATATAGATTGAGAATAAGATACAATGGAACCCTCAGATAAACAGATGGATCCGCCGTGGGCGCAGTCGGCTCCCTAGTTTAACCGCAAATCTACTCCGTACTCCGGAGTCGACACCTCGTTTTGGCGGCAATTGAGCACTATTCGTTTCATGACACAGTTCACTCAGCACTACTATTACTGTACTACTTGCTCTTACCGCCCTCTAGTGCGGAAGGCCCTAAATCGGGAGATGAAACGTCCAGGCGCCTCATCAAATGCCGTCTTTGAACATTCTCGCCCACTGAGCGGTTTATATATTTCTAGGTAGCAGTAACTGAAGCACAAGGCAGAATCACATGATACCAAGGTCACCTGAGACTTCTCTATGCAAAACGGCCTCCGACCGAGGCAGAAAGGAGGGTGATGGGACACATGTAGTTTCTCGCATATCACAGTGCCATAGGTCACATTGTCGTCATGCCGACCATCTCTCTATTGAAAAACCAAGAGAGATCGACCGCTAAACTCGAATTTGTCAGGATAGGGATTTGGGACAGCGTGAGTGTATGTGGAAGGGTTCTGTTTTCCATTTTGACCGTTTGCTCGGTGCGCACCGATCCCAAAGCTTCGAAATCGCTAGCGCCATCCTGGAGGGCTAGCCCGGCTCGTGGATAAGAATGTGCTCCGTATGGTCAAGGATATTCATACCCAGGGGGGCAACTACTGACGGTAGACGGTAAGCATTAGTAGCGTGCTGCAGAAGAACGCCGCTAGAGGGCCAAGCCCCTTGTTTGCAGACATGTAGAAACGAGTGGGATTGGACCATGAATATCGCTTTCAATACTCCATACAGGAAGCTTTTTATTTCCCTCGTCTATCGCGGCAGCATGGGTTTTATTTGGCATTCATATCCCTCGGTCCAAGCTATCGCCTTCGGCCCCCGAAAAAAGCAATATACCACTGGATCCGGTGACTTTACCCCGACGGGGCCGCTTTTCTTTTGCGTGTATCGCACTGACAACTCCGGGCGGGCCAGCTCAGACCTAGCGGGAAATCTCCGGATCATATAGATGGGCGTGAAGCCATCAAAGCCTCAAGACCCAAAGCGGGGGGTCCAGCCGACCGAGCGGATTACCCCGGGGCGAGATTCGACCCGGTCGGGTGGATCCGTAGACAAGGGGGGGCATCGTAAAGGATGAACAGCGTTGTATCTACTTCCTTGAAGTAGCTTAGTCTTGTGGCGCCGCACCCCATTTCGGCTGGCTGGGGCATCGGGCCACTTCTTCCGGACCCGCGAACAGCATCCACAGCGATCATGATCATCGGTAGCGTGCATGAACCGGTCAACATGGGACAGGTTGACAGGTTGACAGATTGACAGATTGACAGAGATTTCTCCTGGGCACTCAATTATCGAAGCCTCCTTGCAAGCAGTGACTAGTTCCGAGGTTTGCGGTCAGTCGGAGATCGGCCCGCTTATCTCGGCTGTATTCTGTGAGCCGATTCTTCTCCGCAACCATGCAGCATTGATAAGCTCGAGGCCCGCGATAGGCTGGCGGCACTCGAGCTGCAGGCGATGAGGGAGTGGCTGTCAGCCTTCCACGCGATTCATCACGTCTGGCCTCTCGTCGCCATCTGATTTCCCCAGGGGGAAAGCCCGCGCGGGCTGATGCCGGACGATTTGGACGCCAACAAGTACGGACCCGCTCCCTTCTTCTCGAAACCTGCCCGAAGTCAATGCGCTATCCACACTATCGACTGGCGTCGGAGCTCCCCTTGCGGGGGTTCGAGATAAGCATCGCACTCGGCCAGTAGGCGTCCAGTGCGCCTCAAGACCACAGTGCTGAACAATGTAGACCGTTGGATCAGGGGGGTCCAACCAATCAACTTGATCATGGACAATTCACGCCACCCTTTGTGAAGTGCCATTTCATTAAACTGGCCGGTTTATAGTACCGTGGTCCTCCGTCATCACCCTCTGCAAGACCTCTATACTCCCTCTCCATTCCTCCATCTCATTCCCCGTCCTTTCTACCTCCTCTTCTCCTCTTCTCCTCTTCTCCTTCTCCATGAGCCATGCTCCGATCATCATGGCCCACCCCCACGACTACGCCTCCGTCTGGTGGCCCGAGGACAGAATCAAGGCCGCCCTCGACACCAAGTACATCGTCAGCCGCCTGCGACCTGAACATGTCCCTCAGTTGTTCGACCTCCCCCGCTGGGGTGAGGGCCTAACCAGCGAGACGTACATGGAATGGATTCTCCTCAAAGCGGGCCGCCTCTTCTTGATTCTCGATGCCATTGGCATCCCGGACCGCATTTTTGCGCTCGTGGATGAGTCGTGTGATGATGACGATCTGCCGATCGCCGAGCAGAACGTGGACCGGCTGTGTCTCTCGCCGCATGGAAATGATCTCGCGCTCGATACCAAATTCTTCCACACGCAATGGCGGTACCTGGTTCGTGGGATTGGCGAAGGTGAACATATCACGTATACGCAAAATGAGGGTGTGCCGGTAGAAGTCCTCCGCACCACGACCAGCAGCGGCGTCCAGGGTCGGGATGATACCGCCGATAAAGTCGTTCTCGCTGGCGCAGTATGTCGCGTCTTCCTGCGCACCCAGATCCAAGTCGGCGGCGCCCCGCATTTCTTTTCCCAGGATGAAGTGCTCGAGGAAATCCGAGCGCTGCGCAAGATGGCCCATCAGCATGTCATCTCAATCTATGCCTCCTACTTCGTCGACGACACGGTCTGCGCTCTCTTCACCGGCGCCGAGACCGACCGCACGCTGCACAGCTTCCTGACCGACGAGCCACCGACCTTCAAACGCCAGCCCAAAGAATTCCGCCGCCAGACCTTGATCACTTGGCCGCACTGCCTCGCCTCGGCTCTCACGTGGATGCATGCCCACGGCCACCCCCATGCCGCGATCCGGCCCTCCAATATCCTCGTCGACCCCAATTTCCACATCTACCTGGGTCAATTCCAAGCCCTGGACTCGCTCCTGGCACCACCACGCGTCAACGACCTCGAGGCATATCAGTACTCCGCACCCGAGCGCTGGGTCCGCACCGCAGCGCCCACCATCCAGCCCGTCGCCCCCAGTAAAATGCTGCTCCCCTCCGGCGGCCGCACAGGACGGCGCAAGAAGCCGTCCAGGCTAGCCCTAACCACCCTCGCCGAGAGCCCGCCACCATCACCCGACTTTCCACGCCCCGACTCCGCCGCCTCAAAGGGCACAATGATCCGCATCGGGCTCCCAGGCTCGCCCTCACGATTCTCATTCGCCTTCTCCTCCTCCTCTTCCTCCGCCGCATCCTCCTCCGCCGCATCTTCCTCTGGCTACGCCGAAAGAAACAGAGCCAGCACCTTGCGACATCACCGCAGCGCGATCTGGTCCCGGTCTAAAGCCCTACTCGCGACACCCTCAATAACATCCTCCAACTCGTCGTCCTCCTCCTCAGCCGCCTCCACCATCTCCCTCAACTCCTCAACCCCCACCCGCACAAGCGGCTTCAACCCCTCCCTCGCTCCCTCCCAATCCTCATCCCAATCCCAATCCTTCCACACCTGGCACTCCACCCAAACCAACCCCACAGCCTCAGACCTCTTCTCCCTCGCCGCCATCATCCTCGACATCTTCACGCACCTCTGCAAACGCTCCCTCTCCTCTTTCGCCTCGCACCGCTCCGCCCGCAACCGCTCCGCCGGCCGCGGCGGCGGCATGGCCGACGCCTCCTTCCACCTCTCCCGCAACGCGGTGCAGGTGCAGTCATGGATCGCCCTGTTAGAGGGCGATGCGCTTAAGCGCTGCCGCCGCGACCGCGGCAGCGACCGCGTGTTCCATGCCGTGCCGCGCATGTTGATGGTTCTGCGGGCGATGCTGGCCGCGGAGCCGGAGAAGAGGCCGCTGGCACGGCGGGTGACGAAGTGCTTTGCGTCGGCTATTCGGGAGATCCCTGTCAAGAGTGGAGAGGGGGTAACGCTGCATTGCTCGCCCGTTGAGAAGGAGGAGAGGAGGAGGCGGAAGGCGGAGGAGAGGAAGGCGGAGGCGACGAGGGTTGCAGAGCAACAACAGCAGCAGCAGCAGCAGGAGAGGGCCAAGGTGGATGCGAAGAAGGTCGAGGTCGAGGACCAGGACCAGGACCAGGACCCTGTTCTTGATTCCTCATCCGTGTCTGAATTTGACTTTGGGTTCTCGGATGCGGCGAGTGATAGCGAGACCAACGACGAACAGGATGACCAGGATGTGGATGATCGGGCCATCCTGGAGGAGGAGGTGCCGATCCACGTGGACCGGGTGTCGCCGCAGCTATCGCTGCCGGATCTCGATGTGCATATTGGCGGGATAGAAGGCTTGACCTTCCGGGAAAACTGATGGGGTTTTTGGGGAGGGTGGGGGGTTGCTTTTGCGCTTTCGGATTGTAATTGATAGAGCGAGCCCCTCTCGTCAGGGGGGTGGATTGGCGCATTGTGCTTGTATGTATACCTTGGAACGGTTTGCACGGATGAACGACTGGACGAGATATTTCATCCCAGAGGAGGACTGTCTTCAACAATAAGTTTTGTTTGTGTATATGCTGAATCGTGGGGACTCGAAGCCTTGGCACACGGGGAAAGCAGTTAATCAAATACGGGAAGAATGGGATGCGGGGGGAGGGGGGGGGTGCCTTCGAACTACCAGTTCAAACGTGATTATTCATATAATTTGAATTGCTCCAGATACTGGATGTATCATGTACCTCTAACAGAGCCTCCTGTCTATCCCCGTAGTTGCAAGAATGCATATTGATACAGTTTGCGGCACTCACTGCACCGGCATGCGTGACTCCGACCTCGTTCCCTCCATTCACAGCCAGAAGGCCAAGGCTCCCGCGCCCACGGAGAGCAGCATGGAAATCGTCAGCAGCTGCCCGGAGGCCGTGCTACCATGCATCATTACGGCGCCGGCGGCGTTCTTGGTGGAGGTAGAGCTGGCACTGGCACCAGAGGCAGTAGAGTCCGTGCCTGACGCCTTCGCACCAGTGGTCGAGGACCCCGTCGTGTAGGTCTGTCCCAGGGTTGGCAGAGGCGAGCTTGGGTCAACTGCCCAGCCGCCAGAGGTCGAGGCAGGGCACTCCGGGGCCACAATGCTGGCAGTCTCTTTCTTGTAGTTGGAAAGGGCAACTCCCGTCGGGTTCAGGGTAGCCCATTGGGACTTGAGGTTGTCAAAATCCGGTGACACCGGGGTCGGGGTACCCTTGCGAGTGTAGCCATCCACAACAATGGTGTTGGTGGCACCCGTCACCGAGGGACCATAGCTGATCAAGCCGTAGTCGTTGACTTCCTCAATCCACTCGTAGATGATGGCACCCGACCAAGTGCCGGACATTCTGGAGCCAAAGATAGAGGCCTGGTCGTCGAAGGTACGAGGAGCCGGGGTGTTGCAGCCGGTCTCGGAAAAGAAGATAGGAATGGGGTAGTCCGTCGCGTTCTTCTGCAGCATGTCGTAGCCCGAGACGTCATAGCTGGATTGGCCGCACCATTCATAGGCGTTCAGCGAGTAGAAGTCGAGGCGCTCCGACTCGTTCTTGGAGCACGCGAGATAGTTCTGAAGCATGGGGCGCAAGTCAGCGATGTCTGCAGCAGAATATCCGACGGGGATGGCACGGTAGCCCTTCTGGTCGCGGTACGCCTTGACGTCGCGGGCGGCGGCCAGAACGTAGGGAGCAGCGTGGGAGCCATTCGCAGTAGTCAGTACTTCGTTACCGACAAAGACACCGGCCGTATTGTCGAACTGCTGGAACTCATCGAAGACCTCCTTGAAGCGGTCGAGCTGGGTCTCGTTCCAGTGAGGGGATGTCTGTCATTGGCAGATTGTCAGCGCCGACGTATTCCCAGCGGTCGAATCAAAAATGCACGTACCTGTTCGATCTGGGTCGTGAAGGTGTCGAGATCGACGAAGAGATAGATGCCCGCGTCCGCAAAGGCCGACATGCAGCCCTTGTGGTCGCCTTGGGGATCGACGTGGTACACGCGGATGGCGTTGGCGCCCAACTCGGACATGCGCACGATATCCCGCTCGCACTGAGCGGTGTCGATTAGCGGATCGTCGGGAGTCAATTGATAGGCGACACCTACCAGCCCGGTTAGCGATCAGGGACTGTCCCGATAGTTCCGATTCAGCTGGGCAGTTCGATGTCTCCCGTAGACGTACCCTTGAGATAGTACTGGGTGCCATTCTCGTAAAAGAATTTGGATCCCACGGCCGAAATGGTTGGGATCGCGCCCACAGTCGCAGCCTGCAGGCCGGCCAGCAGCAGCGGGACCGCGGAGAGCGCGAGGGAAGACCGCATGGTCAATGATACACGATGATAAAGGGGGGTATCTCTGTAAGTCGTAACCGTCGTATAGAACTCCTGACTGTGAGAAAGAAAGGGAGAGAGAACTGCGCTGGACAATGAGAGGGACCGCGGGGCAGTCTCTGTCGATTTGGGGGGGGGAAGAACGACCGGGGTCAGCAACAAAAAGCTCGAAAGAAGTTGGCAGAGCCGAAGCCAATTCTTGGATATGAGACCTTGGCAACCGGTGTTCGCAGATTGCAGTGGCAGCGACTAGCGGACTAGCGCGATCATGGCCATTTTCCGGCCCCAGTCCACGACATGACAGGGGCCGCGCAGAAAGGGGTTGTGTTATCCGGGCGATACGTGGACAAGGAAATTAGCAATGGGAAAACCAGGCAATTGACTCGGTAAACCGGTCGATATAGCGGATAGAAAAGGGAAAAGATCAGCCATTGCATATGGAGCACGGATAGGGTGTACAAGAAGTCGAGTCGTGAGTATACGGCAGGTCACTTGAAACCGTTTTTAACGTTGGGCGGGAAGCCCCGACGGCCAATGCTTGTGTCTGGCTGCCGGTTGACCGCCTTTCTGTCTATCTCGATGATTGGCTTGGTTGGCCTCCATTGGAGTCCTCAGGCCTCACTCGTGCCTGGCACTCCGTTTGGTTCACTCGGCGAACCAGTCGAAACTGTCCCAGTGCAGCCCGTCCCTACCCCACCGCTGCTTTGCTGATGATCTGATTCCTTGATGGATCTTTGTTGAGGCATGGTTCAATACCTGTCGCTCACAATGCCTTAGCCCTAGTCTGAATCCACTTGGTGCCGATGGAGATGTCGAAGTCGCCCGCATGACATCGTGGTGCGGCCCAGTGGGGTTTGCAAATCTGTCTCATCATATGTCGTGCTGTCGTGATAGATAGACTACACCACAACGCTAAGTGACGGTAAAATTGGGCGCCAAAAACGGCTACTTCCATTTGACGCCATTTTAAGCGTCCTATTTAACAGTTTATAGTCATTGAAGCATCACGTGATTTGATTCGGCTCACTTAGACAGTGTGCTCGCGGCAGGTTGCACAACAGAGTGTGTCTGGTCGTGAATCTTAATCAATTACCAGGTGGGGAGAAAATTTCAGGTTGTTCAGAGCTAGCACGTATGTGTCAGATGAGAATATAAGCTTCATGCTTCCCCTGTATCACTAACGGATGCATTATCGAATTTGAGGATCAAGTCCACTTAGAAATCCAGTATTGAGAGCTACATTTGCGCCTCTCCCTCCATATCGTGATATACCTGATTTTCCCACAGAATTTCCTATCTTTCAGCAGCCAACCATCAACTGGAATCCCATAAATACCTATCTATGTCCAACACGTTTCGAAGCAGGGCAGTCGATTGCAAGTCTAGTCATATCCTATTGTCATGCTCACCACATTCAAGCGATCCTCACTCGGGCTCGTTAAGTGGCAGTCTCGTCTCCTTGAAAAAGCGAAGTGCATCATCGCCAACCGCCAACAGAGCGAAAGACAGCGATAGACCCAACCCTAGCCAGAAATGAATGGCATTCGCGAAAATGACAGTCCCGTACAAGCCCAGCAGACAAAATTCCCGAGGAAGTGGTCTCCCCACTACTTCGACAATACGTGGCAGGAAACCAATACCCATCACAATGGAGGCCAGCAAGGCGATCTCGTACCCATGCCACTGTCCCGCTTGCAGATGCACAAAGCTGAGAAGGTAGAGAGCACAGAAAGTGAGGCCGGCGGCAATAGAAGAGACCGAACCTGTGCGAGCAAAATTTACTACGCCGGCAATGAAGGCCAACATTGAGAGGGCTAAAGCCGTGTTTGTCGAGTAATTTGGACCGAAAGGTTTGGGGCGACCTGTACGCGCGTACTCGATGGCCGCTGTTACTGCGAAAATGGAACCCATCACGGCGTGTACTTGGATGGGATTTTCGTCGGACTGTGAGAAGGCTCGGCTTAGCTTGTTAACTAATCAAGTATTGAGAGTTACATACCATTGTTCTTGTTGTTTAGAGGTGATAAGGAAGCAAGGAATATGATCCATAGTACATCGCTGGGGCTTGAAAACGTGAGACGCTAAGGAAATAGACAGTCACGTTTATCTTCGGCAGTGGGCGCGGCCTAGGCTATTAGAGAGATTCGACAAGCAAATTGAATCAGCCCAGGCTTGAGAATCATGTCGCGTACATAATCACTGCTATCTGTTGTTCGTCTCATTTGTTGCCAGTCTCGAAAGTAATCGGGCACTTCCAACAAGCTAACATAGGCTTTCTAAGGATTATGATCACTTGCAGAAACGAGCTCGTATCACATATCATGATATAAAATATTATAATTTATTCGAGTATGTCATACTTTTACCCAGCTATCTTAGGTTAATGAAAAGAAGCGGAAATAGGCAGTCCCGTAGGTATTTGGGCGGGTTGGTACACAACTGCGTACACTAACCACTACACTACAGTACTTCGATAAATTCACATTCTTGCGATAATCTCAGTTTTCATCTCTCATCGAGTCGACTCTGCGATATCATTCCGCTGAATTGCCTCCGATCGCAGATGACTACTCTTACTCCGTTGGGGTCGATGTGTTACCCTTGTTCGCGGGCCAGTGAGCGACCATATTTACCGTCTCCTATACTACGGAGTGAATATTCTACAGTATTCCCAGGAATGAAGCAAGGAAATGAGATATTAAAGAGGTCGTAAGCGACGAGAATCGAGGCACGGAACTCGACTCGCAAGAAGATAAACGCCTCGTGCTGTGACAATGTGGCCGGCCAGGGTCGACGGGAGCTAGCGAGCCAACTTCCTTGATCACGCCTTCCCACTCACAACTGGCCAAAGCATCAAATTGGACCACGACGATCATCCAACCCGGAGTCTGCCGAGTTCCACTTTTGCTGATTTTTTCTTGGTCTCCCCAATCCGCTCTCTGTGCTGCTGCCGCTTTTTGCAGCAAATCTCCAAAAACCGCCCCGGCCATGATGAATCCCCTCCCCCCATCACGGATCAAAAAGGGGGGACCACATGGTCGTACCAAAGGGAAAAGACGCATCTCCTTCGGATCGTGGACGACGGTGGACCAAACATTCCCGTGGTGTGTTCCATACGTCCTTCTCGCCGGGGGCTGCCAGAGAGCGACCCTGTCAATCTTGTGCTTGTTTAGCCTCGCCGATGGAGACCCCTGGCCCACTTTCTGGAGTCGGGAGGGATCACCCCCTCCTCTCAATCTTGATCGGGGCTCGAATGCTTCTGGAGTCCTCTCCGATCAGCGGTCAGATAGCGTTCACCGGCGCGAGACATCGTGCTCAACGCCATCCCGAAGGACCGGTCACAATTGGGCACCGGCGCGGTCTTAGGCCACGATGGGCTTGCCGATCGGGGAGGGGAAGGAGGCCTGGTCGCCCTGCTTTTGGGTATCAGAATCAATAGCCTGCCTATCAAATTGCAGGGTATTCCCCCCATACCTCAAGGGTCAAAGAAAGTAGCGAGAATCGGACCCTGGCCACGTTGGCCCAGTCCCCTCTGGTCACGTTGGAGAATGAGATGCATGGTCATGACTGGTCGCCTTGGGGCGTTGGGCACGGACGGGGACGGAGAGGAGGCCCAGACAGTCAGATAGCCCGTCCAGGGACGGAGATAGCTAGATGCGACATGGTGAGTGGAGGGCAGCAACTCGCTATCTCTAAGTATAGCAGCAGAAGGCGAAAAAGGATACGGTAGCAGACCACTGAAGTCACCACCACCAAGTAACACGAGCGACCACAAAGCCAAAGCAAGCCCAAGCTCACCCAAGGCCCTCCAGAAACCCTCCAAAGGCGTCCAGAACCGGCCAGACTCTGCCAGCGTCTCCACCAGCGCCATCCATTCCGAACACTCCCGCCAATCGCACCTCGCAGCCACCCACCGCGTTCGTCAGCAGTGGACCCGGAGCATTACGATCGACTGTGTCTACCCTGGACCGTGGCCACCTCGAGGACGTCCGTTCCCGAGGAGCCCTGAGCGATCTGCAATCTCCCGCTTCGTCCTCATGACGTTTCCGCAAAGGGGGCCCCTTTCTGAACTTCTCTTAGTTCAACTATAATAAAGTCCAGCCCGCATCCGGCCCTCCATCCCCACACACGTCTTTTTTACTTCTCCTCTCTTTTGCCAGTGCCCTCCCCGCGCGGAATCTACCTGATGATCGCATTCTGTCGATATGGTTCTCTAATCTGGCCGCCTCCTCATTATCGATCACAACGCCCCAACGGACTCTGATCACCTTCCCAAGGAAAGACCAAACACGCGAACGCCCCAGATAACATCCGAGATATACAACCCGCCCCTATCGGTGAACATGTCGAGCTACGAAACCACCTCCCCATTCCGGGTCTCGACCCACGATCTTCTTCAGCTGGAGCGCAATGAGGCTTTCCGCGCCATGCGAGAGCAGCTGCGCCGCCAGGATTGTGGCATGGAAAGGCCCAGCTTCTGCGCTACCCACCGCCACTCGTGCACCTCGGCCGACCAGGAGTCCTTCCGTCTGCACCGCGATATCATTCATACCCTCCTGGTACCTCTCTTCCTGATCAATCACCAAGCCGAGCAGGTCGCCGCCCGCGCACTGCCCAGCAAGAAGGGCGCCGAGCCCGAGCGCGCTTTCAAGGGCGAGGCGCGCAGTGCCTTTTCCTGGCTCTCGTGCATCCTGACCGAAGAGCACGACTGGTACCTGACCGCGCGGTGCCCGGCCTGTATCGTCCTGCATGTCCTCCACTCCGAGCCCACCATTCGGTTCGTGACGGTGGCGGCCCAGCTGGCCGGTCCCCGTTCCGGCTTTGTCTGCTGGCTCGCCGCCCTGGAGACTGCCGTCCGCGAGGACCCCTTCTGGGGCGACGCATTTTGGCCCGATATTGAGGATCGCGCGGCCCGTCTGACCGACGGAGTCCAGCAGCTGGTCTGCCAGTGCCATGAGCTCCGCACCACGCTCGACAGCCCAACCCTCGCCACCTCCACCCTTACCAAGGCGACCTCCGTCTGCGAACGGTCGGCTTCGATCTGCACCACCCCCCTCAAGCCTTCGAGCTTCGCTCGCAAACAAGTTCGACTCGGCCGCGAGGAGCAGCGCTACCGCTCATCGCTCGTGTGGAACGCATGGAACTGCTCGCAGGAAATGCATCAGCCGCTGGGTGGCAGCGCACCAACTCAGTCTCGCCGCCGTTCCTTAACTTCGTGAACGGCACGCAGCGATGATGGTCCTAGTTTTGTGACCATGACACCTTGCCTTCACGTGCTACCGGTGCCACTCATCGTGTTGCCACCATCACCCATCCGGAGACAGCCCCCCGCCGTATCTCCACCATCTTCCTCGAAAAGGACATTCAGCACCCTTTTCCAATGAACTGGAGATTGGTCGGAGGGCACCTTGAGGCAACACCCGCCCAAGTCTCTCGATACTCCAAACACATGGCGTCGAGCCGCGCCCGCGCCCTCCCCTTACGGACTTGCGACCGCCTTAGGCGACCGAGAGTGATTACGGAAGCAAGGAGATCCACGGGCCAACAACACCTTTCCCACGGCCATCCGCCGTGGGCATGCGACCACCACCCGGACTTAGGGGATACCGTTCACTGCCCGCAAAACGTCGGGCTGCGTGGACTGCATGGGTTGCGGTTGCACCGCGCAGGCCAGGCCCGTCCTACGGGCCAGAAGGGAGGTCGCCTTGCGCGCACCACCCACACCAACAATTATCGATTTAATTTGACGATCATGATTACCCTATTATAAGCACAATTCCAAGATAATGCTAATTATAATACCAATGTGACCCCTACACTCATTACCTCCGTACCTCGTAAGATGATTCACCGCGCTTCTGCCACCCCCTACTTTCCGTATAATTCTTCCTATCGCTGAATAGAGCCGTCTTCATCCGGCGGGTCTCACGTCGCGTGTCCCTTGTCTCCCACACCAGAGCTGACACGCGCTTTTTTTCTGCCGCCGGGAGGGGCAAGCCGGTACTCTATCTGAGACTCCTCGGTGGAGCCTGGGAGATAACCCTAGCCAGCAAACCAGATCGGAGCCCACGGGGGAAATTAGAACGGCCCAACGGCGTCAAATATCGTCACAGCTAATCTGGTGGTCTGGCCTCGTACGAGCTCGCTACAGTATTAAACCTCATTCGGCAAGGGCCAGGGAGGGGCCAGGCCGGTCATCTTGTTTCTATGTCCACTCGGTCGGACTGATCCGAGCGATGGGGAGGGGGGGGCATGGGCCAGCCATGGCCAGCCAGGGTCTGTGGAGGTGGGGGGAGGAGAGAACATTCCGGAAAAGACAAAACCTGTAAAGTTCACAGATTCCTGTGTTTCATCTATTCAGTAAACTCAGTATATTCAGACTCCGATAAGTGATTGGCGGCTCTCTAGCGGACACGCACCATGGTCACGGAACGACGGGGAACCAGGAAGTCGAGTCGACCTCTCGGAAAATGGATGCAGGCGAACCAACGAGGGCATGTCAATATCGGCTCATGGGAGCGGGCGGAGGATCAGAGGATCAGAGGATCAGAGGATCAGAGAACCAAAGTGTGCCGCCAGGGACTCCAGGCCTTTCATGGCGACCGCCAGTCTCTCTCTGGCTAGGAGAAGCAAAAAGCAGGGAAACCAAGGGTGGCCCAACCCCTCAGTGGCAAAAGAGGCCTGATCTGGCCGGAAACGTCTGAGAAGTGGTGGTGGCCAGCGGGTACAGTGGGGAGTGCCGTCCTGCGTGATGAGTACTGAGTACATCGACTCCCCGTGCCAGATGGGCCATATTGGGGGCGTGGGGAAGTAGCGACTACCTGCAGGCCGGGACTACCCACTCCGCCGGGGCCCGGCTCTGGGTGATGCCCGTCTCTGGTTCAGGTAATGAAGGGGGGTATTACGGAGAAGAGGTACTCTGTAACCACGACTCCCGGATCTCGACTTCATCAACTCGATGCACAACCTAGAATGATCGCCCAGCGGCGTGGGGCGGGCTGGCGGGCTGGCCAGTCTGGGCCAGCTGAGCCCAAGCCCGGCCAATCACGGGACGAGTCACGAGCCCCGCCTGGCGGCCATGGAGCGTCTAGACTTCGTCGACTTGGCCCGTTCGGCCTGCAACTGTTAGCCTGGCACATTTTTAGCACCCTCGAGTAAACAACTGGCCTCCTCGCGCGCCGAAGAAAAGAAAAATAACATCCGTAGCGAACCGGTGAAAAAGAAATTATACTCTCTCCATCCCTCCATGCAATAGCCCTCCCACCCCGATCCGTCGTGGACCCCCTGCAAACCTGGAACCGATGACTCGACGACTCGACACGGTCTAGAACCCGCCCGCCCTGCTCGCCTGCCCAAGCCTGGACTCTTCGCGTACCGAATACCTCGCCTCAAGCGGTGCGCACCATACTCGCCAGAAGTACCCGCTACTCGCCTCCATCCACCCATTCAAGCGCCCTCCCCTTACTCTCTTTCTCTCATTCTTCTACTCTCAACTCTCCCTCTTCTTTCCTTTCCTCCTCCCACCCCTCCTCATTCTCCAATTCCTACCACCGCCTCCCTCTACCGTCGACTTCCCCGCACCCTCCTCTGCTTCTCCAGCTGGCACTCCTCCCATGCCGTCCGCTGTTGCTCGTCGCCCTCCCGACCGGACAGACTGGACATATTGGATGAATTCACAGCAGTGCTATGGACGGTGTGGGCCAGCGACTGCCCTCCCACTCGATAGAACCATGCACACCTCCCGCTCCACCCTGAAAATCAATACCGACCGCCGCTTCTCCCACCAAACTCTACCCGACTCGTCCGCGCATGAAGGCACCAGTCCAGCCAAGCTCCGCCGACGAGCCTCCCAAGGCTCCCTGCGCACCAAGCCCTCCCCCGTCTCCCGCTTCCTGTCCAAAAGCAGTGTGGCTGTCTATTTCCCGTCCTGGGAACACCGCAGTGCCTCGCCCGGCTCGCCTTCCCGAGTGGAATCGCGGACCAGATCGGTCGATTCGCGCCTGCGACTGTCCAACACGGTGTCTCGCGGGCCGAGACCGTTAACAGCTCATTCCCACTCGTCTTCGTCTCCGCCGTGGAATTCCCCCCCATCCTCGTTCCAGTCGGATTACCCATCGACGCTGCCGCCGACCCCGCCGGATGACGATAGCCACGTTGCGTGGAACCCGCAGTCTGAGATGCTGTTGTTTGATCCCCATCCGCACCAGGAGCCGGGCTCTTCGGCCATGATGGATGAGGGCCGGGGGATGGACACTTCGCCGGCGACAGGTCCCTCTGACACCCTTGGCAGCCCTTCAGATGGCCTGTCTCGTGGATCGTCTAGTTCGAGCGGCAGCCCAGGTCCTCACGACGAAATGGATCTGCAGCAGGACGTGGGATCATGGCTGGACCATGGCATCAACGTGACTGGTAAGTGGGCTTCCTGCTCCGGGCTCCTGACAACGCCCTAATCCTTTTCTCTCTATGCCGTGGGGCTACTGCTAACAATCACATGACAGTTTCATCACTGGGAATCTCCAACCCACGAGGCGACGCCGTCAAGATTGTCTCGCAAACACTTCCTTATCCGCGGACTTACGACCAGTCCATTTCGCTGCCGAGAAATGAGAGCATCTTCAGCTCTATTGTCCAGTCTGTGCACAACCACCTACAACCTGGCCAGTCTCCGTATATCAACGTGACCCACGCGGTTCCCGAACAATTCAGCCTCTCCAACCTCCCCCACTCTCCTCCCAATACCCCCCGCTCTTCCACAGCTGCGGACGACTATTTCAACGCAACCGTCTTCTCCAGCGCTGCCGTTGTCGGAGCCTACCATGACTTCCGGGGGCCGATCCAACGGCAGATTACACATGCCCCAATGCCCATTGTCCCCCCGCACAGTGTCCATATCTCCGTTCTCGAGCGGTATCTCCCTCCACCATCCATACAGGAGTATCGGGATGTTTTCTCCGCCACCCGTCCCTCCTTCCTCGTCGATCGTCTCTGTGAGCTGTCTCCGGACGGCGGCTCGCTTCTTTTCGTTTACCCCACCAAGAAGGGTGCCTCCACCTTCAAATCCCAATACTTGGGCCCCCTCCTCGACCCGCTGCTCCGCCAGCTGGTTGTAGTCAATGGCCTGTCCGCCGATGTTGGCCGCTACCTGGGCAAGCTCTCCACCGTCTCCATGATGGACGACTTTGCCACCATGAAGGCCAACATTGCTGCCTTGTGTGAGGAGCTGAGCTCTTCATCGTCGCAGTTTCAGATCGCAGACGCTGGGAAGGCGAGCGCTAATCTGGACCGCAACCTCTGGGTGGAATGGTTTATTCATCAAGAGAAGGCCCGGATGAAGGATGTGCTCAGCCTGTATTGCCAGAATGGTCGCCGTGCGCCCGTGAACAAGGCCTTGGCCTCCGGCGGCTCCGGCGGCCTCATGGCTGATAAGGAGCCTACCTCGGCCATGCTGCTCAGTGAGATCTTCGACGGCATCCGCAAGCGTCGATATGGCGAGGACAACGAGCCTCGTGACGGCGTGGAGCTGGGTGTTTTCGTGATCCGACGATCTCGTTAAACACGCTTCCCTCCCCCTGATGACCATTACCACCACCTCAAACTATCTTCTCTTCTCTCACCCTCCCGTTACTCACATACCGTTTTTTTTTAAAAGCAAAGCAAAAATGGTCTCTTTTCACCCTGGGCAGCCTCCGGTGTGAGGCTGCGACGAACATCATATGGGACCCTAGCCGGTTGTCCCCCGGAGTTGGTCTCTCGGTTTTTTTCCTTTTTATTATTATTATTATTCTCAGCCCGTGATTTGCCCATCCCCCCCGGTCCCCCTCTCTGCATTTTGCCTCTGGCTGGATGGAAACGAACGTGAATACCCATGATGTTGGTTTTTTTTTTTTTTTTTTCTTCTTGGCGAATCAAGAATTGATGATTGTGTTGTGGATGGAATTCTTGGTAGTGGATATATCGATATAAAATATATGACAACGTTGCTACCACTGCACTCTATAAAAAACTCCCGACCATGCCTTAAACAGGCTTCGTAAAATTATGGGCGGGAGCATTGGACATGCTGTCTTGTTGGCAGCCTAAGGAAACGTCTGTCGCCGCAACTAGACTAGCTTTTTTCGGTCCATTGATAGTTGGGATGGTTTAGGGTTCGGGTTGATGCTGTGTGAGCGAGATGCACACCAGATGGCAGGGTTTTTGTGCTGCGCATTCTTCCAATCGGAAACGACTTATTTGCATGACGGCTGCAAATGCGTGGTTAATCCGATGGCTCTTATCACACACGTACCTGAGAAACAAGCCCCCGCTGGACTAGATAACAAGGGTTCCTTCAACCCCCATGTTGTCTACAATTACCATGGTCACCCATCCTCATCATCCTCGTCGGTCATCGGTTGCCCCTCCAGCACCGCCAAACCCGGCCAAACTCACTCCGCACTTATGCTTCGGCACGGCGGAATATAAGTCCGGCGCTAACACGGAATAGTAGACCATGCTACAGCGCCGTCCGCTTTTCTGACGACGGAGCCAGTTACCCTCTTCACCTGTTAACATTCGAGCGGCAAGGGCTCCTGTCCGGCATATTTTCAGTTGGTGTGATTTTGGGAGTGATAATTGTCCTAATTTTCCACTTTTTCCATTACCCCACACCTTATCATTCGACACAACCCATGGCCTACTCACCAGGGCCCCCATCCCCGGGCGCTGGGCCTGCCTACCATGGTGGTTTGGCCTCGCGGACACGGTCAACCAGCCCTCCTGGTGCATCTGGGACTCTTTCCAAGCGGGATAAACGCCGGACGGCGCTGCAGGAACGTCTGCATGATTTGACAGCCACCTTCTCTCAGAACCGCGACGGTCAATTCCGACAGCAGCTCCATTCTCTCCAGTGCGATATGACCCTTATTAACAACGCGGATCCGTATCAAACTGGCCCACTGCCTGACTCCTCGGAGGATATCGCGCAGTTGATTGAGGAGACTGTTGGCGGCGGCAAGTTTGCCAAGGAGATGGCGAGCTTGTCTGGCACATGGTACTCCAAGTTTGTGCAGGAGGTCAACAATGTTAAGGAGCAGAAGGATGCAGAATTGGCACAGATCATGGTAGGGATTTTCTCTCTCTCTCTGGATTCGCCGATGTAAAGCCCTCTGTACTAACCTTGATTGTGTTGCACAGAACCGACACCAAAACAGCCTTGAGCGACACCGCCGCGAGTACGATTTCCGGGTGCATTTTGCCAAGGAAGAATTCAACCAGCTGTCAACTACTCTGCGCGAGCGCCTGATGCAAAGTATCTCAAGCAAGCGGTCCCGCCTCATGCGCGAGAAGGAGCAGCTCGATATTGCCGACACCAACGCGCTCCTGCTCCATCCCAATCAGTTCAGCATTACCAACCCGGCCAGCCCTGGCGGCCTCCACAGCAATCGCAAGACCCGACACACCCGCCATCGCGTTGACCTCGATGAACTCGGCAACGGCATCGTCTCAGAGTTGAACAAGCGCAAGCGCAAGGCGCCGGAGGAGGACACCGGATCTCCCGTGCGGGACGCGGGCGGCACCACCCCCGCCGAGCGCTCCAAGGCCTACCTCGAGAAACAGACGGCAGCAACGTACTCGATGCAATCGCTATTCACGGACAAGGAGCTCAGCGCACACGCGAATCAGGCGCACGTCGCGACAGTCCACTTCTTCTCAACCTCCAAGCGCCCCGACCAGAGCTCGGGCGCCGTCACCAACGGCAACAACACCGACGCCGAGGAGACCCCCGACGCCACCGGCCACGAAGACAACGGCACCCCTAGCGCCACCGACATGATGCGCACCGCCAGCCAGAACTTCCACGTCACCCGCTCGACCCGCGGCACGGCCACGCACAGCGCTCTCAGCGCCCTGGCGGAGCTGGCTGACAAGAACGCGACGCGCCCGGCCCTGCCCTACCACGTCCTGTCTAACTACCACGCCCGGCCGAACGGCAATGCGCCTCCGCTGACCTCGCTCCTGAACGAGGAGGTGGATGACGACCTGTCACGCGTGGACCGCCTGCACAGCAGCAAGCCCGTCGGCTGGATCGACTCATCTCTTCTCGACCTCGTCGTCGCGCCGCTGCCTGCCGACTCTGTCGATGGCCACCCGCCGAACCCAGATCGCTTTACCTCGCTGCATCCTGACTTCCCGCCTGTGGTGGGTATGCAGCTCCAGCCTGCGCGGCCCAACCTGGGCGCCGAGATGTTCCCGTCTGTGGTGATGGAGCGCGAGCGCAGTAGCAAGCGGACGCGCAACCACTGAGAGCGCGCCATTTTGCATCGCCTGCATGGTGTAGAAAACTGTCTGCACACAAGACGTTTTGCTTTTCGAATGTACTTTAGGGGTGGAATCGGTGTCTACCGTGGGGTTCAGGATTTCTTTCGTTATACGTCGTGAGTGGGCTACGGAAGGGGCGGACAGGCGTCTGGGTTCTTCCCGTCAGATTCTCATGTTTCTATTTCATCCTCATTTCTTTTTCTTCAAGGTGGCATAATTCACAGATACTTAGCACTGCTGCGAACGTTTCCTGGCTCTTAGAAGTCTATTGACTCTATGATACTGTAGAAACCGGGGCATAGATCACGTTTCCGCCGCATTCGACACCTGAATAATCAGTCCGACCTCGGCATGACGCCACCAGCTTGGTAAGCTGCATAGGCAGCCGGTCCTATCATAAATGGTTTGGCTGGAAGAACGGCAAGCTCCAAGTTGACGGAATGAGGTGATTGCGCCGAGAGATGGGGTCATTGCTCATGTTTAGTGTCAAGCGCGGACGTTGAGTGGTCGCTTCTCTGAAATTCTCGCCGAGATGACAAATGTGACGATGACCCTGGGCTGTTTGGTTGCTCACTAATTCCCCCGTCCAACAGCCTGGTTGGCAAGAGCTGTCTGCTGGGAAGGGTATTTAAGATGATGCACGGCTCCTGATGAGTAGTATAGTTCATCATCGGGCGGGTCTGTCTATCTGCATTGCCTTGCATAGTCACTTCGCACCTATACTTCTACTCCATCTCAAGTAGAACTACCACACCACTAAGCTACAACACCATGTCGACTACAACCACAACTGCTCCCCCTTCCACCACCACCACAACCACCACTACTACAACCGGCGCAGCATCAAGCTACATCCCCCGCGGCCCAACCACCGCCGAACTCACCTTTTACGCCCCGCCACCCGACAACTCCGCACCCTTCAACTACGTCGAGTCCCCACCCGCCGGCCAACCTAAATACAACTACAGCGAACACACCCAACCAGTCGCACTCACCGACATCCGCGGCGCCGAAGAAGCTTTCACCCTAGACAAAGACTCCTTCCAAGCCCTCCAAAACATCCCCTCATCCACCACATACACAACCTTCGACTCCGACGCCGCCGTCCGCGAAACATACTACCCGGAAGTCGAAGCCCTGCTCCTCCAACATATCCCAGGTGCCCACAAGATAGTCCTCTTCGACCACACCATCCGCCGCCAGAAAGAAGGCGCCGCCCGCCAACCCGTGAACCGGGCCCACGTCGACCAAACCGCCGCCGCGGCCCTCGCCCGCGTGAAGCTACACATCACCGACCCAGCCGAAGCAGACGCCCTGTCACAGGGCCGCTACCGCATCGTGAACGTCTGGCGGCCCCTCGGCGGCGACCCGGTGCAGTCGTCGCCGCTGGCGTTTGCATCTGCAGCGTCGGTGGACGGCGCGGACCTCGTGGCTATTCAGCACCGGTATCCGAATCGCACGGGCGAGACGATGGGCGTGCAGTTCAATCCGGCCCAGAAGTGGCATTATTGGTCTGGCATGACGGGGGATGAGCGGTTGTTGCTGAAGTGTTCGGATTCGAGGGGGTTGAGAGAGGGGGATGTTGCGCAGTGGGTGCCGCATACCGCGTTTTGGGATGTCAGGACGCCCGAGGGGGCACGGCCGAGGGAGAGTATTGAGGTGCGGGCTTTGGTGTTTGGCTGATTGGATGCTATTAGATGCTATTTTATGCTATTGCGGGTTTGTATTACAAGGGCGCATGGTGCATTTCGGGATTTTCCGGTTTAAATTGTATTCATGGTCTTATAATACTCACTATGGCTGAACTTGTGGACGGTGGAGGGGCTGCATCGTTACTTTGAATGAAGACCGATAGGGGATAACCCAATCGAGTACAGAAATAGCCCATCTATACATTAGGAACTTAACAGCCAACTACAAAGCAGAGGGCCAAGACTGAACGTGTCACGCCTTTCTCAATGGTAGCTAGCCAAATCGCCTCCGAACTCGCGTTCCCGCAATTAGGGCTGATTAGCATGACGATGAAAGAGCCGGAAGTAAATGGCCGCATCCTGGGGAGACGGAGGCGACAGGGGGGTTGGAAAGACATCTGTTGTTCATAGTGCCGAGAATGGAGCGAAAGGGATTATAGAAATTTCAGATTAAGTTCATTTTTTTCCATATTGCTTGTTCTAGATACGATGTGGCTACCCCGGTATTACCGAGCTCGTCAGCCCTGGCAGGTCAAAGCAGGGGACTCTGTCGTTGCCAATGCCGGCGCATAATGCGCAACCCGCTGCAACCGACGCAACTTGGCAAACCTGTTCGTATCACTGCTAGTCATCGGGTGAATCCCCCCTGCATTGCAGTCTCCACGGACCGGCGCCGCTTCCACGCCTTGCGAAACTGATGCCGCTCTTCCTCCTGCTGTCTCGTGCGCATCAGCATGAACCCTTCATGGGCTGCTTTCTCTTCACTCAAGGCTTCGATCTTAGGGTGGAAAAGCGCATTAGAATAGGTTACATTGTTCTGGAGTGGTCTTGGCAGAGCTATTATTTACTTCCCCGCGAAGAATGAGATGAGATGAGATGGGACGGGACGGGACGGGACGGGACGTACATAGGCGAGCCAGAGTTCCTGCTCTGAGCTCCATGCCTTCTGGCATCTTGCAAGCTGCTTCTCCGCCATGAGAAGTTCTTTCTCTTGGTCACTTGTCCAGCGACATCGACTGCGAACGATGCTCGCCCAGCTCACGACCCGGTCGAGCTGGGCCCGCGCGGACGACGCACTGTGATGCGAGGGCGAGTGGGTTCCATACTCGGATTCGGCAACCGAGTCCGTTTCAGATGGCTCGTTTGATGAACTCTCCGACCTCGTGGTTTGGTCTCGGCTTGGGCTCACCGCTATATGCAAGGCGTGAGAGACGTCACAGTGCAGGGCTGGGCCGGAGATTTCGGCATCGTGACGGCCTGGCAAGTCATCGTGTGAGTCACGATCGGAAGTGTATACGTAGACATCAATATCTTGTTCTTTGTCTTTCCCTTTGCCAATGGATGACCGTCGCCTCCAGGGGAGGGCGAAGGGGAGGGCACGCTGGACAATAGTAATGACCGCCATGGGCCCGCTGGGGGGACATGGATGCCGTAGGGGAAGAAGATCGTGTTAATGAGAGTTGATGAATAGAATCTGTACACCTGAGAAATAGTTTCGATCCTAGCCTTCTTATACTGCTGCCACCGTTTCCCCATGGTGGTACGGTAGTTCCCGCTCGAAGCGATACCTCAGGAGACGAAAACGAATGTGCAGCTGCGCTTTGCACGAAAGTGGGGGTCGATCAGATACATCTTCTGCTTGGCTGGCCACGCGAGAGACACGATGTTCTCGTGGTCTATGGCTGGCCCAGCCCACTGCTGGCTGCACCTTTGGTCGAGACTGCAACGGATGCCGGGTTGAGTGTTGCGCGGGTGTACCTTGACAGCGTAAGCGGTTGTACATGCGCTCGCTTGGATCGGATGGGTTAAAAACGCTGCTAATCAGAGAGCACTGGTACTCTCTAAGAGAAACAGGTTTAGGGGAAGATTTCATAGCTTGAATGGATGATATTCAGCGGATTACTCGTCCCGATGCAGATCTCTATATCGCCACCCCAGGCATCAACCGTCGGGAAAACAAGGAAGCACGAGGGAAGATCCGAGCGTTTGTAGCTAGGCCCTTCCGGCAACGTTGCAGCATTCGAAACTCGATCCAACATGTTTGCAGCTGCCCAAATATCCACTTCGGGGACATGACCGTTGTTTAATTGTATGATACAGGCGCAACGGGCTATCCTCATGTAGAACACGCCCGAATAACCAATCCTCGGTGTAATAACAAACAAATGACCAAAAAAATCCATCCACAAGACAGAACCCAGTCCAATAACCGTGAGGGAATCATGAAGAAAACAAAGAAAGTGAAAGAAAAAAGCTACATCGAAAAACAAACCACCGACTCCATCCCAAGTGCCCAACGATCGATCCAACAGTACGCCAAGACAAATACAGAACAAACAAACGAGATCAAAAGTAGGAATGCACTTGTCCACTCATCGCCATGTATCGACAGACACTCCTCGGGCCGACCTGGCCTTCTGCTCCTCTCGGATCTGCTCGCCAATGATGATGCTGATCAGTCTCCGGTGCAGATCAGCTTCGGTCCAGTCAACCTGCCCATTTCCACCGTACTCGACGTCGACGCGCGAGAGGTCATGCACAAAGCGATCGATGATGGCAAACTGCGCTTCCGTGATGGGGACCCCATGATGACCGTCCGAGGTCCAGATCCAATCACCGATGATTTGGGCACGCCCGGGAGAATCATAGTAAGGGAAGCGTTCTGGGGAGCGCTTTGCCATTCGGTAGATGCGCCGAAGAGCCTTGTAGTGTTCGTCCGAGAAGTAGCCGAATGCCGGGAGAGGTCTAGGCCGTGCCAATGTGGGGTGATTGCCGTTGGTCATGTATACAGACTCGTCATCAATGAGGTCGGCATCCCTTCCCGTAGCGCTGCCTTCTCGGTGGGTCTGCAGAACGTCCTCTCCCACACCATCAGAATCCTTTACACTGACTTGGTCCTCATCTTGCTCAACGGAAGGCACATAACCATGTCCGTTCACCTGTTGAGGGCTAGCCGACTCTTCCACGTATCTTGAAGGTGATTCGCTTGAACGATTTGAAAGAGGCGCATGGTCAAGGCGTCCATGAATCTCTCTCGTTGATTCGACGCTGGCAATTCTCTCCTGGTCATCTTGATCATCTTCCTCCGCTTCGTCCTCGGAGGCTGGAGCCGAACTGGAGCTATCACCGTCATCCTCAGCGGGAGCTTTCAGCCACCTAGGAGTAAGACTGGTGATTCGCTGGAACCAGGTGGATGCTGGAACATTCTGGTCCGACTGGCGCGGGGGCTCTGGAGTGGCGGCCGCCGAGTTCGCATAAACGGGTTCGGTCTCGTGAGCGATATAAGGGACCCTTTCTATATCTTCAGCCTCTTCTTCAATTGGCTCCGGATGTGAGGCATTAGGTTTAAAGGTAGGGGAATTGCTAAATTCTGCGTCTGACCCTATACCTGGGCTGGACTGTGAGATAGGCTGCAAGCGAACCCGCTGGCCTGTCTTCCGCGTCGATGAGACGGATTTCATGGCCGACGACAGTGGAGCGCCAGATCGGGCGCTCAGAATGCTGCGAGGTGTGCTTGATCCGTTGTAGTAATGAGCACGGGTAGGGGTATCTTCTTTTGTGAGTATAGCGGACAGATCGACATCTTGTTCGCGTAGCTTTCGAATGTGTGTCGGCTCCTGGTGCAACCCATCACGGTGCTCCATGGTCACATAAGCCGGAGAAGAGCTCAAGTGACTGTGATTCGTAGAGAGGCTCGCAACTGCCCTCCAAGGGCTGGATGGTTCCTGAACAACGCCCTGCGCGCGCCCTTCAGAGTGGTGTGAGAGATGGCTGTGATCCCGAGCCTCCTGTTGCCATATGTCACCAAACCCATCTTCATCATTGAAGCCCTCTTGCTCCGTTTCCACATCCTGATAATTCGCTGGAAGCGGCTCGGGTTCCTGTTCCGGCTCTGAGTTCGGGGTTTCTTGTCGCCAGATGTCCACAGAATCATCGTCGTCATCGTCGTCCACAAATTCCTCTTCCATGCGTGTTGTATGAGCCGCGACAGGTTGAGGCACATGTACAAGGTCCGGTTCGAAACCTTCAGGTTCTTCATCCAGGTGCTCCTCATCGAAAGCTTCTCCATCGAATGGCTCTTCTTCGAGCGGCAATTCTTCGACAACAGATTCAACATCAGACTGCACACGATCATCAAACGCATCCCTGTGGTCATCTTGAGAGACATCGTCATCACTTTCGATGTATATGAGCCGTTGTGAATTGGTCGCATCCTGCGCCTGCCGACTGACAGCCTCGCGCTCCAGCTGCCATTCCTCCTCTCGCCGAGTTCTTGTGAAATGGCTCGAGTTTACCCGTGGAGAATCCATTGGCTCAGGCGGAGGCGATTGCACAATAGACTCTTCCTCTTCCTGCTCGTCCCATTGCTCCTCTTCCATCGAATCATCGTGCCTCTCGTGATCATCCACAGGAACCTTTCCAGTTTCTGCTTCCTCAAGTACTCTCATTTGCTCCGCCTCTGCAAGTGCTTGACGCATGGCGAGTTCTTGACCGATCCCGAGAGCAGCTCGCAACTCCCGCTGCGTAGCAGGGCTGAAGGTGCTGAAGACACCCTCGAGGCGCCTTTTCCGGTTAGCGTTGCCGGTGCCTGGCACTTCGTTTTCCCGGGGTCTAAAGGTTCCTTGGAGGGCAATCCCAGCACGGACGACCCTGGCCAGGCTGATAGGAGTCCTCCTGGGGGTATCCTCTAGCGGCTTCTCTGGCGAACGCGTCACAGGAAGCTCGGGATAGGTAACCCGAGCGGTAGTTTTCCCATTTGCAGACTGCGGCTCCAGGTTGACGGGCGCGACAGTACGCGACCTGGGAGAGCGGCCTTGGGTCACAGGACTTGGCCTTGCCGAGCTCTGGCGATCGCTCCGTAAGTCATCGATTGTTCCGGGCAACTTACGCTTCAGCCGTTCACCGATACGCCCATTCTCTCGCTCTGTGCCAGAGCCATCCGTGGCCATCTTGGCACTCGATCCCAGACCATAATGCTTAGCTGATGGCAATGTGTCCAAAGAGACCATGGTAAATCCTTCGCTTTCCATAATAGAATCGAATTCATTATGCTCGTCCGTCGGATCAGCCAAGAGGTCGGTCAGAGGTTCCTGGTCTTCGATCGGTTGTTGTTGGTCTTCATGCACCTCTGCTGTCCGCTCCCCAGTTTGATTTTCCTCCTCGGCCAGCGAAGAGGTTGGGGTCGGGGTAGGGTAGGTACGTGGCGACACGATGTTACTGGCGTGATGCGCGGATCTTGCGGACGAACCTGGCCGCTCTCGGATGGGCGATGGCATCTTCGAAGGGGTTGAGTGTATATTCTCGTCATTATCGAGGAAATGGTGTTCGCTGGCGCCGATTATGGGGGTATCGTAGGTTGCTCTGCCATATCTATGGCTCATGTTGTCCTCTCGAGTCTCCATATGTGCTGGCGTTGGAGCACGGAGGTCTGCAACAGGTAGATCGTCCGCTCCGAGGGAGTCACTCTCGTATCCATCCGTAGCCAGGTTCATTGGGCTCCATTGCCGGTTGGGGTTCGCGCTACTATCGGCAGTTATATCCATCGGACTGAAATGTTGTTGGGCAGGATCCACTGTTGGTGTTGGTTCGTCTTCTAGCACCGGGATCTCTTGTACTTTTGGCTTCGGTGTACCCTTGCGCGGACGTCCTGGTCCCCTTTTAGGCGTAGCTCCTACTGGCCCTGGAGTGTTCCCTGGGCTCCCAGGCCATGGCGAGCCATTCTGCGCTTGGATATCTGATTTCCGCGGACGGCCGCGCCGCTTCGCCGGGGTCTTGTCTCTCAGCGGACTCCTTTCATCTTTCAATGGAATCATGGTTGTCACGGTCGAGGGCCGTAGCCGTTTTCGCGACGGACTTGGGCTGCCCTGGTTCTCCTCGTCCTGCGTCGCCTCGAGCGTGACTCGAATGCGCCACGGACTCACATTGCCTTCCTGTGTAACTTTCTCTGGCGAGAGCGTTCTTTGGCGACCATCGAGTTTCATTGTAGGCGATCCGGGGAGTAGGACATCGTCGAAGCGTATCGAGTGCGCGCTCTTCGCGGGACTGAGGCTCACGCGCGGTCGTTTCGCCGGAGTTCGTTGACGTTTGATGACTGCAGGCGACAGCCAGCTTTGTCGGCCAGCGAAGGGCTTTATTGGGGACGATACAAGGTAGTCGGCATCACCTGGAGGGCCCAAGATGTCGGGGGAGGAGCTCTGGCTGCGCGAATCGATTGACATTGCGAACTCGTGCGATGGAGTCTCGGCACGCGTGCCGCTCGGGGGTGGAGAATGCGCGCCCAGTGGAATGCGCTGATGATGAAGGTAGCAATGAGCAGGGGAGTATGTACACGAGCAGGCAAACACCGCGGGGCAATGGCGTAAACAACTCTCCCGAAGCGGCACGAGTTGGTGCACAGAGCAAGTGGATTATGTAATCGTGTCCGAAACAGGAAACCTTGTAAATATTCGTGTTTTTCTCCTAGTTCTGGGAGAGTATGTTCTCTTTGTTTTTCTGAGTACCATTGAGATAGACCAATAGTTTCACATGTGTACATGAGGCATCGTATGGTTTTCCTGTAGTGATCAAAATGGTTGGAAACGCTATTTCGTCACCCACCATATTCCCTTCTGTGTCCGCTTTTCTTGTTGTCTTTGTTCCCAGCCTTCCAAGTGAAGAGCGGAGTGATGATTTCGTCAAGATTATCAGGTTTGATACCTAGTAATGTGCAACGTGCCGACTCCAGGGGCATTATGTATTGACTATAACTCTTCCTCGATGATATGCACAGCTAGTACTCGTTCTAGTTCTGCTCCACAAGACGAGGAACGGCGTGCACACATAGCGGAGCATCTAAGTTACCTCTCTCCGTATCCCCATCCTCATACAGCCTCTGGTATGCCAATATGTCATTCGCGGCAATCTCGCCTATCACACGCGGCAGGACGACTATCTCTGTATCCACATCATCCAAAATCGGGCGATCAGACAATTGTAGCCCAGAGAGAATGACGGCTAATACATCTGTAATCAGGTGCTTTTTAAGCATCTTTGGAAGTTGAGCGGTGTCTTGCGCAGATATCTTTCCAAGCCATGACGTTCGCTGCTGATAGTTTGTTCCATCGCACTGCCATCCTTCACGATAAAACAGCAGTTCGATGTCCGCCTCTGCCTGTAGCTCTGTCGCATATTAGATGGATGAACTTGTTCCTTGCGAAATACTACATTATACCGCGGATCAACAGAAGCTCAGTCGATATCGGGTGAATTGACAACCATCTTGTGATATCAAACCCGGAGGAGCTTTAAGCAAGTAATATTCTTCCTATTTTATTAAGAATGTCGATGACTTCGCCTTCATCTTCCTGTTCGAGTCAACGTCTCCAACGCATGCTTGAAGGTGGCATCTGCACCCATCCCGATGATTCTATGGCAGCCGGGCTGATCATGTATTTTCGTTTTCTTTGGCAATTTGTTCGCAGATTTAACCCCAAGTGGGAGCATGCGAAAATTCCCGTTCATAGCTCAGTATTTCAACTATATCGACCTCCTTCCTCGGGCTGAACTCGACTGTGTGCGGACAACTGCGTGGGGAAGATCACTAATCTCTACCAACTTTCGAACTTGAACTACAACACTGGCCTGATGAAATGGATGTGACAATGGTACCATGTCCAACCGCTGCAATAAGCATATCTGTGTATTGGAAAGGCATTACCCCTCCTTTATTCTTCTCTGATCGCTGGATTTCATTTCTCTGGTCAAACTCTCTGGTTGCCCGCTATCGAAACAAAGCCACCGGGGAGGCCTCTCTCATGACTGGGCCAGGTCCCACTGGACCATGCATAATGGAGGTGCATGAACTGACCTTCTTGGTGCATTCCTGTCCAACCGACTATAATGTCAAGTAAGCGACCACCGAAGAGGCCCACGTCACCGAGCTTGAGCTAGTCGCGCACGAGATAGTTTGCGATACTGCGCGAGCCTTGGCCGTTATGTGCTTCGACGCGGCCAACTTTAGCAATGCTTCCCCGCGGCCCGGGAGGGTGCGTATGATAGGTCCGGAGCTACCCCTGCTGTGTGGTGCCTGGCAGGACGGTGGTGGACGTGGCACCTATGAGACTGCAAATTCCGCACACTGGCAGAATACTTATCCTTGGTGAAAGACCCTATTCACAAGCTCTCTCCACCACGAGATAGTTCGCTTATCATGCGTATAGCAAACGTGGTGGCTGGCTATGGTCAGGTCGTTTTGCTCTTGTCTATGCGTAAGCTGGCAGCGGAGTACCTAGGAGTCGGAGAGCTACGATTAATTGTCCGGAGATTGTGCCCTCAAAACGGGTATACTCCGCTCCGGTCGCGACGAGGGCAATCAAATTGCTACTCAAGTACAAACAGGACTAGCGAACTAGGTCTTTCATACTCCCTCGTTACTTTTTCCCGTCAACCGCAAAAGCACTGGGGGACGCGATCGGCATTTCCCTTCATTTCTCCCACAACCAGGGATGGGCATTCCAGGATTACTCCACCGGAGTTTTGCCGCTCGTGCTGGATCTAGTCAGCTCGCTAGGGCCGTCAGAGTGTTGGTTGAGGTAGCATTTTATCCGTCCCGTTAGTCGCGCCTCTCAGAGCTTGTCCATGGCCCACCCGCGGGCCTAAACAAAGCCATGCGGGAGGGACTAACCCGCGAAGAGACTAGCGGCCTGTGCTCTCCGCTCGACCACCGCTCGACCACCGCCTCACACCTCACATTCCCTCAGTTTTCCCTCGTCTTCCCCGAGCTCGGGTCTTCCCCTCAATCCTTCCCTGCTCCGCTTTGTTCAAGCAGCCCAATGGTTTGGCCCAGTCCCCTCACGCCACTGCTTTCGGTTAATTCGTGATCTGTGGCCCGCCCATCTTTACCAAGCTTACCCAGCTGACCCCATCTTACCCCGGTTTCCTTGAGCCCTGAGCCCCTCCCCCTAGCGTCAAGCCATGCGGAGGTAGGTTAGCGTCTGATGACGATGTTTACGGGGATCAGAAAGGAGCTTCCAATCCCATAAAATGCGCGGCCTTCCCCTCGGCTGCATCCGCTCATTCCTGTGCCCTGCGCGTGTTACGTCTCGACTCCTCGTTGTCTACTGCTTCCTGTTCCTCACCGTCACATTTCTTCTCGGCATCAGGATGCATTTCAAGTCGTACGTCGTGGCAGCCCTCTACGGGCTGCCAGCTCTCGCAAATGCCGCGCCGTCTGCCGCGTCGACCTCGTCGTCGGTCTCGTCTTCTTCAAGTGCGGGCAGCTCGAGTGACGATCACTTCAAAATCTATACGATCAAGGCGGAGAATATCACCGCTACGCTCATCCCTTACGGTGCATGCCTCACTTCCCTCTTGGTGCCGGACCGTGATGGCAACAAGCAGGATGTCGTGGTTGGCTACGATGACCCTCACTCCTACGCACACGACAGTCAAACCAATCGCACTTTCTTCGGTGCCGTCGTAGGTCGCTATGCCAACCGTATCAAGAACGGCACCTTCTCCATTGATGGCACCGACTATCACATTCCGGAAAATGAGCACGGCGGTCTCGACACCCTCCACGGTGGCCCTGTCGGCTATGACATGCGCAATTGGACCGTCACGTCGTACAGTGACTCGTCGGTCACCTTCACCCTCTTCGATCAGGGATTCGAGAACTTCCCTGGCGACGTGATCTCGCACGCCACTTACAGCGTCTCTACGGAGAAGTCTGTTGAGAACCCCAAGGGTCTACCCCAGCTGACCACCAAGCTTGTGTCGCTGGCCCTGACCAAGAAGACCCCCATCATGCTCGCCAACCACGTCTACTGGAACCTGAACGCGTTCAAGAATCCCACCGTCCTGAATGACACCACCCTGCAGCTCCCCCTCTCTCCACGGTTCATTGGCGGGGATGGCATTTTGATCCCAACCGGCGAAATTTTGGACGTAGCCACTGCCTTCGATGGTGCTCTGGACTTCACCGAGCCCAAGCTGATTGGCAAGGACATCGACAAGACCGCTAGCCTGTGCGGCACCGGCTGCATCGGCTACGACACCTGCTGGCTGGTGGATCGCCCGGCCGCCTACGCCGCGGAGAACTCGGTCGTTCCGTCGGTGCATGCCGCCTCCGACAAGACCGGTATCACCCTGGACGTCGCCACCAACCAGGCTGCGATTCAGATCTACTCCTGCAACGGCCAGAACGGCACCATCGCGACCAAAGAGTCGCAGGCCAAGCGTAACAAGGCCCAGGACGGCGACTCGGGAGCTGCCTATGTCAACAAGTACGGTTGCTTCGTCATCGAGACTGAGGACTGGATTGATGGTATTAACCAGCCCCAATGGGGCCGCCGGCCCTACCAGATCGTTGGCCCTGATGATGGCCCCGTGGTCAACTTCGCCACCTACCAGTTCGGTACCTTCTAAGGGGATTTTGGCGAAGTTTTCTTTGCATTATGCACTTGCATTGAAACCATAATATTCTCTAATGTCTCATTTGGGACTGTCAATAGGTGACTACTGAAGCCTTGGGCTCCAACATGTACATACCCAGTTGTGGGCAGCCCACGCTTCATAGTAATCTGCATGTCATAAATCAGACATAAATTAGACATTCCACTCCCCCTGATCATCATAAAACAACGTAATGATAATTTGAGTCTGCCTATGTCACTCCAGGGCTAGGATTAACATAAACGACCACCCAAATTCCGCGCAATCAATGGCTCTTTCGATAACCAAGTAAATTGATAGCCTTCAAACTATCATATTAGTTTGAAGAACGTGGGCCTAGAAGCATCAACCCGGGCCACGCAGCCAAGTGAGGGTCATCTTAAATCTCACCATCAGGTGACCTAACAGCGCTACGCGCTGCACACTCACAGAGGCGACCAAATCGTAGCAGGGAGCTGGTTTGGTGTCATTTTACATTAATTACTAATATTGTCGAGGGCTTGGGTAGTCATAGGAAAAGCTTGATCAGATCTCAAAATTTAAAACTGGATCGGGCTCTGATAACTGCTAAGCTGGGCCGCTCGCCCACCAACACATTTCTGCGGGGATCGCTTTAAGTATAGGCCGGAACAATCTGCGGCTGAGTCTGCCCCGCATCGCTCGCCAGCCTCACTTTGCTCGAGAAACTGCATCATCACCCGGGCTGACATGCGATGTATTGGGAATGGCGACTGAGGATCCGCTAGATTTTGCACATGCCGCCATAGTCCAGGTCGCTAACATCGCGTCTTCACTGGGCGGTGAGTCCAAGCGACCAGTGTGCGGCCGTCTTGGGGCTGAACTCTTCCTAGTTGCCGACTATATCGATACGGCTGGCCTAGACCAAGAGAAGCGAGTGCGGTTGCGAATACCCAAGCTTTTGAGAGATGTGGAGGCCATATGCAATGTGAGTAGAACGGAGATATATTTTGCATGAATGAAGACCGACCTGTGTTTGATATAGTGGCCACACCAAGTACCAAAGAATGGCTACCCCCTCCTGGAAGGGATAGGGGAGTCATTACCGGGTGGAATATCTTATGAAAAGGCTCGGACGAAGATCCGCCGTGGCCTTGGCCAGCTCACGACACATTCTCGCGATGCGGAGGAGGTCATTGCTCACATCCAAAAATTTACCAAGTGTGATCGCAAGTCATCTAAACGCGATGAGAGCGATACTATCACGTCCACAAAAAGATTCACTAGACCAGAGCGCTCAAGACATGCCAACGAGCTATTTTATCTGACTCTACGTGAGCAAATGTGCTGCACCTGCCAGAGCAATGGAATGAGAGAACATATGGAGAGCAAACATCTGGTGCGGCTCTTGCTACAGCCACCCGCTCAACAAGCGACTAGTAACAGCTTGGTCCAATTTGACATGCTCTTCTCGTCTACACCATTCTGGAACGAGTCACAGCTCAGCTACTGGCAGGATGTGGAGCTGCTCGTGCCAAGCAATAACCACACCAGCAACAAAAAACGCCCCCGGTTTGCCGATACAGACGGTCAATATACACATGCCAATATTATGGCTGCAAAACAAATGCGACAAGTCGGTCAAGGTCTGTTTTGTAGCCTCATTGGCCAGGGAGCGAACTGGCGCATTTGCCTCTCGATTCAAGAGGGGGGACTTCAACATTGCTTTGAGCCCCTCAAGCAGAGAGTCGATCACGTCCCTGGCATATCTTTGGCCAAAATTCTCCGCAGCTACCATCTGACGGCACGGATGAAGGTTGTACTAGCCTACATAATAGCCTACTCTGTCTGGCAGTACTACGATTCAGACTGGATGAAGACAAAATGGACAAGCGAGACCATTCAGTTTATGAGGGAAAGTAATACCTCTGCGGATCAGGGCAAGCTTTTTACCTGGAAGCCTTACCTATCGATACATCTCAACGACGAAGATTCCCAGTGCTACGAATACAGCAAGATTGCTGGAATGGTTCATGACTACCCCAGAATCAGAGCACTTGGTATTATGCTGGTCGAGATAGGTACTGGGTTTCCGCTTCACAAGGATGAGCAGCAGGCGCAGCCCTCGGCTGCCAAAGTGAATAACGAATTATTCACAGCCATCAGCTACACACAGGACGAGAAGCGCTGGAGGGATTTTGACTACCCCGACTATATGAGTGCAGCTCGTCACTATCTGGCGCCCGACACATTTGATCAGGTACCATACGTCGAAGAATCATCTGCCTGTGAGTGGAGGCAAGGCATCAAGCAGCGGAGAAACATTTTGTACGACAAAGTTGTGTTTCCACTCGAGGATCTGCTACAGGGCACGAAATGGATGGAGGATTATACAAACATCGCCCCCCTGGATATGCCTTCCAAAGCAACGACAATGCAGGAAACCCCTGTAGCACCGGAGGGGTTTGAGCAAGACAAGATGCCAAAGCCCAAGAAGAAGCGCAGTAAAAGCGAGAAAGACGCTAGCAAATGGCTCTCACGTCTGAGAGGTTTCAATATGGAGCTGGCTCAGGTTGCACGAAGAGTTGGATTAAACGATGTATCGCGACGCGTACGTATCGCGATTCTGGACACTGGATACGACGATAATGCTCCCATCTTCTTTTCTTCCGGTGTTGAGGGGCGGCTTAAAGGCTGGAAAGACTGGGTTGATGGGTCTGGTCAACCCGAGGATTGTCATGGACATGGCACGCATTTGGTGGCTCTTGTCTTGAAGTGCGCGCCCGAAGCCGATATCTATGTAGCACGCATTGCCAAAAGTCCCATTGAACTCTTGGATTCCAGCGAGAATGTGGCAAAGGTTCGTCTTTCTGGAAACCATTGCATGTCATCCTGCTGACTTGTTTAGGCGATTTCTTGGGCAAGTCGAGAATGGGAAGCCGACATCATTTCCATGTCGTTCGGCTTTGCAGACGAGCAGCCATGCATCAGTGGCGCCATTCGCGAAGCCCAATACGAACGCAAAGATGCCATCCTTTTCTTTGCAGCAGCGTCCAATTACGGGGCCAATGACCGAGAAATGTTCCCTGCCAGACACGACTCTGTCATCTCGATCCGAGGGACAAATGCAAATGGGGACTTTGAAGATTTCAACCCCCCTAAACACGAAGATGAATCCGCAGTGTTCGGCACTCTTGGCTTGGATGTCCCCTCTGCATGGTCTAACTCTGATGATGAAGTGTATAAGTCTGGAACATCCATTGCTACAGCCATAGCGGCCGGCATAGCAGGATGTCTCCTGGGATACATCAGCTCTCACCCTCCCGAGAGGCCGTTCTATAATGCCAAGTATCGAGCGTGGACACGCCAGGGAATGCATGCAATCTTCAGGGTCTTGTCATCCAACACGCTTAAGGCAGGATATTTGTACTTGACGGTATGGGACTTGATAGGCAAGGCGGAGGATGTTCGGTGGGCTAAACTAGGAGGCGCATTGTCTGAGCTTTGATTTTTATGTGGCATACCATTCCTCATTTGAAAACTACTTTCGTGTTGAAGAAATACATCTGAACCGAGTTTCTCCTTCTCCAACCTCTGTCACAGTCATGTGCCCTATGTCATGATCGCTGTGCAAAGTGTCCGTGTTCGCCGGGCTAATGAGGACCACTTCCACACCATCCTTCTCCTCGTCCGTCTCCTCTTCATCATCCTGATTCAGGTAGGCAACTTTGTGTTTCAGCTCATCGTATTCAACCTTATCCCCTTTCCAGCCCTTGACCTCTATTTTAAGAAGCTGGTATGCGAACACAACATCCTCACCCGCCCGCCAATTATCCGCTTCTTCGGCGTTGGTAGATTTGGCCAGATTAACCCCAGCCCCAACCTGAGCAATCGGCGAAGGAGCATTTCCGCTTATCTCAATCTCTCCATTGCGGCGCTTGTTATTTTCCATGTCAACGGTGAGTCCTTTCGCAATCATAAGACCCGTAACCATGTAAACAGGCGTCCTGAACCCAGGAATTCTGCTAGCCCTGGTGACAGCTTGAACCCGAGGGGTATTTAGACGTGCTTGAATCTCTTCGAGCGCAGGATCGGTGACAAAGTACATTGTCTCGAGACAGTCCATCCTATATTTTGATTGCACATCGCTACAGCGTCCGCCCGAGACCTTTCCTGATACTGTCTGTAGGAACTCTGCCCACAAGCTTATCGATATTTCGCGGTGACCTCCTCGGGTTATGCTTCGCTCGTAGTCGGTGAATTTTTCTACTCGTGGGTAGATTTTCTGTAGTGTTGCTGCATCAACTGTTGTCAGAGCTCGGTGTGGTCGTAGCGGATGCGATATAATGTTGCCTAATTCGATAGGGCCCGTTCCTGGCTTGAAGTGGAAGTTGGGCGAGAGTATGTAAGTGGGTTGTTGCATCATTCTATCAGTTCTGACTTGAGAACTTGAGAATTTGAGAATTTGAGAAGATGGGGAAGAGAGAACAAAATTTCCTTCTGATTATCACAAGCTGGTACTAGAAGGGGCGGGGTCTGGCTGACATCGGGCGCTTCAAATTAGTAAGACTGGAGGTTTGCCAAAGGAAGAGCAGAAACGTGCATGTACCCACCATCATGAACGCTCATAACCACTTATTCACTTTCCTAGGGAAGTCTGAGTAGGGAGCGCACGTGGAAATCACCCTAGCGCTAGGTCTTCGTGTTTCGAAGTCCTTGAAGTTGAGAACCTGAAGTATTGTTTCGCGGTATTCCCCCTCTTGCTGGTATCACCCCACCTGACAGCCCCTCTTCAGCTGAATCCGCGGAAACGGGTTTTCTCATCGCATAGAGTGAACGGATACACCTTGGGCTACCCCGAAAGTCATGGAGACTGGCGGCCTAATAGAAGAAGCCGCACAGCTGTGCGTCGAGCGCTTCACCCAGTGCCTTAAAGTCCCAGCACTCATGGAAAATGAGTGGGCTGAGAACCGACTTGCTGATATGAAATTATGGATATCGGGTACTGGAGCCTGCGCCCGAGGACGAGCTGCCTTGGACTCAAGATTAGCCTCGAGGCCTGAAGCTCGCGATGTGATCGCCAATTTATTGCACCTGCTTGGTACTGTGATTGACGATTGCCGGATGCAGAGTCAAACAAATGAACTTTCCCACAGTTATCAAGGTCAGGAAGACTCTGCTTCTTCTGCGGACGAAGGCCAAGGCCGGGCATTTTCTCCATGGTCCGACGATTCCAGCTGTGATGACCAGTCGAAAGACGCTTACAATGTGAAAGCTTCGTCGGGAAATCCGTTGCGAGAGTCAATGTATAACGTCGAGTCGATGCAAGATCAACTTGCCCGCATTGCGGTTGCCGTTCGTCGCTCTGGGAGGCGTTCACGGTTGCAAAAGGCCGATCAGCGGTTTAACGCAACAGAACACCAGGAACTGGAGGGCCACCTGCTCGGAATGTTGCTCACTCAACTAAAGTGGCACCCCGGAGAACGAGACTCATCGAAATTGAACGAGGTACAACTGCGACTGATACATTGTAACTTGAAGCGTCGGAATCGCTTTTTGTATGCACAACAACATTCTAGGGGTCTGGATGCTGGCTCCATACGACGTACAAGCTACAAGCAGAGCAAGCAAGCTGGATGGGCACAGGAAGAGATAATCGGAGGAAAGCCGGATTTGAAGCCCTCAAATGATGGACCAAATCACGCCAATAACACAACCATCACTGGAACCAGTGCATCTAAAGTGTCCGATAACTTCAAGTTACAACCCGATCGTGTTGCACTCGCCGCATCTTCAATCATTTCGACCACGGCAATCGACCTAGATTATCCCCGCCCCCCTCGATTCGACGATGATGCGCATCTCTTTCGGTGCCCCTGTTGCTGCGAAGCACTCCCCGCAAAGATGGCAGACATAAATAGGTGGAGGTCAGATTCTTGACGCAAATTCAATGGCAGCCGAACTAATACAAGAATAGAAAACATATCACAGATGACTTGAGTCCTTACACCTGTATCTTGGCCGGCTGCGATCAACCTGATGTCCTTTTCAGTACAAAGGAAACTTGGAAACAGCACATGCTGAACGATCATAGCAGCGCGACATATTGGATTTGCTTTGCATGTGGCGATGGGTCACAATTCAATGACAAGCAAGCCTTTTTGCAGCACCTGAAGTCCAAGCATGCAGCGACTATTCCACCAGACCAGATTTCGGTCCTCGTTGAGTTGTCTAAGAAGACTACACCAGCAGAAATCCCACGCTGCCCACTGTGCAACTGGCCAGAGGAAGAGGGGGCTAACGTGGATAAAGATGTGCTGCTCAACCATATCGCCAAGGATATCCACTCTTTCTCACTACGGGCATTGCCATGGGCTGATGATAACGGATAAGAGAGTGATGAGAGGATTCACGACAGCTCCGAAAAGGTTTATAGTTGGCTGATCCAGAATGAAATTCAGGCGAAGCACAGTATAGAACGACCTTCGCGCGAGAAGAGGATCTGGCACTCTGAGTATTTTCAGCAAAATGCCTACTTTGCTGGAAGCTCAAAAGCGTCGTCTTCGAGTGAGCCTGATTCTGATAGGTCGAGAGAGAACGAACTGGAGGAACTAAGAAGGGCGGGAGAATCGATCGTCCATGAAACTGGAGAGGCTGCTGAGCTGGCATCTCAAGGAAAACAAGCTGAAGAAGATATAGAACCCGTTCCTGGAGACTCGGAGGGCTACACTGTGGGCTGGATATGCGCCATAGCCACCGAGTATATTGCTGCCCAAGCATTTCTCGATGAACGGCATCTTGGCCCCACTCATCTGCCGCCTGACAACCAAAACGCTTACACCTTGGGCAGAATTGGGAAACATAACGTGGTTATCTCTGTTATGCCTATGGGGGAGTATGGCAGCTCCTCGGCAGCACGCGTGGTGGTAGATATGTTGCATAGCTTCCCCAATATCTGCCTCGCCCTGATGGTTGGCATTGGGGGCGGTGCACCCAGCCCAAAACACGATATCCGTTTGGGTGATATTGTCGTCGGCATTCCTCATAACGGCCGAAGCGGTGTCATTCAGTATGACTTTGGTCATACGATACGGAGCCACATCATCCGGGTCATTAGTTCTCTCAACCAGCCACCTACTACCCTACGTGCTGCAGTAACCGGGCTCGCAGCTCAATACGAGAGGGAAGGCCATCAGCTTGACCTAACAGTTAGTAAGATCCTTGAGCAGAATCCCCGGCTACGAAAAAGATATGGGCGCCCAGACTGCGAGAGTGATCGGCTTTACCAAAGTCACATTATCCATGTCTCAGATGGTGAATCACCATGCATATCGAAATGTGGAGATGATCCATCCTGTTTAGTTTCACGTATTCCACGCACCGAGGACGATGACAATCCCGCAATACATTACGGGCTTATAGTATCGGCCAATCAGCTTATGAAAGATGCCTTGATTCGAGACAAAATGGCGGCGGAAGAGCACATTCTATGTTTTGAAACGGGAGCGGCGGGGCTTATGAATCACTTCCCTTGCCTCGTGATCCGTGGCATCTGCGACTACGCTGATTCGCACAAGAATAAAAGCTGGCAGGGGTATGCGGCAATGGTCCGGCAGCATATGCTAAAGAGCTTTTGTATAAAACTGGACCCCTGAATGAGGAGCAGGAGGCAAAGATTGCCGACACTCTCAGGGAAGGAAATCACCGTAAAAAAGTCACATTTGGAGGTCACAACTCTGGCATACAATTTGGTGTGAATACTGGTACGATCAGCGGATTGAACTTTGAGGCCAAGTAATGAGCCTTCTATCTACTGCACCAGAGAAAACTAAACATAATATCAGAGAGAATATGGTAGATAAACGTGAAGTTGGTTTTTGCAAGAGCAAGCCTCTTGGAGCTTTAGATGACGTAGACGGATAGGGGACAATCAATTGTTCCCCAGAATGTAACAGCCTGGTCTATGTTGAGTCTTGACAGGTCTCCTTAACTTTGATACTTATATTTCGCGGGCAGCCCGCGACAATCCCAAGCTAAGAGCTGAACTTGCGGAGCAAGCTAACGGAGCAAGCTAACAAGGTATACAATGTCGACTATTCTGCGATTGGTAAAGGGTGAAATTCCCAGATCAGAACACGCCAAAGTGCAAAAGAAGATCCTCGGACCAATGTTCTTTCCGCCCCATTACAAGGAACTCTCTGGGTTTCAAGTTTGGGGTAAAAGCAAGAAAGCGAAACTAAAGATACTTTGTGCAAGACTCTAGCATATAGAACCTCAACATATTCCGAAATATGTGAAGGCGTGAGCGTATTCTTATTATTGGTGAATTTCTTTTTCGTCTCCCTCCAGACATCAGCGTTTACTCGATATCGCACTGAAGTAAAGTATAACTAAAAGTCAAATTTTGACCTTTGCAGGGGCGGAGGTCTTTCGCCCATGAACATAGCTGATTCGCTGGAATTTCTTGATAGCATCGCCCCAAAGCTCTTGACGAAGCAGTGCATAGACGCTGCGAGTATTGTTAGCACTAATACATATGCAACAGAAACAATAGCTCCTTTATCTGGCCGGCGACCTGGGAACCTACCCCATCCTTGCCTTAGGTGCAACCTTATTTCCAAGGTCCAGCGCAGCATCAAGCATCTGCTCTGGTTCGGCAATAGCATCAACTATCCCGTCTTCCAATGCCTCTTTCGCAGTCCACTTGTGCGCCTCAAGGAGCATCTTACGTGCAATTTGGGGGCGCAATTTGAGCCTTGGAAGAGATCCAATGCCATCAAAATGCAAGCCTAGATCCACAGGCGGCATGGAGATAAAGCCCCGGCGTGAATTCATGATGCGATAATCGTGCGCCAATGCAAGAGGGCAAGCGCCACCAAATGTGTGACCAGTAATCAATGCGATAGTAGGAAATGGGAAATCAAGTATTGTATGTATTAGCTGTATATAAATTAGCATTAGCTTCGCCTCGAAGCACCTTGTCTAGCCTATAGTTTAAGGTGTACGCACTGGATAGAAGCCGTCCGTATTTGCGAATGGATTCTTGTCGGATTCATCCAGTTCCAGCCCCTAACATCGATTCATTAGCTTTCGTTCCGCCATGATGAACGAGTGCCACATACAGTACACCAAAACTTAGCATCATTGCCTTGCGTAATGACCGCGCCTTCGGAGTCAGGGCCTAGTAGCCTCTCAACTGTTCGATAAGCACGAATCATCTCCTGGCAGTACCATGAGTTCAATCGATTTTCCGGGGGCTTTTGCATGGTCAGAACGAATACATCACCATGTCTCTCGAGCAAGAGATTGCGAAAGGTAGGGAGGTCCGCCATCTATCAAGTATTTTTAAAGTAGCAAAGAGGCAAAGCACTTTGCTTTTTTTAAATCGCGGTTTATCTTCAGGCGGTATTTGAACATGGCCCGGAACCGAACCTGAAAGCTTCCCCGCACTCGAAGATCCCTCGGACCCAAGCTTGGCTTCCTTGCCGAAAATCACTGGATTGCCGAATGTCGCGGCTGACTCGATGGCTCTACGGAAAACCTTCCTGCTGAAATGGAATGTGTTCAAATTTAGAATTTTCAATTAAATACGAACATATAGCCCCCACAAGTAATTAAGTATGCGGTTCTACCCACTTACCTCGCCGTCCCAGTCCAGGTCCTTAAACTGCCAATCACCCATGCCCTGGTATTGGTTGTGAATGAAGCCATCAAGCATACTCCGCGTCATATCCCCCATCAAAACAGACACTGGCCTGGCAAGGATCAGCCTGAATAAATCACAGTTCAGTCCCAGGAGCAACTTACAAATCAGGTCCACCAAAGCAGAACGCATACAGCTGCTACATGGTGGCAGGGGTTTTCCCTTCGGGGTAGTTCCCATCTTACCTTCTTTTTATTACCACCAACACACGCCTTGGGTGCGCACAATGGGGTTGGACTAAGGCCAGTCATCGCAAGATATTTTGCGGCACTACATGTAAGTCGAGATGCATAATTATGTTGGCATCCAAACCGTGCCCGGGAAGGGTGGGTCCGTCCTCCGCTTTCACCGGTCCGAGGCTGCACCGGCGATTCGTCGGTTAATGGGGTATCTATTCAAGTATCTTAACGTAGCGCAAAGTAAAATGCTACAGTATCAGGCCCAGCTGGCTAGGGTCCAGCTAGAGCGCTCACCAGCTCTCAGGCCTGACCGGCGATCAGGGATGGAGGGCTCCGAATCTCGAGTTGCTCCGGCAAGTCCGTTCTGTAGGAACTTCTCCCGCTCGATCTCAACCATTCCGCGCATCTTCAAGCTTGTCACTAGACTGGCCCCAGCCCATGCGCCGAGTGATTCAACTTGACGTAAAACCCCTTGCACGGGGACTGGCGTGTCTTTGTTCTGGCGACGCAGTTTTTGTTCCACAAAATCGATCTCTGGCACTTCCTGAGACGGGTCGAGCTTCTCGCCTTCAGCCGAGGACTCCGCATTGTTGCTAGTCGGCAATTTCTGTCCACTGGCTGGCGACGAGATCCGTAGTTCCTCCAATCTTTGGCGTTGGCGTTCAACAACTCTGCCTCGAACCGAACTCCACCCATGCCGTTGAATCAGCGATGACACTTCTTTCAGAATCCTCTCTCGTAGCCCGAGAATGCGAGCTCCACCGCCCACGAAAACAATACGCGACATGCATGTACCGCGCGCGTCGGGTGGCAGAGCCTGAAGTGCGCTATGAACCAGCAAGGGTATCGATTTCTCCTCGTCATCCAATTCGCTTTCTGCAATCCCCGATGCGAAGAGAACTGTCTCGACAGGATCCGCAAGGCGGGAAAACGGCACATCATAAAACTCCTGTTCCGGGCAAGTTGGAGAAGGAATTGAGACAGTATGCGCTGGTTGATCCGCTTGTTCGCCATCTTCTGCTTGTGGCTTGCACCAAGCGAATCGAGTGAGAACTTCCTCACAGTATGTAAAGCCGACGGAGATTCCGTCCTCACGCGTCGCGTCTTGATCCTCGCCGGAGGCAGGGCTAGAAAGAAGCCGTCCCATCATCTGCTGGAGTGACTTCATCGCCCTTGTGCTTCGCTTTGTGGTGATCTCTCTATACTCATAGAGACCTGTTACGGTCGTCTCCGCCCATCCAAGGTCCACCACCAAAGCAGATCGCAACCCAGCAGCTATTGCCGACATAGTCGCACTCGGAAGAAGGGTGATGCTAGGAAACCTCCAGCGGCTGAACAAGGTAGATAGCAAGGATGATAGGAGTGGATGCGGCATGAGAGAAGGAAGGGCCAGGACCAGTCGAGAGGAGCCGGCGTCGGTCAATAGGTATTGATTGTAGGTTTCGCGCAACACGCGCTCGATTTTGTCCTCCATCAAACCCAGATCCACCTTCCGAAGGTCAGGCTGCCACAGCTCATAGTCTCGTACCCAGTCTTCCGCATCGACGGGCTTTGGTAAAGGTCCAATGCCGGCGGCGCTCTGAATCCAGCCTCGGTAATCTCCCACTCTTCTTGATTCTTCAGGGCCGAATCCCATCACACACACCGGAGTGCCACTACCCTCGAACCCTGCTCGTAGCCATCTCGCGCCTATCTCAATGATTATCGCATCATCCTCGTTTCGTAAGGACGAGCCCGGCGACGTCGTACTGGCGAAGGATGTATTGCCTGAGCGCAGCTGTTGCTGGGGCGTATGCGGTGACGACGGACGAGCAGTCTGCGTGGCGCGTAAATTAGAAGTCGCAGGCATTGTCGATTTGCTTTTACCGCCAGCTAGTATGGTGGTTGCTATGCGAAGTTCGCAAGCTTGTATCGTGGTGTTTGGGGTTTGCCCCTCGGAGTTTCAGAAACCCACGAAACAAAGGACTCGCTTCAGCGGCACGCCGACCGAGGCCAAATCGCCATTGGAGCAGGTTCAGATTGTCTATGATTGTCTGAGAGAAATCTGCTGTCAGCAGAGTTTAGGAGTCGACAGCAATTTCGGGGTGAAGGATGATCGGTGAATTGGGTCGGAGAGTGAAGGCTATCGAAGCAACGGATCTTCATCGGGCCGTGGTTTATTTACTCCGTCAAAAGTCACCTAACCCTCAGCAACCAGCTCGTCACCCACAGCACATGGCTGCATCCCTCATTTTCTGAAGCCCATGACGCGTTAAATCCCGAGACTGGCCTAATGGGTATCCCAGGGTACGTATTTAGCCCCCATCCTCCTCGACTTGAACGCGAAGGTGTACCAAGGTGGTGGTCAAACAAACCCCACCTAGCAACGGCCATTGAGTGATCATATGCGGGCGCGTCTCCTATCTGGGATCATTGGAACTGATCTGATATAGGCTTATCAACGCCATTGGTGCTGGGGAGCGTGTCTCCCTGGCCAAAGTCGCCATATCGCACCTGGAACGAACCGCAAGGCCCATCCGAATCGCCGTTGATATCTCAATCTGGCTTTTCCAGGTCCAGGCATCGCGCGGGGGAAAGAATCCCGAACTACGAACGCTGTATTACCGACTGCTGAAGCTTCTAGCTTTGCCTATTCACCCGCTCTTCGTCTATGATGGCCGCCATAAACCACCATTCAAACGAGGGAAAGCGGTGTCATCACGGAGCTCCGGCAATCCACCCCTTATCCAACGCTCGAAGGATCTTATCGAGCGGTTTCGGTTTCCATGGCATGAAGCCCCCGGGGAGGCGGAAGCTGAGTGTGCACGGTTGCAACAGGCCGGCATCGTCGACGCAGTGATGAGTAACGACGTGGATACCCTGATGTTTGGATCAACATTCACAATCAAGAATTTCTCGAAAGAAAGCGGCAGCGGAACCACTGGAGCAACACACGTCACTTGTTACCATATGGGCAACCCGGGATATGTCTCAAATGTTCCCTTTGACAGGGCAGGGATGATTCTATTCGCTATGCTCAGCGGAGGCGATTATTTGCCGTCCGGCGTTCCCAAGTGCGGTAGCAAATTGGCTGCAGAGATTGCGAAGGCTAAGTTTGGCGAGGATCTTCTTACAGAAATTGCCGTACGTGGGCCAGATCTGGACTCAAGACTTGGTGAGTGGCGAGAGCGATTGCAGTACGAACTGGATGAAAATGAAAGTGGCTGGTTTGCGACGAAACATAAGGCAGTCCGGATACCAAAAACCTTTCCCGATCGGACAATTCTAGAGTACTATGCTGAGCCGAAAGTGTCCACTGAGGATGAAATGGCGGATCTCAGGCGCCGGTTGAAGCATGCCTGGGATAGAGAAATCGATCCCTTGGCGATTAGGAGCTTTGCTGCGGATAATTTCGAGTGGAACTATCGCTCGGGTGCTCGAAAGGTGATTAAGAATCTAGCCGAGCCTCTCGTTGCCTACAAACTTCGCCTGCAAAGACCGGTCTCGGCTGTACCTGTTGGCTCACTGGCACCCCAATGTGATGAGCCCTGGCTGCAAAAAGTATACAAGAGTCGTGTATGCTTTGGTACAGATGGCTTGGTCGAGCTGCAAATCGATATCCTTCCGATTGATGTTGTTGGCCTTGATCTCATGGCTGAAGAACCCAATCCTCCTCTACCGTCACAGGAAACGGAGCCTTCACAAGGGACAGTTCAATCTGGCGATGAGGAAGACGATGCAGAAATTGCTGCCGATGGCCCTCCGCCAACTCCGTCAAAATCTCGAGTGACAAAACGCTACGATATCTATGCCATTCAGAAGGTCTGGGTCTTAGAAACTGTAGCCAGACTTGGCCTTCCAGTTGTTGTTCAGAAATGGGAGGATGAGCAGGCTGCCAAGGCCAACAAGGCTGCCGCTCCCAAGAAGTCGAGCAGTCGACGAACAGGACCCAAAAAGAAGGGGCCAATAGACCCAGGAATGAAGCGTGGCAGCATTTTGAAATACGGAACCCTCACAAAAGAAACATCAGAACTCTCTGCTTCTAACAGGTCTCTCTTGCTGGAAGCTGCGTCTACAAAAACCCAGTCCCCCCAATTCCAAAGTTTCTCATCATCCTCCCAGATCATCGATCTTGAGGACGATGCCGTCACGCCGAGCATGTACCCCCAGCAACAAGCATCGGATCATATGCGTTACTCCTCGCGCGAGGTGACCGATTTGATTGACACCTTCTCTTCGTTGTCTACTATGTCACCAACACCAATAGTGAAGCGCCATCCAATGACCGACCAATCACGAGTACACCGGCGAGCTGCTGCCGGTGTAAGCGGTGGAATTGAACTCGACGAGTCAAGCTTTTCAAGTGAGGAGACCGTCGATATACAGAACTCGTCTCTTCCAGCGGGAATAAGGCTGAGTTACTCAGTCACGGAATTGAGAGGCTCAACAACTGAGGATGGGGTCGCTCAAAAAGAGATTGCGATTCCCATGCGAAAATCCAAACGCAACATTCGCAGCACTCCCAAAACGCCCGGCAAGGCTCCTCATGCCCAAGAGAGTGCAGCCGACGTCGACAGTTTGGAGAGATCCATTGACTTATTGTCACTATCAGTGAAGCATAACATTGAAAACGATAATAAATCCTCTTCAGTCCGAGTGTTGCGCCAGCCCGCGTCCTCGAAGATGGAAAAACAAAGCGTGCCCGATTGCCCTCCGAAAATATGGCCTGTTAATATTTTACTCCCATCCGAAAGGCCTGTGCCGTTGCAGGGCCACCCAGCAGCCACTGTTGAATCTGCAATCAAGTTGAAACAGCGGCATGATGAGCATGCTCCTCCGTCGGAGACGAAACCTTCAGCCAGAAAGTCTCGTAATGACTCAATGGACCCACTGAAGCCTTCGATAAAGGCAAAGGAGCAAGTTTCGGAGCATAAGCAAACAAAAGGTCATATTGAAAATATCACAGTCTCAAATGGAATCTGGACGGTTGACCCGCCCACTCAAACCGAGACGAAATTGGTGGACTCGAATGTTCGCAAAACCGCAATTGAGGGCGACACTGGACATGGGAAGAAACCTCAAAATCAAAAGAAGCGAGTGGCCCGAGTGAGCATTCTGGATTTGAGCTGAGACACATTTAAGATACCTTTTACTTTAATTCATCCTTCCCGGAAATCCGAACATGGCATTGAATGAGACGACGCATATCAATCTGAGCTTTCCACGGTTTTATCTTTTGCGAGCTTCTTTGGGGCTTTGTCAATTTAGCGAGCATAATCGTCATCCTCATCGTTCTCAGTATAACGCAAGATAATACAGATCACTCGGTCGATCGACGCACATCAGGCACTAGCATCGAGATGGCAGGCGGTGGGTCAAAGGATACTCAAACAAGTGTCCTCATCAAATATTTCCACTGATATCAGCGGTTGCTCAAGAAATGGCATCACAACAGACTTTTGCTCGTGGGGCCCTTGGCGCTAATTACAACGAGAATTTGACATGGATAGACCACAGAGAACTCAGTCGCGTCGGCGCCCGATGGATCCGCGGCTTCATCGACATGCATCAGATTGACAGCTTACAACCCGAGCAAGACTCGAACATAAAAGCGCTGTTCCAGGTGATGGAGGCTGGGTTCAACACCATTCTCAGCCTTAAGTGGGCCTACGCCGACCGTGACTTCCCAGCCGTGGGTAGTCCAGAGCATACAGACGAGTTGGAATGTCTGAATTGCCTTCTCGAGATCGTTATGGGAAAAGTTGACATCCTGGTTATTGGCAACGAACCTTTCATCGAAACCAAGCAGACAGGCGAGCAACTGAACGTATTCTACGAGACAGTCGCTGATGCGGTGATTGATTTCCGCAAGGCGCACAATGACCTGCGAACTCCGACACAGCTGTACATGGGAGCCTTAAACCGACTGGACTTGCCGGCAAAGCGCACACCAGCAATTGTGCGAATGCTGGGCTTTATTGCTTCTAGACCCGAGTTGGATGGTGTCGATCTACATCTGCATATGCCCACACTAGCAGGACATAGAGCCATGCTAAATTACGCCTTGTCTCAAATTCGGCCCGACCAAAGGTTCTTAGCTACTGAGTTCTCAATGATATGGCACTGGAAGAAGCATATGAACGATGCCGCGTCGACCGATTTCTGTAAACAATATGGTTTTCCACCGGGCACAAAGGTGTGCGAGGTGATCAGTACAACGATACAGAAACCTGTACCTTATGCCCAGTGGGAGGATTTTCTGAAACATGAGCCTTGGTACTTAGAGTGCAAGTCTTTCATGGGTGAGACTATCAGGCTGTACCGGGCAACAGAACGGCTCGAGGTTGCTACGTACTCCTGTTGTCCCATGCGAAATAGAAAAGCGCCGATTTTGGCATCAGATACTCCATGGATGCTTAACGGCCTGTTTGCACCCTCAACGGTGCAGCTTGAGCAGGATGGGTCACGGCATGAGAATTTTCCTTGGGCTGAAGAATTCCGCCGATTGCAACGGAGTGAACAATAAGCTTCATTTTTTTGTCTAAGTTAGAAAGTTGGTAGAACTCTCTGTGTGTGTTACTATCTCCTGCCGATTCCTCTCTTTCATTTCTGATAGTATTCCTCAACCCAGGTTTTGATCTGTGCGACTTCAGCATCAATGATCTTCATGACCCCTTCATTTGCATCGCCGTTTGCTATGATGAGATCAGAGCAGTGGAAGCCACCTGGAATAACATTCACGGGTGCTGAGGGTCGCGACTCGAGGGCTCCTCCAGGCCGGAAAGAGGAGGAGACGCCAGCCGATCGCCAGGGGTCGAATTGCCTATGTTTTCATCAGCGCTAATGACTCTTGAAAGAAATATCTAAATGTGACCAAGAAATCTGGTACTCATAATCATACCCATTGGCCCAAATAAGTCGAGTTGTATCGGTCAGAGACCAACCCTTGGTCCAGGAGTTAACCTGAGCTGCGGTTTTACCCTTGGCACTGGCAAAGGTGAACCCGTTCACTTCGGGGAAAAAGAGAGAGCATTGCCTTTGCCAATATTCACCTGTAACAGCGCGAGAAACAATAGACGAAACATCAGATGGCGCGCCGCTGAGTAGCAAAGTCAGAAGATAGTACCCAATTAGGTCGCGGGGAAAATCATACTCTTGCCAATAGAAAAGTGGCTCGTTGCACAGAAACCACTGCCATTGTCGATCAACAGCATTGCTCACCGATGTATCTGTGAAGATAGGACTGGACGCATTGTACGTGTTGTAGCACGCAGTGGTCATTTCATCAGTCCAGTAGCCATAGCCGGCGCATGCTGGTGTCATCATGAGTATTGTGGAATCCTTTGATCAGACATAGGCTCAACTCACATCCTGGGAGGTAAATATTCTTGAACCATTTCGCGTAACCTGTGAGGGCTTTCTTAACCCCAACTCCCTCGGCTCCCGGGATCACGCCAGTTCCATCTTCAACATTCTGAGGCAGTATCAGTGCTGAGTATAAATAAGCAATGGATCAGACTTCGATGCATACCTCAACGTAGTCGCAAAATTCGTAGAAGCCTGAGTAGCCTGTGTAAAAAGCGTTGGACTGCCATAACCAGGGTCCGCTCTCTAGCGCACTAAGAAAAGATGTGTGAGTCTCTGCGTCAACTTTTGGTCGGACTGAAGATGTGATGTTGGTACCTAGCAAAATCATCGAAGTGCTCGATATCACCAAGTCCAAACATTTCTTTTAGCTGCTGAAGCTTTTTCTCATTTCCGTGTTTATTGATGCCATCGATGTAGTCCACAACCCTGCTGATGTCTCGGCTGCAATTTTTGGGCATTCCCTCTTGGACAGGTGCAAAATATTGCCACTAACTCACACTTAGCACAAATTCATTTACCCAAAAGATTGAAGGATACTGACGTAGTCAAAAATGGCCTCAACAGGGGCGCTAGATGCATGGTACGCCCAAAATGTCCCTGGGGAGGTGGACTCGGTCCAGGCTGACAGAGCACCACTGTAAGATCCTCCACTCAGAACCCATGGCTGTAATTTGATGAATGAATCAGTTTAGCATCTTCTACATGGATCGAAGTAATTCATACCGCATTTTGAGCATTACTGCTGCTGCTATTGTCAAAGGGAAGCTTCACATTCTCCGCAAAGTATGTAAGATCCGAGATCGAATTCGCCAAAGTTAGATACTGCAAGCTCTCCGCAGTCAACTCCTCATAAGGTGATGAGCCTCCCCAGTATCGGTCTATTGGAAAATATAGGTTCAGCAACATTCCAACTAATGAAGAAAAGGAGACTTACGCTCAATCATCACCACTGCACCCTTAATTTCCTGGGCATAAAGACCAGTGATAGTCCTGTTGGTCAGGTATCCTGTGTACTGATCGGCCGCTACTTCTCCAGGGGTAAACAAAACAACCTAAATTTTCCCTCGTCGTTAGATCAATATACCGGCCGAGATTTTCATGAAGTGGATTTACCGGTGCACCTTCTCCATCCCACCATGCCGAGCTCCACCAGTATCGCTGAGAAAACGTGCCAAGGCTCGGATTATCATGATCAATTAGTTGCTGAAATGTCGATTGGCCGTATGTTGCTTTTGACTCGGCAGCTGAAGGCGGCGGGAGAGGCCTCGGTGCAATTGCTGCTTGGACTACAGAAGCACCAAGTACAGGCAACGTCATGCGACGTAGAAAATGCATCTTGAATAGACAAGGGAAGTCCCATACAGCTTTCCTCGATATTCAGACCTGCCGGCTCGCGTGCTTTATATGATTGCATGGTGGCCATCAATCCCCCCTGCGCCACTACTACACCTAAACCTTAGTGTATTATTCTAGTCCAAATGGACGGGAAGTTCCCATAATGTGAGCAATGTTTCATTCCGGTACATCATCAGAGCGGGGTGTTGTGGTAGTGACCATCCTGTATTGAGACAAAACTTGCTGTCACGCGATATTCTAGCGCGAAACTAGCTGCATACCACGCCGTCCACCTGAACAGCGCCGTGATCTCTGCTCTTCACCGGGTTATCATTACTACAGGATATACATACCTAATGACCAAAAGATTCATGGTTCAAAGAATAAAGGGGCTGTATCATTTCCTTGATTTTATTATTTTCGCTCCAGAAATAGCGATTCGTGTTTGTCTAGCTGGATGTCTGCCGCGAGGTTGGGGCTATAGCTAGTTCATGACACCACCGTCGGGAGTCCGAGACAACCATTAACCGAGAGATAGGCTACGCTCGATGCCTGCGTCTCACTGGTCACTGATAAGTGCTAGTGGGCCATTCTTGATGACGAGACCAACAGATAAGATGAATAAAAATGAAGACTAGATAGTTGGTGACGGTCGGCAATGGTTGGCTTAACGTTAACAATATGCTTATCCAGTGATCGGAAAGGACCCCGCAAGACCCGACGGGCACCGAGCCAATGGTTAAAGATTCCTGCATTCTTGACGCTGATTTGCCTCAGCCAGCCCTTATTTGTGATATCTATCGCCTCTTTCGCAATGCATGTCGCTGCTTAGAATTGAGAAAACTCATAATGCCCCAGTTTAGCCTAGTTACATATTACGAGCCAAATCAAGTTAACGCCTTGATTCAGCGCGAGCAAGCGACCAAGTCGCTAATTTGGCTGGCTATTTCATTATTTATAAGAGTTTAAGCTACTCAACAGACATGCTGCACCGCTTGGATCTGTTGAGGGATTTGTTACTTTGGGTCTTCCCGCTAGTGTACGAACCCTCGGTGTATAACGAGTTACCGCTTCTAGGATTCCAGTGATCCTTCACTTGATACCCACAAAAGCTAGGCGTCAGGGCGGCTTGGAGCAATGCAAAATTGTCTGTCCCGTAATCAACGGCAAAGAAAACCTGTGCCTTTTCGTAACAGAACTGTGGCGCTTCGACTCTGGACTCCAATGCGGCTTGGTGAATAACAGTGTAGTCGCAGAGCGCCGAGCCAATGAAGCACACACACAGGAGGGATCAATATTCACGGAAGTTTTCTTTCACGAAAATACTCTAGAGTTGAATCTTTTACGGAGTAAAACAGATGAAAATCGTTCAGAGTTCGCTCTCAGAGGCGTATCTGCCTTGGCATCTTCAGGGTAATCGAACGCTTCCTTCACCTCCAGATATAAACTGTCATATTCGGCCAAGTGGGACGGGCGGACATTATCGCTCGACAAACAAGCATCCACGTATATTGCGGATACGGTGACCAATACCATACATGGAATGGGAGCTATTCGAGGCTGCTTGGAAGTGAATTCCCTACACAAATGGCTTCGTTGGCATCCGCATCAAGAGGGTGTGACATGTTGGGAAACTAAGAAGGTAGAACCAAACTCATCTCTTTCTTTGATCGGTATATAAATGGGATTGAAACCGACTGGGTCGACGCCGCGAGTGCGCATGGCTATTCCAGAGTATGGAAAGAACTAGCCCGTGAGCGAACGTGGTCGTTGTTGACTTTCCCCTTCCTCGTACTGTCTACTGCAAAGCTTATTTGATTAGGCACGGGAAATTTACGCTCGTTCGGTCATCTCTGAAGTCAGGAATTGTTTTATGCAGCTTCGAAGGCCCCAATTCAATTACATGGAGAAGTTCACATACACCTTCAACAAGCCTGTGCGGTTAATCGGCAAAGCAGCGAATTATATGCGCTGGGATGACCTGGACGAGATCGAGATCTTCTTCAATATCAGCAAGTTATCTGCATCAGGAGAATAACTTCTCAATATGAATATCACTTGGAACATCAGCATGAGCGTCGAGGATGCCACCATCATGGACGTAGATCGATAATATTTTGTAGATAAGCGTTCCTGAGTTTGTAATGCTACTTGTCCATCGGGTCCTCCCAGCACTAGTCAGATTTGTGCGGACATGGGCGGACATCACAGCGCATGAGCTCATATACACATTCCCAAGTCGACGGTTGTCCAATAACTTCTTCCACCGCCACGATGTGTGGCTTACGTTCAGCTACAGTGAATTCTATTATCCGTCAAGATCGCATTTTCTGCTAATTCGTAAAGTAAATGGCCTTAATACGCAAATCGCCATCCCGACAGCGTAAGCTGTAGGTACAGGAGAGGATCGTACCTAGCCAACGACGTTAATCTGGGAACGTTGTGAAAGTTAGAAAAGTTTCCGAAAGAGAGAGGCAAACCAGCCCAGCTACCTATATATATCCATCACCAGCTGGCGCCGCGCCTATCTTATCACATCCACTAAACTTCTAGACGCCTGCCGACTCATTGCTCTGCTCTCACGGTGATCTGACCGTTTTTCTTGTTCTGCGTTCGACCGACACTTCACGAGCCATAACAGCTTGGCTTATTCCCGAAACGCCGTCTCCTCCAGCAACAGCCTGATCGACTCGGAGCCAATGATATCTTGGAGCAATTGCTTCCGGGCAGCATTCCCCTTAAATAGCATCTCTTCCGATGGTGCGGTTCCTTTGACAAACTCCTCCAAAGCAGCTTTCAGGGCTTGTGAATATGATATCTAGAGTTAAGAAGGATTAGCTGCTCGCGTTTCCGAACATCTGTGTCAAGGCCAAGATACCTGATTCCCCGTTTTGGGATCCTTCCTCGTTGCAACACCATAGAAGTATTGAGATTCCTCTTCGGTGATGCGATTCTGCGATTTGCGCAGCCTGTGCAGCAGGTAGACCTTTTGCGTAGTCTGGGTCCAGTTGTAGACGGCATCCATCTTCATCAGATACCAAGACACGCTGTAGTACACTGTCTTCCATGTCCCTTCAGAGAATTCGTTCGGGTCATCTGGATCATGGAATTGGTTGAAAAAGGCCTCATACCACAGACGGTGCTTTGCATCACGATCGACATCTCGTGCCAGTTGATCTTCGTACTCTTTGGCCTGCTCCGTCTGCAACTTGATCCGCTCTTCTCTCACGTATTGGCGGACCCTTTCATCCTGTTCTGCTTTCCCCCTGAGGATCCTTCTTTCCCTCGCCTCCTCGACCCACTTATCCCATTGCTCATCGCTGATTGTCTGTATCTTCCTGGCCGGTCTGTGAATCTCGTCGTTCACAAGGTTCGCTCTTTTTTGTGCAATTTCACTATCGGTATCTCCACTCACTCCGTCCCAACGAATATTGCCATCCATTTTCGTACAGTACCTGCGCAGTAGATCTAGGTACCGTTGGACTGGGGTCAGCACTGAGTGCCCAAGGTGTCTTTGCGTGAGAGAGAAGAAGACCGGTAAAGAAGATTGAAATTTAGTTTGAATGGTAGCAAGCACAAAATCGACTTCTTCTTAATCGACTATTCTGTTATTCTTATATTTTGACGTGGCTAGGTGCATACAAACTAATGGATGATATGATTACATAGTAGCCCACGAGGCCATAAATTTACAGAGTTACACTGTAATTATGAGTTTTATCTATCACATTTATTACCCCCGGGCGGAGACTGCCAGCCCAGTTTAGGAGCACCAACTTCTGTACAGTCCCACCATTCACATTCGAGGAGATGGCCGATGGGACTTAAAGATACGTCAGTATCTCAAATCCACTATTAGGGAAAGCCTTACATTAAAACAGATTCATCAAACCTGTATTATGCATGCTTCATGTGCGTTTGTGATTATGTTGTGTAGCGTTGCCTAGCAGAAGGCCGATCTCGAGAATGGTGAAGACTGTTACTTGAAATACAATCATGCATGATGCAGTGTAACGGAATTACGAGCGAACTGCACTATGAACACACTGTACGTGGAAATTATGCAAAGGCCAACACGTAATACACATGTACCGTGATATCATACCGAATCATGCAGCAACCCATAATAATCTGTAGCACTAGGATGCAACTCGTTCACAACAAGCCGATGATCTCCTGGGTTCAAGATAGCGGTATGTGTCATTAAGTAGTACAAATTACGCATGTGATATACGTAAGGGGAGATACCGATCCCTGTTCGCTTTTGACCGTAATCTGCGAGATTTCTATCTCTTTCTATGAGAATGGTTTCTCAATGCCTAGGAATGGACTCAAATAGAGTACTATAAAGGCAGAAATTGTTCCCCTGTGACTTTGAATAGTTTCCCAAGATCTCGCCCAGCAGCCTTCTTACCTACATTGTCACTCATCACCTGAAACCTAGCAACAATGGGTTGGAAAACCAAACAAACACCGAAGGAAACTAGGGAGGCTTTGAAGAAGCGATTTACCCCAGAGCAGATAAATAATGGCAAGATTACAGCTGCGGCCTGGCAGGAAATTATTACAGAAACTCCCGAGGTCAGCCCAAAATGATAAGTGCTTCATTCCAGCACCTCGAAGATGCTAACCAGTTGATCAGAATATTCATTACTCTGCAGTCCTTATCAAGCAATGGCTAGGCTTTTTCCTGTATGCAGTAAGTCCCCAGTCCCCTGTTCGCAAAGAAAGGCCTCATATATACTCACATGGTTTTAAAGGACAGAAACCTTGACGGTGAGTGAGATAAATGGGCGGATGTAGAGTCCCGCTAGGAAGGCTGACAAGGCTAATGTGAGATGTGTCATTAGGGAATGTTGGACTGCAAGAACTTCTCAAAGTGCTCGATGAGGTTAAGGCAGAGGAGGATTTAAAGAAGGATTTCAAGAGCTTTTTCTCAGCGGTGGATGTCTCTGGCGACAAAAAGCTCAGTTTGGCCGGTACGTCGGCTAATATGATTCCCGTCATAATGGTTTCACATGGAAAATAACCATTATGTTTCTGTTTAGAGTGGTTCATCATCGGATTCTTGAAAGTCGATCGCGAGGAGGGCTATGAGTTGGCTGTGGAAGTTGAGTGAATGTGGGAAGTTTTCAGGGTCAATCTCATCATCAGGGTCCTTGCAGACTACTGAAGATGGAGTTGATGGTGAGATTAGGCATTCAATGCTAGTCATCTGGCTTAGATTAAATTAGATGGCTGAGCTTTGCATGTCTCTCCTTTCTTTCCACAACGCTAATAATTTCATGGGTTTGGCCCTTTTTCTGCCCCCCTGCTTCCATGTGGCGAAGTGCTCAGACTGGTTTATCGAGCCATGGTATTCTACTGTAACATTCTGCTGGTTGCAGACAGTCGTCCTCTCTTTCCGACTCTTTTTGGTGGGGGTACCGCGATTAAGGTTCAAGTTATTGGTGGCTTTACCGTTACAATAGCTGCCTACACCTTATAGGTCTTTTGGCTATTGTCCGGCATGTGGCGACAATACATGCCGTTAGCTGTAACGGGCATGAAATCGGGATTTAAACAGTGCAAGGCTTATAGTTGTTGATTGCGAGGGATACACGTTATACACTGTTCATGATCTATAGGGACGCTGTTATGTCTCTGAATTTGAGTCGTACCATCTAGTCTCCATTGAGTAATATACGTAATTATATGTTATATATTTGTATGGGTAATTTCAACCTCTATTCTTCTTAGAAAATAATCATTTGCGGATTTGTCCAGAGATGAGCTGACGCGGTTCCGGGTACGAGCCGAGAAACAACCTATGTGTGATCGGAGGGGAAACTGTTTTCGACTTCTATTGTAGACTAAGTTTGAGATTCCAGCAAGTCCATTGCTCTTTATTTCGCCTCCTCAAGGTTTTCTTTGCTTCTCTCGACGGGCGTTGGGTAGTAGGAGCCCTAGAAATGTTAGGAACCTTGAAGCTATAGACATTTCAAGGGTATATACTAATTAGGCGCTCAGAAATGACCAAAATCCCGATACATCAGCGGAGAAGATAGAGACTTGTCCTAACTCTCGAATTCGAATGCCGAAGCAAACATCGGCCCAAGGACCGCTTGGGACCAGACTAGACAAGGGACCGGACTGGTCGTGGATTACGTTAGTCCGAGCCTGTGCTGACATCTACTCAGTGATCCGGGGCCTGAGCGCCCTCATAAAAGCGCGGTAGCCCAGAGGGGTAACGCCCCACCCGGCCGACATTATCCTGTCTCAATAGGTACGGAATTCTCCGTACATATTCGCAACTTTATCTCAATCGCCGACGGCTCTTCCTGCCCGGGGTGAGATCCCCCGAGCTTCCGCTTCCCCGCCTCCACCGGAAATCATACAAGCTCGTCAGAACAGGCACGATGAGCAGAATCCACAACTCAATGTACCAATATGATGTCGGCAGAAGAGCAAAAGGTGTGTGCATGAATTCTACAGCTACATCGAATGAAGTACTGACACATTCTGCCTGGAACAGATCATCAAGGCGCTCCAGGAGAACTGGATCTGGGTTCCAAACTGGACTGACTCTTCAGACGAAACCACCGCTGGCAAAATTGTTCACTTCACCCGAAATGTCCATGTATCATCGCAGCCGATAAGATCATTGCTACATTTTTCGGCGGACACCCGATACAAGCTTTATGTCAATGGGAAGCACGTTGCTGTCGGACCGACTCGGAGCAGTCCGTTGATCTGGTACTATGACACGCTAGATATTGCACCTTACCTGAACGAGGGACAGAATGAGATCCGCTTCGTGGTTATCCGTTACTTTGCGGCCTCGAGGAGCGCAATGCCCTTTGAGCGGACAGCTCGCCCGGGCTTGACCGTTATTGGACATATCGAGGCGAGCAAGGAAGTCATCGAGCTTGCTTCTTCTAAAGATTGGATGGCATATGTGGATGAAAGTATCAAGTTCCCAATGGGGTTGCCCGACGACGTGTTCCTCCACGTAAGGACTGGCTCTAGCTTTGAACGAAAGCCCCGTTTCCGCACTAATCTTCCTACATAGATCAGCGAGCGTATCACTCCAACGAAGCCGAGTCCTGCTGTAACACCATTTGCCTACAATATAAAAACTCTCAATGGGGATGTTCCGCCTTGGCATTTGCGTCCACGGTCTATCCCAATGCCCGAGCAAACGCCAGCCGTCGTAAACATAATCAGGGCATGCAACAGTGCCGTCAATACCAGCAATTGGACGGCCTTCTTTTCCAAAAATTGCTCTCCAACTCTTCCTGCAAACTCAATTCACTCACTCGAGGTGCAAGCCGATTTCCACTCGACTGCATTTCTGCGTTGGGTCTTCAAAGCAGTGAGAAAACCTTCGCAGGCCAGACTCAAAGTGACACACTCAGAGGGATATGAGCTCGAGCCTCGGTCTTACCCCTTCTTTCGATCCAAGGCCGACCGGCTAGATGCAAGCGTCGGCCACATTGTCGGGCCTTACGACGAGGTGACACTCGATCTTCCCAACACCGAGAGTGTCATCTATGAGCCATTCTGGTTCAGAACCTTCCGTCTCCTGCGTATCGAAATCACAGTCGGGTCTGAACCGGTGGAGTTGGTCTCATTTGATGCCACCCAGGTCAACTACCCTATGGGTGTCAAAGCCAGCTGGAACGAGCCCGGTGATGTACACAGCGAGCGCATCTGGGATGTCTCCATTCGAACAATGCGCAACTGTATGTTTGACGGATACTCTGACTGTCCGTTCTACGAACAATTACAGTTAGTTTTGAAATGTCATTATCCGAGGAATCCTCAGCTAACTTTCACCAGGTACTCCGGAGACAGCCGTTCAGTCGGCCTATTCCACTACCTCCTATCCGGTGATGATCGTCTTATGCGACAAGCAATCACAAATTTCGCAGCATCAGTTACCCCGAATGGCCTCACACAGTCCCGATTTCCCGCGCACGTTCCACAAGTTATTGCTGGATTCTCCCTCTACTGGATCCTACAAGTCTGTGACCACCACCTCTATTTCGGGGATACCCGCTTCGCCCGGGGATTTATTCCCCGCATCGACGGCATCCTAGACTTCTTTGATGCCCACATTGACGATCTGGGTCTAGTCAGCGGACTCCCACAAATCGTATGGCAATACGTGGACTGGGTGACAACCTGGGGTGCCACCGATGACCATCCCGACAAGGGAGTTCCCATGTCCGGTCGGAAATCCAACAGACACACGTATTTTAGTATGATTTATGCATGGACTCTCCAGAAGGTTGCTTGTCTTGTGCGTGATCTGGGTCGGCCGGGGCATGCCGCTGAATATGAAGCGCGAGCAGTTTCGTTGGTAGACGCTATTCGGGCGCATTGCTATGATGGACAGTTCTTCACGGACTCGACTGCCGATGTTGCCGATGAGTTATCCTATTCTCAGCACTGTCAGATTTTCGCTGTTATCTCCGGCGCAGCAAGTTCCGATGACTCTGTACGCATCTTGACTCAGTCGTTTAAGAGCGATCGATTTTCAAAATGCTCGTATATGATGCGGTTCTATGCTTTTCGGGCACTTACTCTGGCTGGCGAGGATATATACGAGTCGTTCTGGGAAAGTATGTGGGCTCCGTGGCGAAAAATGCTGGCGAATAATCTTTCGACATGGGAGGAGGACGATGTGAGACAACGTTCTGATTGCCATGCCTGGGGAAGTGTGCCAATCTATGAGTATTGCACTGAGGTGGCCGGTGTTCAGCCGATTGCTGCTGGCTCGGCGAAGATATTTTTCAAACCTCGTCTTCGGTTGACTCAGGCACTAGAAGCGAAGGTGGCACTGGGCAGGGATAATCTAGCTACGGTCTCATGGAAGTCTGGCTCTGATAACGAGAAGATTGTGGAGCTCAGACTTGAAAAGCCTGTTGAGGTTGTAAGTCAATTTCCGGGAGCCAAGCGGCAAGAACATGGTGTTGTTGATCATCTCAGTTTTGTTTTTAAAGGTTGAAGTAGCCCAACACCGGATCTTTATGGGGCTCCCTTTTTAATTTGAGGAATGACCGACTGGGTTATTTCCAGTGGTTCACTGCCCTGCCTTATAAATTACTAGAGAAGCAGTATTTCGTGAACTCGCTCTTCAGACGTCGAACTCATTACACTAACGTGTCCCCTTTAACACGTACAACATGGAGTTTCCATCGCTGGACTTTAGACTCTTTGTTTATAGAAACGATGTGAAGTATAGTTACCTGGGTATGTATGACTAAGTAGACGATGGCAAGTGGTTCAATTGGGTGGAACTACCTAATTAACTAAAGTTTCCTGGCTCAATCTGCCACAGTATACCGTTTCATCTCAATTTACTGTCTCCGTAATACTCAAGCGGTAGCAATCATCTCATGGTTCTCGCGTTGCATATTAGATCGCATCTGCACGTCAGTGACATAGCCCTTGAATTTGCGAAGATTTATCTTTTTCTCGAACCTGGAAGCGAAGGGTGTTAATCCACCATCCAACAGGGAGGGCAGGAAAAAGTTTCAGTAAAATAGTGCACATACATCTCATCTATCTCAGCCGGTGTTCGGCGTGTCACTTCGGGAAGAATGAACCACGCAACAATTACTGCAAGAGTGCCAGTTCCCGCGAAGCTGTTCGGGATAATATGTCAGCATTCCTCTTTATAAATAGGGACAGGGACATTATCATGGCAAACTTACAAGAAACCAGTTTTGACACCCCAGTGGGACACGGGTGCATTGTTAATCATCAGAGGCGTGCAGAAACTGAACATGATAGCGACCATGTTCGACGATGCAAGCGCCCAGCCGGCGGTCTTTGCACGCAGGCGTTGCTGCGGAACTTCAGCAGCGTAGGCGTAGCCTATGGCTGATGCACCAGTGGTGGACCAGGTCGCCAGACAAGCGAAGAAGATCTAGGTTGAACGATTAGTTTTATTACAAGAGATATTCTACCTACTAAAAGGCACGTACCAGAAGTGAGCTAGTTGATGGTTTGGTATAGTCGAAGCAACCGATAATTCCAAGACACAAAACCGACACCGATGTAACTGCATATGGGTAGACTGTCAAAGGGCGACGGCCAACTTTGTCGGTTGTCACTGCAGTCACTATCATGGATAGCAACTGAACACAAGATAAAATGACCGTGACCATGAATGGGTCTTTGTTGCCAGCGTATTGGACTGGAGGCGATTAGTACAGGCAGGAAAGATAGGTAGATGGCACAGTTATCACTCACAGAAATAGGTAGCGTAGGTGTTGAAAACGGACAAACCTACAAATTGCTGGGTAATCTTGGGCCAAGCGGCAATGAAGAAACGAAGACGATTGCGGCCCTGGAAGACAGCCCATGTCCCCTCTTCAGAATTGCGCTCTGCAATGGCACGCTCCTCTGCAATGGTGGCGATCATGACTTCCTTGAAAGGATGTTAACACTTGGATCCCACATAGTCTACTTCTAGGAAAGAGTGACACACTATTTGCTCATCGACACTATATCCTTCAACATTGCCGTTACACCTATTCAGAGTTTTGACTGCTTTGTCGATCTTGCCTTTGCTCACGAGCCACCAAGGTGATTCTGGAATGAAGGTGAATATTATGGCAATAAGACCTACCATAGCCCACTGATCACGCGGTGTAGAAATAAGCAAATCGGTTCGGTGCGGAAGGTGTATGAAGAGCTTTACGAACCTGTGTATAGATAGGGACCCGGAAGTCATATGGGGCCCTTACGCTGAGCTCTCGGAGTGCTACCGAGGCGAAAATCTGGCCAACCACAAACCAACTAGGACCAGTAAGCAGATGTAGGCTCTGAGTTCTGAGATAAACCACTTACAAACTGTACGCGTTGATGTAGAAACCTCGCAGCTGAGTCGGGGCGATCTCGGACAAATAGAGAGGCATGGTGGATTGAAGCATACCAACACCCATTCCAGAGAAGAGCTTTGCTGCCAGCCAATGCTCCCATCTTGTCGCAAATGATTCAATGAATATGCTGATAACAAGGTCAAGCCAGATTATGTAGAATGCGATTTTCCGTCCGAATCTTTCCGTAGCATATTGGAGGAGCTAGTCCATCATCAGCCAAGAACGTCACCAGAAAAAGGCCATGAAAATGTACAATTTGACCGAGAGTTTGACCAGCAGATTGAATACCTCCCCATGCGGAGATGTATTTGCCCCCGATGATAGATGTGCCGGGGGAAGCCATCTGTCGAATAAATCCTTTATTGGAGACAATACCACCATTGAGGTTGATTTCTTTGGCGATAGAATTAGTATCCTAGTCCAACAAGGCACAGAAAAGAATGAAGTTACGGTAACCGTCCAGTGATGCGCCGAACGCCGCAGTCATGGCAATCAGCGACACTGTTCTAAATCGTCGCACACACTGCCAGACGCCAAGGTCATCTTCGCGCGATCGCATGATGGGCCCCGTGCTCTTGGTGGGCATGTCCCTCTCCTCAGGAGACACATTTTCAATATTCTGTGCACTTTCCTTGGAAATATCCATTGCGAATGTAGACATAGCATGTGCCCGAGGGTAAAAAGAAATCGCAAATCCAACTCAAGTGAAGGCTGACGTGGTAGCTAGCTGGTAATCTTTATAATTCTAGCTCTTCGAACGAGCTTAGGAAACTGTCAGGGATTGATTTATGAACTCTACTAGATTCCAGCTTCATGCAGGAGAAAAAGCAATAGAAAAAAGCGGGGAACCCCACGGTCATGCAGCTCAGCTTCACGGGCTACTGGATGTGGATCTGACTTCGCAGGGCTTAACTCGCAAGATGGGTCAATTGCCGGCTCGCTGTTTAATAAAGTTCTCATGAGTATTTTTCAGCACCAGTGGGTCGTTTGGCTTGTGAAAAGCATTCGAGTGGGTGCCTCAAAGAGCGCCGCAAGTGCTTCGCTGTAAATTATACCGATGCTATCAGCTTGTGGCTGACTATCAGTTAGGGTCGGTAAAATGGCCTGAATAATTGGATCAACCATAGTTTAAAGCTGATATAGTCTTAAGAATTGATGTATATTTTCCCGGACGTGCTATGTTGTTGGCCCTGCTCCTTGTAACCATCAGGGCATTACTCGCTAAAAAAATACGCGTTTCCTGAATTCTCTCCAAATTTATTTTCTTCGGTTGTAAAACGTACAAAGATTACCAGGAAAGATCCGTCAGAGAAATTTCTCGCTACCTAGTCATTGGAACGGCAACCAACATCCTGCATCACTAGCACCATCACTAGCCCTAAGAAAGAGAATCCCCGGTGGGGTGACGCCTGTGAGTGGAGATTCTCCGTCCTCCGCATTCCACTCCACAGTTCACCCCGCATTCTCGACTTTCCCAGTCCTTGGAAGACTTTCCTTCGAGCTGTCTTCCACGAATATGAGGCCGAGAAATCACAGGTAAATCAAAAGCGCCTCGGAAGCCGCAACAGTGAAGGTTGCCTCTCCCCCATAAACATAGACTGTCTCTATGCGCTCTGTCCCCTCAATAGTGCATTTGCCATTGGCAAATGTCTGACCAGCAATGGTCGGGCTTTCACCCTGGTCAACTCGAGATGTGGCATGTGGAGCAGTCAAACGTTTAGCAGTGACTCTGGAGGAGGAAATTCCGGACAGCTTGTATGTCTGTGATGAACGGGTGCCGTCGGAAGAGACATAGTAGTCGGAGTTGTAAAGAAGGACCCGAACAGGAGCTCCGGATTTGTAAATGGCGTACGCGGCGTAGGGTGTGTCTTGACTGTCTAGAGGCGCAATTCGGTCGGCGTTGGCAAGCGCCATGGCGGCGAAGTAAGCACCGTAGTAAGGAGATCCCACATCGTAGCGGCCCCACCAGCAGTATTGACCTGGGGAGTCAGATTGTGATACGGTAGGGAAGAATTGCGGGCTGACTCACAGTTACCAACGGTCCCCTGGTGGAAGTAGAGGGCATCTGTGCCCATGATCACAGATTGCATTACATAGTCGAGGATCCAGAGGGCAGCACCAAAAGTCGGGCTGACGCCACCTCCACCTTGTGTTGCTAAGACATCTTTAAGTATCTCATTCAAGCAGCAGTGAATGAGAACATACCAGAGTTAGTCTCTCCAAAGATATGGGGCTTGCCCATTCTGTGAGCGGCAGAGACCTCAGCCGCAAAGGGCTTGATCTGGGTAGCAATGTGGCTGTGACCCATGAGATTGGGGAGGTTGAAGGAACCAGACCCCTGCGGATAGTTGTGAGAGCAGTAATCCTTGACAAATTTATTCTCGTAGCCTTCCTTTGCGGTAAGACCGGCGACGCTCATCGAAGTGCCAAAGTAGACGCCTGCGGAGATGAGATCAGATGCATCAAGATAGTCGCACACCGCTTCTTGCCAGCTGATCTGGGATGCTTCATCTGATGCAGCTGTCCAGGACGCGCCATGAGCAATAGGATCGCTTTTAGAGTAGACTTTGAATGTTCAGTCAGTAATAGTACAGGTGAGAGCAAGTCATTGTCGGAACTCACAGGTCGGCTCATTTCCAAGCTCAATGGCGTACAGGTTATCCATTTTACGCCGGGCAAGAAGGGCAGCGGATTTTGTGTTGGCGATATTATCCAAGCGGCGATTCAGTCCGAAAATGACTTCTCCGCCATAGCTTGCTGCTAAAGAAATAAAGGACGGTCCGTACGTCAGAGTCTCTGGCGCATCACCTGCGCTAGCCACTGTGTAATCGACAGAACGGGTTAATGAACTGTCGTACGTCGCGCGATCCCTGTGTCGTGTTAGCAATACAGCATCTCCAGTCTAGGGGTCATACATACTGAGTCGTGCCTCCGATTCTCAAACGAGGCCAAGTCCCCGTTAAATCCTTCAGATTTTGGAGACAAGTCTTAGTTGATGCGACATCTTCCATGTACTCCGGGAAGGTGAAAAATTCCAGGCTTCACAATGAGTAAGTATATCCATTGAAAAAAAGGACTCGAGACTCACGATACACCAACTGGTGCTGCAGAGAGCTGCCCACTCGAGTTCGGAGGCGGGGATGTCGGGATGTTAAAGCTCAAGCCCCAAACCGAAGCTGCGAGGCCGAGAAGCGACGCGGAGATGGGAAGAAAAGTCATGGCTTTAGATGGTGTCACCTCGAACACTATCAGAATAGGCCGTACTTAATATATCATAAGGAGGACCACGTTGATGATCGGATTGATGGATAATTATAAGTAAGGAAAACAGGGGCTCCCTGTTGAGAGCTTCCCCATGGTCCGTATACGGGTACACACGTGTTCGTATGACCGATACGCGGCGGTTACATCACTCTAATTCATGATTAATCCAGAATTACATCCCAAAAATGGAGAAAAGTGGTCTCCTGTGTGATCTACGCTGGTGTTCCAAAAGTTTTCGATCACCTCCCACACCGTCTACCTCGCCTGCCTCCGCCATATCAACGCACTACGCATAATATTGATCAAAATGTAGCTATCTCTGGTTAGACAATGCCTATTTTTCTGATAAACATACCTCCTGTTCCTTCACATGGGGAATAAAAGAGAGAGGAAGAGAGAAGGCTGAGAAGATATCTTGCAGCGGAGCCTTGAGCGATAAGGGTACCGGGTTGGTGGAACAAGATCCACAAAATGTGCCTGAGCTACGGGCCACGCGAAACAACAATACTAAGATTGTATTAGTCAAAGAGTCCCAAGCAGCGTGGGATATACTAGATCCTGATATCTTAGTCAATCTAATTGGCTACTATGCCTCACAGGGTGGAGGCAATCATTGACGCAGAAGGTGGTACCCCAAGTATATGGGTGTCGTATATATTAGTGTTAAATATTGCTGGCAGATAGGCCTTGGTGCGGCAAGAAAAATAGGGGGTGTTCCAAAACTTTTGAAAGGATCACTTGCTAGCGGAAAGTTACCGCTCCATGCACTAACAGATGGCCCACTCGGTTGGTGTCCTACCCAAACAGAGTAATTGCGGAAAATTACAACACCGTTTCTCAACGGCCGTATCTCTTTTGGAAAAGATTGGAATATTACACCACGACGCTAAGTGACAGTAAATTGAGCGCCGAAAATAGCTGCATTTGACGCCATTCTAAGCGTTCAATTTACGAGATCCGAGTCATTCCGATATCACGTGATTGGCACAGACTAAGTTTAATTTATTGCTGCCTAGTTAACTAGTTAGTTAAGTACTCAGGAACAGTCAATCCGTCATCGAAATGTGTATCACGAAGGAATGGTCGTTCACCCTATGGTGCCATGTGCGATGGCGCTAACTGTGCAAAACAAAGTGGGTCACCAACTGCCAGATCCAGGATGACTTAGGGGGTGAGGGTGGATGTAAGCTTTGAAAGTTAGCCAGAATACAGGTCAGTGGGGCCCTCTTAAGACCTCAGTAGGATGCGTAGATCAATGCTTAGTAGAGAACCCCTATATTCGATTAGATAAGCTTGGTAATTGTATGAAATATGTGTGTATACGCTTTACATTCCTATATTACCCTTATTTTGTTTACCCTATATTTGCTTCTTACTATACTATCTACCCACCTCTACTATAGCATCATGGCGTAGTACGTATCGACTTGGTGGTAGTATCGATATACTAAGATATAAGATCTTATTAATATTGCGCCTTTTTCTATCAAGTAGGATCCTCCAAGGGAGGTTGACAAAGAAATTTGATTTGACTAATAATCGCATCTTCCATAATCGCAATATAGCACGAGTAAATACTGTATATGTCTTTACCACCATTAAAGCTTTTACTAGTAAATAACTAGTAACTAACTAATAGATTATTTTAGGTTAGCATAACGCAACATAAGTTTAGAACTAGACTAACTCTCTTGACTTTCGCTATCTTGCTAGCGCGGATCGAGGATTTAGGGAAAGAGATACTTCCTAGTTAGGAAGTGAGAGTGGAGGTATAAGAAAAGAGGTAAAAACTTAGTATTGGAGGATGTAGGAAATATAGGGGGAGGTGTAAGATAAGGTAAGACGATTGAAATAAAAGTTGGTGGATTATTTGCCTGAGGCTGCGCACCCTACTGAGGTCTACCGAAGACAGCATTTTATTGCCGTTTTTCGATTGAAATTTTGGAACTCTCTACCACAGTGGTTGCAAATTGACCAATAAGTTATTGTATTTGTGGGCCTCTGCAATGAGAACATATAAATGGAGATAACCAGGAAAGCGAAATGAACAAACAGCTGCTCCCTGAAAGAAATACCTATTTTGTGCTAACGTTTTAAATAATCCTAAACTTGATATTGTGCAATAGCGGAAATGAATATGCCTAACCCATGGATCAATGTGAGATGCTTGTCTCTGACAGTGGTGGAAAAGTACGGAGATGTGGTCCCAAAAGGCCAAGGTCAGAAACGCATTACTAACCTAAGGCCATATCGATGGTCTTAGGTCGTCTACAGTACATAGGAGGAAGTGGTCACATAAGCTCTAGAGAGTATTTTAGCTAAGATTAGCCTACCAATAACAACCCATGCGATCCCTTCGGAGTCTCAAGTAAAGGGCGGTGGAATCAGGTGGGATCATACGGTCCTTTCCTTGGACTGCGTGTTGAAGCTCAGCCCGGGGAGATCTAAAGGAAGAGATCTTGCAACATTAGAAGTACGAGGGGTATGCGAAAGAAGGTGACCCACGTAAGTTCCAGGAATTTGAGGCATCGAAAGCCTTTTTCAGCTAACTTTGTGATCGCAGGTTAGGAGAGCTGCATCTTTCGAGGCGGCTCACCTTGATAGATGGAGTGGCGGTGCCACTAGCGACGGGCTCGCACTTCTTCGCAGTGCTGGTGACTATTAACCTTCGGGTGAAGCCAAGACGAGCCCACATGTAAGTGATTCATTGCTTTGGGGATTTCGAGGGCAGGGGAATAACATGAGACAACTCATTTCCTTTTGTTTCGCGACACTATTCCTGCGTTAAACGGACAATCTCTATGCCATTCGTTCTCCCAGGATAGGCTCCGGTCAGTGCATTGTCCCCAATGCAGTCTGACTGATTACTGGTCGGTCTCGGCGTTCGGTGTCAACCTGCCGTCATTCACCACCCTTTTGTTTTCGGTTTTTTGGATTTTTCTTTGCGTTCCGGTCAATTTGATATCCTGCTCAATGCGTGCAGGACAGAAGCCACATGAGGTCCATATTTTGGGGAAAGAAATCCTCGCTGCAGTGGAAATGACAGAGCCAATTGGTCTTATTTTTGTGTGAGCAGATTCGGGCGGTCGCAAGGCCTAACGACCAATGGGGACTGAGTTTCAACAACCAGGCTGATATGTCCAAAGGCGGAAGAATTGTATCGCCTAGTAACGTGTAGGCCAATGAATCAAGAGAGTGTGTCTTGTAGAAAGCCAAGCTATGCGCGAAGAGATAGGGGGCAATGTGCCAAGGAGCTAATCAAAACAGGTTAGTAGCTAGCTGAATAATACTGGTGGATGCCCTATTTCGACACACCCCCTCAGCTAGCTGCTAAGCAAAACATGGAAACAACGCTAGATGGCTAGACCTGTATGCCGGCCGCTGCATCAAAATAACGATATAGATGGCTAGACCTGTATGCCGGCCGCTGCATCAAAACAACGATATAGATGGCTAGACCTGTATGCCGGCCGCTGCATCAAAATAACGATATAGATGGCTAGACCTGTATGCCGGCCGCTGCATCAAAACAACGATATAGATGGCTAGACCTGTATGCCGGCCGCTGCATCAAAATAACGATATAGATGGCTAGACCTGTATGCCGGCCGCTGCATCAAAATAACGATATAGATGGCTAGACCTGTATGCCGGCCGCTGCATCAAAATAACGATAAAATATCACATAGCGATTCGTGACATAGACCCGATAGGGCCGTTGACGTCGCTGAAGGTGGTGAAAACGACTGATTGAAAGCCAGGAAGGGTCTTTTGGATCTGCTTAATAAGTTCTGGGTCGTCTTGTAGACGTTTGTTGACCGATTCGGCCGTGTCTTGATTAGGCGTCCAACTATCTGGCCTCGCGTCGGTGTTAAGGTAATAACAACGCTTATAAGGGTGATTGTAGCCACAAACACAAGCTGGTCGTGCCTCTCTTTGACCATTAAGGGTTGACATAGCTAGACGGCCGGTTCTGGTAGAAGCTTGTGATTTCTCTAGCCGCTGGGCCTCACGAAGATAGTGGACAAGCCGATAGAAATCGATGTCTTGATTGGCTACGAAGATGTGTTGATACCAAGTTTGGAAGAAGAGTTCGTTGCCGGCTGCGCGGATAGCAGTTAAGAAGTCGTATAGTAACGCATCTTTATCTTTGACTTCCGGAACGTCGACGCTGAGACACTCGTTATAAAGCGCTTCGGTCCGAATAAGCCAAGCTTGACGATCTTGGTGTTGATTGGATGCATATTCGAGTTGATCTCGCCAAGTAACGCGTAGCTGTTGTCGATATAGGCGAGGTGAAGGTGCGAAGACTGTTCGAAGCTTTAGGAGCTGCTGGTAAGGCGTGTGTAGCCCAGTAAGGTAGTGCTGATTTGCCTGGGCAACGCTGGCTAAGATAGCTCGAACTAGCCGCTGACGGGCGTGAAAGAACGCGTCGTATTCGTCTCGTTCGATGCGGTAAATCGATAGGAGCGCTTGATAACGCTGAAGGTCTGATTGGCTTAGGTCGTTAACGGTGGCTGTTGGATTACCGGCGACGGTGGCTGCTGTCGGCCGTTGAGGCTCGATAGGCTCCGGGGGCTCTGTGGGATTTTTCGGGTTGATATATTGCCAAATCTGCGCTTCTAAGGCAATAGTTTTGACAGTCGATAGCCACTGATGCCAATCGTCCTCGGTGGCTAGTTTAACGCCTATAGCGGGCGGACTCCTCTCATGAGAAGACATAGCGAAACGACGTTATATAGCTGCTTAGGCGATCGCTGTCGGGCTCATAACTGTCCAAAGGCGGAAGAATTGTATCGCCTAGTAACGTGTAGGCCAATGAATCAAGAGAGTGTGTCTTGTAGAAAGCCAAGCTATGCGCGAAGAGATAGGGGGCAATGTGCCAAGGAGCTAATCAAAACAGGTTAGTAGCTAGCTGAATAATACTGGTGGATGCCCTATTTCGACATGATATGCAATCGCTCCACTTGATCCCGCAGGATCATTCTGATCGCTCCCGTTAGCACATTGGTGTGCGTCAGCCCGCGATACGCGAAGCGACCTGCTGCAGCACATCAAGGGGGTACCCTGGAGAAACGTGCTTTTTCTGGAAGGTCAACGGTATTGGGAGAATCACCTACGCAGATGCACTTTTTTTCCGACAGCCAGGCCGCCAACCAGGAGGTGCAAAATCCAAAGCGTCCGGCCAGCACGTGCTCACTGAAATTTACGACCACGTCGCCCTCGATTCTGATGATGATCCACTGAATCCCCGCACAGGTGGGCCTTTCTGGCAATGAAGCAGTCGATTTGGAGGCAACTGGGCGGAAAATTCGAGTCCCGGAAGTTCCACCGCTGGCGCTGTCCGGCTGGCTTCCAGCAAAGAGTGCAGTGCAGGCGCGTTTCAGGGCAAAATAGGCCCAACAGTAGGCAGAGGAACAAGAGATGGCGAAACCGGCCAGACGAATATTCAAAGCACTGGGCAAGAAGATGCTGCAGCTCTACAAGGGCCGGCCGAAGCCGTACGACTCGATCCTGAGGAGAAACAGGGGGAGGTGGGCGAACTAACTAGGCATGAAGGCTTCAATTATCAGGGTGACGGCTTCAGTTCCTGTACATATTGTCGCCACTCTCTATGCTGGATGCCAAACGCTGGAGCTTGGACATGTCCTGTACTTGGATGAAATGAAGTTCTCATTGATTTAGCAAACAGTTATTTAGTCAGTCTCCCTCCTTAAAATAGAAATGAGCTATCCCAGGAGTGCATATCACACGATTCTAAAAGAAGCAGCACCGGGAGAGTAAGATCTATCTCGTTTCCCTCACCTGTAGTTCGTGAGGCTTCGCGTTGATTTTGAAGCAACCTTCTCTTCTGTTCCAGGCAGTAATCTCTTTCCCACTGACCGTGAACACCTTGCGTCATCTTCCGCAAGTTCTGCGATCGATACCTATGGGGGAATCTCAGTAATCATTCTTCTTCCTCCGCGGATCCCCCCATAAGCTCACCAGTATTCTTCATTATGCGAGTACCATGCTCCGGTGAGACGACACTGGTCAAGCCAAGGACGGTTTGCAGGCCATTTACAGCGTCCCAGATTTTGAACCACCCAGAAAGCAGCCTGATTCATGTCTTCAGACAAATCGTTTCTTGTGATCAAAGTCTGACACATGGGACAGGCTTTAGTGACCAACTTCCCGGGGACAAGAGACAGGAGATCCTGATGAGATTTTGAAGAAATTAAAGTCTGGTACATGTGAAGATCTTCTGCGGCTTGATTCCTGGGGACAAGAGATATGAGATCCTGATGAGGACAAGCAAAGGTAGGCTCAGCTGTGAGATGAGCGTCGGAGGAAGTGAAGCTTATAGTATGCCGAGCCGCTACACATAACTGGCCAGTTTCCTTAATAAATAAAACCAGGGCAACTCGCACATCGTAGCCAGACCTAGTGCTAAATAAACAGACGTGGCCGAGGCTGGGTTGTCCTCCATCGATAAGGTCATACTCGAATGGGCCATATAAGGTTTTGGCTGGCTTCGCGGGTGATTTGAGGATCTTGACAAGCTGGTCTCGACCTCGAATCGTCAGAGAAATACAGGGACACAGGTCAGCTATACCAGCGTAGTATGTGCAGGATCTCTCCAGAGCCGATTCTCTCAGTACATGTCTCGTAAATTCTTTCCGAGGATGGAGCTTCAAACACTCTGCACAGTAGGCCCATCGGCGATTTTCGAGTCGAAGAAGGAGTTGATTTCGCAGCACATCCTGACTGTTCACGCACAGTATTGGATTCCTAATACGCAAGAGTCGTGGAAATTCAAGATCTTTGTGCTTCACTATCGTCCCGAATAGGTTGAAGAGCTCTTTGCAGCTGAGGGATAGACAAACTTGATCGACTAGTGAGAGGTGCTGGTAGATCTCCTCTAAGATGCGCTCATCCAAACAAAGTATAAGGGAGTATTTTGGCACTTTCTTCCAAAAAACATGAAGCAGCCCGAGAAGCATCTTTCGACATCGCGACATCCTCGAGTCTTCAAGGCGAAAGATGATGTTGAACGTGAGGCAGGAGACTGGGTTTTGAATTTGGATACAGACGCGATGTAAAAACGCAATCTGGTCTATGGGTATTTTGAAATATTGAGAACGAAAGACTCCAAGGCTGCCATCTGTGTGTAAGTATTGTGCTTCCAAGTTCCGATTCCAAAATTAACTAATCCGACATCGGTAGGTTTGGATCCGATGCCTGTTTTGTCTGGTAAACACGCAAAATGAGTTTAGTTCATTAGATCGATCAACCATGGATGTTGTGAAGACCTGCACCCATTCAACCGTTTGTTTCCTCCTTCTAGTGCCTAAAATTCCACTGAATGAATTGAAATGTGCACCATAAACAAGATTCATCGCTCTCCGTTGGTATTCTCGATTCTGGTCAGCTGGCTTGCTTCCTTGCCCTTCTCATTGCAACCCGCCATCATTTTAGCATTTCTATGGCGGACTTATCCCATAAGTTAACATATGGTCGCGCCATTACAAAGAGTCCATCAATCATTCTTCTCTTGCAAGGAACTTTCCCCCCCAATTTCAAGTACGTACGACCACAGAGTGGGGAGAGGAAGGGCTTCCCGTCCGCTCAGCTATGCTTAAGCCAAATAATCTGCTCAATGATTTCTCGTGTTGCCTTTACCCTTAAATTATCTCGTGAGGAAACTTTGTCAGTCTCTCTGTGTGTGTGATATAGTTGAGCGTGGCGGGCTTAAGTGTAAAAAAAATCGCCCTATCTACACCCACGCGCCCCTACGGTCAAGACGCAACCCTATTTTTACATCTGATACCTTCCTTTCAACGCTCCACATCCGCTGTTGCTCTCATATGAGGTGGTTTTTCTTTCTGCTTTCTGCTCGATCCATTGTCTCCAGCCGTTCACATTGTTCTTTTCCTCCGCTGAACTGACGCGTCCCGTTCCCGACTACAGTCACATCGCAGGTGTTAACACCCCATAGATACAAACATTTTACACTACCTACACCCACTATACTATGTCGTTGCTAGAATAACTTAATTGAGGTGATACTTCCTCAGTAGGTACACTTGTATCTACACATGAATATACGGGGTTTCTGCCAGGCAGAGTTCTAAAGAGCATACCTTAATATCTAAGGGCTCGGGTACTAAGACTTTTGCTGTGTCATTGTAGGAGATCTTCGTGAATTCAGTGTAGATATTAATAGAGAAAATATACCTAAGGCTTGACTGTCTAAATTACATTGTATTGCATGGTGTCGAAATAATAAATGACCGTATAAACTAAAAACGTAGCCTATGGAGCATTTTTAGTCTAGCGGTATCATGCCCCAAATTTGTGAGACACGTGGTAACACCACAAAAGCTTATTTCAAGTAGACCCTATTTCAAACATATTCTTGCTGATGCTTATAGGAGTACATGAACTAATAATTGGTATCTAGTCACGCTATTAAGATAAGGAACTATAATTTGTTGCACTTACCATATGTTGGGAAGTAGATTGAATTACTACTCCACATTCTTCGACAGATTGGTCAAAATAATACTTGATCTAGTTGGCTTGCAACGACGAAAGATCTACTCCGGCCATCTGAGGCAAAGCCAAAGCAAGCTCTTAAATCTAGATCGCTGCAATGCAATCTGGTCTCTACAGAAAGAAGTCTAGTGTGCCCCACAGTTCAGCCACTAATTCCTTGCCAAGCGATAGTTCTAAACTTAAACCAGGAGACGGGTTTTCCCACGTCGCCTTTCACAAACACGTGCATCCACAAACACCGACGGTCCAAACCTTGTGCTATCCATGTACCAGGCTATTGAAGGGTTACATTGACCCGTGTCATAATATTTTTGCCCCACGTCTTGTTTGTACATATTCAACGGTCCATTGATAAAATACTGTTTATTACTGGGCCTAAGGTTCGCCTTCCAACTGTAAGAACATCTTCAAACGTCAGCTTTCTATATGAATATTTTTGAACGCCTACCACACCATACATATATCAGGTTTGGTATCAAAGTATTCGGAGAAACGGGGGATTGATGCCCTAAGCTCCCAAGGAACTTGAATGTCTGTCTGCATGGTCTCCCGCAGTCCATGAAGTTCAAACTTCGAGAGATCTCTTCCAAAAAAATATGAGTTAAAACCAAATCGATAGCAGGCATTGATGCAAATACCCCCATCTAGGTTTTCTCAACTGCCTCCTGCACATTGTTGACTGAGAAAAGCCAGAGTCTTCCTTTACGGTAGAGTGCATCGTAGTAGGGTGGTAACTGCTTGAGGTGCTTCATAGCTTCTCGTGTGAGGGCTCCCTTCAAGTCGGCCGTACAATTCTCATATCCATCAAAAGAGATTGTCTCTAGTAACTGCGTTTGATGCAGGGCTTCGCCCTGATGCTACTGTATGGCGAAGCCCGGGACATGACGGGATGAGTCGCAGAACTCTTTCAACAGATTGGTTGGCACGCTATTATCTAATATACATTCCTGGCAGCACTACTGCTCAACTTATTTGGTCATTGGCACAGCAGTCTGCTGATTGGGTCTATCTATACAACTCACAGTACGCTACATAGCACTGGGTAGGCGAATTCAGCAGTCCGGAGTCGAGAAGAAGTCGTTTAATCGAACAGAAACTGTTCTGGCGTGGCACAGTCTGACCCATCAATCTGCCTCTGCTGACCACACTATTCATCCATCTCAAAGGTCATCCTTGCCATATGTCGAGTAGAATAATCCACTCGTATTATCCAAGCGAGCTACTAACCACTTTTAGTTTTCACTTGGCGCAAATATTAGTTATCTGGCCATGTTCTCTATTTCCCTGAATACACACCCTCTTGATCTATTGGTCTATTCATTACTAGACGATACCCTGTCCTGATGTCGCGACACCATATCCCAAACAAGGTTGCCGCATTGAGGTAGAGTGGTGTCTCATAAGTCTTCGACCAACGATGCCAACATTCTGCCGGTCAAACAGCACCCTTCTGCCTGCATGATACGCTCAATATATGGCTTTCTAAGGTTATAGATTGAGCTTGGTTTACATTCCTAATGGACTACATCAGGAATTATTTTAGCTTACTTTCATAGCGATTTTTTTGATCAGTAAAGTTTCCTCTGAGAGCAAAGGTGGTCGAACACATATAAAAGCACCACTGTACACTAACAGCAGGTGGGGAGTGTCCGATCGCATTGCTACCGACGAAGGGCGACAAATCCAACATGGATTGCTGGCTTGACCTAAGGAAGACCAATCCATAGTAGAAAAAACAGCTGAGGACATGTGTCCTATTCGCGAAAAGCTGGAAAGGAAAAAAGAAGATCTTTTGCATCGGACTCTCGAAGGCAATTCTCAGAAAGATGGTGCTATCCCTAGCAAGGAACCCAAGGCACATCGCCCCACACGAATTGGACCCCAGATTAGCGAGAGAGGCTGAAAGGTGGGCTCCAATCCGAGATCCACTCGTTCCAGGCGAATGTATGAGATGGATGGGCAAAGAACACACACGGAGGCCGTTTGAGAAAAATAGTTCCTTTTTCTAAGTTGGAAATTTTTCATTGCTCGAGAATAATCGCTAGGCTTTTTGAACCCTTCTTCTTGGGCCATAGGGGCAACACATGGAGTATATGGCAGGCATGCAAAATAACTAGAACGAAATAATGCCCAGAAGACTACAAAGGGAAAGAAAAGATATCCACAGCGGCAAGAAAGCATCAGCCATGCGCCCTGTCTAAGCCAGAAATCAGATCTGATGCAATTCATTTCCATGTTCAAAACGAACCATCCGATTATCTAAAAATTAAATCCCCCAATATAAGCCAAGGGGAATGGGTAATGTACGAGAAAATGGTCGAATATTTAGCCGAAAACCTTCAGGAACCCCCAAAGGCCGAGTCCGCTCAAAACAGGGATCGTCAGGTTGTCATCCCAACCCCACAGGTCGATGAACTCGCTGCTGGCGGCCACAAAGCCAGAAACAACGCTCATGATACCCAGAGCCAGTGGGCCAGTGACTGTAGTGGAGCTGGCATCACCAGCTTCCCAGCCCAAAAGACCCCGGACACAGTCCGGAAGCAAGTTCAAGCGACCGGTAAACATAAATGCGTCTTCCGGGTCGCTGGGGAAGCTGCCCATATAGGGCACGAACCAGCCCCAGAATGCTGCGGCCGTGACGACGCCAACCAACCAAGCGGCCATGGTCCCAGCCAGGCTCTTGCCCGGCCGTAGACGCGGTGTGTAGCGGCCATAGAGACGGCCGAATGTAGAAGCAGCGGTATCACACCAGCTCAGAAGAAGCACACCCATGACACCAACGTCTTTGGGGAAGAACCGCAAGACGACGTATGCGCCGAGGAGATACCAGATCACCCCATTATATCCGGAGACCTCGGTCTCGCGCATGAGCGCCCCCATACAACGAATGTAAAGTTTGTTGACTTTCTCCGAGCGATGGCGCACGAAGTCTGTAACTGCAATGGGGACTAGCGCGGAGAAGAGCACTGGGGTGATTTGTAGCGTCTGAACACCACGACTGTAGAGGTGAAGCGTCAGGAACCCGATGGAAACGTGCAGGAGCTTCCGAGGGATTTCATGGCGGTGAATGAAGCTGCGGTACCGCGTGTGAAGAGGAATCAGGTCGAGCGGTGAGGGCGATCGTGAAATGTCGCGCAAAGCATCCGGAAGCTTTGGCGACAGAAACCCATTGGGCGTGTTCCCGTTGGCGGCTGGGGGCGAGGCTGGGATTTTCGGGTTTGACCGACGTTTTGGCCGACGGTTGCGCGAGGGGGAGGTCGTTGTATCGGGTGGGCTGTGCGATCTCCCCGAATCAGGCCCTTCATCTGAGACTTCAGACAGCTTCTGTCGGCGCGACGCCGACCTCGTCGTCGGAGCAAAATACCCGTCACGTGCGTCAGATCTGTCGGAGAGAGAAGGCGACGGAGAGATAACTCGAGGAGTCTCCGGAACAGTATTTGCAGAAGACATGTTGGATGGTCGGACGGTAAACGGTGGGAGTACTGATGGCCAAATGAGGCCAGACAATGGCCGTGCCCAGGTCTCTGCGCTGACGCAGGCAAGACTGCCGCCGGGTATAAGTGGTCTTGCTAACGACTCAATGATGGGCGATTTTTTGGGGGCGCCGGCATGAAGGAGGATTTTGAGGGTATGAGACTAAATCACAGCACATGGCTTGCACTCCAAGGATTTGAGTCAAGAAAGAGCAAACCTCCGGGTTGAAGGAGGCTGTGCTGGCGCAAATGCATGAAAACGCAGTCGCAGTTCGCGATCTCCCCATTTCCGCCCAAAGCCGTAATCACGTGCCTCTTATCTAATCGATAAGGGTTTTTTTTTCTTGCGATCGCCAGGTTGAAAAGCTGAAGCGCAACTTGGGATCGTTCTTGACTCGCCTCGATTACAAATGGCACCCAAGCGGCCTTCTTCCTCACGGGCGTGGGATGGACTCACGCCATCATTGTCGCAATGGAACCTGGACGCTGTGGCCTCGATGGGCTTCACGCGCATGACTCCAGTCCAGGCTTCGGCCATCCCTCTGTTTATGGCGCACAAGGACGTGGTCGTGGAAGCAGTGACCGGCAGTGGGAAGACGCTGTCCTTCCTAGTTCCTATTGTAGAGAAGCTTTTGCGCCTTGAAGACCCGATCAAGAAGCATCATATTGGAGCCATTATTATCTCGCCGACACGGTATGTTATACCCCGATTGATTACTATTGAAATCCCATCGCTGATGTTCTATACAGAGAGTTGGCATCACAAATCTATCAAGTTCTTCTGTCTTTGCTCGAATTTCATCCCCCGTCGGCTGCAGCCATTCATCCTCCCGAGGGCGATGCGCCTCGTCCGAAGTCTTCCTCGTCGGTCCTGAAAGTCGTCCCACAACTCCTCTTGGGTGGTTCCACATCCCCTGCAGAAGATTTAAGCACATTCCTCAAGCGATCCCCAAATGTACTAGTTTCTACCCCTGGAAGATTGTTGGAATTGCTTTCATCGCCCCATGTTCACTGCCCGCAATCATCGTTTGAAATGCTAGTATTGGATGAGGCCGATAGGCTTCTGGACCTTGGGTTCAAGGAAGACCTGCAAAGAATCCTGCGCCACCTCCCTAAGCAACGGAGGACAGGTCTTTTCAGTGCCAGTATCAGTGAAGCTGTTGATCAGATCGTCCGTGTGGGCCTCCGGAATCCCGTCAAAATCGCCGTCAAGGTCAAGGGCGGTGCTGGGGCCGAAGACAAACGTACCCCGGCTAGGTATGTTTTCAAAATCCCCCTTGAGACCCTCGCAGATTCGGTTCTAACCCCAATGCAGTCTGCAAATGACCTACCTGACAACGCCTCCGGCACATAAGTTCTCCATCCTGAAACGAATTCTGACCTCCGTCCAACCTACGCCTCAAAAAACCATATTTTTTGTGTCAACATGCTCCAGCGTTGACTATCTTACCCTCATATTACCTATTATTCTAGGAGATGGATACCTTCTTGTCCCTCTTCACGGGAAACATCCCGCCAACGCCCGCCAGAAAAACTTCACCCGCTTCACTACCTCCACTACCCCTTCCATTCTCCTAACTACCGATGTCGCCTCCCGAGGGCTGGATATTCCATCTGTCGATCTAGTGGTGCAGATTGATCCTCCATCCGATCCGAAAACGTTTATCCACCGTTGTGGTCGTGCTGGGCGTGCTGGGCGCAGGGGCCTCAGTATCGTCCTTCTCCACCCCGGCCGCGAAGAAGACTATGTCTCGTTTTTGGAAGTGCGCAAGACGCCTGTGGCGCCCTTCACCCTCACGGATCCCACCAGTGATAAGGACGCCGCCGCTGCAACTCAACTAGTACGCAACACTATTCTGAAAGATCGTGCTCTCCATGATAAGGGCCAGAAGGCTTTTGTCAGCTGGCTTCGTAGCTACAGCAAGCATCAAGCAGCTAGCATTTTCCGTGTTCCTGACTTGGATTGGGAGGCTCTCGGCAAAGCATGGGGTCTTCTCAAACTTCCCAAGATGCCAGAACTTCGCACCTTCACCGGAGACAAAATGCTGGGTGTCAGCATCGAATGGGATACCTATGTCTACAAGGATAAACAGCGCGAGAAACGGCGCCAAGAAGTCATGGAAGAGTATGCACAAGGAGGCGGCAATCAGGAGCAGGATGCGCGGAAACGCCACGCGACCGAGAATGCCTCCTGGAGCCAGAACGTGGAGAGCCGAGAGAAGAAGCTCAAGCGCAAGGAGTTCAAGAAAGCACGCAAGGAACAGGAGAGATGGGAGCAGCTGCCAGAGCTAGAGAAGCAACAGTACCTTGAGACGCAGCGGATGGTCGAGGAAATTCGTCTCAAAAATGAGCAGCAACGGTTATTACTGACTGCTGCCAATGCGGAAGCCTCGAAAAATGCAGGTGGTGGTGATGAATTTCAGGGGTTTGATTAGTTCCATTTCGGCCTCCCAAAATCATCATGAGTACATTCAGTTCGGAAAGTTAATGATAGCCTTATTCTTCTGAAACCTACCTATATGGAGGTAAATTGTCTTTCTTCGGTGGCACGTAGGCCCTCTCTGAATGGACGAGGCTCAAGTCCAACTTACTCCAACCACTAGACTGTTCGGTTTTTGTGCAACGAGATAAGAATACGATATTTTGTAAAATTGATTGCAGTTGACAAAACGATACAAACAAAACCTTCCTGAAATTTGGCCACATGCTAAATGCAAAACTGCAATCGAATCTTTCAGGGCGATCATCAGTCATCAAAGTCAACTCGATAATGTGAATGCGGTTGATGGTGCAGTGGCCAGGTGGGCCAATATTGAACAAGATGAAATCGCACCCATCACAGCTCCGCAACAAACTCATCAGGGTTCTCTTGGTAAGCCTTAAACAAGGTTTCGAAATATCTCACGGCTTCGCCTGCTTTCGGTTCTTTCCAGTTTTCTTCCACAATTCTCGCAGCCTCTGGGCATACACCTAAGGCTTCGGCAAGACTTCTGCGCGGCGGCCACTTGAGCTGGCTGAAGTCTCCATTTGGTAAAGCCCGGGAGAGCCAACCAACATCATCAGCAGTCCCTTTCAGAGCCTCGTTGATTGCATCTTTCACGGCTGCTCCGGTGGGGTCGATCGCGGCGGGGTTCGAAGGTGGGTTCGAAGGTTTCACGGCAGGCGGGGGGTTCCAGGATGGGTCTCGCCGCCTGTATACAAGTCAGACAACACACATAAAATCAATTAAAACAACAAATATTTCAAAGAAAGCGAGGAAATGGAGAAATATTTTGTTTTGAGGGGGGGTCAACTGACGGGAATTTGGATCGAGCATCCGGGAGTTGTCAAACAGTCCACATGTGGGTCGATGTACAGTTGAATTCGGATCAGTGGTCACAGCTGGGGTCATGGCTGAAGTCGCGTCTAAGTTCGCAACGAAAGATGAGCCATCAACAGACATGGGGTCTGAAAGATAAGGGATGGTGCTAGTAGACACACCATTGAAAGACGGCGAAGAACCGACAGCGGACGGCGTCGAAGCATTGCTGATCGGGAAACGAGTAGATTCGCGGAGGCGGCTTGGGGTCTTCGGCTTGAACTGTTCTGCCTTGTTGCGAGCACGGGTCAAGGGGGAGGGGCCTTCGATATCATCGGCGTCGGTGTCGGTGTCGGTGTCGGCATCATGGGTCGCGGCGGTGTCTTGATTTGATCTGTCAGCAACTGCAGCGGAAGCTGAAGGATTTGGTGAAATATCCATGGCATCCGGGGACAAAGGATAAGCAGCACGGGATCCAACTGGGCCATTCGACTCTTCTTCATCGCCCCCTGCATCTTCTGGTTCTGCGTCATTTCGTCTGAACCCGGGGCGCCGCTGAGGTAGCGATGGGGTTGAGGAGGAATCAGGAACAGGTCGTGCAGGAGGGGAAGAAGGAGGAGATGCAGAACACGAGGAAGACGAGGAAGACGAGGAAGAAGAGCACGGGTTTGGAGCCTCGAATGTCCCAGTTGGAACTCGTTTGAATCCGGGGCGCCGCTGAGCAGGAAATGTTGGGGGTGAAGGGGGAGGAGAAGTAGCAGTCAAATACGCCTCAGTGAATGCCTGGACTGTCGAATAACGAGGCGGCTCGGAATGGACAGGAAGAACACCAGGAACATAGGGGACAGGAGCATCAGAATCACGAGTGTACGGATTCTCTTCCCTGGAGATTTGACGAGATCTCTCCGCAGCTGCTTTGGCTTTTCGCTGCCGGAGGCGAGCAGCTGCATCATGGAAATTGGAAAGGTAGGGTTCATAGGATTCTGGCGTGTTTATAACAAGTTCGGGATGATAATCCGTGGGAGTCATTCTCCAGCTTCCTTGGGTGCTCATATCGACATTGGGGAGTTGGCCGCGCCTGACAAAGGAACCATTGATAAACATACCGAGAGGCCCACGATCTGATTCTGATACCTGGGTATTTGAAGGATATTGGAGTTCCGAGATGTTCTGAGAACGAGACGCTGAGTTGTTTTGAGCAGCCGGTCGCGATTCTTGGTTAGTTTGAGGTAGCGAAGTCGGAGCTTTGGGGGTTTGAGAAATTTGAGACGAGTCGGGGTCAGTTAGCAATCCGCTGGACTCGATTGGGGACAAATCAGGGGGCATAAAAGTGCCTCGTCTGTTTGGAATGAACCCAGGGCTGCGATGGGGAGGTAGAGTGTCGCGGGAAGTTCCAGGGGTCTGACGGCGAACAGGTTGCCGGATACGTTGCTTCTGCTGGGGGATTTCATCAACGCGGCGTTTCTTAGCAGGAGGGGCGTTTTCTTCAGCATCTTTCTTGGCTTTCTCGGCGGCTAACTCTTCGGCTTTTTCCACTTGTGCCTTGAGTACTTTCCATTCCTCAGGTGTGAAATCGTCCTCACTGATAGCAAGTTCATCTTCGTCAAGACCAAAGCCTCGATTCCGTTTGCGTGGATTGAGTTGATTCGCATTCAAATTCGAGGTTGCTGCAGCCCGCTCGGTCTCATTTCCTGCCATCCACTTGGCTGGAGTGGGCTTGCCCGGGTCAATCTCGGCGGCTGGAATGATTGAAGGGACTTCGTTCCTCGGATCTCCCTGGTCTGCCGTGGCAATCTGAGAGGCCAATGCTCCGCCGAGATGAGCGGGCAAATTCTCAGTATTTGGTTTGGTTGTAGCCCGCTCGAAGCAGCTAGCCAGAAGCTCTGGACTGTAGCGAGGTGGAGAGAAAGAATATGTTGGACGAGGTGCTGCGAGCGCAGCCGCCGCCGCGGCCCTCCTGGCTGCTGTTTCTTCACGGTTTTTGGCCTCGCGTTTCTTTTTTCAGCTTCCAAACGGGTCGCTCTTCGACGCTGAACAAATTGATGCTGAGTCTCCTGGCTGTGAGATATATCGGTACCGCCAGTAGTCTCCCCAGGACCAACCAGAGTGTGCGAGTCCACAAATGACCTGGTATGACGCCGTGGACGGGAGATTGGACGATGTTGGACATCCATTCTCCGGGCTGTTTCCACGGATGGAGATTTAAGTGCGTTGGTCCCCGCTGATGGCGCACTTGGGACAAGAGACGGGACAGGGATAGTGGATGAAGTAACTTCAGCAGGCGAAACAGGAACACTAAGCGAAGGGGTGGCAGCTGGAATGGCTTCAGCAGGCGAAGCAGGTGCGGTGGATGCAGCGTATGCAGGATCTGCTGCAGCCAGCGTCAGATTTGGTTTGAAGTAATTAGTATAAGGGACTTACCCGAGTCAGTCTCGTTGTCCTGCTGAGTAGAAAATCGGCCTCTAAGAACTGTCCATCTTCTGGAAACACTATTGAAAATCCACCTGCTCCAGCCTGGGGAAACATCAGCGCGGGCAGCGGGGGCGGTCATAGGGGCCACAGGAGTGGCAGGCGCAGCTCTCTCGGGAGTCAATGGAACAGGAGTCGCGGGAACAGGAGTCGCGGGTGGGTGATCAACAAAGTCGTACGTGTCCTCGGGAGGGGTTTCTTCGCCGGAGTCATTCTGTAGGCCAGCCAAGAGCTGTGGGAGACGATACAAGGTCCGACCAAAACTGCCACGACTCTCGGTGCGACGAGAATTAGACCGATCCGCGTAAGAAGTGCGGGAACGGTGGATAGGTGAAGCCTGTTGAGGGCGCAGCACACGAGACTGCTCGGAGGACGTGGAAGGTGATGCTCCGGCACCGCGGCGGACACGGCGGGTAGACGCAGTCAGGGTTGACCGCACTGCGCAAATGGAAATCAGCTCAATGTCGTTCAAGGCGGATTCCGACGGGCCCATGTTCGGGGTCAACACGGGAAGGTCCAAGGGCCATCCAACTGCGACTGCAGTGATGGGAACAAAGGGGACGACAATGGGAGCACCATGGCTGTGGGTGCAGAGCTGGTAAAGACTTCGCAAGTGGGCCATCAGCCACCATCGGGGGTGGTTACAAGAGTCCGCAGATGAGGTGGACATAGTTGAACCAGAAGAATTGGTCAAGGTCGAAATCGCAGACATGACAGACGGTGGACCGAAGGAATAGAAAGACGCATGGGAGGAACACAGAGAATAGAAAGAGTTAGGCGACTCACAACCTCCAGCAGTTGAAGTTATCAACTCAAGGTCACCGGTCTCGACAGAAGGAAGGACGGTGACAGGGATCTCGACGGCCGGCTTCGCGAGAGCAGAGACAACGGCGTCCTGCATCTCGGTGTCTGGACGGCTCTGTTCGGTCGCATACTTGTCAGCGTTCGGTTCATCAGATGCGCATTGAGACTCAGAAGCCTCAACACCGTGCATCTGGTCGACTTCGGGTTCGTCGACATTGGTTCTGTAGGGTGTATCTTGCTTTTGGCATGAGCCAAGAGCAACATTGGGAGACTCCACCTTCACATTCGTTGTCTGGGTCAGGGCACCCGAGGTGACAGTTTCTTCGGGGTGGTCGCCGGCGTCAGCACCCTCCAGCTGCTGCTGGGGGTCGGGGGAGGGGGAGGGGGAGGAACGACGTGTCGCCTTCTGTGATGAACAATTAGCCAGGAGCTTTGCACTAATTCTCCTGGAGACTTGCCTTCTTGCCGCGGGTGGAGGTCTTGCCACGGGTCTTGCGAGTCTTGGGAGCCTGCTTGAACTCCGCAGCGTCGGTAGGCTGCGACTCGCTGACAGACTGAGCAGTCTCAGCCTCCTGCGGTTGAGCAGATGCAGAGCGCGTCGCTCGACGACGACGGGGAGCCGGGTCCGGCAGCCCCTGGGCGTTGTTGGGTGAGTCGGGGGCGTATGGCTGTGAGCGGAGGCGCGGCGCCATGGTGACGACACCTCGGCGAAAAGCCGGAAAGGGAGAGGTTGGAAAGGTATGAGAATGCAAGCACGTAACTGAATGCGAGGGTGCTAGGAGAATATCCTCAAAAGCAGATGAACGGACAATGATCGGGGGTAAAGAGAGGAGAGGAAGAGAAGAAGAGAAGGAAGATGAGCCGTGGTGGTTGTTTATATCCCCCACGACGTGCCGTGACGGCAACGTGTAAACCTAAATTAGGCAGGCGACAACTTACCTCCTTCTCAAGTAGGGAGAATAGCGTGTCGCTGCCTGCCGTTTGCCCACTTGGGGATCAGTACTGTGACGTGCCAAAAATCATCGTCTCGCGACAGGCAGAATACCTTCAGCTCGTCAGGCGGTGAGACTAAATTATATTAGTGCCTCAGGCATGACTCTATCATTGCAAGCTATCAACTAACTCGGTTAATTGGCCCAATTGGAATGGGTTTCTACAGATCCAATGGAAATTCAGAGGGGTAAGAAACTTCAAACCTGAGGGTTTTGTTAAAGCGAGGTATCAGTAACCGCAGCGGCGGCTCTCAGGACATCGGTGTGCACCCTGATTACCTATGAGCTGTCCGAAACTACAATATAGGGGAAACAATATCGATAAAAGAAACAATGATATTGTACATGGAACATCTACCTCTTTGAAGAAAGAAATGATATACTGTTATAACACAAAGGCTCTAAAGAGCAATCTCGCCTTTCCATGCTGCATCAGACAAACCCAGTGTCTCCATCAGGTTCTGCCATCGGGGGCCCCCTCTTTCCTTCTTGCGGATATACTGAAGGAGTTTTTGCCGCTTATGGACAAGGATTTGGAGGTTACGTTTGTTATGCTTGTCCTTATTGGCGGTTTGTAAATGGCGGGACAAGTTCATGATCTTGACCGTCAGGATGGCGGCCTGCACTTCGGGGGAGCCAGTATCCACTCCAATTCGAGGAACCTTCTCCAAGTGGACAGGGGCGAGTCCATGCGGCACACTGGACGGCTTTGGCGGGAGGAGGGAATCTGTGTTGTGTCGCCCAAATTGCTCGATACACCTCTGCACATTCAGCCGCAGGCGGTCTTTTGTGTTTCCGTTGCTGAGATTAATGATGCGCTGAATCGCATCCTCTGCAATTTGATGCTCCTTTTGGTGCAACTCCGCTGCTTCCTTCTCAAGCTGAGGGTCGGCGGTGTCCCGATCCGGGTTCTGCAGTGGTTCGGTAAGGTCCTTCGCGAACTGCAACGCACTGCCAAGCTCGTCCGACTTCAGGTAATAGTTGAGACCTGAGTCTGATGACGGAGTTTGTGCATTTTGGGTGGCTTGTATCTCCTGGATGAAAGGCGTAGACTTGCTCTCCACGGGGTCGCCGAGCGAGGCTTCCCGTTCCGTCTGGAGAACTTTTTGTCGAGAGAGATTGGCGGCCTTTCGCTGACGCGCTTGCGCGATCATAAAAAAGTCGGATCGCTTCTGGAGCTTGGCTTTCGTAGATGCTGTTCTTAGGGAGGCATTGGTCGCGTGTGGCAGACCGGCTAACGGGGTCTGTCCATAGAATGTGCCTATCCAAATGCCACCGTTAGCATTGGAACACGCAAAGCAAGCCTGACGCTAGATCGTAAAGCCCACAGTACCTGTAATGGCCTTGAAGGAAGGCTGGATTGGAATACGCGGAGGCATAGTGGCCAGCTGGGTTCAATGGCCTCCGGAGAGCGTCTGTGAAGTTCTTCCATCGACCTTTTGGTCGGGAAATCATGCGGCCCGATGGTAACAGACGCTAGTCCAATTCGGGTAGGGAAGGAATGTAATGCCTCAGGCTTGAGACTAACAGTAGCGCCAAGAGATGTTGATTATGTAATCATTGCTGCCCTAGCCCTAATCCTCACAACTCGCAAGCGAAATTCTCCCGAGGCGCGGTGTGAAACATTTCGTGGTTCGATCTCTTCCTTCCATCCTCACGACAAGAGCCAGACGATTGACCTTTCCAACCTCGTCAATTCATCAATCGCCCACCATGGCCCCCTCCCAGCTCCCCCCGGTTTTCAACCCTACCTCGCAGGACATTGAGATGCTCCTTGCCGCTCAGTGCCACCTGGGTTCCAAGAACCTCCAGGTGCACATGGAGCCCTACCTCTGGAAGACCCGTCCCGATGGTATCAACGTCCTCAACATTGGCAAGACCTGGTACGCAAGAAGAACAGGATTATCCCCTGAGAAAATAATGTGCGTTGAAGTCTAATTTGTTTGCGCGATGAAACAGGGAGAAGATCGTCCTGGCCGCCCGTATCATCGCCGCCATCGACAACCCCGCCGATGTCTGTGTCATCTCCGCTCGTCCCTATGGCCAGCGTGCTGTCCTGAAGTTCGCCGCCCACACCGGTGCTACCGCCATTGCCGGTCGTTTCACCCCCGGTAACTTCACCAACTACATCACCCGTTCTTTCAAGGAGCCTCGCCTCATCATTGTGACCGACCCCCGCACCGACTCCCAGGCCATCAAGGAGGCCAGCTACGTCAACATCCCCGTCATTGCCCTCTGCGACACTGACTCCCCTACCGACTTCGTCGATGTTGCCATCCCCACCAACAACAAGGGTCGCCACGCCATCGGTCTCGTCTGGTGGATGCTCGCCCGTGAGATCCTCCGTCTCCGCGGTACCCTGGCCACCCGTGAGACCGAGTGGGACACCGTTGTCGATCTCTACTTCTACCGCGACCCTGAGGCCGAGGAGAACAAGGAGATTGCTGATGAGACCAAGGTCGCCAGCGCCGAGGAGGTCGGCCCCGCTGCTGTGGAGTCTGGCTTCGCCGGTGAGAACTGGGATGCTTCCGCCCCCGGTGCTGGTAACCCCGGCACTGCCTTCGCTGCCGCTACCGCCGCTGTTGGTGCCACCAGCTGGGAGGCCGATGGTGCTGACTGGGCCGCCAGCTCTGCCCCCCAGGGTGGTGAGTGGGCCGCTGAGTCTCAGCCCGCTACTGGCGAGGCCAAGTGGTAAATGCCATAGTCGTGACGGCGAGGATGGGCGTTGAGAGGGGGGAAGTATGATCCTAACCCAAAAAGCCATGGCGATCCGCGGGATGATTGTGACGATCTCCTGTGTCCCTGGGGGACACAGGAGCCGAAGAACAATGCTCTTGTTTGTTTTTTTCACCTTCGAGTCCATTGACCACAATGGAAATAACACCATCTCCCGAAAAATCCCTTGACGTGTCTATCCTAGTTTCTGTCAAATGTCCAAAAAGAAAAGCAAGAAACTGAAAAAAAGCAGAAGAAAACGAGCTTTCACCGGGAACCCTCAAATCCTTTTGCATCAGTGCTCTCAATTTTTTTACTTATCAGCACACTCTTCTTTGATTTCCATGTTTTGTTGAACCGGGGAGGAATTGCGACGTCAATCATTGACCTGGCGCTTATGAGGGAAAGAGATCCAGTTGCGTTTTGTGACTGGGGGAAAGCCCTGTGCTGTCAATCAAACAAGGCGGACTTAACCGTTGCCTTGGTTTCTCCCTGTTTGTATATTCTAGTAATCGGAAGAAGGTTATGCTCGGTATTTCTTGTGGCCATGTAGAACAAGTCCCTATAGGCAAGTCTAGGAACTTAGTGTCCTATCAAAAGGTAATCAAGAGTGCCTAGCTAGTCCCAAGGCCCTGGGTCAACTACCACTATCAATCGTTCGGGCTAAGAGTTACCTGGTAGATATTACCCAAGCGGAGAAAAGACTCAAACTAAAGACGAGTCTTGCATGATATTGTTCCTACTTCCTCGGTGTACCTGAAACATGTCGAACTTATCTGGGGTGGTAAGCGATTTCCCCTTGGGAGACGGTTGGTCATCGCTACCTGCTGTTTCTGAACTTACATTTGCATAGAAATTCTGCATTTCCAGAACCCAGTTTCGTGGCCAGTTCCTCGATTGGTTCAAGATCATTAATGCATAGGAAGCATGTCAGAGAATACTACAACCAGCAGCACTTTGTCCACCTTTGTCAGTAGTTGTCATGCCCGCAAGCCTCGCCAAGTCCTCAAACGTCTCCGCAAGCAGTTCGCCCGTTACAGCCGAGCACTCAGCATATCCGTCGCAGCGAAGCTCTTGCGCAATGCGATAAGTCTACGGAACAGTCAATTAGGGTTCGGATTTTCTCTGAAATTGTCTGCACGTACCTCTTGCGGGTAGATAATCCCCTCGCCTTCTCTTCTGAGGTCTCGTTTCAAACCAAGCATCATGACAGGAATGTGCTCCCCATGGCCATGTTGAAAATATCGTATAATATCATTTCGCCACTGCTCAACAGCTTCAGCTCTACTTGAACAGAATAAGTAATTCGAAATCAACCCTTACCCCTTTGAGTCCTGCTAGTGTCTCTCGATTTGAAATGTCGAATGCGATAACGACGACATCAGGATGGAGACTTGTCCAATGCTGATTAGGATTTGAAGTATCATATAGCTCCAATGTGAACTTCCTCTTTGAAAATCGTATATCGTAAATGAATGGTTGATCACTATCCCGCAGGATATCGAAATGAGTATCCGGTGGAGTGCTACCTTGTGATGGTATAGGCCGCTTGCCACTCTTCAGGCGCCTGCACAAGCGTCAATCTCCATCCTCGGGACATTTCCCTCAATCTCTAGTAGTGGTACGGGATAGGTAGTGGCTCCTGAATTGGAGGTGTGAAGGTTCTAGACTCACGACAAAAAGGTGGACTTGCCACAACCGGGGTCCCCCAAGAGCAGCATCGTGACCGTTTTTTCGGTCTCAGGGGCCTCTGATTCACTCATTCTGCTGATTACTTCTCATAATAATCCTCTTCAAATGATTAGCATCTTCGCCGCGTTCGTGGAGGCAAAAGTGGTGTTAAGAGGCGCGTGGATAAGGTTGGTCACTGAGCGGAGAAGGTAGTTGGATAAGCTTATTGGATTTACACCGAGATAAATTCAGCACACGATGATTATTCCCCTCAGGTTAAAGTCACGCTGGTTAGGATTTGCGTAAGAAATATATCCTCATAGATCTACTTGGGCTTGGAATAGCCATATATTCTCCAGATACAATAGATTAGTGTCACAACCCTTCACGCCATGAAGATTTATTGCCATTTGACAGTACAGTACCTGGTATATTACGTAAAATACAAACTGCTCCGCGGACTTCAAATTTCTACCGTCTTCAAATTAGCTCGCCTTAGCACGGGGTGGATTCAATCTCGCATTCACTCTCCGGTGGCATGTGGAGGCCACAATCAAGGTCCATTCTACTAAGGTTGCTTCGAACCCACACCATCAAACAGCAAACGTGTTTCCTGAACGATCGCTGCTCACCAACGCCACAAAACATGACGGGCACCAGCGATGACGGGAGCCCCGACTACACGACCTGGAGCAATTCCAGCCTGATCGAGCGCATCACGGAACTCGAGCGCCAGCTGCACTCGCAGACCACACAGTACACAGCACCGGCGTCCGCTATCGGCGAAGCAGTACCCCGCGCACCCATCGCTACTGATGTTAGTGAACCTGCGATTCCTCTCGCCGAGACAGACACCAACCCCTCGAAGAAGAGGCGGGCACACTCTCCGGAAGGCGATATCTGCCATGCACCTGCGCCCTCACGTCCCACTAAGGAGTATCGTGAATTTGATGCGTCGAAATACCACACCCGGTTCATTGCCCTCAAATTCGCCTACTTGGGTCAACGGTACAATGGACTAGAACATACGAACGGGAACACCACGCCGCTTCCTACGATCGAAGAGACACTGTGGAAGGCGCTGCGCCGGACACGATTGATTCTTCCTGAGACTTCATCTCCGGCTGACGAACCGAATGATGCTGGGCCGAGGGAGCAGCGGCCCTACTCCATTCACTGGGATGGGTGCGATTACTCGAAAGCCGGGAGAACGGACCGCGGCGTGAGTGCATTTGGACAAGTTATTGGTCTAAGGGTTCGCAGTATGCGGCCTCAGCCGAAACCCAAGGCTTCTACCGAGAATCATGATCTACAAGATGGCAATGCTATGCAGGTCGAGGAACCGGCTGCAGACAAGGACTGGGATGATATCGCGGATGAAATCTCCTACATACAAGTCCTGAACAGAGTACTTCCAGAGGATATTCGTGTTCTCGCTTGGTGCCCACACCCTCCGGAGGGGTTTGATGCCCGTTTCTCCTGCCGCGAACGCCGCTATCGATACTTTTTCACCCAGCCCGCGTTCTCTCCCACTCCTGGCGCGTTTGGCTTTGAGAATCGCACAGGAAGTGGAAAAGGTGAGCGTACCAAGTATCGCGAGGGTTGGCTGGATATCGACGCTATGCGCGAAGCTGCCAAGCACTTTGAGGGTACTCATGACTTCCGAAACTTCTGCAAATTGGACACAAGCAAGCAGATTGAGAACTTTGAACGAGTAATTTTCCACTCTGATATCCAACTCGTCAACCCGAAAACAAACCCTGTGGGCTATGTCGGCCAAACTGGATTTCAAATAACAGAGGACTTCGAAGCGGATGTGGATATGTTTTCCGCGGAGAAGCCCAATCCCACTATTCCACAGGTGTACTCCTTCGATCTATATGGATCTGCCTTCTTGTGGCACCAGGTTCGGCACATGGTGGCCATCCTCTTCTTGGTCGGTCAAGGGCTCGAGTCTCCGTCCATAGTTCCCGAGCTATTGGATGTTGCCAAGAATCCCCGAAAACCAGCATACGATATGGCTTCCGATGCGCCTCTAGTGCTGTGGGACACCATCTTCCCAGACGAGAGCACTGGCAGCCGGGAAGACGCCCTGGACTGGGTTTATGTTGGCGATCCCCGCCTGAACAAGAGCCGTAGTGCCAAGGGCGATAGCAAGTACGGTATGAAGGGTGTCGCTGAGAGCCTATGGGCGGTCTGGAGACAACGCAAGATGGATGAGATCTTGGCTGGAGCGCTGCTGGATTTGGCCGTCAGTCAGGGTGATCAGAGCCTGGTACAGGACATGGAGGGTAAGCAGGGCACTAGCAAGAAACAGAGCAGAGGCGTCAAGATCTGGCTGGGGGCGGACGAAGCTCGTATCGGTGGAAAATATGTCCCCGTCATGAAAAAAGCCAAGACGGAGGCTGTGGAGGTTCGCAATGCTAAGTGGCTTGCGGCCAAGCAGCGCAAAGAGGCTAACAAGGAGGCCGAGGCGAAGAAAGACGAGACATAGAGATGCATATAATTACACTCACCAATTGAACCTTGTGTCATATCAAGAGTCAAAAGCATCAGGCAGTAGTCTAATTTTTCTTGTCTTCTCGATGATCTCCCGCTTGAACAGAGGCGTTCAGGGTGATTATTGATCCATATTCTTTGCAAGGAATGCCGCCATATATCTTGGTGCATCATGACTTCGCATCGTAGAGACAACGTCGGGAGCCTCTCCAGACTTCCTCTAAAATCTCCCGTTTTGGAAGCAGTTGCTGAATCAAAATCCATGTTAACGCAGAACGGATGCTGGTCGAGGGACAACTGACTGGGAAGACCACCAAAACATCGGGCTCTCCCTCCACAATGACAGCAAGGTAGAACCGGACCTCAAATCCCTTAAAAGCCTCATGGATCACAATGTCTTGGATTTGTGTTGTAGGAATGAATCTTGTCGCAGCCGTAGAAAGATAGGTGGAGGACGACGTTGAGGTCTGGATTCCAAAGCCTCGGATGACTAGGAGCGATTCCTCTGCCAAGCTGTTAGATAGTGTACAAACTTCAGCACACCATAAATGAGCCGCCCTTACCGGTATAGCTCCTCCTGAAAACTCCATAGACAACCAATGCGCATAACACGGTAATCACCCACGGGTTATATGCGTCCACCAAGCCGCAGACATGCAGCCCGAGAGGACTCGACCACACATCTTGCCAAGGTATAATAATGAGCTTCCCCTCCGCAAAGAATTGTCGTCGAAGCCGTGCAATTCCGACCACGATGACGCAGCAGAAGAGGAATGCGCGCAGGAGAATCTGGAAGCCAAAGAGGATCTTCGCGGGGGATTTGGATCGCCGCGGCGTATTGGAGACGGTAAAGCTGACGGTCGTCGGAGAAGGCCGCTGGACTGTAAGGCGGCCCGGCATTGTTGGAGCCCGGGGGTTTAAGGGGTGTAATATGACCCGAAATGCCCTGGAGAGTCGATGAACGCTGTAAGTGAACACTGCCCCCCAGCTTCCGCGCCGCGGAAGAAGCTCACCCCGAACTAAACACACGCTAGTCCATTTTTGGATCGGGCGGAGAAGCACCTGCAAACCCCCATCACGTGTCTCACCGTTGCGGTCCCCGTTGACATCGGGGCTGGACTTTCGGGCACCAACACAATTCCCTCTTTTCTCGACCTCTACAGCATGAGCGATCGAGATCGAAGCCGGTCACCCCGCCGACACGATACCGGTGACCGAGATCGACCGAAGAAGACGGGCGGCTTCCGATGGAAGGAGAAGAGGCGCCACGATGAATCCCGCGGCGATGACCGCAGGTTAGACCGTGGATACAGAGACCGAGGGGACCGCCCACACTCACCACGGAGGGATCGCGATGGCGACGGCCCCGGAGATAGATCCAGAGACAGCGATCGTGACCGCGATCGTGAGCCGCGACGACGCGACGACCGCAACGCACCCCGGGAAGACCGCGAGAAAACAGAGAAGAAGGAGAAGAAAAAGAAACTCGTTGCGCCGCAGTCATCCGAGCCCATGATTGTTGTCCATGTGAACGACCGTCTGGGCACCAAAGCTGCGATCCCCTGTCTGGCCTCGGATCCTATCAGTAAGTCCAGCCCCGGCATCTTATGGAGACTCCTGGCCCAGCCATACTCATACCACCTTCGTTTTCAGAGCTCTTCAAAGCCCAAGTTGCCGCCCGAATCGGTCGTGAACCACACGAGATCCTTCTAAAACGCCAGGGTGAACGTCCTTTTAAGGATCAGTTGACATTGGAGGACTACGGCGTGAGCAACGGAGTACAGCTTGACTTGTGAGCCTCAGCGTTACCCCCATTATGTTCTTTACCATTCGCAATGCTGACTGCTTCTTAGGGAAGTCGGGACTGGCGATTAAGTGAAAGCCAGAGCCCGAATGAATTCAGGGTGTTCGGCGGGACAGTTCGGCGTTTTGAAAAATTCCACGGAACCGGGGCATGGGAGCGTTACGCTTATTTTCTCTCACTCTCTGTCTCTTCAATGTTTACTTTATGTTTTCCTACCTATGGACTATGGACTATATGGACTATGGACTCTGTTGGATAGGGTATCATCCCAAGGTATCTGGATATCCAGCAAAGGATGACTCAGCCAGCAAGTCTTCCACCAATTGAGGTTCCCGGGTAGCGAGATCGCCGTAGGTACCTGAAGTCGCTTGTGCATTTCCGTCGCCGTTTTGCTGCGGGGCAAGCAGGCCGCTTGCACCGATGCCGCAGTGCGAATGCCTGATGACGCCTGAGGCAACGGGCGGCAACCAACCCGAGGCCAAGACCCGGTCCACTCTGCAAAGAGGCTTTTTTTCTATTGCGGGACTCACATGGGTAATTCTTTTTTTCTATGCCATTGCCTGAACTGAAGCCCCCCGATCACCTCGAGTCTTCGCGATGAGGTAGTCGCTCTACTTTCCACTCTTCACCGTCTCCCTCCCCCAGTTGCTCTTCTTGCACTTTGTACCATCCGCCCTGGTCCATCCGTCCCTCCGATCCCTCACACGTCCTCCACACGATCCAGCGCCTTCCCGACACCCTCCATCTCGAATCTCGACCCTCTCGCAATCATTTCGTCAGCAACAGAACGCGCGATGGTCCGCAATCTTGTCGTCATCGGGGGCACCTCCCATCCCCAGTTGACTCAGACCATTTGCGGCGTACTTGGCATTCCCCCAGCCGATGTCCTGCTCTCCAAGTTTGCCGTGGGTGAGACCCGGGTTGAGATCCAAGAGTCTGTTCGTGGAAAGGACGTCTATATCATCCAGTCCGGCGGTGGTAAGGTCAACGACCACCTGCTGGAGCTCCTCATCACAATCTCCGCCTGTAAGACGGCCTCGGCGCGACGAGTGACGGCCGTTCTTCCTCTCTTCCCCTACTCTCGCCAGAGTGACATCCCATACGACAAGGCGGGAGCTCCCCTCGTCAAGTCCTCCGTGCGGGACCGCCCCAACAATGGTTACACTTTTGAGAGCACTCCCTCCACCCCGGGGCCTGGCATGAAAACTGAGGGCCTGGGTTTGCTGAACAGCATGGACAACCTGCAGAAGAGCCTCGCGAAGGCCCAGCTTGAAGAGAGCAATGGCAGTCCGGTAAAACGGCGTCCCGGGAACGGTCTTCCGCGGAGTGACACTGCTGACTCTCTCAAGTCTCTGACCACCAACGGCGTGCCGGAGGACACCGCCAGCAGTGCGTCCACCTCCTCCAAGATCAACTCTTTCCAGCCACGCCCAGGCTACAAGCAGTGGGTCGCACAGGCAGGTACCCTGGTGGCAGACCTGCTCACCTGTGCTGGCGCGGATCACATCATCACCATGGATTTGCACGACCCGCAGTACCAGGGCTACTTCGATATCCCTGTGGACAATCTCTACGGACGTCCTCTTCTGAAGAGCTACATTCAACGCAACATCCCTAACTACAAGCAGGCCGTCATCGTCAGCCCCGATGCAGGTGGTGCTAAGCGCGCCACGGCCATTGCCGACTCCATGGGCATGGAGTTCGCCCTTATTCACAAGGTAAGGATTGGCTCTCGATCCCTCTGATATCCAGCGACATTCACCTGACTATCTATGCAGGAGCGCCGGCCCACAAAAATTACAGACCGCCAGAATGCCACCATGATGCTGGTGGGTGATGTCCGTGACCGGACAACCATTCTCATTGACGATCTGGCGGACACATCCAACACAATTACCCGGGCGGCGAAGCTCCTAAAGAAGGAAGGTGCCTCCAAGGTGTACGCCTTGGTGACCCACGGCATTCTGAGCGGCGATGCCATCGAGCGCATCAACGCCAGCTCCCTCGACAAGGTAGTGGTGACCAACAGCGTGGATCAGAGCGACCACCTGCGCCGCTGCCCGAAGCTTGAGGTCCTAGAGGTCGGCCACGTTTTTGCTGAGGTGCGTTACATACGTCCAATCCATTACGCCACTTGAAATTTTTTGCTGACCGCTCAACTCCAGGCCATCCGCCGTGTCCACCACGGTGAAAGTATCAGCGTTCTGTTCCAGTATGATTGATTTCTTACCAATCATTCTTGCATGAAAGACAACAGAAACACCTCAAAAAGAAATGCTGGCTTTTTTTTCCTTTATCCTAACCGGCATGCTCTAAATGAATTTCTTTGGATCTACAGGCGTTGTCTTCGACGCAGAGTCATTTTCCTATCCATCTTTACCACAACTTTGTTCTTATTGTCCCACAACATAGAAACCTTGGTCCCAGTAGACTTGGTGTCCCGAGAGTGCGTTCCTGTATTACTGTGCTTTCGTGTTGCTCTCACTCTCATCCTTGCCCTTGGGTCTGGCTGGCTGCTTTTCCCGAATAATGTTTGAACTAGTTATGTCTAGGGCTCCCTTACTTGCTTTCTGTACATACTACCTAGCTCGAGTATTGACAAACATCTCGATTCGAATTTCAGAAACCGTCCTGGTAGCCTGTAATCCGCCTATCCAGTATCAAGTGCGATTGAACACCTCCACGATGGAACCATCTTCAAAGGGCAATGGGGCTACCTACGGCAAAGAGTGATTGAAATATGCACCGTCATTCTGTTTGACCCGGCAGTGGTTACGACGGGTACATGCAATAATATCGACCGGATAATGTCTAGCGGGGGCTATCCTGTCTCGGCTACCGCCGCTTTTATAAGGGCGCGATAATCAGCCGGAACAACCTTCCAAGGTTGGCTGTTCCAAATCGCATTCCTGGTAACCTTCTTAATTACCAAATTTCCCCATAGAGAATTTTCTACCCCTTGGGATAGAACATGGAATGCTAGTAAACATCTCTATATGGTCTCATTGACTAAAACGATGATCAGCAGTAAGTAGTTCTTTGATACCGCTTACTGCTTCACCTCCCCAAATATATCTCTTGGCCAGCAAATTGAGTAGGCCACGATAGCAAAATGTTTAGGATATTGGGCTTCATCCCATATTTTCTTGAAGGTTCAAAAGCCTTGCTACCTAAAACCAGTGAAATTACATCCAAGATGTTAAGGGGGAGGCTGGAAACTAAAGTAGCTAGTCACAGTGCCACGATGCAAAGTTTTGCGCCCAGCGGTGTTTGATTGGGTGAGCTACAGACCAGTTATTTCTCAATGCTCCCATCAAGATAATAATCTACATTTGGATCTTTTTATTTCAGTGATCTACTTATCCCTATATTTATTTAATAGTAAAGGTCATAGTCGGGTGTAACTGGAATGTAGGGTGGGAATGGTAGACACCACCCTATTCCTGATGGATGGTAATAAGGCTGGACTACATATACATTATAGTGAACTATCTATTCACCTAGGTACCTGAGGGCCCATTATAATGGTTTCGCTGCTCCAACTCTTGCTAACAGCTATGCGCTCCCTATCCACTGCTCTCTGCATTTGTTTCTTTATCTGTCTGTCTTCTGCTGCTACTATCAAGTATGACTGGCACGTAAACTGGATCACTGCCAACCCTGATACACTGCAACCACGGTCAGTAATAGCAGTAAGTGATAAAACCGGATAATTCTAACTGTCTATAGTCCTGTTATTGCTATTAATGGAAAGTGGCCTTCTCCTGCCCTCAGGGGAAAGGTTAACGACACACTCGAAGTAACCGTTCATAATGACCTCGGAAACCAGTCATTATCAATGCACTGGCATGGGATTCATATGACAGGTAACAATAAAGATGATGGAGTTCCCATGGTGACACAATGTCCTGTCACCCCGGGAGCATCATATACATATACCGTTCATGTTTGACTTGTCTCTATCCGGCTTTACGTAAAGACTCCAACATTATTTTTTTTAGCTCGGTCAACCAGGAACTTACTGGTACCACAGTAAGTTCGCTACTCAACCAAATCGCAAGTCCCACTTTACTGATCTGATACATAGGCCATTCCCCGAGCCAATATGTCGATGGTCTTCGTGGTCCCCTCATAGTTGATGATCCCCATTCTCCCTACGCTGCCACATGTGATGCCGAGTTAGTCATGACTGTCTCTGATTGGTACCATGGTAATGTTAATTTACGAAATTTGCGACCTAAATACTAAATGGCCCATAGAACAAGGAGCAACACTGCAACAATACTATCTCTGTATGTCTTCCGGGGCATGAATTCAGCAGTGATTAATAAAATGAACAGCACTACCAGGAAACCCAAACGCTCTTGAGCCAATTCCTGTTTCTGCTCTAATGAATGATCAAGAACAGCCCACCTTTCCCGTCGAAGCGAATAAGACCTATTATCTGAGGATTATTAATATGTCAGGATTCGCGCAATTTTACTTTCATATTGATGGTCATAATATGTCCATTATTGAAGCAGATGGTGTCTATTCTGCTGCTCAGCCTGTTGAAGATCTCTACATTGCAACTGGCCAGCGTTATGGTGTCCTCCTGAAGACAAAACCAACTGCAGACCGGAACTTCGCAATTCTGGGGGCAATGGACCTAACAGGGTTTCCAGGATCTGCACCCCCGCCACCCCACCCAAATGTGACAGGAGCACTTGTTTATAACCGTATGATTCATCATATCTCCCTTGCTATGCATCAAAACTTTGCTCATAACCTTCAGGTCATCTCCCATTTCCTTCAACACCGTCCGTGGAAAGTTTTACGACGTTCGATGACTTGTGCCTGGTTCCTTTTGACCAGATGCCTCTACTCGGACCACCTGATCAACAAATTGTTCTCAACTTGAGTACATTCTCCCAGCTAGTTCCAGGGAACGAGCAAAATCGGTATAGCACAATCTTTTATTCTCTCACTCCTCGCCTCTCTTTCTCCCCCTCTCGATATGGAGTAAATTAGTGTTTTCTGTTGACTGGGATACAGTGCGGGATTTAATAATATCACCTTCATACCACAGAAGGTCCCATCTCTATACACCGCTCTGTCAGGTCAACAGTATGCTCTGAATCCTATGTGAGTTGCCCTTGCCCTCTTATGACAACCTCAGACTGATATCTTTCAATATAACATAGTGTATATGGGAACCATTCGAATCCATTCGTTCTCAAGCCAGTGGTCCTTAAACAAGGTGAAATCGTTGAAATTGTCGTATACAACTTTGGTTAGTGAGGCGATCCATTATCTCCGAGCCCCATCATTGCTACTTCGAGGCCGACATCAGACTAAAAAATTATGAAGATACTGGAATACATCCGATCCACCTTCACGGCCACACTGTTCAACTGGTGGCTCGCACAAATAGCACATGTAGCAATAGTCCCATCCCAATGAGACGTGATACGTGGATGGAACCGCGCTGGAATTCGTCAGACCCGAATCATCCCTCTACCGTGGTCAGGTTCCAAGCAGATAACCCAGGCGTATGGTTTTTCCATTGCCACATGGAGTGGCATTTGGTTGCGGTAAGGATGGTTTTCTTTTGCCTTTTCAGAGAGATCATATTCCTACACCAACTAGCTATCTGCTGAAGCAACATATTTTAGGAAGATGACTGACTCACTCTTGAATTAGGGAATGGATGTTATCTTCGTCGAAGATCCATTGGCGATCCAGAAGGTACAATCTGGTATTCCAACTTCAATGAGGGAAATTTGCGAGAAGCAGAACATACCACTCAAAGGCAATGCGGCTGGAAATTATCCGGATTTTTTGAACCTCACTGGAGAGGTCGATATAGCTCCTATGGAATGCGGGTGTGTTCTTATCTTCCTACGTCTCCAAGGCCACACTTACTATGTTGAGATGAAATGCTGATGATCATATAGGGCTGCTTATCCTCCGTGTATGAAGTAATGGTGAATGTAAATGAATACCAGGGGTAGCTCTTGAGAAGATAGTCTTAGCTTAATGCATTGTTAATCCGCTCTCACTTCTTGTTCTCCGGAGCTATATCCAAGATGGCTCTTTTATCTCAGTATTGGGGCTTGGGGCGCTAAACCTAAAAAGGCAAAACTAACCGGAAAAGGCAATATCCAGGTCCTCAGATCAGGCTCAGGAAGTGAATCAGGTCGATAATCACTAACCAGCTCGGGTTAATCAGGGGCGTACTCAATTCTACTCAGCAAGCAAAAGCGGCGAGAGAGGAAGCACTAGAATGGAAGGAGACCGCCAGGACTTGCCAGACATTATCCGGTATATATGCTCGAACTAAAATTCTTCTAACTCAATTTTTGTCCTCGGTTTCTCATGTGGTATCAAAATACCCCTTTCTTTAGGGCTGTTTCTTAGGCACTGTACCCAGTTGGTGGTTGTTTGCAGACCTACAACACCATTAAAGTGCAACTACCTTTTGCTCTTGTATCTGAGCGCTGCTACACTACCCTCGCAAGATCGATATGTATACCAGGGAGCTGCTCATCTGGTCGATGAATTTTGCTCTTCTATTTCACAAAGAGAGATCACGAAATTGTCCAACGCCTGAGAAAGCAAAAAGCCAAGAAAGCCGAAACCAAGTTTGGCCATCGCCCTAGCCAGGGCAGGTGATGCGCTCACTTTAATACTTCAGAAAGAAACGAACTGGGTACTCAATATAACGAAGTTGGCTGCCCGCAAGAAAAGGAAATGCACACGGCGGTGGAGGGGGTAAGTACAGTAGGAACAAAGGTCATGAGATATCCGAGGCTCTAGAAGACGGAGATGAAGTTGCCAATCCGCTCCTTCTGGTTCTGGGCAATGCACTCCGAGATCCAGGTGACATTCCGGATTTCCTGTTCATTGTTAGCTTGAGAGGTCCTGAAACATGGATTGTGTAGACGAGTGGTCCGTACCTGCTCCTTCAGCTTCATCCACCCATATACCACCGCGGGCGTGAACTGTCGGGTGAACAAAACCTTCGACATCTCCATCTCCTTCTGGTAGAAGAGATCTTCAAGGCTCTTGCCGTCGGCAGGGCCTCCGCCCATGCCACCAAGGCCGCCGCCACCTTGGCTCAGACCCACGGCGTCGAAGAAGTTCTTGTAATCAGCGACGGCACTAACAGCCAAGGCCACACCCTCGACATCCTCAGCACGAGAAAGCATCAAACTACCCTCGGGATAGAGGTTGCCAAACTCGGGGTACAACTTCCTCCGCTCTTGCTTGGAGAGCTCCGTGCCGAAGGAGTTGAGGGTGATGTTGATGGAGCGGCGGTCAGCCTCAAATTGCAGAATCTCCGACATGACTTCCTGGGTCGGACCAGCGAAATCCGGGTGGGAGTTTACAAAGTTATAGAAGTCCTCCAGGTAGTTTTTGTACAGAGTGTTGCGGACGATCTCAATGTTCAGTTCATCCAGATCCTGGTGGCTGAGGCTGCCTTTGAAATACGCGGCGAGGGGGGTCTCGATCAGCACCGAGTTGTACAGCTCCTCGATGTTGGTTGCAACACACAACACCGGAAGAGTCTCGAACCAGCCGAGCGGGTGGCATCGCTCCAGGAGTTCCCGAGTGTCTCGCTCGTGCAGGGTACCGGTGATCAAGAGGGCGATGTTGTCAATCATGTAGCCGTATGTCAAGTACTCGAGAAATTTGGCAGTCGAGCCGACGGACTGGGCGATGAGGTACCGGAATTCAGAGACCATCTTGTCGGTCATCTTGCCTGCGAGGGCAGAGGTGGAGGGGTTCGGGGGGAGAGCGGCAAGAAAGTCGCCGTAGGCTGGGCCCAGCTGCAGCTTCACATCTGTGATGGTAGGTGTCAGACAACATATTGAATGGTCGGGGAACTGCAAATTGTGTACCGTCAATAGTTTCGCATTGTGTCAAGTTGTTGTAGTTCTGGCCGCTCAGAAGGCTGTTCCGATACCCCCGAACAATGCCCTCGACGTAGCTGGGAGAAAATCAGCGCTATGACAACCCAGGATAAATGCAGAGCCACCTACCCGCCATTAACATTAAAAAAGAGGCCCTCCATGTTGCGCGGGGTGGGAAGATGATTTGGGGGAGAACAGCTGTAGCTCCTCGACGCCGTATGCCGGCGGCTCTTACATAATCTGACCACAGCCACGCCTGTGGCTAGTGATTTTGCACTTTTTTCTTCCGTGCAAAATTTCTAGATTTCTCCTCAACGGTGAATGCGTCCACGGTCCACAATCCCCCCTCTCGTCTTTCTTTTCCTTTTCGACCTGGGCCCCCTTGTCCTCTAGCTGAACACCTTTTTCCTCCCCCAAAGCCCACTCGCCGTGGTCGCCAACCATGTCGCTTTTCATCCTCACCGAAACCAGCGCGGGTTATGCCCTGCTGAAGGCCAAGGACAAGAAGCTCTTCAAGCGGGAGAAACTTCCCGAAGATGCTTCCTCTGCCGAGGGTATCTCTAATATGTATGTTTATGATCCCTCTAGCAAGAAAAACCCCTCTGGGGCGGGGATGAAAATCCACGAAGTTGGCGCAAAAAATTTTGTTGCATCCAATGCAGACAACACAGCCATGCTAACTTTGCATGCAGCTTCAAGTTGAAGAACTTCAAGAAGTTCGATAGCGCCGCTACAGCTGTGGAAGAGGCCGCGTCCATCATTGAGGGCAAGGTTACTCCCCTTCTGTCGGAGGTTCTGAAGGATCTCAAGGATGAGAAGAAGGCCTCTCTGGCCGTTGCCGACGTCAAGCTCGGTATGTTTCGCTAATTAAGTCGCAATTGGCCATCCACTGACCTGAATTGCCCTTAGGTAACGCCATTAGCAAGATGCCTGGATTCTCCCTCGAGCTCATCGCTGACTCGAGCACCGCCGATGCCTTCCGTGCCATCCGTGAGCACCTGATCACCCTGATCCCTGGCCTTGCCCCCAGTGATATGTCTGCCATGTCCCTTGGTCTGTCTCACTCTCTCGCCCGTCACAAGCTCAAGTTCTCGCCCGATAAGATCGATACTATGATCGTCCAGGCCATCGGTCTGCTGGATGATCTTGACAAGGAGCTGAACACATATGCTATGCGTGTGAAGGAATGGTACGGCTGGCACTTCCCCGAGCTTGCTAAGATCCTGAACGACAACATTGCCTACGCCAGGCTCGTCCTGACGATGGGCATGCGCACCAACTGGGAGACCGTTGATCTCTCGGAGATTCTGCCCGAGGAGATTGAGGGCGCCGTTAAGTCTGCTGCTGATCGCTCCATGGGTACCGAGATCAGTGAGGAGGATCTGGAGAACATCCAGGCTCTGGCCACTCAGGTTGTTGAGTTCGCTGAGTACCGCCAGCGTCTTGCCAGCTACCTGACCTCCCGTATGAACGCCATTGCTCCCAATCTGACTGCCCTTGTCGGTGACCTCGTTGGTGCCCGCCTCATTGCCCACGCTGGCAGCCTGACCAGCCTTTCTAAGAGCCCCGCCAGTACCATCCAGATCCTGGGTGCCGAGAAGGCTCTCTTCCGTGCCCTTAAGACCAAGCACGACACTCCTAAGTACGGTCTGATCTATCACGCTTCTTTGATTGGCCAGGCCACCGGCCGCAACAAGGGCAAGATGGCCCGTATCCTCGCCGCCAAGGCTGCGCTCGGTATTCGTGTGGATGCTCTGGCTGATTGGGATGAGGATGTCACCGAGGAGGAGAAGGCTGCTCTCGGTACTGAGGCTCGCTTCAACATGGAGCGCAAGCTTGCTGGCATGGAGGGCAAGCCCATGAAGCCCCGCGGTGTTGCCATTGGCCCCAACGGCGCCGCTCAGCCCCAGAAGTTCGACCTGAAGGAGGCCCGCAAGTACAACCCCGACGCGGATGCCCTGGCTAGTGACGAGCCCGCGGAGCCCACATCAGCCAAGAAGTCTAAGAAGGACAAGAAGAAGCTGGTTGAGGACGTCGAGGAGAAGGAAGACGAGGAGATGGCCGATGACGACTCCGATGATGAGGATCAAGTAAATGGTACCGCAGACACTGAGCTCGAGAAGCTTGCGGAGAAGGCTGGTCTCAGCGTTAAGCGGTATCAGCGCAAGCTCGAGCGAGGCGAGATTACCTTCGACGCTGCTGGCAACCCAACAGCAATCAGCAAGAAGGATATGAAGAAGGCCAAGAAGGATGCCAAGAAGGCGAGCAAGGAGGACGGCAAGAAGCGCAAGCGCGATGACGGTGATGACTCCGAGAAGAAGAAGAAGAAGAAGAGCAAGGGCGAGTAAATGGTCCTATTCGTTCAAAAGTTTCGTGCAATGTGATGGATGGCTTTCGCGGATATGTATGATATCACTTTTTTGTTTCGCGGCCTTGCTCGCTACGCATGTTTGGGGGCATTTCATGGTTGATCTACCTGTTTATTTTTTTATTTATGGCGCACACGGTGCTTGATGGTACAAGGCAGTACAGTTTTCTAGCTGAATAATCTGTTTATACTTCATTTGTCACGTAGCTTGTAGATTCGATCCGAGTAGTATTTTTTGAGTGTCCACCGCCCCGGTGCTGTATACTGCAAATCCACGGCAGACCGACCACTACACCGCCTGTTTTATGCGGGCACAATGAGCTTTTTTCCATCAAGGCGACTTACACTTCCACTTTCCACTTTCACATATCCACCCGGGCAACACAATGAGGGTAAGACGGCTCCTAATGAGATAATAGCATTTGCTGACTTTCCTTATCAAGATCCTCGATCCCCAAACTGCGGTTCTCACCAATATCGAGGTGCTGGCCTACCTTACCTCCAACCCACCCCACCGCCCTCCGAGTCGGCCACCCAATGCGCGACAATGGGTACCAAGCCCAGATTTGAGGGACCATAACACAGTCGTCAAGGAGGTAAGCGCTTATGTGCTATTTCATTGTCAATTCCAGCCCTCTTCGATGTCTGGTATAGCAGATCACGTAACAGTGTCTATCGCACAGCCAAGACCACATACCACCCCTCTTCGAACTGGATACTATCCTAATATCACTCACCATTAGGCAAACTCCTAGCTAATCAACGCTTTCTCAGATCCACAACTATGTCGCGCGCATCTCTCCCCATCTCCTCAAATACCCGCGGTACACAGCCCGGCCCACCTCCTCCCAGTCCCAAAGCCAGGCAGCCATGACCCGGACCATGAGGCCAAATGCCACAACCGAAGTCGACCCCTCTACCCTCCCACCGCCAGTCCAATCCACAGAGTCAACACCTATGGATCACGCGCTCCGCGAGCTCATTTCCAGACTCCAGCCCTACGGCCTGACAAAAGCTGAGGTTGTCACGATTCTGAATTTGGGAATCGGTCTCTCTGGAGGCGAATCGGATGGCCCGGCAGGAGAGGTGGGTGGGGATGGGGAGATGGAGGTGGATGAGGCGCCGGCTGTGAACGGGGAAGGCGAGGCGGATGGGGAGGGTGAAGGGGGCGAAGATGACGGCGCTGACTACGGCGTGCTGGCGCTGTTCGACTCCGTCATTGAGGAGCGCGAGGACCGCATGTCAGATGAGGACCTCGTTGCTATCTTAGGGATAATTCGGGAGACATTGTCGGAGAATTATGGGAGTTGAGAAGGGCTGGGTGAAGGGGACTGTTGCCTGTGTCGAGTAAATAAAACTTTGATATCCCGAGGCTTGGTGCCTCAGTTCGAACGTGCTTATATCACGATGATTTGAAAATTTCAGCCTTGTATTCATTGTATATACACCATTCAAGCAATTATCCTTGCATTAATCTATGATACATCCCGAATTATAACCAAGAACTCCATAATGAACGGCCAAGAGTACGGCCATGATGCCATGGCCTTGGAACGAGGACACAGCAGTGGTATCGAGCAAAATAAAAGGGCACTGGCTCACTTGCCAGGAGAGACACCATACATGCATGTTTCTCCTACGCAAAGATGGCCGGATTAATCAGACGTGCACAGAAAGCCCACGGATTCGGCGCCAAAGCCCGGTAGTCTATGAGAGCAAACCCTGCTCTACAGAAGCCTTGGACCAGCGAGCTTGGTGGGTTGAACATAAAAGTTTGGAAACCCATGGCGAAGCAGGCTTGAAGGCCGCACAAAACGACCGGCGGTCAAAATTCCAATGGATATCAAACGAGACGATTCACATCTCTAAACGTATTTTTCTTCTTCCTTTTCTTTGCCTTTGATGAGGTTTCCGAACTGGTTATAGACCGGCTCAGCCGGGTCACCGTTCTCCTTGGCCCACGGGCCAAGATCATCATCGAAAAGATCTCGCTCCTGGCCCTCGCAGACTTCGGAAAGCGTGACCCAGTTCCCATCGTCAGTCCAAAGCCCGCCACGTCCACCGCGCATGTCCCACCAGTCTTGGCCACCCAAAAGCGCTGACTGTGCAGCGTCAAAGCCGTGCGACGAGCGGACGTATCGCCGGAGCAGAGCACGGGCCCAGGGGAAGAACCACATGTTTTCCCACCAGGAGTTGCGAAGTTTGGGGTCTCCGTTGAGGTGAGCCAGGACTGGAACAGAGGCGGAGTAGGGGTTTGTCATGAGAGGGATGCTGTCCCACGAGTGATCATTCGGGTTTGGTAGATGGTCCAGAGTGCCGTTGTATGCTGGCGTTGTTGTCTGCTCGTTGGCAAAGCGGGTCTGGTTGAAGGGATTTGGAAGAGCCGCAATATCCTCCGGCAGTAGGAGTCGGTGCTCTCGTGGGACACCAAACTGACCTTGGAGGAGGGAGGTTTTGGTGATATTGTTGAACTTGATCCATTCAACGTCGTTGCGCGAGAGGATCTGGGTGAAGAACAGCTGAGACTCGTAGTCGACGCCAATACCATACTCGTAACGATGACCAGTCTCGAGGCGGACGCTGATACCATCGATGTTGACGGCATCTGATATACCTAGCATCCCATAAACCCACTCCTTGACCCTATTGACCGTACGGAGACGCTCCAGCTCTCGAATCACTTCCTGCCGTCCAAAGATCTGGGTCAGAGCCTGGTAGTCGGCGTGCTTCTTATGGCGCTCTGCGATCACACGCAGTGCTTCATCATATATGATTCTCACATCAGCAGCCTGACCAACCACCGCACCGGGATTCAACCATCGAGGCCGGTTCAAATGTCCATCCGGATACGTATCCGTCTTCCATCCGTACACATCTGGGGGTAGAGAGGACGCGGGGACAGAGACGCAGCCAGGGTCGCCTTCCAACGCACTATAACAGAGCTTGCTGGCGCCAAAAAGAACCCGCTGTGTGTACTTCTGCACCAGATCGGAGGGGGCGCCCTGGGGCTTCTCTACCACCGCATAGCCATACTTCTTCTGCAGCTTGCCGTTGTTTTTCCTTATGATATCCTGGAACCGTTTGATCAACACTCGCGGGGGCAGCTGGAAGATAACATCCTGGGCATCGACAACCAAGACGAAATCTCGATCCTTCACGATCCGGCTGTTCTTCAGATAATCCCGCACGCGGGTGATCTGATCCACCGTGCGCTCGAACTCAGTCGCCCCAGACTTCTCACGGCCGTATCCGATTAACGTTGGCGGTGGGTATCCGAGGATCATTGCGGACGTCATCGTGCGGCAGGCGCCGCGGGAGCCCTTCGCGGTAGGGACGAGGACATGGAGGTGGGGGTAAGTCGTGTCCAGGTCGTGAGGGAGGGTGTCGTTCACCGTGACATCTGACTTCCGAGGAAGAGCGACCTGCGCATCTTCTGGGCGTTCGGGGAAGGGGTGACGAGATGGGAACTTGGTCCAGAAGTCAGGCTCGGGTTGCTAGATGTCAGTCGTTAACATTCGTTGTACCCCCCAGCAAACGTGGCCGATCACGGTATGCCCATTCCACGGCCGGTTGGGAAAAGATCTTCACTCACCCTAGACGATGAAGATAGCATCCATAAGAAGAGCAGAAACGAGAGGGCAAAGAAGACGATTGCCTTCGCCCTGTGTGTCCGCGGCCGATAATGGGAGGCCTGCCAAAGCACGTTCGTGGCGGTCGACTTGGCCTCGTCGAACTGCGAGAATGGCGGGCTGGACGGCGCCATCCTAACGAAGAGACGCTCAGATGCGAGTGAGGAGAGACTGAGTGGACATTGCGCGCAGCTTCCAACGCTGCGGCGGTGGGACGTTTCAAGTACCTAAGGAAAGGCCACGCGGGAAGTACGCAATCGACGTGGAGATGAACCACTGCGGCGATCGGCGCGCTGGTGCCGTTTCCGGCACGAGCTGTCACAACGGTCGCACGCAACCATTGTACCCCGGCGCATATGTTGTTGGCAAAACTAAGTGGTCTAAATGAACAGAATGATGCTATTGGGCTGATTACTCCAGGTAAATCTCCTCCCGGAGCCGCTGCAAATTGCGGAACAGGCCGCCCCCGGGGCCTCCACTATCGCTATTCCGCCGCTGTTCTGTCCGCGACCTGGGCCCTCGCTGGCTCTCCTCGGCCCTCGCCTGCTGGTGCTCTAATATCCGCCGTCGCTCGTCCACGATCCTCGTCAGTGCATCTACAAACCGCTGGCGCGCTTTCTCCTCCGCTGAGCCCTTCCATACCACCGCCAAGGTTCGTAGAGCCTCCAGGCGACGGGTGGCTGCATCCAGCCCATTGCGGCCACCCCCATCGCTATCCAGCAGCTCCGATATCTCGGTCCGTAATTTCTTTAACATTTCCTGTCCCTTCTCTTCTTGGCTGTGGCTCTCGGCGCCCAGCTCAGGACCAGACACGGAAATAAAGGACGACGAGAAGGATATCTCGGACGGTGGGAGAGGCCAGTCCATTGCATCGCCGAAGGTCTGCACAACGTCTTCTAATCGGGATCGTACTTGATTGAGAGTGCGGAGGTTGGTGATGTATTCGGGGTCGTTCACGACCGCAAGATCCTTCTGCTCCTCTGCCGTTTCCTTCTCTTCCGTTGTAGCCGTGGTATCCTCAGTCGCCTCTTGCGTAAGCTCTGTCGTGCGTCCAGCCGTGAAAGCCTTTGCGGCCGATGGTGGATCTGGAACGAACTTGGTGATGTCGTCCCGCAGGACCTCGGTTAGGGTCTCGGACAGTCCAATTGTCTCGCCGCGTAGCACTTCCACCTCGTAGGCTAGCCGTCCACCGCTGCGGAGAATCTCATCGCTGAGCTGGGACAATGTACTCGATAGTCGGATATTCTGGGCGCTGATCTGCGAGAGCAATGATTGGACCTGGGCCGACAGCTCAGTGAGGGAGACGGAGCCCGGCGCCCGGGTAGCATTGGGCTGGGACGATGCCACCGTCAAGGGTGAGAGTGTCTCATTGAGGAACTCGGCCGGGTCGAAGTTCGGGTCACCAAAGTTGGGAGTCGTGTCGGTTTGCAGCATGAGTGGTTTACCACCAGCTGGTGCAGTTGAGCTGTAGCTTTGAGATGCCATGGGCGTATGTTTGCTGTAATTGTTTTCACCTCATCAGGCCGAGCAACCGTGCCAGATCGTCGAATCAAACCGGATCTTGGGGACCTGAAGATCGGATTGTTGTGTTGGCCGCATCATCCTCCGCACCGCACCCCGGCCATTCACCGCCTTGGAACTACTCGAGTCGAGCCTCCTCACAATGTGTCCTGGACTGGTTAGGAGTTATATGCAAGTGAATGGACTTTCAATATACTTGTGGCAGTCCGAATGTGTACTTGATGTGAGGCGAGAGTTGGAAGCTAGGAGTTTCTGCCCCACTACCTTCTAGATGGGGTACCATACCTTCGTATAATATATATTTCGTATATTACCTATCTATGAACCACAGTATATATATTTTGAAACAGGGCCAACGATTGGTGCTCGTAGCATAGTGTTTAGAGCTCAACAAAGAAAAACCTCCATCAAGTGCAGTGAAAAAGGCAAAGAGATATGGAAAGGAAAAAAAAGGGCTGGTGGAGACGAAATAGGCAAAAAGATAATTGCTGTGCATCATCCGTGAATCGAACACGGGCCTCGTCGATGGCAACGACGAATTCTACCACTAGACCAATGATGCTAGTTGATATATTGTCCGCTAGACTTACATTCCATGAACGGAGGCCATTCTACTGGAGGTCAACTGGGTCGCATTCTACCAGACAGCGGACTTTGATACCAATCCTCCTTGTCCTCCTTGATTGTACATCAAACTCTCGGCCGAGGGGAGTTATCCAGCAGCCAACATAGCTGCCCTGGTCCCAAAAGATATACGAGCTGTGCAATGCCCAAATTCGTACTAGCACCGACACTGCCCCGAAACCAACCCATGGACCATTCATCGGGAGTTAGGCGGCGCCCGGCCTTTACCTACAATTGGGGGCCGCGACCGGGTCCGCGTTCCGTCTGGTGTCTACGTCACGGTGAGGCTTTCTCGTTCTCGTTCAGCGCTGATGAGCCTCACGAGGTCTAAGCCTCCCCGTTTGATTGGTGGCGGCCACGAACAATTAATCACTCATCTCGCCAAAAGCACACTTCGCCAGATAAGACAGTGCAGAAGGTTCGATGTCTTCGAAAGACTCCATCCAAACCTCCTTCCAACCAAACCCCGACAGTCCGCCTTGCGGAAGCACCCCCCTTTCCCCCTCCCCGGGGGGCCCACTAGAAGACATCTGGAAGACTGGGGCCCTCGTGTGTGGCATGACGATGGTCCAGCATGCCCAGCAATCAGACATGCCGTCTCCCCTCGGCTCCGCGCGATTGGTGGCAAAAGTGGAGTTAACATGCCCCGTCGATACAACGATAGCAACATTCATAAAAACAACCAGAAGAGTCCAGGAATGGGAATGGAAGGATTACATTCAGGCATAACGCTCCCGCATCCCCTTCGGCCTGGCCACCGGTCGCGCATACTTCGGTGTACCCGAGTCTATTGCAGTCTGGACAAAAGGTCCGTTGCAACCATATCCGGCATAGAAATTGATCAAAAGCAGGATGGGCGGATACCCTCTGGTTCGGCACAGCAGTAAGACGCGTCCTCCGCATCCGGTATCCCGTATCCCGTAGAAGGCGAACTCAGATGATCAACATGAACTGATAGTTCGGGTACTCGGCAGTCTGGTAGCCAATGTGTAGTGAGCTAGTGGACCATGGTCTTTGCGCCCGACTCAGCCATGGGGGGAGGCTTAGTAGCTCGTAGGCTTGAGCAATTATGCTTGAGCGTGTAATTGGCGAGAATGGGAGCCAAGGGACCAAAGGACCCGTTCAATTCATCCTGGCCCTTGCCCGCCCCACTGCGGAGAAAGCTGGTCGGGAAGTTGGATCGCCTTAGCCCCAAGGCCCGTCGCAAGGCCGATCGGGAGCTCTGTTTACGCTGTACGTACTTCCCAAGGTCGCTCCGATTATTTAAACCTTATGGACCCCCTCATTCTTCCATCCCCATTCACCTTCTGCTCTTCTGTCTGGAGCCTCCACCATCTCCAGCTTCCGATCCCTCTACTTGGTTCCGTCTCTCATCTCTCGATTACCAAACGTCTCTACTTGGAACCATGTCCGTCAACGGTGCTACCACTGGCAAGGCTCCCGCCCAGGATGGGCCCGCCTTTGCCCGTTCAGAGCACGAGCACGGCCTCGTGAAGGTCCAGCCTGCCCGTCTGGCTGACCTGCAGCCCCGGTATGCGGCGAATATCGAGCATGATGTGGATAACCCAGACGCGCATGGATGGTATGCGCACATGAGTAAGTTGCCAGAGCCCGTGGTACGCGATGTAATAAACTACACTGGTCATCAACTCTAACCATCCAATCTTCCCCATTCATAGTACACTCCCTTGGACAATGCATCGGTTTCTGCGGTGCCGTTCCCTGCTGCATCTGCTGCCCCAACCCCTTCAAGCCTGTCGACCAGGGTCAGGTCGGGCTCGTTACCCGATTTGGACGGTTCGTGCAGCTTCCCCGGATCCACCTAACGAACGGTACTGACATTCATTGATAGCTTCGAGCGCTCGGTGGACCCCGGTCTGGTTAAGGTGAACCCGCTCAGCGAGCACTTGACGACCGTCGATGTCAAGATTCAGATCGTCGAAGTTCCGCGTCAGGTCTGCATGACCAAGGACAACGTTACCCTCAATCTGACTTCCGTGATCTACTACCAAGTCACCTCCCCCCACAAGGCCGCTTTCGGCATCTCCAACGTAAGGCAGGCACTAGTGGAGCGCACCCAGACCACCCTGCGTCATGTCATCGGTGCCCGTGTCCTACAGGACGTGATTGAGCGCCGCGAGGAGATCGCGCAGTCTACAGCGGAGATCATCGAGGAGGTAGCTGCGGGCTGGGGCGTGCAGGTCGAGTCCATGCTCATCAAGGACATCATCTTTAGCAACGACTTGCAGGATTCGCTCTCCATGGCCGCCCAGTCCAAGCGGATCGGTGAGAGCAAGGTTATCGCCGCCCGCGCCGAAGTCGAGTCGGCCAAGTTGATGCGCCAGGCAGCCGACATCCTGTCCTCTGCCCCAGCCATGCAGATCCGCTACCTCGAGGCCATGCAGGCGATGGCCAAGACCGCCAACAGCAAGGTCATCTTCCTGCCGGCCATGAATCAGACCGTGCAGCAGCAGCTTGCGGCCGCTGATGGCGCCGGCGAGGGCCCAAGCTCGTACGGTGCCCAGGATCGCAGCCAAAGCGATGGCTTCCAGCGTGCGATGAACGCTCGTGTCGTTGAGGACATATAACGGTATCGTATGGCTTAATCTGATCTAGTGCCTTCATCTACCGTTCGGCTTGCTTTCCATGAATATATGACTACCTTCACTTTGTTATTTATCACGCTCGGTCTTCGAGGGGCGAGGTGACTGGGGGGCCGAGGAGTACTCCTTGGCAGCCTGGTTCTCCCGTCGAGATCTTTCACGCTTTGTACTATGGCTGGACGCGGTTTGGATCCATGACGATACCCACCTTCTTTTTGCTTTGCTTTGCTCTCTGATGATACCTCTGGTTACTGGGTGTCTCAATTAGTTTAATGGTCGGAACTCATAGCATTTCGAATTGAGCTTCAAGATGACTGGATTCTATAAGTAGACCTAAGAAAAATTAAAGAAACCCAAAAATTGAAAAGGATGCTGGTTGGTGAGTCCCTCGTCAAGATCGGCGACGGACAGGTAGCTGTGGCCATCTGGGGGACCACATCTATCGGCCGAAGCACAGCACAACACAACGGCACAACATCCGAGGTCCAAGCACGACAGTGCGAAGAATCCAATTGCCCTTATCAATTGCTAATTCTCAATGCCATCAGCGCCTTCTCCGATCCCCGAGAAACGGCAGTCTCGACCGCCCCACCTTCACTAGGATTGCTGACGCCATCAGACTCCAATTTCACGCCTTGCCCTAACTCTACACGCCATCCCACCGCAAGGAGCTGCGGGGGGTGACAGGCAAAGACGCCATGCCGGAGAAATAAATATGAAGAAGAGGACACCGAAAACAAGCACTGATAAAACGCGTTGCGCTCTTCTTGTCCCCTTGTCCCCCCCTCCCTTCTATACCTCTCTTGTATACCGCGCCTGCCCGTGCCTCATAAATCGCCGCCACCATGTCCTCGAAGAACCACAAGCAGCTCATCATCAATGCCTTCGCGATGCAATCGCCCAGCCATTTGAACCCAGGCCTATTCCGGCATCCGGCTGACAAGGGCGCGGACTACAAGAACATCAAGACGTGGGTCGCGCTGGCGAAGAAACTCGAGGACGCCAAGTTCCACGCCATCTTCTTCGCCGACGTCCTGGGCGGCTACGACGTTTACAAGGGCCCCGCCAATTTAGACCCGACAATTCCTGCCGCGGCGCAATTCCCCATCAATGACCCTCTGTACAGTATCCCGGCCATGGCGGCCGCGACGGAAAGCATCGGCTTCGGCGTGACGGCTTCCACGACGTATGATGCGCCGTATGCTCTTGCGCGACGGTTCTCAACGGTCGACCACCTGAGCAATGGGCGTATTGGGTGGAACATTGTCACCTCGTACCTGGACTCTGCGGCGCGGAACTTCGGGCTCGATACGCAGGTCGAGCACGACGAGCGATACCGCATTGCGGATGAATACCTGGATGTCACATACAAGTTGTGGGAGGGGTCGTGGCGGGATGATGCCGTGACTTGGAAGGCGGACTCGTCTAAGGCCAATAGCTCGGTTGCTGGCCAACAATACGCGGATCCCCGGGGTGTGCGCCAGATCAACCACAAGGGG